>NC_140594.1:1180372800-1181690300 GCF_964204655.1 Triturus cristatus | reverse complement strand
CAATTCTAAAACATAAATCTCAAAATATAGTAAATAATCAAAATAATACAATGCAAATAAAATATACAAATTATTAGAAACATAAAAAACATACAATATAAAATATCTATACAAAAGTATTTGCAATACATACTGTTTAACAAACCATACAAACCATACCATACATACATTTACAAATCGCACTCCACCCAAATAAACAGAAGGGTAAGTTTTGGACTTCAGAGCGATTGTGTTTAATATTGCTACTCCAGTCTAATAAACAGTAGGGAAAGTGTTGGACTCTGGAGGGGTGAGATTGACTAATCTCACTCCACTGTAAGCAACAGTGGGGAAAGTGTCGGAAGAGTTCGATTTACTATTTCCACTGTAGTCTAAGCATCACTAAAGAAAGTGTTGGACTCCAGAGGGTTTAGATGTACTATTCCCACTCTAGGCTATGTAACAGTGGGGATAGTGTTGTACTCCAGAGAAGCTAGATTTACTATTTCCTCTCAAATTTATACAATAGTAGGGAAAGTCTTAGACTCCACAAGAGTTAGATTTACTATTCTCACTCCAGTCCAAGCAACATCAGGCAAAATGTTGGACTTTGGAGGGACTACAAAAAACATTCCACCTCCTCATGTTATCCAAAACATGTAAATACCTAATATCAGAAAAACACATATCAGGATAAGCAACTATCAGAGTATAAATAGGAAAATACATATTATGAAGTATTGAACAAATACAAAATACATAATAAACTTTAAATTAAAAAGTACAAATACTATAAATAAAATTAACTTCCCTACCAACATAAAGCAAACAGTAAAAACCTACAAAATTATAACTTAAATGATACATCCAAAATAATGTATTGTAAAAAAGTAATCAACCAAAAAAATTACTTTAAAATAAAATAAATTAAAAAAACATTTTACAAGCATTACTATTAAAATACTTAGTTCAAATAAATAAATAATTGAAAAACAAATAATGTACATTGTATGCTCACCATAAACAAATTATTGATTTATCAAATAAACATAATAAACAATTTACTGGAAGAATATTATAACTTCAATAACTTCCAACCCTATTCACCTACGGAACCTCCTAAAAACTAAAATAAAAATAACTTACAGAAATAGTAACATTTAAATATACTCTGACATTAAAATAGATAGCATTTAAAAAGAAGTAAAAATTAAAACAAAAAATAAAACATTTTACATCAATAATAATTAATTACACAATTACCAATAATGTACAATTATTTAAAATGTAATAAACTTCCCACCATACTCCCATACAAAATCAACAGTACACTTCCAAAACCAACATCATTAACAAAACATTAAAATATGCATTATAAATAACAAATTAAACTGAAGTACATAAAGAAAACTAATAAACAATAAATGATTTTTTTTACAACTATAATTAAGCAAACCATTTTAAATTAAACAATTTATAACAACATTTACAAAAAAAAGCAATATTCTGAACAATGATACTGTGTGCCACAATATGTTTGAACTAACAATATTCTGTACACAATATTTAGGTAGTGTGATAAAATAAACTCAATGTGTTGTGCATTCACCAGGTTGAACACAGATCACAGCTCTGGAAACTTAGGGCCTGATTAGGATGGCGGGCGGACTTTAGCTCGCCTGCCACCCTAACGGAAATGGGACCGCCTGACAGGATGTTGGCGGTCCCGACATAGGCAATACGATGCGACCGTCACCACGGCGGTCGCAATGCCTATATTTTGTTTTGCGGCGTATGCTGCTGGCTGCAGTTCACGCCGCAAGACAAAAAAGGGACACTGGACTTATCCCTGCACTACGTGGCAGGCAATATGCAGTGTCTGCCCCATGGTGCAGGGATATGTAGGGGTGCACCATAGGTGCCCCCCAAAACCCCAGCTCAGGCACAGGGGGAAGTCGGGCCTGCTACGGGCCCCCAAAGTCCCTTTCCGCCTGCCTGGTTATGGCAGGTTAACCGCTGCTGACAGATAGGCGGAAAGGGATATTATTATCCCCACGGCAGTGCCTGTCAGGAACCGCTGCCATTCTAGGGATAGCTAGCGGTCCGGCAGGCAATAGGAATCATTCCGACTGTTGGACCCGTGGAGGCCGGTCATTCCGACCACCATGCACCCAACCGCCATTGTTATATGGCGGGCAGTAAACTTGCTTACGATAGCGAGGAGACCGCCACTGACAGCCTGTCGGTGGCGGTCTCCCCGTCATCGTATTCAGGCCCTTAGTGCACTGAGCCATCCAACTGTCCTTATCATTGTCCTG
Organism: Triturus cristatus; assembly: GCF_964204655.1. Classification (NCBI taxonomy): domain Eukaryota; kingdom Metazoa; phylum Chordata; class Amphibia; order Caudata; family Salamandridae; genus Triturus; species Triturus cristatus. The sequence goes on along the minus strand of NC_140594.1, from coordinate 1,181,688,003 downwards.
TATATTTAAAAAATAACACTGCTTCACTGTTTTAACAAATAGAAATAATAGAAAGGCAAATCAGGAAACTTGTCCTGAGCTCAAATTGTGATATATATTTCTGGCTAGATCTGCCAGGTTGTCCTAACCTTGGCACAGAATCTGTTGCAAGTTTTAAAGACATCGCATAAGCGTTTTGCAGCAACACAAGGTAAAGACTGTGTCCTTAACTTCGGCTACCACACTGGGGTCTAAAGGGCAGTCACACTTTCTGTCCGTATGCACGCCGGAGTGGTGGTCAGCTTAATAAGGGTTCCGATATCCAAAGGAAATAGCGATATATTTTCCGTGAAGCACTGATAATGAATCTTTTTCACTGTGCATTCACTAAAATATTCTGATTACTTTTTAACGTTTTGTCACTTTCCTAAAGCAACTCCTTCCTTTTGGTGCAAGCTTGAGGGGCTAAAATCAAAAATTTGAAATCATTAAGGTGATTAGTTTTGAGATCCATGATAGTGAATACACTCTTGTCTATCTTCCCCCCTCTTTTTAGCCTAAAGATCCTTCCTCGACTAAGAGAGCTATGGATTCTGAAACCCTTTAATTACAGATGTGGTACGTAATACTCCCAGTCACATACATCTTCTCACTTGTAAATATTCTCCACATTTTCACAAATTCTGACCAGTATTCGTATGTTTTATAAATAGATATCTCCAGTCCTTCGTATAAATGTATCTACCCTGATGAAGACCTCTGAGATAAGAAGCGCCACGCAGAAGGTCGAAACGCGTTGGTGATTTTCCCGATGAGGCGAGCCTAAAAGAATCCAGAACAAATTGATGTCAAATTATTTTGACTACTTGCAAAATTGATTTAAATGCGTTTTTTTGGACCTGGTTTCTTGACTTAGAGGCGACCTCTTCTCTTGGCACTAAAAAAGATTATTGTACTGTGAAGACCTTATGAAAAGGAGTCCCCATACCTCCATTTAAAGAAGAGCGTAGGACTTCTCTCTGCACACAAATCTACAGAGTTAGATGTTTGTAAATTGTATAAGAACTTTTTATGTGTTTTTCACACAGTTTGTTTAATTGCTATGTGCATAGATGTAAGTTTTTGTCTATCTATTTCTGTGTTGTGACTTATTCTATGAATTTATGGTAAATTGTTTTGAGCACCTAGTCATTGTTTAAGTAGGTTTTGTATAGGAACAACACGTCTTGATGAAACATAAAAAATAGATTTGATATGCATTTAATTGCAATCCAGGGATAAATAAAAAATCCATCTGGTAAGCAATAGTACGTATTATTCATGGTGTCAGAGGTAACATGCTTTTGATCACAGGTTGTTCTAACCTTGGCACAGAATCTGTTGCAAGTGATGCTCTTTTCCATTCCATTGACCTAATTTGCCACATGCGCAGAAGCACGTTATAATGTTTTTTCTGATGCAACTCAGTGGGTTTGAGCCTAAGTGACTGTGTTTCAAGCAAAATTCCAAAAAGTCATTAAAACCAAAAACCCATCATTAAAACGTGAAGTGGCATCCCACCACGCAGAGAGAACCTCTGCAGCCCTCTAGAGCTGGTAGTGATTAGCTGTCCATTGTGGTTATGGGTAGAACCGGGCACCACATGGGCGATACAATTCATGATGTCTTCTAGTGTATCCTTGATTCAGGTTGCTCGTGTTGGTTCTGTCCAGCTGGGCTGCAAGGTCCTTGTGATTTTTTGTCAACTCCGTTCCTTGGGATGACCTGCAGATAAGCCTCGGTTAACCAGACCTTGCTGTTGGTCTCAGGGCCATTGGTCGACTCCTCTTCACATACCCCCTAGTCCTTCTCCCTCGTCTTCTAGGTCATGTCACAGACAGGGCCTCTACGAACTTTTACCCTAGTCCAGTCCCAGAAAGAAACAGCAACAAGCAGGGTCCTGCCACCGTGAGAAATTCTCTGGGCTGGTGCACACAGTATCCTTAAGATGTCCAGGTGTAGTACAACTATTGGCTGGGCTGCACCCTGTATCCTGCTTTGGGTACACTGATGGAAATCCTCGATCAGCATCATCTCCAGCCTTCATTAACACTTGATCACTGCTCCTCAGGACAGAAAGCATCTTCCTGGGCTCTTCAGAATGTAGAGGAGGAGAAACTTGAACCAATGGGCCAAGATGTGTGAATTAACCAGTGACTGCTATCAGATGCTCCCAGCCAATGTCTGCAGGCTGTTAGGTGATGCACAGCTGTGGTGGGCAGAACCTGAGCAAGTTTGGGGGGCAGCATATGTGCCTTCTCTTGAGCCCCTTAGATGTCTAGAGAGGTGGGGACACGGTCCCTGGCATAATCAGCATGTTAGCTTTGACACATACGCAGAAGAATGTAGAAAACCTGGAATGCACATCCCCTGCACCTTCACACTGCAACTCTTTTCTCGCCTTGCAATACACGTTTATGAACGCTTCATACACAACCCTGGGAGAGGAGACCAAAGGCCACATTTGTGGAGCCCGGTGTGAAATCTATATGGCAAATACCGGGTGTCCCTCTCTCTTACATGCAATAGGATAAAGGTTCCGTTGCACCTGGGACTAGCATTAGTTGGCACCAGCAGCCAGTCATCCCATAGCCTTGTCTGAACAGACCATACCCACCACGGGTTATGGGACAGGCTAGAGTTGAGGTTCATCTGAGACAAAGTCTCAAGAAAACATGAATCACCTCCAGGGGCCTCACAGATTGTTGAGTATACTGGGGAAAAACACAGGACATCTCATAAAAAGTCCAAAAGAATGGTACAACCCAGACAAGGACATTTGTCCGTACAATAGGTCACAGCTAGGAACTCAGCATATTCCATAACACGAGAATAGCAATGTTGACACGGATCAGTTCCATACTAAATGGAAATAACACTGTGGCTCCACATATGCGAGTAGGACAAGTCTAAGCCACAAACCTATGAAGATTTTGTATTGCGCTTAGGTCTGTTCTACAAGTTTGAAATCCCTTAAATAGAGGCGTTTGGCAAAACTGGAACAGTTTGTTTAATTAAACATTACGGTTGGGAGAACAGGCACAAGGTCTGAAGATTGTCTCAATCTACAATCAGTATGTGTACTTCTTTTATACAGAACATGATGGTTATAAAGGCTTTCGGCGTACCATATATGGCGAGGAATGTTGCTTGCTGCCTTTGTAGTCATAAATTCATTGTCTAATGGTTAGCACAGATGGGTCTCGACCTCGTGTGGACACAATGTGGCCAGTTGATAACGTGTCCAGATGTCTGTCATGGGGAGCACATGATCACTGCATGCACTAGGTCCTGATTGGCTATGTGTTCCGAACTCATGCTGCATCTGACTTTTTATGGTGTTTTTGGAGCTAGCATACCCTCTCCCACCATGTGTGCTTTATTGGGGGAATCTCACTTGACCCTTGTAATGTCACTGCGCCTAGCCGTGAGATTGATCAAGCGTTTTCTGCCCGAGCATTTGCCTGCCAGCTACACACCTTCCCACCTGTGACCTATCAATCAGCAATCCCGGCCCTTGGTCTCAGGACCTGCACGGCTACATATTCGCGTGTCGAGGTTGATGTGGAGTTCACAACGGACGATTCTGTTAATAAAAACAAGATTTAATTTTCATCGATGAGCGCATCGAATTCCATATTAGCAGGTCGATATTTTGCATGACATGGGCTTAAATACTGAGAGTCTTTTATAGTCTTTCACAGTAGTAAAGGGGGCTCACTGTGTTAATGCTGCACCAGATTTTCTACCAAAATCATGCTCTAGGTCACATACCAACCTCTACCCTTCATCACCAAGAAGGTAAAAACATTGAAAAGAGATGTGACCGTTGTGCTCTTGATTGGTAGCCGCTCTTGTGGGGCAGAAGACGAATCTGCAACATCTAAAGGGATTCATCACCTAGGCATGTGATGCCACATTGGGAAGACGAAGGTGGACCTTGCCATATAATCCTTTACACCAGGTGTGGATTATCTGACTGTAACTTCTGGCAGTACCTGTGTACTGATGGTGTGGGGAACTGTGTTCCTCAAGTTATGAACCAGGCCTCCTCAGATTCAGTTCAGCCTCGCCCTTTGTAGGTAACGATGATCTAAAACAACCACCACTCGCCTATATTATGTGTAGAGCCTAAATAATATCTGAGGCTGAACACAAAAGTATTTTAAAAGCTACTCTGTGATTTTAAACATATTAGTAGGCAATTAAAATAATTTTTAACAAAATTAAACCTTGGCATGTCTATGTAGCAGAGAGGGCGCTAAAATCTTATAGTATGATATATTTCTCAGTAGGGGAAAGAAATTAAAAAGAGTATTAAAGGGATGTGTAAGTGGTACAGAGTATTGATGGATTGGGAGAGAGTGCAGACTCCGCACTCTAAGTCATTACGCTTTGCACTGTTGCTCTTCCAGGACCAGGTAACTTCTTCTACTGTTCCACCCGCAGGTTCTGCTGCTCCCACTGCGGCCACACCTGGGCTTCGGTACACGTACTAATCCTCTTCCAAATGAAACTGGAAAAGAAGAGAAGACGAGGGACTGTGAAAATGAATATCTTCAGGCAGAAGTGTAATAGCTGCCAAGCAGGAGTTTATGAAGAACCAAAGTTTACTGAGAAGAACATCAACATCATCTTAAACAACCTGCTGATCTCCATCCGGGTTTCATGCTACGGCGAGTATGTTGATGACGAGCCGCAACCCACCTTTGTTTATGGAAACCACGATGGGCTACACCAGCCTGAGAACTGTGAGGCCTGCCATCTAGCGATCTGTCCCTGGACTCTAGGTGGCAAGAGGTCTTTTAGGAAGACTTCTCCTGCCACGGGATATTCTGTGCAGTACACCAAAGAACTGAAACCACCCATCCACGTCACCATCCCAGAGCCTTTCACTAACCAATCCAAAGACCAGGCAGTTTCTGAATCTTGTATCTGGAAATGCTGTGGCTTTTGTTGTCTGCCTCTTGCTTTACTGTTACTCATAATATTCATTTTCTACACAGTAAAGTAGAAAACATGGGCCTCATTTACTAAGACCTTCCTTGGTTAACAACAGTCTTAGGTAAATTAGGCTGAAGTACTCCTGGCTTCAGCTTTTCTGGCTCAATGAAGTTTACGCCTGTCTTAAACTGCAGGGAGTACTGTGAGGACTGTCTTAAGCTATGGGGGAACATGAGTAAATCAGACACGTGTTTTCTTTTAATTTTTTGATAGAAATTGGTTTGTATGTTTTTTCTTGGCCTGATGGATGGATGGCATAATACGGAACTACCGTAAAATTTAACTCCGGATAATTCTCAAATTCTTTGCAAAGGCTCCAAAGCACTGCAAAAAAGACAGTGCCAAGCTTCTCAGGGGGTTGTCAGTTTGTTGGCACTCATTTTTAGCACAGTGAATGTGATGGCCTTTTGACTGGTGCACCATGGATGTTTTTGACCATGCCTATATCATGATTTTCATAGTATAGATGGCTATCCATGGTGGAATGTCCACTCTTCAATAGCGACTGAATGCATTGCCACTGGCTCGCACTGATAATAGCATTGGGAATTTATTGGCGTGGATTGACACGTGATTTTGGTTGGACTTCATTTGGGACAGTGCCATCTCTTGGTGGCGATGGGCTTTGCAGTTAATTTTCAGGCAGCATCATTGTCTTAGCCATTGGTACAGTATGCTGTGAGTAATACTGAATTATGCTAGGTGGATCCTTTTCTAAATGAACAATTTATGTGTCTAATTTAGATTTGCTTTTTTTTTTTAACTGTCTTATACTTTTCAAAATGACGTGGTTAAATTAGATTGCAAAATAAGCCAAGTGTGGCATCCGTTCTCAAGCAAATTTATTGAAAGCCTTTACATGCAATTATATAATGATATTAAATTGTCATGTTGTTCTAACCAATGAACCGGTAGTCTGTGCTTTAAAGTTTCATCTCCTGCCAGCTATTGGTTAATAAAAAAAAAAAAGAAATAAAAGCTTGTAGAATTTCCTCCAGCAACAATTTAATTTTAAATAATGTGTGTTAGATAAAAGTATTTTAAAATCGCAATATAGGAAAACATTTTAACAGTAAAACTATTGGAAGACCCCCCTGCAAAAACATCTTTCACAATGACCCAGTGGTGACAAGCCTCCTTTAAGGTTATATGTAAGACATAAACCGCTCTAAAACAAATGTGAACGTGATTGGCTAAATATAGCATGATCGAAAAATAGAGCAAATCTCCAACTACTTTACTATTTAGAGAACGTTGCACAATATTTTTTTCACCAAATACCTACTGACAGTAGTTTATGTCTGACTCAGGTTTACAAGTAGTGCGCAAGATTCACACATTTTTACCCACACACATTTTGCCTGGTGATACTTAGAGAAATTAGTGTTGACAAAAAGTGAAATAATCAGAGATTGGAAGGCCGGAAGGGGGAAGTGAGAGGTGTTACCATGTTATCTCTCAGCCAGAAGTGGGAAACCAGAGAACAGGAAGTGGTAACAGCAACTGATAGATACCACACTCAGTGGTTTTGGTAATTAGCGGGTGCTATTGTTCTGCCCCAATAACCTGGCACACGTACTCAAGCCACATATACATAAACACACATGTTCACACAGCCACACACACTCAACGTACATTCACACACCCACACACATTCAGTCAAGACACACAAACACAGCATGCAGACACAATAGAACATAGGTCATTTCTTTGATTTTGTTATGCTATGAAAGTCAATCAATCAATCAATCAGGATTTGTAGAGCGCTGCTGCTTCACCCGTGAGGGCCTCGAGGCGCAGTGGAATCATGCTGCCTCTTCTCTTATTGGTTGAACAACCAGGCCTTGAGGTCCTTCCTGAAATGCTGAAAGTGAATTTGTACCTTGAAAAAACTCAATTTTACATTAAACTTTTTATTTGATAAAAGTCTTATATACCTCTGTATCCTGCATTTATTCCCATATTACTAATACCTTTTGTATTTGCCATGAAAAGACTTTATATCTCAGTTTGGAAATCTGTATAAATCTGTTTGTGATAATATATTGTTGAATTCTCCGTGAAATAGTTTATTTCTCTGTCTGGAAATCTACACTAATTTGACAAACAACGTTTACACACTGTAAATATGACACTTGAACATAATAAAACGTCTACATGCTTTCAATATTACTTTAATAAAGTTTCAGAAATGTATCATGCTTATGAAAATAAGAGATGAGTTGTGTGATAGTGGCGTGGATGCCTGTGAATGAAGAGATGTGTGCCAGTGATTGATTGATTGAAAAGCTTTATTCGATTGCTATAAAAAAGAATCATAAAAGCGTCATAAAAACACATAACAAATATTATTATACACAATTTATACAGATAAAAAAGGATCACATTTAAATCGTAAAAAGAATTACTACTTTTTGGAAATCTTCCTCAATCATAATATAATGGATTTCCTACATTTTACCACGCTTTTCAGAAAGTTTGCCAAACACCAAATAACAAATTCATTATTTAAAAGTTGTAATACTAAAAACGCTGGTCGGCATTTTTTAAAATCTAGTTTCTTTAAAATTGGTATCAACCATTTTTTTCTTATCAAGATATAAAATCTACAAAAAAATACAGTGTGAATTGTAGACTGTATTGAGGTGTGATGACAGGGGCATAATTGCATCACTTGCGTCCGAACTTATCATGCGATGGAAAATATCAAATCTAAATCTGGCTAGCAGTAGTCTTTCATATTGGCTTGACACAAGGATAAGGTAGGGTTGCATACTATATGTAGTCATTGTCAGTTGGTGATGCACCACCGTAGGCTTAGTTAGTTCTTTTGATAGCCGTCGTGATTCTAAAAGTGCCATACATTTTCTTTTCAGCTCTTTCCTAGGTATCACTCTCATAGTACAAAGGTCATTATAAAAATTAAGATGACCTAAATCGTTTAGGAAGTCACAAACTTATTTTAACCATTTCAAATTCATTACATTGGTCATTCCCATTAAATCCTTAAAAACATCTTGATTTACATGGGTTTCCTCGTTTGTCCACAGCCTGTGCCACAGCATCACTGGCTCTGTTTTGATTATGTCTATTAAAAATGGGACACCCAGTTCTGCGTGGCAAACATACGATGATGAACTTCTGGGGAGTGCCAATATGTATCTCAGAATTTTTTTTCAATTAACTGAAGCGGTTGAACGTTATAGTGCCCCATAATCCAGAGCCGTACGTAGCTGTGGATATACATTTAGCTCTATAAATTTGTAACAATATTTGCGGGGGCTTGTGCCTAATTTCTTTTAGAAGTTATACAAAGCAGCAGTTGTTTTAATAAAAGCAAATCTTCTCGTTTGGACCGCTTGGACCCATATAGAATTATGATCGAATAAAATACCTAGGAAAAAAGTAGTAACAAAATTAATTTTGTGGTTATCTATAAAAATGTCTCTTCACTTTTTGCTCCCTCTACCACATCTCATAATAAAGGTTTTTGACGTGTTTACCCTTAATCCCAACTCGCGCATGAAATCCACATAGCTATCTAATAATCTTTGCAACCCTACCTGAGTTCGACACATTAAAACTGCGTCATCCGCATACATTAAGGATGGAATGGGGCAGCCATTAATTACTGGGAAGTCTTGACCTGATTGGAGCAGAGCTTTTTCTAGACCATTTGTGCAAAGATTAAAATGATAGGGGGCCAGGACACAACCTTGCCTGACCCCCTTCCTTATTGGAAATCATCTTGTACACGCTCCATCATTACCAAAGCGTACTCTCGCCTTAGCATTCTGGTACATATCTTTCAGAAAGTCTATGATGTTACAATTTACCCCTATGTCATTGAGGATCCCCCACAGCCTCTCGTGTACCACACAATCAAAGGCTGCGGTTAGATCTACGAAGACTAGATATAGCTTTCCTTTTTTTGAGTGAGCATAGTTCACGATTAGAATGCTCAGATTAAGACTCGGTTCAACGGTTCCCAAACCTTTACGGAAACCGTATTGCAGGTCTAACAGAATCTGCTTTTCCTCCCCCCACTCCTGTAATCTAGCCAATATGACCCGCCCGACAATTTTCGCAGAAGAATCCAATAAAGATATTGAGCGATAACATGCCGGGTCGTGTCTATTAACCTTTTTAAATATTGGGACCAAGATTGATTCGGTGAAGGTCCCAATATAATCTGGCGGGCAGCTAGTCCTTAATATTTGTGTCAGTATAGGTCCCCATAACTCTACGTTTGCCCTGTACAAATCAAGAGGAATCCCATTGGGGCCTGGTGCCTTGCCCCCTTACTTGCTAATATTGCCATATTAACCTCTTCTAATGTAATTTGAAGATTATTTATTTGTGATCGCTGTAAGGGATTGGACTTGACATCTACTTTATCTATAAAATCTATTTGATTTACAGAATCTTGATTACGAAAAATGTTGGCAAAGTGCTCTACCCATTGATCTTCCGTTATGGCTATTTCAATTTTTGGAATATCGACTGGCTCCAGAAAGGGTGCCCGGACTGCCTTCCAGAAAACCGCCCCATCCTTATACTTGGCCGCTTCCTGTAAGGTTTGCCAGTGCCCCTCCCTAAGTTCCCTTTTACGTTCTTTTATTACGTTCGTATAATCCTTCCTTGCCTCCCTCAATTTGGTTGGGTTCCTGGGGTCTCTTTTTTCAGTATGGAATAAGCTTTAGTGCACTTTGAGTCAAACCATCCTTTGTCTTTTTTCACAGAGCTACTACTGGTTCTCCATAGCACTTCATTTATAACTCTAATAACCTCTTCAAAGGATGCCAAGACTGTCTCATTCATTGCATTTTCCTTTAATAATGCTTCTATTGATGATTTGCTTTTCACCACTACTTTATGAGTTGTTTCTACCGGATCTACCAGCTGCCATTTTATAGCCTTATAGCCCGCCGTAGCGGGATATACCGGCTGTTAAAGGCCAGCTGCAGCGTTAAAGGCCCGAGCCGAAGGCGAGGGACTTTAACAACAGCAGCGGGACTTTAAAAGCCGGTATAGCCCTGCTACGAAGGGCTATAAGGCTATTAGAACATTCTGCCACTAGAGGGCAGAATGTTTTAACAAAACGAAGCCTTCAGGGAGCGCGAGGGGATTCAAATCCCCTCCGGCTCCCTGAAGTCTTTGTTCACAGCCAGAGCTGTGAACAAAGACACATTGGAATGTTGGCGCTCCGGGCGTATACCAGCCATTATAAGCCCGGAGCACTCCATTGTTTTCAATGGAGCTTCCAACATTCCAATGTTCTAATAAAGCGTATCCATTTTTCCTATTTATTACTAATTGTTCAAGGGGGTAAATATTCTTAAAAACTTGATTATCTTTACTGGTCAACAAGTTCAGCGATAAACTCAAAGGGAAGTGGTCACTCAATGTGACAGCGTGAGTAATGAATTGATTAGTTTTTGACGCCAAATTTGAGGAGAGTAGAATGTAATCCATCACAGTGGAGCAACCTCTCCCGTGAAATGTACTCTCAAACGGCACCCACTTGTTACTTAGTTCGTTCGCATAGCCTAAATCAAGCTCATGCATCAATTCATTTAAAGCATTCCCATATTGAGTATGAGTGAAATGAGTTTCATATTCGCCGACTTCATTCACAATCCCGCAGACATTGGTGCCATTTTTTGAGCATAATGCAATATTAAAATAACCCCCCCAAATGATGAACATGTCCCCGTTTGTTTCTTTTACAATTTTTACTAGGGCATTTAGTAGTTTCGTAATAATTCTCACAATTTTATCTGGCGGTGCATTATTATAACCATTTATCAGCATCATACTTTGCTTCGTACTTTGCTTACTCCCCATACATATCTCCATTAGTTGATAATTCACGTCTTCAAGTTTCACTGTGATTTTCCTTATATTCAGCATATTAGAGACATAAATAGCCAGTCCTCCCTTTGCCCTCCCATATTTTCCTCCAACTGAGGGCATATGATAAGAGCGATAACCACACAGATGAGCGGGCTCCTTTAACCACGTTTCTTGCAAACATATAATTTGGAACCTGTCTACAAAACTGCGCCACTCTGTGATTTCTAACTTAGTTTGTAACCCTGCCATGTTCCAGAAAGTCAATTTTAGCAATTTATTGTCATCAGTACAAATTCCATCTAGGGTGACTACCTCATCCGTTGAGTTAGTGACTTTAAGTTCTAATGCAAGTCGATCGTTTGGCGGTTGTTCTTGAAAGGTCGTATTTAGGCATTGGGATTGTGGTGCACTAGTTTCTTCAAGTCAATCTTGATCTTCTAAGCTGTATAAACTTTCAAATCTATTTGCTATAGGAATGTTATAACAGGAATTTTTCGGGTATACCCATTTCTTAAGTTTCCTTTCTCTAGACGGTTTATAAAAATACCCTAGTGGGACCACATTAATGCCTCGAGGATCTATTAGAAAGCTCCCAAGGCATTCCAATATTGTTTGTACTAGGTGGATTGAGGCGAATGTTAGAACTATGCAGTCCCTTGCTATATTTTGGGGGGTTTTCCCCACCCATGCTTTTCTTCTCGCCATTTTGAACTCTGTAAACAATACTCTATCCAGACCTGTCCTTGTATTTAACCAATGCAAGGATTTGTTTCTCAGGGTCTCCCAAGATTCTCTCTCTTGACCAATTAGCTGCGGACATTTGTTAAAATTATAGAATATGGGGTTGCCTCTGGAGGGAAGCAATTTATATATTGCCCATTATTAGTCTGTATAGGGTATGAAAATGGCTGGTTAACTTAGGGGTTATGTGTGGTAACTTTTCTCAATTCGGTACTTGGCAGATTATTCCCGTCATTTCATTGTCTCGATATGTACTGTGGTGGGAAATTTTGGCCACTTGGAATTCTTTGGGCATTGTTACCTTGAGGGTAATACTACCTTATAAATCCTAAATCCCCTCTTTCTCTCGTATTTGTATTATTCTTGTTTACTGAGGTGCTTGTTACTATTGGACTCGTTGTTACTATTTCTTACAATATTGGTCTCCTTCTAGTCTCATTTTTGTTATTCTCCTGTTCATTACAAGCTATGTTTTTCTCATAAATCTTTTCTAAAATTATTTCAATGCTTTTTAATCTTTCATCCATCTTACTCAGTGCTTCTTTGATGACCATTTCTAAGTGCTTTATCAGGGATGAAACTACTTTTGCCTCGCTGTTGTTATGACATAGCTCCTTCTGTGTGGGTTTTTCCCTGTCTGTCTTTGTTTGGGTTGAGCTGTTAGCTTTTTCCTTTTTGGAGTTTTATTCTGTTGCCTTGTGGGCGCTGTAGTAAAATCTCGTAACCCCCCATTTTCCGGCCCAACCCCACCCTCAGGGTTTCTCATACGTTTTGAGGAAGGTTGATACCCTTCCTCCTCATCATCATCACTAACCCACACTTGGTCAATTGTTGGTTGGACGCAGCCATTTCTGGGCGGTGTTTTCTTTACAAGTTTCTCTTTTTGTCTCATTCCATCCTGAGTAGTTGGAATTTGTATTTCTCCCCTGCTTTCTGCATTAAGTGTCTCTTCCACTCTACTTATTTGCTTTTCAATCGCCCCCACGGCGCCCGTCAAATAGTTCAATAATGAGGTACAGTTTTTCGGGTCCTTTTTTAGAGTCGGGGGTTTCCCTTGCGTTTTAGCAGTTTCAGACTTTCGTTTCCCCATGTCAGTAAAACGAGTGGGTGAAAAAAAAGATAAACTATAGTACTTACAGTAGGTCAGCAAGCTTTGGATATACCCAGTTACCAAATTTGCGTCTTCAAAATCGACTACTCGAATCTTCAGCGGACTACCAGGAGAGAGTGACTTTCAACTAAATTTTCAGGTACTCGCCACACCGGGCCGCTCACAAACTGGGATTGTATGGAACAAACCAAGGGGGGTGGCCCAGCCCTGCCTCCTCCTGTCTCTGACGGGCACAGACAGGCCCGCCCTTGGCCCAGGCTTCGGCCGGCGCGCGCCCATGCGCGTCCCGCGTAGCGGGTGCCGCAAGGTGTTGATAAAGGGCCAGGTGATGTCAGGGATTTCTGGTTCCTGTAGTCCTCGCCCCGTGACCGCAAACAAACAAACAGGCTCCCTCAGCAATGCGGCTCCCGCGAAGCGGGTGCCGCGAGGTGTTGATAAAGGGCCAGGTGATGTCAGGGACTTCTGCTTCCTGTAGTCCTCGCCCTGTGACCGCAAACAAACAAACAGGCTCCCTCAGCGATGCGGCTCCCGCAAAGCAGGTGCCGCGAGGTGTTGATAAAGAGCCAGGTGATCTCAGGGACTTCTGGTTCCTGTAGTCCTCGCCCCGTGACCATGACCGTAAACAAACAAACAGGCTCCCTCAGCGATGCGGCTCCCGCGAAGCGGGTGCCACGAGGTGTTGATAAAGTGCTAGGTGATGTCAGGGTCTTCTGGTTCCTGTACTCCTCGCCCCGTGACCGCAAACAAACAGGCTCCCTCAGTGATGCTGCTCAGGTGTGCCAGTGAAATGTTGGCTCTTCAGGGGGAAATCTAGGAGGGACCCCAGCAGCGGTGGCTTTAAATAACACAAAGAGGTGCAACAACAAGGTTGGTTCACACTGGGCGCGCGCTCGAACCTCATAAGGGATGGGCAAGCATCAACCGCCAAAGAGTTAAATCAAAGGGACTTTATTCAGACCCTTGCTCTGTCTCCTGTATCTGCAAGAATCAGGATTCCAACTCAGACCCTAAGGGCAATGGCAATGAAATCTTACTCCACGTTAAAAAACAACGCTACAAATTCACTGAAAAAACAAAGGTTAAAGTGATGTTACAGTTAGGCATGGTAATACCTTACCCAACACCTCAGTAATTCACAGAAAAAAATCAAAGGTTAAAGTGACATTTTACTGAAAGGTGGAAATGTCAGATTAAAAATGCAATTTTCAACTCAAAAACATCTAGAATTCACCAGTTATATTTAACTAAAGTAACTATAACTTGCACACATGTCATGCACTGCGTATGACCTCACATATCACATCCCTCATGACATGTTCTATGATATCATTGATAACATCACAGATGACATATGAAATGACATCATTAAGGATGTCACTGTGCATGGTAAGTGTGCAAGTGTTTTATTCTTATACATTTATTAGCATTTCGAACCATGAAAACAACTAAACAGCTGCAAAGCAGTGTTGGGGGGGGGGGTGCGAGACGCCCTGCATAAACAGCACAAGATCAGTATTTTACAAGACAGCAGCATTAAGAATAATATATAAATAATAACAGAGGAAGTACATGATGTGGATGGGCGTCACCTTCAAGAAGTCCTTCCAGTGCTCGCAAAAGTAACGCAGAACACAAATGCAAGGAAAGCAGTCGCCATTAACCCAGCCCCGGCCACATCCACACATCAGCAGTTGCCAAACACAATACTCACCCAGAAGAACCTAAGAAGGGCATGCCATTGTAGGGGAAGATCCCCTCTGTGTGTTCGAGGGTGAGGGGGCATTCGAAGGACGATCATCTCTCACAATGGCTCCCGCATGATGCAGTCGAGAACAAGGTAGTACCACAGCATCTCATGCAGGCAGAAAAGGCACCCTTCTGACCCTTAGGCAGTGGCGTAACGTAAGTTTAAAGGGCCCCCATGCAATGTACACGGAGGGGCCCCCGCTCCGGATTTTATCCAGGTGCTCAGGCCTGAGTACTGGGCTGAGGGGTCCCCTGCAGCTCGGGGCCACCCCCGCACAGCGGGGGATGCGGGGTCCTGTGTTACGCCCCTGTCCTTAGGAGCTCCAATTTATGGATCGCTTCTCTCTCGCTATCCACCCATTTAAACAGTTCCATCCCCCATCTGTACAAATCCTGCCCTCGAGAGAATTTCAAGCTCATAGTTATTTGTCTACGAGCAAGAATCAACGCAGATCTGTAAACCTGTCGGTTACTCTCCTAGCCGCCGCGCGTTCGTGGAGGCCGAGCCAACACAACTTGGGGCTGAGTGAGAACTCACGATCAGTAGCCACACGGACCACCTGAAGGACAGTAGTCCAATATGGCACCAGCGACTTCCACATGAATGAATTCCGCATCGTCTGCATCACATTTAGGGCAAGCTGAAGTCACAGCTTGGAACATAGCACATAGGCATCGGGCGCGAGATAAGCTAGATGTAAATAATAAAACTGGATGACCCTAAGTCTGCCTTCCAATGCCAATTCAATTTCATCAGGTGAGTTGTGCCCCCTTTAATATGGACCTATAGCGGGCAATGGTGTCTCCAACCAGTAGATCACAAGCTACCAGTTGCTCCCAGCCTTGAGTTTATTTTCTAACTAGGAACTGCAATATACAGGTGTTGAGTTGAGTAAAGGCTATGTTTATTTTACATTATTATCAGGCTGACGATAGAACAGCCTGGTAATGAGCAGTGGTCCATGCAGATGTATGACCCATGTGCGTCCCAGAGGTTCAGAACTGTAGCACTGAGGTATTTAACTCTTAAATAAGAGTCATTCTCAACTCAGTATTAGAGCAGGAGTGCAACATGATATTTCTGAATGCTTTTAAAGGAGAGGAAATTCAAATGAAGAGTTAACTTAATGATTAAGTTAACCCTTCTTTTTGAATTTCTCCCTTTTCAAAGTGTCACGTTTACAAACCACAAGCCTCTTGCCCCAGTGGCTGGTAGACACAGAGCCACATTTATAACTGAAAAATACAGTCATTTTCTTTTCAATGGGGGAAATTTGAAGTGAAGAAAATATTTTTCTATGAAACATTGTCTTAATGTTTTTCTCTACTTTAAATCAGGCTAATTAAGTCCTATGTTTTATGAAGCATGTTTTATCACTTTAAATTCCTCACATTTAAACAAATGACTGTATATCCTCATTATAAATATGGCACCATGTCTACAGGCCACTGGGAGGAATATGCCTGCTATCTGCAAATAATGTAACCGTAGGGAAAAGACCCAATATACCCTTGAGGGCTTCGGCTGATTAAGTGAATGAGTAGTATGCCAACAAGGGATTTCGTTTAAAAAAATTCTAACGTTATTGATTTATAGAAATTAATCAGGTGGGAGAGTTCTTGACAAATACCGACCCAAATGTCAATTGACTGAACCAATCATCAAAAAATATATATGAAATACACACACGGGAAAATCTTTTCGTGAAAGAATCACAGATCTTTTTATATATCAATTCAGCTTAAAAGGAGTACAAAAAAAGAATTGAATGTGCAATGAATCATGAAAAAGGAGGAAATAAATATTATCCACATTTCATGACAAAACATCTATTCCAAAGAGAGAAAACAGAGATACATCTCACTTTCAGAGAATAATAATCAACTGTATAAAATTAATCATATGGAAACAGATGATGGAGTCGACGTTTCGGTCTGTGATGGCATAAATCCGTCAGACCATCTTCAGGACAGTAGGCATTGCGTTAAAGAGGAAGACCCTTGGATAGATACACTTAATGCGAAAGGAATTAATCTTTTCGTAACATGATGGTTTGCGCTGGTTCAGGTCCTAATCCAGTTGCTCGCTACAAATTAATGTAGAAGTGGATATGGAGGAGATGGTCGTTCCTTTTATTTTTGGAAGGACATGCCACCATCAAAGGGCAACACCATGAGTGTGGTACACTTGTGTGTCAAGAAGGATATTCTTTTTGGTTAATTATTCTTCTTTTCTTTTTTTCTAACTCCGCAGAAACAATTTCTAGCTGAGAGTACGGAAGGCCGATGCCACTTCAAACGTGGCTGTTTCGTTTGAAGTGGCATCGGCCTTCCGTACTCTCAGCTAGAAATTGTTTCTGCGGAGTTAGAAAAAAAGAAAAGAAGAATAATTAACCAAAAAGAATATCCTTCTTGACACACAAGTGTACCACACTCATGGTGTTGCCCTTTGATGGTGTCATGTCCTTCCAAAAATAAAAGGAACGACCATCTCCTCCATATCCACTTCTACATTAATTTGTAGCGAGCAACTGGATTAGGACCTGAACCAGCGCAAACCATCACGTTACGAAAAGATTAATTCCTTTCGCATTAAGTGTATCTATCCAAGGGTCTTCCTCTTTAACGCAATGCCTACTGTCCTGAAGATGGTCTGACGGATTTATGCCATCACAGACCGAAACGTCGACTCCATCATCTGTTTCCATATGATTAATTTTATACAGTTGATTATTATTCTCTGAAAGTGAGATGTATCTCTGTTTTCTCTCTTTGGAATAGATGTTTTGTCATGAAATGTGGATAATATTTATTTCCTCCTTTTTCATGATTCATTGCACATTCAATTCTTTTTTTGTACTCCTTTTAAGCTGAATTGATATATAAAAAGATCTGTGATTCTTTCATGAAAAGATTTTCCCGTGTGTGTATTTCATATATATTTTTTGATGATTGGTTCAGTCAATTGACATTTGGGTCGGTATTTGTCAAGAACTCTCCCACCTGATTAATTTCTATAAATCAATAACGTTAGAATTTTTTAAACGAAATCCCTTGTTGGCATACTACTCATGCTATCTGCAAAGGCACATTGACATGGGAGAAAATAAAAATTATTAATATTATGTAATGTGTATACGTTTAAAGTTAACTTTTCAGTTGAATTTTCCCCCATTTCAAAGTGTCGCATACACACACAGCAGCCATCTTGCTCCAAGTGGCTGGTAGACACGCTGCCATATTTATAACTGAAAAATTCAACCATTATTTTTTTTTTTTAAATAGGAGAAATTTAAAGTTCTGAAAAATGTTCCGTATTACGAACATTTTTGCAGGACATTTTCCTGCACTTTACGGGGCTTATTTACAAGCCCCTTGCGCCGCCTGTGCTTTACATTTAAAATAGGAAAAAGTGATGTACCGGCAGCACAAGGTACTTGTAAATAAGCCCCTAAATTTCTCCCATTTAATGTATGTTTGTTCTGTTCATGTAACGGTGCCACATATGGCAAAGGCGATGTCGAGTGCCAAAAGTACATATGACACAGGCTACAAGTCACCCATACACATATATCCCATTCATTCACGCACATGTTCATACGCCCCCTCAGAATCATTCCGGAAGGGGTAAACACAAGATTTGTCCCAGTTGACCATCAGACCCAAATGACTACCAAAGTCCATCAGCGCACATACAGCTTCTCCAACATTGGAGTCTTCACCTCTTAAATTAAGCACCTGTCATCTGCATACAATGATAAATGCATGTTATCAGAGGCAACAGAGAGCCCTCGATGATGAAGGCCTAGATGGTTTGTGCATGCACAGGGGTCCACTGCTAGCACAAATAATGGGGTTGATAAAGGGCGGTCCTGTCTTCTGAACCGTTCCACTGAAAATGCCACTGAAACCATTGGGCTAGTTCGGATCCTGTGCAGTGGGTCAGAATGCAGTAACTTCGTGATAAGAAAGGCTCAAATCTATGCTGAGCAGATTGGCATATAGAAATTCCAAAAGGAGCGAATTGAAGGCTTTCCGGGTATCTACCGACATAACCAGGGCAGATGCTGGTAACCACTCACGCTGGTCCAAAGCCAGAAGTAACTGACAGATGTTGTGCATGGCGCTGTGAATGGGAATTAAACCAGTCTGATCAGAATGAACATATGAGTCCACATATGCAGGAGCAGCCAGGTCTGTAGAACTTTGCTCAATATCTTGTAATCGACAATGAGCATTGACAGGGGCCGATACGAGTCAAGGCTGAGCAGGTCCTTATCCTTCTTAGGAAGGCATACAATAGCAGCCTCCCGTAGGTCGGAGGGGCAAGTCTAGGGCCAAGGACTGAGGCAAATGTAGCCAAAAATTCAGTCGGTAGACCATCCAGCCCGGATACCTTCCCTCTCGCCGTGTCCTTAATCGTGCCACATATTTCCTGCTCAGTGACGTCTAGGCCTAAACTCTCCACCACCGTGGTGTCGATGGGTACTGGGGAGGATGCTATTATATAGTTAAACATATTCTCCTCAATGTCCACACTTCCAGCTGATAATATTGGAGAAATGCTGCATTTATCACCTCCTATGTAAAGGTATCATATCCGGTATTGAACCGCACTTAGAGTATAGTGTGTCCGAGGTGCATGCCCTGTAAAAGCCATGCTAGCACTTTCCCCGATTTATCGCGCTGAGTGTGCGCCCTGGCCTGGTACGCTGTGTAATCAAAATGCTGCAAATGTTCTACCAAGGCAAACAGGTTCTCTAGTTCCCTTATCAACTGCCTCCTACATTCCAGGGTTTCTTTTCTTCCAGCCAGCGAGGAAGACCCTATAGCACCGTATCCAGCCACTGAATATCAGAATGTAACTGCGTCCGTACGGATACCCCGAAGGTATGCAGCAACCCTGGGCTACCACTTTCATAGCCTCCCTTTGCACTCCTACTGAGGTGGCCAACCTGTGTAATTGAGCCAATAATGCGTAATTTGTTTGCTCAACTGAGCTCGGAATGCTTGATCCTCAAGCAACCCGCGGTCTAAACGGCAACTAAGGACACTGGGTTGAGTGAGGTCCACATAAGAGCGCACAACACGGGAGAGTGATCAGAATATGTCTTCTCGAGAGACTCTAGTATAGGTACCTACCTGACGGTATGGTACGCAGGGGCGGGTGCGAACTGTCTAACACCCTGTCCACCAAAGAGTTGAAATCAACCCTACTATCCTCATATAGGGGACCATCTGTGACAGGAGAGGGGTGAGACTAGGTAGAAATGAGGACTGGTCAACGTTTGGGGAATAAACACTCAGTATCCCACATCCCTGCCATCGAAGTGACCCAGTACCAAATCATACCTGCTATTTGGGTCAGTGATCAATCTGTGCAAATGGAAGGGAACCCCAGGTCTTATCCATGTAAGAGCGCCCCTTGGAAAAGCAGAGTAAAAGGTGGCTTAAAGTAGTCCACCCAGCGTACCCAAAAGTGTCCGTACTTCAGGTTCTGTAAGATGCGTTACCTGTAGGAACGCAATATGAACTACCCTACTTCAGATAGGAGAACTCATTGTATTGTTTAGATGGAGCGGAGAGGAGAGGCCCCGTATATTGCAAGTGACCAGTTGAATCTGAGCGGCCACGAGCAATCAAATAAAGAAATGGAGATGTGAGGACCTTGCTCATGTCCCCCACCAAATCAAACAGATAGGCATCCTAACTACACCCACCATTGCAGAGATGTGCCATCAACCAATAAAGAACGGAGCTAAAAAATGGGATCCCCAACACCCCCCAAGGACTAAGAAACACAGCAATCCTGTTCAAACAGCATAACACGCAAGGCCAACTAAGGCCCGAAGGCCAAACCAGTTCATAACTGAAAGATATCATGGGGGAGGGAGCAGCCAGCCAGAGAAGGAGAGAGTACACCCAACAAAACAGGCAAAGTGCAGAGGGCTCTCCCGCAAGTGCCCCCAACACCCGGCTCACTCAATTCAGGAAAAGAGTATTACGATAGGAGAAAACTTACATCGCCACCATGCCATAACAGTACAAGGAAGTCTAAAATACACCCATTATACGGCATAGCCAAACCAAATTTAAAATGAGCTCATCTCCTGTGCCAGGCGTGACCCCCTGTAGAGTGTTCTCCAGCTCTGGTACCACTGAGTCTGCTGAATCAGAAGAAGATACTCCAGGCCACAACCAGAATTCCTCTTCATGCTCCCCAAATCCCAAGAGGGACACAGGTGTTCAAGTTCTGATGCAGGATGCTGCATTGAATAATGTGTCTATTAGATCGTGCCGCCATTTTAAATTTAACTGGAATTGGACCGCATTTAGTGTCCCTTGGATGCCAACCCCGATGGTAATGTCCCAGCAAGGGTTCAGCACCTCCCACCCCCGGGGCCAGAGTCACCCACTGTCCTTTCCTGTAGTCAGTGAGTGACATTGCTGGGTTGAAGTGAGGCATGGTGCAGCCACCACTTGCAGAGCGAAGCCACCATTTTGAATTTGTCCAGAATCTGGTCACGATTAAAGTCCCTGGGAGGCTGATCCTGGGGGTGATGGTCCAGCAAGTGTCTAGGGGCCACCCCGAGGCCGCAGTTAAGCAACGTCTTCTCTACTTGCTGCTAAGGGCAAGTGGTGACTCCTGGGCTGAACTGAGGCGAGTCACAGCGGCCGCTATCAGAGTGGGGCCACCATGTTGTTTTCCCCGGGTTCCGGTGCTGTTGATCTGCTCCGGCCTCAGACTTCATCAATGTGCTTCGGGTGCCATCAGAAGCCCCCACCATGCAGCTGGCTGGGATGAATGGGTCTGTTTATTTTTTGGGGGCATGGGAAAATGGTAAGTGGCCAGGGCTGGGGGTTCAACACAGGATGGGGTGCCTCAAAGCTCTGATCTTGCCCAAAAAAGTTTTGTCTATTGAGAGACGCTTTAGCTGTCTGCCAGAGCTTATGTCATCAACACAAAAGTATACAGAGAGGGGCTTTGGGTCAGCTACCTCCAGCCAATGCAATTCATACTTTGGATCAGTCCACAGAGGTATTAGTGTGGTAAACTCCCAAAGTCAGGCTCCATTTTCAGCACGTTAAAGTAGCCCGCCTGCCTTTGGTCCTCTTTCAGCCTGCCATTATTTTTTTCAGAACTGATGAAAGTGTCATTTCATCTACACAAGGATTCTGCTATCACATAAAGTGACAGATGTTTCCTACAAGCTACATGATATCTACATTTCAAGGTCTGACAGTAGACGTGTAAAATAAACATGTAGTTCGGGTTGACTTATTTTCCTCATGCTGGTTTAGACCAGCTATGTTTCTGATTATTGAAATGTTTCCCAATGTTGGCTGAAGGTCAGTGGTCAACCCTATATAAACCGCTTGGATTGACCACTGAATTTGAGAGTCCCTCACACAAGGTTATTATGAAAGGTCCTGCCAGACTGCCGCATCAGCCACTCTTCTGCCGTGTTGAGAGGAGCTGAATCCAGCTGATCAGGTGTTTTCCTTCCGAGGGACACTCTCTCCCAGCTGAAGTCTGATGTGCCTTGAACAGGTATGCAGTGCGTTGACCCCAGGACAATCTGGGGGCAAATTAGCTATTCCATGCTTTCATGGTATAGTGCATAGAAGTAGCTTTAGGGTGGTAGGCCGGTAGGAACATTCTAATTCTGTTAGACTTGCTCATTTTATTTTTGCTGCCACCAAAACGCTTAAGTGCTGTTTTAATTATATTCTGTGCAGTTATTATTCGTGTACTTACCAACAGGACGAGATTCTTGGAAAAAAAACACTTGTAAACGTACATAGTGTCTTTTCTAAGTGCAAATCTTGAGAGTACTATTCTGAAAAATGAAACTGGTTTGAACCCCCACTGCATCCCTGAACCCTTTACGTGACCATCAGTAACCCAGAAAGCATGGACGCCACACCAGCAGGTGTGCTCGGTTAGTTGAGCGGGGCTACAATAACCTGGTCTTCCCTTCTCAAGTAATGGTCCATTGAGCCCAGAACATGCACCTATGGGCAGGGAACTCAAACCTTGCACACCTGGGCCAGAGTCCCAGAATACACACCATTGCTATGACTAGAGACCATTGCTTGTCTGCCAGTGCTCAAGTTGTCGCACAAAATATACTAAAAGGGACCTTTGGGCTGCCTCCTTTATCCATTGCTTAAATAAACTGTAAATCATACTTTGGATACACCCACAGGTATTATTATGGCTGAAGATACCACTGGATGTCTGCCAGGGCTCATGTCATCAACACAATTTGTTTTACGTTAAGTGCTTTTGGTCATCCCTCTTCAGATATTCATGTGTCTGGGGGAGCTACTTTCAGCTATTGTTTCAATAGTATTTTTCAAACTACCCACTGGAGTGTTTTTTTCTTTACCATCTTGTCTTCGGCTGTTGGGTGTATTTGTCTAAAAAGTCCTTCCATTGCAGTGCCTTGAAGGCAAAACATCCCTGCCCTAATGTTGAGTGAATCCCTTGGACTACCTTGATCCTAAACCTACCCCGAAACCTACCCATTCTCCCAGACTTACACTCACACTCACTCCTATACCGACCCTTACTACTTTGCTTACGCTATTCAGTTGAATGACATAATTGTAAGCTCAAAAATATCACAATACAAAAGAATCAACATAAATATATTGAGGATAAAAATATCAACATTTCATACTTGAAATATAAAGTATAAGAATTTCGGCTACAAAACTATAGTGGATCAAAATATCATTCTTACACAGGTAAGCATATCAAATTTTAAACACTGAACATCAAATGAACTTTAAAGAATGTGTTAACATTGAAAATATCACATTTAAGAAAATATATAAATGAAATATAAATAATATAAAATTCAATTTTCAACATTAAAATATATACATTGAAATAATACTGATAAAATAGTTATAGGTAACTTATATAAAAATAATACTAAAACAAAAATAACAATAATAATTAACAATAATTTTAATAAGCTTTATTTGAAAGTTTATAGAGGGTAAAATATAGAATGAAATTGCAGCAATTCAAAAATAATACAATAAAACATACTCTCTCCCATAAAAAAATATTCAAGAAAAACTGAATTTATACTAGAATAACTTCGAAAATAAAACCACAAAAAAATGAGATTAAAAAACCACAAAAGAAAAAAACGAATTATACTTTGAAGGCCTCAAATACACTTTTCCCAGTCCAGTCGGAATGGTGAAAGTTGGGCAAGGCAAAAGCCTGTTGCATTTGTAAATGTCTGTTTTTTCTTGTTTCCAACATGCTTTTCATATTTTGTACAGCCCAATGCCTGTAGCCCAAAGCCTAAATAAATTACATTAAATGAAATATCACACTTTTCAAGTTGTAATAAAGTATATGATGCTAACATACTGGCCAGCTTGGACTTTCCATTAAATAGATTGAACTGAAGGATTAAGAGGAAAAGGCCTGTGGAAACTAGTACTGCAAGAAATACTCCATTCCAGATGTGCACTCACCATGTGTTCAGTGCTTGGATATAATTTTACAAACCATTGCTATCAGATGTGTTTTCCCAATCTCTTCAATTAAAGAAAATCAGGACTACAACTCCCAGGATGCACTAATTTATTTAATAAAATGAAGCTGACATAAAGTGATTAGAAAACTTCCTGGCGGGTCACAGGCACTGTCTCGTGTGCACTATTTACACGGTTATGGGTGTGTTTTTAAGATCAAAGCAATTTTTTCTCAGTTCTCTCCTTTTTCTTCACAGGCCAGCTGGGGGAAGAAGAACCTATAATGTGCAGTTTACACCAGAACCCTTGCAGTGCAGCCAAGCATGGCCCACTTCACACTTATGTATCTTACGGGCTCCACTCTTGTCTACTAGCCATAAGCAAGCATCTTCACCTGATCGATTTTGGGAAGAGTGTCTACAAGCGCTATCACTATACTCCTCGTAGGAGGTAATTCATAGTTAGTGCGCCCTCTTACACTCATACTCAGTACTACAAGACCTGTACATATTGCAGTTTTTCCTAATGAGTGCATGGCTCCATTCTGCACCTGTGCGAAGGCACAGGCCTTTTTCATAAGACAGTACTTGATGTTCAGATTGCACATAGAGCTACAGAGTGTTCTTAAAAATGTGCTTTAACCCACAGACCTAGTTTACAGGTTGTTGACTTCTGTCTATAGGATAGCTTAGCCTGTGGTTTAACCCACTCATCAATCTTGCAGACTTTTAACTCCTAATAAGATTAGGAGAGGGGCTGGAAGGGGAGGGTTGGGAAAAGTCAGCCACGCCTGTGGGTTGGGTTAGCCAGACACAAACTCCAAGGAGAGGATTTCTCTATTCTGATTTTTTTTAAATAGTGCATTCTTGGCTAATATATGCCAGACTTCCCAGGAAGTGGTTATAGCACGGAGTGGCAATTTGAACCCTATTGTTTGGAGTGTCTCCTCACTCTTGCCAGCCCAGAATGGGGAATAAATATGGGGGATTTGCAGGAGGCCCTCAGATCCCTGTTTGAAACATCTGGAGAAGAACTGCCTGTCTGGACCCTTGGCCTGCACCACAGAAGGACTGCCAGGGCCGGATTGGCTGTAGCGGGCAACGGGCAATCCCCCAGTGCGCCGCACGGGTGGGGACCAGTTTTAGGCCCCTAGGGGCCGTTTTTGTTGCAGGGCCGTTTTTGCAGCATAGCTGCAAAATCGGCCCTGTAACAAAATCGGCCCTGGGAAAGAGCTCGGAGTCACCCCTAACCCACCCGGGGGTAGGAGGGGGTCGGCCGAGCACTTTGCCAGGGCCGGTTTTGGTTCTCAGTCCGGCCCAGAGGACTGCACCTGCTGCGCTCTCAAGGCTCCACACAAGAAGGTCTTTGCTTGTCTTATAGTACAAGGAGCGGACTCTCTGAGCAGAAACAGGTAGAAAAGTGCAGGAAGAAGCCACCTGTAACATGCACTGAAAGGACAACTCCAGCTGACAAGCTTCAACTGGATTTTCCTGACCAGGTGCCTTGTGGGAGATTGAGTCCCGGACCCCAAGAGGCAAGCCAGAGCTTCTGAGGCCCTGGCTGGTGCCGTTGGACACATTCTGACCCTCAGGAACCCTTTAAGAAGAACATCTGAAAGCTTGCCAACTTTTTGTCAACTTTTGTGAAAAAGCTTCAGAAGAAAACCGGCATCCACGACTAGAGCCAAGCCGGCGACGTTAAACTGATATTTGGCCTGACAGCACTGGTTTGTCCCGTTGAAAGCTTCAGAGCTGCTCGCCTTCGACGCTGATGGCAAAGACTTCCCCTGCTCACTGAGGCATCACCCTGCAGCAGGCCTCTGTCATCAACGCAACTTCCGTAATCGAGAACCCGAGGGAAAAAGTTCCAAAAATGTGACTGAAACAAAAAAGATGCCAAAATGTGACTGAAACAAGAAAGAGCCCAAAAAGTGACTATGTGCACCAGGACCTACCGCTTAATCTATCCAACCCGGGCTCCATTGCGGTCGGCCTAAACCTTTGTTGCGGTCCAGCGCGGCCAGATAGCCACGGTTGGCGCTTTCTTATTTTTGAGGCTAGAAAGCACATTTCTTATTAAAAATTTCAAAATGCATATCTCTGGTTCCCTACATTGGATTTTGGTCGTTTTGGTGTAATTGTAATGATAAAAATATTCTCTATTGTTCTACATTGGAGTTGGATTTTTATTGTGTTGTGTCTTATACATATTTACTGTTTTTGTAAAATTAAATGCTTTACACACCTGTCTCCTAAATTAAGCCGGACTGGTCATCTGCCAATCTACCAAGGGTTGATCAAGGATTACTGTATTGAGACTTGACTAGTGGTTGCCCTTATTAGTGGTTGTAGTTTTATTACTAGCTGTAGTTCCTACCTGCACCCACTAGTAACCCACTTCCCTACAGGAGGTACATTTCACAACTAGCTGTGCATTGAAAGAGTTTTGTTTGGTCAGTGAATTACTCTCCCGGTTTCGTTTCTGAGCCCTCACTGGCTGGTGTTTTTTCCACCTTTGGAAGCACGTTTTTTCCACCTTTGGTCACTCCTGGCATCGTCGGGACCTGCACTGCACCGCACATTTCCACAGACACGCACAGCACTTCTCCGACAGAAGTGTCCCTTCCTGGCTTCCGTAGAGGAGAACATGAGCAAAGATGAGGAAATGTTGGACTACTACTGCAGGGCCCTGATGATTCTGAGAGAAGTCGGAGCACAGGTGGTCCCTCGGGTGGGAGAACCGCACTTCCGCGAGACGTGCTTGGGTCGGTACGGCCACTCGGCCAGCAGGCTTTTGGCAGGTGAGCCACAGGTCCACAGGTGGCGGGGGGGGGGTGGAAGGAATTTCAGCTAGGATGAAATGCTGAGTTGTGAAATTTAACAAAATTTAACAAAAGTATTGTTTATGCTTTCCACTTGTTGCAGATCTGACAATGTACAATAGAATAATTTTCTATAGTATTAAGCAGGGCTTTAAGTGAGCCGGGTCTGAACGGTGCTCAGCACCGACAGTTCTTAAAAGTAGGTGCCGAGGCAGGTCCCTATCGGGCTCTCCATTTTTACCCTCAGAGTGAAAAAAAAGCTGCAGCCGCCACTGCTTTAGATCTAACTTTAAAGAAACTCACTTTTGAGTTTTTACAGCTCAACCTTGGAGCGCTGTACACGAGCCACACCACACAAGGACATGTTCATGTTTTGAATCACAGGATGTTGAGCTGACAGGAGTCTTGAACCTGCATTTCAGCTCGAAAGTCGGCAGCTCTAGCCTTACACCACAATCTCACATAACTAAAACATTTTCAAACTGATATACAACAAAGATACAAAGTCATAGTTGTTGCTTATTTATCTAATGCAATTTACAACCATTGACAAAGCCAATAGTCCTGGCTTGCCGTAGGTGTATTGTTACTTGTGTTATATATCTGGCTGAATGGACAGAAGCAGCAAAGTACCGGTCGGGCGGCCACTATACTAAGTGTAGATTTTTAGCTAAAGTGTTTAAGCCACGCCCTTAATTACATGGGCCACGCCCCTATGAGAGACCCCCCAGTTTTTTGATCCCACTCAAAGCCCTGGTATAGGTTTAATAGAGCGTGGAGATTCAGCGCTGCTTGGGGTTGCTAGGTAAATTCAAAACACCCGTTTGCCTTCACAAACGCTCTCTTTTTATTGTCCCTTCCCTGTTTGCACATCTAACTGCCTCCCAAAGTGTTTGGCGTAAGTGTGCACAGTGGGTAATTTTTTTTTCAGAATGCGATATATATCTGGGGGTTTAGGAAAAAAGTCTATAATGACATTGAAAATGCTTCGTATTTGAAAAAAAACGTAAATGTAAATGTGCAGACATAACATTCTGCGGCAGGGTCCCAGGGCTGGCACTTTTCTCCTGCGAAATATATCTGCTTTTCATCATTTTTGGGGAGTCCAGGAATGCTATGATTACTTACCGGTAATCCCCATTACTCTTAGTCCTACTCGTCCTCGACCCAGTCATCACTAATGAGGTATTCCACAAGACAGGAAACAAAACAGGAAACGCTTTTTAGACTCCACCCACCCTCCCGTCAGGGGCTATAAGAACCCAGCCAACCAAAAGCACATCCTGACATACCAAGCAACAAAGGCCTGGACAGGGAGGGCGGGCGGGAAGTATGACTGGGTCGAGGACGAGTAGGACTAAGAGTAATGGGGATTACCGGTAAGTAATCATAGCATTACCTCTACGTCCCTCGTCCTCGACCCAGTCATCACTAATGAGGCATACCAAAGCACCCCCAACAACAGGCCTTTGGCAAACCACACAGAAAACAGAGACCGAACACAAAGAGGCGTGCAGCAAAAATTTGGTTAATGAAAAAACACAGAACCAGGGAGGCGGAACAACCCCCACAGCACTCAACACACCACTACCGAAATTGGGTCGGTCAGACAGAGCACAATTCAAGCGAAAGTGCCTCACAAAAGAAGACTCAGAGGCCCACGTCCCAGCCCGACAGATTTCATCAAGGGAAACCCCAAGAAAAGCAGCCCAGGAAGCATAAACACCCCTAGTGGAACGGGCCTGAACACCAGAAGGGCAAGGCAAACCAGATCCCTGATAAGCCAAAGAAATAACAGACTTGATCCAGCGACCAAGAGTAAGCCGAGACGCAGCTTTACCCTGACCAGCCAAACCAAAAGTCACAAAAAGGGAGTCCGAGGAACGGAACCCCGCAGACCGTGCAACATAAAGGGAGAAAGCACGCCGCACATCCAAAGAGTGAAGTAACAACTCAGCAGGGGAAGAAGGAGAAGGACAGAAAGAAGGAAGAATCAACTCCTGAGAGCAATGAAACCTAGAACGAATCTTGGGAACAAAACCAGGATCCAAAGAAAGGACCACCGCGTCATCCAAGAAACGCAAAAAGGGAGGAGAACAACGCAAAGCAGTGAGTTCACCCAACCGCCTGGCAGAAGTCACAGCAACCAAAAACGCCACCTTAAAAGATAGAAACTTAAGGTCCACCGACTCCAATGGCTCAAAAGGAGCAGACTGCAGAGCACCCAAGACCAAAGAGAGATCCCAAGGAGGAACCGGAGAGCGTGAAGAAGGAGATGACAGAGAGAAACTCCGGAACAAACGGGAAACCAACAAACCATCCGCAGGAGGAAGAGAAGCCGGATCCCGGAAAGCCCGAAGAGCAGCCCACTGGCCCCTCAGAGTAGACAAGGCATAATTCTTCTGAAACCCATCCAAGAAAAACTGCAGAACGGAAGCGATAGGACAAGAGACAGGAGAGAGACCAAGCCCCGCACACCAAGAGGAGAAAGAAGCCCAATGTTTAGAGTAGGAGGACAAAGCGGAACCCCTACGAGACCCTTGCATCACAGAGATGAGGAGATCAGGCAAACCCCGGACCCCAAGCGACAACCGATCAACCTTCAAACCGCCAAGGTGA
The DNA here is from genome assembly GCF_964204655.1 of Triturus cristatus. Classification (NCBI taxonomy): domain Eukaryota; kingdom Metazoa; phylum Chordata; class Amphibia; order Caudata; family Salamandridae; genus Triturus; species Triturus cristatus. The sequence goes on along the minus strand of NC_140594.1, from coordinate 1,181,658,583 downwards.
GAGGGACCAGGAGGGAAGGGGAGGGGGACCTCAGGGGAGATGGATAACGAGGCAGAATCCAAGGAGGGCCCACCGCCAGGTTCAACAACAAAGGGAACCAGGACCTCCGCGGCCAGTGAGGTAAGACCGCTACCACCTGGGCACCCAACCCCTGGACCTACAGCAAGAAGGCAGGAATCAGGGGGAAGGGGGGAGAAGGCGTACAGCAACCAAGGGGGCCACCGAAGAGACAACGCCTCCACCCCCCAAGCACCCGACTCCGGGGTCCGAGAACAAAACAGGGGGAGTTGAGCATCCGCCCGGGAGGCAAACAAGTCCAGCAGGGGAGTCCCGAACATCCGACAGAACAACCGGAACACCCTGGGGGAGAGACACAGGGAGAGGGAAGATGGAAACCAGCGACTCAAGGCGTCCGCCACCACATTGTCTACCCCCCGGATATGCTGAGTCGAGAGAGCCAGAAGATGACGCTCCGCCCAACCTGCAATCGCACAAGCCACCAAATTCAAGGAAGGGCTGCAAGTACTGCCCTGGTGGTGATGTAAGCCACAGTCACGGTGTTGTCCGACCTCACCAGGACATTGCACCCCAGCAGACGGGAATGGAAGAAACAAAGAGCCCTGGCCACAGCAGACAGTACCCTCCAATTGGACGAGCGACGGGACTCCATCCGGAGCCAGCGAGCCTGAACAGACCACTGTCCCAACGTGGCCCCCCAACCGGCCGCACTGGCATCCGTCGTCAACACCAAAGGGGGCGGCAGGTGAATCCACATCCCCTTCGAGAGATTCGCGGAATCCAGCCACCACTGGAGATCCGACACCACCCCCAAGGACACAGGCACAGACAGAGCATAGTCCTGAACTGGAAACGGCACCCAACACTGAACATGCCACAGCAGAGGCCGCAGATGAACCCTGGCCCAGGGCACCGTGAAGACAGCAGCGGCCATATGACCCTGAACCTCGAGCCACTGAAGAAGGGGGGCCGTAGCCTGGGACAACAAGATCCGCAACAGGGACTGAAGACGCCGAATCCGAGAATCCGGCAGGAACACGTAGCCCAGGACGGAGTCGAAGATGGCCCCAATGAAAGTCCGTCGAGTGGCAGGAAGAAGCTGGCACTTTGGAAAATTCACCAGAAAACCATGACTTTCTAGCGTAAGGATGGTCAATGAAAGGTGCTGAGACACGACCTCTGGGGAGGGAGCCTGGAGCAGCCAATCGTCCAGGTAGGGGAACACAGACACCCCCCCGGAGGTGAAGAAGGGCCACCAAAGGAGCAACCACCTTGGTGAACACACGTGCAGCGGACCGGAGACCAAACGGAAGGACACAGAACTGCCAATGACAACCCTCCAGGCAGAAACGCAGGAACATCTGATCCTCCCGGGCCACCGGCACATGAAGGTAGGCGTCCTGGAGATCCAGAGTAGTAAACACCCATCCGGCCTGAATCAGCGGGACCACTCGCTGCAAGGTCTCCATCTTGAACGGGATCTTCTTCACAAATAGGTTCAGACTCCGGAGATTGATGACAAGCCGGAACCCCCCCCGTGACTTACGGCACCAGGAAAACAATCGAATGGGTCCCCAGACCCCACTCCAACCAGGGAACGGGAACAATAGCGTTCTTGAAAAACAGGGCCTGAACACCGTCCCTCAAGGATTGGCGACGGGAGTGGCACAAGGGAGTCGGAGTCCGCACCACACCCGAGGGAGGCAGAAACTCGATCCGATACCCCCGGTCCAGGACATCCAGCACCCACTGATCCGAGGTTGACAGACGCCAGGCTGGAAGGAACAACCTAAATCTCCCACCAACCATGGGCGTCACTCCAGTGGGATCCACGAACGGAGGGGCATAGTCAGGAACGCTGCGGCCCAGGACCAGCATCACGAGGAGGCTTCTTCTGGACCATCCGAGGGAAACCACGACCAGCTCCACAAGAACCTTTAAAGGAGGATTGCTGAAACCGGGAAGGTTGACAAAAAGACTTGGCCTGCGAAGAGGAAAAATCTTTACGGGAAGGATGCCTCCGGAAGGAAAAGGAATGTATTCGTTCTTTAAACACTTTATGCAGTTTGTCTTCCAAGGCATCCCCAAAGAGACGAGGGTCAGTAAAAGGTAAACGTAAGGCCATGGACCTCTGGGCGGCATCAGTATTCCAACCTTTCAACAACAGATTCCTACGAGCCGCGATAGAGGAACCACAAGACAGAGCAGAAGCACGTACGGAATCAAAGGCAATATCCGATAGGAACTCAGCCTGACGTTCCAACGATTCCAGTAAATCCGGACAGCAACCACCCTCCTGCATAGTCGAGAACAAAGTCTTAAAGTCAGTCAAGAGTGACAGCGCCACATAAGCACCGTAAATACCTGCATGGACGGCAAGGTGAGAACCAGCAGAGGATTTGCGCAAAGCAGTGTCAATCTTTTTATCCACTCCATCGCGAAGAATGTTATCATCAGCCATGGAGGGACGACCAACCAAACTAGCGACAAAGGAGTCCACACGCACAGACGCAGGAAAAGACACCTCCATGTCCTGCAAATGGTAGAGCTTCGACATGAAGCGCGGCAACATAATATGATCAGGGTCTTACCACTCATTCAAGAGTACATCCATCACAAATGGATGTACAGGAAGCGAAGACGTAACAGGCTTCCTAAATTGCGGTAGAACTGCATCCGAAGAAGCACTGGCCACAGCGTCATCTGGGAACCCCATGTTCACACGCACATGAGAAGTAAGTCCGGCAACAGTTCCCTGGAGACATACTTCCCCTTTAGATCCACCGCACTCAAAGAAGCATCATCAGAGAATCCCTAAGAGGAAATGGCAGAAGAAAGGGCCGCGTACCCACCAGAACGACCCCCAGCAGACTTCATGGAGGACTTCAGGTCAGACAAGGTCTCCAAAATAAGACGCTTCAAACGGCCATCATCCAGCTTGGGACGCTACCCAGGGGGTACAGGATCCCCACTGTCCTGAAGAGAAGAGGAAGAAGACACAGGAGACACATGTCTCCTCTACCTATGATGCTTCCCCATCAAAAAGCAGCAGCGAGCGAAGGAGTAAGTAGTGACAACCCACCTCCATAATTAAAGAAAAGGAATCGTGAAAAACCCCGCCCCCAATCGAGGCAAAAAGTGGGTGTGTCTGAAGACAGTACCTGAAAACAAGGCAGCGCGCGGCCGCCGAAGGCAGAGAGAAGCAGCAGCGCAACCGGAGCCCACCCGGGGCGCCGCGACCAACCCGGAAAAGGAAGGAGCACTCGGCCCCCAACCTGAGCGCTCCAAGGTCCGACAACAGCAGCGCAACCGGAGCCCACCCGGGCGCTGTCAAGACCGCCGCAGAATGAAGGAGCACTCGGCCCCCAACCCGAGTGCACCAAAAACAGGAAACGGAGCGCCCGGACCCCACCCCGGGCGCTCCAACCGGAAGGCGGAATTACAAAAACAGACGGAGCGCCCGGCCTCGCAAACCGGGCGCTCCATCATGACTGCCCCGTCTGACAGCAATGGCAAAGAGCACACCGGGTGCCCTATCCAGGATGCATACGGAGCGCCCGGACCCCAAACCGGGCGCTCCGCAACTGAGAGACAGACGGAGAAGCGGAGCACACGGTGCAACCCGAGAGCACCCTAGCGAACCCCAGGGAGCGCCTGGAACCGCCACACGGACGCTCCCTCAAGGCAAACATACTCACCCCACAGCCAGAGCCCCCAAATCCACCAAGGCAGGGGAAAACTCACGTGACCAGCAACCGGAACAGCACGAACAGGAACCCAGGAAGCCAGTACAGCCCAGCAGGACCAGCAGCCAGGAGCCTGTAGAGTCCAGGAAGCCCAGCAGCCCGACTCAACGAAGTCCCACGGAGGACCAGCAGCGCCCCCAAAGCCCAGCATAGGAGGACACCACAAGACAACACGAAGCAGGTAAGTGCCCGGCACCTACCCCAGCGTCCCCGTCAGGTCCACTGTCAGGAAACAAAACAGGATGTGCTTTTGGTTGGCTGGGTTCTTATAGCCCCTGACGGGAGGGTGGGTGGAGTCTAAAAAGCGTTTCCTGTTTTGTTTCCTGTCTTGTGGAATACCTCATTAGTGATGACTGGGTCGAGGATGAGGGACGTAGAGGTAATGCTAGGTGTTGGTATTTTTAAGTTTATGCGAATGTTTTAAAGCACACAGGTGCATATATAAGAAATGTATTAAACAGGAGCCTCCAGATATGATAGCGTAAAAGCACTGCCATGCACAAATACATCGAGGCGCACAAATATGGTGTCAAAATGATTCTTTCCTTCAAAGGTGTCTTCCTACACTACTTATAAGAGGGATGACAAAAATATTGTATCAAAAATGTGGTGGAACCCAGTTCACATAGAAAGTCACTTCCGATCGCAGCTCATTTTCGGGAACATTCGCTCTGGTGCATAAATTAACTCCGAAGTCGCTTTACAGGGAAATGCTTTGTTTATTGGTGCAGATGAGACATGCCAAAAATGTACCGCAGCCCGTTTTGGCATCACCATGCCCTGAGCACGGGTGGGGGCGTCCTGTTACTGGCTACTGTCCGAGTGCAAAACACATCGACATAAACAAGTGCCGAGCGAGCAGCCCTCCCCGCACGGAAACAGATTCACCGTTTTGGAAAGTCTCCTAATCAACATTTCCTGTGAAGCGCCTTTGGAGTTAATTTATGCACCGGAGTGAATGTTTTTCGAACGTTGGCGGTGACGGAAAGAGGATATATATATATATATATATATATATATATATATATATATATATATATATATATATATATATATATATATATATACGCACTCAACAAAAAAGTAATTTTAAATATTAACATAATTATATAAAAAAACAAATTACCATTTTAAATATATAAAAACATAAAACTGCGTTATATGTATATTGATATATATATATATGTGTGTGTATATGAATATTCACACACACAAACACACATATAACAGAATGTATTAGTAACATATTTACAATTTAAGAAAATACAAAAATATTAACAGCAAAAACAATTCTAAAACATATATAACAGAATATAATAAATAATTTAAATAATATAATGCAATTCAAAAATACATCTTAAAAACAACCATATAAATAATATAAGAAAAGAAATACAAATTATTCGACAAATATAAAACATACAATGCTCTCAATGGCAGGTGTGCAGCAGGCAGGCTGGGTACTCTGGCAGCAGTGAGATATTTCCCGAGATCCATTCCTTCTTTTTTTATTTGATTTTTTTTGCATATATAGCGCAAACTCGACCCGAAGGTATTGGAGCGCTTTACACGAGCACCGTATTTACATTACACATTCAGGCACGGGGAGATTAAGTGATTCGCCCAGAATCACAGGATGTGGACGCGACCTCGAGGCTCGAACCCTGGTTTCCAGCACCAAAGTCGACAGTCTAGATTCAGAAGTGCTTGAGGACATCTCTGTACCGGGAGCAGGTGTGGGGTGCCGGTGACATGGAGGTGCCACTGCCCGCGGACCCGCTGGCTGATGCTGTTTCCAGAGACAATTACAGCGCCTGGAGGCTCAAAAACAAGCAGCTCTATTGTCGTCTGGCAGTTTACAAATCGCTAATTTTACCCTAAAAATGACCTTTCTCTTGATTCAATAGAACCAAGACGGGAAAAACTGGGGGGCATATTCACAAGCCCCTTTCAGTGACGTTGTAGTGGCGATAGGGGCCTCGCCTTATTCACAAGGCAGCGTTAGGCCACTTAACGTGGTTTAATGCCGCCTTGTGAATAGGCCCCCTTTCACGCTGTGTTTAGTGCGAAACGGGCGTGCAGTGGGTGTTGTGGTGGGCGTTCCACCGCAACACCCATTGATATTTACGCTGCCCCATATTCACAAGGGCAGCGTAAATAGGAGCTAATGCCAAACTTAAGACCAGGAAAACCCTCGTCTTAAGTTGGCGATACGAGGAGAAATGCTTTATTTCTCCTCGTTTTTGCATTTTCCATGTGTGCTGCCTTGTGCAGCACACATGAAAAATGCAAAAGGCCATTGTTTATGTACTGGAAGGTATCCCTTCCTGTACATAAACATTTTTTTTTTTAAATGCCGTTTTGTACCTTACATGTGTGCTGCATGAAGCAGCACACATGTAAGTTACAAACTGGCATTTTAGGTTTGTTGGCTTATGTGCCGGAAGGGAAACCTTCCTGTACATAGACAAACCTCCCCTGCACGCAGACGCCCTTGCACTCTGCTGCAAGTGTGCCTGTGTTGGCGCTAAGTTGTGACACTTAGCGCCATCACAGGGGGAAAAGCAAGGCTGGGCCATGTACTTGTGAATATGGTGCAGCCCTGCTAACGCCTCTCTCCACCACTTCCTTGTGAATATCCCCCTGGGAGTGGTAGCAGTGTGCTCCGCCTTGGCCTGATGAACGAAGAGACAGGTTTCAGTTTCACGCTGACAGTTAAAAGTTTTCAAAGTTTGATGATAGCTCTGTCTGACAGGTACAGGCAGAATTATACAAACAGCGAATGCATGAATGAATGGAGGCATTTGTCGTCATGGCTTTATGTAGTAAACTAAGAAAGGGAATGCAAAAATAATATTAATTCTTTATATTAATTCACTAAAACAACGGGAGAGAATGTGGCCTAATGGCTAGGGCGGTCGACCTCAGAGGTGGAGAATCAGGTTCAAGGCTCGACAGGGGGCGCTCAACATTCTGTGATTCTGGAAAAATCACTTACTCCCCCGTGCCTGACAAAAATTAAAGTGTCCCATCGTAAAGAAACTGGTGCTCATGTACCTTCAGGTCTAGTCCGGGCTAAATAAAACTCCTAAAAACAAAAAGATTATGGAAAAAGAACTATGCACCCTACTGTGTTCAAACGGAAAGAAGTTAGGAGACAAGAATAAAGTGGGTTAGGTAGGGGAAGAGCTAAGATGGAGAATGGAAGGAGGCCCCCCTCAAAAAGAGGATAAAAAAGGTGGAGCATCAAGAAAAGGAAAATAAACTAATTTAAGATGGACGGGGGCTAGGGAGAAGTCCCTCCCCCCAAAAAAAAGGAGGAATGGGGAAAGAAGAGGAGGAGGAAGAAGGAATGTAGGGGGGCAGTAGTGAAAAGGGGATAGGGGGAGCAGCCCACAAAACAATAATTAATCAAATGAAATATCATCTAATGAGAGGACGGAAGGGGTAAGGGAAAAGGGATCAATGCAAACCTTGTAGAAGAAGCTGCCAGTGAGACCCCATTTTACAAGTTGAAAAGGCATTTGTTTTTTACAAAAAGTAAAAAGCCAAGTGTAAATAAGAGATTTCTGGGAATTGGTTATTGCCAAAAGGTAAATGCCAATCATCTTGGAAATGTTAATTCAACAGTTAGTTGAAATGGTTTCTCAGTACTGGCATTCCATGATTGTAGTTTTCTAGTAATTCACATACAGCCCTCCTCAAGATCCTGGCTCGAAGAGAATTGCAAGTCATGGTACCCCCACCGTCCCACGGGACAAGTTACCTATGAACTGGTTTATATCTTGCAGGAGAGGGAACTTTTGTTGCAATGGTGACGGAGTTCCCTCCCGTCTAACACTATGGTCCGCCTGCCCGATTTCTGCCTCTGCCATCAATAAACTTCGATGGAGGAAGGGCCTTGGAAGATTTGGCTGTTATCTGCCAATCTAATGTAAATGAGCCGACATATAGCCATTTGTCAATGACGGCACTGCCAGGAAAAACCAGGTGGTAGGTGGCACTGAAAAGGGCTCAATACTTCCATAGCGAGAGGGGCTTTGTTTTTTATTTTTTTTATTTTTATATATTTTTTAAATTGCTACGTTTGCTGTACGGCCCCATCATGTTGACGGAGCCCCACAGTAAATTTACAATGCATTGACAGAAAACACTGTGACGGAAGTTCCTGCCATTGCTAGAAGAGTCCTCTGGACAGGCGCACATTTCTACATTTGGCACCTCCGTCAGGGCAATGGAGTAATTTACTCCGTCACCCTGGGCACATAGCGCATTAGTACTTGGGGCGCTATTCACAAAGGTAATTTTACCCTGGCAGCGCTAAGAGGCATAGGGGCCTCTTACCAGAACTATTAGAAATGACATTTTAAAATATAAAGTAGGCTTTGTCTATGGGAATCCCTTAAAAATCTTTCAGTAACTGGGGCAGGAGGTAGGGCCGCTTTTACAGGTAGACAGTAGCGGCACTCTGTCCACCACTGGTTCAGGAGGAGGCAGAAGAGAAGTGTTCTCAGCATCTTCCTGACAGACAAGCCCCTCGGTTGAGTCCTCGGTGCCCGAGGCAGGAAGACACCGTAAGAAAATCAAACCCTTCATTCCTCCAGATGTTTTCAAATTGGTTTTCCAATCTCTATTCCTCTCTGAACTGGATTACAGCAACACTATCCACACCGGAACCCCTAAAGTACACCTAGCCCCCCTTAGAGCTGTGCTCAACTTGGCGGCCAGACTCATCACTGACTGTAAATGTTTTGACCACATCACTCCGGCCCTTAAATCCCTAAATTGGCTATACATTGAATGCAGATGTTTTTACAAGACTGTCTGCATCACACACAAAGCTCTTCACCAACAATCCCCGCTATACCCAACTAACAAACTCAATAAAGTGGGCCTCTCCAGATTGACGAGAAGCTCCAATGCTCTCCTCCCCGTCCCTCCGCTACTAAAAAAGAAAACCACCCAATCTTGCTCCTTCTCCGGTAATGTCCTGAACATCTGGAATGCCCTTCCTAGGGACCTATGCTGCAACCCTTCCTACTTCAGCTTTAAAAAAAACTAAAACATCACCTTCTCAGTAAATTTTGGGGTTCATAAGTTCACTTCTATAACCTTGCTTACGGCTTCTCCCAAACTGGTCATCTTTCTGTTCTTCCTGGCCCTCTCTCCGCCATCCCTTTTTTCCCTTTTATTCCTGTTTTACCCTGACCCTACCCCCTTTCCTCGTCACATCCCCTTCTACTACCCTTACCCCCCTACCCCGACTATTCTGCCTTGTCTATTCTCTCCTCTGTGTCCTGAGTTATTACCCCCATCATATTCTGAGACGTATCTAGTCTATCTTTCTCCCTTGATTTCCCCCCTTAAAGTGATATGTAATTGCTTGTTTTGTTGACCTGGAATCAATTGATTCCCTTGATTCTTTCTTCGCATGTTAAGTGCTTTTTGCCCCCTATTGAATTTAAGTGTGTAAGTACCTGCTTGTTTTGTTTTTCTCCATGAACAATTGCTTTATCCTGACTGCTCCTGCTCATGTAAAGCGCTCTGATACCTCCGGGTCTAGCCAGCGCTATATAAAACCTTTCAAATAAATACATAAAGGAAGTTCCAAAGTTTGGCAGTCACCCTTACAGGGTCAATTCCAGGTGAGAGATGGTTGGATCTTGTCGTTTTCAGTAGTAAAGAGTCTTTTCTCCTCAGGCATCGCTGTCCTCAGTAAAGGGTAAATGTATGGACAGGTAAGGTGGGTGACATAGAAGAAGGACTTGTTGTTGAGGCTCAGTTTAGTTTGTGACAATGAACATGAACAACTTCATCTTTAAGAACTGTGAGGCATATTTACAATAACTGGTGCATCCCTGCGTATCAGCAGGGATGCGCCAGTTATTGTGCGCCACGGCTCCGCCACCATGGATGCGCCGCATTTACAATGCGGCGCACCATGGGGCAAAAATGTGACGCATCTGTGCCGTAAAAGTGGCGCATTGCTGGAGTTGCGTCGCAGCTCCAGCAATGCTCTGCGGGGCCCTATCTTGTTAATGCTGCTTCAATCCTTACGCCTGCTTCAGGCAGGCTTAGAGTTTTGACGCAGCATGGGCCTAAAAGTGACTGAGTGAAATCTTGTAGATTTCAATTAGCCACTTTTAGGAGGCGTTCCTGCGCCGGAACGCTCCCCCCTATGCAGGAACGCCTACATGTGGCGCAGGGCTTTACAATGTGACGCATCTCCCAGATGCGTCATGTTGTAAGTACCCCGCACCATGGCGCAGGATTTGCGCTGCGGCTGCGTCATAAAAGTGACGCAGCGGAGGCGTAAATGAGGCGCAAGGGGCTTGTAGATCAGCCCCTGTTTGTCTAGTGTGCAGTTGTCAGTTGTTAAGACACCAATGCTATTTTAGCGCAAGATCTAATCACGATGTGCCAGTCTCCCCCTAATGAATTTGTTTGCTACAACTTGTTCAAGTTTTTAAAGAGTTTCTTAAAGTTATTTTAAAGAAAAAGTGCTCAAATCTAATAATTTTAACTATTGTAAATTGTTCATGCGGACCACAAACTATTATTGCTTGTTTTCCCTCATAAAGAGCTTTTAAAATGTTTTTAATAACATAATCTAATATTTTCTGTCTTATGTATTTGTATTTGCTGACCTCAGTTGAGGTCTGAATCAAATCACATTATTTGTCAATTGTCAATTTGTCAATTGTATGGACAGGTAAGGTGGGTGACATAGAAGAAGGACTTGTTGTTGAGGCTCAGGTGGGGTTGTCTCCATGCACATGAACGACTTCCTCTTTAAGAACTGTTTGTCTAGTGTTCAGTGTCCACCCACATCCACCGAGGCCTCTGGAATTATACGGTAAATCGAGACCAGATGATGCAGCACGGTTGACTGAGTTATGAGACAGAAAAATGCCAAATGACGTGGAACAATGCGGCGCATTCTGTGTCAGTCTCGTTTCACGGACTTGTCTTTTTAATATATGTTAATAGAACTTTCTGGGTAAAAAAAAACCCTTCCCTGGTATCAGGTAACCCTAGCAGACCAATCAGCATCCTAAAAGAGAGCGGTTAACCTTGGTAAAGGGTCTGCCACTCCTCGTGTGGCAACTTTTGATCCGTTTGAGTTTGAAAGTAGTTTTAGGAAATTTGAAAAATGATGTAGCAGATAGGCTGTGCAACAAGTAAATCCATAATTATGTGGAAAACATTACAACCGCATAGTTGCAGAATTCCAATGGCCTTGGCAACCATTTAATCCCACAGTCGTTGCGCACACTGGTTGTTGTTGCAGTGTGCTACCTTTCGGCCTTGGGAGAATTGAATGGCGAGTCAGCCCTACAGTGAATACAACTAGTTCCTTGCAATGAAAGCCGGTCTCTCCCCCATAATCGTAAAAAAGAATTAAGAAGAGGTGAATCTCACCACTAGCAGTGCGCTGAAAGAGTTAAGTTTGCTCAGTGAATGAGTGTCTCAGTTTCGTTTCTCAGTCCTCACTCGCAGGTGTTTGTCCACCTTTGCCACACCCTGGGACCTGCAGCGAACATTTCCACAGTCAGACACGCACAGTGCCTGCAGCGAACATTTCCACAGTCAGACACGCACAGCGCCTGCAGCGAACATTTCCACAGTCAGACACGCACAGCGCTTCTCTGAAAGAAGTGTCCCTTCCAGGCTTCCATCGAGGTGAACATGGGCAAAGAAGAGGACATCTGGGACTACTACTTCAGGGACTTGATGTTTCGAGAGAAGCCGAAGGATGAGTGGTCCCTGGTGTGGGAGAACAGCACTTCCGCCGGACGTGACTGGAGGCGGCACGAACAGCAGGCCTTTGGCAGGTGAGACACGGGGGTAATCCGTGCTGACTGGGGTCGCTGTGTAAGTCCATAACTTCCGGTTGCATTCACAAACATTGTTTATTTTTCCTTCCCTGTTTACTCACCTGACTACAGACCCCACAATGTTTGGTGTATGTGTGTACAGTGGGTGAAAAAATGTCCAAAGTGCGACATGTTTTTTGGGGTTGAGTATAGAGGTGGGTGAGCCAGACAACTCATGGGAAGAGCCGAGCCAGGAGTCCGGCTTAGATGTATGAGTCCAAATACGACCGGAGCCCCCTCCACAAAAAACAAAAAAAATCAGCATTAGAACCATGATTATTTTTTTTGTAAGTGACAGTTGTGCTGAAAACAGCAGCCGCGCCGGTAGAAGGCTGGCCGAGCCGTTCACTCTTTGCCGTTCCATCTCTTTCTCTAATCTCCCCCTCACCTCCTTCTACCTCTCGCCCTCACCACCTCAGGCCCCCCCTTCTAATTTAGCAGCATCTGCATGAGAACAACAGTGCCACTGAGCACCCCCTCTCCTACATGTAGCAATTTTTATAGCAAAGGCAGCTTCCCTACCTGACCCCCCCTCACCCCTGTACCCCCGTGTACTCTCCCTGCTGCGAGAGAGCCTTTGGTCTTTGAGAGGATGTTTTTTAATCCCCCAAAAGCCAGGAAATCATCAAAACTCAGAGCTGGAAATCAATAATGTGTAGATACTTTTGTGAATCAGAACGCAGTGTCGAAATTCTGTATTTTGCAGCAGAATGAGTCGGTTAAATGAAGATTACATACATTGTTGTCATAAGTAGGCCTGGGCGGAATTTTATTTGCACTCGCGGAATTGGAAACATTTGGCGACTCCGCGTTACTCTGTAGATAGCGTTCCCGCCAAATTTCACCAGTCACTGCATGATGGGATTTTTTTCTCCTTCAAGCAACGCAATGACTACGGGAACAGAATGGGTGCTGGAGAGCGTGAGCGAAATTTGGCCTCCCCTAGCGTGGTTTCCAAATGCTAGGAGAACTTCTGATAAGATTTTCTACTCGGGTGGCAGCAAAATCTACTCGAAAATACTGTAGTGCCGTTCGTGCAGATTTTCTGCACAGAATGGGCTACCGGCACTAAATTGCAGCACGAACAGCACAGCGTGCATTTTCAGCTCCTTGGCAGCACTCCGCCGAATCTTGAGGAGTTTTTATGTAACTCCGTGGAATTCCCCAGAGTGAAATTCTGCATGTTCCGCCCACCCCTAATCCCAAGTGAGTGGCACGCACATTTGGCAGTTTTCTCAGAGATTAATATGAGCTATTGATAATTTTGTTTTTTTCCGGAATGGCCAGCAGTTGGCACTTTCATACGCATTTTAATAACATCATTTGTCTTCATTTTTTTTATTTATGTCAATGTTTAAAGCACACAAGTACCCATATACAAATGTACTGAACAGTAACCTATAGATATGATAGCATAAACGCACTCAGTAGTTCCATTAAAATTAATATGTTAGAAAACAATAATAAAGAATTGATTTTAAAATATAATAAAATATATACAAACATTTTAAAAATAAACCAGTTAAAGTATAAGTTTTGGATAAGGAGGTGTACAATATTATAATATTATCATCTATATTATTAGAGATATTTAACCATCAATAAAGTTAAAGATATTAAGAACATTAGAGATATGTTACTCATTTAAGCATGGCAAGTCTGTTGCTTAATAATCAATTACGATTACTTTATATCATTTTAAAATACTTTTAAAGAGATTTCTTCTTGTACTTGCTGTTTTAAGTTCACTTTTCAAAGAAGAAGGCGGCCAGCTTGTGTTGTTTATTTCTGGTTTGATCAGACTTGATATGAAATTAATGATAAGAATACGTGCCGGCAGCAACAAAGTGGAACTCATTTTAATAACCTCAGACATTTACAGCTTCTGTGAACACAGCATTATTAAAATCTTGGACTGTAGGTTGAACAGTTGTAATACAAACTATCATGCAGAAAATATAGAGGCTCTATAGAAAAGGGAACCAGGAGCTTTGAGGTCCAGCACACGTGCTCTTTGTGTCAATTAGGTATCAGAAAAGGGTGTGCAGTTCCTTGCACACAACAGTTAGAGTGTATCGCTTCCAGGAAGGGGAATATGCTCCAATAGGGCCAAGGGCCCTCACACACCCCGAAGGGTGTCATGCTTCATCAATGGGCTTTCTCCTCATCTCGCCGGCGTTGCAAAACCCAACGGGCACCCACTAGGGGCCTCTTTGCCGTAGATCTTTTGTAGCTGTCAGGTGAAGTGGGGGTCTGTGGGCTTGAGTGGTATGTGTAGGATGGTGGTGAAGTGATAGGCTAAAATAGGTGTCGTGATGCTCAGAGTCACAATATTTTAATGGAGGAGTTCACTACCCAAATTAAAATAATTTTTGTGCTGACTTAGAATATTATGGTCCTAGTTAGCTAAGTGAGTATAAAAATGGTCGACATGTTTCTCGCCTTGGTATGTCAGGAGGGTTAAATGACGATTCTTCAGGACCTTAAGTGCAAACGTACTCTACACTGTGACTGAGTTCATGAAGTTATAGTGCTCTGGTGAAGGTAAACACTCACACATGGAATCAAACAATAACATTATGTACCTTCGATAAATATTGAATAAACCTGGAACACAAGAAATAGACATACATGACATGGAAGCAGATGATACCCACAACAACAAACACAGATTGATTATATATGGCATGCAAGCAAATTCATAACTGTATGCCCCACGTGACATGATACAAAATGCCACCATCCGTACGTAGCTCAGTGATAGTGATTCTCATAACATGGGCTAAGTACAACATCATGAATGCCTATTTGCGTCCTAGGTAGAAAAGGTTCAGTGTTAAGACCATTCCGGTCGCCGTGTTTTACCGCGAGTTAAGAGGTTTTCTTGTGATTTGGTCCTCATACTTACTCAGACGCCTAGTGGCATTTGCTTCCTCGGAAGGAGGAGTGAGAGGGGTTCTTTTATGTACACTTGCGGTGTGCACATGTGTAGCCGCGAGCATATGTTCTATCAAAAATCTGAAGGGCCGCATCGGCCGCCATATTGGCGCTGATACAATTCAGTTGTACTCTATGGTTTTGTAGTCGGGACAGTGGATTTGAATGAAATTGAAGGGCAAGATGGAATGTTATGTGTTTTAAAAGCCACTGGCAAAGTCTCAGTTGATGTCAAAGTTTTTTCTCACGGTGCACAAGATCCTCTCTCTATACAACATTGGGATGGGATTTTTTTACATGTATTATATTTATGATAAAGTGAACCCTGATTGTCTTCCAAGGGGATTGTATAAAAGGAATTATTAGAATGTTTATTTTACTTCTTAATGGCCCCCTTGGGTTGATAAAGCAGTTTCTTGGTCCCTGGTTAGGGGCTTAGTTATGTAATGGTTGTGCAGGATCTACTAATTGTTCAGTTCTGTCCAGGTAATATCATTGTTTAAGGTCACAGTGCTAGCAAAAATGGGGGCGAAGCAGGTGCCCATCGCGGTTCCCATCTTTTGATGATAAAAGACCCGATCATAAACAAAAATATTCTCACCTAATATTTAACCTTTTGTTGTGTTCCAGGTAACAGGCTGGTCTCGTTTTCACCAAATGTTCACAGACGTTCACTCCTGTTGTAATGGGTAATTGTTTATTATCTCTACCATGTCCCTTTATAGTTTTCTTAGTGGCATTGTTATGATTAGAATGTAGTGATGGTGATAATCTTACGGGGCGAAGAGGAAAACCGGCTGAGGGATTACGAGCGGATTTGTATGTGCTCCGTGGTGGGGCATTTCTTCTGCAATAAAACTTGTTTTACAAGTCTTACAGTGACGGTGTTACTACAACTCCAAATGTAAGATCTATACATGTATAAAGGGAAACCACATCTAGGGTGATCATAAAAAACATTCTGTCCAAACCAAATAGTGAATTTTAGAAAGAAAGTTTCCACTATCCTTACAGGAAGCTGGGAGGGTCATCACAAATGGGAAGAGGAAAGCATTTATGTAGATGGCAGTATTCGCTAGAAAGCTTTCATATGAGAAGACGATCAGTCTCCCGGGGGGATTAGTCATGCTTTTATGCACATTAGGAAGCACATAGAAGGATGGAACTCTAGGATGGTCAGACCTTAAAAAATTGTATTCGTCATAGTCTAAAATCTCCCTATTCCTCCACGCCATCAATTTCTCTAGTTATTTATGAACAGAGGCTCTGTATTTATCTATCATGATCACTTCATAGCATTCACTTTGGGGCAACTGTCGCATAACCATTTCTTCTTCAAACAAGCTGGCATCCATTATCATGACATTGCCTCCTTTATCCGAGTTCTTAATTACTATGGAGTCGTCGCTTTGTAGTGCCTGTAATGCTGCCCGCTGGGTAGATGTAACATCATCAAACATTTTCCCCTCTTTGTCCCTCAGGGCAATTAACTCCTTGATCACCATTTCATGGAACACATCCGGGTTATCATGTGGGAGCGTTGGAATCACCCGTCCCTCCACGCAGCTAAGTCTTGCCCCTGGGTTACTGCAACCAGCCAGCGCTGTGTCTCACGGACTAGTACAACAGGAGCTGTGGGCGCCTTACGAACGTCGTATCGCAACGCAGACAGGTGAGCCCGGTGAGCACGGATCACCTCGCCTTGCTTTTGCCTTGCCTACAGCCATGGCCCCGCTCTAGCCCCACTCTCACCCCGTTCTCACCCCCGCACTTGCCTCACTCCTGCATCTCACATCAATTGCGCCTTGCCCCCCCCCCCCCGTCGAGTTGTTGGTGGGTCTGGCAGTTGGGGTCCGCCTTGGGGGTCTTGGGCGTCTGGCTCCCACTGTGCCTCCCGTAGCGCCTCCCGTAGTGCGTCGGGAGCGGCGTGGGGTGAGGCAGCACACCAGAGGGCGGAGAGAGGTGGCGGCCAAGACACCAAGCAGCCAAACAGCCAAACAATAAAAAAGAAACTACCCATTGCACTTTTGCAATCAGCAACGGATAAAAAGGGAACAAATTAACAAACATCAACAAAAAAAAAAAAAACAACCCAACAGCTAACAACTAACGCCAACAGCTAACAACTAACGACAAAGGCACAATCGGCCAACCGGCCAATTAAGGAAGGAAACCGGAGTATAACTCAAGCAAAACTACTTCCATCATTTTAATCTCTGCCTCAGCCTCAGTTTTACTCTCTCACAACCCAAGTACTCACCGACCAAATAAAACCCTCCTGGTTAGCGAGTTATAGAAAATAATAGCAATACAACCAGCAACTAAAATACAACAAAAGCTAGATAAAGGAATTCCTGACAAGATGCAAAGTTCCCACCAAACCACCAAATATCCTCCATATCAAAGGAATACAGGAATCCTGAGTTAGCAGGTGGCACATAGAAGTCCAAAAAACAAAAAAAAACAAAAAAAAAGGGACCTTCAGGAATCTGCGCCAGACCAAGCACGCAATGAGGTCAGACAAAATTAGGAAAACAACTGAAAATGACAACGCTCCTGCCAAACGACGCAGGGTCAACAAGCGGAAACATAACACCGATATAGATACAGCCACTGCGCTGACAGAACAAGAAAACGCTGTGTTGTTAGATCTAACTCCAGAAATCACAGAAATTACAGAAAGAACAGCCTTCAACAACAGCAAAATGGAGAGAAAGAGCGCTCAATCTAAAATTTACTCCTTCTTCTCGTTTCTGAAAGAGCCCGGCTCTTATCTAAGCTCCACTAACAGCAATCTGAAGGGGCTGCCCTCGCCAATGGTACCACAAGGGGGCACGCAAACCAACCACCGTGAAGGCATCAAAGAGAAGTACGACACAAAAATGTGGGTCTCTTATATACCAGAGGACAGCAGTGTACAAATTGAAAACACAAATAACCACCATAACAGTGGGCACAATACTACAAACACAGATGTCACCACCAAAAGGGGTCTTCCCCTGGAGCCAAACATCGTAATCAAGGCGACCGCACAGCTTCAAGATCCAGCAAAGGGATAGCAAACAGCTGTGACGAGCAAAACCCCGCAAGGAAAATAGATTCATTAGGATCCACCGAGCTGAAAACTCTAACTGAGCCACCCCCAG
This sequence comes from Triturus cristatus, assembly GCF_964204655.1. Taxonomy (NCBI): domain Eukaryota; kingdom Metazoa; phylum Chordata; class Amphibia; order Caudata; family Salamandridae; genus Triturus; species Triturus cristatus. Next base: position 1,181,640,859 of record NC_140594.1, on the reverse strand, counting down.
AGCTACCTCCAGAGCCCCTTAATAAGTCCGAGACAAAAAATAAAGCAGAACCCAACACAGGGAGCCTCAGCTGTACCACGAGGCTTGCACAGGTCCCACTTTGGGATCAGCACTACAATCTGGCGATTCAGTCAGACAGAGATAATACTGACATGGGGTGGGACAGAGAGACAGAACTAAAGCTGGAAGGTGTAGAAACTGCAGCAACCGAGGACACAGCAAAAACTTTAACCACTGGGGCGGGATGGGCAAGCAAACCAGAGAAAATACAGGCAAGGGAGCCATTAGAAACAATCGATCCTTTAGAAAAAAACAGAAGCCCTGACACAAGTCAGGTCCTTACCCAACCTGCATCCTCTAACATGGAAGAGTATGCTCAGCTAACAACAGAAGAATGGGAGAGGCTGGTAGCATCATATTCACCATCTGTCATACAGCTCGATGTCAGCAATCCAGAAATGAAGCCAGACCCGAGAAGATCCAATCAACTGATGACTCCTAGAGGACGCCGCCAACTGAAGACCCCCTAAAAAGCGCAGATGCACTATGGTCATCCTTGCTAAACACAAACCAACTATCCATAAAGGCAATGCAGTATCACTCGGAAAAAATGGACATCCAACTATCCCTCCTGAACTTTTTGGCTATCCACGTAGCGAAAATTGATAACAAGCTGGCAGACATGAACTGCATGATCAAGAGGGTGCAAGCGGAAACAAAAATAGAGCAGCCGAGCTGCGCATGCTACACAATAGTAGATAAACTCACTACCCTCCCTCAACTCATGGGAGACATCTTAGTAGACTTAAAACAAAAAACGAAAAATACAACCAACAGTAACCCAGGATCTGGGAAAGAAAGTCAAACCCAACAATTTATACTACCCAGAGAATACCCAGTTACCACAAGCACACAGAACCTATCAACTACACTAAATAGCCAAAAAGGACAAACTGAGCCAAACAGCCGAAGCGGCCTAGAAGTTAATAAACTGACCAACGATACCTATGCGGAGACCTTAGGGAAATCTTTAAGGCAGCTTCCTGCCATCCAAAGGAGTGAAGCCCTGCCACAAACAGATACACAATTTGAACACACGCAAGGGCTACATCCCGACACAGTGACAACTGCCCTCAATGACGCAACGGGAAAGGCAAGCAAGCAAGAACCGAAGGCAGTAAATAAAGGATTACGAAAACAAAAAAGGAAAGGAAGAAATAAGATGGCTAACATACAAACCTTATTCCACAGGGCAACCACCATCTCGGAAGCTGCAGCAGCAGAAGTTCCAGAAGCAAAAGCAGCAGAAGACACAGCAAACCCGTCCACAATCACGACAATCCCACCGGCCAGGAAGGCGGAAGAGCCTCCACAAATTAAAAACCACACCCTCTCAATCTCAAGGGAGGGACCAATGATAGACAGAAGTAAAAGTCCGCCCCCAAAAGAAGATACCAGAGCCAAGGCCAATATGACAATCTGGGAAGGGCAGAGGGAGGACCTAAAACTTGTCATAATAAACGAAATCCCACATAGGGATAAGGGCCCTAAAGACGACAACCAACTGGAGTCCATCCAGGCGGAAACTGATAGTAGTATAATACTGTTCATTCCAGATTACAACTCAAGAGGGAGCGGGGACATCCTCAATCGAGGCAACATCTTACTCCTATTATATACTATTAGTAACCTGACAGACATAAGCACAAAAGATCTAGCGGCAGTGGAATTAATCCATAGTTACCACTTGTCAAATTTGGAGATTACAAAATCAACATGGCTAAGGAATGAAACTGTGAAGAGAATTATGGAATTTGAGTCAACCTTTCTAACTTGGGGGATTCGCTTAAAAAGAATGGGAAAAACAGGTTACCACTATGTCAGGCACATAAAGAGAGACAAATCCACGAGCCAACAAGCAAGCCACTACAAGGCAAAACCGAAAGCGTCCTAAAGGGGGCCAGAAGCCACTCACCGTCCAGGACAAACAGGCAAGAGCAATGCCCAATTGACCAAACCGACTGGAACTGGATAGCAAGGACAATAAACACAAGGTCTGGAAAGTCTTGACAAAACACTCAACAAAATCCAGCCACACAGCAACAACTAAGAACATGTTCTTGGAATATTAATGGCTTAGGAAATAAAAGAGACGACCTTAAGCTACTTTCCTATCTTCAAACATTTGACGTAATAGCTTTACAGGAGACCTGGCTAGAACAACCATATCACATTCAAGGCTTTAACACATATCACCTTCCAGCGATAAGAACCACTGAATACGGCCATCCAAAAGGCGGTCTTACAATATACACTGCAATAAAGACCTTTAACGAATCAAAGTATACAAACGCGAAACAGACAGGTAACAACTGCATACTCACAATAGAACTAGAAGTGAGGGGAAAAGGATCAAAACAAAATCTAAGGTTGATGAATGTATATCTACATCCCCGGGAAAAAAAAACAGGAATGTCCATTCTGGTAGAAGAGATCTCAAAAACATTGACTGAGACAGCGAATACAAGCCTCATAGTTACAGGGGACTTCAATATGTTTCTGGGAGGGCCTCAAACAAGGGAAACATCGTTAGAAGAACTGTTCCTTGCATGGGATATCCCACAACAAGCAACAAGCAAATGGGGTAACCAAAACCGGTTGTCAAGCTCAAGTACCAAGGATTTAGAACACCTCAACCTGGCAGCACTAAATGGCCGCTTTGCAAACGATAGCCCCCCGTCAGCTACTTTTTACAATTCAACAGTCAGCTCCTCTATAGACTTCACATTTGTATCCTTGCATCTCTTCGCAAAAATCACGGATTTTCGAATTGGCACAATGTCAACTAGCGACCATCAGCCCCAAGAATTTGGCCTCAACTTCCAAGGGGTGGTGAAAGCCAGACCAGCGATAAACATGGATTGTTCACTGCAGGTGGCACAAAAAAGAATTAAATGCAACACGTTAAACCTGAAAGGCCTTTCAACTGACGCAAAAAGCCGGTGGGAAAAGTGCATCACAAACAACACTGAGTACCTAAACGCTTGGGAACATTTCACGAGGAGCCTGGGACAGACCCACACAAGGAAACCTAAGACTCGTCGTCAAAGCTATAAAAGTCAAGGAGAGAGAACTGACTCAACTGGCCACCACGACAAGGCCTCAAATCAAAACATCAAGATAAAGCACTTGAAAAGTAACATCAATAAACTGCTGCGTAAATTACATCGCGACGGACCGGATCCAATAATTCAAATGGAGATGCAAAATCTAAAACAGTAAAAAAAGAGAATAATTTGTCAGGGTAAAAGGGAAGAAGAGGAAGTAATGTGTTCAAGACTCCTACACGATGCTAAAGGAACCAACACAAGCGGAAGATTCTGGAAAACAGTTAACTCACTCCAGAACTCCAGGACTCCGACCATAGACTCTTACGTATCCGAGGAAGCCTGGGCCAATCATCTCCAGGCACATTTTAATACAGCGTCACAGCCCACAACTACCAGGCGATCGGACAAGACCAAAAAAAGTCCAACATGGTCGCTACAATTGGGCAGGAACGCATTTGACCCTACGGAAAAACAAATAATAAGCAGGATCGCGAAGGGGAAAGCGGAGGGGGCGCCAGGCCCCAATGGGATTCCCCCAATATTGTATAAACAAAACCCGGATTACTGGGCAGCAGCCCTAGTGCCACTCTTCAAGCAGATAACAGACACTGCAACAATCCCAGCGTCATGGAAAGGCTCGATAATAGCACCAATACACAAGAAGGGCAATGTAAAGGATCCAAAAAACTATAGATTAATAGCCCTAATCGACAACAAAGCCAAATATTACGCTGGTCTCTTATTAGAGGAGCTTCAGGACTGGACAGAAGAAAATGCAGTAATTCCTATAACCCAAACAGGATTCCGTAAACAAACGGGCACAACATCAAACATGCTGGCTCTCTATCCCCTCATTGACGCTACAAAGGCAGCTAACCTCCCCCTGTATGTATGCTTCATTGACTTCACCTCAGCGTTTGACACCGTCAACAGAAACTTACTATGGGAAAAACTGGAAAAAAGGAACACCCCACCAGGCCTTCTCACACAGCTGATCCTACTTCACACGGACACATGGGTCCAAGTCAAGCTAGGGCCAGGAGACTTGCTCTCAAGAAAAATAACGACCACGAAAGGCTTAAAACAAGGCTGTGTCCTAGCTCCAACACTTTTCAACATCTTTATGTCCGACCTGGCACAGCTGCTGGACGAAACTAACTCTCATGCCCCTAGCCTAGGTGGCCTCACTATTTCCAACCTAATGTATGCTGACGACATTGTCCTAATAAGCAGAACACCGATAGGGCTACAACATGTGATCAGCACCACGTTTAAGTACTCGATAGACAATTACCTCACCATCAACCTTTCAAAAACCAAAACAATGAGGATCAACGTAAAAAGGCCATCAGCAGGATTTCATTGGCACATGGGAGGATCCACACTGGAGACTGTAGAGGAGTATAGGTACCTGGGGGTAATCTTTGATAGAAAGGGCTCATTCAACCAGCAAAAGGAAGCAATAAAACGGAGGGGCACTAGCGTAGGGATTGCACTAAGGAACCTCAAAACAAAAGCAGTCGACCGAAGCTTTACACCTCTGCTTCAAGTGCAACAGACAAAACTAACATCGGCCCTGACCTACGGTAGCGAATGCCTCCGAGGAAGGGACGCCCAGCAATTGAATAGCACAATAGCAAAGGCCATGAGAATAATCTTCAGCCTGCCCAACCACACCTCCCAGGCACAAATTAGGCTGGAATTTGGCCTGAGAAACCAAACTCTAGAGCGAATGGGCGCCTATGCCAAAAGTTGGCACAAGACACAGAGAGGGGAACCTACAACCCTAAATCACCATCTATGGAAAGAGATAGAAAGTAAGAGCAAGAGCGCGGCTGCGCTACATCTAAACCACTCCTTAAATTCTTTGAGTCTTCAAGAAGCCTGGATGAGCAGCGGATCTCATAACACCTTCAAACAATCGGTCAACAAATCAGTTAGATCCTTGTCGTTAATCGAGGACAAAGCAAGCCTAGCAACCCGGGCCCATGGCTGGACAGTCATCCAAAGCTATACAACCAGCCAATGCCAAAGCTACTTAGGAGTCGGGTTTACTAGGCGTACAAAGGAGAAGTTCCTACGTCTACGGCTGGGCCAACTTCCAGTACAAAACCACCTTCCCCCATGGTTAAGACCTAAAGAATCTATCAACTGCCGAATTTGTGGGATCTCAAAGGAAGATATCCTGCATCTACTATGTACCTATAAAGGTCTGGACGCAGAGCGCAGATCCCTTCTAAAAAAGCACTTCAACAGGCTGGGCATAAGAACTCACCGGCAGGCAGTAAAGGCCTGCTTGGACGGAACGAACATTCAATTAGCAAGCCACGTCGTCAAATTCTTGGACAAAGCAGAAAAGAAACAAGAAAGATAGAGGGCGAAAACAGGCCCACGCATACTAACGAAGTGAAACCCAAAATTGATACGGAAACATTCGACTTGATAAGGGTAATGGCCTGTGATCCGAATGGCAAAAACAGGACACAATAACACTGCAGGGGAGTGCCATGACCCAACAGTCCCAGTAATAAACACCATAGCTTGGTCAACACTCAGGCGCAAAATAAACTGACTTTCCTTTTTACTGTAATCATCATAATTACTCTTTTCATTTTCTTTTTATTATTCGAAGCTAATCTTGTTCGTCATTTCCTCTTTTAATCACCAATTGTACTTAACTTATGGTTTTTATATGTCAACAATTGCAATGGTTTTAATTAACAGAGCAATAAAGATTCTATTCCACTATTCCAGTTGTGATTTAGGTTTAAAGCCACTGGGTGTTTCCATATCAGTGCCCAAGGCATCAAGCACCGGTTCCAATCCCACATCTGCATCATCGCACTCACTCTCCCTGTATAATGTTTCCAGTGCCACAAACCCTTCCACCTCCCCAATCTGTAGGTCACGTGGCGCGGCCAATAGAATAAACACCAGATTTAGGCTTAGACATTTTCTGAATTTAGCTCAGTTTTAATTTCCTTATGAACAAGTATAGCTTAGTCCTGACCTGGGCATACTTGAACTCTAAACTCGGACAGAGTGACAGTCCTAACTCTAAAATAGTCTCATCATTAGTAAATTCAAGGTGGGACAAGTTCATAACTGTCAATTTGCTGTTCATTTCTTCTTCTGGCATGTTGTTCGCTCGAATTGCTTCACTTCAGCTGCCCCCTCTCCTGATCCTGCTCTTTTGTTGGCACCCCTTCCTCTTCCTACTCCTTTTCCCCTTAGTGGGGGTCAAACTTTCTTCAATTTGTCGGCCTGGCGTAAGAGACGATACTCATTGTGAAAACCCCATATTGCCATTCTTCGTGCCTGATTACCTGAGTCGTCATTGTCGGTTCTAATATCCAAAATGGATTTTGTGGAGATTTCGTCCTGCTATTTCTGTATATCCTCCTGAAATATTTCCTTACTGAAAATGTCATATTTTCTTGCAAAAGTCAGGATTCTCCCTTCCGTCTAATCGCGCTTATCACTTTGGATTGTTTATCGTTTCTTAAATTTCACCTCTTCTTTGCATTTGGACACGCTTTCAGACATCTTGGTTTGTAATTCTTTCAATGCCTCCTGGCCTTCTGTATATCTTTCTTCCGAACTTTCTAGATTGAGATATATATATCTTACCTACTGGCGGTCGAATCTTGACGAATCTTTGAGAATTGTTTTTAAACTAGCACTTATAAATTCACCATGCACTCTCCTTGCAGTACTCTAATCATCCAGTCAGTACCCATGTACTTATGCAATGACCCAGGCATTAACCATGCACTGCTAGAATCCCCTGAGCACTACTGATACAGTCCAGCCATCTCCTTGTCACTGCCCATGCACTCCTCCAATCACCCAAGCCAGTTCCATGTACTTATCCAATCACTCCGCCAAAACCCAAGCACTTATAAATTCACCATGCACTCTCCTTGCAGTACTCTAATCATCCAGTCAGTACCCATGAACGTATGTAATGACCCAGGCACTAACACATGCACTGCTACAATCCCCTGAGCACTACTGATGCAGTCCAGCCATCTCCTTATCACTACCCATGTACTCCTCCAATCACCCAGCCAGCACCATGTACTTATACAATCACTCCGCCAAAACCCAAGTATTTATAAATTCACCATGCACTCTCCTTGCAGTACTCTAATCATCCAGTCAGCACCCATGAACTCATGCAATGACACAGGCACTAACACATGCACTGCTACAATCCCCTGAGCACTACTGATGCAGTCTACCCATCTCCTTGTCACTACCCATGCACTCCTCCAATCACCCAGCCAGTTCCATGTCCTAATCTAATCACTGCGCCAAAACACAAGTAGTTATGAATTCACCATGCACTCTCCTTGCAGTACTGTTATGATCGAGTCAGTACCCATGTACTTATGCAATGGCCCAGGCCCCAACACATGCACTGCTACAATCCCCTGAGCACTACTGATGCAGTCCAGCCATCTCCTTGTCACTACCCATGCACTCCTCCAATCACCCAGCCAGTTCTATGTCCTTATCCAATCACTGTGCCAAAACACAAGCACTTATAAATTCACCATGCAGTCTCCTTGCAGTACTCTAATGATTCAGTCACTTCTCATGTACTTATGGAATGACCCAGGCATTAACCATGCACTGCTACAATCCCCTGAAAACTACTGATACAGTCCAGCCATCTCCTTGTTACTACCCATGCACTCCTCCAATCACCCAACCAGCACCATATACTTATCCAATCACTCCGCCAAAACCCAAGCACTTATAAATTCACCATGCACTCTCCTTGCAGTACTCTAATCATCCAGTCAGTACCCATGAACTCATGCAATGACACAGGCATTAACCATGCACTGCTACAATCCCCTGAGCACTACTGATGCAGTCCAGCCATCTCCTTGTTACTACCCATGCACTCCTCCAATCACCCAACCAGCACCATATACTTATCCAATCACTCAGCTAAAACCCAAGCATTTATAAATTCACCATGCACTCTCCTTGCAGTACTGTAATCATCCAGTCATTACCCATGAACTCATGCAATGACACAGGCACTAACACATGCACTGCCACAATCCCCTGAGCACTACTGATGCAGTTCAGCCATCTCCTTGTCAGTACCCATGCACTCCTCCAATCACCCAGCCAGTTCCATGTCCTTATCTAATCATTGCGCGAAAACACAAGCACTTATAAAGTTACCATGCACTCTCCTTGCAGTACTGTAATAATCCAGTCGCTACCCATGTACTCATGCAATGATCCAGGCACTAACACATGCACTGCTACAATCCCCTGAGCACTACTGATGCAGTCCAGCCATCTCCTTGTCACTACCCAAGCACTCCTCCAATCACCCAGCCAGCACCATGTACTTATCCAATCATTCCGACAAAACCCAAGCATTTATGAATTCACCATGCACTCTCCTTAGCAGTACTCTAATCATCCAGTCAGTACCCATGTACTCATGCAATGATCCAGGCACTAACACATGCACTGCTACAATCCCCTGAGCACTACTGATGCAGTCCAGCCATCTCCTTGTGACTACCCAAGCACTCCTCCAATCACCCAGCCAACACCATGTACTTATCCAATCACTCCGACAAAACCCAAGCACTTATAAATTCACCATGCACTCTCCTTGCAGTACTCTAATCATTCAGTCACTACCCATGTACTCATGCAATGACCCAGGCACTAACAAATGCACTGCTACAAACCCCTGAGCACTACTGATGCAGTCCAGCCATCTCCTTGTCACTACCCATGCACTCCTCCAATCACCCAGGCAGTTCCATGTACTTATCCAATCACTGCCCCAAAACCCAAGCATTTAAAAATTCACCATGCACTGTCCTTGCAGTACTCTAATCATCCAGTCACTATCCATGTACTTATGCAATGGCCCAGGCACTAACACTTGCACTGCTACAATCCCCTGAGCACTACTGATGCAGTCCAGCCATCTCCTTGTCACTGCCCATGCACTCCTCCAATCACCCAACCAGCACCATATACTTATCCAATCACTCAGCTAAAACCCAAGCATTTATAAATTCACCATGCACTCTCCTTGCAGTACTCTAATCATCCAGTCAGTACCCATGAACTCATGCAATGACACAGGCACTAACACATGCACTGCTACAATCCCCTGAGCACTACTGATGCAGTTCAGCCATCTCCTTGTCACTACCCATGCACTCCTCCAATCACCCAGCCAGTTCCATGTCCTTATCTAATCACTGCGCGAAAACACAAGCACTTATAAAGTTACCATGCACTCTCCTTGCAGTACTGTAATAATCCAGTCGCTACCCATGTACTCATGCAATGATCCAGGCACTAACACATGCACTGCTACAATCCCCAGAGCACTACTGATGCAGTCCAGCCATCTCCTTGTCACTACCCAAGCACTCCTCCAATCACCCAGCCAGCACCATGTACTTATCCAATCATTCCGACAAAACCCAAGCATTTATGAATTCACCATGCACTCTCCTTAGCAGTACTCTAATCATCCAGTCAGTACCCATGTACTCATGCAATGATCCAGGCACTAACACATGCACTGCTACAATCCCCTGAGCACTACTGATGCAGTCCAGCCATCTCCTTGTCACTACCCAAGCACTCCTCCAATCACCCAGCCAACACCATGTACTTATCCAATCACTCCGACAAAACCCAAGCACTTATAAATTCACCATGCACTCTCCTTGCAGTACTCTAATCATTCAGTCACTACCCATGTACTCATGCAATGACCCAGGCACTAACAAATGCACTGCTACAAACCCCTGAGCACTACTGATGCAGTCCAGCCATCTCCTTGTCACTACCCATGCACTCCTCCAATCACCCAGGCAGTTCCATGTACTTATCCAATCACTGCCCCAAAACCCAAGCATTTAAAAATTCACCATGCACTGTCCTGGCAGTACTCTAATCATCCAGTCACTATCCATGTACTTATGCAATGGCCTAGGCACTAACACTTGCACTGCTACAATCCCCTGAGCACTACTGATGCAGTCCAGCCATCTCCTTGTCACTGCCCATGCACTCCTCCAATCACCCAACCAGTTCCATGTACTTATCCAATCACTCCGCCAATACCCAAGCACTTATAAATTCACCATGCACTCTCCTTGCAGTACTCTAATCATTCAGTCACTACCCATGTACTCATGCAATGACCCAGGCACTAACAAATGCACTGCTACAAACCCCTGAGCACTACTGATGCAGTCCAGCCATCTCCTTGTCACTACCCATGCACTCCTCCAATCACCCAGGCAGTTCCATGTACTTATCCAATCACTGCCCCAAAACCCAAGCATTTAAAAATTCACCATGCACTGTCCTTGCAGTACTCTAATCATCCAGTCACTATCCATGTACTTATGCAATGGCCCAGGCACTAACACTTGCACTGCTACAATCCCCTGAGCACTACTGATGCAGTCCAGCCATCTCCTTGTCACTGCCCATGCACTCCTCCAATCACCCAACCAGCACCATATACTTATCCAATCACTCAGCTAAAACCCAAGCATTTATAAATTCACCATGCACTCTCCTTGCAGTACTCTAATCATCCAGTCAGTACCCATGAACTCATGCAATGACACAGGCACTAACACATGCACTGCTACAATCCCCTGAGCACTACTGATGCAGTTCAGCCATCTCCTTGTCACTACCCATGCACTCCTCCAATCACCCAGCCAGTTCCATGTCCTTATCTAATCACTGCGCGAAAACACAAGCACTTATAAAGTTACCATGCACTCTCCTTGCAGTACTGTAATAATCCAGTCGCTACCCATGTACTCATGCAATGATCCAGGCACTAACACATGCACTGCTACAATCCCCAGAGCACTACTGATGCAGTCCAGCCATCTCCTTGTCACTACCCAAGCACTCCTCCAATCACCCAGCCAGCACCATGTACTTATCCAATCATTCCGACAAAACCCAAGCATTTATGAATTCACCATGCACTCTCCTTAGCAGTACTCTAATCATCCAGTCAGTACCCATGTACTCATGCAATGATCCAGGCACTAACACATGCACTGCTACAATCCCCTGAGCACTACTGATGCAGTCCAGCCATCTCCTTGTCACTACCCAAGCACTCCTCCAATCACCCAGCCAACACCATGTACTTATCCAATCACTCCGACAAAACCCAAGCACTTATAAATTCACCATGCACTCTCCTTGCAGTACTCTAATCATTCAGTCACTACCCATGTACTCATGCAATGACCCAGGCACTAACAAATGCACTGCTACAAACCCCTGAGCACTACTGATGCAGTCCAGCCATCTCCTTGTCACTACCCATGCACTCCTCCAATCACCCAGGCAGTTCCATGTACTTATCCAATCACTGCCCCGAAACCCAAGCATTTAAAAATTCACCATGCACTGTCCTGGCAGTACTCTAATCATCCAGTCACTATCCATGTACTTATGCAATGGCCTAGGCACTAACACTTGCACTGCTACAATCCCCTGAGCACTACTGATGCAGTCCAGCCATCTCCTTGTCACTGCCCATGCACTCCTCCAATCACCCAACCAGTTCCATGTACTTATCCAATCACTCCGCCAATACCCAAGCACTTATAAATTCACCATGCACTCTCCTTGCAGTACTCTAATCATCCAGTTACTACCCATGTACTCATGCAATGACCAAGGCACCAACACATGCACTGCTACAATCCCCTGAGCACTACTGATGCAGTCCAGCCATCTCCTTGTCACTACCCAAGCTCTCCTCCAATCCCCCAGCCAGCACCATGTACTTATCCAATCACTCCGACAAAACCCAAGCAGTTATAAATTCACCATGCACTCTCCTTGCAGTACTCTAATCATCCAGTCAGTACCCATGAACATATGTAAGGACCCAGGCACTAACACATGCACTGCTACAATCCCCTGAGCACTACTGATGCAGTCCAGCCATCTCCTTATCACTACCCATGGACTCCTCCAACCACCCAGCCAGCACCATGTACTTATCCAATCACTCCGCCAAAACCCAAGCACTTATAAATTCACCATGCACTCTCCTTGCTTTACTCTAATCATCCAGTCAGCACCCATGAACTCATGCAATGACACAGGCACTAACACATGCACTGCTACAATCCCCTGAGCACTACTGATGCAGTCCACCCACCCCCTTGTCACTACCCATGCACTCCTCCAATCACCCAGCCAGTTACATGTCCTTATCTAATCACTGCGCCAAAACACAAGTAGTTATGAATTCACCATGCACTCTCCTTGCAGTACTGTTATGATCGAGTCAGTACCCATGTACTTATCAATGGCCCAGGCCCCAACACATGCACTGCTACAATCCCCTGAGCACTACTGATGCAGTCCAGCCATTTCCTTGTCACTACCCATGCACTCCTCCAATCACCCAGCCAGTTCTATGTCCTTATCCAATCACTGTGCCAAAACACAAGCACTTATAAATTCACCATGCAGTCTCCTTGCAGTACTCTAATGATTCAGTCACTTCTCATGTACTTATGGAATGACCCAGGCATTAACCATGCACTGCTACAATCCCCTGAAAACTACTGATGCAGTCCAGCCATCTCCTTGTTACTACCCATGCACTCCTCCAATCACCCAACCAGCACCATATACTTATCCAATCACTCCGCTAAAACCCAAGCATTTATAAATTCACCATGCACTCTCCTTGCAGTACTCTAATCATCCAGTCAGTACCCATGAACTCATGCAATGACACAGGCACTAACACATGCACTGCTACAATCCCCTGAGCACTACTGATGCAGTCCAGCCATCTCCTTGTCACTACCCATGCACTCCTCCAATCACCCAAGCAGTTCCATGTCCTTATCTAATCACTGCGCGAAAACACAAGCACTTATAAAGTTACCATGCACTCTCCTTGCGGTACTGTAATAATCCAGTCACTACCCATGTACTCATGCAATGATCCAGGCACTAACACATGCACTGCTACAATCCCCTGTGCACACATGCACTGCTACAAACCCCTAAGCACTACTGATGCAGTCCAGCCATCTCCTTGTCACTACCCATGCACTCCTCCAATCACCCAGGCAGTTCCATGTACTTATCCAATCACTCCCCCAAACCCAACCACTTATAAATTCACCATGCACTGTCCTTGCAGTACTCTAATCATCCAGTCACTATCCATGTACTTATGCAATGGCCCAGGCACTAACACTTGCACTGCTACAATCCCCTGAGCACTACTGATGCAGTCCAGCCATCTCCTTGTCACTACCCATGCACTCCTCCAATCACCCAGCCAGTTCCATGTACTTATCCAATCACTCCGCAAAACCCAAGCAGTTATAAAATCACCATACACTCTCCTTGCTGTACTCTAATCATCCAGTTACTACCCATGTACTCATGCAATGACCAAGGCACCAACACATGCACTGCTACAATCCCCTGATCACTACTGATGCAGTCCAGCCATCTCCTTGTCACTACCCATGCACTCCTCCAATCACCCAGCCAGCACCATGTACTTATCCAATCACTCCGACAAAACCCAAGCAGTTATAAATTCACCATGCACTCTCCTTGCAGTACTCTAATCATCCAGTCCGTACCCATGTACTCATGGAATGACCCAGGCACTAACTCATGGCAAATACAGAGGAGGTCATACAAATCACAGGGGTACCCCAAATGGATAGTGTTCCCTAGTGTATGTAGGTGTTTTCACTGTATTCTAAGTGTCTTTTAGCATAGCACTGGCTCTAAGCCTGATTACTCAGTCAGTTACTACCAGTACCCGTCAGCAAAAAGTTGGGGGCACAGGATGACTTTCTGCTCCTCTGTTGGTTCTTTCTGCACATCTCTTACTTCTTCCTGCACTTTTCTTCATCTTTCTGGACTTCTGTTGCCTCTTTCTGCATTTTTCTTGCTTCTTTCTGCGCTTTTCTTGATGATGTCACATATTACATCATTCATGACATGGTCAGTGACATCACTGATGACATCACTGATGACATCTCAAATGACATCACTGATGACATCACTGATGAGATCATCCACGTGATAATCTGATGCACCTACTCATACCCTGACATAACCTTTGATACACCCACTCTAAAATACGGACTACTGTTTTCGAAACCATAGAGACACCAATACCAGTTAGTACAAATCCATCTATACTGGCACTCACAAGCCACCACTCATCCATAGAGTTACTCACACACCTAGTCAGTCATGCAAAGAATGAATCACACTCCCATTTACTCACCTATACAGTTATATTCACACCACCTCACTTATTCAAACATATACTAACACATACTTACACTCTTATACAATAAGTAATACAACTACACACTGATCCATACAGCCACTCTCACAATCACTCACTCACATATAGTCATTTATACACTCCAAAACTCAGATATACTGCCTTTCACATATGCAGTTACTCACACATGTACCACTGAGGTAGCCATTCACTCATCAACACACCCATACACACATTAACCCACCCATACAGTGCTTCACAGATGCACTCTTGAACCCATACACCCAGTGAATCATCCACTCACACATCTATGCACAGAGTCACACCACACCATCCACACAAACACTCAGGCACCCATACATATACTCAGTCACCCAATTAATAACCCATATAGATCCTCATTTAGCTACTCACCAACCCATGCAACTGCTTACCCACCAACTGACAAACTAAACTGTGTGAATGTCTGTATCAGTCACTAACCCATGCATTCAGACACATTTAATCACTCACTTATACAGTCACACACCTACTAAATCATATATCCAGACATTTATACACTCACTCATTCTTCAATACTCCTTGGCATATATATAAATCATATTTAAACTTTATAGAAATACACAGTCAGTGGATGATGTCATCAGTGATGTCATTTGAGATGCCATCAGTGATGTCATCAGTGATGTCACTGACCATGTCATGAATGATGTAATATGTGACGTCATCAGCAGTACATTGTGGAGGCGCGAGTTATAGTTAGCTGAACTAACTATAACGGCCACATTTCTCTGGTTTTGTACGAGTGAAATGTCCAACTAACTATAAGGTCCCTGTAACCCTTGTTTTTTTCAGTGAATTTCTAAGGTTTTTTTAAATGCTAATTTCTTACTATAACGTCCCTGAAACCTATTGTTTTTTCAGTGAAAATATATATATATGTATATATGTATGTATGTATATATATATATATATATATATATATATATATATATATATATATATATATATATATAATATTGGCTTTTAACCACAACATATTTATAATAGTAAGACGATGCACTTCTGTTTTACCACAGACCGTGTTTTAACTACTGCAACATGGTTATTTTTTGTGAGCATATTTATATGTATATTTATTTGTACAGAACCTAGTGTTATTTAACTTATATTATTGTCCAGAAATCGCAATTAGGTGATCTTATATCTATTATTTATGTCATGGTTACTCTTGGTAATTAATGTGACAGCATTTGCAAAGCAATGCGCATGATCCACAGTATGTCTTTTCTGTCTATGGTGGGGTCACCGGAACATTGCACTAGGCACTAGCACTTTAAAAAGGGAAAATACGCCCATGAGCGCTGTCATGTGATCAAGATCCAGGAGGGATCGAAACGCGTCATGGCCGACAGAGAACATGAAAAATAAAATCACCTAAAGCACTGAATCGTGGTCCGTGCCTGCTTTCTTTCACCCGTAGTGACGTTTGGAACCACAAGCAGTTTTTTGAGAATTTATATATATATATATATATATATATATATATATATATATATATATATATATACAATTGGAAAAAAAAAAAACATTAACTTCCCACCCTATTCCCCTACAAAATCAACAACTTACTTCCAAAACCAACACATAGTTAACAAAAAATTAAAATATACATTAGAAATAAGAAGTTAAATTTAAGTACATAAAGAACAAACAAACAATAAATAACAATGTCTTTACAACTGTATTTATACAAACCATTTTAAATTAAACAATTGGAAACAATATTATTTTCAATAATCTTGACACAATATCTTTGTACTAACAATATTCTGTACACGATATTTGGGTATTATGATATAAAAAACTCAATATTTTGTGCGTTCACCAGGTTGAAAACAGATCATGCCTTTGGAAACTTAGTGCACTGAGCCATCCAACTGTCCCTGTCATTGGCCTGAATATGTAAACAAGCATTTGCAATACAGTAGGTCTTGTATTTTTTGCAGTTAGAGCTATTGGCGTTGTAAATGACAATGACTTTTACCTACTTGTCTTGGTTTGGAGTGTAGTGGAAGTATGAACAGAGACACAGCTGCAGCACTGCCTTGAGGGCTTTGAATGAGGAATTACTGACAGGACCAGAGTAGCAGCTACAGCACTGTTTAGAAAAGTTAGAATGAGGAATTACCAACGGGACCAGAGAAGCAGCTAGCAGCACTGTCTAGAGGAGTTAGAATGAAGAAATACTGAAAGGAGCAAAGATGCAGCTGCAGCTCAGCCTAAAGGATTCGGAATGAGGAATTACTGATGAGACCAGAGAAGCACCTAGCAGCATAGGATGAGGAATTGCTGACAGGACCAGAGAAGCAGCTAGCAATACTGCCTAGAGGACTAAGAATGAGGAATTACCAATGGGACCAGAGCAGCAGCTAGCAGCACTGCCTAGAGGACTAAGAGTGAGAAATTACCACTGGGAACAGAGACACAGCTGCAGCACTAACTAGAGGACTTCAAATGTGGGAATTTCCAGCAGGACCAGAGAAACACCTAGCAGCACTGTCTGGAAGACTTAGAATCAGGAATTACCGACGGGACCAGAGAAGCATCTAGCCGCACTGTCTGGAAGACTTAGATTGAGGAATTACAGATGGGACCTAGCAGCTAGCCGCACTGTCTAGGGGACTTAGAATGAGGAATTACCGACAGGACCTAGCAGCTAGCCGCACTGTCTAGAGGACTTAGAATGAGGAATTACCACTGGGACCAGAGGCCTTTAATCAGTGCTGTGTCACTGTACATAACCTTTCCCCTTCCCTCTACTTAGCTTGTGAAACATCAGGACAACACATTTGAAAAGCTCAATGGAGCACATTTTGGAACAAGAGACCCAGTTAAAATTGCACAATTTCTATGCAAATAATGTATCACAATGTGTAAGATGGAGATTGTTTAAAAGCCCCTTCCAATACTTTGTTCTAATTTATATATTACATTAAGCTAGGAGCATTTTTTTTCAACTTGCTAAAGCAAACAATATGATCTGTTACCTGAGGGCACCCAGTCTGAGGTTCCACACACATGCAAATGGTTACATGCAGGGGACTGCCAGGGCCGTCCGAACCCCACCCACTCATTATTTATCCAGCATCGCGGCGGAATTTCCTCCGTGGTCAGGGGGTTAAGGGACATGAAAGGACTGAAGCAGTGTTGTGGGAGGGCAGAGGCGGAGGCACAAGAGATTAAGGGACATGAAGCGAGGGAGTGAAGTTTAATTGCTCAAGTAAACAGAACAGTTAACGAGCACTGAGGCAGGACAGCTAAAAAATGATTTCTCTCTAAGTATAAATAACCTGAACAGTAAGAACACATGTAAGAGGGGCAGTCTACATTGCAGGATACAAAATTCCAAAAGGAGGGACAACTAAGTGTATTCACCAATGAAAAGCCAGTATTTTTAAAAAACAGCAAGAGGAACTAATGAAAAAGATGGGTGTTTTTTCCAGCCCATTTCCTAGATACAGCATGTCTCAAAGAGACAGCGCTGCCTACGTGAGACCTACAAAGTTACAACTTGAACCTTGGCATGTCTATGTAGCAGAGAGGGTAAAAAGATCATACGGTGTGATATAGTTCTCATTGGGGGAAGTAATTGAAGACTATCAAAGGGATGTGTAACTGGCACACAGTATTTAGGGATTGGGAGAGAGTGCAGACTCTGCACTCGATGTCATTACGCTTTGCGCTGTTGCTCTTCCAGGACCAGGTGACTTGTTCTGCCTTTTCCGCCCACAGGTTCCGCTGCTCGCGCTGCGGCCACGCCTGGGCATCAGCACATGTACCGATATTCTTCCAAATGAAACTGGAAAAGAAGAGAAGACGAGGGACTGTGAAAATGAATATCCTCAGGCAGAAGTGTAATAGCTGCCAAGCAGGAGTTTATGAAGAACCAGAGTTTACTGAGGAGAACATCAACATCATCTTAAACAACCTGCTGATCTCCATCCGGGAGTCATGCTACGGCGAGTATGTAAATGACGAGCCGCAACCCACCTTTATGTATGGAAACCTCCATGGGCCACACCAGCCTGAGAACTGTGAGGCCTGCCAGCTAGGGATCTGTCCCTGGACTCCAAGTGGCAAGAGGTCTTCTAGGAAGACATCTCCTGCCAAGGCAAATTCTGTGCACTACACTCTAGAGTCAAATCAGCCCGTTCACATCACCATCCCAGAGCCTTGCACTGACCAATCCGAAGACCAGCCAGTTTGTGACTCTTGTTTGTGGAAGTGCTGTGGCTTTTGCTGTCTGCTTCTTGCTTTACTGTTACTCATAATATTCATTTTGTACACAGTAAAGTAGAAAACATGGGTCTAATTTACTAAGACCTTCCTTGGTTAACAACAGTCTTACGTAAATTAGGCTGAAGTACTCCTGGCTTCATATTTTCTGGATTAATGACGTTTTACGTCTGTCTTAAACTGCAGAGAGTCGTCTCAGGTCTGTCTTAAGCTCGGAGACAACTTCTTTTTATTTATTGATAGAACTGGTTTGCATGATTTTTCTTGGGTTAATGGATGGGTGGCATACTAAGGCATTGTCACACAGATGAGCTACAGTAAAATTGAACTCCTGATAATTCTCAGGCTCTGCAAAGACTCCAAGGCACTGCAAAAAAGAGAATTAAGCCATTAGGATAGGGCTAAGTATTTCAGGGTGTTGTAAATGTGTTTGACACTCATTTTCAGCCTTGTAAATGAGATGGTCCTTTGCCTGGTGCACCATGGGTATTTTTGACCATGTGTAATGGCATCATCATTTTCAGAGCATCATTAGTGGAATATCCACTCTTCGATGGCGACTGAATGCATTGCCGCTGGCTGGCACCGATAATTGCATTCGGAATTTTTGCTGTAGATTGACACATTGGGGCATTTGGGACATTGCCTTGTCTTGGTGGCGATGGTCTTTCTAGCTCATTTTCAGGCAGCTGTGGCGTCCTAGTCGATGGTACAGATTGCTGTGAGCAATCTTGTGATATCCCAGGTGGATCATTTTCTCAAAGAAAATTTTGTGTGTCGTGAAAATCCACTCTCTTGTATCTAATTTAGATTTGCTTTTTTTTAAATTGTCCTATTGTTTGCAAAATAGATTTGGATACATTAGATTGCAAAACCAAGAATGAGAGATGCTCTTGAAACATATTAAGTAAAGTCTTCACATGCAATTTTATAATGGTATTAAATTGTCATGTTGTTATGATCAATGAACAAGAAGCCTGTGCTTTAAAGTTTCATCGCTTGCCATATATTGATGACATTTAAAAAAAAAAAAAAACACCTATCAGAATGTTCTAAGAGCTGCTTTAGTACTGCCTCTAACACCAGTTTCATTTTAAACAATATGTGTGACAAAAAAGTATTTTAAAATTACAATACAGAGAAACAATTTAATAGGAAAAATAACGGAACACCACCACTGCAAAGAACATCTATCAAAAAGATCCAGCTTTGAAGAGCGAACTTTAAAACTACTTAAAACATAAACCGCTCCAAAGACAAATGTGAAATTGGTGGCATATCAGCAACAACCGGCGATAATTATCGCTAAGCGCACTTAGCGCTAGGATAATTATCGCAGGCTAACGTGGATTTTTATCACTAAGATAGGGTGCTATTAGCAACGCTTATCTCAAAAGCGATAAAAATCCTAGCTCTAACTGCAAAACGTGAGATTATCGCTGGAAACCCAGCGATAATCCCACGAAGTTTGGCGATAGCTTGCTGATAGGGCCTCACATACTTAGCCATGATATCCACCTTCCATAGGATATCATATCTAAGTCAGTTTCAAAGCAGGCGTAAGGAAAGTAGCAATAACAGAGGTTATCGCTACTTTTCCTGTCGCTATGCTGCTTTGCGCGAGGCTTGATAATAGGATAAATGTCGCTTAGCGACATTTCTCCTGTTATCCTGGGGAGGAACGCCCACTTTGCATTTCATTAGAGATGCAAAGATGGACGTTAGGAATTCAGGTGCTAAGGCAAGGTTTCACACGATAGCGTGACCTTGCTAATATAGCGATAAAATTATCGCCGCTGTTCGGCCAAAAACGGCAGGAAAAGCGGCGATAATTTTATATCGCCGCCTTGTAGATATACCCCTTAGTTGGTTAAATAGCGCATGATTGAAAAAACCAGCAATCTCTCCAATTACTTTACTATTTGCAGACCATTGGAGACTACTTTTCCCCACCAAATACCTGACAACTGACAGAAGTTTACGTCTGACTCAGGTTTACAAATAGTGCACAAATGTCACACATTTTTGCCCACACACATTTTGCCTGGTAATACTTGGAGACATAAAAGTTGACAAAAACTAAAATATTCACAGATTGGAAGCTCTGAAGGGGGAAGTGTGAGGTGTTAGCGTGCTAACTCTCAGCCGAAAGTGGCAAACAGAGGACAGGAGGTGGTACGGCAACTGGTAGATACCGTACGCAGTGGTTTTGGTAATTATCGGGTGCGATATTACTGCCCCTCATTGCAGTGCTTAATTGGTAAAGAAATAAGGGCTGGGTCACTCATCAAGAGCTAGCTGCAGCTTGCACCACCCATTGCGTCTGTTAGGGCTGCCAATGACAGTACCTACAGAACCTCTAATCAACACACTCCTACGAGTGTGCCAATTCACACTATTCAAGCCCCCTAAGGTATAAGAATGGCTTGGGCATCAGGTATCAGTCATTTGTAATGCATAGTGAATTAATAAGCAACTGTTGTTGTGCAAATCTCTAAATTAGACGGACAGCGCCACCATGTGGCAGACTTTCATAAGTGCTTGTGTTGGCAATTAATTGCCTGTGCTGAGCACCGGAAACCACCGGCTCAAATTAAAAACTGCCCTCACAACAGGCCACTTGCTTTGAAACCATAAGTGATTAGAACAGTAGATGTCTGCCACTGTTTACAAATGGGTGGGAATCTGCATAGTGCAGTGGTAAAACCAACTTTCCTACTGAAGAAGCCGATTACGATTCAGGTGGAGTGATGTCCAAGAGGGGAAAGTGGACTATCTCATTCTGAGTCACAGGGTCTAAACTCACCTTCAGTGTCTCCCTTGGTGTTACCATTCACAGATTTGTTCTGCTACAAGTAATTTCTAATTAGCATGGTGGAGGGGAGGAATTACCGGCTGGAATCAGAGGTTCTGTCCTCCTATTCTGAGCTGCCTGATCTGTATTGCTTGTGATCAGCCTCAACATGTTTCTGCCCTCCCTCCCCACAAACCCTGGAGTTCATAATCTGGATTCAGTTGAATCCCACACAGGGAGTAGCGGTGTAAACAAAGCACCTTATGTTTGAGGAGCTCCTTCCGCAATAATGTCCTCAGTTGAAGGAGTCACTGGCGAGGGCTGCACAGAGGGGTTTGGCAGAAAAATGCCAGAGGGGTTCAGCTAGACACAGGCAGCAAACTTAGCACATTTGTGGCTTTAATGTCTCATTCACGAAGCTTCATCCGCAAAATATGGTGAAGCCCTACAAGAAATGTAGGGGCAGATTTACAAAGGTGTCCTGCAACGCAGCGCAGCAAGCAAAGTGCTGGAGAATTCTTCCACAAGCGAGTGTCTGGAGCTTTTCCCCACCATTTCTGCTTTTTGTGGGACTTTTCACTGCTCTGTTCTAAACCTCACCAGCTAGTGAAGTCTAAAAGAGTACCATGACAAATTCCATCTTTGCAAATTGTGCGCGTGAGCACACAACAAACACACGCACACACATACACAACACACACACCACACACACAACACACACACCACACAACACACACACAACACACACCACACACACAACACACACACCACACAACACACACACAACACACACACACACCCACACACACACACACAACACACACACCACAAACACACACACAACACACACCACACAACACACACACAAACCACACACACACAACACACACGCTCACGCTCACCCACACACACACAACACACATGTCAAAGCACTGCTCAGAAAACCACGGCTGGTGCGCTTAGAGGTCGGCACACCTAATGCCATGGCAGCGTAGACTTGAGTCGACCTAGTGGCTCTGCCTTCCATTACCAGACACTCCCCGTCCCTTTATCTCACTTCTGCAGGTACCTGCTTTCTCCCTTTGCGACAGTTTTCTTGTCTTTCCCTTCCTGCTTCTTTCCCCGTGGTGGGTTATTCTGGTGCTCGTGGTCAATGTTTGATGAGGAAAAATAAGGACCAGTCCTCAAAAATGAGTGCCAGTGGGCCCCACAGGCAACCACCGGCTGAAATTAAGCACTACACACACAAGCACAGTCATTTTCAGGCAGCCATACACACGCTTGTAAAACAACCCTATGGGCACACAGCTGCAAACATTCACCGCCTGCACACATACCCAAACACACAACTGCACACAAGTGTCTACCCATATGAGCACAGTGCACATGACCATGGAAGTCGACACGCAAGCACATGTGGACACAAACACACACACACACACACTCAAGACATGCAAACACAATGGAACATAGTCCATTTATCTATTATGCTATGAAACTGAACGTGCACAATGGAAAATTTATTTTACCTTTATATATGATGTTTTTTAGTTGGTAAAAGTCTTATATAACTGTGATTTCCAAGTTACTGATACCTTTTGCTTTCGTTGCGCATGTACTTTATTTCTAAGTTTGGAAATCTGTTAGTGAAAATATATCATTGATTTCTGCTGGAAATCATGTATTTCTCTGGCTGGAAATCTGCATAATCTGTTAAACGACATTGTGTAAATATATGTTCTCACGTATAGATTTTATTTCTCTGTCTGGAATTTTTTTTTGCAAATCTGTCAAACCTTATTTACACCACTGTAAATATATTTGAGCATAAAAAAAGTCTACATGCTATCCATATTACTTTAATAAAGTTTCAGACACCTTTGTGTTGATGAAAATATGAGATGCCTCGTGTTGTGATGTGGCGTGGACTGCCTGTGAATGAAGAGAAGAGATGTGTGGCAGTGAGAGGCTGGTTCTTTAGGGGTGAATCAAGGGACCCCGGCAGTGGTGGTTTTAATTACACCAAGAGGTGCAACAACAAGGTGGGGTCCCACAGGGCGCGCGCTCGAACCTCTCCAAGGGGATGGACTTTATTCAGACCTTTGGCCGTCTCATGTGTGTGCAGAAATCTGGATTCCAAATCAGACATTTTTAAACATATATTTATTGTCATTTGTAATACACAATATGCTCGAGTCGTGACATATCAGTCTGTATGTATCATTCGAAGAACATGGCTTATCGAGGAGAGCCAGCAGATATACAATCAAAAGGTCACAGAAATGCAGTCACCTGAGATAACCTTGTGTCAAAGTGATGCACAACTTCAGGGCATTTGCACAAGAAACTAGAAGAGTGCGGTGTTTCGCCAAAATTGGTAACGCTGCGCTCCGACAGTTTCAAAACACAGTGATGCTGCGCCATATTCACAAGAATGCGGAGCACACCTGAGTTACTCTTAGTTTAGACCCCCAGAGCATCGGTAAAAGTGGCGTTCTGGTGACGGTAACTCCTTGTAAATATGCCCCTTCATGATCTAGCACAGAGCGATATTCAGAACAATCCCCTGTTCTCCCCAATTCATGTGTCGTCCAATTTGTGACATAAAACACAGAGGGCCATATTTACAAGGAAGTAACGCAGTGCGGTGCCGTAAGCCATTTGGCTGCACCACGCAGTATTACTTCCGAAGCAAAGGGATGCGTCATGTTTACAACAATATGACGGATCTCTGTGCTCTCCCCTGCACTGGCGCACTATTGACTGCCATGCGCTAACACAGGCACCATTGCACCATGGTGCATGGGTGCCTGCATTGCAGGGATGATCACAATCACAAGAGGTGTTTTCCTCTTTCTATGGATGCTGCACGTGGTTCTGACCGCGTTGTAATGGCTGTGTACTGGGCACGCCCCTTTATGCGCCTGCCCTTCCCGTCATTGGTTTCCCTTAGGCAATGACCTACTATTAAAGGCTGGTGACCTTCATCTGTGTTTGAGTGGTTCTCAAGCAGGCACCGTCGTTTTGGAATAATATATATATATATATATATATATATATATATATATATATATATATATATATATATATTCACTTAAAAAACCATAGGTTTCACACATGTTATAGTTAGCTGTACATTTCACTCGTAAAAAACCAATGAAATTCCACGTTATAGTTAGATCAGGTAACTATAACTTGCGCGCCCACAATAAACTGCTGATGACGTCACATAGTACATCACTCATGACATGGTCAGTGACATCACTCATGACATCAATGATGACATCTGAAATTACACATTGTGGATTGCGGTCGCGCAAGTTATAGTTACCTGATCTAACTATAACGTGGAATTTCATTGGTTTTTTATGAGTGAAATGTACAGCTAACTATAACATGTGTGAAACCTATGGTTTTTTAAGTGAATTTGCAAGGTTTTGTAAATGATAATTCCTAACTATAACGTGTGTGAAACCTATGGTTTTTTCAGTGAATTTGTACGTTTTTTTAAATGCTAAGTTATGTATTTATTTAGTATTTTTTTTTCTGGTTTTTCACTATGCGCACACCCTGCGCGCACGGTGCGCTTCGCGCACCGTGCACGCGCTGTGGGCGCTCGGTGCACTTCGCGCACCGAGCGCCCACGTTGCGCAGTCCATGCCGTGCGCGCCTCGCCTTTTTTTACGCAGTAACATTTGTTTTTTTCTCCCTTGTGGGTCCTTTAATTTATTTAATAAATGTGATTGTTACTTCTTTATTTTTATTTTGTAATTTTTTTTGCCGTGCGCGTACGGTAAGCTTACCGTACGCGTACCCCGCGATTTTTTTTTAAAATTATTAAATTTATTTTTCGTACTGTTGGGTCCTTCTTGGACCCCCTGACAAACACTAGGGGGTCTGCAACTCTCTTCGTTGCCCCCGTTTCACGTTCCCCACCTTTGTTTCTCAGTGCGAGAGACAGAAAATGGCGGCCGACACTTCCTGATTTCGACCGATTCGAATGTTTACAGTCATGTAACCACCAATCAGAATTGAGCTCGCGCACGGCACCGTACGCGTACGGTAAGCTTACGGTAAGCACACGGAGCGCGCTTACAGATATATATATTGATTTAAATGCTATTTTCTCAGGACCTACTGAACAGATTTACACCAGACCTACAAAAGGCACATCCTTGACCTGAGGACTACCTCTCTGCCAAATTTGCATACATTAAGCAGGCATAGGCACTCGCGGGGATTGCTGAAATACTCTTTAATTCAATAGCAGAAGTGTTTCAGCAGTAGCTTTCATCAGTGCTTTAAAAAGTGTATCAATTCCAAATGCACGGCGTATGATTTAAACAGAATAGTCTGTGCCGTGCCAACATTGAAACAAGACTTTCTAAAGTGGAAGAAGAAATCAAAATAAAAAAACAAAGAAAATTTAGTCGCAATGAGATCGATTATCAAAAGGGACAAATCCTTACTTTTGGGAAAAATTTTGATCATCTCAGGTCTGTGACAGAAGAGGCATGAGTGGAAGAGCAACCATCCACATCATCTGGTGCAACTAGGCAGAGAAGCATCCATGCCGAGTATCACAGTGGGCGAAAGTGCTAAATCAAGCAATAACCATCAGACAGACACTGTTGCTCTAGTCCAAAATGAAGCTTTGGCAGTAAAAGCCAATTTTTTAAAGGAATTCAACCTCATGGCCCATGGAAGAGCCAACAACCCGAGCAACAGAGGTACACCGGCCAAAAGAGGTCATGGACGAGGAGGCAGAGGAGGCAAGCAGGAGCCAAAAAACCAAGAAGCAAGCCCCGTAACAATCGGAAAGAAATCGGCCAAATGATGGATACCAAAACTGTGGTAAATTTATCTAATTTGACTTTAACTAAAAATCAAATGAATGTTTTATCCCTAGGACTCTCGTTCTGACCAACAGCAAATTTTAATTACACTGATTGTCGTGTTGATTTGTTCCACTTTGTACGAAAAATGAAGATTAGGAAATGGTATGCTACCATGCCTATGAAAAAGCAGGAACAACGTAAAGAAACATGCAATATTCTTGATGCCAATGATTTAGATTTACTGTATATAATGCATGAATTAGGGGATGAATTAGATATTAATGTTGATAATGCCATTTTAAATGTGGTTAACGATGATATCAATATTGGTATTAGTGCCCCCAGTGGATTTCGACTTCAATCAATCTTTTTGCCACAGATAATGAATGAGGCAATTAACATATTTGAACAAGGGATGATCAAAGAACTCAAACAAATTAATTCTCAAAGAGTCTATGGTACTAAAGATTTGAAAAAAGTTCAAATTGAGGCTATAAGAGAATTAGAAAGTAACACCAGTAATATCATAAACAAAATCTGAGAAGGTAGGGAACGTTGTGGTATGGCCTAGAGCAATGTATCTCAGTGAGGGCATGAAACAACTTAATGATGCTGAACGATATTAGAAATCATCAAAAGAGTGTCATGCCTAAAGCAACAAGGCATAAGAGAGCCAGCTGAGTGAGTGGAAAGATAAGAGAATCTTGGAAATAGAAGCGTTGAAATTTTTATTATGGAAATTTCCTAAGATACCAGCTCTATATCTACTGCCTAAATTGCATAAGGACGCTGCTACCCCTTCTGGAAGACCAATAGTCTCCTCAAGAGGTAGTATGCTGGAAAACACGTCAAAATATGTGGATCATTTTCTCCAGCCACTGGTACAAACACTCCCATTCTACGTACGTGACACTGGTGATTTTTTTTAATGCATCAAAGACATAGAATGGAAGAAAGAATACCTCCTACTGAGTCTTGATGTTAGTAGCCACTACACATACATTCCCCATAATTTGTGTATTAGTGCATGTCAACATTTTTTGAAAACCAGATCGATCTTGTGTATGCTACATACCAAGATGATCATAGAAATGATCACAGTCTGTTTAGACAGTAATTTCTTCATATTTGATGGAGTAATATACAGGCAAACCGAGGGAACGGCGATGGGTTCATGCTTCGCACCCAGCTTTGCGGTTTGTACCTCGGATGGTGGGAGGAGCAATTAGTCCATTTAGTCCATACCATAGGACTGTTCCAATTCCATGTCCTCCTCTGGGCGCGCTACATAGACAAAATTTTCTGTATTTGGAATGGTACACGAGAGGAAGCTCTTGATTTTGTTACCATTCTGAACTAAAACACCCTCAATCTCTCGTTCACTAGTCACATTGAAAGTAAGACGGTTGAGTTCCTAGATCTCCAACTCACTGCCCATGATGACCGACTAATGAGTCGGTTGTAAAGGAAATCCACAGCAGGGAACTGCCTATTGAGAGCCAATAGTTACCATCCAGGAGCCCTCATTGAAAGTATCCCCTATGGCGAGCTAATGCAAGCAAGGCATAACTGCAGCACTGAAGAGGGATCTAATAATGAGATAACCATCATGCAGCAGAGGTTCAGTGACAGAGGATACAGCAATAATGCAGTTGATAAAGCTTGGAGGTTGGACAGGGATAATTTACTCTGTCTGAAGCCAAAGGAAACACCAAAACAGAAAATCAGATTCATAAGTACTTATAATAATCAATCATGGAATCTGAAAAAAAGCTTGAGGAAATATTGGAATGTGTTACACACAGATCCAGAATTTACAACTGCAATTGGGAAAAACCCACAAATAACATTTAGAAAGGCAAAATCCCTACAAGACTCACTGTGCTAATCCTTGATTCAGCCTGAAACACCAAGGAACACTATGAAAGGTTTTTATACTTGCAACCAGTGTAAGGCTTGTAAATTCAGCAATAATTGTAAAAAAGTCCAACTTTCATCCCAGAAGAAACCATTTGTAATCAACAAATATCTCACCTGCAACTCTGACTATGTGGTATATGCTCTCCTTTGTCCATGTAAACTTGCCTACATAGGCAGTCCAATCCATAGGACCAGGAAGCTCATTTTGGAACGCATGCGTGCCATTCGTAATAATGACCAGCAGTATTCGATGGCACGCCATTTCAAAATGCACCACGCTCAAAACTGCAATTTGTGGTACTGGATACCATATCCAAATGAGAAAGAGGGGGAGACCGTACCACTGAGCTGAGAAGACTCGAGTCCAAAATGATAATCAAGCATAATACTCTGTACCCTAATAGTTTAAATTTGGACAAAGAAATGGCGGTACATTTAGGTTAATAATGTTTTCCGCTTAATAACTGTGCACCTTTTTCTTCTGTACAGGCTTATGCCTTTTTAATTTGTGTGTTGTGACATTGGTTTTTAACCAAAATACTTAGTTTTTTTGTTTTAGACAGAGAAGTCTGAAAAAGCAGAGAAGCGGTCAGATCTTAGAGGGCCAGCTTATGTCCACATAGAAAATTGATCGTTATGTCCTATATTGGTTTTGGTCTGGAAGAGCCCACGGTGGCAAGAGCAAACTTAGTATTCCTAAGGAACTAACTGCATAATCCAGTGATTATCACACGTTACTTTACTTCCCCAGGAAGCCTGCTTGCAATCAGTGACTGGAGCCACGCAACCACACGAGATATAGTTACATTGGGGGACGTACGTGAAGGAACCCGTAATTGCTATACCAGGTCTCTGCTCGGAGCAGACGGCGGCCAGGAGCCTGCCATCAGCATTTGCGGACCTGCGAAGGCGCACTGCAGAATAGCGCTCGAGGACCACCTGGCGTCACCACCGTAGCAACAGTCCCATGAGAAGACTTGACCGGTTCTTTGGGGGACATAGACGAGGTGGCCGGAGGAATGACTGTGAGGTAATGGAGGTGGGCACCTGCGTTGGCCGTCACATTTGACATATACCAACGAGAAGAGGCGGAGGTAAGTAGCTGGGAAAATCTGCTGCGACCAAACACCGGTGGACACTAGCAGGACCTGCGGACTACTGGGCAGTGTTTATTTTGACGAGACCACTCGCTCGCACCACCAGCGGTGGAGGAGGTTGCCTGAGACGAAGACGGCGTCTTGTCTACGAATTACAGGAGTGCGACGGGTCAGTGGCCGCCCAGCGGAATTGGTATTGTTCAGACGCACTACTCACAGAGGACACTGAGCTCAGATGCCACACCAGCACGTAGCATCTTCAAGATGGGAAGAACACAAAAGAAGTGGGGGTTCACTGTCCTTAGTGTAGACACCCCGGGACCTCACTCCGACCAGGAAGATGAATCGCCCGATACAAGTGGAGACCTGACCTCCCAGAAACCTACATTGGCTGACATCATGCAGGCCATAACAGCCTCTAGAAAGGCGCTGGAAGGGAAAATAGATGCTATTGGCTTGGACCTCAGTCTACTAAAAGATGATCATCGCAAGCTCCAAGACAGAGAGTCCAGCAATGAAAAGGAAATGAGCGGCCTGCTGGAATTGGTCCACGAGATGCGCCGATCTCTTGCTATCCTAGAAACTAAGGTGAAAACCGTGGAAATGTGTGCCGAGGACAGTGAAGGGAGATCGCGACGGAATAATATCCGCGTCATCGTGATACCAGAAAAAAGAGAAGGGACAAACATGGTCCACTATTTGGAGGACTGGCTCTGCGCTGAGGTGGCTCCAACAGGTCTGTCCCCCTTCTACGCCCTGGAGCGGGCTCACAGAGTCCCAGCTAAGCCACCAAGTCCAGGGGCTCCCCCCCCGACCTTTTGTAGCTAGACTTTCACACTTTCGGGATAGAGACCACATTTTGCAAAGTGACCGCCAAAAACAAGATCTACGCATCGCCAATAGTAATGTTATGATTTTCCCAGATTTCACGAGAGAAGTTCAGCGAAGCAGAGCATCCTTCACTGGTGTCAAGGCTAAACTGCGCAAATTGAACCTGTCCTCGGAGAGGGATAAATCGGGGGCCCTCCCGGCTTGGTTGGTGAACCCGTCTAGACGGGGGTCAGTTATACTAGAGATTAGGGACCAGACAGGGGTTGCTAGGTATGACCAACAGGGGATCAACAACCTGTTTTTGGAATATTATACTGAGCTCTATCGGAGTCAGTTGTCACCAACGGATGATGAACTACAGGAGTTTACGCGGGAAGTCGACCTACCTTCACTGGATGAAGATACGGCAACCTTGCTGGGCCGAGAGATCGAGGTAAGGGAGGTGTGTGGAGCTATCAAAAGTATGGCCCGCAACAAAACCCCAGGCACTGATGGCCTCCCGATAAAAATTTATCACACCTACATCGAACTCCTAGCTCTCAAACTCGCACAATTATATAATGATGCCAAGAGACTTGGCAAACTACCTGTCTCCACTAGGGAAGCGATTATCATTCCTTTGCTAAAGCCGGGCAAGCAGGCATGGGATAAAACTGCATATCGCCCTTTATCCCTGCTCAATCTCGATCATAAAATACTAAGTGAAATTCTAGCCTCTCGTTTGCTCCCTTACATGACCACCCTAATTCACAATAGCCAATCCGGGTTCATCCCCACTAGAAACACAGTGCTCAATATCAGAAGGCTCCTGCGCATCTTGGAAGCAGATACTTACCACGTGGATACTGCTACGATCTTTGCAGTGGATATAGAAAAAGCCTTCGACAGTCTGGAGTGGGCTGTCCTATTCCATGTGATGTGGAAAATGGGGCTCGGTTCTGGCTTCGTGAGTTGGATGGCTCTCTTATACGCTTACTCCACAGCCAGAATTAAAACTGGGGTACTAATCTCGGAAGCATGCAGAGTGGGGCGGTGTACGCGGCAGGGATGTCCCCTCTCCCCTCTGTTATTTGCTTTGGCGATGGAGCCCTAAGCAGTGCATGCCAGATCGGGGTGGGTGCATCAAGGGCTTGACGTACATGGACAGGTCCATCATATTGCACTATATGCTGACGATCTTTTTCTTGCTGACTCGGGGGCGGCATTACTGGGGGCAAAAACTGTGCTCCACACTCTCAGCAGTGTAGCGGGATTAAAGGTGAACTTGTCGAAATCTTGTCTATTTCCAGCACGTAGTGATAGAATGGGTCCACAGCACACGGAGGGCGTGAACTGGGAAGACAGATGCCTACCCTACCGGGGCACACATATCTACCACAGGCAGGAGGACATTCTTGAGGGTAATATTGGAAAGGCCATCAGAGGGACAAAAGCTAACTTCGAATTCTGGGGTTCTTTGCCGTTGTCCATAGCGGTCCGTGTGGCTCTACTCACAAAATGGTAACCCTCCCGAGGCTCTTATATTACTTCGGGACTTTAATGATCTGGATCCTGGCAACCTACTTCAAGCAGCTCCGTTCAATGATCACAGCTTTCCTATGGGGCAAGGGCAGACGCAGGGTAGTGCTCAGCACACTCCTGTGATCAAGAGCAGAGGGCGGTCTAGCGATCCCAGACTACAAGACTTATTATCTGGCAGCCCAATTTCAATGGCTCACACAATGGGTGGCGAGGGACACTAGGGGGGAAGAAGAGCCCAAGGAGGACTTGGGGCGTCTGCTGTTCTTGTCCCGCATCACACTGCGACTCCCGGTCAATGCCACATCCCTCACCCAGATTTTTGCGGAGGGCTTCTATTAAGAGCCCCTACACGCCCGAAATACCATTGATAATATGCAGGGCCCTGCCACAAGGTGGCAACTGGCAGAGATTGGAGACTTGGACGCAGCGGGGGCTGACTACCATGGGGGACCTCTATGAGGAGGGAGCCATGAGCCCGTTTAATGATCTGCAAAACCGCTATGACTTACCCGGGCGGGATTTCCTACAGTAAACCACCATGACTGTGGCCATCAGGAAACACTGGGGTGGAGGACTTACAGAACCACCCACTTCCATGGGATGCCAGTTTGTGGTGTTGGCAGCAGGCACTTTTAAAGCAGTGACGCGTCTCTATAGACGTATGACACTGGAATCCTTACTCCCCCTGTCTGCCCTAAAGCTCAAATGGGAAAATTATGTAGGGGAGGTCATCCCAGACAAGGCTTGGGGAGAACTTTTGGAGAGAAGCTGGAAGAGCACTAGAAATGCGAGGTTTCAATTAGTACACTTTCATATTTTACACAGAGCATATCTTACCCCAGCAAAACTACACGCATATTTGCTGGCCCAGCCAGCGTCCTGCCCGAGATGTAATGCAGAAAGCGCAAATTTTAAACACATGTTATGGGACTGCTCGTTGCTCGACAGTTATTGGGAGGAGATATCAACATTACTGACAGACCTCACTGATAGGGAGCTAGAAACAACCATGGCTCACTGTATCTTACACTAGTTTCCCCATACGTCAAAGAACAAATTACTAGTACATTTTTAGATTTGGGTCTGCTCCTAGCCAAGAGAAACATCACCACACACTGGAAGGTGAAACAGGGCCCTAGCATCTCTAAGTGGAAAGCAGAATTCCTAAAATGGGCCGAATGTGAGGGAGTGATTAGGTTACAAATTGTGAATCGCACGGGGAGTGAAAAGACACTGGAAAGGGCGGGAGCTTGGGAAATGCTCGCTGTAGCACTCAAGTCTCCCGAAGACGATGTGGAGGACGCAACTGTAGGTGACCCTGTGAAAGTCATGGTCTAGCGTATAGATAGCTCTGTGCCCAGCTTTCTCTGTAGACTCATGGTTAGCAGTAGTGCTAGACACACAAGCCTGATAACACTCAGCTGCAGCTATCCAATTCAAATACGTCGCCCCACTGAGATAATAGTTCTACTGACCTCTTGCAGCCAGCACTTAAGTGACACACCTGGGGGGTGGGGAGGAAGGAAGGGTGGGGAGTTAGTTGGGGATGGGAATTTTCAATGTTTGAAAAATACTTATTGCAATGATCATAAGCTTTGCCCGAACAGTTGGCATGGACATCTTAGGGGGCCATAACTGTGCCTTAAATAACCTGATTTAAAATGTGACTTCGCTAAATATCTGGGGTATGTAACCGAACCTTCTTTTTCCTTTTTCTTGTCTTCCTTTTTGGATGTATGGAAAATCAATAAAAATTTGTTTAAAAAAAATGAATCATGTAATATGTGACATCATCAGCAGTGCATTGCAGGGGTGAACTAACTATAACGGCGGAATTTCTATGGTTTTGAACGAGTGAAATGTCCAACTAACTATAACGTCCCTGAAACCTATGTTTTTTTCAGTGAATTTCAATGTTTTTTATGCTAATTTCTAACTATAACGTCCCTGAAACCTATGTTTTTTTCAGTGAATTTCAATGGTTTTTTAAACGAAAATTTCTAATTCTAATGTGCCACAATCCTATGTTTTTTTTGTACATTTTTAAGGTTTTATAAATGCTAATTTCTAACTATAACATCCCTATTAAGTCCCCTTGAATCCTGAGGGTCCCTGGGGGCCAACGAGCCCACCAGGTACCTCCAGTAAGTGCCACAGAGCTGCGTTGCAGAGAGGTGTTCCTAGGCCATGTCCCTTTTTACACCAGGCTGCAAACGCGGCTTCTGACGCACTGCTGCTCGGACGATGAAGTCCACTTGTGTCCTGAGGTCCTCAGGACACAAGAGGACCTTATCGCCCCACTAGCAGTGCACCAGAAGCCGCGTTTGCAGAGAGGTGTAAAAAGGAGTGTGGCCTCGGACCACCTCTCTGCAACGCAGCTCTGTGGCACTTACTGGAGGTATCTGGTGGGCTCGTTGGCCCCCAGGGACCCTCAGGATTCAAGGGGACTTAATCCCCCAATTTACAACGCGCCAGGGGTTATGTTTGCACACTTGTAATATCAGGCCCGTCCCCTCCGTGCACCACTGTGCAAACCCACCCCTGGCGTGTTGTAAGTTGGGGGATTAAGTCCCCTTGAATCCTGAGGGTCCCTGGGGGCCAACTAGCCCACCAGGTACCTCCAGTAAATGCCGCAGAGCTGCGTTGCAGAGAGATGTACAAGGGTAGTGGCCTCGGACCACCTTTCTGCAATGCAGCTCTGTGGCGCTTACCGGAGGTACCTGGTGGGCTAGTTGGCCCCCAGGGACCCTCAGGTTTCAAGGGGACTTAATCCCCCAATTTACAATGCGCCAGGTGGTGTGTTTGCACACTTGTAATATTAGGCCCTGCCCCCTCCCCGCACCACTGTGCAAACACGCCCCTGTCGCGTTGCAAATTGGGGGATTAAGTCCCCTTGAGTACTCAGGGTCCCTGGCGGCCAACCATGTACCTCCAATAAGCGCCACAGAGCTGCGTTGCAGAGTGGTGTAAAAAGGGGGAGTGGCCTTGGACCACCTCTCTGCAACGCAGCTCCCTGGCACATACTGGAGGTGTCTGGTGGGCTAGTTGGCCCCCAGGGACTCTCAGTATTCAAGGGGAATTAATTCCCCAACTAACAATGCACCAGGGGGCACGTTTGCAGAGTAGTGGAGAAAGGGGGCGTGGCCTCCTGCAAATTCCCGACTTTAAAAAAATCAAATTGTACAAGGGGGGCTGTGTGGGCCCCCTTTTTTAAAACTCTTTTGGGGCCCTGGGAACCCTATCCCCCAGGGCCTGACCTCTTTTTAAAAAAAATATATATATTTAAAATCGAGAAGGGGGCCGCGTGGGCCCCATCCCAAGGTCAATTTTGGCCCCGGGGTCCCCATTCCCCGGGGCATGGCCAGAATTGTATATTTTTTTACATTTATATTTGGAGGGGGGCCGCGTGGCCCCCCTCCTAAGGCTAATTATGGCCCCGGGGTTCCCATCCCCCGAGGTCGGCCTTTCCTTTAATATTTTTTTTTATCATTGGGGAGGGGGGTCGTGTGGCCCCACCTTCCGGGCCGCTTCTGGCCTCGGGGACCCCATCCCCTGGGGCCTGGCCTCTCCGTTGGGGGCTGTGGGGGGAGCCCCAGTTACCCCACAGTCCTGCCGTCCCCCGCCTCCTGCGGGAGCCAGCATAGCTTTTCCTCAAGGGCAGCTGCTGACATGCAGCTCCCCTTGTGGAAAAGCAATCATGCTTTGCTTCATTGAAGTAAGAGCAGGTTTCCCTGCTCTCGCCTCAATGAAGCAAAGCAGGAGTTTGCTATGACAGGGCGGGAGCCACGACTCCCGCCCTGCCATAGCAAACAGCAGTGTCCCGGGGTGGGTACCTTGGGACGCTGCAGGAGCCGGCCCTGGGGGGTGGCAGCCCCCAGGGCCATCAAGGGATCCTGGAGGGGACCGCGCGCCCCCCTCCCTTTGTCAAAATAGCCCCGGGGAGGTGGTGATACTCGGGTCTGGGACCCTCGAATTTAAATAAGTATGTGCCCCGGGGAGGTGGTGGTCCCCAGGGTGTGTGGGGGGGCTCTTGCCTCCCTACACATCTATATTTTGTCTAAAAACCAGAGCCCAGGGGAGGTGGCGGTCCCCGGGGCAGTGTGGGGGTTGGGACCCCCACTCATTATTTTTTCAAAAAGCCCCAGGGAGGTGGCGGACCCCAGGGGTGCAAGGGCCCCCGCTATTATTTTTAGACAATGCCCCCAGGACCTGGCCCACCCGGGGGCCTCATTAAAATGAAGCGCAGGAGCCGGCGCTTCATTTTTATTGTAATTTCATCAGGATTCATGACCCCAACACGAATTCCGCATAAATTAAAAAAAAATGCTTTTTTTGGCCCTGGGGGTCCTTGTGGGACCCCCTGAGCAGGCCTAGGGGGTCAGGGTGTTTCTACCCTGCCCCCTTTTCTTGTTTTTCAACCTTTATTTTACTGTTTTCTTGTGACTCGGTTCTACTGAGTCACCTGATGGCTGCCAACACTTCCTGGTTTGGAGTGTTTACACCCAATCAGAGTGAAGCTCGTGCCCGGGAGGGTTTGCGGACCCACCGCGGCCATAGATATCGAAACCTTTTCTTTATCTAATTTCTCAGGAACTAGTGAACGGATTTACACCATTTTAAAAAAGGTCTCTTTCTGAACAAATGGCTACCTTTTTGCCAAATTTGGTGTAATTCCGTTCAGCAGTTCGGGCTGTAGCCTGTTCCAATTTTTCCTATAGAAATTAACATGGGGAGAACGCGTTTTGGGACCCCCCTTTTTTCTCGATCCCCGCTTGACAAATCCCCCCGAAACTTTCAAGACAGGCGCTGACTGGAGCGCCCTATTAGTTTTGAAAATTTTGCGAAGATTTGTCAAACGGTGCCAAAGATATTGGCAAAAGAAAAAACGCTTTTACAATAGAAACAAGGTCCAAACTATAACTACCTACTGGCGACCGCCAGTAGGTAATATATATATATGTGATCAAGGCTCTCCAGAGCCGAAACGCGTAATGGCTGGTTTACCGTGGGGTGAATAAACCGATTCTATGCACCAAAGTTGTGGTCCATGCTCCATTCTTCACCATTTGAAGCGCTAGCAGCAGCAGTGGAATTTTTGAAATATATATATATATTCAATTTGTATCGGACATTAACAATAATGAGCTTAACCTACATTTCACTGCCACCGTAAGTGAGCATTCAGTAACTTTTCTTGACACTGAGATTTACATCAAACATAACAAAATAGAGACCAAACTCTTCAGGAAACCCACCTCAGGGAACTCAACTCTCCTTTCAGGGAGCGCACATCCGCAGCACCTCATCAACAGTATCCCATATGGTGAGATGTTGCGGATGAGGAGACTCCACAGCAACGATACTGACCTAAAGCAAGCCCAAGATGAAAGTAGGTTAAGGTTTCTGGCAAGGGGTTATACCCACACAATCATTGAAGCTGCAATCAACAAATCTATGCTTCAATCGCGAGCTGAATCACTTAAGGTTAAAGATAATCACATACGCGAAAATCTTACTACATCAGACACTGAGAACATCACAACTGAACCTAACATATTGAGAGTTGTCCTACAATATAGTAGACAACATAAACAAATCAAAGCAATTCTACAGAAGAATTGGCCATTGGTGGTAAACGATCCAATTATTGGACCTGAATTACCGTCCAGAGTGTTGGTAACTTACAGCAGAGGTCCATCCATGAGAGACCGATTAGTCTCAACCAGTCCTGAAACTATTGAAAACTCCAGTTGGCTTTCTCAACACAAGGGTTTCTTTCGCTGCAAAACGTGCAAGGCATGCCAACAAGGCATCAATATGACAGAATATAAAACCCCTTTCAGCGACAAAAAACGTGTTATACGTAAACTGCTGACATGCAAAACCGACCATGCAATTTACGTCCTTATTTGCCCTTGTAATTTATCATATGTAGGCAGTACCAAACTCCCTGCACACAAACGTATATTACAGCATCTTAGGGCAATTAACAACCAAGATAACACGTACCCTGTTGCACGCCATTTCAAAGAACACCACTCATCGAACAACAAAGAACTTAAATACTTTGTGATCGATGCCATACCACCTAGCAGATGAGGCGGCAACAGAGAGAATGCCCCAAGACGTTTGGAAACACAGTATATCCTCGAGCTGGATACCAAACAACCCAATGGTTTGAATATTACGGAGGACCTGTATACTTGTCTTTAAAATAACATGCACATTTAAGTCTTTTATTAATCTATAGACATCATGCGGCAAAAGACACAAAGTTATTTGAAAACTAGAAACTTGAAGATATCAGGTTCCTCCCTAAACACAGGTATAGGTTATATGTTTCTTAGCAGTGACGGTTAACACAGTATTGCATTAGCATATTTACATGTCCAAATCAACGGAGGAGTACAGCACCACATATAACATTTACAATGATGATTTTTTTACGATATCTAATTTTATAACATTGGAATTTTAGGGTAATTCAATACAACTATTTTATTAGATTTGAAAAGATTTACTATTATACCATGTTATTTATTAAATTATTATTTATTGCTATTTATTATCATTGTAGAACAAATGTATGGTATATGTCTGCATGTCTCCAACATAATCAACACTGTGCCTTACCATGACAACTTGGGATATACTGCTTTCACACATCGCACATGTTCAGTATTTGGATATCTATATCAATGTATTTTACACATACATACCAACGACATAACAACTCATGAATTAACATATACAACTTTTTGAGGTGAAAACTTGGTATATACATCTGACCATAAACAATTATATAGTCTTGAGCACTTGCACTGTATTTGATATTGCACATTTTTTTGTTGCAAAAAAATTATTATTATTTTTTTTTTTTGCACTTCCACTCTATCATGCACTACAGTGAGGGAGCCAAACACTAAGATCTAAGACTCTTCACAGAGTAGCACAATTGTACTTTGATGGCACGAATGAATTGTTATTTCTACATCTATCGACTTAATATACAATGGTCATGATATTTATGCGATCAAAGATTTTAACATTTTTAACCTTGTGTCATCAACATATGTTGCAAGCAGTCGTCGGACTCTCACAGTCTTTTTACCTTGTTTATGTTTACCTCATTGCACTGTCACTTTAAATATTGTAAGGTTACGCTGTACCCCTGTCATGTGATCAAGGTTCATTATCGAACCGAAACGCGTCAAGACCGTACAGGCTAAATAAATCACGCATTTTGGCACTCAATTGTGGTCCGTTTCCGTCTTTGGCGCGAAGCTGCAGATTGACGGTGTGCTTTGATATATATATATATTTTACATAAGATTATCCAACTTCAGAAATAATCATCCAGCACTCCCAGAGGTATTGGCCACTCGGTAGTTTATTTTTTGACGGTTACATCTACGCGTTTCAGCAGTCTCATGCTGCCTTGTTCACGATGTCAGAGCACCATTTCTTTCTCATTAAAATACACATTACAATAGTGAACATTAACGAAGGACTCAATTCACATTGACCATCACGCAGCCCTCTTTTACTTGAAAAGTGGCTGCCATTTTGGAACATGTCTTTTTCGAAAGAACAATGATAATGTAAGGGCAGTTTCACTTCTAATAATGTCATTCATTATACTTCTTTTACAAAAACGAATGTTTGCTCATTATTTAAGTAACCGGACACTGTAAATGTACATAATCAACACATCTGAATTCATATAATACGCAGAAACCTACCTTCCTTGCGTTCTGTTTCAGTGTATAAGTTGATCAATTTATAATTGCACAGTTGCCCTCACTCTTAAATTTATGCCCATTTCATATATTCATTCTTTAGGCAGATTACTTCATCATCCAAAATGCATGTGTGAAACTTATTTGACGATTTTTATATAAAGGTGCCAGTGCATATTGTATACAGTGCAGTTCTTGTTGATAAAGTGCTAGAGCTTGAGAACCACCCAGTCAATCAATTCCCTTGACTGAGAACCAGGTAATCTTTTTCAGTACTAAACTTCTCAAAGTTCAAATACTTCTATCTATCTATCTATCTATCTATCTATCTATCTATCTATCTATCTATCTATCTATCTATCTATCTATCTATCTATCTATCTATCTATCTATCTATCTATCTATCTATCTATCTATCTATCTATCTATCTATCTATCTATCTATCTATCTATCTATCTATCTATCTATCTATCTATCTATCTATCTATCTATCTATCTATCTATCTATACATATATATATATATATATTCAGTGAAAAAACCATAGGTTTCACACATGTTATAGTTAGCTGGACATTTTACTCGTAAAAAACCAATGAAATTGCCCCGTTATAGTTAGTTCAGCTAACTATAACTCGCGCGCCCGCAATGCACTGCTGATGACGTCACATATTACATCACTCATGACATGGTCAGTGACATCACTCATGACATCACTGATGACATCTCAAATGACATCACTGATGACCTCACTGATGACATCATCCAGTGAATGTGTGTTTTTCTGAAAATTAAATATGTTTTATATATGTATATCACAAGGTCAATGGAAGAATAAATGGGTATATAAGTGTCTAAATGGATGATTTGTTTTTGAAAAATTGATTGTGTAACTGACTGATTAAGTGTATCTCTCACTTTGTGTATAAGTGGCTGCATGGGTTGGTGAGTAGCTACATGGGTGTCTATATAGGTTATTAGTTGTTTTTTTGAGTATCAGTCTGAGTGTCTGTATGGTACGGTGGGGGGTATTACGTAGTGCATAGATGCATGAATGAGTGACTCACTGTTTGTATGTGTTGAAGACAGCATGTGTGCAGGACTGTATGGGTGGATGAATGTGTGTATGGGTGTGTTAGTGAGTGAATGACTGTCTCAATAGTGTCTTCAGGAGTAACTACATATGTTTTAAACTAGTATATGTGACTATTGGTGTATATATGTGAGTATATGTGAGAGGGAGAGATTGAAAGAGTTCCTGTATGAATAAGTATGTGTTTCTATAAGTGATTGTTTAAAAGACTAAGTATGTGTAAGTTTCCATAGAAGTAAGTATGGTGGTGTGTGTATTACTGTATATGCAAGTAAATGTATGTTTTATTCTTTATTAGCATGAGTGACTATGTGTGTGAGTAACTCTATGGATGAGTGGCATTGTGTAACAGGATGTATAGATGTATGAGTACATATGATGAGTGAGTACATGTATGAGTGACTGTATAGGACTGTTGGTGAATGAGTGGATGTGTATGTGGATCTTAGAATTACTGAAGAGGTTGTTGTAACTGGTATTGGTATGTCCATTGTTTTGAAATTTTTAGTCTCTATTTTTGAATGTGTGTATCGAAGCTTATATTAAGGTGAGAGGAGGTCTGCCACTCTATCACAAGGATGATGTCATCAGTGATGTCATTTGAGATGTCATCAGTGATGTCATGAGTGATGTCACTGACCATGTCATGAGTGATGTAATATGTGACGTCATCAGCAGTGCATTGCGGGCGCGCGAGTTATAGTTAGCTGAACTAACTATAACGGGGCAATTTCATTGGTTTTTTACGAGTAAAATGTCCAGCTAACTATAACATGTGTGAAACCTATGGTTTTTTCACTGAATTTCTAAGGTTTTTTAAATGCTAATTCCTAACTATAACGTGTGTGAAACCTATGGTTTTTTCAGTGAATTTCTAAGGTTTTTTAAATGCTAATTCCTAACTATAACGTGTGTGAAACCCATGGTTTTTTCAGTGAATTTGCAAGGTTTTTTAAATGCTAATTCCTAACTATAACGTGTGTGAAACCCATGTTTTTTTCAGTGAATTTGCAAGGTTTTTTAAATGCTATTTTTTTTTTTTATTCTTCATTTTTTTCAAACATATTTTTATTTTAATTTTCTTATCTTTTATAAAGACTATGCTTAAATTTTTAAAATCCTTAAATATTTTTTTTATATATATTTTTTAAAATAAACGTAAAATTTATTTCCAGATTTTTTTTTTTTTTTTTTTATAGTACGCGTACCGTAAGCTCACGGTAAGCGTACGGTTTACGCAACGTCCGTAATCTATCTACGCAGCTTGCGTATAGTTACGTACTTTGCGTAGCGCGCGTACTGCGCGTGGGACGCGTGCGCGCTTACGCAACACGCGCACGTTACGCGGAAGTGCCGGGAAATGACTGTTATGCGCATGCGCGCAAGCGCGTGTCTTTTTTACGCGCACGCGTACTTTTTGCCGTAAGCGTACCGTAAGCGTACCGTAAGCGTACGGTAGGTCATGTGATCTTGAAACACAACTTTTGATTGGTTGAAACTACTTTCAGTTCTAGAACTCTCCTACACCACACCCTTTCCCCTCATTTCTGCTTGTGATCCCTTGGGAGAAGGAGCTGGTTTGTCTTTGGGATACGATGGCAGAACAGCAGAGCTCTTCTGAGAGTGAGGCTAGCACCAGCAGCACTGTCTTGAGGCAGAGAGCGAGGAAAGTAAAACCTTCTTATGTTTGGGATTATTTTACTTTTCCAGAAGGCCAGCAAAAGGTGAATGCACCCTTAGTTACTTGCAAGCTGTGTCAGCGTGTACTTTCTAGAGGTAATCCTGACAGGAAGTATTCCTTTGGGAATCACACCATGATGAGGCACCTCAAGGATGTACACAAAAGGACACATGCTCAACTTTTTGGAGGTAACTCTTCAGAAAGACGAGCCAGTACATCCACAGCAGCTCAGCCTGGACCATCACCTGCAGAGCTTACTCCTTCTTCTGCAGCTCAGGTGAGCCCTTCATCTGTGGGGGGAGAATCTCCTTTTGCTGGCCCTCTGGAAATGAACCCTCGATTTCGGAAGGTTGATATTCATTGCACATTTTGTAAAGCTCTAATTTGTTATAGGGAGACCAGTGTTTCCCTAGTGAATAACAAAATAGATCAGCACATTTGTAGCTTTGAATGATTTTCCCATGGTTCCTTTCCTCTGTCCCTGCATGAACACAACGGTTCTTTTAAGAGCCAACCTTATCTTTCATCTTTTTTTTACATTTTTTTTAAAAAACTTTTTTTTTTTTTTTTTACCGTACGCGTACGGTAAGCGTACCTTTTTTTTTATTTTTTTAAAAAAACACTAAAAATCATTTTTCACATTACAAGGTCCTTGAGAGACTACAATTATTACTATTGACTTACCATACTCACTGAAAAAAATATTTATTCATTTGTTTTTTTAAAAAATAGTTTTTAAAATGGTTGTAGTTTACGAAAATTTTCTATATCGATCTGAAAAAAAAGAAAAAAGTATTAATATCTTTAAACCATTTTATAATACAGTACACATATTTACATTTTTTACCAAAAAATATTTTTGCCTTATTTTTGCTGTTTTCAGAATATATTGCATTTCACTATAAATTGTGAAAGCAATTGCATTCATCATTTTACAGCGGGCAAAAAAAAATAACAATCTCAAAGATTGTATTAAAAAAGCCCAGAATCTCTTCTCACTTAAACTTATCATTACAGAAATGCATATTATTCTAAAAAAATATCATCTAAAAACAATACTTTTTTCTTTAAAATACCGTCTGATATTTTTGTTTCAGGAGTATAATCACAATATTATATCTCAAATAACTCCAAAATACATCTGATTTTATTTCCTTTAGGCCAAATTGTATTTTTTTTTTTTCCCTGGAATAAATTTCCAAGGGAAAACCATTACAATTCTAAAGTTTAATCTGTCCAGATCTCACCGATTCTCTGTAACATTTTGGTTCACAAAAATTTTTTGAATAATTTATTTAGTCCACAATAGAATTGCTTACTTTTCCACATGGCCAAATAGTAATTTTTTAAATCATTTTTGTAAAAATTTCCAATGGCAGTCCAATAGCATTCCAAAATTTAAAATGTGCAGAAGTTACCGATTATCTCTAAATTATTGGTTTTTCAAAATTGCATTAAAAATTTAAAAAGTCCACATTACAATTGGTTATCTTTCCTTTAGGCCAAATGATAATTTTAAAAAATATTTTTTCTACAAAATTGCAATGGTAATCCAGTAAAATGGTAAAATTATTTTGTCCACATCTTGCCAAGTCTCTCTAAAATTTAGGTTTCAGAAAGATTAGATAGGAATTTGCTAAATCAAAAGGCAAACGTTGTTTGAAAATCAATTGGGAATCATTACACAGTGTCCAGCCTTTTTCACATTTAAGATAAACTGTGTAATGTCCAGAAGTAACAGTAGGTCCATCATGGAAAATTATTGCAACAGTTACAAAAGTTTTTCCTGAAATTGATAATTGCTGTCCTGTAAACTTCTTTATTAAAGTATCCAATTTTGAACCATCAGCTCTACATCGTTGCATCATTAAAATTACATACTGTCCGTATTCCCTTAAAATTAATGTTGAAAACATGTCAGAATTACACTCACCACATTTCATGCTATGATTAGCATCTTTAACTAATTTTGCAAAAGTGACTGTTTTACTCTCTGGCAATGTCAAATAAATAAACCTTTCATTATCAACAATAGAGCCACATATATTATAACAATTTTCACAACTATGTTCCCATTTATAAGAGAGACCAAAAAAAATGTCAATGGGAACTCCTTCTTCTTCCACTACCTGAAGAAAAAACAATAAGAATTCCTGTGCGTCTTGCTGTACATTTTGAGAAAACTGTGTTCGTCCTGAACATACATCTAAAAGTTTTCTAATGTCAGTAGCACTTTCTATTTGAGTTTTATCTTTACTCAGCTTTTGAAAAAGGAGACTGAGCTCTGAACAGAATCTTTTTCCCTGATTTACTATT
This sequence comes from Triturus cristatus, assembly GCF_964204655.1. Classification (NCBI taxonomy): domain Eukaryota; kingdom Metazoa; phylum Chordata; class Amphibia; order Caudata; family Salamandridae; genus Triturus; species Triturus cristatus. The sequence goes on along the minus strand of NC_140594.1, from coordinate 1,181,596,285 downwards.
ATCTGCTCTTGCAAACTTTCCAGATAAAATACAACATTCAGCACTACATTAGCGTAGCAGTTGACACCAGAGCTATTTTCAAAATGACATCCTACAACCTGTTCTTCATTTTCCTTATTCTTTTTGCTTGCAATTACATCACTCCTCTTTTTTTCCCTCTTCTCTACATCTTCATTACAGATATTCTCATTTCTCCTTTTACGAGAAACTACACGTTTCTCCAACACAGGATACTGACCTAAATGAGGAGCATAGGTTCTTCTTAATCTATTATACTCCTTTACACAGTTTGTATCAGCACTAACTTTTGAATCATCAAAGTCAATCATGAATAAACCTGATAATGTTTTGACTCGTGACAAAGCTACATATGCCATACCTTCTTTGAACACAGTTGAACCAATGTTCACAAATGCACAATCTACAGTCAATCCTTGAGACTTGTGGATAGTTACAGCATATGCTAGTGAAAACGGAAACTGCTTCCTACGTACATATAAGTCTTTCACAAGCATGAAACGAACTGAACAACGACAAATGTCTTTAACTTCCTCTATCTGATCAAATTTTATTTTTAAACATTCAATTCCATCTTTTTTCTGATAATTAATAAAACCCACAACTCTTCCCATCGCTCCATTCACTAAGCCTTTTTCAACATCCAAATTTCTCCTTAAAAACACTCTACAGTTCATGCAAACATATAGATTTTTTTCTAATCCTGCTGTTTTGGAGATATTCTTCTCTAGTGAGTCCAATTTATTTTTCAGTTTGCCTGTTACTGTGACAGTAATTCTTCCATCCTCAATTTTGTCCACTGCTTCCAATTTCATGATGTCTTCATTTTCCAATTTCAAAAGCTCCTCATTAAATATTGAGCATTCACGTAGAGTTGGCATTAAGCAGATGACACTTTTGTTTTCTGCAATATTCTTGTATATTTTCTCTGCAACTATTTCTTCCTTTGGAAATAAGTTATGTAGCAGCCGACTCTGTAATGCTTTTTTGCCAACTTCTGTGAGTAGTCCAATTCTGATATCTTTCAGAATACTTCCATATTCTTCATCGTTTGCTTGCCTCATATTAGTTGTAAGTTCCTTGTACTCAAAGAAGGACCAAATATTTGTATTTCCAATGCTTCCCAATGACTTCTTCGTGTCTTCATGTGTCACAGTATTAAACACTGGTTGTCCTTTAACTGGAGTAAGTTGCAAAAGATCCCCAAAAACTATGACGTGTTTTCCACCAAATAACACGTCATAGTCTGTCTTCAAAATTTGCTGCATTCTTAAATGCACAAAGGCAAGCATTAAGTTTGATACCATGCTCACCTCATCAATAATGAGAACTTGCATCTTCTTCAATACTCTTGACACTTCTAAGGATGCTTCTCCAGTTAGCTTGTTGAATTGTATTTTGTTCTCATGCTCCACTGGTAACATTAGCAAACGATGTAAGGTGATTCCTTTTATGTTATATGCTGCTAACCCAGTTGGAGCAGTAACCACACAAGACAAAGTAGAATCCGTTTTTTGCTTTAGGTAGCTTCTGATGACTTTAATTAGGAAACTTTTTCCAGTGCCAGCTTGTCCGCTTACATACATCCTGATTGGATGAAATGATGTGCATGAGCACTCTTTTTTGATATGTAGAAATCCGTGATCAATTTTGTTTTTGATCTCTTCATAAATTTGTTGCTGCTCTTGATTCAGTTGTCTTTCCAAATTTTCTAAGTCTATAAATTCTTCTTGAGCTTGATTCATAGCCGTTTCCACTTCATTCATGGCTATTGATGCTTCATTTTCAACGATTGGTTGTCCTAGGGGATCTTGACTGTATGTTCCTGAACTTTGGCTGTCCTGAGAACTGTCTCTAGCTATTTCTGCTGCAATTGTAGTTTCCTGTTCAATTTCTTCATTTAACATTTGCAGATAAGTTGAGAATGTACTGCATTGTATGCTGTCTTTGCAAGCATTAAAAGAATCTTCATAGCTCTGGAATTCTCCCAGTAGTTCATCCTCTGTACGCCATGGTTTAAACAACTGTAAAAGAGCCAAGTAGTAAAATTCTTTCTTGTCGGTAGTGTCGCAACTCAGCTTCCGGTGATTTATCAAACTTCCTTTGGTTTGCTTCACCAAACATCCTTCTTCACCAACAACTTTATATTTTCCACTGTTGATGTCTTCTGCAGCTTTTCGTGAATAAATGTAGTTCTGCAGCACTTCATAGAGACACATGTTCTCCAGATGATGACTTCTCTTGGGATAATATGTGTCCAACATGTTTGTTTTCAATATGTCTGTACTTTCTGGGTCATTCTCAGCCAAATATTCAATTTCTCCAACAGATTTCAGTACCCGATTTCTCATTGCTGCAAGGCCTAAACTTGCCCAAATTATTCTTCTTGACTTCGAGTAGAGACTTGCAGAAGATAACCTATCTGAACATTCGTAGGATCCAATTTCTCGATGCGATAACATCTTCAAACTAAAACTGTACAGCTTCTTACTGACAGTCTTCTCGTGAGAAATCTCTTCCCACATTTCCTTCAATTCTGTTTTTTCTGATTTCGTAATGTAAGACGTTACATATCGAGCAACAGCAATGGAATTGTCAGCAACATACTGTATATCCATGTTAGCGTTCCACATGGATAAAATGACTGGGTTGTAGTCATTTATATTTTTTGATTCTTCTTTTCTTTTAAGGTTGTAGGTATTCTTAGGTGATTTTCTTGTGATAGTATGTCTCACAGCTGACATAAAACTGTTGACTCTTCCATTTGTAAGAACAGGTCTAGGAAATCCAAATCGACATTTAGTGTAGTATTTTTCTTTGCTCTTGTATTTCCGTCGACAGTATTTTCCACACCGATGACTTTGGAAACGTAGAACTTGCTCCTTTAACTTGTTCTCTTCTGTGTTTTTAGGTATAGCACATGTTGCATATTCTTCAATGTAAGATAACACTGCTTCATCAGTATCTGTTCCAAACTTTGGGGCATCCTTGATCCACAGCAGCATATGAATATGAGGAGCACCTCTTGCCTGGTACTCTTTTCTCCAAAAGAAATCCACTACTTCTCCAAGGGGTGGATTTTTTTTATTGCAGATGAAGGACATCATAGCCTCAAATCTATGATTGAAATATCTGCAAACATTAACCGGATCCAATGAGCACAGTTCTCCTGCTGTCTTGTATTCGATGTTTTCAATGTTTGAATTGGCCTCTCGTAAAAAATCCAGTAAATCATCCCAAGCGTACTCGGCGCAGCTTAGGGTAAGGAACCATGTTGGTGTTCCTAAGTTGCGTAACATGCATTTTAGTTCACCATGGCGTCGGTACCAATATTCATTTGTCCCACGCTGACAAGCCATCAGATTGATCAGTTGTGTTTCCAAATGATCATCTCGGTGCTGCACTTTCTCCATAAAATCCTTAGCAGACACATTTTGTAAATGTACTCCACTTTTTAAAATGTGATTTACTGCATAAGACAGTGCAGACAAGTCGCTTTCAAATAAAAGATGGAACAAATAAGGGATACTTTGTCGAAATCTGGGATCTTCAGCATATAGTCTTGTAGTCCGATACTCAGAAGCTGGAATCTGTTCCGGACGTTCATCGTATCGTCCTCCTTTTCCTTTAGGAAACAGCTGGGGAAAACATCGAGCTTCCAAGCTCTCCTCCCATACACTCACGGGATTTCCTTTTGCTTTCTTCATCTGAAAGAGATCAATATTGTCTCCCATAACTTCTTTCGAATGGAGAGGATGTATGCTAAAATGTTCATAAATTTCTTCTTCCTTTGACTTGTCCACTTTTTCAATTTGTCCAGTTGGTGTTTCTGTGTCTCCTTGTAAATCTTCTTCTTCTTCTTCTTCTTCTATATAAATTGATTCATACCATTTGTTATTTTTTTTCAAATACAAATTTGCTCTTTGTACTTTCCGCACATCTACCAGCTCCTGCCAAATCTTCTTATTCTTTGTAGGGACACCATTAACCAGAATAATTAATGGTTCAGTTTCCAAAGTATCTGCATCAATAGTTTCCATATTTTTTTTAAAATCCAAGGGCAAATACACCACTCTACCTTTTAAACCTCTCAGTAAATCTGAAGGAGGTAATTTACCAGTTTTGGGCTCCATACGTACTATGGTCTGGAACGGATGAACACATTGAATGAGTATAGACTCATATGTATTTAATTCAGAAAGTTCAGCAGGAATAGCATCCAATTCTAAATTATTATGTACAGCTCTGGTCGGCATTCTATTTTCCTCTAACTTGTTGTAGCAGTATTTACAAATACGCTGATCTTCACCCAATTCAAAACAATTTTCAAGAAATATATATGTGGCAAAATCCATCCACTTATAATTATCTTCATTTTCACTCTTTCTGTAGAGATCAACATTCCTAGTTTGTTTTCTATAATGAGTTCTGCGGCAACAAATACAAGTAACATTTGGTCTTTCATTAGAGACTATTGCAAATTTTGTTATGTGATCATTAAATGTGTTACTTACAGAGGGTTCTACATTCTCTTCCACTTCTGCCTCATTTACTGTGTCCTTCTCTGCACTGTTTTGTTCAGGACCAAAGTAACAAAACTGAATTTCATCAACAACCTTCTCTACATCTGATACCGTTCCTCGGAACAGAGCCCTATTCAATTCATTTAACTTTATTGCTGGACTTTTGGCAAAATACAACCGTCTCACAAACTTTCTCATTTCAGTATGATGAACAGCCAGCATCCTAAAATGATGGAAAACACTATTGCACACTTTTCTAGATAGACAAGCAAGAGAATGACCCTGCAAACCAGTATTCTCTCTCACTCTGCATGGATCCAGACTTTGAAGCACCTTAATCTTTTGTTTTACACTTTTTTTACTATATTCTCTTAGAAACTCTCGAAATCTGTCAATAGATTCCTGACGCACAGTGCAAATACTACTACAATTCCAAGTGTACACTGGGGCTTTAGGACGTCTCCCCATTGCCTCATCTGCCATCACTTGTACCTCATCTCTTGGAACCATTATCTCCTTCTCCATTATGCAACCATTTTTTACTTCGTATGAACGACCTCTGGTGTCAACTGCATGCAGCAAACTATTACTTTGAAAATAGCTTTCTTCATTAAAAAAAGGTTCACTACTTGAACTATGCATCCACTTTCCTAAAAACACTTTACAAAAGTTTGTTCTGTTCACTACTCTTTTGCTTTTGCTTTGTGATTTCAGTACATTAACCATTTTATCTAATGTACGCATCCTATTCAAAATTAATATGAATAGTTTCCTTTTTAATTCTAATGCTTTTGCTGCAATGGCTTCAATTTCTTTTTTTCTCTTATAATATTTAGCCTTTTGCTTATATTTCTTTATATCCTTTATCAAATTGGACATAACTCTTCTCTGAAACATTTTTCTACGTATCTCTTTAAATGCTGTTTTTCTGTTTATGTTAAACTTTTCAATTGCAGAAGGTATATTTGCATTAACTAAATCCTCAATTTTTTGCTGTTCTGTAGGTTTTGTTACATTTTTCCGAGAACAGACATTTTGTACATTTTTGTTTGTTTTCAATATTTTGTTTAGGAATTGTTTTTTTTGCTTACCAGAAGATTTTTTCTTTTTCCCAACATCAGCATCTTCTACTAACTTTGGTCCTCCAGTTGTCCTCAAATATAGTTTTTTTTTTAGCGTTTTTTGAACTCGAGATTTTGTAGGCATCTTAAATTTTGTTCACTGTTCTTCAGCAATACCTGAAAAAAACTAAAAAAAAAATCCTTTATTGTATTTAAATATATTACTACATTTCTTTTCACAATAGTCACAAAACGAAATTTCTTTGCCATTTTGAATGCACACAAACTGCTCTTTTTTTAAAATTTATTTAAATGCACATGTCCAAGCTTTTTTTTTTTTTCAGATCACCACCGTGTGTATTCTCTGTGACTGCCTACACTCCAGCAGGGGCAACCAGCCTTAGTGATGCTGAATGTATTTGCATTACAGACTTAAACCTGAAAACCCCACTCGCTTCTAATTACTGTGCATGACTATACATGGCAAGCACATGGGTGTGTGCTAAGCCTCTGCTTCTTCCCCAAAAAATTCGCTCCTCTTTTCCATCTACTGCAACTGTGAAATCACCAGAGGAAGACACAATAAATTTCTGCCTATAATTCTTCTATGCACACAGAGTCATGTTTTCACATTAGTGCCAAAACGAAATTTCTTTGCCAATTTGAAAGCACACTTACTGCTCTTTTTTTTTTGGGCCAAGTGAAAATCTCTTTTACAGACTGACACATTATGAATCCACCATGTGTAACTACAACAAAAACAATTCCCATTTCTATTATTCATTTCTTAAGTTACCACATACATCCCCTCTCAAACTGTAAACTCACCTTTAAATTTAGTTAGTTGTGAAAGAAATGTGTCACTCAAACGGCAGATTATCAGAGCCAGGATCTCTGTTCTGTACACCTCTCTCCTCTCAGCAGAACCAGATAATGGCAAACTTTCCCTCTATTTTTCCACACATATACATGTAAGTTTCAAATCTCAGTGCTTCCCCCTTTTTTTCAAATGTAATGACACATTTCTATTGGTTGAAAACCAACCCTTTTCCAAAAGTACCCTGCCCCCAACTTGACTTCTGCCTAGTACCCTTCCCCCAACTTGACTTCTGCCTGCTACCATAGCAACAGCTCATGGAACACTGCTGTGTGCAGTTAGGTCAGAAGTTCGACACACAATGTTTCAATTCCACAGAGCAAGAGTGCTTGACTTTTCAATCCTAACTGCAAATCCATAGTACTGTTCTTTGGTTACACATTTTTTTGTACCAATACAAAACATGCTTCTATTAATTTTCACATACAGCCTAGTTTTTTTTCTAGAATGGTATGAAACAGCCAATCAGTTCTTTTTGTTTTGTAAAAAATATGTATGCCTCCATTTCCAAACTGTCTTTCTTTTCATATTGCCATTCTACTGAAAGACACCTCCTGAGTGCATCCAGTTCTCCTTTGAAGATGTTCACAGTGTGGATTGTAGGGCACAGCTATGTCTTCTGGAGTGAAAAGTTTGCAGAGAAAACAGATATGGTGAGAGACCTTGCTTTGCCAAATGTAGACATTAAATGGATTGGTCAGAGAGGGTTAAAGTGGCACCAATTGATGCCATTGGTGAAATCCTTCATGCAAATCCAACACCCTGACCTCATAATAGTGCACTGTGGTGGCAATGACCTAGGCACTTTGACTGGGGTAGGTCTGGAAATGCTTATGAAGGACACCTTTGCACAACTGTTTACACTTTTCCCTAAAACTGCCTTTGTGTTTTCCAACATATGCCAAAGGCAAAAATGGAACTGGTCCAATCATTTCTGTCCACAGATTGACAAAGCAAGAAAGCACGTCAACAAATCTGTTTCTGCTTTCCTCCGTGACTATGGTATGGGTGCCATTTACCACAACAACTTGCGTTACGACATGCAAGACATTTATAGAGGAGATGGTGTGCACTTCAATGATGAAGGGAACAGAGTCTTCCTCTTGAACCTTAGACTCTGCATCGGTACTTACTTGTAGGTACCACTAAAAAAATGACTCCATAAACACAACAGCTCTTTTTAGAGCTCCCTAATTTCTAAACTCTTAAATCTGATTTTCATTTATTTATTTTTATTTTTTTTACCGTACGCTTACCGTGAGCTTACCGTACGCGTACCCCGTGATTTTTTTTAAAATCAATAAATGTTTTTTTTGTACTTTTCTGTCCTTCTTTGACCCCCTTACAATTGTTAGGGGGTCTGTAACTCTCCTCATTGCCCCCTTTCTTTGTTTTCACTCTTTTTTTTCAGAGTGAAATACACAAAATGGCGGCCGCCGCTTCCTGGTTTCGGCCGATTCGAATGTTTACTAAGATCTAAGAGCCAATCAGAATCGCGCTCGCGCACGCCACCGTACGCTTACCGTAAGCGTACGGTAAGCGTACCGTAAGCTGGCTCAGATATATATATTGATTTAAAGGCTATTTTCTCAGAATCTACTGAACTGATTTACACCAAACCTACAAAAGGCACTTCCTTGACCTAGGGACTACCTCTCTGCCAAATTTCTAGTAATTCTGTTCAGCCGTTCGGGCTGTAGGTCGTTCTAAAGGTCCTATGGAAAAATGCATGGGAAAAACGCGTTTTGGGACCCCCCTTTTATCTCAGCCCCCGCTTGACGGATCCCCCCGAGACTTTCAGGGTAGGAGCGGAGCGTAGCGCCCCACCTATTTTGAGAAATTCGCGAGGATTCGTCGACCGGCGCCAAAGTTATTCAAAATAGAATGTTGAGGTTTTCCTATGGAAACGTGGTCCTAACTATAACTACCTACTGGCGACCGCCAGTAGGTAATAACGCTTACCGTACGCTTACCGTAAGCTTACGGTGGCGTGCGCGAGCGCGATTCTGATTGGCTCTTAGATCTTAGTAAACATTCGAATCGGCCGAAACCAGGAAGCGGCGTCCGCCATTTTGTCTCTCGCACTGAGTGTTGTTTATCAAACATGATGGCCAAAAACATGTTACGGGGCTGTTTTGACAACTCCCTCCCACATAGTCATGTTGAGGGAGTCCCCAAACATCCCCCAAGAGCAAAAACGGTTTTATTTTTTTTTCGGCAATTTCGCGGGGTACGCTTACCGTACGCTTACCGTACGCTTACCGTAAGCTTACCGTACGCTTACGGTAAAAAAATAAAAATAAAAAAAACACTATCCACACTTACCCCACCCCCTGTGCTTTTGGTGGCCGCAGGCCACCAAATGTGCAGGGCTTATTAATAGAGAAAAAAAACGTAATTTTGGCAACATGAAATTATAAAATCGAAATAAAAAAAACACTATCCACATTGACCTCACCCCCTGTGCTTTTGGTGGCCGAAGGCCACCAAATGTACAGGGCTTATTAAAGTTGATAAAAACCGTGCACGGAACGAACTGCGTTAAGTGGGCGCGCACGCCACAAATGGCGCAAAGTAACTTAGCATTTAAAAAACCGTACAAATTCACTGAAAAAACCATAGGTTTCACACACGTTATAGTTAGGAAATAGCATTTAAAAAACCTTGCTAATTCACTGAAAAAACCATAGGTTTCACACATGTTATAGTTAGCTGGACATTTTACTGATAAAAAACCAATGAAATTCCCCCGTTATAGTTACTGTAGGCAACTATAACTCACGCGACCGTAATCCTCTGCTGATGACATATGTGTCTTTATGAAAAAAAAATATTTGTAATATATGTATAGCTAAAATTTAATGGAAGAAGATATGGGCAAATAAGTGTCTAAATACAGTATTAGCATCAGCAGAGGATTACGGTCGCGTGAGTTATAGTTGCCTACAGTAACTATAACGGGGGAATTTCATTGGTTTTTTATCAGTAAAATGTCCAGCTAACTATAACATGTGTGAAACCTATGGTTTTTTCAGTGAATATATATATATATATATATATATATATATATATATATATATATATATATATATAATATCACTGTAGGAGAGAAATGAATTTCAGAGATTAAACGGCAACCATCATCCTAAACCAATCCAGGAACTTCAGAATGGCTGCAACACATTAGTGAAGCTATCGGTGAACGTATGCAGGTCACCTGCCCGGAAGTTGCAAAGTAATTCATGACTAGCATAAGCCTATTTACCAATACAGAAATCTCCACAACTGTAAATACTTGTCAAGGGACTTGATTCGGGGCATTCAAAGGCATGGTTAGCCTTGGAAGTTTGTGAAAGTCCACAAACAAGTAGGTTTGCAAGTGGAAAGGGTTATATATTTACTTCAGCCAAGTGATGACATAAATACTATTTGTAGGATGTAGATGGAAATTGATCATCCCTAAATTTGTTGGGGTGCACAAGCGTGGTTTCTCTGCAGAAAAGCTATTTTCCCCACAATGGAAAAAAAATAATTTGCAACAGGAATTCCATACCACCCGTGGAGATTTCTCCATCACAGAGAAGTCCATACAGAAGGAATAGCATTCAGAAAAGTGTGTGATGTTCCATGGAATTCATATGCAAAGCTGCACCTGGTGCTGCTTTCCATGTGGAATCCAAATGGATTTTGTGAACAGCACAAAGTAGCAACGCAGCCTCATAACGGAGGAAGCCTTAATATGGAACAGATATTGTAACCCCCCCCCCCCAATAAAACTACTCTTGGGATCCTGTCTAGTGACAACCTAACCCTCCCACGTTGACTAGAGCATAGCAGCTGTGAGGCAGCCAGAGTCTGATGAAAACAATAAACACAACATTGGCAAAGCCAATAGGCCTTGCCTATCCAATAGCTATTGACTTTGCTGATGTGTTTTACCCATGTTGTACCCCAGGGTGAATGCTGTTCAGCATGGCTAAATTTAATGCCGTAGAGGATTGTGGCATAGAGTGGAGTAGAGTGTTGTAGAGTGGTATGTAGTAGAGTGAAGTGGCATAAAGTGTTGTGGAGTGGTATAGAGTGGAGTGGCATAGAGTGGAGAGTAGTGTCATAGAGTGGAATGTCAGAGTGAAGTGTCATGGAGCAGACTGGAGTGTTGTGAAGTAGAGTGGAGTGTTGTAGAGTATAGTGGAGTATTGTGGACTAGAGTGAAGTGTTGTGGATTAGAGTGCTGTAAAGTGGAGTGGAGGTGTATAGACTGGAGTGGAGTAGAGTGCCATGCAGTGGAGTGGGGTGTCATAGAGTGGAATGACATGGAGTGAGATAGAGTGGAGTGGCATGGAGTGGAGTGTCATGAAGTGGAGTGTAATAGAGTGGTATTGCGTGAATTGGCATAGAGTGGAGTGGCATAAAGTAGAGTTGGGTAGAGTGGAGTAAAGTGTAGTAGAATCGAATGGCATAGAATGGAGTGGTGTAGAATGTTGTGGAGTGTCGCAGAGTGGTGTAGAAGGGATTGGCGTAGAGTGTCTTAGAGTGGAGGGGCATACAGTGGAGGCTTGTAGAATGGAGTAGAGTGGCTTAGAGTGGAGTAGAGAGGCGCAGAGAGGAGTAGAATGTCAGGGACCTCTGCGACTCCCTAGCCACCTTCTTTCACAGCAAGATCGCAGACATCCACGACAGCTTCAACACCCAGACCCCCCCCGATAGCCACCAACACCTCAGACTCACCGCCCCCCAGCCACACCAGCCTCCTGCTCTCGTGGAACCACGTCAACGACGACGACACCATCAGAACCATGAAGACCATCCACTCCAGTTCAGCATCCGAACCTGCCCTCACTACTTCTTCAACAAAGCGAGCCCCATCACTACACCCCAACTCCGGAAGATCATCAACAATTCCTTCGACACCGCCACCTTCCCAGAGAGCTGGAAACATGCAGAGATCAATGCCCTACTCAAGAAACCCAAGGCGGACCCAAGGGACCTCAAGAACTTCCGGCCCATCTCCATGCTCCTGTTCCCAGCGAAAGTCATCGAAAAGATTGTCAATAGGCAACTGACCCGCTTCCTTGGGGAGAACAACATCCTGGACCCGTCCCAATCCAGATTCCATAGCAACCACAGCACCGAAACCACCCTCATCGCCGCCACCAACGACATCAGGACCCTGCTGGACAACGGCGAAACAGTGGCCCTCATCCTCCTGGACCTCTCGGCCACCTTCAACACAGTCTGCCACCAAACCATATGCACACGCCTCCATGATGCAGAGATCCGCGACAAAGCCTTGGACTGGATCACCTTCTTCCTCACCGGCAGAACCCAGAGAGTCCGCCTCCCTCCATTCTGCTCCGAAGCCACCAAGATCACTTGCGGCTTTCCCCAAGGATCATCTCTCAGCCCGACCCTTTTTAACATCTACATGGCACCGCTCGCCAACATCGTCCGAGCGCATGACCTCAACATCATCTCATATGCCGATGACTCCCAGCTGACCCTCTCCTTCACCAAGGACCCCGCCACCGCCAAAATCAACCTCCATGAAGGAATGAAGGCCGTCGCCGAATGGATGAAGAACAGTTGCCTGAAACTGAACTCCGACAAGACGGAGCTCCTCATCCTTGGCTCCACCCCTGTGCCTGGAATGACTCCTGGTGGCCGGCTACACTGGGAGCTGCCCCGACCCCCACCGACCACGCACGCAGCCTGGGGTTCATCCTGGATTCATCACTTTAAATGACCCAGCAAGTCAATGCTGTCTCCTCCTCCTGCTTCAACACCCTCTGCATGCTTCTCAAGATCAACCGATGGATCCCCACTGGAACCAGAAGGACGATCACCCAGGCCCTCATCAGCAGCAGGCTGGACTACGGCAACGCCCTCTACACAGGAACCACGGCCAAACTACAGAAAAGACTCCAACGAATACAGAACGCCTCCGCACGCCTCATCCTCGACATGCCCCGCCACAGCCACATCACTGAACAACTGAGAGACCTGCACTGGCTGCTCGTCAACAAGAGGATCACCTTCAAGCTCCTCACCCACGCTCACAAAGCACTCCACAATGCCGGACCAGCATACCTCAACAAACGACTCACCTTCTACACCCTGAACCGCCAGCTTCGCTCTGCTGACCACTCCCTCACTGCCGTTCCACGCATCCACCGAATGACCTACGGTGGCAGATCGTTCTCCCACCTCGCCGCCAAGACATGGAACACCCTCCCCATCCACCTGCGACAGACCCATGACCTGCTGACCTTCAGGAAACTTCTCAAGACATGGCTGTTCGAGCAGTAGCAGCACCTCCCCACCCCCCTCAGTGCATTGAGATCCTCACAGATGAGTAGTGCGCTCTATAATTGGATTAATTGATTGATTGGAGTGTAGCAAAGTGACATGGAGTGGTGTGGAGTGGGGTGGAGTGGCCTAGAGTGGTGTACAGTATAGTAGAGTGGCATGAAGTGAAGGAGCATAGATTGGAGGGGCAAAGAATGGAGGGGCATATTGTGTCTTAGTGTGTCATAGAGTGGAGTTGAGTGTCAAAGATTGGAGTGGTATGGAGTGGGATAGAGTGGAGTGGTATGGAGTGGAGTGTCATGAAGTTGAGTGCCGTAGAGTGGAGTCGTATGTATTGGCATAGAGTGGAGTGCCGTAGAGCAGAGTGAAGTAAAGTGGTGTAGAGTACAGTGGAGTTGAGTTGCATCGAAGGGAGTGGTGTAGAGTATTGTGGAGTGTCATAGAGTGGCTTAGAGTGGATTGGCATAGAGTGTCATAGAGTGGAGGGGTGTAGAGTGGAGAGTTGTAGAGTCGGATAGAGTGGCGTAGAGAGGTGCAAAATGGAGTGTTCCAGCGTGATGTGGAGTGGCTTAGAGTAACTTGGAGTGGAATAGAGTGGCGTAGAGTGTACTACAGTGGTGTAGAGTGAAGGAGAGTACAGTGGAGGTCTGTAGAGTGGAGTGGAGTAAAGTGTTGTAAAGTAAAAGGGCGAAGATTACAGTGGAGTGGAATAGAGTGTCACAGAGAGGAGGGCCATAGAGTTGGGGGGTGTAGAGTGGTGAGGCGTGGAGTGTCATGGAGTGTTATCGAGTGGAGGGTTGTAGAGAAGAGGGGTGTAGACCAGAGGGGCATAAAGTGAAGTGACATAGACTAGAGGGCGTAGAGTGAAGCAGAGTGAAGCAGAGTATCATAGAGTGGAATGGCATAGTTTATAGTGGAGTAAAGTGTTGTAGAGTGTAGTGTCATAGAGTGCAGTGGTGTAGAGTGGCCTAGAGTTAAGTGGCATAGATTGCCATAGAGTGTCGTAGAGGGGAGTGTCATAGAGTGGAGTGTCCTTGTGTGGAATGTAGTCGAGCTGAGTGATATAGACTGTAGTAGCATAGAGTGGCGTAATGTGATGTGGAGTATCATAGAGTGGAGCAGAGTGTCATAGAGTGGAGTGGCATAAAGTGGAGTAGAGTAGAGTGGCCTAGAGTTAAGGGGCATAGAGTGGCATAGAGTGGCGTAAAGTGGCATAGAGCTGAGTAGAGTGTTGCAGAGTGGAGTGGAAGGGGAAGCGGCGTTTACTTAGCATGCGTTACTTCGCATGCCGTTTTACGCGGTCGTTAGGACGACCGCGTTGTTAGTTAGCATACCTTTACTTCGCAATTCGGAACTACGAATTGCAGTAAGGGGGGGAAGGTGTTGGATTTAAAATCCAACCCCTTCCCTAGTGTCCGCATAGACTGGAGCTGGAATAGTAAATTATACTATTCCAACATCCAGCACCCCCTTACTGCAATTCGTAGTTCCGAATTGCGAAGTAAAGGTATGCTAAGTAACAACGCGGTCGTACTAACGACCGCGTAGTAACGGCATGCGAAGTAAACGCATGCGAAGAAAAGTTATATATTCGAGTGGAAGAGCATAGAGTGGAGTGGCAAAGAGTGTCATAGAGTGGAGCAGAGTGTCATACAGTAGAGTGTCGTAGAGTGGACTATACATTTTCAATTGAAATGACCCTTACATTTGCACAGACATACAGTTTTAATTATAAAACTATACAGTCCATAAATGCTAATGTGGTGAAATGACATCACCTAGTTATTGATTTGTTTTGATTGCATTCAAATATTTGTTTTCAGCAAACTTCAGAATTACAAAAAATGTGCTCTATGCTTTACTAATTATAATATATTCTGAAACATTTGCACAGTTCATTTACAGACATTTACATTTTATTGTGTTAGAAAAAAGACTTTAATATGTAAGTAAAATACATTTGTAGAGCGCACAGTATCAAAAGATGTCACAGCGGTAGAAAAAACCAGAAGCTGTGACAGAGGCAGGGAGAGCAAATAAAATAAAAAAAGAAATCTCTACACAGAATCAAACGGAAAAAGCCACCCCCTTTCGCACCCCCAGATATTCAGATAAAGTCTCTCACTTTAAAGTCAGAGAAAGAAAGGCAAACTCCAAGCTCCCTCGGAAGACAGAGCCTGACATTCGGCCTCTGTCTTTGAATTCACTGCAAATGTGACAACATAAAAACAAAACGTGAAGGCCTGTTTACTAAGAGCGAGCACTTGTGGAAGAATACAGTAAATAGGCTATGCTAGGAGGGATAAACTCAAGCTGGACAGCCTAAAACAAATGAAGCCAGCAAATCAAAAGCAAGCAAATGTGATTTACAAACCAGAAAGCCAATGGTAAACAATGGGCGGAATGCATTCTTAGGTCTGCTTTTGGAATGCCCCAAAGATGTGCTGTCTGGTAGGCTTCGCCGTAACAAGACACCGGATATGTTTGAAGTGCTCAAAATGGGTCGAAAGTCCCAGAAAAAACGCACAGCCCACTAAAACAGGACCTAGATCCTGTAATGGGGGGAAAGCAAAAAACCAAAGGGCAGCATAGGGAGAGCAGGAAAAAGAAGCCGAACCTGCAGCCATGCAGAAGGAGGAGGCCTGTGTGTGACAGTATCGTAGTGGAGCATTGAGTCTTAAATACTGTGCACAAATATTGTAGACCAGAATATCAACAAGGTAAGTATATATAGATAAATACAGCTCTACTATACCTAGTGTTTAATTGAGCCGGTGGTTGCAGGTGAGTCCCACTGACATTCATTTTTGGGGACAGGGACTTATATCTCCTCAACATGCAGATTTTGCTCCAGAGTAAGAGACAGAAAAACAGAAAATAGGGAAGAAGGAGACGGAGAAAGAATGAACATAAGTGAAAAGGGAAGAGAGAAGAGATTTTAAAACCTGTAAGAGTGAGGGAAAGGGGCAGGGAATGTCTGGATGTGGATTAAGGAGGCATGAGGTGCAATCAAAACTACACAGCCTTGGCATTCTGCCCCGACCTTCGATGGTGATTTAGTAAAACTTTGGGCCCTGACACTTATACTTTTACAATTAAACACGGTCAATGCTTAACTCCAAATGTATTTACCTTTTTTTGTCCACAGATATATATCAGGGTATGTAGATGGAAATTTACACAGTTGGCTTAACTTTGCACAACATCAATAAAGTGCTTTATTGTTAGTACAAAGTCTTTTATTGACAGTTGAGGCCGAGTATTTCCGCGGTCTCCGTGGGGTTGCGCCACAGGTAGTGAAAGGCAGTGGGTGTGGAGGTGAGGTGCATTTGAGTACAGACACGTCTCCTGCCCACACTCGTCACAACTAGGCAGGCACCCTTTACAATTCACCTCCCTGGAGACCGGAGTGGTGGGTGGGCCATGTACCACAGGATGGTGGGTGATGACACAAGCAGCTCTGTGTGGGTCAAGGCGTTTTCTGAGCAGGTCTCCCAGCTGCAGAAAGAGGAAGTTTGGGACCTGATAGTGGTGGACAACTTACGATTAGATGCAGGATGGGAAACGTACGAGAAAATATTTGCTTTTGCGAGGTGAGTTGTTCTGCATACCCTTTCTCTGTAGTCATGTATCTATATATGTATTACTTTACTCTTACTGTATAAGAAACAAAACAAACACTTCAATCTCCCTAATGCACTACTCTGTCTCACACGATACCGCTCTCAATATATCATCTACCTCCACACTCTGACTCATCCCAAACCTCATTCTAGTGGTATGATCTCCAAAATAGCACTTTCTAGACTCTTCCCTCTTCCATTATCCTTTTCACTCCAACTAATAGATTCACATGTCCACGACTCAAATGAAGTATATTTCCCTATACTAATCCATCACTAATGGGTTCCAGAGTAGCGTGCTAGTCACTGAAAAGCGCTTCAACACCTCGGCTTCATTCCACAGTTTCAGCTAGCAAAGATGGTGCACTGAGGATCTCAGCTAAGATCTCATCCCCAAATGAAAGTTCCGTATCCATGTTTACAGTAGAGTGAGGTGAGATAGGGTAAGTTGATGGGCGGACTGGATCAAATTGTGATCCGTTCCTTTTTATCTGTGGGGAAAGGACTGGGGATTAACTGTATTCGTCAGTTCCTATTAGTCTGATCCTTGGGTAATCAGTACTTTTTCCTATTGTTAGGAATGTTTTTACCCCTGTTTATGTTCCCACAGCCATCAGCTGTACGAAATCAAAAGCACATGGAAACTTTCCTTGAGGCAGTAAGGGTGTGAATGAGATCGGGTTGAATGAAAGTACTTTGGGGCAATTAGCACAATTGAGGATGAATGTTCTGTGTGTTTGTACTTGAAAAACCATAATTCTCACACCAGCTCTGATCTATATGTTTTTTCCACAGGTTCTGACAAACAGGGGTTTCTCCTCCCCTCCTCCCATGGGGCCAGTAGCTTTGTTTTTTAGGGTAAGAACAGTGAGACACGTGCTCTCACCTTTGCATCCCCATCATGTACACAAATTGAGTGGCACATGTCACATGAGTAGTCACTCACACAGAAACTGGATCAGTGCATGTATTGAGTTCAGCTATTCGCCACTACTATGGTCTGTTGTTATATATTTTTTCTCTCCCTACATTTTCTTTTACAGGCTTGAATCTAGGAGCCATCCAATTGTGGAGTGTGACAGTGATCACGCCCACACAGTGGTACACTCTTGCAACTTTTGGTAAGAACGGAGCCCCCATTTACATATTTAGGTCCTGATGAATGCCCTGGACCCTCCTGGGCCAAGACGGCAGAAACATGTCGACCTCTAAACACAACGGTTAGGGGACACTAATTCCCCCACATACTGTCACCTGCTTTTAAACATCATATAGTTACCTTTCACATACAAAAAACACAATGAGGATAACTATAATGATTTTTAATCTCACTCACTCATACTCAGGCCCCCACTTAGTTTAGAAGTGCATCCCTGTCGTCCGGTGTATACCCGCCCTCTATCAAACCAAGGTTTTAGAGGGCAAGGACTGGTCAATGATGAAGCATGACACCAGGTGGTGTGTGAGACCAGTCCGTTACTTTTTGTGAGATGTCCCCACTCACAATATAACTCAAACCTTATAGTGGTTATCACTTTAGAAGCAGCTCTTTTGTGGTTAAACATTCATAGTTGGAGGCTGCTAGCTCCTAAAACCCCGTGCCTCTTGTTCCCTCCTCCACACAGTGTGGAGCTCATGTGTTTTTGAAATTTAAGCATTCCCGGATGTTAAACATTGGAAGGAGAGAGCCAGGATATTCATGGCCACTACATAGTGATGGCCATGCCTACCCTTAAGTCTGAATTTAGGGGCTCATTATGATGTCGGGTGGATATCAGTTCGCCCGCCATCATAGCGGTGCTGGGACCGCCCGCCAGACGTGTGGCGGTCCTGCCAGCCTAATTGGGATGCGTCCGCCAGTATGGCAGGCGCATCCTGGCCTTTTAACATTGCGGACGGTGCTGCTGGCTGCAGCACTGTTACCAATGTTAAAATGCCACGATGTGCATTTCCAAGCACAAAGTGGCAGGCACCACGTGGTGCCTGCCACCTTGTGCATGGAAATGTACCCAGTGCACCTACACCCTCCCCCCACCGCAAAGGGCCCCCAAACCCAATCCCCACCAGCCTTTCCAAAGGCCTCTACCAGGGAACATCCTAATATGGCGGATGGTGCCTGCTAGGCACCGCCACCATATTAGTGGCCCTTTTCTGCCCACCAGATAATCGGTGCGATTGCAACTGGCGGAAAAGCGACAGACGGACTTTGCATCCACCGCAATACCCACCGCCATCCTAAAATGGTGGTGGGTAAATCTCATTGTGATGGCTGGAGGATCGCCACCACCAGCCCGGCGGTGGCGCTTCTCCCGCCATCATAATGAGCCCCTTAATTCTTATTTTATCGAAAAGGATGAATAGGCCTTGGTGAAGCTGCAGTGGTGATGGTATGTTCACTGGGAAAAAGCAGGCCCTTCCTGGATGCACAATTGCATCAGAGAGAATCACAAATGACCATTCCGTTGATCCGAGACACACGCGGAACTGACTCATCCGGTTGACATTGTGGACCGTTTTGCCTCATTCTGATACTCCCATTATAGCTTGGAATCGCTCGCTATGCTGGAATGTGTGGATGTCTTCTTGGCGTCGCTACGTTTTTCTACTTTCAGTGCTGAGGGCTGGGAATATTATACAGTAAGGTGACTTCACAGAGGACCAGGCGGCTAACACCACCGATGCCCTGCTGACTTGCAAATGACCTGTGGAAAATGGTTACCAGAGAGAGTTCTACAAGACCTATAAGCCTCTCTCAGTGCCACTATTGCCCAAAGCATTTCAGGTCGTGAATGAGACCGGCTCCCTGGCAGTATCATGAATAAAGATGCAATGTCCCTGCTACATGAAAATAAAGACCCTTTAAACTGTGCCAACTATCGCCCCATTTCCTTTATCAAAGTTGATATGGAAATACTGACTAAGATTCTCGCAAACGATCTTATACCCAGGTGAGCTTTGTCTCTGGTTACTGCTCCCGGAATCACCTCCGGATGTTGACACACATCCTCTGGCATACACTGGACAATGCTGACTGTAAAATATTGGTCCCCTCGCTATATGCTCGCTGTAGTGCCAGAGGCGCTTCCAGGTGTTGGGACCACGTGATGACCTTTGGCTACCATTGTTTTAATTGGTTATAGGTGTTTTGATTTATTCTAGCTTGAATACTCGACATCATTTTTCTGCATGTGCACTCTTCCTTGTAATTTATTTCATGTCTCCTTGTAGCTTCAGAGGGGGGGTGTTTGCTTTTTACAGATTTGCCAGGAACAGAACTTGTGGGATGTTCATATGAAAGCATGAGAGAGAGAAAGGTGTGGAATCTACTTCTCTGTCTTGGAGTGTAGTGTTATATGCACTGGTGCTCAAATGTGCATTATGTTGTACATTGGGAAATGAAGTGGCTGATGCTATAGGCAGTGGTGCACACATGTGCATTAGGTTGTACATTGGGAAGTTTTATGAAGTTTTTACTATTGGCTTTGACATGCCCTAATGCCATCTTGAATTCTGACTCTGTCTACCTTGAGCTTTGCGCGCACAGGCACACCCCCAGATCACTCAAGTTGTTTAGGCTATTCACGTTCAAGATTGTTTTCTGTACTTTTGGGGACTTTCATAAGCTTTGCTAATATAAGGGGCTGGAACATGTGGGAGCCCAGAAGAATACGTGAAAACTCCTTTACTTTTAGAGTGCTTGTGGGAGTTTGGCAAGTTTCCTTGGCACAGCGGAGGTCCTCTTGGAAACTTCCGGTGCTTTGAGATTATATAACTGGGGTTTGTTGACTTGGAAAGCAGGATTTAGTTTTGACCTGAAGGGATGGATGCATCTAATACAGAATAGAAGTTCCCGGCTTGCTGAGTCTCTTGACCCCGGCTGTGAATCTCCCAGTAAGGAGTGGGCTAAGATGCAGATTTTAAAGCCGGTGATGTATTCTTTTTGATTTTCGGCATTGTGATGTGTGAGTGTGTCTGTATGCACATTCAAGTCTCAAGTGGTTATAATCATCTGGATGTATTTAGTGTATATATCTTTATACCTTTTCATGCTTTCCTTTTGATTCCTTCTGTCTGATTATTTTCAGCTAACAGTGCCTATTTCTTGCAGTGGACGTCCAGTATTATTGTCATTATTATTCCTTGTTTTTTATTCCATGCATTTAACAGTTGCATTTGCTTACTTGTGAGTGTGTTATTATTGCATGCACATATATATATATCTATATACCTATCTATATATATCTATATATATATATATATATATATCTATCTATATATATATATATATATATATATATATATATATATATATATATATATATTACCTACTGGCGGTCGCCAGTAGGTAGTTATAGTTAGGACCACGTTTCCATAGGAAAACCTCAACATTCTATTTTGAATAACTTTGGCGCCGGTCGACGAATCCTCGCGAATTTCTCAAAATAGGTGGGGCGCTACGCTCCGCTCCTACCCTGAAAGTCTCGGGGGGATCCGTCAAGCGGGGGCTGAGATAAAAGGGGGGTCCCAAAACGCGTTTTTCCCATGCATTTTTCCATAGGACCTTTAGAACGAGCTACAGCCCGAACGGCTGAACAGAATTACTCAAAATTTGGCAGAGAGGTAGTCCCTAGGTCAAGGAAGTGCCTTTTGTAGGTTTGGTGTAAATCTGTTCAGTAGATTCTGAGAAAATAGCCTTTAAATCAATATATATATCTGAGCCCGCTTACGGTACGCTTACCGTACGCTTACGGTAAGCGTACGGTGGCGTGCGCGAGCGCGATTCTGATTGGCTCTTAGATCTTAGTAAACATTCGAATCGGCCGAAACCAGGAAGCGGCGGCCGCCATTTTCTGTGTTTCACTCTGAAAAAAAAAGAGTGAAAACAAGAAAAGGGGGCAATGAGGAGAGTTACAGACCCCCTTACATTTGTGAGGGGGTCAAAGAAGGACTGTAAAGTACAAAACAAACATTTATTGATTTTTAAAAAAAATCACGGGGTACGCGTACGGTAAGCTTACGGTAAGCGTACGGAAGAAACATGGCGTGCGCGAAGGAGATTCTGATTGGCCCATAGATCTTAGTAAACATTCGAATCGGCCGAAACCAGGAAGCGGCGGCCGCCATTTTGTGTGTTTCACTCAGAAAAAAAACAGAGAAAACAAGGAAAGGGGGCAATGAGGAGAGTTACAGACCCCCTAACATTTGTAAGGGGGTCAAAGAAGGACAGAAAAGTACAAAAAAAACATTTATTGATTTTAAAAAAAATCACGGGGTACGCGTACCGTAAGCTTACGGTAAGCGTACGGTAAAAAAAATAAAAAAAAATAAATGAAAAGCAGATTTAAGAGTTTAGAAATTAGGGAGCTCTAAAAAGAGCTGTTGTGTTTATGAAGTCATTTTTTAAGTGGTACCTACAAGTAAGTACCGATGCAGAGTCTAAGGTTCAAGAGGAAGACTCTGTTCCCTTCATCATTGAAGTGCACACCATCTCCTCTATAAATGTCTTGCATGTCATAACGCAAGTTGTTGTGGTAAATGGCACCCATACCATAGTCACGGAGGAAAGCAGAAACAGATTTGTTGACGTGCTTTCTTGCTTTGTCAATCTGCGGACAGAAATGATAGGACCAGTTCCATTTTTGCCTTTGGCATATGTTGGAAAACACAAAGGCAGTTTTAGGGAAAAGTGTAAACAGTTGTGCAAAGGTGTCCTTCATAAGCATTTCCAGACCTACCCCAGTCAAAGTGCCTAGGTCATTGCCACCACAGTGCACTATTATGAGGTCAGGGTGTTGGATTTGAATGAGGATTTCACCAATGGCATCAATTGGTGCCACTTTAACCCTCTCTGACCAATCCATTTAATGTCTACATTTGGCAAAGCAAGGTCTCTCATCATACCTGTTTTCTCTGCAAACTTTTCACTCCAGAAGACATAGCTGTGCCCTACAATCCACACTGTGAACATCTTCAAAGGAGAACTGGATGCACTCAGGAGGTGTCTTTCAGTAGAATGGCAATATGAAAAGAAAGACAGTTTGGAAATGGAGGCATACATATTTTTTTCAAAACAAAAAGAACTGATTGGCTGTTTCATACCATTCTAGAATAAAAACTAGGCTGTATGTGTAAATTAATAGAAGCATGTTTTGTATTGGTACAAAAAAATGTGTAACCAAAGAACAGTACTATGGATTTGCTGTAAGGTTTGAAAAGTCAAGCACTCTTGCTCTGTGGAATTGAAACATTGTGTGTCGAACTTCTGACCTAACTCTACACAGCAGTGTTCCATGAGCTGTTGCTATGGTAGCAGGCAGAAGTCAAGTTGGGGGAAGGGTACTAGGCAGAAGTCAAGTTGGGGGAAGGGTACTTTTGGGAAAGGGTTGGTTTTCAACCAATAGAAATGTGTGATGACATTTGAAAAAAAGGGGGAAGCACTGAGATTTGAAACTTACATGTATATGTGTGGAAAAATAGAGGGAAAGTTTGCCATTATCTGGTTCTGCTGAGAGGAGAGAGGTGAACACAACAGAGATCCTGGCTCTGATAATCTGCTGTTTGAGTGTCACATTTCTTTCACAACTAACTAATTTTAAAGGTGAGTTTACAGTTTGAGAGGGGATGTATGTGGTAACTTAAGAAATGAATAATAGAAATGGGAATTGTTTTTGTTGTAGTTACACATGGTGGTTTCATAATGTGTCAGTCTGTAAAAGTGATTTACACTTGCCCCGAAAAAAAAAGAGCAGTAAGTGTGCTTTCAAATTGGCAAAGAAATTTCGTTTTGGGACTAATGTGAAAACATGACTCTGTGTGCATAGAAGAATTATAGGCAGAGATTTATTGCGTCTTGCTCTGGTGATTTCACAGTTGCATTAGATGGAAAGGGGGAGCGAATTTTTGGGGGAAGAAGCAGAGTCTTAGCACACACCCATGTGCTTGCCATGTATAGTCATGCACAGTATTTAGAAGCGAGTGGGGTTTTCAGGTTTAAGTCTGTAATGCAAATACATTCAGCATCACTAAGGCTGGTTGCCCTTGCTGGAGTGTAGGCAGTCACAGAGAATACACATGGTGGTGGTCTGAAAAAAACAGCTTGGACATGTGCATTTAAATAAATCAAAAAAAGTGGTTTCATAATGTGTCAGTCTGTAAAAGTGATTTCCAATTGTAAAAAGTGATTTTCACTTGGCCCGAAAAAAAAAGAGCAGTAAGTGTGCTTTAAAAATGGCAAAGAAATTTCGTTTTGGGACTAATGTGAAAACATGACTCTGTGTGCATAGAGGAATTATAGGCAGAGATTTATTGCGTCTTGCTCTGGTGATTTCACAGTTGCATTAGATGGAAAGGGGGAGCGAATTTTTGGGGGAAGAAGCAGAGTCTTAGCACACACCCATGTGCTTGCCATGTATAGTCATGCACAGTATTTAGAAGCGAGTGGGGTTTTCAGGTTTAAGTCTGTAATGCAAATACATTCAGCATCACTAAGGCTGGTTGCCCTTGCTGGAGTGTAGGCAGTCACAGAGAATACACATGGTGGTGGTCTGAAAAAACAGCTTGGACATGTGCATTTAAATAAATCAAAAAAAGTGGTTTTATAATGTGTCAGTCTGTAAAAGTGATTTCCAATTGTAAAAAGTGATTTTCACTTGGCCCGAAAAAAAAAGAGCAGTAAGTGTGCTTTCAAAATGGCAAAGAAATTTCGTTTTGGGACTAATGTGAAAAAATGACTCTGTGTGTATAGAGGAATTATAGGCAGAGATTTATTGCGTCTTGCTCTGGTGATTTCACAGTTGCATTAGATGGAAAGGGGGAGCGAATTTTTGGGGGAAGAAGCAGAGTCTTAGCACACACCCATGTGCTTGCCATGTATAGTCATGCACAGTATTTACAAGTGAGTGGGGTTTTCAGGTTTAAGTCTGTAATGCAAATACATTCAGCATCACTAAGGCTGGTTGCCCTTGCTGGAGTGTAGGCAGTCACCGCGAATACACATGGTGGTGGTCTGAAAAAAACAGCTTGGACAAGTGCAATTAAATAAATTAAAAAAAAAGGTTTCATAATGTGTCAGTCTGTAAAAGTGATTTTCACTTGCCCCGAAAAAAAAAAGAGCAGTAAGTGTGCTTTAAAAATGGCAAAGAAATTTCGTTTTGGGACTAATGTGAAAACATGACTCTGTGTGCATAGAGGAATTATAGGCAGAGATTTATTGCGTCTTGCGCTGGTGATTTCACAGTTGCATTAGATGGAAAGGGGGAGTGAATTTTTGGGGGAAGAAGCAGAGTCTTAGCACACACCCATGTGCTTGCCGTGTATAGTCATGCACAGTATTTAGAAGCGAGTGGGGTTTTCAGGTTTCAGTCTGTAATGCAAATACATTGAGCTTCACTAAGGCTGGTTGCCCTTGCTGGAGTGTAGCACTCTGGACATGGGCTTTTTAAAAAATCTGAAAAGTGGTTTCATAATGTGACAGTTTGTAAAAGAGATTTTCACTTGCCCAAAAAAAAGAGCAGTTTGTGTGCATTCAAATTGGCAAAGAAATTTTGTTTTGTGACTATTGTGAAAAGAAATGTAGTAATATATTTAAATACAATAAAGGATTTTTTTTTAGTTTTTTTCAGGTATTGCTGAAGAACAGTGAACAAAATTTAAGATGCCTACAAAATCTCGAGTTCAAAAAACGCTAAAAAAAAAACTATATTTGAAGACAACTGGAGGACCAAAGTTAGTAGAAGATGCTCATGTTGGGAAAAAGAAAAAATCTTCTGGTAAGCAGAAAAAAGAATTTCTTAAAAAAATATTCAAAACAAAGAAAAATGTCCAAATTGTCTGTCCAGGGAAGAATGTAACAAAACGAAGAGAACAGCAAAAAATTGAGAATTTAGTTAATGCAAATATACCTTCTGCAACTGAAAAGTTTTACATAAACAGAAAAACAGCGTTTAAAGAGATACGTAGAAAAATGTTTCAGAGAAGAGTTATGTCCAATTTGATAAAGGATGTGAAGAAATATAAGCAAAAGGCAAAATATTACAAGAGAAAAAAAGAAATTGAAGCCATTGCAGCAAAAGCATTAGAATTAAAAAGGAAACTATTCATATTAATTTTGAATAGGATGCGTACATTAGATAAAATGGTTAATGTACTGAAATCACAAAGCAAAAGCAAAAGAGTAGTGAACAGAACAAACTTTTGTAAAGTGTTTTTAGGAAAGTGGATGCATAGTTCAAGTAGTGAACCTTTTTTTAATGAAGAGAGCTATTTTCAAAGTAATAGTTTGCTGCATGCAGTTGACACCAGAGGTCGTTCATACGAAGTAAAAAATGGTTGCATAATGGAGAAGGAGATAATGGTTCCAAGAGATGAGGTACAAGTGATGGCAGATGAGGCAATGGGGAGACGTCCTAAAGCCCCAGTGTACACTTGGAATTGTAGTAGTATTTGCACTGTGCGTCAGGAATCTATTGACAGATTTCGAGAGTTTCTAAGAGAATATAGTAAAAAAAGTGTAAAACAGAAGATTAAGGTGCTTCAAAGTCTGGATCCATGCAGAGTGAGAGAGAATACTGGTTTGCAGGGTCATTCTCTGGCTTGTCTATCTAGAAAAGTGTGCAATAGTGTTTTCCATCATTTTAGGATGCTGGCTGTTCATCATACTGAAATGAGAAAGTTTGTGAGACGGTTGTATTTTGCCAAAAGTCCAGCAATAAAGTTAAATGAATTGAATAGGGCTCTGTTCCGAGGAACGGTATCAGATGTAGAGAAGGTTGTTGATGAAATTCAGTTTTGTTACTTTGGTCCTGAACAAAACAGTGCAGAGAAGGACACAGTAAATGAGGAAGAAGTGGAAGAGAATGTAGAACCTTCTGTAAGTAAGACATTTAATGATCACATAACAAAATTTGCAATAGTCTCTAATGAAAGACCAAATGTTACTTGTATTTGTTGCCGCAGAACTCATTATAGAAAACAAACTAGGAATGTTGATCTCTACAGAAAGAGTGAAAATGAAGATAATTATAAGTGGATGGATTTTGCCACATATATATTTCTTGAAAATTGTTTTGAATTGGGTGAAGATCAGCGTATTTGTAAATACTGTTACAACAAGTTAGAGGAAAATAGAATGCCGACCAGAGCTGTACATAATAATTTAGAATTGGATGCTATTCCTGCTGAACTTTCTGAATTAAATACATATGAGTCTATACTCATTCAATGTGTTCATCCGTTCCAGACCATAGTACGTATGGAGCCCAAAACTGGTAAATTACCTCCTTCAGATTTACTGAGAGGTTTAAAAGGTAGAGTGGTGTATTTGCCCTTGGATTTGAAAAAAAATATGGAAACTATTGATGCGGATACTTTGGAAACTGAACCATTAATTATTCTGGTTAATGGTGTACCTACAAAGAATAAGAAGATTTGGCAGGAGCTGGTAGATGTGCGGAAAGTACAAAGAGCAAATTTGTATTTGAAAAAAAATAACAAATGGTATGAATCAATTTATATAGAAGAAGAAGAAGAAGACGAAGATTTTCAAGAAGACACAGAAACACCAACTGGACAAATTGAAAAAGTGGACAAGACAAAGGAAGAAGAAATTTATGAACATTTTAGCATACATCCTCTTCATTCGAAAGAAGTTATGGGAGACAATATTGATCTCTTTCAGATGAAGAAAGCAAAAGGAACTCCCGTGAGTGTATGGGAGGAGAGATTGGAAGCTCGATGTTTTCCCCAGCTGTTTCCTACGGGAAAAGGAGGACGATACGATGAACGTCCAGAACAGATTCCAGCTTCAGAGTATCGGACTACAAGACTATATGCTGAAGATCCCAGATTTCGACAAAGTATTCCTTATTTGTTTCATCTTTTATTTGAAAGTGACTTGTCTGCACTGTCTTATGCAGTAAATCACATTTTAAAAAGTGGAGTACATTTACAAAATGTGTCTGCTAAGGATTTTATGGAGAAAGTGCAGCACCGAGATGATCATTTGGAAACACAACTGATCAATCTGATGGCTTGTCAGCGTGGGACAAATGAATATTGGTACCGACGCCATGGTGAACTAAAATGCATGTTACGCAATTTAGGAACACCAACATGGTTCCTTACCCTAAGCTGTGCCGAGTACGCTTGGGATGATTTACTGGATTTTCTACGAGAGGCCAATTCAAACATTAAAAACATCGAATACAAGACAGCAGGAGAACTGTGCTCATTGGATCCGGTTAATGTTTGCAGATATTTCAATCATAGATTTGAGGCTATGATGTCCTTCATCTGCAATAAAAAAAATCCACCCCTTGGAGAAGTAGTGGATTTCTTTTGGAGAAAAGAGTACCAGGCAAGAGGTGCTCCTCATATTCATATGCTGTTGTGGATCAAGGATGCCCCAAAGTTTGGAACAGATACTGATGAAGCAGTGTTATCTTACATTGAAGAATATGCAACATGTGGTATACCAAAAAGCACAGAAGAGAACAAGTTAAAGGAGCAAGTTTTACGTTTCCAAAGTCATCGGTGTGGAAAATACTGTCGACGGAAATACAAGAGCAAAGAAAAATACTACACTAAATGTCGATTTGGATTTCCTAGACCTTTTCTTTCAAATGGAAGAGTAAACAGTTTTATGTCAGCTGTGAGACATACTATCACAAGAAAATCACCTAAGAATACCTACAACCTTAAAAGAAAAGAAGAATCAAAAAATATAAATGACTACAACCCAGTCATTTTATCCATGTGGAACGCTAACATGGATATACAGTATGTAGCTGACAATTCCATTGCTGTTGCACGATATGTAACGTCTTACATTACGAAATCAGAAAAAACAGAATTGAAGGAAATGTGGGAAGAGATTTCTCACGAGAAAACTGTCAGTAAGAAGCTGTACAGTTTCAGTTTGAAGATGTTATCGCATCGAGAAATTGGATCCTACGAATGTTCAGATAGGTTATCTTCTGCAAGTCTCTACTCGAAGTCAAGAAGAATAATTTGGGCAAGTTTAGGCCTTGCAGCAATGAGAAATCGGGTACTGAAATCTGTTGGAGAAATTGAATATTTGGCCGAGAATGACCCAGAAAGTACAGATATATTGAAAACAAACATGTTGGACACATATTATCCCAAGAGAAGTCATCATCTGGAGAACATGTGTCTCTATGAAGTGTTGCAGAACTACATTTATTCACGGAAAGCTGCAGAAGACATTAATAATGGAAAATATAAAGTTGTTGGTGAAGAAGGATGTTTGGTGAAGCAAAGCAAAGGAAGTTTGATAA
This sequence comes from Triturus cristatus, assembly GCF_964204655.1. Lineage (NCBI taxonomy): Eukaryota > Metazoa > Chordata > Amphibia > Caudata > Salamandridae > Triturus > Triturus cristatus. The sequence goes on along the minus strand of NC_140594.1, from coordinate 1,181,567,584 downwards.
ATCATCGGAAGCTGAGTTGCGACACTACCGACAAGAAAGAATTTTACTACTTGGCTCTTTTACAGTTGTTTAAACCATGGCGTACAGAGGATGAACTACTGGGAGAATTTCAAAGCTATGAGGATTCATTTAATGCTTGCAAAGACAGCATACAATGCAATACATTCACAACTTATCTGCAAATGTTAAATGAAGAAATTGAACAGGAAACTACAATTGCAGCAGAAATAGCTAGAGACAGTTCTCAGGACAGCCAAAGTTCAGGAACACACAGTCAAGATCCCCTAGGACAACCAATCGTTGAAAATGAAGCATCAATAGCCATGAATGAAGTGGAAACAGCTATGAATCAAGCTCAAGAAGAATTTATAGACTTAGAAAATTTGGAAAGACAACTGAATCAAGAGCAGCAACAAATTTATGAAGAGATCAAAAACAAAATTGATCACGGATTTCTACATGTAAAAAAAGAGTGCTCATGCACATCATTTCATCCAATCAGGATGTATGTAAGCGGACAAGCTGGCACTGGAAAAAGTTTCCTAATTAAAGTCATCAGAAGCTATCTAAAGCAAAAAACGGATTCTACTTTGTCTTGTGTGGTTACTGCTCCAACTGGGTTAGCAGCATATAACATAAAAGGAATCACCTTACATCGTTTGCTAATGTTACCAGTGGAGCATGAGAACAAAATACAATTCAACAAGCTAACTGGAGAAGCATCCTTGGAAGTTTCACGAGTATTGAAGAAGATGCAAGTTCTCATTATTGATGAGGTGAGCATGGTATCAAACTTAATGCTTGCCTTTGTGCATTTAAGAATGCAGCAAATTTTGAAGACAGACTATGACGTGTTATTTGGTGGAAAACACGTCATAGTTTTTGGAGATCTTTTGCAACTTACTCCAGTTAAAGGACAACCAGTGTTTAATACTGTGACACATGAAGACACGAAGAAGTCATTGGGAAGTATCGGTAATACAAATATTTGGTCCTTCTTTGAGTACAAGGAACTTACAACTAATATGAGGCAAGCAAACGATGAAGAATATGGAAGTATTCTGAAAGATATCAGGATTGGACTACTCACAGAAGCTGGCAAAAAAGCATTACAGACTCGGCTGCTACATAATTTATTTCCAAAGGAAGAAATAGTTGCAGAGCAGATATACAAGAACATTGCAGAAAACAAAAGTGTCATCTGCTTAATGCCTACTCTACGTGAATGCTCAATATTCAATGAGGAGCTTTTGAAATTGGAAAAGGAAGAGATCAGGAAATTGGAAGCAGTGGACAAAATTGAGGATGGAAGAATTACTGTCACAGTAACAGGCAAACTGAAAAATAAATTGGACTCACTAGAGAAGAACATCTCCAAAACAGCTGGATTAGAAAAAAATCCATATGTTTGCATGAACTGTAGAGTGTTTTTAAGGAGAAATTTGGATGTTGAGAAAGGTTTAGTTAATGGAGCGATGGGAAGAGTTGTGGGTTTTATTAATTATCAGAAAAAAGAAGGAATTGAATGTTTAAAAATAAAATTTGATCAGATAGATGAAGTTAAAGATATTTGTCGTTGTACAGTTCGTTTTATGCTTGTGAAAGACTTATATGTACGTAGGAAGCAGTTTCCGTTTTCTCTAGCATATGCTGTAACTATTCACAAGTCTCAAGGATTGACTGTAGATTGTGCATTTGTGAACATTGGTTCAACTGTGTTCAAAGAAGGTATGGCATATGTTGCTTTGTCACGAGTCAAAACATTATCAGGTTTATTCATGATAGACTTTGAAGAATCAAAAGTTAGTGCTGATACAAATTGTGTAAAGGAGTATAATAGATTAAGAAGAAGCTATGCTCCTCATTTAGGTCAGTATCCTGTGTTGGAGAAACGTGTAGTTTCTCGTAAAAGAAAAAATGAGAATATCTGTAGTGAAGATGTAGAGAAGAGGAAAAAAAAGAGGAGTGATGTAATTGCAAGCAAAAAGAAAAAGGAAAATGAAGAACAGGTTGTAGGATGTCATTTTGAAAATAGCTCTGGTGTCAACTGCTACGCAAATGGAGTGCTGAATGTTGCATTTTATCTGGAAAGTTTGCAAGAGCAGATAATAGTAAATCAGGGAAAAAGATTCTGTTCAGAGCTGAGTCTCCTTTTTCAAAAGCTGAGTAAAGATAAAACTCAAATAGTAAGTGCTACTGACATTAGAAAACTTTTAGATGTATGTTCAGGACGAACACAGTTTTCTCAAAATGAACAGCAAGATGCACATTAATTTTTGATGTATTTTCTTCAGGTAGTGGAAGAAGAAGGAGTTCCCATTGACATTTTTTTTGGTCTCTCTTATAAATGGGAACATAGTTGTGATAATTGTTATAATATATGTGGCTCTATTGTTGATAATGAAAGGTTTATTTATTTGACATTGCCAGAGAGTAAAACAGTCACTTTTGCAAAATTAGTTAAAGATGCTAATCATAGCATGAAATGTGGTGAGTGTAATTCTGACATGTTTTCAACATTAATTTTAAAGGAATACGGACAGTATGTAATTTTAATGATGCAACGATGTAGAGCTGATGGTTCAAAATTGGATACTTTAATAAAGAAGTTTACAGGACAGCAATTATCAATTTCAGGAAAAACTTTTGTAACTGTTGCAATAATTTTCCATGATGGACCTACTGTTACTTCTGGACATTACACAGTTTATCTAAAATGTGAAAAAGGCTGGACACTGTGTAATGATTCCCAATTGATTTTCAAACAACGTTTGCCTTTTGATTTAGCAAATTCCTATCTAATCTTCCTGAAACCTAAATTTTAGAGAGACTTGGCAAGATCTGGACAAAATAATTTTACCATTTTACTGGATTACCATTGCAATTTTGTAAAAAAAAGATTTTTAAAATTATCATTTGGCCTAATGGAAAGATAACCAATTGTAATGTGGACTTTTTTAATTTTTAATGCAATTTTGAAAAACCAATAATTTAGAGATTATCGGTAACTTCTGCACATTTTAAATTTTGGAATGTTATTGGACTGCCATTGGAAATTTTTTCAAAAATGATTTAAAAAATTACTATTTGGCCATGTGGAAAAGTAACCAATTCTATTGTGGACTAAATAAATTATTCAAAAAATTTTCGTGAACCAAAATGTTACAGAGAATCGGTGAGATCTGGACAAATTAAACTTTAGAATTTTATTGGATTTCCGTTGGAAATTTATTCCCAAAAAAAAATTAAAATTACTATTTGGCCTAAAGGAAATGAAATCAGATGTATTTTGGAGTTATTTGAGATATAATATTGTGATTATAGTTCTGAAACAAACATATCAGACGGTATTTTAAAGAAATAAGTATTGGTATTAGATGATATTTTTTTACAATATTATGCATTTCTATAATGTTAAGTTTAATTAAAAAAAGAATCAGGGCTTTTTTAATACAATCTTTGTGATTGGTATTTTTTTTTGCCCGCTGTAAAATGATGAATGCAATTGCTTTCACAATTTATAGTGAAATGCAATATATTCTGAAAACAGCAAAAATAAGGCAAAAAGATTTTTTGGTAAAAAATGTAAATATGTGTACTGTATTATAAAATGTTTAAAAAATATTAATACTTTTTTCTTTTTTTCCAGATAGATATAGAAAATTTTCGAAAACTACAAACATTTTTAAAACTATTTTTTAAAAAAAGAAATGAATAAATATTTTTTCAGTGAGTATGGTAAGTCAATAATAATAATTGTAGTCTCTCAAGGACAATGTAATGTGATAAATGATTTTTAGTGTTTTTTTTAAAAAATAAAAAAAAAGTACGCGCACCGTACGCGTACGGTAAAAAAAAATAAAAAAAAGTTTTTAAAAACATATGTAAAAAAAGATGAAAGATAAGGTTGGCTCTTAAAAGAACCGTTGTGTTCATGCAGGGACAGAGGAAAGGAAGCATGGGAAAATTATTCAAAGCGACAAATGTGCTGATCTATTTTGTTGTTCACTAGGGAAACACTGGTCTCCCTATGGCAAATTAGATCTTTACAAAATGTGCAATGAATATCAACCTTCCGAAATCGAGGGTTCATTTCCAGAGGGCCAGCAAAAGGAGATTCTCCCCCCACAGATGAAGGGCTCACCTGACCTGCAGAAGAAGGAGTAAGCCCTGCAGGTGATGGTCCAGGCTGAGCTGCTGTGGATGTACTGGCTCGTCTTTCTGAAGAGTTACCTCCAAAAAGATGACCATGTGTCCTTCTGTGTACATCCTGGAGGTGTCTCTTCATGGTGTGATTCCCAAAGGAATACTTCCTGTTAGGATTACCTCTAGAAAGTACACGCTGACACAGCTTGCAAGTAACTAAGGGTGCATTCACCTTTTGCTGGCCTTCTGGAAAAGTAAAATAATCCCAAACATAAGAAGGCTTTTGTTTCCTCGATCTCTGCCTCAAGACAGTGCTGCTAGTGCTAGCCTCACTCTCAGAAGAGCTCTGCTGTTCTGCCATCGTATCCCAAAGACAAACCAGCTCCTTCTCCCAAGGGATCACAAGCAGAAATGAGGGGAATGGGTGTGGTGTAGGAGAGTTCTAGAACTGAAAGTAGTTTCAACCAATCAAAAGTTGTGTTTCAAGATCACATGACCTACCGTACGCTTACGGTACGCTTACGGTACGCTTACGGCAAAAAGTACGCGTGCGCGTAAAAAAGACACGCGCTTGCGCGCATGCGCATAACAGTCACTCCCCGGCACTTCCGCGTAACGTGCGCGTGTGGCGTAAGCGCGCACGCGTCCCACGCGCAGTACGCGCGGCTACGCAAAGTGCGTAACTATACGCAAGCAGCGTAGATAGATTACGGACGTTGCGTAAACCGTACGCTTACCGTGAGCTTACGGTACGCGTACCAAAAAAAAATTAAAAAAAAAAAAAAAAGAACTGGAAATAAATTTTACATGTTTATTTTAAAAAATATATTAAAAAAAAATATTTAAGGATTTTAAAAATTAAAGCATAGTCTTTATAAAAGGTAAGTAAATTAAATTAAAAATATGTTTGAAAAAATTGAAGAATAAAAAAAAAATTAGCATTTAAAAAACCTTGCACATTCACTGAAAAAACCATGGGTTTCACACACGTTATAGTTAGGAATTAGCATTTAAAAAACCTTTGAAATTCAGTGAAAAAACCATAGGTTTCACACACGTTATAGTTAGGAATTAGCATTTAAAAAACCTTAGAAATTCAGTGAAAAAACCATAGGTTTCACACATGGTATAGTTAGCTGGACATTTTACTCGTAAAAAACCAATGAAATTGCCCCGTTATAGTTAGTTCAGCTAACTATAACTCGCGCGCCCGCAATGCACTGCTGATGACGTCACATATTACATCACTCATGACATGGTCAGTGACATCACTCATGACATCACTGATGACATCTCAAATGACATCACTGATGACATCACTGATGACATCATCCTTGTGATAGAGTGGCAGACCTCCTCTTCCCCTAATATAACCTTTGACACACACATTCAAAAATAGAAACTACAATATTCAAAAAAATGGACATACCAATACCAGTTAAAACAACCTTTTCAGTAATTCTAAGATCCACATACACATCCACTCATTCACCAACAGTCCAATTCAGTCACTCATACATGTACTCACTCATCATATGTACTCATACACCTATACATCCTGTTACACAATGCCACTCATCCATAGAGTTACTCACACACATAGTCACTCATGCTAACAAAGAATCAAACATACATTTACTTGCATATACAGTTATACACACACCACCACACTTACTTCTACGGAAACTTACACATACTTAGTCTTTTAAACAATCACTTATAGAAACACATACTTATTCATACAAGAACTCTTTCAATCTCTCACTCTCACATATACTCACATATATACACCAATAGTCACATATACTAGTTTAAAACATATGTAGTTACTCATAAAGACACTATTGAGACAGTCATTCACTCAATAACACATCCATGCACACACTCATCCACCCATACAGTCCTGCACACATGCTGTGTTCAACACATACAAACAGTGAGTCACTCATTCATACACCTATGCACTACGTAATACCCCCCACCGAACCATGCAGACACTCAGACTGATACTCAAAAAACCAACTAATAACCTATATAGACACCCATGTATCTACTCACCAACCCATGCAGCCACTTATACACAAAGTGAGAGACTGATACAGATATATACATATTTAAACATTACTCACTAAAACATGTATTCACTATGATACACTTAATCAGTCAGTTAAACAATCAATTTTTCAAAAACAAATCATCCATTTAGACACTTATATACCCATTTATTCTTCCATTGACCTTGAGATATACATATATAAAACATATTTAATTTTCAGAAAAACCCACATTCACTGGATGATGTCATCAGTGATGTCATCAGTGATGTCATTTGAGATGTCATCAGTGATGTCATGAGTGATGTCACTGACCATGTCATGAGTGATGTAATATGTGACGTCATCAGCAGTGCATTGCGGGCGCGCGAGTTATAGTTAGCTGAACTAACTATAACAGGGCAATTTCATTGGTTTTTTACGAGTAAAATGTCCAGCTAACTATAACATGTGTGAAACCTATGGTTTTTTCACTGAATTTCTAAGGTTTTTTAAATGCTAATTCCTAACTATAACGTGTGTGAAACCTATGGTTTTTTCACTGAATTTCAAAGGTTTTTTAAATGCTAATTCCTAACTATAACGTGTGTGAAACCCATGGTTTTTTCAGTGAATATATATATATATATATATGGCAAAACACTGGTAACTCACTCGAGAAGCACTCGGGAAACACACAAGGTTACCAGCCTTTATTGAAGAGGTACGGGCAGGTAGAGCAGCTGGTAAAATGAAGCAGCCTCTCGTGCTGCCTGACGCGTTTCGAATTTCTTCTTTCTCAAAGGCTCCCAACGAGAGGTGTGTGCTCGGTCTCCTCCTCCCAACGCATTTATATAGTCCCGCCCTACATTGGAGCTGCTCGTCATCTTGTGGCATTATGGGAGTTAGAGTGTCTTTTGTCCTTATAATATTGCGCACAAATTATTTTCTATTATCTGGGAGGGCAAAGCAATATACTCGTTTCTCCCAGGCCTTCAACTTTTTATTGTTCATGGTGGTACTGGGATCCTGAGTATATTTTTTGTAAATTTTGGAACCGCTGGACTTGGTTGATTATATGATGAACCAGTTCCAGTTCCACTGTCATTATGTGCTGATGTTTGATAATTAATCCCCCTTTGAAGATAAACCTTCCAAAGATCTGATGTCACCTTTAAACCAAAATATAGGGTTCCTCCAACTCCATAGGGACCCCAGGTCCTGTGACTCAGCATGGCATTGGAATATATTGAATGTACCCATCAACACTCTAGCCACAGGTGTGTTAAGTTGATTAAGGGCTAACCACAAAGTAGCATTTACACGGGCACCCCCGAGTACACAGCAACCATAAAGGTTTGGTGACAAGCAACTGGTCCCTGCTCCCCTGCCAGTGCCCACTCTCATGATTAGGAGTCCAGGGTCTATGGGACACAGAAAGATATTAAACTAAACTTGTCATGTGGCATCTGTTGTCAGCTGGGAACCTCTGTTCTAGCTACCCTTGTGTGAGTTTTGTGATAATCTCTGCAGCTTTGGTGAAACCGATCAAGCCACCTTGGAGAGCCCCTTCTTTCAAACCCATGTACCTGGGTTTAATGCTAAAAAGAACAGCTGTAAATTATTGTTTGCTTACCGGAGTGAGGGAACAGAAAGCAAAGTATTCCTCAAAAATGTAATTGCGCTTTGGGACATTGAGTGACACAATTGCTTTAAAAGCATTAAGATCACCTCCCAAGGGATAGCACCAAAGTTAATTCTGAGTGGATTATTTGCAGTTTATGATTTCTAAGCACCACATTTAAAAAAAAATCATATCTTGGTTCCTCAAAGTGCGAAGACGTTTAGATGTGTTTTCTCATATTGTATTTAAACTTCCTGTTAGACCTGGCACCATTGGCGTGAGTCTCCCATCCATTTTTTCGCTGTGCCTCCTCTGTTTTTCTGGTGATAGATGCTCTGGGCGCTGCGCCACTGCCATTGAGTGCCGCAGCGCGGATGCTCCCAGTGTAAAGATGACATAGGAATTGATGTATCCCTGATTGGCTTATTTGGTCTACCTGTTAGTCCCTAGTAATGTGGCCTGTGTGTGCCCAGGGCTGGTAAACCAAATGCTGCTGGTGGGCCTGCAGCGCTGGTTTGCGCCACCCACAGAGGCAGCTTGTAAAGTGTGTCTCAGACCTGCCACTGCAATGTCTGTGTGCAGTCTAGAACTGCCATCTTGGCTGTGAAGTGCACCCACATCCCAGCCCCTGAACCTTCCCTTGGCATCATGTAAGCCACCCCTATGGTAGGGTGCATTGTATGTGTAAGGTGGGACATGCTCTGATGTGTGTAGCATGTCCTGGTAGTGAATTACACCCAATTTCGTTTTTCACTACTGTAAGGCTACCTGTTCTCCATAGGCCAGAATGGGAGGTTTGGCTATTACATTCTATAGTCCTAACTGACCCATAGAACATGGTAGAAAAACGAATTTAGTATGCCTGAGCTCAGAATATTAAAATACATCTTTTAGTGAAGTTTATTTTTATATTCTGTGTTCGAAAATACCACTTTTAGAAAGTAGGTATTTTCTTGCCTAAGCCTTCCAGTGTGCTCTGCTGTTATGTGTATTGGCTGTCTGGGTTTGGAGGGACAGGGCAGGCTGAGTCAGACCTGGGTTGAATAGAGAGATCTGCATTGGATTGCGGGGAGGGGTAGCTCCTGGACCTGAATAGGGCTGTGCCTGGCAAGGTGAATGCTGGCTCCCCCTCCCACTGTGCGTCTGATGGCAGACCCCCTCTTTCTGAAAGGAAGGATGCAGCCTGGTAAACAAAGTGCTCCAGGGCTGGGCAGAACTGGTTCTGGCTGGGTTCAGTGACTTGTAGCTTCTGAGAACAAAGACTTTTGGGGTATAAATATCTGTGCTGAAACCCCTACAAATTGTATTGCCCCTGGATCTAAAGACCAACCTCTGTCCATGGAACTGAAGGAAGCTGCAGGAGAGGACTGTCCTGGTGTTGTGTGCTGTTCCCTAGATTGGCCTGCAGTAGTTTTCATTGGACAAGAAAAAGGAGGGAAAAGGAGCTGTAAGAGAACTTTTTCATCTTGAACTTGCAGTCACCTAAGAGCTAGAGAGAGAACTAGCCTCCTGACTGAAGTCTCAGGACCAGTAGACTTCATTTTTGTCGCTAAGGCCCGTTAGCAAGCCGCCGCAGCCGAGGAGCATCAAGAAAATCATCGCACTGCTGCCGCCGAGAGCGCGCTGGCCTGATCATCGTCCCGCACGTTTGCGGGCCTCAAAAGTATCGCTAACGCCTGTCAGCGAGCCGCCACCGCCGCGGAGCGTCAGGAAAATCGTCGCCCTGCTGCCGCTGAGGGCTCGCTGGCCTGATCATCGTCCTGAACGCTTGCGGGCCTTAAAATTATCGCTACAGCCGCGGAGCGTCAGGAAAATCGTCACCCTGCTGCCACTGAGGGCTCGCTGGCCTGATCACCACCCCGCACGTTTGCGGACCTCAAAATTATCGCCACAGTCATGAAGCGTCAAGAAATTCTGCGGATCGCTGCCGCTGAGGGCTCGCTGGCCTGATCATCGCCCGCACGTTTGCGGACCTCAAAATTGTTGCTAACACCCATTAGCGAGCGGCCGCCACCAAAAGCATGAGGGAAAACATCGCTATCCCACCGTAGCGGCATTTTTGTGGATTATTGACAACAACATCCCGGAACTGTGAGTAAAAAGGGTCGCAGAGACCATTGCCCTGAACTGAACAGTGCATTCCCCATTTGAACTATTTTTGCAGCATCCAGAGAGAAGAATTTTTGCACAATGTTGTGGCTTTCTCGTTATTTGGTCTTGTGATAAGCCTATATATAAAGATAACTATTTTTTGATACCTACCTGTGTTGTGTACCTTTGTAGTGTTCCTCACCGTATTACTGTGTATGGTCATAAAAGCTCAACACACTGCCTCTGAGATTAGCCTAACTGCTTGTGCTACGCTACCACAGGGTGGAGCAGAGGTTGTCAAAGTGGTGCAGCCCTTCTCTCTGACTTAGGAAGAAGGGTCCCTGCTTGGACAGTGGCCATCCACTGCCAACTAGAGACCCCCATTTCTAACACTTCCCTTTTAGGTATTGCTTACAGACTGTTTGTCCAAGACCTATTGTATATAGTGCTTAATTTGTAAAAATAAAGTCCCGGTGCTCAAGCCTTTTTCTTAGGAGGTGGACGCCTTTACTTCCAGTTATTCACCCAGCTACATTCCTGGTGCCACCAGCTTGTATCTTTGTCTTGCCCACCGGCTGCCAAAATCGAACATATACTACTGTTTAAGAATCATGACATGGATTATGACAGAAGAGTATATAAGTGTGAGAAGCACTCCTGTAACTTTAATAGCTAATTCTGTATTGTTAAGATGCTTTTAAATAGCGAGCTGCAGTGGTGGCCCGTATGTCTGAACCCTGAGTTCAACCAACCTACTTCAAGTCACATTGACTTGACCACTATGCACATTTGCTCAGTGTGATTACAACCAATTTTTTCTATATACAAAATATTTATACAACAATCTGTTCTAAACTTTTTTGCACACAATTAATTCTTGAGCTGACTAATAAAAAAATCCATCAACACAATCTCAATATCTTTAACATAAACTTTTCATTTTAATTCAATTCTTATATAATTCAATTTTAAATCATTTGAAAACAGAAACTTCAATGATTCCAATCTTTCATTGTTGCCCGATGCATTTCGGGCCCAAAGCCCTTCTTCGGGGACCTTGAATCTACAAAATACATAAATGAAATCAAATTTGTGACATTTTCATACCAATGCATAGAACAATCCTTAAGTGCAAGAGGGTCAAGATTTATAAATCAGCAAACAATATAATATCCCTTGCTTCACAATGCTTTCTTTTGATCATTCCTCTGAATCAAACAATTACTGAAATAAAAGAAAAAGTGATGAAACGGAAGTCAGAAAAAGTGTAGAGACAATGTAAAAGTTTAGTGCCATCAGAACGAAATGACCGAACAACCTGTAACTACTACCACCACCAGTGTTTAAAACTTAAGTGGAAGTCCTACTCAAAACACCTGACAGTCTATACTCACGATTGGAAACCTCTCCCTCTGCGTGTAACAGCTCTATGAACAAAAACAAGAGTAACGGTGATGCGTACATCATACACTATCTTACCCCACTTATTCACCCCCACCGTAGGCACAAGGTACTACCCACCTGGCTTAATCTCTTGCGAACGTTGTTAACTATAAAAACAGACTATGTTTGTCAGCGTTCTGCAAAGTAATGATAAAAAAAGGCTTAACTACTGATCAACACACATTAATCAAATACCTCCAAGTCAGCTAGAGCGCAAATCAATCTCAACTATCTCGTATGCTTGAAATCAGTACGAGATCCTTCGGGGCAGATGCTGTATGTCAATGCGATTGGATACTCGGCGCTCCTAAGCGCGTTATACCCGTACTCCACCAGAAGTAAACCGCAACTGTTGCTGAGTCATTAAAAGACAGACTACCACATAACAACCTCAACGGGCGCCATCTTGGAAAGAGAACTAAGCTGCACACTGTCCATACTTTCAAGCATGCCAGATTTAAACCACAGTTCATCAAAAGGTTACCACCAGATTGAGCTCTCAATAGCCTAAATGTTTTCAGGGGAATACACAAAATTAATGCTGATGCAAATCACTCCTAAAGATCAGAGTAAGAATAATGTAAAGGATATATGTGCACAAAACAAAAGAATGAACAGAACCAAAAATTAAATCAGAGATTATTCCATGTTCAAACATTAGATGCAGTACAACATCTTGTTTATGTAAAAAATAGATGTCATTATAAAAAACAACTGGAATCAGTTTTTTCATTCATCCCTTTGGGATCTTTGGTATCTAACATTCTGATCCAATAAGTTTCCCTTTGAAGCAAGGATCTGGTTAGATCCTTACTTGGAATCTGTAGGGCTCTCTCTATAACTAGAAATTGTAATTGGCCTATACTATGTCGAGCCTCGATCCAATGGGCAGCTAGACTACTACTTTTGTTCATAGTCCTAATCTTACTTTTATGTTCTGATATATAAGTCTTTATCTTGCGTTCAGTTTTTCCAACGTATAGCATGCCGCAAGGGCATGCTATACAGTAGATTAAATTTTGTGTATTACAATCTGAATTATGTAGTAGTTTGATAGTCTCTCCTTTTTGCAGACAATGTAACTTAGCTCCAGATATAACGTTATTACAATGAACACAGTTTAAACACTTGTTCATTCCCTTGTAGTCTTGCCGTTGGTTTTTTGGAGGAGCCATCAGTATCTCTTTTAAGTTCCTCAAATGGGTATATGCAAACAGAGGTCTTTGTCTGAATATATCTTTTAGTGTATTTATCCAATCTTGAGTTTATTTCCTCCAAAGATTTGTTCCACTCTTCGTCTCCCATTCTTAACTATAGGTTTTGTTTAACTTCTTCAATTTCATTCGAAATTTCACTGATAGCTTTCGATAACTCTTCGACCAATATTAAAATAAGATCCAGTGAACATTTATTTAGGATGGAGTACCATCTATCCATGAACTCTTTGTTCAGATGGAATCTGAATAACATAGATTTTATAGATAGCCTGAGTCCTCGTGGAATACGTTTAGCCCTGTGGTACTGCACTAGTGTTGACGCATGTAAACATTGATTAAGTTCTCTCTGAATCAGGAATTATAATTGTTTTAGCTGTTGTGCTATAGTACTCCCTTGCACATTGGATGTTTTCGCATCTTGAATTAATAAATAAATCTCAGATGCTTGTTCGGTGGTAAAAGCTAGCATGCTTGCCCTATTATCTGTCATATTTGTAATGGCGTCAAATGACATCTTGGGTGCCTTCTCTCTACAGACTTTATTGACACAAAAAACTAAGAAATCTACAGAGAGACAAGTGTTTGTCTCTAAGTTTTCAATGAGCTCCCAGAAGATTAAGAGTATTATAAACAATCGATGGGAATTGCTACAAAATTAGACGGATTTCAAAGATATATTCAGACAAAGACCTCTGTTTGCATATACCCATTTGAGGAACTTAAAAGTGATACTGATGGCTCCTCCAAAAAATCAACGGCAAGACGACAAGGGAATGAACAGGTGTTCAAACTGTGTTCATTGTAATAACGTTATATCTGGAGCTAAATTACATTGTCTTCAAACAGGAGAGACTATCAAACTACTACATAATTCAGATTGTAATTCACAAAATGTAATCTACTGTATTAAATGCCGTTGCGGCATGCTATACGTTGGAAAAACTGAACGCAAGATAAAGACTTGTATATCAGAACATAAAAGTAAGATTAGGACTATGAACAAAAGTAGTAGTCTTGCTGCCCATTGGATCGAGGCTCTACATAGTATAGCCCAATTACAATTTCGAGTTATAGAGAGAGTCCTACAGATTCAAGGTAAGGATCTAACCAGATCCTTGCTTCAAAGGGAAACTTATTGGATCAGAAGGTTAGATACCAAAGATCCCAAAGGGATGAATGAAAACATTGATTCCAGTTGCTTTTTATAATGACATCCATTTTTTGCATAAACAAGCTGTTGTACTGCATCTAATGTTTGAACATGGAATAATAATCTCTGATAAAATTGTTGGTTCTGTTCATTATTTTGTTTTGTGCACATATATCCTTTTTTTTTTTTTTTTTTTTTTGTAAGACATTTATTATGAACAAATGAAATAGATGATGTACACTGCGTCACGCCAACAACCCGGAGGCAGGCCGCTATCAGGTAGGTTATACAAAGATTACATAACAATATCTCAGAGGCCATCATCCGGCCGGGTTGATCATTCAGAGGTAAACTTAAGATACAATAAAATCTTCAGTGTTTACAGTGCATCTCTAGCGAGTAAACGGTCTTACTTTTCTTTCAGTGCTGCTGACAATTGAAAGATAGCGAAAATCAATGAAGCTGCCCCCGAGTAAGCAGCAGTCAACCACCCGCTGCGGCAGCCTATAAAAAGGATGTGTCTGTCAGCACCATGTTTCTCCCAACAGACCCCCCCAACAAGCTAAACCAGAAACGTCAAACATAGGTGCAAATACCTGGAAACAGCATCCATACCACACTCCAGTTCACAGAGGGGTCGCGCGGGCCCGCCACAGGTTGTCCAGATAGAGGGCCAGCCATGTTCAGGGCGGGCACGAAAAGGCATCTTGGCTGTGTACGAATTAGTGAAGGACGTATGGGGTGGGGGGGAGGGGGGGAGGGGCAGCGAATTGTCCACAGGAGGACCAGTAGGACGGGGGGGGGGGCAGGGGACTCCATCCGGGTCAGTGGAGGTAGTAAACGCAAAATTTACGTCTGGGCAGTTCCTGTCAGTGTAAGCGCGGGACCGCGGGGCCCCTATCATTAACCAGCGCAGCGCGAACCTTTAGCCCATGTCGTCTGAAATACTCGTAGCACGTGAGGTACTTGTGGAGTCAGGGGCCGTGCGTTCTGTAGTCCACTGTACAAACGGGCCCCATATGTCAGTGGGTCTGGAAGCGGTGGGCATGGTCTCCCAATAGTGCGTCAGTTGTGTGTGGCCGTAAGTCACATCCCTGATCCAGCTCTCAAGCGTGGGGAGGGCCGGCCTGCCCCAGTGTATAGCGATCTGTCGTTTGGCATATAACAGGAGTAATGCATGTAGTTTCCTGTCGCAGGGCTCAGTGTGCTTAACATACCCCAGCAATCCCAGCAGTGGAGACGGTGAGTCACTCCTTTGTGTGATTTGATTGATGGCATTGAAGATCCCTGACCAGTATGCCCTCAGCTTGGGGCAGCTCCAAGCCACATGAATAAAGGTGGCATCGTCACCCCCACATTTCCAGCAAGAGGCATCCTCACGGATACCCATACGGCGTAGTAGTGTCGGAGTGCGGTAGTATCTGTGTAGGAATTTGAAGTGGATAAGCCGCAGTCGGTAACTAGGGGATAGAGCTGTGAGTTGCGCGCAGCAATACTCCCATGCGTCATCCGGCAGCTGGTCCCCCAGGTCCTCAGCCCAAGCGGTCTCGGCCGTGGCTACTGTCACCGGGGCTTGTTCCTGCATGCAGTTATATAATCTGGACACCAGCTTCTTAGGGGAAGGTCGTGAGAGCAAGTTTTGGAGGGCGGCTAGTGCGCAAGGCTCTTCCGGGAAGCACGGTCCTATCTTCTTGCAAGATTCCCTAAGGGAATGATATAGTAATTTGTCAGCAAACGTGCAGGGCTGGTCATCCCCATCCGCAGGCATCTCGAAAAATGAGCCATCTGGATATAGGTCAGCGAAGGTGAGAAGTCGATTCCCACGGATAGCGAGGACGTCACCTCTTGCCGTCAAACAAGGCAGCATCGGGTTGCCCCTCAGAGGAACCGCCGGCGCATAAAGCAGGGAGAGACCAGCTCGTTTCCGAAGTTCACGCCAGGACCAGCGGACCATTTCCACTGTGTCTACATCACGCGACGGGCACGTAACCTCTCCATATAGTGCCACTCGTAATGGCAAGGGGGCGACCACTGCCAGTTCCACCGCCACATGCGGCTGGTAGGGGGTGGGGTAGGCCCAGAAATGCAGGAACTGAGCTTGTGCACAGAGTGAATAGAGCTTCAAGTCCGGGGCCCCCAGGCCTCCCTGTCGGAGCGGAAGCGTGAGTAGGTCCCAGGAGACTCTGGCTTGGCCGCCGGCCCACACCAGTTTCAGCAGTAGTGAGCGGACCCGGGTGTGGAAGTGCGTTGTCATAGGTAGTGGTACGTTGACGAACAAGTACAAGAATTTGGGAAGGACCACCATTTTGGCCAGTGCAATTCTAGCGACCAGGGACAGCGGTAGCTTATTCCAGACTTCGACCTTTCCTTCCAACCAGTCCACCGCCCTACCAAAATTCAGCGACCACAACTCCTGCACATCTCGGCTGATCCAGATGCCCAAATACTTGACAGCTTCCGTCTCCCACCTGAGGGGGTAGTCAGGGGCAGGTCTAACAGTGCTCTCTGTCAGGGGGAAGGCCACCGACTTCGACCAATTAATGGATATCCCTGCCAAACCCTCAAATCTCACAAATTCTCGAAGTAGTGGGCTCAGGTTGTCTTTAGGGTTCAGGACGTACAAGGTGACATCGTCCGCGTACAGCGAGATCAGTAAGCTTCTAGCACTAAATCCGATGCCCCTGGCAGTGTGGTGCTGCCGAACTCGAGCCGCAAGTGGCTCCATCGCAATCGCAAAGAGGAGCGGGGACAGAGGGCAGCCCTGCCTAGTACCCCTCGAGACAGCGAATGGCTTGGAGACGAGACCATTAACGCTCACTCGGGCTCTGGGTTTCGTGTAGAGGAGCTTGATGAGGGTCAGGAAGTTTTGGCTGAATCCCATCCGCCTCAGTACACTGAAGAGGTAGGGCCATTCTAAGGAGTCGAAGGCTTTGGTGGCATCCAAAAACACCACCGCTGCCTGTACTGACGGGTGTAAATAGTGAAGGACCGAAAAGATCGTTCTGAGATTATGTGATGTTGCTCGGCCAGGGATGAATCCCGATTGATCTGGGAGCGCTATCATCGGCAACATCGGTTGTAATCTATCGGCAATTACTTTTGCGTATACCTTGGCATCTACGTTTATAAGGGACAGGGGCCTGTAAGAGTCCAGCTGTTGGTCATCTTTGTCTGGCTTGAGGAGCGTGACAATGAGAGCCTCGCGCATGGAGTCTGGGAGGGAATTTGACTCGAGAGCCTCGACAAACACAGAGTGTAGTCTCGGCGCTAGTTCAGCCACGTAGGTTTTATAAAAGGAGGTGGTCAGGCCATCTGGGCCAGGAGCTTTATTGGCCGGCATGCTTTTAATCACCTGGGCGATATCTTGCACTGTAACGGTGAGGTCCATGTATTGTCTGTGGTTGTTGTTGAACCACACGAGTGCTATGGAGTCAAGGAAGTCCCGCAGTGACGCCGGTGTCGTGGGCTGTCTTGAGGTGTACAGGGCAGCATAGAAGTCTGCGAAGGCGCCTAACACCGCCTCTTGGCCTACTACTAGACGTCCGGTGTTATCATAGATAGTGTGTATGTAGTTCGACTGTGTGCGAGGAGCAATCAGTCTGGCAAGAGTCCTGCTTGGCCTATCTCCCTCCCCATACCTGCGCGCCTCTGCCTGCCTCCCTAGAAACCGCACCTCTCGCTCCGCCTCCTCATTAAATGCCAACAGTTTAGCTTTCAGAGCGCCAGCAGTCGCCAACGATGGGCCGGAGCTAAAAGCAACATCTAGGTCCTTCAGTTCCCCCTCAATTTTAGCTAACGCGTCTCTTATGGTGCGTAGGACCCCTGCTTTTCGTGCAATACATTGACCCCTTATAACAGCTTTAAATGCATCCCACACAATGGCTTCAGAAGTGGCAGACCCAGCATTCTCTGCAAAGTAATTAGTGATATCCTCTCTTATCTCCTCTACAAACACAGGGTCTGTGAGCGCGTGTGGGGGAAGGCGCCATTGGAACGCCCTATGTGCAGCGTCGGGGGGATGCAATACCAACATACACGGAGCATGGTCTGATAGTGATCTAGCCATAATATCAACATTTGACACCCATGTCGCAACTTCAGGAGACACCAACCAGAAATCTAGTCGCGACCAAGCAGCCTTATGATAGGTGTAGCAGGTCCCTACTTTTGCACCCGGATTTCTAACTCGCCACACATCTGAAAGTAAACCCTCACTCATGATATCAGAGATCGCTTGGCGCGCTCTAGTGTTCTGCGGTCTGCTCACACCTCTGCGATCCGTGTCATCATTTAACACAACGTTGAAATCCCCCCCCACCACGACCGTCTGGCAGTCCAGCAACACAATTTTCACCCAAACATTTCTAAAAAAGTCAGGATCATCCACATTCTGCCCCTGTAAAGCCCCATGGAGCAGGACATATCTTCCCTCCGCATCCCTCACATGGGAGTACTCCCGCCAATCCAACCCTCTGCGAATGAGTATAGCTACGCCCCTCGCATAATTTGAATAAATGGAAGAATAAACGTGCGCCCATCTTGAATTCTTCAATCTAGCTGAGGGGGTGACATTCAGATGTGTTTCTTGTAGGAAGCAAATATCTACATTGTGTCGTGACAACACGCCATGCATCAAGCGAGCTTTTTTGAAGTCCCCAAGGCCTCTAATGTTCCAAGTCCAGATTTTGATACCTCCCATTAAAGCATTTCACAGCCCCGAACCCCTATCACATAACCCCGCCCCCGGAAGCCATCCTGGCACTTAGACACCATAGCCGCAGGCCCAACGCACAGAAATATAGGCATGTGTAGTAGTACAATGCACCCAATACGAACCAAAACTCGCAACATATTAAAACCCCCCCTCCACCCCCTTCCCTCAGCAACCCCCCAATCAGGTCGTGACATATCCCAGTAACATGTACGCAATGCGTAGAAATACCCCAACATCAACAACAAAGGGAGGCACCCCATGAGGCGTGGTGCGCTCGGCTAACACCCCCGTGTACGCGGGGTGGCTACTATCAAACTTTAGTGGTCCTGGGTTCTGGCAGTGCCCCCACCCCGTAGTCCTCAAAGTCCGCAGCCAACCAGTGTCCCAGTGGGAGCGCGGAGACGGCAGCACAAGCCGGTGCACAATGGCGTCTCAGGAACTTACCCCCAATTAGTCAGTTCGGGAGGAGCAAACCTGTGCGAGAGTTCAATCCGGCTTTCAACTGTGACACAAAGAGTAAATTTGCAGCCTTGCAGGGTGAGCATGTCAGAGACCTCAGTCGTTGTCACTCAGGTGCTCCGAAGCTTCCTCGAGTCTTGGCGATTTTCTCCTGGCCCCAGCACAAATGTGTTTAGCGAATTTGAGGGCTGATTTGGCGTCAGTGAAGAAGTGAGAGGTGTTTTCGTGGTGGACCTTCAGCTTTGCCGGGTATAGGAGAGAGTAGGGCACTCCGGCTTGTAGTAAAACTTTCTTCGCTGGTAAGAATTCCTTCCGGGCCGCTTGCACCAGAGGGGTGAAATCTGGGTAGAAGGAGATGTGATTACCCTGATGCGTGATCTTGCCCTTCTCTCTCGCCAAACGTAGAATGACGTCCCTATCTTGGTAGTTAAGTAGTTTAGCCAGGATCGGACGCGGTGGGGCTCCCACCGGGGGTTTCTTCCCCAGTGATCTGTGTGCCCTCTCCACCGTGAACACCGGGGACAAGTCCGGGTCAAACAGATCATGCAGGAGGCTCGACACAAACAATTCCATCTTTCCCGTGTTTGTAGTCTCTGGAACGCCCGTAATGCGGATGTTGGATCTTCTGGAGCGCGCTTCCAAATCGTCCGACTTGGCGCGCAAATTGTCGAGTTCACGCTCCAGCGTCGTGATGTGCCGCTTAGCCTGTTGCTGGAATTCGCAACACTCAGTTTGCCTATTTTCGAGACAGTCCAGTCTCTTCTCGTGGGTGTCCACCTTAGCCTTCACGGTTTCGAGTTGCGCCGTCATGGTATCAAGTTTTGCATCTATGCTCTTCAGGCTGGTCCTCACCTCCATGATGAGGGCCCCAAAGTCTATGTCCGGGGCAGCACCCTGCGATGTCGATGCACCAACATCCGGTTCCATTGTCGCGTTCTTCGGAGGCTTTCTACTGTCAAAAGTCAGCTTAGGTTGTTTGGCGTCATTTTTCCCCATCTCAGCAGTCAAGAGATATCCACCGGCCAAGCAATGGGACAGCACCCCTCTGTGCCACCGCTAGCAAGTGCCCCGTATGAACGTGACTGACCAGGCGGTGCCAGTGCGCGCCATGCGTGACTATTAATACGCGGCAAGTAGGGCCAGCCGCGTTAGTGACCTCTGTAGGTGCCCAGTGAGCTCAGCAAGCTTCAGCGTTTAACTAGGGCCTTCTCCGGATGCAAAGTGGCGGGCTCCCGCAGTGCAATGGGGGGTCAACTCACACCACTAGAAAAGCGCAGCACCGGGGCTCAGGGGATTCAGGGCTGCAAGGTGCTTGTCCGTGCGTGCAATTGTGTGTCCCGCCGAGCCGAAGATCAGCGGGAGGTCCCGGCGCTGCTGCGAAGCGGCAGGATCGACAGGGCTCCTCGTCCCTCCATGGCACCCTCTCATCTCCTCTCCGGTCGTCGCCGTGATGTAGCTGGCGCAGGCCAACGTCTCCGATCTCCACCGGGCTCGACACCGGCCAGCGCCGCCTTCGGCGGCTGCAGGATCACCGCACCACAGCGCGGCTGTTCTGCCAAGCCGCGCCGGTCTTCTCTATCTCCCCACAGCCTTCCGCCAGGGGAACTCTCCGTCGGCAGCAGTGGGGGTTTAACAGCGAGGTGCCCACAGCAGGTACCGCTCAATCAGCCGGGGCCTCTACAGCCGCGGCCCACCGTGTCTCGCGGCTTCCAGCGAGAGGCACTTCCGGCGCGGGTCAGGACCAGCCCGCCAGCCGGCAAAAAAGTCGTCCGTCTCCGCTTCGAAGGGGAACCGTCCCCGCGCTCCCAACTCGGGTCGGAGGATCACCAGGGTGTAGGTGACAGAACCCGGGAGGTGTGGGGTTCCGCAGTCGCCAGGAACAGGATTATGCAAGGATTAATCGGAGTAGCCGGCGGAGCTCACTCAAAGAGCGGCCATCACGCTGCTCGGCTAGCCACGCCCCCCGTGCACATATATCCTTTACATTATTTTTACTCTGATCGTTAGGAGTGATTTGCATCAGCATTAATTTTGTGTATTCCCCCGTAAACATTTAGGCTATTGAGAGCTCAATCTGGTGGTAACCTTTTGATGAACTGTGGTTTAAATCTGGTATGCTTGAAAGTATGGACAGTTTGCAGCTTAGTTCGTTTTGTAGAGAAGCAGTGATTTTTTAAGTCTTTCCAAGATGGCACCCGTTGAGGTTGTTATGTGGTAGTCCGTCTTTTAATGAATCAGCAACAGTTGCGGTTTACTTCCGGTGGAGTATGGGTATAACACGCTTAGGAGCGCCGAGTATCCAATCGCATTGACATACAGCATCTGCCCTGAAGGATCTAGTCGTGATTTCAAGCATACGAGATAGGTGAGATTGATTTGCGCTCTAGCCGACTTGGAGGTATTTGATTAATGTTTGTTGATCAGTAGTTAAGCCTTTTTTTATCATTACTTTGCAGAACGCTGACAAACATAGTCTGTTTTTATAGTTAACAACGTTCGCAAGAGATTAAGCCAGGTGGGTAGTACCTTGTGCCTACGGTGGGGGTGAATAAGTGGGGTAAGATAGTGTATGATGTACGCATCACCGTGACTCTTGTTTTTGTTCATAGAGCTGTTACACGCAGTGGGAGAGGTTTCCAAACGTGAGTATAGACTGTCAGGTGTTTAGAGTAGGACTTCCACTTAAAGTTTTAAACACTGGTGGTGGTAGTAGTTACAGGTTGTTCGGTCATTTCGTTCTGATGGCACTAAACTTTTACATTGTCTCTACACTTTTTCTGACTTCCGTTTCATCACTTTTTCTTTTATTTCAGTAATTGTTTGATTCAGAGGAATGATCAAAAGAAAGCATTGTGAAGCAAGGGATATTATATTGTTTGCTGACTTATAAATCATGACCCTCTTGCACTTAAGGATTGTTTTATGCATTGGTATGAAAATGTCACAAATTTGATTTCATTTATGTATTTTGTAGATTCAAGGTCCCCGAAGAAGGGCATTGGGCCCGAAATGCATCGGGCAACAATGAAAGATTGGAATCATTGAAGTTTCTGTTTTCAAATGATCTGAAATGGAATTATATAAGAATTGAATTAAAATGAAACGTTTATTTTAAAGAGATTGAGATTGTGTTGATGGATTTTTTAATTAGTCAACTCAAGAATTAACCCCTTCGATGCGCATGCTGGAGCGGTTCCGTCATGCGCATCGGTTGCGCTGTGCGTATGACGGAACCGCTCCGTCATGGCCCCGCCCGCGCAATAGAACTTTCAGCACAGCGCAGTAATCCGCGTCGCGCTGAAGGGGTTAATTGTGTGCAAAAAAGTTTTGAATACATTGTTGTATAAATGTTTTGTATATAGAAAAAAATTGTTTGTAATCACCTTGAGCAAATGTGCATAGTGGTCAAGTCAATGTGACTTGAAGTAGGTTTACGGATTATGTCAGGCCACCTGGTTCACGGGTTACAGCATACACCACCATCTTAGAGTGTGTATCACAATATGCAACTTTTACAGACTTATAATGCTGTTATCATAATATGAATAAACAGGCCTACAAATACCAGAATGCATGCGTGTTAGAAATGGGATTTCTGGTTGGCTAGGGCTTGTGCCAAAGCCAGGCAGAAACCACCACTCTAGTCAGGGCTGGGGAGTTACACGCCAAAGATAACCCCTGCTCACCCCCTTGGTAGCTTGGCACGAGCAGTCAGGCTTATCCCGGAGGCAATGTGTAAAGCGTTTGCGCGCGTACCCAGCAACAACACCCAAGGCCCACCACAAAGGAAACTCCACACAAGGTATTATATAAAAATAGCCTTTGTATTATAATAAACACATTAGATGATAATCACACAATTTACACTGTGCCAACTGGCACTGGGCAGAATTTTACAAGGGACTATTTACACGGGACAGGGCCACATGGGCCACTGTCAGAATTAGCACAAATCACCAAGTGTACATGTAGAACATAACACCAATTAGCACTGTAGAACACAACCAGTAACTACTGGCGCAATAATGACCTCAGCGTCATCACACTAGCATCAGGTATAAAACCTATCCTGTACCCATCACAGGGGCATAAAGACATTTATGCAATTTCTCATCCGTCTAGCATTAGACCTAACAACCTAAGTATACCTACACTAGGGGCGTATATCGCACAGGGAAGTACAATCTCCCTAACATCAACCTAAACAGGTAAAACAACCTCCTAGGCAGAAATAACCACATTTAGAGGTATGAAGCACAGGGTGCGCAAAACATGCTATATACAGTACATTTCCTAGCACCAAAAGCATGAACACAGGGTGCGCAAAACATACTACACTGTACATCTCCTAGCACCAAAATCACATTAGAGTCCAGGATGCCCCAGAACCGAAAACGTAGCAGCTGGCACTAAGTGCTGCGCAGCTGTGAAGGTCAGGGGGCGAAGGAGTGCATCTCACTCCTAAATCACGCATGTCCCCCAAAGTAAAAGAAAGACCTAAACGGTGCAGCTGCCCACTACTTGCTGGGCAGCTGTGAAGCGATTATAATGAGGCCTGGCACCACTGTGCCATCTGGACACATAGCTAGGCAAAACGTTGCAGCTGCCTGCGCTCTCGCAGGGCAGCTGGGAAAGGAGCAAGGGGCCCTGGCACATCTGTGCCTTTGGGGCCTCACTGGGGCTTTCTACATCGTCACAGTTGCCCACTGTCTAGCGGGGCAACTGTGACCATCGCGGCACAAGGGGACTTTAAAGTACTTTGCCCCCAGGTTGGAGCCACCTAGGCTCTAAGAACATTATGCCAAACGTTGGAGCGGCCCGCAACGGCGGGTCCGCTTATGAAGAGGCGCTGTTGTTTTACTCAGCGCGGCCCCTCTGGGCCTGGATACATCGGTCTCCCCACAACGGTGGAGCGGCCCGCTCTCCAGGTGGGACCGCTCGGAATAAGTGCCTCGACCGGCACCTCCCCGCCCCCTTGAGCCCTCACTCACCGGCTCGGGGGGCGGTTTCCTTTCCTCCGGTCTCGGCTTGCCTCGTTTCACCCGGGCCCCCTCATGGGACCCGGGACTTCCTCATGGAGCCTGCGAGGCTCCGTCTCGATCTCTGCCAGCGGGGCGGGGACCTCCTCTCCCTGCTCCGCCCCAATCCCAGGCTGACCATGCCTGACTTCCGGCCTCGATCGGGCCGGCGGCGGTGATCTCTTCTCCGTGAACTGAGGAGTAGGCACCCTCGTTCATTTCAATCAAGAGCGGGGTGGGCACCCGCGCACCATAAATACCGCAAAGTCACGGGGTGGGCACCCGCGCATACAATTAACTAAATAAACGGGGTGGGCACCCGTATTGGCACACAAACAGCGGGGTGGGCACCCGCGACAGGACACAATGAGGGGGAATCCCTACGCTGGGGATTCCCTCTTGAGGAGTTCGCAGCACGGCAGGCGGCAGAGAGGCGCTCGGGGAAACCAGGGAAGCGCCATTCCATAATAATAAAGCGCTCCTCAGCAGATTGGAGACACAGCGCTCCCCAAGCGCTAGGCAGGCTGTAACAAGCCTTGGCAAAGGGAAAAGTTCTAAGCAGTCCTGGGCATCAGAAGATGGAGCACAGCAGCTCCCAGCAAAGGAAAAGGCCCAGTAAGTCCATCTGGCATCCAGGGGCGAGGCAAGCCTTCCCCTGGGCCCCAGCAGCAGCACGCCCCTGGTAGATTCAAGTACAGAACGAGAACATTTTCATGGGGTCACAGCCCCTCTTTTATAAACCAAATCCCTTTGTCTCAAGGGTGCAGGGAAGGGGCGAACCAGATACAACTGGTTCCTGAGCACTTTGTTTTGCTCAGCCCCTCTCCCTATTCACAGAGCAGGCCAGGGTCATCAGTCGCACCACAGGGGGCGGAGCCAGCATTGTGTGGGGAAAGCCCAGCCCTATTCAGGACCCAGGTGTACTCCTCCCACCCATCTAGCTGGTGATCTCCCTATTCACCACTGGGTGACCCCTCCTGACTCTGGGGATTCCCTAGCCCGTCACCTGACCTCAGCCAGCCGATCACGCGACAGGCAGTCACTGCACATTTATGCCAGCGTCTAGAAGTGGCACTTCCACACTAGACACAGCCACGCCGCACACATCATCGCGCAGCATTTAATCACACGAGTCCGCACATACCAAACTCGCACCTGCACTCCCCACGCATCAGGAACTACCAGGGACACATACATTCCCCCATGCATTCCTATGGGAGGGCAGGTCGGTCTCACTAAATCCTACACAGAGCGCACGCGCTTTCCACTGGGACACAGTGTGAAAGCACCTAGAGGCCTAAATCCACTAATACACCATAGGGAAAAAGCTAATATACTCGTAAAAAGTTTAGGGATGAACCTGCCAGAAGGGCCAAGTCCAACAATGCGCATAACCTGAACTAAACGTATTAATCATGCATGAACATGGGATTCTTAACATCTATATCACTCGAAGCTGCGGCCAAACGCCATTACATTTGGCACGCCCAGCCACTCCTGGCTTTACCGCCACCCCTGAAAAGCCATCTATTTATCTCTTGGTTTTCGCCTTTTGGATTGGTTTTAATGTCTGGATGTCTCACAGACAAGGAGGTATATTTAGAAGAAAAGCAATGGAGCGCGGCGTTAAGGAAAGAAGACTAAGGAAGCACTTCGTAACTTTTGAAACGCAGGAATGCACCGTATTTATAACAAAACAGTGCAGCCCTGGATTTCTCCCTGCCCTGATTACAGCTGCCTAGTACCATCGCAGGCCCCCTTGGACCACAGTGTAAGAGTGCCTGTGTTGTGGGAATTATTGTTTATGGGCAGGAAGGTGTCCTTTACTGTACATAAACAATGTATGTATGCATGTATTTGCATTTATAAAGCGCACTGTAACCCTACGGGCATCCTGGCGCTAAGACACAGTAACAAGCATTTGCAATGCAATAGGTCTCGCATTTATAAGAGTTTGAGCTATTGGCATTGTAAAATTACAATGCCTTTTATTTATGTTTTGGTTTTAAAACAAATAAAAGGCATTGTCATTTACAATGTCAGTAGCATAAACTTGCATAAAAGCAGTGTGCTGCATGCAGCAGTGTCATGCAGCATGCCGCAGTGAGTAATGCAGCAGTGTGCAGCAGTGTGCAGCAGTGTGTGGCGTGCAGCAGTGTGCGGCGTGCAGCAGTGTGTTTCGTGTAGCAGTGTGCGGCGTGCAGCAGTGTGAGGCGTGCAGCAGTGTTTCGTGTAGCAGTGTGAGGCATGCAGCAGTGTGTGGCGTGCAGCAGTGTTTCGTGTAGAATTGTGCGGCATGCAGCAGTGTGTGGCGTGCAGCAGTGTGAGGCGTGCAGCAGTGTGAGGCGTGCAGCAGTGTTTTGTGTAGCAGTGTGAGGCATGCAGCACTGTGTGGCGTGCAGCGGCATGCAGCAGTGTGCGGCGTGCAGCAGTGTCGTGCAGCATGCAGCAGTGAGTAATGCAGCAGTGTGCAGCAGTGTGTGGCATGCAGCAGTGTGTGGCGTGCAGCAGTATGCGGCGTGCAGCAGTGTGCGGCGTGCAGCAGTGTGCGGCGTGCAGCAGTAGGTGCGGCGTGCAGCAGTAGGTGCGGCGTGCAGCAGTGTGCGGCGTGCAGCAGTGTGCGGCGTGCAGCAGTGTGTAATGCAGCAGCATGCATGGGTGAGTGTGAGAGGATGGCATTTAGGTGCTGCGGGAGAAGACTTTATGCTTTGCACCCTCACTGCAGGCTCCGTTCGCGGTCACGAGATCCGGGTTTAGAGCGAGTGCGTGATCTTCTGGGAGACCCATGACCGGGCAGTGAGAGAGACTCACTGTTCACACAAGTTATTCACAAGCGCAGTTAGCGCACTCGAGGTGTCGGCGGTCGATGTGAGATGAACTGAAGCCCAGCCATCGCCTGGTTACACCATCTACTATGGGGCAACAAGATGTATGTAGTCTTTTAAGTGATGAAATGCCGACTGGAATTTGCGCCGGACTCTCTGGGGTACAAGTTTCGGGGGGGGGGGGGCTCAGAGCGCTGCCGCTGCCATGGAAAGAGTTAATGTGCGCACGAAAGCGGTATCCGAATTTAGATGGGAGGCTCTTATCACCGGCAAACAGAGCTTCAAGTCTGTAACTTAAAAATAATAGAAGAAAAAAAACGCCTAGGCGTTCAAAGCCCTGCCCCTCGCAGAGCACGGCATCCAACAGCAACCACTTCGGCGTAGAGGCTGGGGTCGTTTTATAAGCTGCGCTCTGACTCCATGCCCGCCCTCCTAATGTATTTTGAACAGCTAGTGAAACAAGGAGTAGAAGGAGTGTGAGAGAAAGAAAGGGAGAGCAGGCCACAAACGCATAAAGAGCCTGTGTATGCAGAAGACACGTCAAGAAGTGTAGGAGAGCGTGGGTTTGAGGGACGGAAACCTTGAAAAGGCAAGGGAAAGAATATGTGCTTGAACACCTGAAGTTAACCACATGAGAGATACAGGATAAGTGTGTCAGAGAGCGAGAGAGAGGGGTAGGAGAGAGAGAGAAAGAGAGAGAGGGATGCGTGGGAGAGGCACCCAGATGTGGGGTGCATTTATGTTGTATTGAGTAAGGTGTTATTATGTGGAGTTTGATTATGCTGCAATGAGTGGTATTTTGTGGAATGTAATGATGTATGGTGTAGAATTGTGTGGCATTTCATTATTTGGTATTGTGTGGAATTATGTGGGATGGTTTGGAGTGGTATTATGTGGCATGGTGTGAAGTAGTATTTAATGGTGTGGAATTATGTGGCATGTTGAGAAGTTGAATTTATTTTGTGCAATGCCAATTGGTCATGCTTTTGCGAGAGTTAGAGCTATTGGCATTGTAAGTGAAAATGTCTTTTACCCATGTGTTATGGAGTAGAGTGGATGTATGTGGTGAGGAGGGGAATTATGTGGGTTGGATTGGAATTGTTTGTTGTGGAATTTTGTAGTGTAGAGTGGATGTGTGTAGTGGAATTATGTGGCATGGTGTGCAGTGGAATTATATGGATATTAATTATGTTGGTTTGAGTGTACTGGAATTATGCAGACTGGGATTATGAGTTGTAAAGACTGGAAGGGCTAGGGCAGTGTTAGCAGAATGGCAAACCCTACTTGATGTGCAACTCACAGCCACTGTAAAATGCAAAAAATATGGTGGCTTTTAAAACTAAATATGCTATATGTACACAGACCAAACATAAGGATGGTTGCATATTTGTAATCAGTAGTTGCACATAATATAATATTTAATGCAAACAACATATCTCTTAACACAGCTGTTTGCTGCGATTCATGAACCACAAACTGTCACACTCATAACATGCACTGTTGAAGGCAAACGATCGGACTTTCAGGTACAAACACTTTGATGCGTGCATTTCATTTGTGCCTGACTATATTTGTGTGTGTTAGCTCCATAACACAAAACATGAACTCAAGCACTCATCAAAAATACATTCTTATCATTAGCAAGTCATGTACTCGGCGAAGTTCTGAAAATGCCGCCATTTGTAATGAAGTCTTCCTGTTTGACACAGGCACTCTTGCAAATCAATTCCAAAATATGCTTTTATCCTTAACGAACGACTTAAAATTAAATGTATTTCATTTATGTATGCCCTGCATTTCAGGAACATATCTATTTCGTTTGTTTGCACACATACAATATTATAAGCAAGCACGATTTCCAATTTTGAATTAAAGTGAATAGAGCAGTATTGGGCCAATCAGTTTGAAATGAAAATGTTTCTCTTCTGGGCAGAGCATGGTCATTTGGGGCAATTGACAGTGTTTAGAGCCCATTTCCTGTGCATGGTAAGATCTCTGCAGACTATGGAGCCAGCCAGCGTGCTTTCTTTCCACATTGTCACTCTGATGTGCACAACACAGGACTCAAGCTGTCAATCTATGTGTCAAGCACTATTGTTGGTTCACTTCACTTTACAGCACGTGAAAGGAGTGTGTCTTCCTTTCTTATTTATATTATAATTTGCGAGCGTTACCTTGAGATTATGGAGCACGAGTTGGAAGAAAAGAGAGGAAAGAAACAACACCAGGGATTGAGCAGATGGCTCTACAGTTCCTGTCACTGGGTTAGGCAGTGTGATTTGGGAACACATGCCTGCTTGGTACACGGAATGGAAAGTCTTTCAAGCACATTGCACCGTTTTCAAGCTTTTGCAAAGGACGCCCTGCTGCCCCCGAGTCTTGCTGAAAGGCCTTTGGTGGTGCTATCAGTCACAAGAAAAGAAGAGCTTTATCTGGGGCATACAGGCGCGCCTCTTTCTTCACTCAACAGAGATTTAGGGCCTCATGTAGGTAGCCATATACCGGTCGGTAACGGCCGATTTTCGGTAATTATACCGTTACCGACCGGTATATTGGCTATTGGTATGTAGGGGGTCAATTTCTGAAATCGGAATTTACCGAATCGGTAAAACTACCGAATCGGTAAAATTACCGAATCGGTAACGTTACCGATGTGGTAATTTTACCGATTCGGTAATTTTACCGAATCGGTAAATTCCGATTTCAGAAATGATATGTAGGGGGAGTGTGTGTGTGTGTTTATGAGTCGGTATTTACCACCAACTTTTAGTTGGTGGTAAATAATTAATGTATGTTTGTATGCATTTGGAAGCGCGTAGCAGTGTGCAATGTGGCATACATACATGCCCTTAGGGCATGTATGTGTGCCACATGTGCACACATGGCCGAATCAGGGGTGCAACAGGGTGTCAATGTGACACCCTGCCACCCTTGCATTTTCTCCACCATTACCGAATCGGTATTTACCGATTCGGTAATGAGGCATACCTTCCCCTCAATGGGAAGGTATGCCTCATTACCGAATCGGTAAATACCGATTCGGTAATTACCGAATTGTAACGAATCGGTAAAAAATACCGACTCATTACCTACATACGAGTTACCACTTCTAAAATACCGATTCGGTATCGTTCGGTATTTTAGAAGTGGTAACTCGTATGCTACCTACATGAGGCCCTGAATGAGGTCTCCTTGTAATCATGCTCAGTAAAGAGTGCAGTCTGCGAGTGAAACTCCTGTGTGCTGCGCATCGTAGGAGCGGCTGACCGAAGACAAGAGAGATATCTTTACATATCAAACCCTCTCACCAAACACCAGTCTGAAAGTATGCTATGAAACCCCACAAACCATTGCACTATGTCCTTATCTCATGGTTTATTCAGGAGTTTTGCACTGGACTGCATTTACCCTGCAAGGGACGGTCATACCCAAACACAGAAGTATTTATTGTTATGTTTAGCATTTGTTTGCGCCTCCCAATATTATACAAATACTGAAAGGGAGTACGGAAGAAACAAAACTGCCAACTTTTGACCTGGGGACTGGGTTCGCATCTCCGCATCGGCTCCACCCCTTCGTGTGCTGATTTGTTGTTATCTCCGTTGTTATTGGCGTCATCATTTATGCAGCAAGTCACAACAAGCAGGAAGTGGGATAAGGGAGAGGGTGGCAAATGGTGAGCACTTTCGCGGCGGCTTTGATGTTCTCAGTGGCCGCGGCGGCTCACTGAGAACATCAAAGCAGCGCAAAATGAGCTTTTGGAAACGGGGGATTTGAAAGTGCAAACTAGTGCTTTCAGGCTGCCAAATGGTGCGCGCGCCCGGCGCACATGCACTGTTTTTGGAGGCCTGAAAAGCACTAGTTTGCACTTCCAGGTCCCCCTTTGACAAAAGCTCTCGCGAGAGCAGCGCTAAAGCGCTGGCTCAGCGAGACCTAAAAAGAGTACAAATCTGAGCCGGTCAGCCGGTTACCCTCTAGGAAAGAGCCAGGTCTTAACTTGCTTGCGGAACAGCAGCAAATCCTGTATTTGTCTCAATTCCGGCGGAAGACTGTCCCACAAGCGCAAAACCCATTGCCCTCCCCTTTCACGCTAAGTCTAGCGTGAAAGGGTGCCTTGGCTGGGTCCAAACTGGGGTGGGGTGGTGAGCAAAAGAATGATGGGTTTAACCCAGGTCCTTGTGACTGGGGGTGAATCTTTGCATTGTCCGGCGTTCCGTCCATCAATTGTTTCTTTTGCTTACTTTGCAAGGCAGCGTTCCTTGTGAATAAGGCGAAGCCCGTAATGCCACAGGAACGTAAATAAACGAGACGTTCCTGTGGCGATAGGGGCTTGTAAATATGCTCTACGGTTTTTGCCCATTTTACTGCCGCAGACACAGTTCTGAGGAATTACTTTACTATGGGAGGTTCAGATTTGAATTCTCTGTGCCAACAAGGGATTCCAATGGTGCCAACAATGGCTCCCATTGGTGCCAACAGTAGTTCCCTCTGCATGCAGAACATCGGGGTAATGAGGGGTCCCCCCAGGTCACCTGGGCGTTTATGATGTCATTAATCAGTCCAGGTCTGGCAGTCCGATGTTCACCATTCACCTTGCCCCACCTGCTGTACAGCAGGTGCCCCTGTATGCAGCTCAGCAATTGATCTGTGGGGCGGGCAGGCACACTGCTACTAGTGGGCCATAAGCGTGACATTTCCACAGCAGTTGTGTGTCCAGTAGTGAGTACTAGACAGCAAAGAACATGCAAAGTTTGCGCTTTAATTTATTCCTCACATGCCCTCCCTTCTAAATGTGCCTGTGCTTTCACGGCCTGTCTTTCCTGAGTCCAGGGATGAGCAGCCCCCAGCTAATATCCAAAAAGAGACTGGGACAGGCTGCAACAAGCAGGCACCGTGATTACTGTATGAAAGAACTCTGTACGGTTTATTCAGTAATTGACAAGGGTCGTGAAAATAAGGCGTGATGCCATCAATAACGTGATGAACAGTACACATTCATCATGCCTGCATCAGGGAGGGCCAGGCTGTGAAGACATATCAGGCAGTCACCCAGGCAGGCACATTCATTTTGTAAAGTTATCAGAAATTCTGACCGCGGGGAAGAGATTTATAGTCCCGGCCCTCTGAAATAAATGCCAGTGCTGAGCACCGGAAACCACCGGCACAAATTAAGCACTGATTGTATACAATACCAAGAGGGAGATTTTGGTTAGCTCATCATTTGTTGCCTTTCTTGTCAATCTCAATCTTGCTTATTATTGATGTCTTTCTTTCCTCTTCTTGTCTTTGTCCCTCCCCTGAAGCATAGCTTCTCTACCAGCCTTTTGATTAGATGTCTTGCACCTTTCCACAGTTCATATCAGGGATCTATTTTTTGTCTTTTTCTTACGTACTCCATGGGAGTGCATGTGTTTTCTTGCCTTCTCTTCCCTGTGTTTCTTCACCTCTCACATTCCGATCCTCATTCTCTCTTTTTGTTGCTCCCCACCTTTACCAACTCATCTGTACACGTATTAAGGTATATTTTTGTCATGCTTGGCTAAAGAGAAAATGTAATAAGTAATGTGGATTTTCTTTTATCTCCTGCCTTCCACACCTTACATCAAAGCCCAGGGACTGGAATTCTAAGGCAGCATTTATGGTGCAGAGAGGAGGCCAGGCTGTGTTTGAGGCAGAATATTTGATGTAATGAACTAGGAGGTACTATTTGTATCAGGGAAGAAAGGTAAGGATGGACGGAGAGGAAGGAATGCCAGGGAGTACTTCTTGGTGCCCTCACAAATCCCTATGAATGTCATGCTTCATCATCAGGCGTGTTCATCACAAGGCACTGCAATGCCCTACAGGACCCACGAAAGGTCACTTTGACTGAGATCTTTTTATTGGTATGATGATCGTATGTGAGGGCGTCCAGAGCATGGGAGGTGGGGTGGGTGTGTATTGTGCGTAAGGGAGGTTAAAACTGGCTACAAGATACCAAAAAGGGTTAATATGGTGGCTCTCTTGGCAGTCTTAAAAAAACATGATAATTTTGGGCTAATGTAGACAGGTGATGTGACCCAGTAGTCTAAAAGACTGTGTGTGATCAGATCGACATGTTTCGCCCCTAGTGGCCCAAAATGATCAGCAAGCTTCTTCTGGGCCCAGAAAGGCTATGTGCTGCCCTACCCCACACCTAACACATGCTGTGTAGCATAGTTATTACCCTAGAAGATACCTGGTTCAACGTGAGTAAAACAGCTGACCGTCCAACCCTATGAATTGGTCACGATTGCCCCACAGGTCAAGAGGCAGAGGTTAGCACACAGCTGCTAAACGGTGTTGGCACTGTGAGCACAACAAACCTACCCTCCTCTGCTTTCCTCAAAGAATATTGACATAAAAATGTCTCTTCTCCTAGATGCTTAAATATCTTCTCCCTGGGCTGATGCACAGTACCAAATGGCCTGAGCATTTGCTCCAGGTCCCAGCTGTATGACACGTAAATGGCAAGCATTTTGCTTTAACTGTTGATATTTTCTTATTCCGTTGTGTTCTTCTAAGCACCTGCAACTCGTCCCCTGTGTTATTTTTAAGTTGAACTATGCGCAATAGTTTTTTAAAATTTTGCTTAGAGTTTCCTGTCTGAAATTTGAAAAATAAAGACTATTTTTTTTTAAAAGATTGAAAATATTGAATGTTTCTTTTGGAGGTACACTAAGATAAATGTTTGCTTTTCATTTACTCTTTTCTTTGGCAGCCAATAGATCAGCACTCTCATTATGGCTGTGCCAGTGCTTCTTGTCTAAGCATAAAGTTGAATTCCTTTTTATAGGAATCACCATGGATCAAACAGTGACATTGATTGGTTATGATATTGTACAGTACATGTGCTTACAACTTCGTACTGGACCGTGACCTCCAACTGATCACTCACCTACCACTGTAGAGTCAAGTAAGCAAAAGAACTCTCAGCTAACCAAATAGGGACACACACACTGTTATGTCTTGTGTTGTTATTGCTGTAATCTAGGAGTAAGCATCATTCTCTGTGAATGGAGATCAGTCAGTCTGTTGGGAGCCTCACTGGAGCCAGGGAGTGAAGTAGGCAACTCACCCACTCTCTTATTTGCTTCAGGGTGAATCCCACCCAGTGGGGTAACGTAAAATGATGGGGTTCCTCTGCAGAATGTGATGAGGGTCCCCCAAGTCTTCAATATCTCACAAATATTCATAGGTTTTAGGCTGAATGGGGGGCCTAAGAAGGGTTTGGGGGGCTCCTGAAGGATCCCCCCATACCGCAGGAGCCTGTGTTACACCCCTGTACAGACCCCAAGTTACCCTTCCCTAGATAGAACAAATTCAATATTTGGCTCAGAAGACGTAACAAATGTTACTCCAAAAGATGTTGTGAGCTCAGAAGCCACTCCATTGGCTTCTTCTGTATTAAAATCCACCTCAATTCTCTTATGACCTGAGGGACGTGACATCCTGGTATCACAGGAAGTGAAGGTGGCATTTTTAACTTGCGGTATTTGATGTAATTTGTGCTTTAGCACGATTTTTATCGTCAGCAAATGAAGTTATATTATCTCTAATAGAGGTTTTAGAGAAGAATTGAGTATTTTACTGTATATACTGGATTTCACTCATTATGGATTCTGTTGGATTTGAATTGAAATGCTTGTAAAATTTACGAAATTTGATAGGAAGTGGTTTCATTGGACAAATGTTTAAAGGGCCACGGTCTAAATAAACTTATATTTTGACTGACTGACTAAGACATGAAGCTGGCAGTCAGCACCATGTTGGAAAAGGTATATCACTCTATTCACACAGTGGGCTCCTCGACAAAAACACACACGCCGCCCCCCCCCCCCCATTGACATTTGAAAAGTTAGAGGTGGACTAAAATCCAGTAGCATATAGCTTTCTATACTTGGAAAACAGGCAAACATTGAAACATCAGGAATGCTATTAAGCACTAACCTTGCGCTCCTCAGCAGCGTTCTGCTCGGCGGAACGCGCTTCAATGCCATGTCATGAGTAGCAAGCACTATAATATATATAAATGCAAGAATAATACAATACAATACATTGTTTATGGATCGTGCATGACTTTGTGTAGAAGATACTCAGTTCATGTTTGCTTTTATAATATTCTAAGTGGGGTAAATAAAAGATATGACCACATGTCTTTAGGGGCACCAAGACATTCATTTAAACCACCCAGTGCAGCCTGGGAGTTGTAGTCCTGGCTCATCTCAAGTGAAGGAATCACTTAACACTGGTGGCGCCCTGTGCGACAATGTTTGTTGCCCCCCCCAATGACCACCTCTGCCATGGATTCCCTCACTCGCTCCCTTTGACAGTGCCCCTCAAGTCTCCATAACTACTGTCTCTCAGATTAATTTAGTTTTATAGCACCACTCATACCAATGTAAGGTGTCAGAGCACTTTACATCACACACATTGCACAGAGACAATCATATGTGTGTAAATCAGTGTATAGGAAATGTTACATCAGACAGGACTACAAGGTGTGGTGTCGGAGTGACATGTCATCGATACTGGTAGGCAATATAGTTTAGGAGTCCCTATTCTGGAAAAGCACATATTCAGAATTTAAAATGTAACACCATTGTTAGAGGTTCTCTTTAATAATAAGAATTGTTTTCTACCCAAATGAACCCTTTTCACAAGATTAGGATGATGAAAGACTGGGCAAAAAAAACATATAGCTGTAACATATACCTTGTTGTTCTCATGCAGCTCTTTGATGACAGTTAATAGCTCAATGTTCTATATTAGGATTTTGACTTATAAACTACAAGTAACAAAAATAGCTCTTTTACAGAAGCAGTAACCCACTTACCTATTTACATTATATGCACTATGTGATCTGCATGGTAAGTTCTTAGCAGCAGGTATTTTAACCCTCTGCACTACCTTAGGATGGATAAAGCGTTCCACTAGACAAACCTCCGGTCTCTTTCCAGGAATCACCGGAGTTACTTGACATTTTAATTGATGCCTGAAAATTGCTGGAGGCCAGGAACGCAGCAGCAGGTGCTTTTAAAATGTGAATATACTTTCAAAAATTACGCTCCTACCCCAAGTCAGAGCCCGGTGTGGTGGCACCGATCGCACCGCTTTAGAGTCGGGCTGGCCCCGGAACCAATAACAATTGAAACTTTAATTGCAAAGCTTTGTAGAAGGAGCAGTTCCAGTGGGAAATTGTATCACTTTCACATATAACATGAAGTTATCTAGTGGGTGTAGTCAGAGCTTTAAGTGGGCCGGGTCCTGCCGGTGTTCAACACCGACAGTTCTAAAATGCAGACGCTGAGACGGGTCCGTAGCGGGCTCTCCATTTTTGCCCTCACCCTCAGAGTGAAAAAAAAATCTTAATTCTGCAGCAGTGCCACCCTTCACTGCCTCTGATGTAACTTTAATAAGACTTGTTATAGTTCTTTCACAGCCTCATCATTTCCGAACTGAGGGCCATATTATCAAGGAACAGCGATAACATTATCGCCGCTTTAGCGGCAGGAAACTGTCGCTAAAGCGGCGATAATGCGCTTGATAATATGCCCTTGTGAATTCCCATAGAAGCCCAGGTTTAATGTTTAATGTTATCGCCGTTCCTTGATAATACGGCCCTGAAGCTTTTTCCATACAACAAAGTCATAGCTGTTGCTTATTTACCTTTTGCAACTAACAACCATTGGCAAAGCCAATAGTCCTGCCTGTCGTAGGTCTAATTTTACTTGTTGTAGTACATATCTGGATGCAATGACAGAAGCAGCAAATTACCAGTCGGGCAGCACACTATGCTAAACTCAGATTTTTAGCTTACTTTTTAAGCCACGCTGTAATTACATTGGCCACCCCCCTTTTAGAGACCCCCTATTTTTTCATCACACTCAAAGTCCTGGGTTTAGGGATATAATAAAAATACCATTGAACAGCGGCACTTTATTTACAATAGCCACAGCATGTTGCCCCTCTTTTATGATGTAAATATGTAATTTGTTTTTTTAGGTTCCATTGCTCAAAGTGTGGACGCCAGTGGGCTTCAAACCACGTGTTGATCCTCTTCTGCCTGGGGCTCGCCACGAGTGGCTTGGTACAAATGCGCATTTTCAAACAACGATGTCGTAAATGCCGAATATTTAACGAGCCTAATTTTTCAAGAGAAACTGTCAGAATAGCGCTTGGAAACCTGCTGACAGCAATTCGCAGGCAGTGCTATGGAGAGTTGGTCCCCAGGAAACCACGCGATCTGATAGGTGAAGAGCACGTGATGGGGCCTCATTGGAGGGAGGACTGTGAGGCCTGTGACGCCAACCTCTGTCCACTGGGTTGGAGACGCTCTGTATTTTACAACCTCTCTATGGCGCTTATGGGAGTCTGCCGCACACTTCTCTGGCTGTGCCTTCTTCCGGTTCCAGTGTGTATTGTTGTGTTGTTTGTGTTTCTTTACCACAATAGTATGAGTGAACGTGAAACTAACTCCGTTTTCTCTAAGATCATTGGTTAACCTTAAACTAACTGGGAAAAATGTGTAAAAATGTTCAACAATATTTTTAACTAATTGAAATAACATCCATACTACCCCCTGTATTTGTTGCCTGTAAAATCACTGTAGCATCCCAGCCCAGCATTTACTTCTCATAGTGTGCTGTGTTGTATTTGCATTTGTATAGCGCTTTATACCGTTGGCGGGGCGTGATGACCGGAGGGGCGATTAGTGCCTATATAGGCAACACTACCCACCCTTTGCAAAGTTAGCATGCACAAAGGAATAAATAAATACACAACACAATTCTTTGTTGGGAAAAGATTGCTGCAGGTTTATTCCATACAAAAGTATGCAACATGGTGGTGGCGTCTCCGGCAGCAAAGAGGGCGCCTGAAAGGCGGGGGCAGGTATAAATACCTTACCCCAACCGTCAGTGTGCCGTAAATTACGCGGTCCGCACGTCGGGCTGTGGGACTCCTCCCTAGGGTCCCAGGACTAGACGGGGTGTTGGTGTGCCTAAGTGGCACTAAGGTGGCCACCCTTTTAGGTGGCCCACTGCGTGAGCCGCGGGCAGCCGCAGGTATCATGTCGCATGAAGCTTGAGCAAGGGGTCGCTTCACAGGCACCCTCACACATATCAGACACGTATAGTACTTGGACAACTTTTAACAGAGTATTAGAGTCTTTTATCTCAGGTGCTTTTAAATATGTCTGTGTTGTGGAAGCTCTGAAGAAAACAAGACTAAATAGATGGGTAAGCCTTCGAAGTAAGATTATTTGGAGTAACATGCATGTGGCTGGAATCCTTAAAGTTG
Source organism: Triturus cristatus (assembly GCF_964204655.1). Classification (NCBI taxonomy): domain Eukaryota; kingdom Metazoa; phylum Chordata; class Amphibia; order Caudata; family Salamandridae; genus Triturus; species Triturus cristatus. Next base: position 1,181,529,545 of record NC_140594.1, on the reverse strand, counting down.
GACGTGTTGTTCAGAACACCAGGTCCACTCTGCTGCCTTCTCGCTGCTTCCGTATCAGGTTTCTAAGCGCTATCTGAGATCTAGAACCATTGAGTCCCGGCTATGGAATAAATACCAAAGCTCATGAATGAACAGGCTTCAAGGAGCTGGAATGGGAGACCCTCTGGCTGTCTGATGGACAAGGGTGACCTCCTGGCCGATTAAATGTAATAAATGAATATGTACCATTGTATCTTTACAGAATTTATTTCAATGCTCCCTTATGTTATGTCTTCATACTATAATGTGCTCGGTTTTTCGAACTTCATCAGTTTCCACGTAATTTTAACCTTACAGATAACAAACTAAATTATAAAAAAAAAAAACAGAACAGAACCCCCCCCATTTTTAAAGTTTACATCAACAGCAGCATCACATGGTCATCAACAAGATCTGGAGTGATAGATGGAACGTTTTATTTCATCTATAATTTTAATTAGTTGTCTATTTTACCGCTTCCAGCAAGTGGACCAACCCTCTTAGTTCATGTGATTCATGCAAAGAAAGTTCACGCTTCAATAAAGCAAACAGTTACTGCCTCAAAAAGCACAACTATTGTACCTACTTAATTACTTCAGAATCAAATGATGCAAACAATTTCAACCGACACACGTTTCGCAACACCGAGCTGCTTTTTCAAGGCAGAATTTGTCAATGCGTTCCACCGCTTGCTGATGTAATGGAGCTACTTGTTTTCCATTCGTTGTTCAGCACTCCATGGGAGTGCATGTCTTGCTCCTCAGTGGATGCTTGTGCTCTTTCCCTGCCCCCCTCGTGAGTCATCCATCTCTCCCCTTCCACCGTTCCTCGCGATGCTCCTCCATGGTGCACCAAGTGGCGCCCATGGTAACACCCTAGTTGTTGTCTGTACACTGTGTGTCCATAAAAAGCTGGGTCCGCTGTCAGACCTTTAGTCCAGACAGCATGACCATGACATCCGTTCAGAGCCCCCTAGAAGCCCCACAGCTGTGGAGGAAGGAACCCATTGTGTCTGCATCGTGGACCTTGTGCTGAGATCCTGTGGCTCGTTTCATGCCATAGTCGTGGCAATAAGGAAGTTGCCGGCACACATTTACGAGGGCTTATTCACAATATGTAAAGTATTACTACTGTAGTACATCTCACATACTACAAAATGCTATTCACAAACCTACAGGCAGAGGCTGTCAGTCAGTACACCAAAACTGCACTGTTGGACTGTACATATGTGTGCCAGGTGTGGCAAAGTGCCATCTTCTAGGTCCTGTATGGGTACAGATGGTAGCCGTGTATCCACTAGCTGCAAAAGACTTGCTCTGCTGTTAATTGACCTGCTGGGAATGGTCCCTGTCCTCTTCCAGCCACAAAGAGGAGGGGGCTGGAGAGAGAAATATATGTGTATATATTCACTGAAAAAAACAAAGGTTACAAGGAAGTTTTTATTTTTATTTATTTGGTACTTGGAATAGTGCACCACTCACCTCCGGAGAACTATCTCGGAGCTGCACTGTTCAAAATAAGGGAAGAACATTCTAAAAAAAAAGTCTTTAAACCCCTCTTAACCCCTTCCATGCTGCGCGAATTCCGCCGCTGTGCTGACGGTTTCTTGCGCGGGCGTGGTCATGACGGAACGGTTCCGTCATGAGCACAGCTCAACCGACGCTCATGACGGAACCGTTCCGTCATGAGCACCGAAGGGGTTAAAGGAAGTGAAGTCTGAGCAGGAGCAGAGACTAAAATGAAGTTTGTTCCAATGATAAGGGGCTGTGTAAGAGAAATATCCGCCCCCAGGTCTTGAGGTACATAAGCACGGGATCACCAGAAGCGCCTTATTCGAAGACCTTGGACATCTAGGAGGCGGGTCAGGTTTTAGTCGAGTGGACATATAGGCTGGGGGCGGGGTTTGTGGAGAGCATTGTGTGTCAGACAACATAGTTTAAAAATGACATGCCTTCTAATCGGCAGCCAGTGAAGCTTCCAGAGAATCGGGGAAGAGGATGAGCAAGAGGGAAGATTGCAGATTAGTTGTGCAGTAGTGTTCAGGACCATCTGCAGCTTGGACAACAAGTTGTAATTTACCGATGTGTTCCCATAGTCCAGGCAGTTGGTAATCAGAGCCTGGACAAGAGTCTTCCTTGCAGTGTCTTGAAGCCAAAGGAGGGCTTTGTTTAGGAGCCTCGTGGTGGCAAAGCAGGTGCCACAGGTGTCGTTACCTTGGTCTTTCATAGAAAGTGATCGATCTAACTTCACTCCAAGATCTTTCTTCTACCTCCTTAGGTAACGGGGCATGCTATAGTTAGGCTCAGATTTCACACGTACAAAACCATTGAGATTCAGAAGTTATAGTTACCTGAGATAACTATAACTTACTTCCCTGCAATGCACTGCTTATGACCTCACATATTACATAACTCATGACATGGTCAGTGGCATCATTGATGACATCACAGATGATATCTCAAACAATATCACTGATGACATCATCCAGTGAGTGAAAGTGTTTCGTGAATGTTTCTGAGACTTAAAAATAAATAGTAAGCTACTAAACAAGTTAAATTATTATTCTTTCTAAACTAGTAATGAGTGATACTGTTTCTAACATATGTCATCTGAGTGGGTGTGTCACTGTCAGTATCAGTGTAGAAGTGGGTGTCTGAGTGCTGTATGTGTGTGAATGGGTGCGTGAGTAGATGTATAGGTAAATAAGGGGGTGTGTGAGTAGCTGTATGGGCGTGTGAATGACTGTGAGTGGCTACATTGGTGACTGAGTGTCATTGGCTGCATGGGTGAGTGAGTGGCTGCTTAGTGGCTATATGGGGAAGGAAGTGTGTGAGTGACTGTTTTGGTGACTGAGTAGCTGTGTGAGTGGTTCTATGGATGGGTGAGTGGGTGTGTTAGTGGATGTATGGGTAAGTTACGGCTGTTTGAATGGATGCAGGTAAGTGAGTGTGTGTGAGTGACTGTTTTGAACAGTAAGTGTCTGTGTGACTGGCTGTACAGGTGAGTGAGTGGGTGTGTGACAGCTTGAATGGATGTGTAAATGGGTAGGTAAGCAGTTAATTGGATTAGTGAATGGATGTGTGAGTAGCTGCATGGGTAAGTGAGTGGCTGTGTGAGTAGCTGTATGGGTAAGTGAATTCTAGTGTGAGTGGCTGTGTGGATGAGTGAGTGGTTGTGTGAGTAGCTGTATTAGTGAGTGAGTGGTTCTGTGAGTGGCTCTATAGATGAGCGAGTGGGTGTGTGAGTGGCTGTATGGGTGAGGGAGTGTGTGTACGAGTGGCTGTATGGGTGAGTAAGTGGTTGTATATGTAGCTGTATGGGTGGGTAATTTGGCTATGTTAGTGGTGGTATGACTGAGTGAGTAGGTGTGTGTGAGTTGTTGAATGGGTTTGTGAATGAGTTTGTGAGTTGTGTGGGTGTGTGAGTGGATGTATGAGATGTATGAAGGGGTGTGTGAGTTGGTCTTTGGATGATGTCACTGGGAATGTCATTTGAGATGTCATCAGAGATGTCATTAGTGATGTCACTGTCCATGTCATGAGTGATGTAATATGTGAAGTCATAAACCGTGCTTCCGTGGGGTACATGTTCAGGTAACTATAACTGCTGAATTTCAATGGGTTTGCATGAGGAAATGTGAGCCTAACTATATCGCCCTTGTAACCTTTGGGTTTTCAGTCAATTTCTAAGATTTTTTAAAATACATTCTATTTCCTTACTAGAATGTCCCTGTAACCTTTGTTTTTTTCAGTGAATTTCTACTTTTGAAAAACTTTTTAATCCTAACTGTCACCTTTGAGAGTGGGTGTGTGAGTTGCTGTGTGGGTCTGTGAGTGACTGCATGAGTGGGTGTGTCAGTGCCTGTGTGTGTCTGTGAGTGTGTCTGTGAGTGCCTGTGTGAGTCTGTGAGTGGGTGTGTGTCTGTGTGAGTATCCGAGTGGGTGTGTGAGTGCAAGTGTAGGTCTGTGAGTGCCCGTGTGTGTGTGTGAGTGCCCTTGTGAGTGCCTGTGTATGTCTGTGAGTGGGCATGTGAGTGGTGGTATGGATTATGAGCATTTGCACTCCTAGGGTATTTAAAAGACCTAAAATGACTTTAGAAGGATTCTGCTCTCACCAGGAGACAACAAGAAGGAAACCACTCATCACAATCATTACACATCAGATTGTGCTCCAATTGATCAACAATGAATTAGCTGCATTAAGAATTTTATATCGTTTTTCAACATGGAATATGAGAGGAAACAGACTTGTTTTGCCTTTTGCCAAGCCCAAGAAGTTGGCATAGTGTGTGCAATACTGAAGTGGAGCTTTAAATGGGGCACCTGCTATGTTTATATTTGTAAGTGCTTTCCGGTGAGGTTACATTTCTGGGAAGTCCACACCAGGGCCAGATTCAAAACGTATTTTTCCCAAGAAGAGTTCCCAGTTTTGTGGAAAAAGTCTACCCAACTAGAATACTTTTATCTGGTTAATTGGTATGTGCTACCTCATTGGCTAAATTTCTCATGCATATTCTACACTATAGCTGCATATAGGACCACACTGTTATGTTTCTAGTGACCTTGTGTGCACATAATTTTGGCAATGTGTTGTTCCTCGAGCGTCTTCATCCACAAATCTGTGATAATGTGCATCCTTGTCAAGAGTAGACAACAAGACTACAAAGAGGTGAATCTCCACTAAACAGGAGCCTTCTCTTAACTAAATGAAGTTAGTGCTTCTTTGTTTGGTGGAGATGTCCTTGTATTCCTTTGCATCAATAACTTGTCACCAAAATTGACTGGAAACGCGCTCGGGGGCCTTTTGTTAAGCTGTCCATCAGCATTGGAAAAGGCAGGAAGACCTTTACATACTACTAAGGAACACGGATTGTGGCAAATGTATGGAGCCTGCAGATTATTTTGTGCATTTGCATACTTGGAGTATTTAAAACTGAGACGGATGGTCTCTGTTTTAATTATTTTGCGGGGGGTGGGGGTGCTGTGTGGCATCCCTCCCGGGCTGATTTCGGCCCCAGGGACTCTATTCCCCAGGGCACAGCCTTATCATGCAGGCTGCCCTACAGCCCACCCAGGGCACCCAGTCTGCACTGTTGGGGACTGCGAGGGGAGCCAGAATGCCCCCACAGTACATTCCAACTCCCCGCCGCCACCCAGAGCCAGCATTGTTCCCACACACAGCGAGTTGCTAAACATGCAGCTCCCTGTGTGTGGGAACAATCCTTTCATTTGTTTCCCTGCCTGCATGACAGCGGGCAGGGAACAGATGAAAACTCCGCAGTTTGACAGCTGCTGTTTGCTGGGCGCAGAGTCTGTGTTTGCTCTCACTTGACAGGAGCTGTCACAACTCCTGCCAAGCGAAAGCAAACTGGTATCTCCCGAGGGTGGGCACCTCAGGAGATTGCAGGAGCTGGTCATGAGGAAAGGCAGCACCCAGGGCCACAATTGGCTAGAATATGTGCCCCCCTCTTTCACTTTCACGGGCCAGCCAAATGGAGGCGGTGGTCCCCGGGGCCATATATGGCCTTGGAGGGGGTTGCAGGCCCCCTTCCAGTTTTTAAAATGTAATTTGCCCCAGGGAGGTTGTGTTCCCTTGGGCCCAGGATTTCTCACGGCCCCCTGGCATGTTGTTGAATGTTGCCCTGGGGAGGTGGTGGTTCCTAGGGCATATTAAAGCCCCAGGAGGGGGGCACACGCAGCCCACCCTCCATGTTTAGCAAAAAACCCCATACAGGTGGTGCTCCCTGGGGCCTCCATGAGCCCAATGGAGGGGGGTCCAAGCAGCAACCTTCCAATATTTAAAGCCCTGGGGAAGTGGTGGTCCCCAGGACTGAAAACATCCATAGGAAGGGGACCCTGTGCACCCTCCTCCTTATATTTTTTACAGACCACAAGCCCCCAAGTGACACACAGGAGAGGGCTCCATGACAAAATCACCAACAGAGTGCCCCACCCAACGAACAAACTGACCACCAGCAAGAGCAAGACTAAGAAATGGGGAGGTAGTCTTACCTTTCTTTCATGGCTCCAAGAACAATGGCGACTATCTCCGTGTGAGACAAATCATATGTTTAATGGATAACGCATTGAAGTATGCAGTGAGATAAAATAGAGGAGGACCTTTGGTCAGTCAAACATGAACCAGACACTAAACACACCACCTAACTGCCATTTTCTGCCGTTTTCGAACATATGCCTAAGCCTGACTCGACCTCTCCTGGACTAATTCTACAGCTTTTCCAATGAACTTAAAATGGCAAAAAAGCAATGTGTGGCTTGGGATCATCATCAAATTTTTCCTAAGGCAGCAGAATTACGGGCTATTTTTATAGTTTACTTTCAGGCCAATATAGCATTAGATCTGCTTGCAACACTTCTACCATGCTATCCCCTCCCCATTGGCTCTCTGAAGTGGTGTGCATCACCTTACAAAAAACATGACATTAAAATCTGGGAATCTTGCCTCTGTGTTCAAACTTTTGTTGTGACATTGATGTGGTCACAATTGTGAATCTCGGCAAGTTCCACTCAGTCACCCAGCATTACAGTTTTACAACTGAGTATCATTAGGTTAGCTAATAGTAACCATTTGTTTGTGACATGTCACATTTATGACATTTCGAAATGACAGAGCGGGTGTAAATGTAAATTGATACTTGTATAGCGCACTACTCACCCGCAAGGGTCTCAAGGCGCTCATACGAATACTGCTGTGGAACCCATCCTAGCTTTCCCTGTGAGACGTCCACTCCTGGGCACCCCCAAGGTGGAGGCCAGGCATCCTTGGCATTGTGGGGGCCGGTGTGGAGATTAAGCAAGCTATTGCCCAGAGTTGCAGAGTGGGACTCCATGATTGGAATGGCACTGAGGCGAGAATTAGCAGGTCTGTGGAATTTTTGAGCCCAAGACCCGCTGAGGTGGGGAATTGAACCCTGGTCCCAGGCTAGACCTCTGCATCAGGGTCTGCCGCTCTAATCATTGAGCCACACTTCTCCACGAAGTGTGAAGCCCTACATAAAACAAGATGCTATCAATAATATTCTTAGATAAAGTTTTCAGTTGTGGGTTAAGTTTCGAGAGTGGATCATAATGTTTTTCACTGTTGATTAAAAATTGGGTTTTTCTAAGGTGAATTTTAATGCAGTTGAAGGAATGATTATGTTTATATTTTAAGATAATCAATAATCGCATGACTTGGATTTATGTAATTTGTGAAATCGAATTGAGTGTTCGTAGTTACAATGTTAATTTGTATAGGGCAACAAAAATCCTAGCACTGATTGGGACAATAAAACTTCACATAAGAAAACGATAGGATGCAAAACATTTGTGAACCCACTGTTGGAAGTAGAACCGGTGATAGCGGTCAATGTAACCTGTCCGCGAGAGCCGCGGGAAGCCCAGCTCGGAACAAGACCAGGCTGTGACACCCCCATTAGAAATGAGCCTCCTGCACCCTAGAAGTGTACCGTCTCCCCCCCACCTTCGTGGAAGAAGTTTTTATGAGCCCTGAAAACAGAAGAGGACGGCATTTTTACTAATTAAATGTATTCAACAGCCGTAGCTTGTCATTTTCCTCCAGATTCTATTTTGGGGGCAGGGGAAACCAGAGGAGTTGAATTTTACTGTGCCAAAAATACCGCATTTTGGCAGGAGGCACCAGAGAAATTAAGGGGCATATTATCAAGACAGGCGATAAAATTATCGCCGCTTTAGCTCACATCTGTGTCCTTCACATCTAACCTGGGCTTCAATTGGAATTCCATAGATATTATCAAGCCCATTATCGCCGTTTTAGCTGCAGTTTTCTGCTGCTAAAGCAGCGATAATTTTATCGCCTGGCTTGTTAATATGCCCCTTAGTAAACCCCTTGCTTTTCTTCCAAGACATGCCACTGTATGACAAAACACAGAGATCAAAATATCTTCAATATTCTGTTGAACTTGTGGCAAAAGGTTACGCAGGGTTGTTGCCTTTCGTATGCTAGCTGGATGCCAGAGCTGAATGTCGACATTTCCGCCATCTTGGGTGGGTCATAATCAGAACAACTTGGGGTCGTACTCAACTGGGGGGAAGGAGGGGATGGAGGAAGTAAGTCCCATGTTAATGAACACTTCATACAGAGAGTTTTTTGGAAGATAGGAAATCAGCAGGCAGATCATTTATTATTTGTGAAGATCAGCGTGTAATCTGTAGATCTGAATATCAATTTAAACCAGAGCGGAATGAGTAAGCCCCTTTTCCTGTAGAGATCAGCCACAGGGACGCTTGTTTTTAAAGTGCTCAGAAACAATTCAGTTTGTGGTGCACGCTATGTGATGGGCCAACATGAATATAGTATAAAAATGTCCAATTAATGAAAACAATGTTATACATTTTTTATGTCAAATATATTTTGAAAGGGGGTCTCGAGTACAACTAGGACAAACAAACATTGGCAAAGAAAATTGTTCTGGGTTGAGTTTGTTAACATGTCCGATTAATGAAAACAATGTTATACATTTTTTATGTCAAATCTATTTTGAAAGGGAGACTCGAGTACAACTAGGACAAACAAACATTGGCAAAGAAAATTGTTCTGGGTTGAGTTTGTTAACGCATGGAAATACCTACAGCGTCACCATATTAAAGCTAGTCTGAAGAAACTTACAGGCAGGAAGCGTGGTGCGGGGAATGCAGAACTAGAGAAGAGGAAAGTAGGGAGATGGAGTTGTAGATTATGGTGAGAAAGAAGGGAGCAGGGAGTCACTGGCTAGGAGGCAGCATCATAGGCGAGGAAGAAAAGGGTGGGGAATGCAGAGGTGGAAGTAACGGCAGGAGAGAGAAGAACTTGCAGGTGTGAGACAGAAGCCATGGTGTGAGGCTTGGCGGTGGAAGAGATTGTGGGGCAGAGGGAGGTGGGGAGGCTGGATCGATGGCATGGGGATAATGTGTGGGTGGAGTGAGCTGTGGAGAAAGAGGAAAAGAGAGCAAGTGGAGGCACAATGAGGAGTGACCCCCATGGAAGAGGTGGAAAGGAGCAATGCCTACCAAAATACTTGTGTCTCGTTTCCTCGCTACCTCGCTGGATGTGAACTCGGCTTGTGAAGCTTAATGAAGCGTTAGGTGGGAGCGGTTACCAGAGTACTCCCACGTCTTAAAGGAACCGTGTCAAAGTGATTCTACCGGCATGAATAAAGTTCATTGCAAAACAAGTGGGAGGGGTGGGGGAAGTGCACGCGCTTGAGCCTTGAGGCTTGAAGTCCGCGAGCGATGCTCTTGACCAATTTGCTTAATGAGGAAGAGACAGGAAAGGCAGATGGCGGCTGTGCGCGAGCCAGCGCGCGTAACCGCAAGCTTTGGGCCAGAAGCAAAAAACTTGTGGTCGGATTTCTAAAGCCCACTCACTAAATGTCTCACCAGATCAGCGCTTGCGCTGGCTAAGGTGAGACCTAAAAAGGGCGGTTTATGGAATAAGAGCTACATTTCTGCCAAATTTGGTGTAATGCCTTCCAGTTGTTCGGGCTGTGGTCGTTCTTCAAGATCCATATGGTATTTAACATGGGAAACACACTTTTTTTGACCCTCTCCCCATTTTCTTGGCCCTGCTTGATGGATTACCCCAAAAAGTTCAATGTACTAGAATCACTAGGGCACTTTTTGGGAAAATTTCATGAAGATTCGTCAAACACACACATACATATACATTACCTACTGACAGTCGCCAGTAGATAGTTATAGCTAGAACCTAGTTTCAATAGGATAAGCGTTTTTTCATTTGCCAATATCTTTGGCGCCGTTTGATGAATCTTTGCAAATTGTTTAAAACCAATGGGTCGGTCGTCTCAGTTTCTCTGTTGAAAGTTTCGGGGTCATTTGTGAAGTGGGGGCCGAGAAAAAAGGGCCGTCCCAAAGCGCGTTTTCTCCATGTTAATTTTAGAACAGGCTACAGCCCAAACTGCTGAACGGAATGACACCAAATTTGGCAAAAATGTAGCTCTTGGTTCAGAAAGCGCCCTTTTTTTAAATGGTGTATATCCGTTCAGTAGTTTTTGAAATATTAAAGGAAAAAGAAATATAGATATGTGGGCAGAGCCTAACCACACATCTCCTCCGGAGCACGAGCTTCATTCTAATTGGCTGCCAACACTCCCCACCAGGAAGTGTTGGCAGCCATCTTGTGATTTGGTACCAAGGGAGAAGAAAAAGGTAAAAAAAAAAAGGTAAAAAACAAGAAATATATATATATATATACTGATCGTTAGATAAATATTTTATACCTGTGATTTGCCCATCATTTCAAAAACTCTCACCTGCGTCTTTAAAAAAACATTTAACCATTTCCTCTGAGTGAAAGCCCGGGTGTGTTTGCGCAGCAACGCTCTGGTTTCTTCGTCACACGTGAAGTGTGAGAATGAGCCGGTAGTATCGCGGTCCGTGACTACCTCAGCTACCAGGGACTCATTCCTGGTGCGCACTCCCTCCCGGTGTGCAGTGCCCCGTGGCCCTCGGCTGTAGTGAGGTAACACACTCCCCTGTTATAGCCCGTGCAGGCCTCTGCCCTACCTGGGTGCCGGCCAGACCTGCGCACCATAGATATCGCCCGGTGCTGCCCGGAGGCCGCGGCCTGCAGTCGGCGGACCAGTCTGGCATCCACGGCTAGTTCTCGGGAGCAGCCCAGGGTTTGTTCATGGTTCACCGGCTCTTTCCCCCGATAGGCTGTTTAATCAGCCTTCTGCCCATTGATAGTCGGGCCCTGCCTGCACTGTGCAGCTACAAAGCCCCATGGCCGCTTTTGTGCGAGTGCAAATCAGGCCTGCCAATTACCATACCAAGGATACAGCACCCCCTCCTTTAATCTCTTAATCCCTGCATCCAGGGGGGCAGCTTGGACATAATTTAGGACTATCTGACTACTTCTTGCCCTGTGATAAGGGTCCCACTACAATGGCTTTGAACTAAAATAAAATACATGCTTTGTTAGACCAGCAGCCAAGCAGGCCTCAGATCAGCCGGTCCTTTTGCGTGTTGGCGCTATAGGTCGCTTGGGCCGGTTAAAGCGACCCCTCTGCTGCCCAGCAGCCACCGAGGTGCTATTCCCTCCGTGAAATACACAGAAGCCGGCTGCGTTTTTCAGAGTACCAGCCCCAGAGAAAGGATAAGAAAATAAAACAGACTCAATGCGCAGCTTTCCAACCAAAGTGAGAACACGAGCATAATGGGGCTCTAGAAACCAAAATAACAACAGGTAAAACACGAGCAACTTCTTTAGCGCGCACTGCGTTCTTCAATTGATACTTTACGCTTCATTAATATAGGGTCTGAGTAACAAAGCATGTACTCAATGTACTGAATAGCAGACATTAGGCATGCTGTGGTTTTGTTACTGCAAAAGTAGAAACGAAGTAATAGCGTTTGTCTGACCTGTATTTAATTTGTTTACTATGGCACATCAACATTACGTACTGTTTATGGCATTGACTGCAAAGCCATTCACTGTGGAAGTGGGTCGAATGAAGTAGTTGTTTATTAATGCCAGTGGTATAACAAGAACACGATGTGAGTTTTTAACATGTCTGCGTTGGCATATTTAAGCGCAAAGAAATCATTTATTGTGCGGTGTGCACTATATAAATTAAATTATCGTGTTACTGGAATGGATGGTCTTACGACATTGTGTGGTAGATGCAGACTCTATATACCGCATACTGATGCCAAATAATTGTGATGTTCTTTACTCCGGTCTAAGGCCCAACGTGAAAGACTTTCTTGCACATCTGATGTATTCCACCGCTGGAACCTGCAGTGTATTTTTATTGAGTCTTTCGAGGCGCCCACAGGACTGAAGATGGTCTCGAAAGCCAGTTCAGCAATGAGTTTGCATTCCTGATGTCTGTGCATAAAAGCTCTCACGCTCACAAGATGCAGCGATTCCCGCAAAAAAACAGCCACAGGGGCCCAACACAAACACTTTTCAATTCATTAAAACATGCAAATTTTTAAAGAGATTTCGCCCTAAACAGGCCCATTTCCTTAAATAGGACGGAGTGTTCTCGGGCTCAATAAGGAGCTTATTTTGCAGGAGCGCGGAGCACAAGGGGGTTTCTCCATTTCGGTTAATCGTCCTGTGCACCGCAAACAGGCTTCAGGGAATGCTATTAGCTTTGGGGAGAGCAGAAGAAGGGGAATCCCTCCCTAAAAAGCTTTATTACAGGCCGGGCTTTGAAAGTGGTGGATTAGCCGACTGAAAGGCCCCCAAAATGGCTGGAAGAAAGGGGCTCCTGCTAATGAGGTCAATGTGCTGTGTATGCGGGTGCAGCACAGCTCCATTAGGCACCCTACCTGGCGCTGCAGTGGTCCGGCTCCTGGCCGGCTGCGCCTGAGCCCCGCACAGCCGTTCCGCCGGCTCTGCGCGCAGTCAATAATCATATCTTTTCACGTCAGAATTAAAATAAAGAAAGTGAGGCCGGGTGGCTTGCCTTGATCCGCGGCAAACATGTTGGAGGACTTTCCAGTCCCCCCTCCCCCTTATGGAAAGAGCTCGGCTCTGCAAACACCAGTATTACTTATTATAATAATAACAATAACAACAACTCGTTTTTATGTAGTGCTGTGTACCACACTTCTGCTGGTTCTAAGCACTGTACCCACAGCTGTTACTATGGCCCATTTTGTGGTACCACTTCTAATGGACCATACTTACTTATACTCACGTAACATACATCAATGTGATACATCTATCTATCTATCTATCTATCTATCTATCTATCTATCTATCTATCTATCTATCTATCTATCTATCTATCTATCTATCTATCTATCTATCTATCTATCTATCTATCTATCTATCTATCTATCTATCTATCTATCTATCTATCTATCTATCTATCTATCTATCTATCTATCTATCTATCTACACAAATATCTATATTTATCTCCCTCTCTCTCTCCCTCTCACTCTCTCTCTCTCCCTCTCTCTCTCTCTCTCTCCCTCTCTCTCTCTCTCTATATAGATATATATTTATATATATATATATATATATTCACTGAAAAAATCATAGGTTTCAGGGACGTTATAGTTACAAATTAGCATTTAATAAACCTTTGAAATTCACTGAAAAAAACATAGGTTTCAGGGACGTTATAGTTAGTTGGACATTTCACTCATACAAAATCATAGAAATTCTGCCGTTATAGTTAGTTCAGCTAACTATAACTCATGCCCCGCAATGCACTGCTGATGACGTCACACATTACATCATTCATGACATGGTCAGTGACATCACCGATGACATCACTGATGAAATCTCAAATGACATTACTGATGACATCTCAAATTACATCACTGATGACATCACTGATGACATCACTGATGACATCATCCAGTGAATGTGTTTTTCTTTAAAATGTAAATATGTATTATATAAATACCAAGCTGTGTTGAAGAATGAGTGGATGTAGAAGTGTCTGGATGGAGGATTTAGTAGGTGTGTTACTCACTGTTAGTGATTAAATGTCTGAATACAAAGGTTAGTGACTAAACTGTGAATGTCTGTATCAGTCTGTCTGTTGTTGTATAACCTGCTGCATCAGTTGGTCAGTAGCTCCACGGGTGTCTATATGGGTTATTCATTAGTTCCCTGAGTAATTGTATGGGAGACTGAGTGTGTGTGTGGTTGGGTGGGGGTGTGTGACTCTTTGCATAGATATGTGAGTGGTTGAGTGACTGGGTGTATGACTTTAAGAGTACATGTGGAAACAGTTCTATGGGTGAGTGAGTGTGTGTATGGATGTGTTGGTGAATGACTGGATGTCTCAGTGGTAGATGTCCAAGTAAGTACAAAACTAAAAGGCAGTGTATGTGAGAGTTGGAGTATATAAATGACTATATGTGAGAGTCAGAGATTGTGGTAGTGGCTGTATGGATAAGTGTATACTTGTATTAGTGATTATATAAGAGGTGGTGTGTGTATAACTGTGTAGGTGAGTAAATGGAACTGTGATTGATTCTTTTCATGACTGACTAGGATAAGTGCATGACTGACTAAAATGAGTGGTGGTGTGTGAGTGTCTGTATAGGTGTATGAGTGCATATGATAGTGTTGTATTGATCAGTGACTACATGTATGAATGGTTGTATGGAGGAATGAGTGCATGTGTCTGTAGACCTAGGAATTAGTGAGTGCGTATGTAGTAACTGGTATTGGTGTGTCAATGGTTTTGAAAATGGTAGTCTGTATTTTACAGGGGGTGTATCAAAGGTTATAATAGGGTGTGAGGAGGTGCATCAGATTGTCACGTGGATGATGTTATCAGTGATGTCATCAGTGATGTCATTTGAGATGTCATCAGTGATGTCATCAGTGATGTCACTGACCATGTCATGAATGATGTAATATGTGACGTCATCAGCAGTGCATTGCATGGGCGCGAGTTATAGTTAGCTGAACTTACTATAACAGCGGAATTTCTATGGTTTTGTATGAGTAAAATGTCCAACTAAACGTCCATGCCCGTGCACAGACACCTCCTAGCAGTGGGAGGGAATGGGCTGTAGCAGCCTGAGTGCGCATTGCAGAAATAGAGAATTAGGCGTATGCAGTTGTATGTACTCTGCAATTACTAATTCTATACTATCTTTCAGATGACTAAACTTGAGGGTGCACTATGTCCCGGCACGTGGTTGGAGACACATCGGTGGCGCAAAGGAGAGCTGCGAAGATTTTCTCCCTCTCCATCTCTTCCTTTCTCTCTCTCACTCTTTCTCTCTTTCTGTCTCTTACTCTCTGTCTCATTCTTTATTTCTCTCTTTCTCTCTCTCACACTGTTTCTCTCTTTCTATCTTCTTGTATCTTACTCTTTCTCTCTCTTTCTCCTCCCCTCTCTCTCGCTCACTCTTTCTCTCTTTCTCTGTCTCTTCCTCTCTCTCTCATTCTTTCTTTCTTTCTCTCTTCCTCTTCCTCTCTCTCCCTCTCTCACTTTCTCTCCCTCTCTTCCTCTCTCTCTCTTTATTCCTCTCTCTCTTCCTCTCTCTCTCACTGCTTCTCTCTTCATCTCTCTCTCTTCCTCTCTCTCACTCTTTCTCTCTTCCTCTCTCACTCTTTCTCTCTCTCGCTTCCTCTCTCTCACTCTTTCTCTCTCTCTTCTTCTCTTTCACACTGATTCTCTCTTTCTCTCCTCCTCGTATCTCAATCTTTCTCTCTTTCTCTCTCTTTCTCTGTCTTCCTCTCTCTCACACTGTTTCTCTCTTCCTTGTAGCTCACTCTTTCTCCCTTCCTCTCTCTCACTCTTTCTCTCTCTGTCTTCCTCTCTCTCACACAGTTTCTCTTTCTCTCTTCCTTGTATCTTACTCCTTCTCTCTCTTACTCTATCTCTCTTTCTCTGTCTTCCGCTCTCACTCTTTCTCTCTCTCCTTCTCTCGCACTCTTTCTCTCTCTCTCTCTATCTCCTTTGCTGGACGCATGACGCACCATCTTAACTTTCTTTTTGTCTTGCAGGCTGTGAATCACAAATGGACCAGCAATGACACGCCATGGCTGTAAAAAGTTTTATTTGTTGTTTTGTTTTAATAAAATATTTTATATGTAAATCTATACATGACTATGATTCTTATTTCTCCAACTTCACAAGCATCTTTTTATTAATAGTTCATAGAGGGACACTTCCGGGCCCAAGAAGGTTGTTGGGGGTATGCTGGTGATGTGGGAAGAGGGTGCATTACCTGCTAATGTGGGGAGATGCAGCGTGAAAGGGGTATCTCTCACAGAAAGATATCCGATATGTTTTCAGAAATGCCTCGGAGAGATGCCAGCTGACGGACTGAATCAAAAAATGGTTTTTCAATGCTCATATGGCATGACTTATGAACAGTTCGTACCCAGGCTCGCAGAGAGACAACTGTGGCCCATCCGCTTGACTCACAGAGGCAGAACTATGAGCCGTCGACTCCCAAAGGAGCTGCAGCAAAGTAGCTCGCAGAGTTAGAGGCACAGCAGCGTACTAGCTCGCAAAGGTAGACAGCTGCGAGCCGACGGTCTGGCTTCTAAAGGCATAGCTGCGAAATGGTGATGTTGGGCACAGTGAGCGTGAAAGGGTTATCTTCCTACTGGTGTCCTGGAGTGGAAGTCGTGCTTCCTGGCGCTCACCTGTTTCTCCTTTATTGTTAATAAATCTTAAACCTTCACTGCGTCCAAATCAACAATACACAGAGCTCCGCTATATTAAATTGCCCCCGGAACCTTTCTTTTATATATTCACTCGATGCGAGGCACAAGATGGCTGCTAACAGTTCCTGGTTTGAAGTGTTAGCAGCCAATCAGAGGACACTTCCTGCTTTGAAGTGTTAGCAGCCAATCAGAGGCAAGCTCGTGCTCGGGAGTTAGGCACCGACCAGATATATATATATTTTTTCCTTTAATATCTCAAAAACTACTGAATGGATTTACACCATTTCTACAAAACCGCGCTTTCTGGACCAAGACCTTTCTCCCTGCCAAATTTGGCGTAATTCCGTTCCGCAGTTTGACCTGTAGCCTTGTCTAAAGTTTCCTATAGAAAATGCATTGAGAAAACACGTTTTGACACTTCCCTTTCTTCTCAGCCCCCCCTTGACCAATCACCCCAAAACTTTCAAGATAGAAGCTGATCAAAAAAGAGAAACTATTTGGAAAATTTCGTAAAGAATCATCAAACGACGCCAAAGTTATAAGCAGATGGAGGGCTCCAGGAGGGGGGCTGCGCAACCCCCCTCCCAACATGAGTGAAGCTCAGAGACTGCAGGGACCACAGCGGGCCCCCACAGCCCCAGCGAGCTCCCTCTATTATTTTTTAAGAAATGCCCCCGGGACCTTACCCACCCCGGGGTCTCTTTAAAATAAAACACTGGAACCCGCGACCCCAGTGTGAATTGCGCCGATTTAAAGAATAAATATATATATTTTTTTACCCTGGGGGTCCTTCTGGGAATCCCTGAGCAGGCCTAGGGGGTCGGGGTGTTTCTACCATGCCCCCTTCTCTGCTTTTCTACCTTTGTTTCTCTGTTTTCTAGTAACTTGCTTCTACCGAGCCCCAAGATGCCTGCCAACACTTCCTGGTTTCGAGTGTTGACAGCCAATCACAGTGAAGCTCGTGCACTGGACTTAGGCTCCGCCCAGATATCGAAACTATTATTTTTCTAATTTCTCAGCAACTACTGAACGGATTTCCACCATTTAAAAAAAAAGGTCGCTTTCTCACCCACGCACTACCTTTGTGCCAGATTTGGAGTAATTCCGTTCAGTGGTTTCAGCTGTAACATTACACAAAGTTTCCTAAGGGAAATTGATTTTGTTACTCTTATTTTTTGAATTTCTCAAAAACTACTGAACGGATTTACACCATTAAAAACAAAGGTCACTTTCTGAACCAAGTTCTATCTTTCTGCCAAATTTGGTGTAATTCCGTTCAGCAGTTCGGGCTGTAGCTCGTCGCAAAATTTACTATGGAAATTAACATGGGGAAAACGGGTTTTGGGACCCCTTTTTTTCTCAGCCCCCCCTTGATGAATTACCCCCAAACCTTCAGGATAGGTGCTGACCTGGATATACCTTTTTGTGGAAGAATTTCGCAAAGATTCGTCAAACGACACCAAAGTTATTAGCAAATCAAAAAATGCTTTTCCTATGGAAACTAGGTTGTAACTATAACTACCTACTGGTGACCGCCAGTAGGTAATATTTTTTTTTATAAACATACACACACGCACTACAAAAAGCCAAGAGTTAAAGTGACGTTTTAGTTAGGTGAAACTGTCAGTTAAAAAATACTATTTTAAACTAAAATCAAAACCTGAAATTCACAAGCTATAGTAAACTCAATTAACTAGAACTTCTTCACTGGAGATGTTATTAATGATGCCATCTCAGATGGCATCATTGATGTTATCAATGAGATCATAGACCATGTCTTGAATGACGGAATATGTGAGGCCATAAGCAGTGCATGGCAAGTATGCAATTTATAGTTACTTCAGTTATCTATAACTGATCAATTTTATTTTTTTTAGTTTAACATTTTATTTTTATTTGACCTTTACACCTAACTGTAACGTCACTTGACCCTTTTGTTTTTAAAGTGAAATTTTAAAAGTAAAAAAAAAATGTAATGTAAGGTAGTGTCATGTGTAACTAGAATTAACCGTGGGCGGAGAACCCCGCTCCGCCCGTGGAGTGTGCGGAGTTTTGCCTGCTCCGCGTTCTGTGGAGAACATGGAATAGGCAAAACTCTGCACACTCCGCAGGGGAGCAGAGTTGGCCAGCCCCCACCAACCACCGCCCTATTAACAATAAGTAAAACTTTCAAAAAACGATTTAAGTAAAGAAAAATGCCTTACCTTAACTGCGGCGTCCCCGGGCTGCCCTCTTCCTCTTCATCGCGTTCTTGGTCAAAACTGCGCATGCACAGTCGCCCAAGGTGGGAGGCGGGTGGAGTAGCGGAGCTACGCGGAGTTTCACGGAGTTTGTTTTCAACTCTGTGGCGCTCCACGTAGCCCCACTCCGCTTACTATGCCCAGGCTTAATTAAAATGCCAATTTAACTTTTTTTTTAGGGAATTGCTAGGGTTATTTTTAATATGAAGTAAGATTTTATTAAAACACCTAACTATCCCAAGCCCCTGCAGCTTTTGGCTGTGTGCAGCTGGGGGTTGGGCACAGTCCCTGCCTCAACCATCCATGTGCTCCCATCTTCCACGGTCGCCCAACTCCCCACAGGCAGCCAACTCCCCATTGCTGGTCATCCGCCCCTCCATAGTCCCGCAACACCACACAGACATCCACCCACTTTCTTTTTGTTTGTGTTTTTTTTGGTCCCACAGTAATCTCGTGGTAATCTTGCGGCCATTTTTTGGTTCTCCTGTCAATTTGCGTCTGGGGGGCACACTGAGAACCGTGAGTCCGAGCAATGGGAAAAAAAAGCACTTAGACTTTGTGTCTTTGGGACTTCACTCCCACTCCCCCAGAGCCCAGAAGTTAGAGTACCCCTATGCCCCCTTATATGTTGTTTTATTGGCCTTTTCATGAGACAATGACTGAGTCCCTGAGTCCTAAAGTGACTACTGCAACATTTCTCTTAAACCTTTGAAATTCACTGAAAAAATCATAGGTTTCTCAGGACGTTATAGCTAGAAATTAGCATTTAAAAAACCTTTGAAATGCACTGAAAAAACCATGGTTTCAGGGACGTTATAGTTAGAAATTAGCAATTAAAAAACCTTTGAAGTTCACTGAAAAAACCATAGGTTTCAGGGATGTTATAGTTAAAAATTAGCATTTAATAAACCTTAGAAATTCACAGAAAACACCATAGGGTTCAGGGACGTTATAGTTAGTAATTAGCATTTAAATACCATTGAAATTCACTGAAAAAACTATAGGTTTCAGGGACGTTATAGTTAGATATTAGCATTTAAAAAAACCTTAGAAATTCACTGAAAAAACACAAGTTTCAGGGACGTTATAGTTAGTTGGACATTTCACTTGTACAAAACCAGAGAAATTTGGCCAGTATAGTTAGTTGACTAACTATAACTCGTGCCCCCGCAATGCACTGCTGATGACATCACATGTTACATCACTCATGACATGGTCAGTGACATCACTCATGACATCATTGATTCCTGGGATAGGCCTGATAGGAAACGCTGTCCCTCATAGATCTAGCTCTTTTATGCGTGATGGTTATTTTATGTGAAAATGTGTGTCCTATCACTGGGTCGCTCAATATTAGGGGCCAATTTTGCATGATTATAATGCGTATTTCCCTGTGTTGTTTACTATATTACAGAATAATCTGGAATTCTTCTGATTTAATCATTTTAAACTAAAATCAAAACCTGAAATTCACAAGCTATAGTAAACTCAATTAACTAGAACTTCTTCACTGGAGATGTTATTAATGATGCCATCTCAGATGGCATCATTGATGTTATCAATGAGATCATAGACCATGTCTTGAATGACGGAATATGTGAGGCCATAAGCAGTGCATGGCAAGTATGCAATTTATAGTTACTTCAGTTATCTATAACTGATCAATTTTTTTTTTTTAGTTTAACATTTTATTTGTATTTGACCTTTTCACCTAACTGTAACGTCACTTGACCCTTTTGTTTTTAAAGTGAGTTTTTAAAAGTAAAAAAAAAATGTAATGTAAGGTAGTGTCATGTGTAACTAGAATTAACCGTGGGCGGAGAACCCCGCTCCGCCCGTGGAGTGTGCGGAGTTTTGCCTGCTCCGAGTTCTGTGGAGAACATGGAATAGGCAAAACTCTGCACACTCCGCAGGGGAGCAGAGTTGGCCAGCCCCCACCAACCACCGCCCTATTAACAATAAGTAAAAACTTTCAAAAAACGATTTAAGTAAAGAAAAATGCCTTACCTTAACTGCGGCGTCCCCGGGCTGCCCTCTTCCTCTTCATCGCGTTCTTGGTCAAAACTGCGCATGCACAGTCGCCCAAGGTGGGAGGCGGGTGGAGTAGCGGAGCTACGTGGAGTTTCACGGAGTTTGTTTTCAACTCCGTGGCGCTCCACGTAGCCCCACTAAGCTTACTATGCCCAGGCTTAATTAAAATGCCAATTTAACTTTTTTTTTAGGGAATTGCTAGGGTTATTTTTAATATGAAGTAAGATTTTATTAAAACACCTAACTATCCCAAGCCCCTGCAGCTTTTGGCTGTGTGCAGCTGGGGGTTGGGCACAGTCCCTGCCTCAACCATCCATGTGCTCCCATCTTCCACGGTCGCCCAACTCCCCACAGGCAGCCAACTCCCCATTGCTGGTCATCCGCCCCTCCATAGTCCCGCAACACCACACAGACATCCACCCACTTTCTTTTTGTTTGTGTTTTTTTTGGTCCCACAGTAATCTCGTGGTAATCTTGCGGCCATTTTTTGGTTCTCCTGTCAATTTGCGTCTGGGGGGCACACTGAGAACCGTGAGTCCGAGCAATGGGAAAAAAAGCACTTAGACTTTGTGTCTTTGGGACTTCAATCCCACTCCCCCAGAGCCCAGAAGTTAGAGTACCCCTATGCCCCCTTATATGTTGTTTTATTGGCCTTTTCATGAGACTATGACTGAGTCCCTGAGTCCTAAAGTGACTACTGCAACATTTCTCTTAAACCTTTGAAATTCACTGAAAAAATCATAGGTTTCTCAGGACGTTATAGCTAGAAATTAGCATTTAAAAAACCTTTGAAATGCACTGAAAAAACCATGGTTTCAGGGACGTTATAGTTAGAAATTAGCAATTAAAAAACCTTTGAAATTCACTGAAAAAACCATAGGTTTCAGGGATGTTATAGTTAAAAATTAGCATTTAAAAAACCTTAGAAATTCACAGAAAACACCATAGGGTTCAGGGACGTTATAGTTAGTAATTAGCATTTAAATACCATTGAAATTCACTGAAAAAACTATAGGTTTCAGGGACGTTATAGTTAGATATTAGCATTTAAAAAAACCTTAGAAATTCACTGAAAAAACACAAGTTTCAGGGACGTTATAGTTAGTTGGATATTTCACTTGTACAAAACCAGAGAAATTCGGCCAGTATAGTTAGTTGACTAACTATAACTCGTGCCCCCGCAATGCACTGCTGATGACATCACATGTTACATCACTCATGACATGGTCAGTGACATCACTCATGACATCATTGATTCCTGGGATAGGCCTGATAGGAAACGCTGTCCCTCATAGATCTAGCTCTTTTATGCGTGATGGTTATTTTATGTGAAAATGTGTGTCTTATCACTGGGTCGCTCAATATTAGGGGCCAATTTCGCATGATTATAATGCATATTTCCCTGTGTTATTTACTATATTCCAGAATAATCTGGAATTCTTCTGATTTAATCATGTTTTCAGGGATTTAGTTCATCTGTGGTTTTTGATGATTTCTCACATTTGTCTCAGATATGAGTTTAATCAGATCTAATCTCTCTGGTATCATTGATTTGATTATTGCGCCTTCAATTGTTTTAAGTGAGTAACCCCTTGCTAGAAATCTATTTTTGGATTCTTCCTGGGCTTCTTTTAATGATGTTTGATCTTTTTGTTTTTAAATTGATTTTATTGATTTTCTGAAAAACAATCAACAGTGAAGTACATGTGCACAGTGTAGATTTCGCATTTTGTATAAAATGAAGACTTTTGATGTTTGATTACTATTGACCCTCCTTAATCTCAGCATTTCCCCATAGGAAATGCTGTTTATGAAATGTCTCGGGTGAGCGCTGGTACTGTGTAAGGTTGAATTGCCAGCTGTTTCTTTGCGAGATATATATATATATATATATATATATATATATATATATATATATATATATATATATATATATATATATATATATATATATATATATATATATCTACTGAGAGAAATTCCCAAACTACCTTTCTAAATCCCCAACAACAACAATACATAAATATATTCAAATAGAATAAAAAATAAATCGATTACAAATGTAGAAATAAAACAAATTATAACAGAAAATTATGACAGATAACTAACAATGCGAAAAATGATATTCTTACCTGTTATTTTGACAGCACAATATTTTTGACACAATATTTGTGTATTACGGTATGTTGGAAACTATATTTTAGAGGAACATCTGATGTTCTGGTACCGTAGCCATTTTGACAATAAATGTCACCTTCTTTTCCAGTTTTTGGTGTCACTCTGCCCTGCCCCCATTCATCCCTCACACTAAGGCCCTGACAGCCGAGCCTTCTCAGTGAAGAGAAGCACTGCTAATGGGATCATCGGTAGGCATTGTCTGCTTGGGTTTGTAGTGGCTCTCATGCGCTATGGCCTAGCCCAAGTGCCCCCCGCCTCCAACACCATAGACCCCTCCACCTCTGACCAGAAATCATACTCAACAGATATCATAGGACAGATTTTGAGGGGTCAGTGGTAAGACATGCTGTAAAAATTGGTACTCTGTACCATTACTTCCAGTGCTCACTATGAGATTAAGCCATGGCGGAATACTTACCCAACTAGCCAGGTGCCTGCTGGAAACTGTGGTTCACCGATGCGGACTGCAGTGAGGGTCCACCAATCAACATGGCTCAGATGGACTGCGGCAATTAACGCGGGAGCAATTTTCATATATAAGGAAGTAGGTTGGTGGGACATTTCATTGAAATATGGCATTTGAAAAAGGCATTGCACCGAAACGCATCATGCCATTGTTTTAAATAAAGGTACCTTTCCTGTATTCCCCGTGTAGTCCCCTCCAGTTGCTTCATCAGAAGAGACTGTTTCCGTCACACACATACACACACCCACACACACACACACACCCCCCACACACACACACACATATATATATATACACACACACACACACACACATTTATATGTATATACACGCACATATATAGTAAAATATGTAAGCTACATATTTACATTTTAAGAAAATACAAACATATTAACAGAAAGGATAGGCAAAACAATTCTAAAACATGAATCACAAAATATGGTAAATAATCAAAATAATACAATGCAAATAAAAAATACAAAATATTTATATATTACCTACTGGCGATCGCCAGTAGGTAGTTATAGTTAGGACCAAGTTTCCATAGGAAGAGCATTTTTTGTTTTGCTTATGACTTTGGCGTCGTTTGATGAATCTTCATGAAATTTTCCAAACTAATTTTTTGTTCATATCAGCTCCTATGTGGGAAGGTTGGGGATGATTCATCAATGGGGGGGGCCGAGAAAAAAGGGGGGTACCAAAACTTGTTTTCTCCATGTTAATTTCCATAGGAAACGTTAGACAAGGCTACGGGTCGAACGGGTGAACGGAATTGCCACAAATTTGGCAAGGAGAAGGGTCTTGGTCTAGAAAGCACACTGTTGTTTATTTGGTGTAAATCCATTCAGTAGTTTTGGAGAAATATCGAAATTTACAGATATCGATATTTGGGAATTCTGCCATCTGATTAGCTGAGGCGTTACAAGCACGAGCTTGCTGCTTTTCGGTTGTGAGCGCTGCAAGCGGTTGCAACTAGGAAGTATTGGCCGCCATTTTGTGATTACGTTCATTATAGTCAAGCAATGCATGCCAAACGTGAATCTGAAAGTCTCACATATGACACACTACTATACTGGTAAAGCCTGACAACAGAGAATACAGCAATACTAATGCACACATTACTGTTTACTGTTTCTCACATGTGATCTAGGATGTGCACTCTGCCCATGGCTGATGATACCCCTTCGGGCCAGCAATACCCAGGCCGAAAGGCAGAACAATAATGTGCACACACACACACCAGGGGCATCGTGTAACACACATTTGATTTTTGATGTAACATTTGAGATGCATGGCCATCACACGTGGAAGGCTAATGTACAGACCATGAACATTGATCAAGATGATCGTTGCATGTTGTGTGTAGTAGAAGATATGTGTACACAGCAAAAAAACTTTTCAAAAAAGCTGTCTAAGCAGAAGGGGTGTGTCTCATCAAACGCTGTAGAGAGAATGACTAAAATGGGTGGGGTCCTCCAACTGTTACAATGGGAAATGTTATGAACTAATCAAATGCTTTTTTTATAAGGTCACATGGCAATCGCTTATCGAGGGCACAAGGAGGCTGCACCCGACAAGATTTTGAGAAAATATATTTATCATAATATAAGTTTATTACAGTTACAAATATATAAATGTTTAAAATATTTTAGATTATCGCTTGCTCTCATATACAGTTTAAAGTTATTTAGATATAGTTTTGAGACATATAAAAAATGAGGGAATGGCGGACCCGGTGCGACTCCATATGTCTATGAGGTAACACAGGGCCTGGCAGCGTGCACTCGTTGCATAATCAACGCACAGCATGCGCGACCCCATACGTACATGATGTAACGCGTGGCTTGGTCCTGCGTACCCATCGGAGACCTATGTAGCAGCTGGCACGAACACATACGTATATGATGGTACGCGGGACGCGGTGCCACAAATCCGTCGGATACGAAATGCGCATCCTTTACGAGTTTAGCAATATGGCGGATAGGATTCGCGTGGTGATGGAGCTTGATACACTACCGGTATGGGAGTGCAGTTTTCTAAAAATAAAATTACAAAAGATATACATATTTTTTGGGGAAAATATAAAACATTACTTAGTATAAAAAGTATAATAGAGTTCCAAAATATTCCCCAAAAAATAGAAAAAATACAGGTTTTATAAACATTAAAATATTAAATTAACATTTAAAAAACCTTCGAAATTCACTGAAAAAACCATAGGTTTTACAGACGTTATAGTTAGGAATTAGCATTTAAAAAACCTTAGAAATTCACAGAAAAAAACATAGGTTTCAGGGACGGTATAGTTAGTTGGACATTTGACTCATATAAAACCAGAGAAATTCGCCTGTTATAGTTAGTTAAGCTAACTATAACTCGAGTGCCCGCAATGCACTGCTGATGATGTCACATATTACATCACTCATGACATGGTCAGTGACATCACTGATGACATCTCAAATGACATCACTGATTACATCATCCACGTGATAATCTGATGCACATACTGATGCGCTAATATAAACTTTGATACACCCATTCCAAAATGCAGACTACAATTTTTGAAACTATACACACAACAATGCCATATACTACATACCATTCACTGTTTCCTAGGTCTACGCACATATCCAGTCAGTTATACATGTAGTTACTCATCAATACAGTAGTATAATATGCACTCATAGATCTATACATGCAGTCACACTCTACCACTCATCCATAGAGTTACTCAAACACCTAGTCAGTAATGCAAAGAATCAATCACATATCTATTTACTCATGTATACAGTTATACACACCAGGGGCCTCATGTAGGAAGCCAAATACCGGTCGGTAACGGCCGATTTTCGGTAATAATACCGTTACCGACCGGTATTTTGGCCATTGGTATGTAGGGGGACATATTTTGCTTTCGGAATTTACCGAATCGGTAAAATTACCGATTCGGTAATAATACCGAATCGGTAATGTTACCGAATCGGTAACTTTTCCGAATCGGTAATTTTACCGATTCGGTAAATTCCGAAAGCAAAATCGAGATGTAGGGGGAGTGTGTGTGTGTGCTTATGAGTCGGTATTTACCACCAACTTATAGTTGGTGGTAAATAATGAATGTATGTGTAAATGCATTTCTACGCGCGTAGCAGTGTGCAATGTGGCATACATACATGCCCTTAGGGCATGTATGTGTGCCACATGTGCACACATGGCCGAAACAGGGGTGCAACAGGGTGTCAATGTGACACCCTGCCACCCTTGTATGTGTTCCCCCCATTACCGAATCGGTATTTACCGATTCGGTAATGAGGCATACCTTCCCATCAATGGGAAGGTATGCCTCATTACCGAATCGGTAAATACCGATTCAGTAATCACCGACTGGTAACGAATCGGTAAAAATTACCGACTCATTACCTACATACGAGTTACCACTTCTTAAATACCGAGTCGGTACGGCTCGGTATTTAAGAAGTGGTAACTGGTACGCTACCTACATGAGGCCCCAGGTCCGCTATTTATAGACACACCATATCACCTATTTATAGAGATACTAACACATATTTACTGTCTTATACAATTACTGATACAGGCAGACACTCATTTATACACAAACTCTTCAAATAACTTACTCTCATGTATAGTCATTTATATACTCCAACACTCACATATAGTGCCTTACAACATATGTAGTTAGTCACACATATACCACTGAGACATTCATTCACTCACCAACATACCCACACACACAGTAACTCATCCATACAGTCCTTCCCAGATGTGCTTTTGAATCCATACAACCAGTGAATCACACACTCAGACATCTATGCAGAGAGTTATACACCCCCCCACCCACCCATACAGACACTCAGGGACGCATATAGATACAGAGACAACAAATCAATAACCCATATAGATACTCATGTAGCTATTCAGCAACCCATGCATTTGCTTACACACCAACTGAGAGACTAATACAGACTTTCACGCAGTGTAGTCACTAACCCATGCATTCAGTAAGACACGTTCAATCACTCACTTATACAGTCAGTCACGCACCTACTAAATAATCCCTTCAGGCACTTGTAAATGCAATCATTCTTCAATACACCTTGGCATAGATATATATGAAAAATATTTAAACTTTACAGAAACACACATTCAGTGGATGATGTCATCAGTGATGTCATTTGAGATGTCATCAGTGATGTCATGAGTGATGTCACTGACCATGTCATGAGTGATGTAATATGTGACATCATCAGCAGTGCATTTCGGGCGCACGAGTTATAGGTAGCTCAACTAACTATAACAGGCGAATTTCTCTGGTTTTATATGAGTCAAATGTCCAACTAACTATAACGTCCCTGAAACCTATGGCTTTTTCTGTGAATATGTATGTATATATATATTCACTGAAAAAACCATAGGTTTCACACATGTTATAGTTAGCGGAAATTTTACTGATAAAAAACCAGTGAAATTGCCCCGTTATAGTTAGTGCTGGCAACTATAACTCACGCGACCGCAATCCTCTGCTGATGCTAATACTGTATTTAGACACTTATTTGCCCATGTCTTCTTCCATACATTTTTAGCTATACATATATTACAAATATTTTTTTTTCATAAAGACACATATGTCATCAGCAGAAGATTGCGGTCGCGTGAGTTATAGTTGCCAGCACTAACTATAACGGGGCAATTTCACTGGTTTTTTATCAGTAAAATTTCCGCTAACTATAACATGTGTGAAACCTATGGTTTTTTCAGTGAATTTGCAAGGTTTTTTAAATGCTAATTCCTAACTATAACGTGTGTGAAACCTATGGTTTTTTCAGTTAATTTGTACGGTTTTTTAAATGCTAAGTTACTTTACGCCATTCGAGGCGTGCGCGCCCACTTAACGCAGTTCGTTCCGTGCACGGTTTTTATCAACTTTAATAAGCCCTGTACATTTGGTGGCCTTCGGCCACCAAAAGCACAGGGGGTGGGGTCAATGTGGATAGTGTTTTTTTTATTTCGATTTTATAATTTCATGTTGCCAAAATTTAGTTTTTTTTACCTATTAATAAGCCCTGTACATTTGGTGGCCTACGGCCACCAAAAGCACAGGGGGTGGGGTAAGTGTGGATAGTGTTTTTTTTTTTTTTTTTTTTTACCGTACGCTTACGGTAAGCGTACGGTAAGCGTACTCGGCGAAATTGCCGAAAAAAAAATAAAACCGTTTTTGCTCTTGGGGGATGTTTGGGGACTCCCTCAACATGACTATGTGGGAGGGAGTTGTCAAAACAGCCCCGTAACATGTTTTTGGCCATCTTGTTTGATAAACAACACTCAGTGCGAGAGACAAAATGGCGGCCGCCGCTTCCTGGTTTCGGCCGATTCGAATGTTTACTAAGATCTAAGAGCCAATCAGAATCGCGCTCGCGCACGCCACCGTACGCTTACGGTAAGCGTACGGTAAGCGTACCGTAAGCGGGCTCAGATATATATATTGATTTAAAGGCTATTTTCTCAGAATCTACTGAACAGATTTACACCAAACCTACAAAAGGCACTTCCTTGACCTAGGGACTACCTCTCTGCCAAATTTCTAGTAATTCTGTTTAGCCGTTCGGGCTGTAGCTCGTTCTAAAGGTCCTATGGAAAAATGCATGGGAAAAACGCGTTTTGGGACCCCCCTTTTATCTCAGCCCCCGCTTGACGAATCCCCCCGAGACTTTCAGGGTAGGAGCGGAGCGTAGCGCCCCACCTATTTTGAGAAATTCGCGAGGATTCATCGACCGGCGCCAAAGTTATTCAAAATAGAATGTTAAGGTTTTCCTATGGAAAAGGGGTCCTAACTATAACTACCTACTGGCGACCGCCAGTAGGTAATATATATATGTATATATATATATATATATATATATATACACACACACACACACACACATATATATATATATATACATATATATATATATATATATTACCTACTGGCGGTCGCCAGTAGGTAGTTATAGTTAGGACCACGTTTCCATAGGAAATCCGCAACATTCTATTTTGAATAACTTTGGCGCCGGTCGACGAATCCTCGCGAATTTTTCAAAATAGGTGGGGCGCTACGCTCCGCTCCTACCCTGAAAGTCTCGGGGGGATTCGTCAAGCGGGGGCTGAGATAAAAGGGGGGTCCCAAAACGCGTTTTTCCCATGCATTTTTCCATAGGACCTTTAGACAGGGCTACAGCCCGAACGGCTGAACAGAATTTAATGAAATTTGGCAGAGAGGTAGTCCCCAGGTCAAGGAAGTGCCTTTTGTAGGTTTGGTGTAAATCTGTTCAGTAGATTCTGAGAAAATAGCCTTTAAATCAATATATATATCTGTGGCAGCTTACGGTGCGCTTACCGTGCGCTTTCCGTAAGCTTACCGTACGCGTACGGTGGCGTGCGCGAGCGCGATTCTGATTGGCTCTTAGATCTTAGTAAACATTCGAATCGGTCGAAACCAGGAAGCGGCGGCCGCCATTTTCTCTCTCGCTTCCTGAGTTGGGCAGCAAAAACGAACCCCAAAAATGTGTAAAGAGGCAGTTTCATGAGATCCTAAGCACCCAGCATTGATACAGGGGTCCCCAAACCACCCCCAAGCCCAAAAAAAAAAAAAATTTTTTTTTCGGAAAATCGCCGATTACGCTTACCGTACGCGTACGGTAAAAAATTGTAAAAAAACAAAAACGTATCCACATTCTCCCCACCCCGTGTGCAAATGGTGCCCGAAGGGCACCATTTGTGCATGGCATATAACATCTAAGAAGTTAACAAAGAATACATTTCACAAAGATGCGCAAAATATGTCCCCCATGTGCGCACGGTGCGCGAAGCGCATCGTGCGTACATGGCCCATCCCGCTTAACGTGGGCACGCGGTGCACGCAGCGCACCGCGTGACCACTGTGCGTGCACGGCACTAACTGCGTAAAGTGGGCGCGCGGTGCGCGAAGCGCACCGCGTGCTCACTGTGCGCGCACGGTGCGCGAAGCGCACCGTGCGCGCACGGAACGAACTGCGTTAACTGGGCGCGCACGCCACGAATGGCGTAAAGTAACTTAGCATTTAAAAAACCTTGCAAATTCACTGAAAAAACCATAGGTTTCACACATGTTATAGTTAGCTGGACATTTTACTGATAAAAAACCAATGAAATTCCACCGTTATAGTTACTGCAGGCAACTATAACTCACGCGACCGCAATCTTCTGCTGATGACATATGTGTCTTTATGAAAAAAAAATATTTGTAATATATGTAAAGCTAAAATTTAATGGAAGAAGACATGGGCAAATAAGTGTCTAAATACAGTATTAGCATCAGCAGAGGATTGCGGTCGCGTGAGTTATAGTTGCCTGCAGTAACTATAACGGTGGAATTTCATTGGTTTTTTATCAGTAAAATGTCCAGCTAACTATAACATGTGTGAAACCTATGGTTTTTTCAGTGAATATATATATATATATTACCTACTGGCGGTCGCTAGTAGGTAGTTATAGTTAGGACCTTGTTACTATAGGAAAATGGCAACATTCTATTCGCAATAACTTTGGTGCCGATTGATGAATCTTTGTGAAATTTTCAAAACTAATTCTTTGTTGAGATCAGCTCCTATGTTAAAAGTTTGGGGGTGATTCGTCAAGGGGGGCCGAGAAAAAGGGGGGTCCCAAAACATGTTTTTTCAATGTTAATTTCCATAGGAAACTTTAGACAAGGCTACAGGTCGAACGGGTGAAAGGAGATCCCCACATTTGGCAGGGAAAAGGGTCTTGGTCTAGAAAGCACGCTTTTGTTTATTTGGTATAAATCCGTTCAGTAGTTTTTGAGAAATATCGAAATTTACAGATATCGATATTTGGGAATTCTGCCATCTGATTGGCTGAGGCGTTACGAGCGGGGAACAACCTTTACAACGCAACTTTTACAACGCACTACCATTACAACGAAACTGTTACAACGCAAATGCATTGACAACGCATGCCATTACAACGCAAGTCTTTACATCGACTTGCACTAGATGGCGTGCTAACATTAAAAATAGTGTAGTTTACTATCCAAACACCTTCCCTACTGTTACGTGGACTGGAGTTAGAATAGTAAATTACACTTTTTTAATGATAGCACGCCATCTAGTGCAAGTCGATGTAAAGACTTGCGTTGTAAAGACTTGCGTTGTCACTGCATTTGCGTTGTAAAAATTTCGTTGTAACAGCATGCGTTGTAAAAGCATGCGTTGTAACATCATACATCCGTTACGAGCACAAGGTTGCTGCTGGTTGGCTGCGAGCGCTGGGAGCGTTAGCAACTAGGAAGTGTTGGCTGCCATTTTGTGATTCTGTTGAAGAGAGTAAGGGGGAAAAGGGCCAAAAATGTGGGAAAGAGGAGGGTAGGAGCACTGTAACCTTTGTGGGGTGTTTAGAATGTGTGCTATAGAGGGGGTGCAAAGTGAACTAATCATACCTACTGGTGTGAAAGTTCTAGGCTACAAAAATTAAGTGAGGTATTGGCTAGTGTGTGATGTTTCTAAGGTGAGCTTGTGCGCGACTCAAGGATTAAAGCGTGAGCCCACACTGTGTGTCTTATGCTGTGAAGTCATGTGCCCTGCCTGCTGTAGTACAGTTGTGGAAGTAGTGTCAGCATGTGTTTATACCTACTAGGATGAACTACTGACCCGTAGTGGTGTGAAAGTCCTGGGTATGGAAAATATGTGAGGTATTGTCTAGAGTCTCATGGAAGGAGGAAGTGTTGGCTGCCATTTTGTGATTCCGTTGAAGCGAGTAAGGGGAAAAAAGGGTGAAAAAAGTGAGAAATATGAGGGTTAGAGAACTGTAACCTCTGTGGGGTGTTTTTTTGGGTGTGCTATAGAGGAGGTGCAAAGTGAACTAATCATACCTACCTGTGTGAAAGTGCTAGGCTATGAAAATTAAGTGAGGTATTGCCTAGAGTGTGATGCTGCTAAGGAGAGGTGGTGCGGGACTCGGAGATTAGAGCGTGAGTCTAAATTGTGTGTCTTATGATGTGAAGTCATGTGCCGTGGCTGCTGCAGTACAGCTGTGGAAGTAGTGTCAGCATGTGTTTATAACTATTAGGATGAGCTACTGACCCGTACTTGTCTGAAAGTTCTGGGGTACAGAAAATATCTGAGGTAGGGTGTAGAGTCTCATGCTGCTAAGCTGAGCTGCTGCCGGACTCGGGGATGAAAGCGTGAGCCCAAACTGTATGTCATATGCTGTGAAGTCATGTGCTCGGCTGTTGTGCCACATCTGTGCAAGTAGTGTCAGCATGTAGTTATAGCTACTTAGAGGAACTTTTGTTTCGAACATTGTAACTTGTGTATGGTGCTTAGGGGGTGTTATATAGGGAGTGCGAAGGTAAATTTGTGTGTATGAAATGAATTTGGTATTTGGAAAGCGGAAAGCACTGACTCATACGGGTCTGATGGTGCTGGGGGCGTAAGGTGAGGTGCTGCTAGAGTTTGGAATAAAGCTAATGAACTACTGACACCTATTGTGAACTTTTAACATGCACGTGCCGTTGAATGTTCGATAAAATGTTGCAAAAGTATATGATTAGGTTAAAAAAACAAATTATGAACTTTTAACCTTCAGGTGTCGTAGAAGGTTCCAGAAAGTGTGGTGATAAAATAGGTTGAACTTGTGACCTGTATGTGGCACAGAATAATAAGTAGCTTTTCGGAAGGAAAATTCAAAATTAACCAATGGAGGTAAGTTTTGGAATGTCATTGAAGGAATTAAGTATTCTGATTTGTTCTTCACATGTATTTATGTGTGGAGCGACAGAGACATTGTGCCATTCCTGGTTTCATTCTTGATGAAGTCGGAGCTTTACATGTACTATGTGAGAAAGAGAGAATTGTATGCGTGTGTCATTTGAAATCTGGATAACAACTACAAAGGTGAGTTAGAAATGAACAAGGTGTGTTATGTGTTTTATAGTATTGATTAAGTATTTGAGGTGATGTTTTTAATTTTGAAAGTATTTTTTATTTCAAAGTAATATAGTGTTAGTAAAGTGTGGTGTTTGATATTGGTTATGAAATATGCATAAAATGTAAGCTGTTGTTATATAAGTACTGTATTGTTTTGAAAATGAGGTACAGAGTTAATTTGAGTTTGTAATGTATTTGGGGAGATAAAGAAAATGTGCATGTTTGCAACTGATACTTTTTGTGGAAATAGTGGGGTGAGGTGGTGGTGGTAGGAGACGTGTGTGTTATTAAGTTAAAAGCGATAAAACGAAATGCAGAAATGTTATGTGGGCAGGTTGTGGTCTTATTTTTGACACTGAGAGGTAGGTTTGAAAGTAAGTCAGGGTAGGTTGTTGTACAGTGGGGCAGTGTACAGTGTTTGGAGATTACATGGAGAGGAGATGGAGATAGGAAAAGTGATACGTTCCTTTTTCGCATAGTTTGAATCACATGATCCTAAGTTGAGATATAATACTAATATGGTTTCTGGTTTGCATTTGGGTATAGTTAATAGTTTTTGTAGTTTCTGACTAGTGAATAATAAAAAGGTAGATATACTAAAATATATGATAGTAAACATAATAATGATTGTCTGTACTTATGGAATAGAAGTAGTTGGAGTGTGCTTCTTTAGAAGAGATGTTTTATAAATGTGTGAGAGATAAAAAAAAATGTAAATGTGCGGTATATTTTTTGTATGACTTTGTTGACATTAGAGAACTACATGTGATTATAAGTGATACTATTTGTCAGGCTGTGTCTCTGTGGTGGATATATGTAGGTGTTGAAGTGGTTCGTGTTTTACTGATGGTGATCTTCACTATCCCTTTTGAGACACTCGTCAATTTATTCATTCCATTTAATATCTTTAATATAGATAGAGTAAAGGGACTGTATATCAGAAGTTTGGGAATTAGAACTTTGTTTACTCTCCACGTGCCCTGCTATACACTCTACAGAGTGTTTAAACGACTTTCGTAACATATAGATGTCTAGCTAGTAAAGGTGGTGTAGTTCGACTGGACCCATTTTATAAATTGTGCTATGGAATGGTTTATGTTTTACTCACCAATTTGCATGTTTGAATACTTTTTGCTGATAAGTGTTCCGGCAGACACTTGTTAAAATTAACGTTGTATATGGGTATAGTGGCGCTACTAGGAATGGGGGGTTTCTGTTTGATTTCGTACTGTTAACCAAGGGCGGGGGCGGGTTTGGGGGAGGTAGTTATGTTGCTGTTTGAAATACAGAATATAGTAACGTGGAGATGTGGAGCTACTAGAGGTGATGTAGTACCACTGGGAGCACTTATAAAGCACCCTATGGCATGGTATATGTTTTACCCGCAAATTTGCATGTTTTAATACGGTTTGCTGATGAGCTTTCCAGGAGACATCTGTTGAAGTTAAGGCTGTGCGTGGCTATAGTGGTGCTTCTACGTTTGCCTGGGTTCTTTCTTTTATTGCGTAAAGTTAAGCAAGGGCGGGTGTTGAGGTGGTGTAGTGGTACTGTGACTATTTATAAACCGTCTTATGGTATGGTGTATGTTTGAGTTGCTAAATTATAAGTTTTAATAGCTTTTGCTGATGAGCGTTTCCGGCAGACACCTGTTGACATTAAGTCTATGTAAGGCTATAGTGGCGGTAACAGGAGTGCAGGGGCTCGTTGTTTGATTTCGTAAGGTTAAGCATGGTATGGGTATGGGTGGGGGTGGGGGATGTGCATATGTTGCTGATTATAAGGCGGACATTTGTAACGTGGGCATGTGTTGTTAGTAAAGGTAATGTAGTTTCACTGGGCCCATTTATTAACCGTGCTATGGCATTGTTTATGTTTTTCCCGCAAATTTGCATGTTTGAATACACCTGTTAAAATTAAGCCTGTGTATGGGTATAGTGGCGCCACTAGGAATGATGGGGGTTTCTTTTTTATTTTGGACGGTTAAGGAAGGGCGTGGGTGGTTGTGGGGGAAGTGAGTATATTTCTGATTAAAATACAGAATAGAGTAACGTGCAGATGTCGAGCTAATAAGGTGATGTAGTACCACTGGGAGAACTTATAAAGTGCCCTATGGCATGGTATATGTTTAACTCGCAAATCTGCATGTTTTATTATGCTTTGCTTATGAGCGTTTCAGAAAGTTGGGGTGCTCTAAAAGGGGGGGGGGGGCAAAGCTCTTAAAGAGGTGTGGGCTATGCAAGTTGGGCCGTGGTCTAAATCAAGATAAGTATCATTGTGTGCTTTAGAAAATCCTCTCCAATTATCCTACGTTTGGAAAAAAACATTCTTTAAAGGATTTCCCTTCCTTCTACAGCGTGGGTAACGTAGCGTGATGTCTCCACAGTAGTGAGCAAAATAAGCATGCGTACATCGATGTGCATGCTCTCACTGCAGTGCAATAAAAAAAATAAAAAAATTGACTGTGTTTGCGAGGGCCGAAAATAAAACTGACTATGTTTGCGAGGGCTGAAAATAAAATTGACTATGTTTGCGAGGGCTGAAAATAGAGCCTGATAGAGACCTTTTTGGAGGCTCCTTGAAAATAAGTGCTGGTCCTCAGACCCGGCCCAATTAAAGCCCAGCATTCATCTATCCTAAGCACTGCGCTATCCAACCATCTTTTAATTGATGCATACATTTCTTCTTATATACATACATACATCTGTTCCTGCACTTATCTTAAGCATCTATGAGCGCACTCGCCTATTGTAAGCACTGTGTCGTTCATGCAGCCATATGCCTATATATCCATAGATACATCTGTCCCATAACCAATCCTAAGCATCTATCAGTCCACCAGTCTATCGTAAGTACTGGTCCCTGTATTCATTTATCCTTCCATTCATACAGTGATACATCCATCTATGTATATATGCATTGATGCATCTGGCCATGCATCCACTCGCCTTTTATTCAACGATACGTTCTTATTTTCGGGCATCGTCCGCCCGATCCTAAATAGGACGTATTATACTCATCCATCCAGCCTGTTAAGGGGTCGAAAAGGTTTGCGAAAAGCATTGACAGGCAGATTATTTTATAAAGAATAACAACTCTTTGAGTTGCTCTTTGTGGAGCATACTTCACCATCCTTCTGTGGTGGTGTTTTAAAGAAAGGTACATATAGCGAAAGAAATGCAAAGGAGCTTTTAAGTGTAAGATGTTAATTTAGAAACATAACGTTTTGTCGAGTTGTTTATAGGTACACTGAGTGGGGATGTAGGGGCTGTAAAAAGGGGTGAAAAAGAACTGAGTCTTCTTTACCAAAATATTATCTTTTGAAAACCTGTGAAGTACTCGGGTGCGGCTGTGTGTGTGCGCTCGGGAAGCTGTTTCAGAGAGTCCGGGGCAATGGGCGATGTGCGCCTGGTGGTGTGTTTGGTAATTACCCCATGATGATGTTGCTCCTGCGTTGCAAAAACAGAAGGGAAATTCTGAGAGAAAAAGTGTCTTTTTAAAGGATTTCCCTTCTCCTACAATGCGAGTCACCTGGCGTGATGTCTGCATTTCTAAGTAGTGAGTAATGTGCATGCTCTCACAGTCTCACTGCAGTGCAATAAAGAAAAAAAGGGGGATGAGGTTTGCGAGGCCCGAAAGTAGACCCCCATAAAGACCTGTTTCGAGGCTACCTAAAATAAAGTGCTGTTGCTCAGACACCCACAGACACCCCCTCCAACACACATAAAACCAGGGGGGGCAGTGTTATGTTTGGAAAGTTGTAGATAAAATTGTAGGCTAATAATGGTAATTTTTGTGTGTGCTTTTTAGTTGCTAATATCATCTTAAGTACATAGATTAAAACATTTTTAAAATACTATCTATAAAGTTGTCTGTGGTGGGTTGCAGAGAGAGTGTTGTGGGGTGGTGGGGTGCGGCGAAGAGGTGAAAAGTACGAGGTAGTGCAGTTACATATAAATTGTAAAGTTGCTTGTAAATAATTAAATAAATACTTGCTGTATGTTCTATGGCACTACTTGTCATGTTAGTGCTGCTCTTTCGTGTTCAATCACGTTGCAGCACTGGGTGTGGAAGTCGTTAGTGGAAGTTTTGTAATTGTATGTTATAATTTTAACATAGTGAACAAATGTGAAAAATAATTGAATCTATTTTTTTTTCAGAAAATTATTTCTTTTGGATTAAAATTTGTAAATGCCAAGAAGAAGTAAAAAAAAAAAAGAAAAGAAAAGAAAAATATATATTTGTGCAAAAGGCAAAAGACTGTATTTGGAAAAAATAGGAGTAGTACAGAAAAACTTTGTTCTACTATAAGTACAAGATGAAAAAAGGATCACACAAGAGGAAAAATAGGAATTTTTCAAGTAAGGTGAAGCAGAGTTCAATTTCAAATACAAGGAAAAGGCAAGATGAAGAAGAAATAGTATCTGTTACTCGGAGACAAAAGGAGTTTCATGAAAATCGTCAGAGACTTTTTCGATCTAGTGTGATTCAGAATTCAATGAAAGAATGCTTCAAATATAAAAGGAATGTTTTTTAATTGAAAGAGAAACAGCGTATTGAAAGTATAGTGGATAGTGCTTTCAATTTAAAACAGAAGTTATTCATTGTGATTTTGAAGAGAAAGTATTAAACAGAACGTTACGTTGTTACAAGGACTATATCTATGTCACGTAAGAAAATATACTGAGGAGTATGGGCATTCTCTGGCTTGTCTTTGAAGAAAAGTTTGTAAAAGTGTTTTTTGTCAGTTGAGGATGTTAGCAGTATGTTACTCAGAAATGCGAAAGTTTGTGAGGAAAGTGTACTATGTAAAAAGTTCTACATTATTTTTAAGTGAACTGAGTGCAAGTCTTTTATATGCTTCTTTATTAGTTGTTAAAAAAAGTGTGATGATATTGAAATGAGATATTTTGGTTCAGAGGAGCAGTTCATAGAACGTGAAAGTTTGACAATTACAGATGTTGGAGGAGATGGGAAAGTGATTAGCACTAATCAGTTTGAAGAATAAATTGGAAAGTTTAATGTAGTGTGGTGTGAAATACGAGACTATATTTGTGTTTGTTGTCGACGTACTGATTATAAAAGTCAAAGTAGGAATGTTGATTTGTATTTGAAAAATGAAAAGGAGAACAATGGTAAGTGGGTAGAATTTACAGTTTACTTGTTGGTGGAAGGTCAATTTGAGTTAAGTAGTGATCAACGTATATGTAAATATTGTTATAACAAATTAGAAGACAACAAAATGCCTTTTAGAGCAGTACATAATAACTTAGAATTAGTAGCTATTCCGGAGGAAATGGCAGATTGAATACATATGAGTCTGTTCTAATTCAATGTGTCAATTCTTTTCAAACTATAATTCGGATGGAGCCTAAAACATGATAACTGTCACCAACAGACTTGCAAAGAGGTTTGAAGGAAGAGTGGTGTACTTACCTTTGGATTTAAAAAAAAATATTGAAACTATTGCTGGAGTGAAAGAGGAAAATTAGGCAGTAGTCA
The DNA here is from genome assembly GCF_964204655.1 of Triturus cristatus. Taxonomy (NCBI): domain Eukaryota; kingdom Metazoa; phylum Chordata; class Amphibia; order Caudata; family Salamandridae; genus Triturus; species Triturus cristatus. The sequence goes on along the minus strand of NC_140594.1, from coordinate 1,181,490,992 downwards.
TTCTAGTAAATGTTGTAGTAAAAAAATGTCAGAAAATATGGAAAGATTTTGTGGGTGTTAATCAAGTTGAAAAGGCTACCTTATATCTTATAGAGAACAATATTTATTACAAAACTGTAAATGTGGGTGAAAGAGGTAATAAGTTTAGAAGATGAATCTTGTTGATTGATATTCTGAAGCTGCAATCGGTACAGGTGGATCATTATACCATCCACCTTCTCCTGTAGGAAACAGCTGTGGAAAATAATTACCTACCAAGGTTTTTTCCCAAACACTTATTGGAGTTCTCTGTGCTTTTCATTTCAAATAACTCATTGCTGCTTCCTATTACTTCTTTTGAATGCAAAGGACATACTGTGTAATGTTCATAAATATCTTCAGTCCTTGACTTGTCCACTTTCTCTATTTGACCACTTGAAGATCCTAGAGTGCATTTTATACATATTTCACCTTTATGTTTGAAAGTGATCTGTCTTCTTTGTCGGATGCAGTGAACCACATACTTAAAACTAAAGTTCATCAATAAGTTATTTCTGTGAAAGAATTTGTAGAGAAACTTCAAGAAAGAGATGAAATTTTAGAAGGACACTTAATCAATTTGATGGCATGTCAACGTGGAACAAGGGAGTATTGGTATTGTCATCATGAAGAACTCAAGTGTATGTTACGGAATGAAGGTACAAGAACATGGTTTGTCTCACTTAGCTGTGCAGAGTATGCATGGGAAGATGTGCTTGACTTTCTAAGATAAGCAAATTCCAATATAAAAAATGTTTAAATAAAGATTTGTGGTAAACTGTGTTCATTGGATCCTGTATATGTGTGCAGATATTGTACTGATAGGTTTCAACCTATAATGTCTTTTATCTGCAATAAAAAGAATACAGCTCTTGGAGAGCTTACCGATTTATTTTGGAGAAAGGAGTATCAAGCAAGAGGTGCACCTCATATACATATGCTACTATGGATCAAGGATGAACCTAAATTTGGAAATGATTCTGATGAAACAGTATTGTCTTTGATTGAATAGTATGTGACATGTGAGATACCAAGAGAAGAAGGAGATAGAAGCTTGAGATAGCAAGTTTTATGTTTCCAAAGTCACAGTTGTTGAAAGTATTGCAGAAGAAACTACAACTCTAAAGGAAAATTTTACACCAGATGTCGGTTTGGTTTCTCCTGTCCAGTCATTTGTAAAGGAAGAGTAAATAATTTGTTTTCTTCTGTAAGGCACACAATGACTTGCAAATCTCAAAAGAATAACTACAAGTTAAAAAGAAGAGAAGTGTCAAAGTATATCAATGATTACAATCCAGTCATTTTAAAAATGTGGAGTGCGAACATGGACATTCAGTATGTTGCAGATAACTCAATTGCTGTTGCATGTTATGTTACATCGTACATAAAAAAATCAGAAAAAATAGAGATGAAAGAACTGTGGGAAGAAATTACACAAGAGAAAAGTCTTAGTAAAGAATTGTACAGCTTTACTTTGAAAATGCTTTCCCACCGAGAAATTGGATTGTATGGATGTTCAGACTGATTGTGCTCTTCAAGTTTAAATTCAAAGTCACAAGGAATCATTTGGGTAAGTTAAGGTCTTGCCTGCAAACGAAATTGAGTCTTGAAATGATTTGAAGAAATTGAAGAATTAGTAGTAAATGAAGCAGACGGTACAGACAATCTTAAAACTAATATGTTGGACACGTACCGAAAAACCGAAAAGGAGTCAACATCTGGAACAGCTATGTCTGTATGAAGTACTTCAACATTACAGCTTGAAATGTTAAAGAGAATGTAAAAGAAGGAAAATATGCAGTAGTTGGATGTCATGGTTGTTTAGTAAAACATGCAAAGAGTAATCTCATAAACCACAAGAAAGTTAGTTGTGAAAGTTTAGATAAGGGAGAATTTTACTATTTAGCACTTCTGCAACTGTTTAATTCATGGTGTAGTGAAAGTGAATTATTTGGAGACTTTGACTGTTACGAAGATTCTTGTAATACATGTAAAAGTAGCGTTGCATGTACAATTTTTGCTATGTATTTAAAAATGTTGAATGATGAAGTTGAACAGAAAAAGACTATTACAGCTGAAATTAGTAATGAAAGTTCTCAAGATAGTGAAACTCGTGGTCCATGTAGTCACGATCTTCTTGGACGAGCAATACTGGAAAATGAAGCAGCCATTGTTATGCATGAAGTTGAAATTGCAATGAGGTACAGCAGGTCCGAACAGTGAAACGGGGTCTTGATTCTATGATTGAGGATGTCAGAAGTTAAAGTCTGTGATAATTTCTGTGTACCCCCTCTGACCAGGTGCAACCAACTCTAGGTCCCAACAGTGGAACGATGTCTTGATTCCACCATGGATGATGTCCGATAATAACTGCTGCTTGTTTTTCGCAGAACTCACTCTGTTGAGGTGCATCAGACTCTGTGCTTCCGTAGCTAACTGCTGTACAGGATTATTGGGGTTGGTTGAGTGGAGACACTGGAGTACACTGCGGTACAGCAGGTCCGAATACTGAAACGGGGTCTTGATTCTATTATTGAGGATGTCAGAAGTTAAAGTCTGTGTTTATTTCTGTGTACCACCTTCAACCAGGTGCAACCAGCTCTAGGTCCTAATAGTGGAACGGTGTCTTGATCCCAGAATGGAAGATGTCCAATATTACTTGTTGCTTGGTTTTCATAGAACTTCCTCCGTTGAGGTGCATCAGACACTGTGTTTCCGTAGTTAACTGTTGCACATGATTATTGTGCTTCGTTGACACCAGTCAATGGAGTACACTGTGGTACAGCAGGTCCGAACAGTGAAACGGGGCCTTGATTCTGTGATTAAGGATGTGAGAAGTTAAAGTGTGTGATGATTTGTGGGACCCCCTCTGATGAGGTGCATCAAACTCTAGGTCCCAACAGTGGAACGGTGTCTTGATCTGACAATGGAGGATGTTAGAACTTTATCTCAGAGTGGAGATGAAGGTACTCCCTTTGACCAGGTGCAAGCAACTGTAGGTCCTAACAGTGGAACGCTGTCTTGATTCCACAATGGAAGATATCCGATATTACTTGTTGCTTGGTTTTCATAGAACTCCCTCCGTTGAGATGCATCAGACTCGGTGCTTCCGTAGCTAACTGTTGCACATTATTATTGTGCTTGGTTGACACTAGTTGGTGGAGTACACTGTGGTACAGCAGGTCTGAGCAGTGAAATGGGGTCTCGATTGTATGATTGAGGATATCAGAAGTTGAAGTTTGATATTATTTCTGTGTACCCCTTCTGATCTGCTGCAAGCAAGTCCATGCTTTCGAATTGAATGGTACATGGCTGTCAGGTGTTAATGAATAGTGAGTCTGGCCTACAATGCAGTCAGAAGTGTTCACAATTTAGATCGAGTGCTGATTGTTTAATTATAGAATCCAGTAGTCAAGTAACTACAACGTCTTATGGAACATACATATTATGTTTTTAGTATACTTTTTTGAAGAAATCTTTTGAAATGACTTATAGGTTTAGTACAATGACCAAATTTAATTTGCAAGTGCAAAGGAACACTGAATAGTCTACACTGTAGACAGCAGAAATGTATTTGAATTGTTTTGTTTTATTTATTGAAGATTTTTCTGCAATTTATGTTGTTGTCTTTTGTTAAGAGGAAGTGAGAGAAAGTATTCATGAATGTCTGTGTGAGTACTGTTTACAATTAATACTGCAGATAGCAGTGTTCACAATTCGGATCGAGTTGGTCCTGTAGATGACGCAGTTCTGTAGGAAAAGACATTGCTCCAGTGCGTTCTGTCTACACCATGAATACGTATTATTACAGGCTTCAGACACGCTTTTGTTGCTTCGTGTACAACAAACTGTGTACCTGAATTCCACCTTACGTAGCTGTGGGCCCTTGCTGACTGCTCTCTCTGGCCTACACTGTAGACAGCAGTGTTCACAATTTAGATTGAGTTGCTATTGCTGATGATGTTCTGTTGATGGCAACAGATATTACTCCAAGTACAGACTGCCCGTCTACAGCACACATCTTTGCTGGTTGTTGACATGCTGAATGATTTTGCTGTGGCTTTCTGAGTGCACTAAAACTGATGGACCCTTTATGATAAAATATTTTTGTGTATTATTTCTAATCTATTAATTGTGTCTCAGTATACCATAAATTGTGTTTCTTTTACGATAGAATATTTTTCTGTATTACTCCACATCTACTGTCCCTACCTTACTGCAGTACAAACTATTGATTCTTTTATTATTGAATATCTCTGTGTGATTCAATGATTACTGTTGTAGTAGATGATAGCAGCAACTATTCCCTGAGGGCTGGTTTACACTGACTCCACACGCATCCACCACAGACGTTACTGGATATGTGTGTCAGGAGTAAAAGGATCAGACAGGCCCCAAGGCATGGCAGATACTGTATTGGGCTGTCGCAACTGCACCTGATACATAGGAGACTACGCCGAGTCTTGTACATGCCCCAGGTCTCCTTGTTGATGCGGTTTCTTCTGGGTTCGCGGCCGCGGAATTCCAAGATGCCTGCTGGCTACCAATGCTGAGGTTATCGGTCTCGTCTTTCGACTCACGAGCGATCGCAGCTGTCCTAGCGCTCGCTCGCGATTTCTGTGGCGCACTTCAACGGAATTCCTGAGAAGAAGACAGCGTTTCTGAGGATCGCTGAATTCCAGTCACAAATTCAACGCTTTCCCGAGCAGTGAACATTCCAAGAAAAAGACAGCTAAGTCATCTCAGAGTATTTTGACAGTTATTAGATTCATGGAATATTAAGAACATTTTCAGGCTGAGTAGAATTCAACTATTAGAAACTTAAGCATAATCTGACATATTCCGCAACAGCTTAGTTGAATATAGAGACTACTGAAATTCTAATTTAGCGAACAAACTTGTAGACCAAGATTTGAAGATACTTCCTTTTCAGCGTTTTGGAAGAGTCACTTGGCATTTGACAATTGGTACCACTGGAGAAGAATGTAGATAGGATTAAATACATATATATATATTTGTACTTAGCATCATTCTGCCTCTTCATCGACAACAATAATACAAGAGTAACATCAATTACATTAGTCCTTTCATCTGCTGCTTGTCACAATAATATCTTTCTGCAGTAAGGACGGAACATATGGATAAGTGAAAGAAAGTTTCCAATAAGTCGTTTCACAGATTAGACACAGGTAACTTAAGGTATTGTGAGGAAAATATAGTGGTGGGAGATATTTTAAGGCAAGAGGTTACATATTATTTGTATTACAGAAATACTTCTAGACGTCGCTAACACCTGACCAGTATAGAATAGAGCTAGATCCAGAAGTATCGATCAGCATAACAAGAGAGCAGCGAGGCACTGTGGGAAGACAGGTACTTAGAAGTATAAGTGGAGTATACAGTTGGTGGGAAGTGAAGACTGAGGTTACATGCAAATAATATTATTTATTACAGGGTTCAACACGTAGAAAAGTAGAATCCAGTCAGAAGAAGACGAAGCAGTGCAGTCTCTCTTTCTCATTTTAACTCCCCTTTCCCCTCTCTCCTATTTGTGAGTATCAAGACTCGCAGCTAGGGAAGTCGGGAATTGAGGAACTCACATTAGCTCCTGTGGAAGCTACAGTTTGGTTTGGTACTTGACAATGTGACCCTGGTAATAAAAAGGTGTCGAGCACATGTGCTCATACCCACTTCCACTATCTATCTGTGTCCATGTGTTCATTATCTATGCATGATAGTGCCCCTGGGCCATATGATATTACATTGTGCTGTGGGCAGTGTATGTAACTATGTTACCTATAGTAGTGGGGAAAAGTTTGGTTATGTAACTTGTAGGTGTATGGCTATCACAGGTGGAAGGCTACTTTACAGACCATGAATATTGATGAAGATGATGGTTGCATGTTGTGTGTAGTGTAAGATATGTGTACATTGCAAAAAGTTTAGAAAAAAGCTCTCTAAGCAGAAGTGGTGTGTCTCATCAAATGCAGTACAGAGATTGACTAAAATGGGTGGCGTTTTCCAACCGTTACATTGGGAATGTTATGAACTAATGAAGTGATTTTTTTATGGTCACATGGCAATCGCGCAGCCAGTGCGCAAGGAGACCGCACCAACGTGATTTTGAGAATATATAATTGCTAAAATATAAGTTTATTACAGTTAGAAATATATCAATGTTTAAAATATGTTAGATTATCGCTTGCTCTCATATACACTTTAAAGTTATTTAGATATAGTTTTGAGACAAAAAAAGAGGGAATGGCGTACGCGGCACCACACCGTACGTTTATGATGTAACACAGGGTGTGGCAGCGTGCACTCGTCACATTCACAATGCGCAGCGGGCATGACCCCACACGTACATGACGTAACGCCCGGCTTGGTAGTGTGTACCCGTCGCATACTAAAGTAGCAGCTGGCGCGACCTCATACGTACATGTTGTTACGTGGGACGTGGTGTCACAAACCTGTCGGATACGAAATGCGCATCATTTAAATTTTGAAGGGTAAAGAAGATATACGAAAAACAACATTGTTATATGACATCACTTTCGCTATTCTTTGCAATATCCATTCCTATCCTATGGATAATCTTATTTACATTCAATACTGCATTTATAGCTAATTTAATCCTACTGTCAAGGTCTCATGCCCAACACTCAATTCTAAGCTGTATAACATATGTGTGTCATATAGATTGTCGACTATACCCTTATTGTATGTCCTGCCCTGTATGGGCTTTCTCATGTGTTGATAAAATAAAATAGAATGTGATCATTTCATTTCTTTAACATCTATAAATTCGATGACGCGAACAGGGAAGAAAGCAAACCAACATTTTTTGTTGCCACTCAAGGTACTCTTTTCATATGTCCCCTCTTATTTCCTAGATGCAATCCTACTATAAATGAACCCAAAGCTCTTCATCGTTATTTAATCCTATGGGGGCCTTTGTGTGGAGATCAATGATGTATTTTGATTCCAACATTCTCAGAGTCTTTACTCGATCACCCCCTCTTTTTTTTCTCTCCACTCAATCCAAACAAAAGAATGTTAAAAGGTCCCTATCACTATTATGATGTGTTTCAAAGTGGCGCACCACGGGATATGTTTTATCTCGATTCGTTATCGCGCGCATGTCCTCTAGGATACGTTTTTTTGTCGGATGGATTGTACTTCCGATGTATCGCTTGGAGCATGGACACTCCAAACAATACACCGTAAAGTCAGAATTGCAATTAAGACATTTTGTTATTACTCTTGTGGGACGTGGGTCATCCGGTCTTCCTCTGTAGTTCAATTTCTTTTTACTATATTTACAGACCTTACAGCGGAGACAAGGATAAAAACCCTTTACATTTTTCATAGCTGAGGTTTTGGACGGATTTTCAAAGTGGCTGTGGACAAGATGATCACCCAATGACTGACAACGTCTATAGGTTATTGAGTAGTGTTCTGGAAGGTGTTTTCTTAAGGTGGTGTCTGTTTTTAAAATGTGCCAGTCTTTATTGAACACATGCACTAGCTCTCCTGATCTTGCATTGAAATTCGTAATCATACATGTGGGGTCTTCTACTTTTTGTTTCACATTGTCCACCAATAGATCTTTCCTATCTATTTTTTGCACCCTTTCTGCAGCGTCATTTAGAGTCCTGTTAGAATTTCCTCTCTCCTGGAATCTTATTATAGCTTCATTTCTTGCTTTTTTGAAGTCCCCCCGTCTGAGCAATTATGCTTTAGGCGGAGAAGTTCACCTAAAGGTATGTTTCGTATAAGACTTCTAGGGTGGTGACTAGCTGCATGTAGAACAGCGTTCCCTGCTGTTGGCTTTCTATAATGCCGTGTCTGTAAGACATTGTCTGTTACATAGACCTACAAATCCAGGTAATTCCCCCGAGGTCTCACATATGGTGCTGGTAATTCTTAAGTTGAACTCATTGTCATTTAGCGTGGCGATGTACTCCTCAGCCGAGGCTCGGTCGCCACGCCAAACGACAAAGAGATCATCAATATATCTTGCCCACATTATGATTTTGTCCATCCAATGTTCGTTGACCTCGAACCAGGCCACGTGCTTCTCCCACCAGCCCATGAAAAGATTTGCGTAGCTGGGGGCGAAGCACATGCCCATGGCTGTTCCACGTATCTGTCTGTAAAGTTTGCCTGAGAACAGGAAGATATTATTTTCAAGGCAGAACTCAATCATTTTCATAAGCATTCGATTGTGTTGGTGGAATTTCAAAGGTTTTCTATTCAGGAACCAGTTTACAGCTGATATGCCATCTTTGTGGCTTATGCATGTATATAGATTTGTGACATCTAATGTTATTAAAAGCATATCTGATTCCCATGTGATGTCATCAATCAACCTTAGAAAATCCTGAGTATCCCTCACATATGAGGATAGATCTCTAACGAGTGGTGCCAAATAGGTATCAATGAATCTGGAGGTATTCTCCAAGAGACTGCCGATTGACGAGACTTTTGGTCTCCCGGGGGTATTTGTGGAGTCTTTATGAATTTTGGGAAGGTGGTAAAAGGTAGGGATATCTGGCGCCTCACATTGCAAGAATTCAAATTCATCTTTATTCAGCATTCCTTGATCCCTCCACCCTTCCAAAAGATTTTGATACTCTAAAGTACATTTTACATATTCTGTCTTTGATATAGTCTCATAGCATTCTCTGTTCATGAGTTTTCTCAATGCTTCTTGCTCGTAATGTTCCTTATTGAACACCACCACGTATCCTCCTTTGTCTGAGGGTTTTATTTCGATATTAGAGTCACATTTGAGGGATTTGATAGCTTCCCACTCCTTTCTCGTAATGTTGGAGTTTTTTATCTCTTGTTCTTTAAAAACATCTACCGCATCCTGGGGAGTTTGTGGCAGTATTCTGGATTTCCTCTTGAGGTTGCTCGTTGTGGAACCCCTGCTGTCTCTAGACTTTTAATAGAATTGGGAATATCATCCAGCTGCGCCAATGATTACATGGTCATTAAGGTTTCAAAATCATTGTCCAGTAGTTCATCATTATTTTCATTGGCCTGCTCCCCCGTGTTGTTCTCATTCCTTGGATGAAGCAAAAAGATTTTTGGGAATTTTAGTTTTCTTACATATTTGAACAGGTCTATCCTCGTTTGGACCAAATCAAATTTTGCTGTTGGGCAGAATGTCAAGCCTTTTTGTAGTACCTTCAGTACATCATGTGTCAATATCCTGTATGAAAGATTTATGACTGTATTGTCCTCCTTCACCAAAAAAAAAAAAAGAATATATATATATATATATACTGAGAGAAACTCCCAAACTACTTTCCTAAATCCCCAACAACACCAATACATAAATATATTCAAATAGAATAAAAAATAAATCGATTACAATTGTAGAAATAAAACAAACTATAACAGAAAATTATGACACATAACTAACATTAAAATAATAATAATTTACAACACAAAAAGCAATAAAGCATAACAATATAATTTCAAGTCGATAGTACATTGAGCTAAATCATTATAAAACAATGCAAAAAATTATATTCTTATCTGTTCTTTTGACAGCACAATATTTTTGACACAATATTTGTGTATTACGGTATGTTGGAAACTATATTTTAGAGGAACATCTGATGTTCTGGTACCGTAGCCATTTTGACAATATATGTCACCTTCTTTTCCAGTTTTTGGTGTCCCTCTGCCCCCATTCATCCCTCACACTAAGGCCCTCACAGCCCGAGCCTTCTCAGTGAAGAGAAGCACTGCTACTGGGATCATCGGTAGACATTGTCTACTTGGGCTTGTAGTGGCTCTCAAGGGCTATGGGCTAGCACAAGTGCCCCCCCCCACCTCCAACACCATAGACCCCTCACCCCTGACCATAAATCATACTCAACAGATTTGAGAGGTCAGTGGTAAGACATGCTGTAAAAATTGATAATCAGTAAAAATATGTCCATATATTGCACTGCTGCATTCTTACCTAGCAATGGGATACCCTACTAATACTGATGTTATTGCAAGAGTAATTTTCCATCTAGATATTAAATGTGTTTTTGCATCTAAAAGTGACTCCTTACCCTGTAGATGTTGCACCATGGATGATTTTGTATCTAAATGCGTTTTTTCTCCTGAAAAACGTTCCACATTCCTGCTAATTGTACATTTAAAGGTGATTTTTGATCCCAAAAGTGTTTCCCAGACTCCTGTTTATATTGCCCCAAGACTGATGTTGTACCTAATTATGGTTTTACGCCGAGATGTGATTTTGCACCTAAATGTGAAACAACAACGCTGCTAGCTCTACACGAGGCTTTGCATCAGGGTGACTTTACAACGAAATGTGATACAACAAAGCTGCTGTCTCTACCTGAGGCTTTGCATCAGGGTGACTTTGCACCCAAATGTGTTTTTGCCTCTAAAAGTGATTTTGCCTCTAAAAGTGATTTTGCACTTAAATGAGATTTTGCACATATTGAGTTGTGTTCCGGAGTGCTTTCCTTTCTCTCGGTGATGTTGCACCAATGATGCTTTTGCACCCCAGTGTGCTGTCAATGACATGGGATGTCATACTGATGTACGCCTTTTACACTTGATGTGGCTCATTAGTACCACATTGTCTCCCTACCTCATGATCCTCCATGGCTGCATATTGTGTCTGTCCTATATTGAACCTAATTCACAAGATCAAAGCCTTTACACATTCATGCACTCTTATTATGGCCACTAAACCTAAAGCAAAGAGAGCTGCTGCTCAGATCAGACTAAGGGATGCAGGTAGCCACACTGCAGGGCCTGTATCCAAAAACACCATCAAATACAAGAAACACTGAGTCCTGGCCTTCAAATCAGGCCTCTTTGTCACTGTTGTTATCACTAAGGACACAAACTCCTCAACTGATACACAATACTTCTTATTCTTACTCTCAAACAACACAAAATCACTTACAGGGAGTAAACTTACTATCTTAGGTTAGCATAACTAGAGATTTGAGCTACATATAACCCTTTTAGCAGGTGGGGGTGGGTGTGGGGAATTTTCGAATCATCAGATATCTCCCTCCATAACTTTATTACATGGTTGGTACACTGAAGACTCTGAGGGTCTGATTCAGAAAGCGGAGACCCCGCCCCAAGTGCTAAAACTTCCCACGACTGCAGGGCCTCCGTCACGAGAGCAGGCATTGTAACATCATATATTTGTTTGACATTGTTCAACATTCTGCCCATCAATTGTTCTTTTTTGCACTTGTCATCCCGATGATAACACAACATTGAGGAGTCCATGAGCTTGGCCTTCTCTTGTTTTGACTGAGCATGAGCAAGAAAGCCTTCTCAACAAACATGTGCAGTGAATATTAGCTTACTTGGGCCTGCAATCTTCACAGCACCTAAATCAGACGAGGGTCCCAACCTCTCCATGCCACCAGAGTCAATCTAGCCTTGCTGATGAGGGGTGAAACCCTGAAACTGGTCCCAGGATGCTTGTTTCCAGTGCAGGGAGGACCTGGTCTGGCAGTTCGGTTTGGACTGTTCCCATGGGGAGCAGGGTCAAGACTGATTTCCACATGGCTTGGTTTAAACTGCAATGGCATAGGGAGCAAAAAAAATAATGGATTTAGGCCCAGATCTCTGTTCCGCGGTTAATGTTTGACAATGTTCAACATTCTGTCCATCAATTGTTCATTTTGCATTCTAATATACAATGGTACATTCAGTGATTCCCTTCTAGAATGGGGGTATTTTTATTTCCATCTCCAAAACAGACTAGTTTTCGATTTCCCCTCACTTCTCATGCCCTCTGTTTCTGTTTTCCCTGCTGTACCTTCCCCATGACCGCAAAGCTAATTTGACACTGAGTCTGTGAAAGTCAAAAAAGACTTCCTTTTAAAACCACAAGGTTTTCTCTTTAGAAGCTTCAAGCTGAGCAATGTGTTGATGTATGCAGCCCTTATTTTGTGTTTTACTGCTCTGCTGAATCCAGAAAGTAAATATTCAGAGCGATGCTTAACTGAACACTTTAAAGGGACAAGGTGGCAGGTGCTGTAAAGCTTCTATGCCCTTGAGTGCCTTTTATCAGATCAGTGTCTGAGCCCATGGGCTGTTTCACAAAGCTTTCTGTTGTGAGAACATGTGGCAGCTACTACAGAATTCAGGGGTCTGGACACCTGGGACACACCTCTTAAGGGGAAACCCTTTGTGAACTGCAGCATGCTAGTTAGGCGCTCTGCATCAATTCTGGGATTATGGAAAGTGTCATACTTCTTTCATTGTTCTCTGAGTCCACACCTGGATTCCATATCAGGAATAAATGCTGAATAACACTCTTTACTGTCACTAGGGACCCGGGGTATCAATCAAAGAATAAACAAAAGTCCCTAATAGCAACAAATTGTCATGGAAATCAAACAGTCATTATCTTTCATTATTAAATAATCGTAAAGGTTTACAAATTTTCATCCAACAATAAATTACAGTGATGTAGTGAGGTGAAAAAGTGTGTGTCCTCGCTGGTCAGAAGAGAGACACACTCATGTGATATGAAGAAGTAGTTGTGTATCACAAAGTGTTCATAATAGACGACACAGAGGACAAGATTAGAAACAAATTTAGCTGGGTTTGCATAAATAGTCGATGGTGTTTCGATCCTTATTAATAACGGGATAATCATCAGGACTCCTGATATAGGCGAGCCAGAGGAGTCGTTGAGAGCATATATCAAAGTGGGCACATGTATGTTGAGGATGACAAAAAATGTGGGTGATCTGAGTCGGTAGAAGAACATGGCTTGGTTGAAGGGCTGATCCAAGATGAATAAGAGCTGGATGCATAGCCGGCCGTCGAGCGGGAGAGAAGCATAGTGAAAAGAATTAAGGCTGCGGCGACCCACAGTTCTGGAAGGCGGATGGTCAGGGTGGACCGTCTCCCGAGAGGAGTAACTCTCAATGTGTAATCATTAGCACTCTATGGCCTGAATTCAAATGAGGTGTCATTCCAAATTCAACAGGACCAGTGTTGATTCCTGAATCTGGAATTACGGGAGCTGCAAGAGCATCGCGCTCTTGATTCACTCCATCCTGGGAATTTCATGAACAAGAAGATGCTGATGTCCCTGTGCGGGGAGGTCCATAGATGGAGAATTACAACAGGAATCTGGTGTCACAAGTCTGGACTCCAAGGTAAATACCCATATTTCTCAGGGAACCCTCAGGATGTAAATTGGAGGACCACAGTCTTCTTGCATCCTGGATTTACCCTTACCCTTGACATTGATGATTTTGGGAGGCAGAATGCCACAACTGTATTCGCGCATTCTGGAAACATGTTCTCCTTCTGCTGTGCACTATGTGATTGTGAGGAAAGTGGTTAATTATATGGTGTAGATGTACAAGCTCACCGTGTAATTAAGTCACAATTCCGTGTCAGGTCCGGCCACGTTCGTTAGCAAAGCCTTAGCTCAGTCCTGGGTAGCTGTGGCTCAGAGTAGTCAGGCTTTCTCAATGGAACAAGTGTAAAGCTTTTAGAAGCACCACAACAGTTGAATAGAAAGAAAACACAATGCAATAACAATGTATTTTTATCTTTAAATAGACACCCCAAAGACACAAATCCACCGGAGGATTCTGAAGACATAATCTTTTAAAAGAAGCAATGAATTAAAGCTTTTCACTTACGTAAATACGTCACTATCTACTGTGATTTGAGGTTTAGGGTTAGCTACAACAAGTAAAGGGTATAAGGGCACTTGTGTGGGGTTCAACCTGATAGGAAGCCAGTTACAAGGGCCTATCAGGTACGGTTGAACAGACTCCAGTTCAGTTTCAGGCTCCATGAGTGAACTGCAATAGGAGTCAGTGGAGTGGTCCTGATGAAAGGGATGCAGGATGCTGAAGGTCCTATGGGTGAACTACAATAGCAGTCAATGGAGTAGTCCTGCTGTAATTGATGCAGGATGCTGGAGATGCTCAAGGATGCTGGGGATGCTGAGCTGGCGCCATGGGCCTGCTAGTGGCCACCCTCTGGTCCACAAGCATGGAGGGTCGACTTTGGACTCAGCATTCAAAGTCCTTGATCCCTGCCACTGGTCTACAGGAGCAAACTGCACTCCAACAACTCTTCCCGGTACAGCAGAGAGCAGACTTGGGTGCAACTTTTCAGGGCTGAGACTTGATATCCCAGGCTGCATCTCAGTGACCAGCAGCGATCTGGCATCTTAGCCCTGTTCTCTCAAAGGAGCAGGCTTCTCGGCTTTTATGGCAGTGAAGGAGTCAGTCAACTGACTCTTGGTGCCATCCTCTCTGTCTGGGGCTTGGGGACGACTTATCCATAAGCAGGACACCACAGGCACAGCTCTTTCCCTGCTAGCCCAATGTGCAGCAGGTGTATCCCATCCTTTGGTGCAACCTATCTTTGCTGGGCCCAGGACACAATAGGGTAGTCCTTCTTCAGTCCCCTCTCTAACCCAGGTGTAACCTGAAGTCTGGGTGACAAGGGTGCCCCTTTTAGGAGACTACAAGCCTAGGTGAATGTGATGACTAACTAGCCAATGGACTACCAGGTCTCCAAAAGGTCCCAAACCACCTGATGATGATTTCCTGCGAAGTGTGGCATCTAGCTATCCCAGAATGCACTATTCTGCCCTCACCCAACATGGCAGGACCCTTCTCTTGGGGTGTGGAGCTTCCTAGCCCAACCTAGAGGTGTAATTACCTGGGGGCTACATGTGCTCTAAAAAACCTTTTTGATCAAAGCTTCTCCCTTTCTGCCTGATATGTCATCCCATCTGCTAAAACAAAACAGCATTTCCTCATATGTGTGACTACCATTTATTCTTCAAAGGTGGCTTCCCTTTGAAGTGCGCCTTTTGGGCTCACACCTAATCTGGCCATCCTGCCAGGAAGAGGTCACACCTCTTCTCTTGGCAGATCCTTTGCTCCTGAGAAGGCTGTCTCGAGGACAACAGCTTGTGTGCAACCGAAAACAGCTACCGGAAACTTTAGGCAACAAAGAGGCAACGTTCTAAAGTTGTCATTTGTATAAAAACTCCATTGGATTTGACTTGGGTGACATGTTACAATTAATGTAACATATAGGTTGATCCTTGAAGTACCATCTTTAGTAGTCCCATTTAAAAGTTAGCACTGGTGAGTTGTCAGTGTGTAACTCAATACAGGGCCGGGTCTAGGGTGATATGGTCTGGGACTACCGAATTTCCCCCTCCCCCCTGCGCGTAAACCACATTTCTAATGAGGGACATGAGAAGGTAATTACTTTTGGAGGCGGGGTCGTTCAACCCCCGGCCGTATTTATTAACATATGAAAACAAAATTACAATTTTGAAATAAACAATATTTACACGATTATACGCAGAAACATAACACGACATTTGATTACAATTCATATGCACAGATTTCAGATGGATATCCTTAACATATCTCTAATACATAGTTTTTCCTATCCGAATCTAACATAAGGATTATAATCATACATTAATTACTTTCTGCGTATCCTATTTGGGCCTACGGCAAGGTCGCTAACTGGTGTCAGATCCTTATCAATTTACCACGCCCTCCCTTAGGAGGTGCGCATGCGCAGAGGGCCCGCTTACCGAGAGGGTACTTCCCCCCCCCGGTTACTCCCATACGTTCCCTGAACTCCATTCAAATTTGGGGGGTCTTGCACTCTGCGCCATTTAGTGACGTTCATGCCAGTGCGGGGTGCCCAACCAGCCTAAAAGAAAGTGTGACTCCCCCCTTTCCCCGCACCCATCCAGCCAACCGGAGGTACCGCCCCTGGAGTTCAAGGAGAGACCCCTTGTCCCTCCCCCTGAGCGACCGCATCCGAGAATGAGGCCGCCCCCTAAAGGACCTTAAATTTACTGCTCACCAGTCATGACCTTACCGCCTGACCAAGGAATAGCATAAATACGACGATTGATGACCTGTAAACGGGAAAAAATGCCTAAGGAAGAAAAACATACCGTCAACTTTAATCTCCCATAATCATATTGCAACAGGGGATGGAGGGTGGGTGACAAAAAGTTAGCAGCCTCCCAGAGGCTGCGTCCGGATGCCTGAGAGCGCGGGACCAAGAGACCGAGTCCCGCGCTCCCCGGCCTTTTATCCTATTTCTGGGGTCAGGCCAGTTCTAACTGGCCTGTCCCCTGCCCCCCCCCCTTGACCCGAAGCGCCTTAATCGCTTCCGGGTCAAGGGTTTGCCGTCGCCACCCAATCCCGGCCGCGGCGCGCCCGCCGCGTCATGCTGACGCGGTGAAACGCGCCAGGCCGGGAAAACAGGCGAGGGGGGAGGGGGTCGGTGCCCCGCCATATCTGCGGCGGGGCCGATCCCGGCCCCCGACTTTCTCTATGGTCTGGGACTACCGAATTTCCCCCTCCCCCTGCGCGTAAACCACATTTCTAATGAGGGACATGAGAAGGTAATTACTTTTGGAGGCGGGGGGTCTTCAACCCCTGGCCGTATTTATTAAAATATGAAAACAAAATTAAAATTTTGAAATAAACAATATTTATACGATTATACGCAGAAACATAACACGACATTTGATTACAATTCATATGCACAGATTTCAGATGGCTAACCTTAACATATCTCTAATACATAGTTTTTCCTATCCGAATCTAACATAAGGATTATAATCATACATTAATTACTTTCTGCGTATCCTATTTGGGCCTACGGCAAGGTCGCTAACTGGTGTCAGATCCTTATCAATTTACCACGCCATCCCTTAGGAGTTGCGCATGCGCAGAGGGCCCGCTTACAGAGAGGGTACTTCCCCCCCCCCTGGTTACTCCCATACGTTCCCTGAACTCCATTCAAATTTGGGGGGTCTTGCACTCTGCGCCATTTAGTGACGTTCATGCCAGTGCGGGGTGGCCAACCAGCCTAAAAGAAAGCGTGACTCCCCCCTTTCCCCGCACCCATCCAGCCAACCGGAGGTACCGCCCCTGGAGTTCTAGGAGAGACCCCTTGTCCCTCCCCCTGGGCGACCCCATCCGAGAATGAGGCCGCCCCCTAAAGGACCTTAAATTTACTGCTCACCAGTCATGACCTTATCGCCACAGGCCAGCATAGTTGCCCGACTATCTGGCCCCCCCCAACCTGTCCCTCAGAAAGGTCATGCCCCCTATTTTAAACCTTCTAGCCAGGCTATGAAATTCTCTAACATTATTTCAATACCTAACCTAGTCAAGTGGACCCCGTCTTTTAAGAAGCACGGTTCCCCCCTGACACACCCATGTGCAATGCTCTGTAATTTTGGAGATCTGAACAGTTTTCCAATTTTATTGTTGATCCTCTTTACCGAGTGATTCAACGCTCTCACAGAGTCCCCCCCCCCCCCCTCCATTTGAATCTGTGTATCATGTGGGACCAAACTATGTAGCAGCCCTGGCACGCCTTGGCTAACCAGCCAATCTCAGAGATTATGTCCTCTAACAAGACCCTCCTGCCTAATGTCACCAAGTCATTGCCCCCCAAATGCAAAATAACGATTGTGGGAGGAGGACTGTGTCTCTTCAAAAGATCAATCATAAAGCCCCTAAACTGACTAAGGGAAAGGCCCCCTTTTCCATGGAAAGATACTGTGAAACCACCCTGCTCTGCTCTTTTCCTGTAGCTACCTGAAAGGAAAACAGATTTCATACGCCGTACATATGAATGACCCACAATCCACACATTACGTGTCCCTGTGACCTGTAGCTTTGACCGTCGTTGAGGAGAGACTTGCTGTTGTGGCGACGGCAGTTCCCCTCCTGCGTGACAGGTTTGAGAAACTGTGAAGAAAACGACAAACAAAGCAGGTTTCAGTACCCAAATGTATTGTGTATTCACAACATGTGCAGCCGCACATAACGCTTATAACTATTGGAAGCCCATCGCCCAATCCTCTGTACACTACTTGAATGCAACCCCCTAGCCGTTGCCTCAGTGGCAGCCCCTATCCTGAAAGAATGCGTCCCAAAAACCTTTGGATCCATGCCCGCATTGCTGATTGCCATTTCCAATACCTTTTTAAACTGGAACATGGTCAGTGGGGTACCGTCCGCATGTAATAACAATGAACCGCCTAACGCGCTGCTCCTCTGTCTGAGGTAATTTTCAAGGTGCATTACCGCGCAACACGGGTTATTTTGCGCCCTATGAAGTACCACCCCTTCTCCCCGAGCTTCTTGATCGGTTTTTGATCTTCTGATGGTTAAAAGCAAAATGTCACCTTGTATCTTAACATGCTCCATTAGGAGCCCACCCTGGTCATCCAACTTGTTGCGTGCCACCAATTCACCAACCCTGAATGCCCCATAAAAGGCCAGTGCAAAGGCAGCTCTGAATAATAATGCTTCCCCAGTTGAACTGCATATGACGCCCAATGCAGTCAGCAACGCACTCAGCCGCTCCAATCCTATCGGCTGCCTGGTGTCAGGAGCCGCTCCCTAGATGCGTCGCCACCCCTTCAATGCCTTTCTCACAATGAAACTGTTCGTGGGATCTTTTGTGTCTCTGATCCGCGCAAAGAAGGAAACTGCCACTACATGTCACCTGGCTGCCGCCACAGAGCGCCCCTCCCTATGGATGTTGTCTAAAAACAAGAGGAATGCACCCGACGTATCCCATCTATCCTCCCAGTCCTCGCCCAAAAAAGTACAGTAAGACCAAAACGCTCCTTCATAAGCTTTCCTGCTCCTGTGAGCTAGGCTAGCAGCCACGAGGTTCTGTAGCTGGGGGCACCAATCTGCCAAAGTACTTCGGGGAAGTGTGCTGATGTTGTCTCTGTGGATGGTAGATGTTCCCTGAAAACCTGCATCTTGAAGCGAGAGAGTGCGTCAGCAGCATTATTCCGCACCCCCGGGACATGTTTAGCCTTAAACTGTACGTTCAGCTTCATACATAGCAGCACTGTCTCTTTCAACAGGCGGAGAATCATCTTACACATTGCCGCCTGTTGATTGATGGATTCCACCACTGACATGTTATCTGACCAGAAGATTACAGACTTATTCTGCAGATGCAGGGGCCACACCGTCAACGCCACCCAAATGGGAAATAGTTCCAAGAAGCCTATGTTGGCAGTTAAACCACTCTCACACCGCCAAGCTGGCCATCGCTGGGCCACCCACTGGTTCCCGAGTATGGCACCAAATCCCACACTACCCGCTGCGTCAGTCCATAAACCCAACTCAGCAGAAGTAGTGGGGGGACCGGGCCACACTACTCTGCCATTGAAACCCTCCAGGAATGCGATCCAAATCCGCATGTCCTGGCGAACCTCAGATGACAGTCGTGTGTGATGGTGCTTTTCGTGAAGGCCCATCATGGCCTGTGAGATGGAACGGGAGAATGGTCGAGCCATAGGTATCACCCGTAGCGCAAAGTTCAACTGTCCTACCGCCTGCTGCAACTGGTGTAAGGTTACTTTATCTCTTGACAAACACTTTTGCAAAGCAGCACAAAATTTCATTATTTTTTGCTCAGGTAACCGAAAACACCCTTGTACTGAATCCACCTCAATGCCTAAAAATTCAATTGTGGTTGTTGGCCCTACTGTCTTCCCCGGAGCCAGGGGGACCCCAAATGTACGCATGAGCACACAGAATTCCTCCAATGCCCCAGAACATTCCTGGGAGCCAGCCGATCCCAGAAAGAGAAAATCATCCAGATAATGCATAACAAATTGGTGTCCTGTCACCTGCCTGAAAACCCATTCTAAAAAATGAACAAAAATTTTTCAAAGTAAGCACAGGAAACCGAACAACCCATGGGCATGCACCTATCCATGTAGAATTTCCCTTGAAATGAAAAACCTAGCAGGTGATGATCTAAAGGATGAACCGGCAGCAATCGGAAAGCAGATTCAATATCCGATTTAGCCAGCAAGGCCCCAGGTCCCACAACCCTCAACATCTCTACAGCCTGATCAAAGGAAGCATACTTCACACTGCAAAGCCCCTCATTTATAGCATCATTCAATGACCTGCCTCTAGGGGCTGATAGATTATGAATCAACCTGTACTCCCCTTCTTCCTTTTTTGGGACCACCCCCAGGGGGGAGCAGACAAAGTTTGGCACAGGGGCGAAGTCAAATGGACCCGCTATTCTCCCTAAGCCCAATTCCTTTGCACTGCCACCCCTGGGTTTGATCTTACAGACAACTGATTTTTGCACTCAGATGTCCCTATGTAATTCCCAGCTGGTATTCTGAAACCATCCAAAAAACCTTCTTGCAACATCCTAGCTGTGGCATGATCTGGATATCTATTCAACCAGGGAGTCATAGCAGATACATCAATGGGTGAATGTGTTGCCTTTTCTACTTTTTCTTTACTCTTGCTTCTTCCCCCCTCTATTCTCTGCAAAGGCATTCCCTTTTTTAAGGCATTTTGACTCTGGGTTGGAGGGGTGGTTACATATAGAGCATGCATGCCTGAATTTACAGGTGCCTTGAGCTCTGGTACATGACTTTCCATTAAAATCCCAGCATACTCTCTTTCGCCGTCCCCCCTTTCCAGTACCCGGTGCCGAGCCCCCGGTTTGCGCTGGCCGAAAGGGCTGATGTGGCTGAGAAGTGTGTCCCTTGCCCCAATTTTGGCCTGGATTGCCCGGCTGCCCTGGGCCAAACTGGTCAAACCATGAGATCGAATCCACCCGGTCCCATGTGAGTGAAGGGTCAAACTCTTTCGCCTTCCTGAAATTCATGTCAGATTCCTTCCACCCCACGCCACCATATTTATCATGTGTCATCGCTACCCTGCTCTGGTAACATGCCATTTCTGCTTGCATATTAGGTGAACGTTCAGCTACTATGGCCATAAACACTGAAAAAGCCCTTATCCAGTTTGTCAATGTCTCCTCTACCCTGAATCTTGACATCTCTACCCGCCACTCACTGGGAAGCATCCAATCTTTCTGCCTCTTAGCATACTCCATTTCCCTGTTGTCAACCAGTAAAGAAAACATGTTTACATAGGCACCAGACCAAATCAATTCCTTCACGTCGCGCGCTACATGCCGTGCTAAATATTCCTTCCTTGAAGGTAACACCCCTGTGCCCAACAATGGCAAAGCCAACTCCTTACCCGTTTTCCCAACACCCGCTGGCTCCGCTGTCTTGCCTTTTCCGCTGTCGCTCTCCTGGAGCACTGGTTGTGATTGCCTGGCCTTATCCGCGCCCAGACTCGGCTCCCCACTCGGACCGCCATAATCCTTGCCACCATCCGTTGTGCCTCCGCCAGTGGGTCCTCCCCTACCTCTTTAGCGCCCACAGACTGTGGTAATATCCCGCCCTTTCCTAACCAGGGAAGACTGCCGCTATTTGAGAAGCTAATTCCAGCGGCACCTGCCCACCCCCCGCTGGTGCTAATACAGGGACCGGGGCAACTGGGTTCAAGACCGGGAGATTTGGGCCTGGTGAGGGCAAAGCTGGTATGACACTTGGTACTACCGGTTCCACCGCTGAAGGCACCGGAACTGGTGCTAATACTGGCACAAGGGTCCCTGGAACATTATGCGCTAGCTCAGGAATTCTCTCAGGAGTCTCTGGCGCTACAGGAAGCCTAGAAGGACCGCCCCCCCCAGGTGCCTCTACAGGTTGCCCAATTTTGGGCTCCTGATTCTTCCCTTTCTTGTTTCTAACCCGCTTCGGTAGAGCTTCTAATTATCCCCTAGGTTTTGGGGGCCTGCCTGAGGGTCCGACCTGATCCTCCACCTTCTGCCTGAGCTCCGCTAAGCTGTGCCCCATTTGTTCAACCTTACCCCATCTCCTATCCATTGTCGCCATCCTGCGTGTCATGGCCTCCAGCATATGCTCCATGCGGGAACGCTTGGCTCCCCGTTTACCCGACATGTCAAATATCAGATCCCCCCACTGCTCACTAAATATCCTGCGAATACAATGTTACTCGCTCCTTTACCAGGGACCCACCGGGCCCTTACCTGATGTTGGGAGCACACAGGCTGGCCACAAGCATCACGCAACTGAGACTGCACCACGCCAGCTAACCTGGGCGGAAAGGCGAGCGTACTCTTGGCCCCGCGGCCCACAGAAGCAGTGAAGTGCAGGCCTGCCCGTGCACCCTTAGTGCGACACCGTCACTCAACACCCCCTTTGTCTCGCGTGCTGCGCACTCTGACAGTATCCCTACGATGAAAAACAAGTTAGCATAGCCTTTGTTACCATACTACACCCCAGTGTTACACCCACACCTTACAACCTGTCACCCTAGACAGTATCAATGGCCTTGCAAAAGAGACCAGCGTTGGTAAAGCTAATAGGTGTGTTCCTTTAAGGGCTACCGACTTTACATATGAATGAAGACAGACTGAATCACTGGCACTGAATTGTAGCCGTAGCCTTGTTTAAAAAAGGGGAGTCTCAGACCTTACTCCCCATCCCCAGTGCCTCTTTTAATAATTTTTAATACATGCGCTCAAGCTGCCTACCGAGAGGGCCGGTTCAACAGTCTCTCTAATACACTAGCGCCCACCGTTAAATCACTTTGCTCAATCCCTGCTTAGGAGACAAAGACATGCATGCACAGTAGGAATGTCAGATGTGTTGCTCTTTTCCAGTAAATGCACAAACTAAAATAGCATTTATATAGCCCTTACTACCCCATGCACTCGAACAAGCATGATTTCCTTTTTAACCCAGTAACGCTATGCAACATACACATCACCGTCCAGTATACAACCCCTAAACACTGGGTATAACCCCTGTACTCCTAAAATAATAGTTACAGCCTTTTCGAGCGTTCGGTAATAAAAGGTGTATCCGATTCTCCTGGTCACTCAGTATTGCGCTCAATTTGCTCCCCCAGCCCCTAGGCCCCCCCCCCTTCACGAATACCTTATCGGCGCATGCATGCGCCCTACACGAGACCACACGAGCCTCTCCGGCCAACTCACGCCGCCGCCTGCCGATACCTCACAGCTGCAGGGATTCCGCCTACAATCGGCTCTCGATCGGCTCACGCTGCTACCACCAGGACGACCTCGCCGCACACGATCACCGTCAGGAACGTACCTTTGTCCACAGAATCCGCCGGGCCGCGACAACAAATCCGCGTGAAACCTGCAGCAAAAAACAAAAATAACAAAAAGTTAGCAGCCTCCCAGAGGCTGCGTCCGGATGCCTGAGAGCGCGGGACCAAGAGACCGAGTCCCGCGCTCCTCGGCCTTTTATCCTTTTACTGGGGGCAGGCCAGTTCTAACTGGCCTGTCCCCTGCCCCCCCCCCCCCCTGACCCGGAAGCGCCTTAATTGCTTCCGGGTCAAGGGTTCGCCGTCGCCACCCAATCCCGGCCTCGGCGCGCCCACCGTGTCATGCTGACGCGGTGAAACGCCCCAGGCCGGGAAAACAGGCGAGGGGGGGGAGGGGTCAGTGCCCCGCTATATCTGCAGCAGGGCCGATCCCGGCTCCCGCCTTTCTCTGCGTGTTCTTCTTAGAGAGGGATCAGAGTTTTCTCTAGTGGAAATTTTGACTCATAATCATAAAGTAGCACTGAGGGTTAATACGCCTGCTGCAAAGAACATGTACCATGCAGATCACAAAGTGACATAATGTAAATAGGTCAGTGGGTTACTGCTTTTGACAGAGAGATCCTTTTTTCACTTGCAGTTAATAAATTAAAATCCTAACCACAGGATTAGCTATTAACTTTCATCAAAGAGCTGCATTCAAACTGCAAGATATAGATTAGACTGATTTTTCCCCCAGTCCTTCATTATGCTAATGTTCCAAAAAGGGTAGAAATCAATTCTTATGTTTAAAAAGAACCCTCAACCATAGTGTTACGTTTTAAATTCTGAGTTCGTGCTTTTCCTAACCAAGCACTCTTAAACTATACTGCATACCATTATGGATGACATGTGACCCCTACACCTTGCAGTCCTCTGTCTTATGTAATACGCTGATTTACACATGTATGATTGATCACATCTGTGTAATGTGTGTGATGTAAAGTGCTCTGACACCCTATGCTGGTATGAGTGGTGCTATAAAACGAATTAAATGCATCTGAGGGAGAGTGGTCATAGAGTCTTGAGGGGCACAGTTCAAGGGTGGTAGTGAGGGAATCCGTGACGAAGGTGGTCATTGGAAGGCGCTGAGGCCGGCCTGGGACCGAGCACCAGCATTAAGAGAGCTTTGCACAAGGCACACTAAAAGCAAAGATGGGGAGTTTAAGTCTATACAAGGGAAGTCATAGGTAACGCAGACACTGCAGGAGAGACATGGATTGCAGAGCTTAAATAACAACCATCATCATAAACCAATCCAGGAACCTCAGTGCGGCTGCAACGCATTAGTGAAGTTATCTGTGAAAGTATGCTGGTCACCTGCCAGTAATTCAAAAAGTAATGAATGGCCCGCATAAGCCCGTTTACCAATGTGGAAATCTCCACATCTGTAAGTACCTGCCAAGGAACGGGATTCGGGGCATTCAAAGGCGTGGTTGGCCTTGGAGGCTTGTGGAAGGCTAAAGGGACACAAAAAAGTAGGTTTACGGGTGCTCACAAACTACTACCATTCCCCATTCTATCAGTAGCGGCTGCTACCGGAACGGGGTGGGGGGTTAATTAATAAAAAAAACCTTCCCTTAGAACGGCCGTCCGCCGCCTTCCCTGCGTCTATTCCTTCTTCCTCTGCAATCCGGCTGGGAGCAGGAAGCACCCGGCACACAGGCTCCCCTGAGCCAATCACAATGCTGCAATGCAGACTCGAACACGGAGCTTGTGCATGTTCCTGACCAGGCTGTG
Organism: Triturus cristatus; assembly: GCF_964204655.1. Taxonomy (NCBI): domain Eukaryota; kingdom Metazoa; phylum Chordata; class Amphibia; order Caudata; family Salamandridae; genus Triturus; species Triturus cristatus. The sequence goes on along the minus strand of NC_140594.1, from coordinate 1,181,466,204 downwards.
TAATGCAGCCTGATAGGAACATGCAAAGTGCATATGGACTGTTCGGTTGGCCCAAGAGGACTTTGGCAGTGCAAACCACTCCTCCCCTGTTTTGGCTAGCCCCGCCCCACACTGCACACAGGCCACTGACTGTAATAGGAAAAATATAATGACAATAACGATATTGTCATTTTATTTTTCCTTTTTGTGCAGTGGGGCAACGCTCCTCCGCCTTAGCGGAGGAGACCCCACTGCATTCTGGCCTGGAAAGGGTTACTTATTTACTTCAGCCAAGTGATGTAAATACTCTTTCACGGGTGGGGATGGAAATGGATCATCTCCAAATTTGTTGGGTTGCACAAGTATGGTTTCTCTGCGGCAAAACAATATTTTCCCCACAGTGGAAAAAAAAGAATTTGCACAGGGGATTCCATTTCACCCTGAAGATTTCTCCGTCCCAGAGAAGTCCATACAGCGGGAATAGCATTCAGAAAAATGTGTAATGTTCCATGGAAATCATATGCAAAGCTGCACCTGGTGCTGCTTTCCATATGGAATCCAACTGGAGTTTGTGAACAACACAAAACAGTAACACAGCCTCATCGCGGAGAAAGCCTTAATAGGGAGGCGGAGATTGTGACCCCCGCCCCCTATAAATCTACTCTTGAGACCCTGTCTAAGGCCAACCTACCCCTCCCACGTTGACTAGAGCATAGCAGCTGGGGGGCAGCTAGAGTCTGATGACAACAATAAATGAAAGCATTGGCAAAGACAATAGGCCTCACCTATCCAAGGGCTGTTGGCTTTGTGGATGTGTTTTAGCCATGTTGCACACCATCATGTCTGCTGTTCAGCATGGTTAAATGTTAGTGACATAGAGGAGCGTCATGTAGAATTGAGTAGAGTCTTGTAGAGTGGAGTGGTGTAGAATGGAGAAGAGTGTAGAGTGTCGTAAAGTGGAGTGGAGGGTCATAGGATGGAGGGTCGAGGAGTGAAGCATTGTAGAGTGTCATGGAGCAGAGTGGCGTAGATTGGCATAAAGTGGAGTAGAGTAGGGTGGCGTAGAGTGGAGTAAAGTGGCTTAGAGGGGTGCAGAGTGGAGTGGCATAGAGTGAAGGGGTTTAGAGTGGAATGATGTAGAGTGTCATAAAGTGCAGTGTCGCAGAGTAGAGTGTCATAGAGTGGAGTGGCATAGGGTGGAGTAGAGTGGCGTAACATAGAGTGGAGTAAAGTGTTGTAGAGTGGGGTAAAGTGTCGTAGAGTGGAGTGGAGTACAGTGGAGTAGAGTGGTGTAGAGGGGAGCAGAATAGATTGTAGTGGAGTATCGTAGAGTGGGTTAGAGTGGATTGGCATCAAGGTTCATAAAGTGGAGGGGAATAGAGTGGAGGGCCATCGAGTGGAGCACAATGGCATAGAGAGGAGTACAGAGGTGTTGAGTGGTGTAGAGTGTTGTTGATTGGCATAGAGTGAAGGTGCATAGAGTGGAGGGGCATAGAGTGGAGGGGTGTTGAGTGTTGTAGATTGGAGTGTAATAGAGGGGAGCATCATAGATTGGAGGGTTGTAGAGCAGAGGGGCATTGAGTGGAGGGGCAAAGAGTGAAGGGGTGAAGAATGGAGTGGCGTGGAGTGTCGTGGCATAGAGCGGGGTAGAGTGTCATTGAGTGGAGTGGTGTGGAGTGAGCAGAGTGCCGTAGAGTGGAGTATCATAAAGTGGAGTGGCGTGGAGTGGGATGGAGTGGAGTGGCATTGCATGTCATGAAGTGGAGTGTCGTAGAGTGGAGTGGCGTGAAGTGAAGTGAGCGAAGTGCTGTAGAGTGGAGTATCATAAAGTTAATTGGTGTGGAGTGGGATGGAGTGGAGTGGCATTGAGTGTCATGAAGTGAAGTATTGTAGAATGGAGTGTCGTAGAGTGGAGTGGCATGGAGTGGCATAGAGTGGAGATGAATGGAGTAGGTTAGAGTGGATTAAATTGTTTTAGAGTGGAGTAAAGTGTTGTAGAATGAAGTAAAGTGTTGTAGAGTGGAGAAAAATCGAGTGGCATAGAGTGGAGTGGAATAGAATGTCATAAAGTGTCGCAGAGTGGCATATAGTGGATTGGCTCAGAATCACATAGAGTGGATTGGTATAGAGTTGAGTAAAGTGGCGTTGAGTGACATAGAGTGGAGTAGAGTGCTGTAAAGTGAAGTGGAGTGGCGTAGAGTGGAGGGTGGTATAGTGGAGTGTTGTGGCGTAGACTGGAGTTTCATGGCGTAGGGTGGAGTGTCGTAAAGCAGAGTATTGTAGACTGGAGGGCCATAGAGTGGATGGTAGAGGAGTGAAGGTTCATAGAGTGTCATAGAGTCGAGTGGGGTAGAGTGGAATAGAGTAGAGTGGCATCAAGTGGAGTAGAGTATCGTGGTGTAGAGTGGAGTAGAGTGGCTTAGAGTGGAGTAGAGTGGTGTAGAGTGGCGTGGCATAGAGTAAAGTGGGTGTGGGGTGGAAGGACGTAGAGAGGGAACGAGTGGAATGGCATGGTGTGCAATGTCATAAAGTGCAGTGTCATAGAGTGAAATGGCATAGAGTGGAGTGGCATGGAGTGGCATAGAGTGGTGTAGCATAGAGTGGGGTAAAGTGTTGTAGAGTGGTGTAGTGTGGAGCAGTATAGATTGTCATAGATTGTAACAGAGTGGCGTAGAGTGGATTGGAGCAGAGTGTCATAGAGTGGAGTGGCATAGAGTGGAGGACAGTTAGGTGAGAACAGTGGCATAGAGTGTAGTGCAGAGGTGTGGAGTGGTGTAGGGTGGTGTTGATTGGAATAGAGCGGAGGGGCGTAGAGTGGAGTGGCGTAGAGTGGAGGGGCGTAGAGTGGAGGGGTATTGAGTGTTGTAGACTGGAGTGTCGTAGAGTGAAGCATCATAGATAGAAGGGTCATAGATCAGAAGGGCATAGAGTGGAGGGGCATAGAGTGGAGAAGTATAGATTGGAGGGGCGTAGAGTGGAGTAAAGTGTCATAGAAGGGAATGGCATAGTGTAGAGTTGAGTAAAGTGTCATAAAGTGGAGCAGAGTAGAGTGGCCTAGAGTGGACCAGAGTGGTGTGGAGTGGTGTGGAGTGGCATAGATTATCTTAGAGTGGAGTGTCATAGAGTTGAGTGTCGTAGAGTGAAGTGGCATAGAGTAGAATGGCATAGAGTGGCCTAGAGTTTAGTGGCATAGAGTGGCGTAGAGTGATGTAGAGTGTTGTATACTGGCATAGAGTAGAGAAGAGTGTCACAGACTGGAGCAGAGTGTAGTGGCATAGAGTTAAGTTGCATAGAGTGGTGTAGATTGTCATAGTGTGTCGTAGAGTTGTTGTAAATTGAAACAACGATGTGATTAAGCATTTACTAAAGACATTAATTCCCTTCTCCAGATCGTGTTTTCTCTGTTATGTTGACCGAAGTTCGGACTCCATTTTGTATTGTCATGCTTCCACGTGTTCCCCACGAGAAGAGTCCAACCTCTGTGTTAGTTGCTCTTGTAATCTGCCTAGTAACAATCTATAAATAGCTCCTTTGTCCATCTGGCACATGCCCAGACTTGACCACATCTGTTATCAGTTAGCCTTGCTTGACCATGTTTTCGCGGGCTCAAGGAGTGTGTTAGCTCCGCCCACATATTGATTCAGTATCGAAAATGACCATAAATGGTAATGTTCTTCGGCCTCATGTTGTATCCACCCACTTATGAGCCCCTCTATTGTGTATAAAAGGGGACCATGTACGTAAGTTCTTTGTGCTACTCTATGCAATACTGAAGAGTGTTGTGTGGATTGTAGGACCACCCTTAAGGGTTAATAAATGCTGTCTTTGTACTTTGCAGTTTCCGTGCCAACTTCCTTATAGATTCCATTACAGGAGAGCGAACCCTTGCGTCCTGCGGGCCTAGCTGGGGCCTGTATTCATCAATTGGCGCCCGTCACGTGGGGCTCATCGGCGACTCGGATGCTCGAAGGACTGGTCGCGACGAAGGTGAGGAATTTGGCCGGGGATGTGATCACTGCCAGCGGCGTCTTAGCCCTGGCATCCCGAGGTTTTTCTTCCTTCCCTTCCGAGCTGACCGTCTGGGTGGCGCCGGTCCTCGACTGAGACCTCTTCTGTCGGTCCTGCCGTGAAAGCCGTTTGGGCGATTGTGGAGCTTGGCAGTTGGAATCTGGACTCTTGATTGGTAAGAACCGGTGTACGGTACTTGCTCCGAGTTTTTGAAGCCTGATCTGGCTATTTGAGTTTGATTTGTGATGACTAGTCATATTTTGTATTTGTCTTTGTGAAAATATATGCGTTGCAACACATATAGGCAGGTAATGTGGAGAGATTTCTCCGGAGCTGTGTAGCTTTGAACGGCGCAACGATTAAGTGCCATTTTTCTATAATATTGCATATTTTGCATTATTTCTGAGCATGCCTGCTTTCAGCGCACTCCGTAAGTGGTGTTGCTGTTTCGGAAACCGGTTGAACCTCGAGGAATCTGCTCCAGCTCCTCCAGAGGGGACTCCTAATAGGGATATGTATGTGAAGCATGGTCTTTCTTCCATAATGTACAGCACAGTATGGAGGAAATATACAAAAAAAGATCCTGAGTTGCGATGGCCTTTGTATGGATCGTTTGATATACGTAAGATTGAGTATGTGGAACAGTGTATGTGTAAGCGACGTGCTCGTCAGGATATGTTTGAGTGTGTGCGGTTGTGGGTGAAGGAGGTGCGTGAGCGAGAGAAGCGTGAGAAAGCGCTGTTTGATAAAGAACAACGAAAGAATGATCATGTGCGAGCCCAGGAAGCGAAGCGTCGGGAAGACAGAGAACAGACAGAGAGACAAGAGAAAGAGCGTAGGCTGCAAGTTTCGGGTCAATATGCTGTTCGGCAACCACTTTATCCTGTCCTTAATAATCTTGATGATGATTTTTATTTACTAGATCGCTCTCCGCCCCCTTATGTTGGCGCATCTGCTCCGAGGCCACAAGATTCTGTCCCGGGTCCGGGTAAGGTAGATACGCGGTCCATGTTATCGGCTGAGCATATGGCTGAGCTTCGGCAAATTTCCTTCCGTGCACTTAAGGGTAAGGTGTCCGTGGATGAATTGTTCCATACGTGGGGGTCGTGGCAGGTTAGAGAGAGATTGTATTTTTTGAGTCATTTCGCTGAGGAAGTGATTGCTGCTTTTCGGAAATATTCTAGTGTCTTTGAGCCTGAAGAAGTGACATCGGATGCTAAAGCATTGCATGATGGTGTTTTTTCTCCCTCTAAGGCTCCTGATACGGCTCGGCGGCTATTCGCCTTACGGGACGCGGTGCTGGCCCATAAAGAAAAAGCGCGCCAACGAGCAGGGGAGGAGACGCAGTCGGATTCGTGTACCGCAGGAGGCCACTCATCCACCTCTCAATCAGATAAGAGCGATCTAGTGCATGCTAAGCCAATGCGCGAGGCGGCGCCTTTGTATGTTCCTCCTAAAGGAGCGGGGACTAGCTCGGACATTACCTCCGCCGATGCTAAGGGATATTTTGTGTATAATTGGGTTTATACTCCGTGGCATAGAGCTGATGTTATGGCATTAAAGAATGCGCTGCCTGATCCCCGCAAGAATCCAGCGGCCTTCTACGAAGAAGTCGAGGGGGCCTTGAATTCTTGCGTTATTACTTTAGCAGATATAGACCTGTTCTTTGGCCTTATTCTACCACCGGATATGTGGCGATCTGTCCGAAAGGTAGATGATATAGTTGCCTTTAAGGCCCGGTGGTCTGACCTTGAGGATGAGGATAGGGAGCGGATGCCCGCACAGAAACCGCCCCAGAGTATTTTAGATCTCCCCGCTGCTATTGTGGCTAAGTTGAAGACAATTATCCCCCCTAAAAAGATTGACTGGAATATGTTAGCTGCATGTAAACAGAAAGTTGACGAGTCAGTTGCGGACTTCTTTACGCGCTTTGAGGAGACGTTTCATGATTTTAGTGGCCAGTCGCTTACTGACGATACGGGCCGCCACCTTTTTGCGGATACATATGTGGCTAATCTGCTGCCGGCAGTTGCAGCCCGTTTAAAAGCGAGTGAAAGTTCTTGGTCTTCCGCTACACCGACGGCCCTCCTGACTATCGCCCAGTATTATGAGCGTCAGGAGCAAGAAGCAAAGGGCCAGGAGGAAAAGAAATCGAAAGATTTGAAAACAAAGGTGATGTTGGCACAAGTCTATGGCCCGCCCCGACGGGGTAGTAATAGAGGTAGGGGAGGATCTTATGGTCCTCCCTCGGGCCGATCTGATTTGAATAGGAACCAATGTGCGTATTGTAAGCAATCGGGTCATTGGGCTAGGGACTGCCCGGTGTTGCATGCATCGCGTCAGGGGCATACCCACGGTGGCCCGCGAGGTAGAGGGGGTTTCTCGAACTTTCGAGGGAATTCTAACGAACAGGCTCGTTTTGACTCTGCTGGGCAGCACCGCGATAGATCAAACGTTTTTGATCGCCAGCATCAGTACCAAGCGTCGGGGATTGACCGGTCGGGGTACCATGACTCTCAGCATGCATAGGAATGCATTGGATGGGGGTTAGAATCAGTTGAGGTGCCGGTCGATCAGAAGGGTCCTTATGTATCGGCAGAGGTTTTGGGCTCTACTGATCAGTTCCTAGTGGATACAGGAGCGACACGTAGTGCGCTGTCTAAGCAATTGGTTCCGGGGGCTCCCCCATCCGGCTTAATGGTCACATCGGTAGGGTTTGACGGTACACTCTCCCGAAGCCCTCTTTCACAGCCCCTCATGTTTAAGGTTGATTCTTTTTCTGCACCCTGTCCGTTTCTGCTTGCCCCGTACACACCAGACAACATTATGGGTCTTGATATGTTAAAGCATTTTAGGGCTACGATCCGCTGCTCCCCTGCTGGTGTGCGGGTAATATTGAATGACAATTACCCCCGATCTGAACGGATGTGTGCGATGTCAGAGGATGCGCTGTTATCTACCCTCCCTCGTGCTTTGTGGGCAACTTCGGATACTGATGTGGGACAAATGGTAATTCCACCGGTCCACATTAGCGTCCAGGAGGGGGCGGTGTTACCACGCCTCCCACAGTACCGTATTTCCCAGGAGGGTGAGGAGGCTCTCATACAGATAGTGCAGGATTTGATAGCGGTAGGGGTAGTGGAAGAAGTCCCCTACAACGTTTGTAACAGTCCGATTCTTCCCATACTGAAAAAGGATACGGATGCCAGACTTTATCGGTTTATAATTGATTTGAGAGAAGTGAACAAGATCGTGATACCTCAATACCCAGTGGTTTCCGATATCACGACGTTGCTTACTTTGGTACCACCTACGGCGACTATGTTCTCCGTGATCGATTTGAAGAATGCCTTCTTTTCCATTCCCATTCACCCTGATAGCCGATATCTCTTTGGGTTTACATTAAATAATAGATCTTATCGTTTTTGTAGGATCCCCCAGGGCTACACAGAAAGCCCTAGCATTTACAGTCAGGCTTTGAAAAGACAATTGGATTCCTTTGTTCTGCTCTAGGGGGTCGCCCTCATTCAATATGTCGATGACATCTTGCTGGCGGCTGACACCCTGGAGTTGTGATAAAAAAGTACGTTATCTTTACTTTCCTTTTTAGCGTCCCACAATCATAAGGTATCTAGGAAGAAATTGCAATTCTGTAGACCAAAGGTGACTTATTTGGGTCACCTTTTGTCTAAGGAGGGGCGTGCACTCACACCGGATCGTATCCAAGTAATTTTGGACACACCGAGACCGTCCACACAGAAGGATGTGCGTGCATTTTTGGGCCTGGTTTCTTTTTGTAGACAGTGGATATTGGGGTTTTCGCACATAGCTAAGCCATTGTTAGCCCTCTTGACAAAGGACACGCCTATCCCAATCCCTTGGTCAGATGAGTGTGATACTGCTTTTCAGCAACTACGACAGGCCCTTTGTTCAGCACCAGTGTTAGGGACCCCTGATTATGCAAAGCCCTTTTCGTTGTATGTGCATGAGAAAGATGGATGTGCATTGTCAGTTTTAGTGCAGATGCACGGCGATAAGCAGCGCCCTTGTGCATATTTTTCGGCTGTACTTGATCCTGTCGCCCGAGCATTACCAGGGTGTTTTCGCTCGGTTGCGGCGACAGCTGTGTCAATACGGCAAAGTGAGAGAATCGTGTTATCTCATAAGCTGTTGGTATTAGTCCCCCATGCTGTCGATGCCCTGCTCAATCAAACGAAGACGCAGCATTTGACCAGCGCCCGTTTAACGGGATATGAGTTGACGCTTTTGGCTCCTCATATTACGTTAAAAAGGTGCGTAACGTTAAACCCGGCAACATTGTTGCCATACCCCGAAACCCAGCCTGAGGCACGGAAAGCGCATGATTGTATTCTCGTGACTGAGGAACAAACAAAGGGTCGTATTGATCTCCAGGATACGCCCTTTCCAGATGTAGATGGAGAACTGTGGGTGGACGGATCATGCCTGAAGCTACCAGATGGTACGACTTCAGCAGCGTATGCGATTACCACATTGCAAACAATAGTGGAGACAGCACGCATACCACAGAAATCAGCTCAAGCAGCGGAACTGATAGCATTAACACGAGCATGTGAGCTCAGTACAGGACTATGTGTGAATGTTTATACAGATAGCCGCTATGCCTTCGGAGTAGCGCATGACTTCGGCCTACTCTGGAAGGAGAGAGGGTTTTTAACGTCACATGGAGTACAGATAATGCATGGAGAGTTAGTTCACAATCTTTTAACCGCATTGACATACCCAAAGAAAATTGCCATCGTTAAGTGTAGCGCCCATAGGAAAGTAGTTGATAAAGTTGGAGAAGGGAATGCGTTAGCAGATCGAGTAGCACGGGAGACTGCGATGCAGCCCGGTACTACTGCCATGTATGTAGTAAAGTCACAGGTGGAAAGATGGCATGATGCGAAGGAGGAAGTGCGGGAAATGCAAAGGACCGCTTCTGACAAAGAGCGGGAACAATGGGCTAGTGAGGGAGAACTGGATGACGAGGGCTGCTGGAGAAATAAGCAGATGGATAGATGGAAATTACCCACAGCTTTTGTACAACCTATGGTTCAGATGGCACATGGGCTAGCACATGTTGGAGCTTCCGCAATTGTGAAATTGCTTACCCAAGTCTGGGAGCATCCAGAGATTGCTAGCACAGCGAAGAGGGTGGTGCAGACCTGTATGATCTGCCTGAGGTATAACCCGGGAAAGGGTACTCGAACTCCAGCAGGAGGATTTGTGACACCCACTGCACCCTTCGAGGTTTTGCAGATGGATTACATCCAGCTTGAGCGCTGTAATAATCTGAAGTATGTTCTAGTAGTGGTCTGCGCTTTCAGCAAATGGGTTGAAGCGTACCCTACGAAAGACAATACTGCAATGACTACTGCGAAGTTGCTGCTGAAGGAGTTCTTCCCTCGATATGGCGTCTGTAGACTTCTGTGGAGTGATAATGGGCCTCGCTTTGTAGCGGATGTTATAAAGTATGTCTTGAAGGGCCTGGGCATCACCCAGAAGTTTCACGCGGTATTCCACCCTCAGTCTGCAGGACTAGTCGAGAAGTATAACGGTACACTGAAGCTCAAGATCGCTAAAATTCAAGCTTCAACGTCCTTGACTTGGCCAGACGCTCTGCCACTGGCGTTATTGTCAATTAGATCGGTACCACACTCTCGAACTGGCCTTACGCCGTATGAGATTGTTTTCGGACGCCCAATGAATATTTGGGGTCCACCAAAACCTAAGGCTGTGTATGATGTACCTTGTGTAATGATGAACGATTATCTGGCACAGTTAACGGATAACTTGGTTTCTATTCATCAACAGGTCCGAGAGGCGCTCCCTGATCGGTCTACCGGTGAAGGACATGGTCTCCGGCCTGGGGACCACGTGATGGTGAAAATATTTGACAGAACAAACAGCTTGGAACCGAGATGGGTGGGTCCTGAGCAGGTCCTCCTCGCAACGAGGACGGCTGTGCGAGTCTCCAACAGAAAGAATTGGATCCATTCCCTGCACTGTAGGAAGGTGCCGCCCGGATTGGTGGAACCTGCCGTGCTGACCGATCAACGAGAAATCCTGGCTGCAGAGACAGGCCGTGCTGCGGAGCCAAACGCCACTGAGGAGCTCTTTCCGGACCACGCGACTCCTGGAGGAAGGCGATATCATCTTCGACCAAGGAAGTGAGTTTTCTAGTACCGGGACATACTGTCAGAACGGCCCTTGGGTTAGTGAAACGGAGAGCCGATGAGGCAAGGGGGGGGGATCAGCCCTGCATTAGTGTAGCGACACCCGTCTTGGCCCGCTGGTGAAGAAATCAACCGCTGCCCAAGGGGAAGAGTTCTGACAGACTTTTAGTTTCAGGAAGATATTGGGTTTTATTCTTTTTTACTTTGACATGGAGAAAAAGAAAATCCTTTGTGCATTAGGGTTCATCTTGACAGTAGCCATTGTTGGGATAACCACATGGTTCGTGGAGGATGTAACTCCCGCTCGGAAGATTCTTGTGTTGACAACTCCGGTGCCTGAGGAGCACTACTTTTATACATTACCGTATCAAGAGTTGAAGCATCGACAGTCTTACTTGAATAACACTTTCATCCAGATGCTGCATCATACCCACGTTGCTACGAATGCTACGAACTGTTGGATATGTGGGATGATGCCAGCTCATCAGAAGAAAGGAGGAACGCCATTTATATCACTTCCTTTCTCTCATAATGGCTCTTGTAGAGCATGGTATACTTTGCTTTTTGCCACCCGGAAACCGACAGTGGGACGATTGCTTTTTAGACTTAATAAAGAATGCCATCAAGACAAAAATGGGTATCCACAAGCGAATGGGACAATTTGGGAGTGGGAAGAGTACCGACCAGACAATGAATCCATTCCCTACATCTTCACGAACACAAGAGACACTGTGGGAAAGGACAAATTTGTGATTCAAGTAGCACAAGCTCAAGCGGACCTGTGTGTCCAGAGCGTGGGTTTTATCCCTGTTGGTGTTAGTGATTGTATTACTGTTCTGAATATTGATGGGTTGAACAATAGTACCTTCTTAGCCTCCCATAATACGTACTTTGTGTGTGGAAATAAAGGTTATTACCGTCTGCCGGCTGGGTGGTCTGGGGTATGCTATGTATCATTTCTATTACCTCCTGTATTCCTAGCTCCCGCATCTTATCATAAGGATCTGAAATTATTGAATAATGTGACTGTAAATAGGTATAAACGTACTTTATCAATTGACGATGTAGATCAGACTGATACCAGTCTGCAGCAGTATATTGATTTTACCTTAGGACTGTTTTTCTTTGTTGGAGCTGCCTTGAACAGTAGGAAGATCCGAAGATTAACAAGAGTGGTAGAAGCTGTGACAAATCAGACTGCTGCTGCTCTTGGGAATCTTACGGAGGAATTGCAAATTACTAGGATTGTTGCATTGCAGAATCGTATGGTATTAGACGTTATGCTAGCTGACAGAGGAGGAGCATGTAAAATTATTGGAAGTAGCTGTTGTGTGTTTATCCCTGATCATACGCCATCAGTTTATAATGCCATCAATAAACTGCATAAAATTGCAGCTGAGATCCATACAGAAAACGGCACTTGGTCTTTTTCTGGATGGTTTTGGGCGTTAATTACTGCCTGGGGATGGAAGGTTCTAACTGGTCTCTGCATTATTGTAGCGGTGCTGTTTTCGTGCTGTATCTGTGTTCAGTGTGGTCCCTTGCTCTGCTCATTATGTGTATCATTCTGTATCCCTGATAAGAAAGCTATTGCCGATGTTGCTCACCAAAAACGTTTAGCTAAAGAAGTTGAAGAAATGATGACAATTGACATATATGATGATTATCCTAACAAACCGGATGTCTTCAGTAAATGCTGAAAGGGTCGTCTGTTGTAAATTGAAACAACGATGTGATTAAGCATTTACTAAAGACATTAATTCCCTTCTCCAGATCGTGTTTTCTCTGTTATGTTGACCGAAGTTCGGACTCCATTTTGTATTGTCATGCTTCCACGTGTTCCCCACGAGAAGAGTCCAACCTCTGTGTTAGTTGCTCTTGTAATCTGCCTAGTAACAATCTATAAATAGCTCCTTTGTCCATCTGGCACATGCCCAGACTTGACCACATCTGTTATCAGTTAGCCTTGCTTGACCATGTTTTCGCGGGCTCAAGGAGTGTGTTAGCTCCGCCCACATATTGATTCAGTATCGAAAATGACCATAAATTGTAATGTTCTTCGGCCTCATGTTGTATCCACCCACTTATGAGCCCCTCTATTGTGTATAAAAGGGGACCATGTACGTAAGTTCTTTGTGCTACTCTATGCAATACTGAAGAGTGTTGTGTGGATTGTAGGACCACCCTTAAGGGTTAATAAATGCTGTCTTTGTACTTTGCAGTTTCCGTGCCAACTTCCTTATAGATTCCATTACAGGAGAGCGAACCCTTGCGTCCTGCGGGCCTAGCTGGGGCCTGTATTCATCAGAGTGGAGTGGGGTGCATAGAGTGGAGGGGCATAGAGTTGTGTTGTTTAGAGTGGAGTAAAGTGTCTTAAGTGCCAAAAATTGTAGTAGAGTGGAGTGACCTAGAATGGAGTGCCATAGAGTGTAGCGTAGTAGAATGGAGTATAGTGGCATAGAGTGGAGTGGCATAGCATGGAGTGCCATAGAGTGGAGTAAAGTGGCATGCAGTGTAGTAAAGTGGAGTGGCATAGGGTGTCGTAGAGTGCATAGACTGTGATAGAATGGCATGTCATAGAGTGGCATAGAGTATCCTAAAATGGAGTGTTGTAGAGAGGAGTAGAGTTGCCTATAGTGAAGGGGCGTATAGTGCTGTAAAGTAGAGTGGTGTAGAGTTGAGTGGTGTAGATCAGCATGCAGTAGAGTGTCATAGGGTGGAGTGGTGTTGAGTGGAGTGTCATACAGGGTTGCAGAATGGAGTGGGATAGAGTGGAATAGAGTGGCATAGATTGAAGTGGCATATAGTCGAGTAGAGTGGAGAAGAGTAGTGTGGCATAGAGTGGAATAGAGTGAAGTGGAGTGGCATAGAGCGGAGTAGAGTAACATAGAGTGGTGTTGAATGGAGTAGAGTGGTGCAGGGTGGAGTAGAGTGGTGTAGAGTAGCATACAGTGGAGTGATGTAGAGTGGAGTGGCATAGAGTGTAAGGGCATAAAGTGGCATAGAGTGGAGTAGAATGTCAAAGAGTGGAGTGGGGTTGAGCAGACTGCATAGTGTGGTAGCACACTGCCATTACAAACAACACATTTTCAATTGAAATAACCATTGCATTTGCACAGACATACAGTATTAATGTTAAAACTATACAGTGCACAAGCAATAATGTGTGGAAATGACATCACCTAGTGTGCGGATTTGTTTTGATCGTATTCAATTATTTGTTTCCAGCAAACTTCAGAATTACCAAAAGATTTGCTTCCTTTGTGCTTTCCTAATTCTGATATGTTCTGAAATATTTGTAGAGTTCATTACAGCCTTTTACATTTTGTTGTATACTAGGAAAAAAGTCTTTAATAAGTAAGTGAAATAAAGTTGTAGAGCGCACAGTACCAAACGGTGTCACAGTGCAAGCAAAATCCAGAAGCTGTGACCAACCCCCTGGAGATAAAACGAAAAAGATGAGAAAACCCTACAGATAGTCAAAGGGAAAAAAGCCTTCCACTTTTGCACCCCCATGTGAGAAGTTGGCCTGGCATACGCTGTCCACTAGTTATAGTGGGCACCTTGCACCAGTCCAAACAACCCCTTATTGATGATAGGTTTAAGACAACCTTATTTGAAAGCTATCCTAGTGGTAGCTATGGAGAGCAGCCTTCAGGCTAAGTCTTGAAGGAATGTAAAGCAGCTTGTTTTACCAGTCTAGAATCTCTTGAGTGGCTAAATGAAAGGAGACCACACCAGGTATATATATAAAATATATGTATTTATTCCTAAACACACCCTACTAGTCTCTTTATGAGACTAGAGGTAAAAGCACATATGTTTCACTTCAAATATCACAGTAAACTAGCAGCAAATGTGACAACATAAGAACAAAAAGTAAAGACCAGTTTATAGAAAGCGAGCACTTGTGGAAGAATACAGTAAATAGGGTATGCTCCACAGGAGGGACAAACATAAGCTGGGCAGCCTAAAATAAACAAAGCCATCAAAGAGAATGCAAGAAAATATGAGTTACAAACCACAAAGCCAATGGTAAGCAATGGACAAAATGCATTCCTAGGTCAGGTTTTGGAATTTCCCCAATATGTTTTTAGCAAACCAGACAGCTGCTCTGTCTGGTAGGCTTTGACCTAACAAGATAGTGAATATGTGTGACAGCTAAAAATGGGTTCAAAGACCTTTTAACTCAGAGAAAACATGCTGCTCACTAAAACAGCACATAGGTCCTGTAAAAGGAGAAAAACAAAAGGCAGCATAGTGAACACAGGAGAAAGAAGCCGGACCTGCAGCCACGCAGAAGCAGATGGCCTTTGTGTGACAGTATGGTACTGGAACATTGAGTCTTAAATATTGTGCTACAACAATATTGAAGCAAAAATATTGTTGTCCAGAATCTCAACAAGGTAATTATATGTACATAAAGATAGCTGTGCTATACTCAGTGCTTAATTTGAGCCGGTGGTTGCAGGTGGGCCCCATTAGCACTCATTTTTGGGGACAGGGACGTATTTCTCCTCAACATGCAGATTTTGCTCCAGATCAAGAGACAGTAAACACAAAATGGGGAAGAAGTGGGAAGAAAGAAGAGATGAAACTAACCTGCAAGAGTGAGATAAGGGGGCAGGGAGTGTCTGGATGCGGATTAAAGAGGCATGAGGTGCAATCAAGACTTCGCCGCCTTGGCATTCTGCCCCCACGTTCGATAGAGATGGCCGATGACTTATTAGTAAACTTTGGACCCTGACACTTATACTTTTACAATTAAAGACAATCTAAAATTAACTCCAAATGGATTTAACTTGTTTGTCCAAATATGTTACGGTCTGTAGATGGAAACTTACTCACGTGACATCAATAAAGCGTGTTACTGTTTGCATAAAGAAGAACCTTGCAGCAGAGTCTTTCTGCGGTGACCGTGGGTTGCGCCACAGGCAGTGGGTGTGGTGATGCAGGACTCTAGGACGGTGCAACTGGTGGTACCGCACCGGGCGCTGACTTGGGGTGGGGTTGGTTAAATGTCGAGATAACTCAGGTGATTCATGTTCTTCCTGGAGAGAGATTGGAGTTTTCTCTAGTGGATGTTTTGACTCATCATAAAGTAGCTCAGAGGGTTAACATGCCTGCTGCAAAGAATGTGTACCATGCAGATCTCAAAGTGCGTAATAGTTCAGTGGGTCGCTGCTTTTGTCAGCGAGAGCACTTTGTTACTTGCAGTTGATAAGTTAAAGTCTTAACATAGAACAGTGAGCTATTAACTGTCATCAAAGAGATGCATGCACACCGCAAGGTATAGATTATAGCGTTGTGTTTTTGCCCCCAGTCTTTCATTATCCTAATTTTGCAAAAAGGGTTCTTTTGAGTAGAAATCATTTCTTATTATTAAAGAGACCCCCAACCATGTTGTTACCTTTTAAATTCGGACTTTGTGCTTTCCCACACCACACACACTCAAACTATACTGCCTACCAGTATGGATGACATGTGACTGCTACATGTTGTAGTCCTCTTTCTTATTTAACATTTCCTATACACTGGTTTATACACAAAAGATTGATTACATCTGTGTGATGTGTGTGATGCAAAGTGCTTTGACGCCCTACACTGGTATGAGTGATGCTATAAAACTAATTAAATGCATATGGGAGAGGGTGGTTATGGAGTACTGAGGGGCACTGTTCAAGGGCGGTAGTGAGGGAATCCGTGACGATGGCGGGCATTCGGGGGCGCCTCCAAACATTGTCGCACCAGGCGCCACCAGAGCTAAAGCCGGCCCTAACTTCATACTGGCCAATGGGGCTATTCGCCTTTGCACAGTAAAAACGACAATGCACTATTGTCACTGTCAGGACATGCAAAAATAATGGAAGATTTGCTCATCGCTTTAATACAATGCACCTTGCCTTTAGGGCTGTCTTAGGGGTGACATAAATATTTTTTTAAAAAGGTCTTCTTATTTCTAACCCTGGGCGCAGTGCTACGCTCCGGTCGCGGAGTGTGCGTAGCTTTGCCTACTTCGCGATCCGCGAAGTAGTCGTAGGGCATGCAGGCTACGCACACCCACGGCAGAGCGAGTTGCCCGCCACCCGCCTCCCTCCCGCCCGCTTTTAAAATACATTAACAATGATCCTAAACTTTTAAAAAACAAGGTTTAAGTAATTTAAATAACTTATATGAGCTGCGGCGTCCAGGGGCTCCCTCTTCATTCTCTCGCCGACTTCTTCCTCAAAAATGCGCATGGGCAGCCGTCCGCGCATGCGCATTTGTAGCCCCACTACGCCCACTACGCCCAGGGTTACTTATTTCTTAACATCAGCATAGTCATTTTATTTTTAGATAAACATTTAATGATGTTGATTTTAAATACAGAACAGAGGCGCTTTCCTCTAAATCTCATAAATCATGGACATAATAGAAAAGGCTTGTATGAGTTTGTTTGTGGCCCTGCACATTTCCTCTTGCACAAGTTGCAGACTTTAGGAAAGGATTACACTATGAATTACAGTCTCTACAAGTCCCTTCTATTTTTGCTAGGACATCACCTGTGATGCAGCATATTTTGTGACAGTATCGTTTCACGAGCTTGTCTTTTTAATGCACATTAATAGCACTCCCTGGGCAAAAATGTAACTACCCTGGCACCAGTTTAATTCCAGGAACCGAATCAACAACCTATTTCTTACACTTCACTTACTTTTTAATGAGCATTCCGAATTAAGACTATGGTGCCGATTCCGATCCTGGAGAAACCGGGTACGAACCGTCGGACGGAGCGTTTTCTCCGTCCGACTCATACCCGGCAAAAATAAATTACAAAAACGCAAGTACGATTCACATGGAAACACTATTTCCGTGCGAATCGTACAAAACACCGACCGACGAAAAAATACATACAAATGTGATCCGGAGAAGCGCCGACGTGACGTCGGGACGCATTCTGGCTGCGTTTCACGAACCAGGAAGTACGATCCGTACCGACGTCACCCCGCAAGGATTATATTCTCCGGCTGCCAAAAAGTGCAGTTGAAATCAGGACGACGCGCACAAGGACCACCTGTACGCGACGGACAGCCATGGACCCAAACCTACGTGTCATCCCGGCCCTCATAGCAGTCCACCTGCTCTACAGGTACCGACGCAGACGCCGCAGAAGGTCAGAACCACACCCAGGGGCAAAGGTGGGGGGCAGGGGCAGGAAACATAACCTCCACCCAAGTCCCAAATCAGACATGCCCTAGACATACCTGACCTGCAGGACCTGGTCACCTCGAGGGGGTGGGGGCGTGTCCAGCAACGCAAGCGTCCGCCACAACGGAAGTGGATGTTGACGCGAACCGGCAACACAACAATTCCGGTACGTGCCGTACGCACACTGGAAGAGCGTGGGCACGGTTCGTACCACGCCCACCACTATGTCACCCCAACAATGGCGGTACGGCCTGTACCCACGTTCCAAAGGCATGGGTACGGGCCGTACCAGCATCGTTGGGGTGATGTAGGGGTATGCGTGGTACGACCCGTACCAACCCTCCGAAGGCCTGGGTACGGTGCGTACCCCTATGGCACCCCATTGGGGGTCCGCACCCTACCCAGGCCTCAAGAGCGTGGGTACGGGTCATACCACGCGTACCCCTACATCACCCCAACGATGCTGGTACGGCCCGTACCCATGCCTCTGGAACGTGGGTACGGGCCGTACCGCCATTGTTGGGGTGGCGTAGGGGTGGGCGTGGTACGACCCGTACCCACCCTCCGAAGGCCTGGGTACGGTGCGTACCCCTATGGCACCCCATTGGGGGTCCGCACCCTACCCAGGCATCAAGAGCGTGGGTATGGGTTGTACCACGCGTACCCCTACGGCACCCCAACAATGCTGGCACGCACCGTACCCACGTTCCAAAGGCATGGGTACGGGCCGTACCCAGGCCTGCAGATCATGGGTATGGGAATGTACGGAGCATACCCCCACCCGTGTATCAATGGAGTGTACCCACACCCCACCAGTGTATGTATGAAGCGTACCCCCACCCGTGTATGTATGGAGCGTACCCACACCCCACCAGTGTATGTACGGAGCGTACCCCCACCCGTGTATCAATGGAGCGTACCCCCACCCGTGTATCAATGGAGCGTACCCACACCCCACCAGTGTATGTACGGAGTGTACCCACACCCCACCAGTGTATGTATGGAGCGTACCCCCACCTGTGTATCAATGGAGCATACCCACACCCCACCAGTGTATGTACGGAGCGTACCCCCACCCGTGTATCAATGGAACATACCCACACCCCACCAGTGTATGTACGGAGCGTACCCCCACCCGTGTATGAATGGAGCGTACCCCCACCCGTGTATGAATGGAGCGTACCCCCACCCGTGTATGTATGGAGCGTACCCACACCCCACCAGTGTTTGTAAGGAGCGTACCCCCACCCATGTGTCAGTGGAGCATACCCCCACCCGTGTATGTATGGAGCGTACCCCCACCCGTGTATCAATGGAGCGTACCCACACCCCACCAGTGTATGTACGGAGCGTACCCCCACCCGTGTATGAATGGAGCGTACCCCCACCCATGTATGAATGGAGCGTACCCCCAGCCATGTATGTATGGAGCGTACCCACACCCCACCAGTGTATGTACGGAGCGTACCCCCACCCGTGTATGAATGGAGCGTACCCCCACCCATGTATGTATGGAGCGTACCAACATCCCATCAGTGTATGTACGGAGCGTACCCACACCCCACCAGTGTATGTATGGAGCGTACCCCACCCGTGTATGTATGGAGCGTACCCCCACCCATGAATGAATGGAGCGTAACAACACCCGTGTATGTCCCAAGCGTACATGCCCAGACACAGGAGGGGTGGGTGCAGAGTCCTCCCAGCAGTGCCCAGACATAGGAGGGGTGGGTGTAGAGTCCTCCCAGCAGTGCCCAGACATAGGAGGGGTGGGTGCAGAGTCCTCCCAGCAGTGCCCAGACACAGGAGGGGTGGGTGCAGAGTCCTCCCAGCAGTGCCCAGACACAGGAGGGGTGGGTGCCTATCACTCCCAGCAGTGCCAAGACATATGAGGGGTGGGTGCCTATCACTCCCAGCAGTGCCCAGACACAGGAGGGGTGGGTGCAGAGTCCTCCCAGCCATGCCCAGACACAGGAGGGGTGGGTGCCTATCACTCCCAGCAGTGCCCAGACATAGGAGGGGTGGGTGCAGATTCCTCCCAGCAGTGCCCAGACACAGGAGGGGTGGGTGCAGAGTCCTCCCAGCAGTGCCCAGACACTGGAGGGGTGGGTGCAGAGTCCTCCCAGCAGTGCCCAGACACAGGAGGGGTGGGTGCCTATCACTCCCAGCAGTGCCCAGACATAGGAGGGGTGGGTGTAGAGTCCTCCCAGCAGTGCCCAGACACAGGAGGGGTGGATGCAGAGTCCTCCCAGCAGTGCCCAGACACAGGAGGGGTGGGTGCAGAGTCCTCCCAGCAGTGCCCAGACATAGGAGGGGTGGGTGTAGAGTCCTCCCAGCAGTGCCCAGACACAGGAGGGGTGGGTGCAGAGTCCTCCCAGCAGTGCCCAGACACAGGAGGGGTGGGTGCAGAGTCCTCCCAGCAGTGCCCAGACACAGGAGGGGTGGGGGCAGAGTCCTCCCAGCACAGCCCAGACACAGGAGGGGTGGGTGCCTAGCACTCCCAGCAGTGCCCAGACACAGGAGGGGTGGGTGCCTATCATTCCCAGCAGTGCCCAGACATAGGAGGGGTGGGTGCAGAGTCCTCCCAGCAGTGCCCAGACCCAGGAGGGGTGGGTGCAGAGTCCTCCAGCAGTGCCCAGACACAGGAGGGGTGGGTGCAGAGTCCTCCCAGCAGTGCCCAGACACAGGAGGGGTGGGTGCCTATCACTCCCAGCAGTGCCCAGACATAGGAGGGGTGGGTGCCTATCACTCCCAGCAGTGCCCAGACATATGAGGGGTGGGTGCCTATCACTCCCAGCAGTGCCCAGTCACAGGAGGGGTGGGTGCAGAGTCCTCCCAGCAGTGCCCAGACACAGGAGGGGTGGGTGCCTATCACTCCCAGCAGTGCCCAGACATAGGAGGGGTGGGTGCAGAGTCCTCCCAGCAGTGCCCAGACACAGGAGGGGTGGGTGCAGAGTCCTCCCAGCAGTGCCCAGACACAGGAGGGGTGGGTGCCTATCACTCCCAGCAGTGCCCAGACATAGGAGGGGTGGGTGTAGAGTCCCCCCAGCAGTGCCCAGACATAGGAGGGGTGGGTGTAGAGTCCTCCCAGCAGTGCCCAGACACAGGAGGGGTGGGTGCAGAGTCCTCCCAGCAGTGCCCAGACGCAGGAGGGGTGGGTGCCTATCACTCCCAGCAGTGCCCAGACATAGGAGTGGTGGGTGCCTATCACTCCCAGCAGTGCCCAGACATAGGAGGGGTGGGTGTAGAGTCCCCTCAGCAGTGCCCAGACATAGGAGGGGTGGGTGTAGAGTCCTCCCAGCAGTGCCCAGACACAGGAGGGGTGGGTGCAGAGTCCTCCCAGCAGTGCCCAGACACAGGAGGGGTGGGTGCAGAGTCCTCCCAGCAGTGCCCAGACACAGGAGGGGTGGGTGCCTATCACTCCCAGCAGTGCCCATGGAAAGAAAGGGGTGGAGTACCCACAGATACAATGCCCACAATCGTCAGTCAGGTGCTCAAAGACCCAGCAGAACACGAAACAGATGGTTGCGAGGCTGGGAGTACACACATGCATAGTGCGGAAAAGGTAACATGTAGACATGAAGTCATGTCAATATACTCCAGTCACAAGTAGAGTGACCCCCAAGGATGCCACAAATGATGCAGGTGGAGACCTTGACCAGCATGCATGGCCAAAGTTGAAGGGGTCCATCACACACCCAGCAAATGTAGACAGCACTGCACAAATGTCTTCACAACACCCTGCAGGGAAGATGTCAGGGTCCACAGAGGAAGGTACACACCTTGGGACAATGTCACCATGCAGTCACAGCTTACATGAGCAAAGTTTGATAGCAAATACCGTGTGATGGCACACAGATAACAGGGTCCACCCCACGACCAGCACACTATAACATATCCCAGACACCTAACACATTATCGCCATCCCAAATCATGGAGCAGCACCACCAACAGCAATGCCAGAAAAGCAGTAGTGTGCCAAGGAAAATAAAATAGCTTTATTCAGCAATGTTAAAAAATGTAGAGAATGAAAAGTTCCATATGCACAAGGCCCATAGGGCAGTCCATAGTTCCAATCCAGGTGGGGGACACATTGGGATGCGTGTCCCCTAGCTTGCCTGCACAGTTCAGACTACCTTGCCATCCACAGGGGGGGCATCATGTGGGGGGGAAGGACCAGGCACCGCAGGGAGAGGAGGGGCAAGGGTAGGTGTTGTGGGTGCAGGGACGGACGACTCCAACACAGGGGGTGGGGCAGTGCCAAAGGTGGATTCGAGCACGGCGCTGCACACTACTGCCAGGTCGCCCAGCGTCTCCCCTGCACCCGAAGGAACCACAGGCCCCAAGGAGGGGGGGTCAGAGGGATGGTTCCCAGCGCTACTGGCGGAGGGTGTGGTCAGGGGGGGGAACTCAACTCCCCTGCTGGTGTCCTGCCTCCACCGCTTGCGGGGTGGTGGCACACTGGGGCTGATGGACACACTGGGCAGGACTGACCCTCTGTCCGACTCTTGGCCAGGAGAGCTGAGGGGAGTGGATTTGGAGGGTGGTGGCCGTGAAGAATGTGGACTCCCACTCTGGCTGCGTGTCTTCCGTTTCCCCCCCGACCCAGTGGGTGTGCCTACCTCACCTGTGTGTGCGTGCCAGGAGGTGTGCGCTTTGCCTTCCCTGGTGGTGTGGTGCCTGTGTCTTGTGGAGTGCGTGCATGGGGATGTCTGGGTGTGCTTTGGACAGGAATGGGAGTGGGAAGTGTGGATGGTTCAGGGGTAGGGGGGGATCGTAGCGCTGCAGGAGACCCACTGCTGCAGTCAGTGTCGAGTCTATGGACCTCAGCAATTTGCGTTGGTCAGACTGCGCAGCTGAAATGCCCTCCATGTATGCCTCCATCTGGTTGATCACTCGGCTGTGGCCATGGAGGACATTAAGCATCGCAGTCTAACCAACCTGCAACTGCCGCAGGATGTCCACAGACTCGGCATTGGTGGCAGCAGTGGAGACAGGGGCAGGGGGTGTGGTGCCTGGCAAGAAGGAGACACGTGGTGACCTAGCACGGCGGGAAGGGACACAAGCAAGTGGGAGGCCGGTGATCGGAATGGAGGGGGCGGGTAGTGATGGAGTGTGGCTGTCAGCTGTGGGAGCAGCCTCCGCCCCCTCGGAGATCTCAGCCTCGGACCCGTCAGCGTCATAGTCGGTGGTGGTTTGACTGGACAGGTCCTCCGCTGCACTCCCGTCGGCCTCCGTGCCACTCGATGTGCCAGCCAACTCAGCACTGCTGGCACTGGTGCTCGCTCCCTCCTCACGGTCCGAGCCAGTGTCTCCCTCGTAGTCCCCCGACGATGCTGTGGGCAAGGTGAAGAGACCGGAGAAATCAGACACCTGTATACATATGTCACATGAGTCAACTCTACATAGGTCACAGTGCATAGCCTGAAAAGCAACAAGAGTAACATCTACAATACAAGGTACATATGTATTCCCTGCAACACACAGTTTGTTGACCCACCATGCCACTGTTAAAATATGGAGAGCATGACACAATAGCAAATAACTTGACATCAAATTGTACAGAGGAGCCAGGCTCTGGGGACAATCTAGCACAGCAACTGCGACACACAGCGTAGCCAAGAAAGGGATGAGCAGGAACCATGTCTATCAACTCTTGGGACATGCTGCAAAGGTAATACTGAAAAGCATGGCCATCATGACTGGGTCACTGCACCTTGAGTGTTTGTCCACACAAACATCACACACTGGCCTGTGGTAAATAAAATTCATTACCGGGACTTAATTTGATACGGAAACATAATAAAATAGCTCAGTAAAATGAGAGGCAGAATCCGTGGTATCAGAGGTTCGGAATGGGCTTTATTCCAATGATCGATTATAATCGGTTGCTCCAAGTTCCATCACCACGGGGGTTCAGGAAGTGAAGTACATACTTTATTGACAAGAAATGACTTTTATAGTACATACATTACAATGAAGCGAATGCAGTAGGCGTAACAATTGATAAGGAAAATGACGATTCATATGCGTAACCGAAAATGGGTGTAATAAGGAGTAAAAAGGAACATAATTGGTTATGATGTCATATATAGGTGGATCTATAAGATAATACTTGGCATAGATGCGCGCGCAGCAGCATGACGTGTGATTGACGTGCAACTAGGGGGTGAAGGGGACTTGACATTTAGCTCTACATGTGGAGACGAAAAGTCTGGGGGGTCAAGTCAACCTAATCCCAAATCATATCTAACATCCTATGTTTAAAGAACTATGTTATCCACAAAAGAAGGACTCTCGGACAGAATCTATTCTATACTGACTGTGTGTGCGTGTACAAGCGTCTAAGTGTCTACACTAGATGCGAGGGCGTAGGAATATTCCATGGTAACAGGACTATGAATTACTTGCATAAAGACAGAGAAGCCGAGCCATTGCTCGGTAGCTGGAAGAATGTTTATTTAAACTACTAGACAGGAATGCATCGGCTAAGGGGTGAAGCAGATAACTCGAAGGTGAAATACAGTTCTTGGCAGAGAATAGGCTGATGTCAGGCTTCGTGAGCCGCGCAGAGAATGAGACAAAGTTCATGGTCACAGATGCAGGCTCAGACTGGAGTTTTCAGAGGCAGAAGGCAAGAAGAGTTTGACGACAGAATCAGGGCCTACTTGCCTGGACTGTAAAATGGCATAGGTGAACCATATAAAGCCGGTGGCTTTTCATACTTAGGAATGGAATATCCAGCCTATTCATGGCGGATCTGACAGAGGACATGTTGACGGTGGACGCACATGTGTTTGCGTCTTCATAACTGGAACTGGAGGAAACATACATGTACTTGTAATATGCACATAGAACCGTTGGGGTCCAAGATAGGGGACATAACTGACCAGAAAAATCCATATTTCCACATTCCCTCCTTGTCCCCTACTTGCCCGTCAAGAGATATCAATCTTCATCAATCCATTGATCTGTTCATATAACATCATTTGTTCTTCTTTCTTCTTTCGTGACGAATGAATTCTTGGTGGTGGAATACACGATGTGGCACACAGACCACAGATCGCTGGTCCACATTGCAGACATAGACAGCAACTGAATAGTATGAGAAGGCCAATACCTAGGAATGATAGAACTCTCCATCCCCAGGCTGATATCACACTCCAAAACCAACCGGACCAAGTCCAAGTGCCTGGGTTCTGGTGTATCTGGCTTACAATCTTATGAAGGCGAGTTATAGCTTTATATACAGATGGCGAATTTTCTGGTATGAATACGCAGCAGCTTGATCCGATGACCCTACAAGCTCCGCCCCTATCAGCCAGGATGACGTCAAGGACAAGACGATTTTGAAGCACAACAATCCGCATAGCAGACTGCTCTTCTGTTAAATTGCCTAAGGCGGAAATAGTTTCATTCACTACCGCTTCAAGGGTTCTAGTTAATCTACGTATCAGCTTACTATTAGTAACAGTACCTATATAGGGAAAGATGCCTTTATTGAAATCTGTGTATTTTTCCCATGCTGTTTCAGTGTAATCGACAATTGGGAGATCTCTCCGCTCTCTGTTGTGTACTAAATGAATATTTCTATAATAATCAGGAGGAGTTAGGAAAACAGGTGGCAAAAGGAATGCAATGTAGCAGGTACCATCCCAATCTAGAGGTAGACGCATATATGCAGTCTGACCACATATAAAGTAGGAGTGGCGATAAGCTCTAAATGAAGATTTGCCTTGATCACTGAATTCTACTGTAGTAGTGCATTTACTATGGCCCATATGTATGGAACCAACTTTTCTTACACACAATTCACCTTTCGCTGGGAATACTGACATGGTTGGTAAAACTAGTTCAACTTCGGATTCGACATTTAGAACCATGAGATTAGGAGTAAGGTTACCTAATCCATATACTTCATTTTCTAGATCAGTTCCTGTTCCTTTGGGGCGACCCTCCTTGTCAGGGTAACAGATTTTGAATAAAACTAGGTTCAGATTTCCCCATACCCACTGGTCTTGGTAAACGGCTGTATCTGAGTCTATGGAATTGATTAAACTAAACCATGCTCCACAGGAGCCATTATGTGTAAACGGATGTGGAAAGAAAGGCAGGACTCCTTCATAATTCTGATAGGGAGGGAGCCGGCCACACACCCAACAATTAGTTGCATTACTAGTCTGATGGGAATGATGTAACATACTAATGAAAGTGTTATTGCGCAGCGCAAGTCTATAAGACAATTCATGCGGGGGTAAGTCACTAAAAGAATGTTCAGCAGTAACATTGTAAACGTTTCTGGCAATAGGGTAATATATGTGCAACAATATACTTGCAGTAATTATTAAAATACTTAAGAAAAACAAGATTAATAATGTCACTATGCAATGGCTACGCAGTGATTTACAATACGCCTGTCGTTTCATCATTTTTCGCGACTGTCCATGATTCAGGTCTAGGCGATACATGTCGGAAACAGATTCAACCGCTTCACCTAGGAGAGGACTTAAACAATCAAATCGTCCGACGGCCTAGGCCTTAATTTTAGTTTATAGAGTTCTTTACTGTCGGCCTCAGCCAGAGGTAGTTTTGAGTCAATTGGTGAGGACACACGAGGTGGGCTGTTTACATCTGAAGGAAGTCCATGAAATTTCTTGATATGACTTGAATGCACCCATCCTTTCCTGCCCTCGATCTTCACGGCTGTCCTTGTGGTCAGCAGGACCAGCTGGGGTGTCTTCCACCTGGGCTCCAGCTGAGTCTTTCGGTCGAAATTTCTCACAAGCACAAGGTCCCCCGGAACTACGTCATGGGGTTTCACCTCAGTGTTGTCGGGAAAGGCTGCAGCTACCTGTGAACGACAAGATTGTAGTGCAGACATCAAGGAAGCCAAGTAATCTGTCAGCATATTACAGTCAATATCAGTTATTTTGCGTTGTATAGGCGTCCCCCACATATTTGGTGGTCTGCCGAAGATCACCTCATACGGGGATAGCCCTGTTCGAGAGTGTGCTACCATTCTCATGTAAAAGAGTGCAACTGGTAGTGCTACTACCCAGTCGACACCTTTCTCCCTGCATATTTTGGACAATCTCATTTTCAGGGTCTGATTATGTCTTTCTACGAGACCTGCTGCTTCGGGGTGTCGGACACAGTGAAATTTCCACTGATAACCTAACAGAAGTGAAACATGTTTCATTAATTCGGATGAGAACGGCTGGCCGTTATCTGAGTGAACAACACGTGGTAAACCGTATCGTGGGAAGAATTCTCGAACTAACTGTTTGGCAGTAGTCGGGGCAGTGTAATCTGAAACCGGGTATGCCTCCGTCCAGCGGGACAGAGCGCAGACAACTACGAGAACATATTTGAATCCTCGACATCGTTCCATCTGGATATAATCCATCTGGAGTACTTCAAAAGGGTGATTAGGAGGATGAAATCCACCTTGTTCTACGGGAACGCTTTTTCCTGGGTTGAACTGGCAACAGATCATACAGGTACGGACCTTTTGTTTGGCTGCTGCTCGTAAATGTTTATTGAACCAAATGTGTTGAATGCTGTCTAGCATAGCTTTTTCTCCTAGATGTGCTGGACTATGTATAGTGTTAATTATAACTTGGACCATTGAATCAGGAAGGAACCACACAGACTTTTCCTTCATCATCCATCCTTGGTCCGTTTGGATCCCTCCTAATTCAGTCCATTTCTTTATTTCGTCTGGTGTAGCATGTGTCTGTATGTCAATTACGTCAAGGGTAGGATCTTTAACTGTCATACAATGTGTCGGCATCGGGACTATTGTCTTTGTCATGTCGGATGTTTGGGTTTGAGCAGTCTGTTTAGCTGTTCTGTCGGCTAGATCATTGCCTTGAGAAATGATATCAGTGACTTTCGTATGAGCTTTACATTTCATAATTGATATTGCAGTCGGTAGATGTATCGCATCTAATAAGGCATGAATGAGGGGTCCGTGCTGAATGTGGGCACCGTGGGAAGTTAAATAACCTCTCTCTCGCCATAGCACGCCGAAGTCATGTACAACTCCGAATGCATAACGTGAATCAGTGTATATGTTGACTTTTTTATTTGTGGCTTGAATACAGGCTTGTGTCAGAGCAATAAGCTCTGCGGCTTGAGCTGACAAAGTATTTATACGATTAGTTTCAATGACTTCAGTATCTGTTGTGACTGCGTAAGCAGCCACTAACTCTCCTGTATTTGTTCTCATACATGAATCATCTACATACAATGTCAGGTCTGGATCTGACAATGGGACATCGGTTAAGTCTTGTCTAGGTTTCGTCGTTATTGTAATAACTTCAATACAGTCATGGGCTAGTGGGTCTGTTCCGGTTACTGGCAAAAGTGTGGCAGGATTCAATGTGTTACAGCGTCTGCTTTCTATGTGTGGCTGAAACAATGTAAGTTCGTACCCTGTAAGTCGCGCTATAGTCAAGTGTTGTGTTTGCGTTCTATTTACAAGAACCTCTACTGCATGTGGTACTTGAACTGTCAATGGATGTCCTAACACTATGGCATCGCTCTGTCTGATTGCTAAAGCTGTCGCTGCCACTGATTTTAGACATGCAGGCAAAGCCTGAGCTACGGGATCTAATGTACTAGAAAAATAAGCACATGGTTTGTGTGCTCCTGCTTGTTCCTGTGTGAGTACTGACAAGGCAGTACCTTCGCGTTCTGTAACAAAGAGTGTAAACTGTTTTCTGTAACATGGCGTTGCTAAAACAGGTGCTTGACATAAAGCTTTCTTTAGGCTTTCAAAAGCTTGTGTATGTTCCTGAGTCCAAGGGAGAACAGTCGATGTGGCTGCCTCCTGTGTTGTCAACTGAATGAGTGGTTTTGCTAGAAATGCGTACTGAGGGATCCACTGCCTGCAATATGACGTGAGGCCTATGAAAGCCCGCACCTCCTTTTGTGTCTTGGGTATTGGCATGTTAGCTATTAACTGAATGCGGTCGGGTGTAAGCTGCCTTCCCTCCTTGGACAGCGAGTGTCCAAGATAAATAACTCGCTGGACACAGAATTGCAGCTTAGAAGGGGACACCTTGTGTCCCTTTTCAGCTAGAAATTGTAAAACTGTCAGTGATGCTTTTTCACATTCCGGTTCACTTCTCGCGGTGATCAACAGATCATCGACATATTGAAGCAAGGCAGTGTTAACTGGCATGTGGATACTGTCGAGTTCTCGTTTCAGTGCTTGGCTATAGATGCTGGGGCTTTCTGTAAATCCTTGAGGTGCGCGTGAGAATTTAAAGCTACGTCCATTTAAACTAAATCCGAACAAATATTGGCTTTCCGGATCTATTGGGACGCTGAAAAAGGCATTCTTGAGATCGATTACAGTAAAGAATGTCGCTTCGGAATCAATAGCTGTCAGTAATGACGAGATATCTGGGACCACAGGAAATTGTGGCACAATGCATTTGTTTAATTTGCGCAGATCAATAACCAATCGATATACTGGCGGGGCCTTTGGATCTGTTCGTTTAAGAATCGGAATTATCGGTGAATTACATACATTGGAGTCTGTTTCTACAACTACTCCTTGGGTAATGAGCTCGTCAATGATTTGTAGTAAAGCCACTACAGCATCTGGTGGTAACTTGTATTGTCGCATTCGTGGTAGCACCACTCCTGCCTTTAATGTGACTCGATATGGTGTAATATTCATGCATCCAACATCAGTAGGGCCTTGTGCCCATAGATGTGTAGGTAAAGTCTGCAGTCGGGGATCCATGTCTCTAGACACATAATGACCTTTAAAATCACGTAAAAACAACCTTACTCCTTCCGGAGAACAACATATTATAGCTCCTAGAGCTTTCAGTGTTTTTATTCCTAACAGATTTTCTGGACATGATTTAGTAAGCAATAAATCGGTAGTTCGGGTCAAAGGTCCTATCATAAGTGGAAGAGGTTGTGACACTTCATTAACAATAGGTTTTCCTGAAAAACCAAGGGAAATATTCTGTGAGCCTGAGAGGGGTGCCCCTGGAACTTCACTACGTTTTATGGTTGTTCGACTTGCCCCTGTATCGAGTAAAAATTTTCTGTCTTGCCCTAATAATTCACTATGTACATAAGGTCCTTCTTGATCTACAGGGATCTCGATAAGGGGTAAGTCAACTTCCCTCTCTAGGCTTGTTCATGCGTATCGCTGATAATCAGGATAGTCGTACTGTGCGGTCTGGTACAGTTGTCGTGTCGTGGTTTGTGTGGCAGCAACAGGCAGCGCTGGTGCAGCTGGCACAAACTGTATAGACTGTGGTGGAGCTGGCATGTACTGTGCGTGTTGCGGAGCTCCTTGTTCATTCTGATCCTGTCTAGGTGGCCGTGGTCTTTCTTTTGTATTACCTATGGCGATATTATGTTTCAAAACTGGACAATCGTGTACGTAATGACCTGGCTTTTTACAATAATTGCATGTCCCTTTTACAGGTCCTGCTGAATCACCGGAATGTGTCATACCCTTTTTATGTCCTTCAGCTGGAACTGTCTGAGAAACTAACATTTTCATTTTCGTGTCTTTCATGCGTCTGTGTTCATGTTCTTGTTCCTCTCTAATTCTATTGTGATGGTACTGTAACATTTGTAACATTTGTGATGGAGTGTTACCTTGCCAGGTACTCTCGAATTTTAATACTCTATTCTTTACTTGGGGCAGGGCATTTTCTACTAATTTTGTTACAAACAGATGTGGGTATGATTCGCTACTCGCTTTTAGGCCACTATTTATACCAAAACATTTTTCAAATCGGGCATAGTAATCACTAGTGTCTTCATCTTGCTTCTGTTTACAGGCTGAAATTGTACCCCAATCTTCCTTTTTTGTAGTTAGTAAACGTGGCAGTACCTGTACTAATAAACCTGGTAGTGCTTTAGTTTTATCCCCAAGTCCTGCTCCTGCAGTTCGGGCCTTTTCTTCTGCTTCTAATACTGACCATTCTATCTTTTGGTCTCCTACCTCCCACTCTTTTTCCCTGAGTTTCTCATAAATGCCAGCAGGCATCAATACCTTTAATATTGTCATAATGTCGGGATAGGTATACTCTCCCATGAGTAACATGTCTTTAATTTCTCGGTGAAAACCCGCTGGATCTTTGTCATGACTGGGTACCACTTTCTTCATTTCTAACAATTCTATTTTTGATATGGGCGTGTATACAAATACGCGCTTAAACTCGTTGTCCTCGCCCTTTATTGGGTGCACTTCTCGTAAGGGATTCTGTCTATCCATGTAATACGTGGTTCTTTCCTTGATGGGCAATGAGACACGGTCTGAACATACAAAAACAATATACTGCTTTCTTGATTCTAGAATTTCTTTAATTAATTTAGTACCTGAACCTCTCCATCTATTCATAAGCAATTCAGTCAATATGTCAGGTAAGGGACCAGGGTCCGAATGCTGACTCTGATATAGTATAAGGAGTTGTTGAATCATATAAATCCCAGCTAAACGCTGTTCATCTGGGGTGAGATTCAAAAATGTGCGTGCTACTGTATCATCACTATATTTTCCGGGACTGTCAACCCAATGGACAGCTGCCCTAGCTAAATCTTGTTCATCCATAGAATCGAGGAAATGATAACCCCTTCGTTCTCGGAGTAGTTTGTCGGCGGCTTGGAACGAATGCTCGTTAGACCTTATATGGACTATGGGTGTTTGGAAATTCCTGTTATTATCTGGACATATCGGACGTATCGGGTCAATAGGACATCTATTACTATTACAAGATCTTCCTTTACCTACATAGGCTATGGTGTCTGACTGTCCTGCGGGCAGTCCTGACCCTTCCTCCTCGTTTTGTTCGAACTCGTCTACCGCTAATCTTTCTTCGTGTAGGCGTTCTATTTCTTTACGGATCTTTCGGCACATGGCTATTATACAATTTTGTTTATCATGTCTACCTTCTGATATATTCTGACTCCATCTGGTAAGAATTTGCATTGCTTCCGGGTCTACCCCCGGTCGGTCTTCATTTCTGATCACACAATTTATGAGGAAACGTAACAGTTCCCCCTGTATCTCCACTTTCTGGTATTCCATAGCTCTGTTAATACATTCTGGATCTCGCCCTGTTTGGACAAAATGGTATATTTTATCTAGATGCGCAGTCATTCCTGGTAACTTCCCTAAGTACACTGCGGCTCGTCTGATACGCAATGATGCCATGATCATTTCGTCCTCTTTGCCGGGCACAGGGTCATATCTGCAATCTATAAGAAGTTCCTTAAGCGTACGGGCATTTATGAGTTTGGGGGTACGTGAATGTGCTGACTCTTGAAAAGTAAGTTTATTTATTCTGGGTGGCGTAGACAAAATGTTACTAGCACCTCCCGTAGCCCCATCTGGGGTGTCGGGTGTGAAAGGATTCGTTGAACGTGACACAGCAACTATAGGTGTGGACACAGCTATAGAAGCAGCTGTAGGAACAGATGTAGAAACAGATGTGCTTGTCGGAACTTGTGACACGATCTGTTGCTGTAGGGATACGGGTACTGGGTCTTGGCGTTGAACCTCCCTGATAGGCGGTCTATGTGGGGCGGAATTAGCATACTCGGGAGCTGCGTCATCTAAATATGAGGAAAGAAAAACATCTTCTGCGGTTCTAGGATGCCCCTTAGGATGTACCTTTATTGGGAATAATGGGGGCGGCAAGTCTTTCGGTGTTTCTGGAGTAGCTTTAGGTAATCCTTCGGCCAGAAGGGGATACATACCATTCATAAGGGCATTTCTTTGTCTGTCTACTTGTTCTGATTTCACTCGGATACCTTCCTCAATTAATAGATTTTCTCGAACTTTATTGGAATTCTCTTTACTCTTCTCCTCCTGTCTACGTGCTTTTTCTGTACGTCTATGAGATTCTTTACGCCATAACTCAACGGCATCTTTCTGTGACTGTCTGACTTTCCTTTTCCATAACTCTTCTTCTACTTTCATGATGCACTCTGCATCCCAGGTTCCCGCTGTGGGCCACCTCTGACTTTCTGGTAATTCCTTGGTGTAGTCTACCCATAAATCAAGAAATAATATAGCGTCTAAGCCATGTTTATGATACATGAAGTACCCTGGAGTGTCCCTAGGAGGAATAGGAACGGCTTCTTCGAGTACCCCTTTTCTTGTAGTGATCTGTCTTAGTTTCGAAAAGAGCGGCATATTGAGAACTGATCTGATACTTAATCTTGAACACACTTAGTACAAAAGCACAATAATGAACAACCATTCATACCACAATATGCAGGACGTTTAACACAGTAAACATTAAACATTAAACATTTTTTAACCTTTAAAATAACCAACAATGATGATCGTCTGCATAACTAATCACCAAGCATAATTCTTTGACAATAACTAGATACTTCGGAATACTTGATATACTGCTAAACAGTACATATACACTGCTAAAACAGTGCAGACCGGATTTGTGTACCCAAACCCGTCTTGACCGGCACAACCTATGTGCACGTCAGAAATGCCTCCCCAGCAATGGTACTCACCGGGTAGCTTCGGAAACGGAAGGCCTCGGAAACTGAACTTGGACCGGACTGGACTCGACTCGACTCGTCGGAAACTGGACTCGACTTCGAACTGGTGGGCCTCTGTATACCTCGGATCTTGCTCTCTCAGCTAGGCTCTGGTCGGGATACTTCGCACTTCTCACCGCCTCGTCTGGGTGTTGATCGCAGCCTCAGTCGCCCCCGCTTGACCGGAGGGAGATACAGGAAATCCTGCTGGTACGCGTTATTGTCCGTCCAGCTGTGGCAGGAGACCGGGCCTGCAACTCACCGCCGGCGCGTGAGATGAGAAAGTGTCCCTGTTCGGGCGCCATTCATGTGGTAAATAAAATTCATTACCGGGACTTAATTTGATACGGAAACATAATAAAATAGCTCAGTAAAATGAGAGGCAGAATCCGTGGTATCAGAGGTTCGGAATGGGCTTTATTCCAATGATCGATTATAATCGGTTGCTCCAAGTTCCATCACCACGGGGGTTCAGGAAGTGAAGTACATACTTTATTGACAAGAAATGACTTTTATAGTACATACATTACAATGAAGCGAATGCAGTAGGCGTAACAATTGATAAGGAAAATGACGATTCATATGCGTAACCGAAAATGGGTGTAATAAGGAGTAAAAAGGAACATAATTGGTTATGATGTCATATATAGGTGGATCTATAAGATAATACTTGGCATAGATGCGCGCGCAGCAGCATGACGTGTGATTGACGTGCAACTAGGGGGTGAAGGGGACTTGACATTTAGCTCTACATGTGGAGACGAAAAGTCTGGGGGGTCAAGTCAACCTAATCCCAAATCATATCTAACATCCTATGTTTAAAGAACTATGTTATCCACAAAAGAAGGACTCTCGGACAGAATCTATTCTATACTGACTGTGTGTGCGTGTACAAGCGTCTAAGTGTCTACACTAGATGCGAGGGCGTAGGAATATTCCATGGTAACAGGACTATGAATTACTTGCATAAAGACAGAGAAGCCGAGCCATTGCTCGGTAGCTGGAAGAATGTTTATTTAAACTACTAGACAGGAATGCATCGGCTAAGGGGTGAAGCAGATAACTCGAAGGTGAAATACAGTTCTTGGCAGAGAATAGGCTGATGTCAGGCTTCGTGAGCCGCGTAGAGAATGAGACAAAGTTCATGGTCACAGATGCAGGCTCAGACTGGAGTTTTCAGAGGCAGAAGGCAAGAAGAGTTTGACGACAGAATCAGGGCCTACTTGCCTGGACTGTAAAATGGCATAGGTGAACCATATAAAGCCGGTGGCTTTTCATACTTAGGAATGGAATATCCGGCCTATTCATGGCGGATCTGACAGAGGACATGTTGACGGTGGACGCACATGTGTTTGCGTCTTCATAACTGGAACTGGAGGAAACATACATGTACTTGTAATATGCACATAGAACCGTTGGGGTCCAAGATAGGGGACATAACTGACCAGAAAAATCCATATTTCCACAGGCCAGACCGAGCAAGGAGACTTCAGGTTTGGACATGTACGCCTTGCCCGCACCAACCCCCCCCCCCCCCTACCTGAGACAATGTGATTGAGACAGAGGAAGTACTTACACCTCTTAGTCTGGGATGAAAACACATGGCCTGCAATAAATCCTGATCGTACACACACTACCCCTGGTGCGCCTGTCCACATATATCACTGACAAACAACCATCATCATATAGTTGTACCAAGACACACAGGAACTGGCCCCTGTGAGTATGCACCAGCTACACTAGGTCACCCTGTACAGTGGACACATGTAGCACAGTATACGTGAATACAAATGAGGCCAGGGTACTATGCCACAGGGCCCAAACAATGCTGAAGACACAGAGAATGTCCACATTGTTTGATGACACACATGATACCTAGGAATAGGTGCCCCAGGGGACTGTAGTGGCCACACTACTCCATGGCCCTGGATGGATATGACTGGAATATAAGCCACCATCCCTGCACTATGCATATCTCACACTCAAGCACATCATGTCAGAGGGCACAACATTCGACATGCAGGCAGTAAGGCAGTACACATGAAACACACACTCCGATGTCGGGACTCAGCATCAGTGCCAACTAACATGGACCCCACAATGACAGAACTGGCCAGGGCACAGGCAACGTCCAAAAACCTGTTACACACCACCCCCACACATGATGCTGCAAGCATTGGGCACTTGGATGAGCTGCCAGCCTAGATAACCTTGTGCAAGAGTGACTACACACAGACCAGGGAACACATGGCAAGGAGGGGAAGGGAGGAAGAACAGCACCGCTTTACTTTGGGGAACAGGATATGCACTGCACATTTAAACCCTGGCAGTGTATCCATGCAACTGCGCACTTCCAAAAGCTGGTCACACACAACAAACACACATGTACCTACCCCCTTCCTGCTGCTGCTTCTCCGCTAAGCGCCTGTCCAAGTCGGGGAAGACCACCGCCAGCACACGCTTCTGGATGTGGGTCAGACGCCGGCACCCACGGTTTTTGTGGCTCACAGGTGAGTCCCCCAGCAGGACCCGTGCGATC
Organism: Triturus cristatus; assembly: GCF_964204655.1. Taxonomy (NCBI): domain Eukaryota; kingdom Metazoa; phylum Chordata; class Amphibia; order Caudata; family Salamandridae; genus Triturus; species Triturus cristatus. The sequence goes on along the minus strand of NC_140594.1, from coordinate 1,181,430,744 downwards.
CTCCGCGTCCAGTACCGGATATCCTGCCAGCGTTTCCTCACCTGGGCTAGGCGCCGCTTCCGACCATCCGACCTCCTCACGGCACTGACGGCTTGCTTCCAGATCTCCCCCTTGGCACAGACGCCTACCTGTGAGGATGCAAAAGTGACAATACATCAATCCACCGTATCAATGATACAGAGACACACATATTACAAATTATGCATGTTTGAACTGGCCATAGTATGCTGCCAACTCATTGCACCTTTGTCATAGTGACATCATCCTCCTGGGAATGGCCAAATGCAGTAGGTGCCATTGAAAGTACACAGGTGGCATGAGGGGTGCAACACAATCAATGATGCAGGCTCACACTGTGCATCCCAAGCTACACCAGGAATCTGAACAGTACCCCTAAGCAGTCACATGCCCCAGCACACTTACGCTACCTCAGCAGAGTACACAGACACACACAGGCACTGAACAATCACCTGGCATTGGCAACTGCCGCTACAAACCTCACTCTGCACATGTGCCACTAGACTGGGGGTGTCACAGATGTGGGGCTGTCTCAGCACGGCAGACATCCAGCACAGCTCCCTGCTCACATCAGATGGGCAGGACATATCCATCCCACATGCAGCTGGGGTGCAACACTCCACATATGCACACACCCACATGACAGGGGACTCACACACACACACCAATGTCCAGGGGACGACCACATCATTTGGACACTCTCACCACAGGTACACTGAACAGACACACATCTGTGGGTACAGGCACCTGTCAACCCGGGGGGAGCACAGACTCACATCAGGACTGTAGAAACAACATTTCCAGGAGGATTAGGCAGTCCGAAAGCGGCATGCACCATGCAGTGATCGTCACAGTAAGCACTATGCAAGTGCGTTGTGCACACACAAACTACAGCATGCTCTGCATGGGAGACATGAGCCCTTCCCCCCCCTGGGACCCACTATGAAGAACCCTGCATGTCTGTCACACCTGGACACAATGCCAGAAGTCACAGTCACCAAAAGGGGTACAGTTTAAGCTAGTGGAGTCTGCACTCCCCTGGTCGACCATACAGCATGGTGTACTGTGGGAGGATCACATCCACCAACGCCATATTCTCCTCCATGGTGAATGGCTGGGCCCTCTCCACAGACCTGGACATGGTGTCAGAGGAATCACAAGCAGCAGCAGTGTTGTGGAATGAAAGGATGTGCAGGCAAGTGCTCTCTCAAGGGACCTGGCTGGCTTATATCTTCCTTGCTGGCCTGTATCATGTACAGGAGTACAGAGTGATTGGCTCAGTCACATTTGTATCCTACGTGTCCTCCAATCACTTTAAAACTACCCCAGTGATAGGCTTTGCATGGTTTCAAAATCTAGCATGATGTAATGTCAACAACCACATTGCAACAAAGTATATTGTCTCCAACCGACTTCTGCTGGCCACATGATGCAAAATTCAAACATGAAACTCGGTCTCCATGACAACCAGCATGCATTTAGGCACCTATAGTTGTCCCTCATGTGTCCCCTATGTCAATCCTAGGTTAAAACACAGGTACGGTGCGTTCCACAGCCCTAGGGCACCCCAAATGCATTGCAACGGACCGTACACGCGTGTGTACGGTCCCCATCACACTGGGCGTGCTGGCGTATGCGTACGCCATAGTAATACGGACCGTACACTCGTGTGTAGGGTCCCTATCACTATGGGAGTGCTGGCGTATGTGTACGCCATAGTAATACGGACCCTACACACGCGGGTACGTACCCTATTACTATGGCGAACGCATACACCAGCACACCAAAAGTTATAGGGACACTACACACACGGGGACGGACCGTATCACCATGGCGTACGCCTAGGGCTGCACACCCATGGTGGTACGGACCCTACACACGCGGGTACGGACCGTATTACTATGGCGTACGCATACGCCAGCACACCCATGGTGGTACGGACCCTACACACGCGGGTACGGACCGTACCACCATGGCGTACACCTAGGGCTGCACACCCATGGTGGTACGGACCCTACACACGCGGGTACGGACCGTATCACCATGGTGTACGCCTAGGGCTGCACACCCATGGTGGTACGGACCCTACACACGCGGGTACGGACCGTATTACCATGGCGTACGCATATGCCAGCACTCCCATAGTGATAGGGACACCACACACGCCATCAGTGCGTATGTACGGTGCCTTTCACACCTGACAGTGGTGACAGGCGGCACACAGACAGGAATAGAGCTGTCCTACTTGGCCAAGGCTGGACATCAAGGCATTGTCTGTGCAGTACTACATGTGTCAGGCACAGGTGTGTCAGGCTCTGATGTGGCACATTACTCCTGAGGTGTGAAGCAAATGACTGTATGATGAGCTGTGTACACATGTCATGTGTGATGGTGCACTATGTGCCACACATCCCCTTCACTCCTTTGACATGTGTGCATTAGGGGTGGGCGGAATTTGCGGAATTAACCTTCGCAAATTATCGCGAGAATGTTTAAAATTATCGCAAACAAGCAGAAATATCGCGAAGATGCGGAAGTTTTTTTCCGGCATGTTCGCGAGATTTTCTGCATGGTTGCGGGTCGCCAACTTACCCATGTGGTTGCTTGCGGGCGCGGCCATCTTGTTTTGAGTTGTTCTCGCGGTGCATGATCGCGAGAAGAAAGACGTGATCGCGCGACGCATGACGTCACTGCGGGCGCGAACTGTCGCGAGACAGCGCAAATGGCTAAAAACAATACAACATCTCATGGAGAACGCGACCGGATCAAGAAAACTTGTCGGAGAACGCAGGGATTCAGGTAAGGCGATCGCGCGCGCGCGAGAATGTATCATTTTACAGCGCGAGCAAGAAACAAATTATCGCCAAGCTGCGGAAACCGGAATTTTTGACATTTTCGCGCTCTCCGCGGAACGCAAAAATGTCAAATTATCGCAATTTCCGCGAACGGAACAAAATTTTTGCCCAGGCCTAGTGTGCATGTAGTACAGACTTGTTGAGCCATGCATCACTGGCATGGCACAGTGACCGACACCCGCAACTGTCCCCTGATGCCAGGTACACGGAATGTTACACCTGAGAAGTGAATGCCCGCGTTGTACGCTGTGACCATGTCATGTGTGTGTCATGTTTTCCCATGGGTTTGCCATAGGTGTTTGGTCAAATGCATCTGCAGTAGCTGCAACCAACATGTGTCTGTGTGTAGATGGGCATGGCACACTGTTCCGCACACCAGCCCACATGTGTAATCCGACGTAAGGTGTGTATGTATGCATCGACTCAGAGTTCCAAAACAAGGACATATCAGCATACTCTCAATGTTTGTGAGATCAGTCTTGACATGTACCCCTTGATGGCAAGGTGTGTGGTCTGTCCTTTTCACATTACATGTCACCTGTGCCTCTAGTGTTCGCCAACCTGTCTGTATGATTAACATATGTATTCTGCCCATATGCGGATGTCTGGCACTCCTGTGATGCGTCTGCCTGTTCACTCACACTAGCCCACCGCTACTTTAATGCCATGTCATGTTGAGCCTGAGAATCCACGTTTGTGGCTGGCTCTTGGTAGGAGTGTCACCTGCCTGGCATACGTGTCCAGGGCATGTTGCACAGACCTGACTCTGTATGTAGCATATGTGTATTGCCTGTTGTACATGTGCTCAGTACATTGACATTGGTGGTGTACTGTACTCACTCTTCGTTGTCCCTTCAAATTCACTGCAGGGCTCCGCCTCTCCTTCGACCAATTCCGGACTTGGCTGACCTGAGGGAACATGACTGTATATGCCGCTACCGCTTCCCCCAACGGTTGATTGAGGACTTGACGACACGGCTGGCACCACACCTCCAACCGCTACACAGGTATCCTACTGCACTGACACCCAAGATGAAGGTGATGGCAGCCCTACATTTCTTTGCCACGGGTACGTTTCAACATACCATTGCTCATGTTGGGGGCATGTCCCAAACCATGTTCAGCCGTGTTCTGCATGATTATTTAGAGGCCATGTTGGAGCACCTGGATGAGTTCATTAAATTTCCAACTCCTGAGCAGTTGACAGGTGTCAAGCGTGAGTTCTATGCCCTGGGAGGGATGCCCCATGTCATTGGGTCCATAGATGGAACACATGTGGCTTTGGTACCACCCCAGGCACAGGATGTAGCATATAGGAACCGCAAGCATTACCACTCCATTAATGCCTTTGTGGTGTGTCTTGCCAACATGGTGATTTCACATGTCTGTGCTCGTTTTCCAGGATCAGCACACGATGCCTACATCATGAGGCGTAGCAGGGTGCCTGAAATGATGCTGCAGCTGCGCAACGCACGAGCATGTCTTGTTGGTGGGTATACTCTGCCAGTCCTGTAGTTAACGTCATCTTCCTGTCTTACTGCTTCTCCTGACCCACTCTTGTCCATGATGTTTCCATGTAGGGGACGCTGGCTATCCCAACATGCCATGGCTGATCACGCCTCTCTGCAACCCCAGCACGGCTGGCCAGCACCGCTACAACAACGCCATGGGTTGACCAGGCGAGTGATAGAGAGGACGTTTGGCCTCCTGAAGAGCCGATTCCGTTGCCTCCACAAAACCGGTGGCGCCCTCCCATATGCACCGGTGAAGGTCTGCAAGATCTTCCTCATGTGCTGCATGCTGCACAACATGGCAGTGGAGAAAGCTGTGCCACTCATCCTGGATCCGGATAAGCAGGACCATCCACCCGTGGAGGATGAAGGGCTTGGTCACGAGGCAAGTGATGTGGAGGAGGATGAGGCGGTAGAGGACATCCGGAGTCGGCTCATACGCAACTTCTTTGCTTAGTGGTGAGTGTCTGAGTGTGCACGCATTTGGCCGTGTGTGGCATGTGTTGCGATGTGTGTGTCCATCTGCATGTCTGCCAGGTGAGTCAGAGGTGTGTTTGGATGTGTCACTCGAGTGATGGTGCAATGGAAGAATGTTTTTCCAGAGACATCATTGTCACCTAGCATGTTGACAACCTTATACGTGTCGAGTACATGCACATGCATGCGGATGTGCTTCTTTTGGCTGACTTCTGGTGTGTCTCTCATCCACAGGTACTTGCGCTTGCTGTCTGCTGGTGGCATTGTTGTGCTCCTGCTATTCCTCATGAACACAGCAACATGTGCTGAATCAGCGTTACATGCACGGACAAGTTTGAAAATCTCCTTAAGGTAAGGGATGCATCACGGCTTTTTGGGTGTGGGATTTGTGTGGAATGTGTGTGCACTGCTCCTGTTCATGTTTGGATACTTTGCATACATGTAGAATCACCATGGGGCACATGACATGGGGCGGAATTCACCTGAATTGATGGTCAGACTTGGTGACAGTCATCTGTAATGGGATTGTGGATTGTGATGAAGCCATCAATGTGTGTAACACTGCCCTCGGAAACATACGGGTTGCACCGGGTTGACATGGTGTGTGAATTCCCCATTAGAGGCTCAATGGTGTATAGCAGCCTCTCCGTGAGCAGCAGGGGGTGTACTTGTGTGCCAGTTCTATGGATTTCCAGCATCTGTGGTGCACAGGGGGGTGCCAGTGTTGGTCCCACATGTTCATCCACATGACCTGTGTATGTGTTGACAGAGTTGCATTAGCATTCCGACACACATGACTAATAAAGGTGTCCCTCTGCCTCCAAGGTGCCTCATCTCTGTCAATGGTGGTCTGTTGCCACTGTGCATGCGGCATGTCTGGCATAGTTCTCAGAGATGGTGCATATGAGTCTATGTGTAGAGTAGCAAGATGCAAGCTGTTTGTCAGGGATTAGAATCTGTATTGTGCATGATGTCCATGGCTGTGTAGGTATTGTGGCATATCAGTCTCCACGACAGCCACTGTCCTGCATGTGCATCCATTGTGTGTGTGTGTGCCATGTTGAACCAGACAGTCCTTCCTTGACATACACCGTTTGCATGATTCCTTCCTGAGATCCTTGTCTTTGTGTTCTACTTGTGGCATTGTTTTCTTGACATTGCGCATGCTGCTGCAGGCCCTGCAGCAAGGGCACCCAGTGTCCACGCAAACGAGCTGGTGTTCATCATGGATTGCTTGCTGACATGTGCTATGCTGATCAGCAGCATCTGTGCCTCATGCTGCTGCACACTCTGGATTATGCACAAGAACCTCAGTTCCATCCATCTCAAGGCAAGAGAGACCATCCCCCAGGTCAACTACGACATCCGTGTCAAATCCTACCCTGCACTCTACGGACGTGTGCGTTACAACTCCCATGATACTTGCCCACATCAAGGGTGCATCTGCACAGCTCTGCTTCTACATCCGGCGACCAGGCCACATCAACGTCCAACAGAGAAGGCGGGGAATGAACCACTGCCAGCTGCAGGATGACCTTCTCAATCCACGCACACCCTCAGGATGCAGCCCACAACCACAACACAACCTTGTGGCACTGTGTTCCAACACCCCATTGTGCCATCTCCATGCATCCAACCTTGGCCGGCCCACCGTTCTCCACATCCACCTGACTCAAGCATGCAGGACATGGTTCTGCCACGTGTCTACACATACCTGGGAGTAGCACCCCAGGACACTCCACATGATCCCTGACCTCTGCGCATGACTGTTGCTCTTCTAAATAGGTCTGTAGGCACAGATGTGCGGGCACCCCCTCAGCTGGTTGGGCCCATCACGGGTGAGTATGGTGCTCCATGTCTGTATTGGATGGTACATTGTGACCCATGTGTGTCCTGTGCCAGACTCAGACCACAGGGTGTGGATGTGTTAGACGGCGACCTCAGAGGAGCCCGGAAAGGGGTCCTGACTTCCCTGAGTCCCACCCGCGTAGTATTGTAGCCGGGCACTGGCGAGAGATTCCCCAGGGGGAGGAATCTCGGAACTAGGATCGTACTTCTGGCACCACACGACACAGAGAGACCACACTGGGTATTCTCAGAAACAAGCTTTATCAAATAGGTATCACTGCAAATATGTACAAGGTGAGCACGGGCTCAAGAGTCTCGGAAAGGTAGGGGGTAGCGGGACTGTCTCTGGTAGCGGTTCCAAGCAGGGACGTATCCGGCGCACAGCTCACAATCCTCGAGCTGGGGGATACGTGGTCGGAGTCGGGGTCCGGCGGGACCGTGAGAGTCTGGGGGAGCCGCGAGTCACTCAGCAGGGCTCAGGTACAAGTTCGGAGGTCTTACGATCTTCAGGGAGCCGCGAGTCACTCAGCAGGGCTCAGGTACAAGTTCGGAGGTCTTACGATCTTCAGGGAGCCGCGAGTCACTCAGCAGGGCTCAGGTACAAGTTCGGAGGTCTTACGATCTTCAGGGAGCCGCGAGTCACTCAGCAGGGCTCAGGTGGGTTCCAGTTCCAGGAGCCGCGACCACGTCAGCAGGCTCTCGTTGTTCCAGCGTCGAATCTGCCGGACAGTCTCAGAGCACCCCTTGTTATAGGTCGACCCCGCTTTGATGTCCGGAGTCTGCGCAGGCAGGGGTCTTGTCACCTGGGGGACGTTTGTCGGGGTTTCCTGCTATTGTCTTTTGATCCTTTCAGGGCCGGGTCGGGAGGAGTCTCAGACACCCAGCAGGCACGGAGCCAGCCCGCAGGGAGGCCGGAGGGCCGATCGAAACCCATCGTCCGAGGGGAGTTCAGAGGTGCGATAGAAACTGCTCCTCCCTCTCTCATCCCCTGGAAGCGTGATGTCCTCCAGCCAGAGTGGCGCCTCGAGGCCCGGGTCGCGCTGGAGCCGGGCGGCCATCTTGTTGCAGGGAGTGGGCACGCGGGCCCGGGGTGGCCGAAAGGAGAGAGGCCATGGACGGGGATGTCCGGGGTTGGTGCAGGTGTCCTGGTGGGAAAGGTCGGCTGGGCCGCGTGCTCAGGCTGCAGGCACCAGGTTTCGGGGGTGCGGGGGCACGGAGGGCCATTCTACGAGGCCGGGTCCAACACGCGTCCCCCCCAGCTGAAAGCCGGAGAGAACTGCCCATCACCTTGGGGGGTTCTCTTTGCTGAGGCGGAAGAACCGGGAGAGGCCGTCAGCGTTGGCGTGGTCCGTACCAGGGCGGTGTTCTACGGTGAAGTCCATTCCCTGGAGGGAGATTGACCACCGCAGTAGCTTGGGGTTTTCTCCTCGCATCTGCATGAGCCATCGCAAGGGCCGATGGTCAGTTTGGACCCTGAAATGAGTGCCGAACAGGTAGGGTCGTAGTTTTTTGAGTGCCCAGACCACGGCAAAGGCTTCGCGCTCTATGGTGCTCCACTTCTGTTCTCGGGGTAGCAGCCGCCGACTGAGGAAGGCGACGGCCTGGTCTAGGCCTTGATCATTCACTTGGGACAGGACGGCCCCAATGCCATGCTCGGAGGCATCGGTCTGGACTATGAACTCCTTGGTGTAGTCGGGAGCCTGGAGGACGGGGGCCGTGCACATGGCCTTTTTTAGAGCATCGAAAGCTTCCTGGCAGGCAGCCGTCCATTGCACCTTCTTTGGCTGTTTTTTAGACGTGAGTTCAGTGAGCGGGCCGACCAGGCTGCCATACCCCCGAATGAATCGGCGGTAGTAGCCCGTGAGTCCCAGAAAGGCTCGGACTTCCGTTTGGGTGATGGGTGGGTCCCAGGCCAGGATGGCGTCGATCTTCGGCTGTAGAGGAGCGACCTGGCCACTCCCGACTTGGTGCCCCAGGTAGACTACGGATCCTTGCCCGATCTGGCACTTGCTGGCTTTTACGGTGAGGCCCGCCTGGCGCAGGGCGGTTAGCACTCTCCGGAGGTGCTGGAGGTGCTCACTCCACTCTGAACTGAAGACAGCGATGTCGTCCAGATAGGCCGCGCTGAACTGTTCTAGCCCGGCCAGGACCCTATTTACCAGTCTCTGGAAAGTGGCCGGGGCATTTTTCATCCCGAAGGGCATCACACGGAAGCGGTAGTGCCCATCGGGGGTGGAGAAAGCAGACCTCTCCTTGGCCCCTTCGGTGAGCGCAATCTGCCAGTAGCCGCAGGTGAGGTCGAAAGTGCTGAGGAACCGGGCGGCCCCTAGTCGGTCAATGAGCTCGTCGGCTCGTGGAATGGGGTGGGCATCGGCTCGGGTAACGTCATTGAGCCCCCGGTAATCCACGCAGAACCGGAGCTCGGGGGCGACACCGGGGGCTGCTGCCTTCGGGACCAGGACCACGGGGCTGGCCCAGGGACTGTCAGAGGGCTCGATCACCCCCAGGGTCAATATCTTCGAGACTTCGGCTTGAATACAGGACCGGACCCGGTCAGGAACCCGGTAGGCTCGGTGTCTCACCGGAGGGCTGTCCCCGGTGTCCACATCGTGAACACACCAGTTGGTGACCCGGGGGGTCAGGGAGAAGAGGTCAGAAAATTGTCTGAGGAGCTGGCGGCAGTCCGCTTGTTGCTGGGCAGTGAGGGCTGGGGAGAGGTTCACTCCCTCCACGGAGCCATCCTGCTCCTTGACACACAGGAGGTCCGGGAGGGGATCCGACTCATTTTCGGCCCCGTCATCGGTGGCCAGCAGGAGGCTCAGTTCTGTCCGCACGAAGTGAGGCTTGAGGCGGTTCACGTGCAGGACCCGGAGGGGATCCCGAGGCGACTGGACGTCCACCAAGTAGGTGACTTGGCTCTTCCTCTCAACCACTTTGTAGGGCCCAGTCCATCGGTCCTGGAGAGCGCCAGGCTTCACGGGGGCCATGACCCACACCTGCTGGCCCGGCTGGAACTCGACCAGAGTAGCATTCTGGTCGTACCAGCGCTTCATTTCTTCTTGACTCGCCTCCAGGTTGGCCTCGGCCAGTTCTCGGAACCTCCTGGTCTGGTTCCGGAGGGCCAGGACATATTGGAACACCTCTCGGGGGGTGGTCTGGGGTGCTGCCTCCCACCCTTCCTTAACCAAACTGAGGGGACCTCGGACGGGGTGCCCATAGAGTAATTCAAACGGGCTGAACCCTAAGGACTTCTGGGGGACCTCCCGGTAAGCGAACAAGAGGCAGGGGAGCAGGACGTCCCACTTACGCCGGAGGGGCTCTTCTAGGCCAGCGATCATCCCTTTCAAAGTCCTATTAAACCTCTCTACTAGGCCGTTCCTTTGGGGATGGTACGGGGTGGTGAACTTATAGGACACCCCACATTGTTGCCACAGGGACGTCATATACCTTGATATAAAGTTAGTGCCGCGATCGCTCACGACCTCGCGGGGGAAACCCACCCTGGAAAAGATCCCCATCAGGGCCCGGCCCACCACGGGGGCCGTAATGGTGCGCAGGGGAATAGCCTCTGGATAGCGGGTGGCGTGGTCTACTAGGACCAAGATGAAGCGGTGACCTTGGGAGGTGGGGGGGTCCAGTGGCCCCACGATGTCGATTCCGACTCATTCGAAGGGGGTACTGACGACCGGGAAGGGTTGGAGGGGAGCCTTGCGCTTCCCCCCACTCTTCCCACTGGCTTGGCACGTGGGGCAGGACTTGCAGTGTGCCTCTACCGCTGCTTTCATCTTAGGCCAATAAAAATGGGTCACGAGACGGCTGTAGGTCTTGTCTTGACCCAGGTGACCGGCGAGGGGGACATCGTGGGCTAAGCCCAGGAGGAAATCCCGGAAGCGGAGGGGTACCACCAGTACCCGTCCGGATCCCAGCTCCACTGATTTCTGCTCACTATACAGGATGTTATTCTCCCAATAGATTCGGTGCGTTCCGGTCTGGTCACCTGCGGCTTGGCCCTCGGCCTGGCGCCGCAGCCCGACCAGGGAAGGACAGGTGGCTTGCTCCCGGCAAAATTATTCCCGGGTGGGCCCGCCCTCGTGGCGCCAATGGGCCAACTCGGGTAGATCCCCCAACTCGGGGACCGGGGCGGGGTCGGATGGTGCGGGTTCGTCGCTGGTGTCGGACCCTTCCGATGGGGGAACGGGAGGACCCTCGGCGGGGACGGTACGGGTTTCTTCGACCGGGGTGCTCTCGACTTCTCTCCGGGGAGTGAGTCGGGCTGTCATAGATCGGGTGGTGGCACACACCCACTCGGGGAGTCCCATCATTCCTAGGTGGGCCTTGCGCTCTACGTGCTTCCAGGGAGAACTCTCCAGGTCGTTCCCTAAGAGGCAGTCGACCGGCTGGGAGGTTCTTACGGCCACCTTGAGTTTACCTATCACCCCTCCCCACTCAAATGGCACCAGGGCTACCTGACACATACTTTCCCTATTGTCCGCAGAGATTACGGGGCAAAAGACATTGGGGAGGATCTGCTCCTCGGGAACTAGGTGCCTGAGGACACCGGTGATACTGGCCCCGGTGTCCCGCAGGGCCTCTACCTGGTGGCCATTGATCTTAACGAGCTGCCCATATTTCTGTGTGTTGGACGGTAGGAGGCTACCAGGGATCATTTCCCTATCTCCCAGGGATACTAGGGCCATAGCGGCGGGTTCCCACTCCTCGGCTTCCTCAACCTCCTCCCCCAGGGCTACGTTGGCTATCTGTCTCGCAGGGGTGACTTGGGTGGCCATGGGGCACTCTGGGTCATTGGCGTAGTGCCCGGGTTTCTGGCAACGAAAACATGTGACGGTCACCCGGTGTCCTCGTCTCCCAGGGGGCCCTGTTACTGGTGGGGGGGGCGCCGGGAAAGGTGGAGGTGGTGTCTTCGGGGGGCTAGGCTGGGACTCTCTCGGCCCTCCCTGGTTCCCTCCCCCTCTCTGGCGGGGTGGTCCCTGACTGGTTCGGGGGTACTCTCCTACCATGCCCCGGGAGACCCGGGTGTTGGTCCAGCGGTCGGCCTCCACAGCCAGCTTCCGGGGATCTGTGAGCTTGCTATCCAGCAGATGTTGACGTAGCTCTACGAAGCAGTTCGCAGCCAGATGTTCCCATAACATGAGGTCAGTGAGTTCGGCAAGGGTGGTGACCTTGCTGCCCTTGACCCACCCATCGAAGGCCCGACTAAAAAAGTTTACATACTCCACCCAGGTGGTGCCCGGGATCTTCCTGCAGTCCCGGAACCGTTGGCGATACATTTCTGGGGTGAGGCCGTATCTTGTGAGGAGAGCCTCTTTCATGTGGCTATAGGAGGTCTGCAGGGAGAGGGGTAGGTCGAGCAGGGTGTCCCTTCCTTCGCTCAGAAACCGCCCCCACAACCCCGCCCCCCAGTCCTTCTGTGGAATCCGATGGGAGGTCATGGCGACCTCGTAGGCCCGAAACCATTGCTGAATGTCATCGTTTTTATAATATTCTTTGACCACATCCTTGGGGATGTGGACCTTCTGTTCCGCTGGGGGGGCCGTCTCTCGGTTCCCCGAGGGCCTCCCGTCCTCATTTCGGGCCTTGAGCTCGAGTTCTTTTAAGCTGCGTTCGTGCTCTAGTTGGAGCTTTCTTCCTTCGTGCTCCCGTTGGAGCTTCTTTTCTTCTAGTTCGCCTTGTACGCGCATTTGCTCTACCGCTAGCTTTTTCTCCGCTAACTTCAATTCGCCCTCGATTTTGAGTTTGGCTAACTCGAGTTCATGACTGCGGCGTCTCTCTCTGTCCGCGAGTTCTCCCGGGGATAGGCCCCCGTCTGGTACAATGCCTTGCACCTGATTGTCGCTGCTTTCACTTGGAGGGGGTTCGGTTTCGTCGGGGCGCTCCCCCGTGCCTTCCGGGCGGGATGCCCCGGTCTCCACCCAAGTTTTCAGTGCTTTCTGCAAGTCTTCCTTAGTGTTGAGGCCAGTGGTAGCTATTTTAAGTTCTTTGCAAAATTGTTTTAGCTCTTTGTGTGTGTATTCTTCCAGATGCTCCACCTGGAACATTCTGTTGGCGTTGGTTTCTGCGGAGCTCATGGCGCTTCCTTCTGCCATCTTTGTTGGTCGTGCGTCCGTTGTTCACTGTACGATCTCTAGGTGATGGGCCCGAATCCCGTCGCTTGCCACCAATGTTAGACGGCGACCTCAGAGGAGCCCGGAAAGGGGTCCTGACTTCCCTGAGTCCCACCCGCGTAGTATTGTAGCCGGGCACTGGCGAGAGATTCCCCAGGGGGAGGAATCTCGGAACTAGGATCGTACTTCTGGCACCACACGACACAGAGAGACCACACTGGGTATTCTCAGAAACAAGCTTTATCAAATAGGTATCACTGCAAATATGTACAAGGTGAGCACGGGCTCAAGAGTCTCGGAAAGGTAGGGGGTAGCGGGACTGTCTCTGGTAGCGGTTCCAAGCAGGGACGTATCCGGCGCACAGCTCACAATCCTCGAGCTGGGGGATACGTGGTCGGAGTCGGGGTCCGGCGGGACCGTGAGAGTCTGGGGGAGCCGCGAGTCACTCAGCAGGGCTCAGGTACAAGTTCGGAGGTCTTACGATCTTCAGGGAGCCGCGAGTCACTCAGCAGGGCTCAGGTACAAGTTCGGAGGTCTTACGATCTTCAGGGAGCCGCGAGTCACTCAGCAGGGCTCAGGTACAAGTTCGGAGGTCTTACGATCTTCAGGGAGCCGCGAGTCACTCAGCAGGGCTCAGGTGGGTTCCAGTTCCAGGAGCCGCGACCACGTCAGCAGGCTCTCGTTGTTCCAGCGTCGAATCTGCCGGACAGTCTCAGAGCACCCCTTGTTATAGGTCGACCCCGCTTTGATGTCCGGAGTCTGCGCAGGCAGGGGTCTTGTCACCTGGGGGCCGTTTGTCGGGGTTTCCTGCTATTGTCTTTTGATCCTTTCAGGGCCGGGTCGGGAGGAGTCTCAGACACCCAGCAGGCACGGAGCCAGCCCGCAGGGAGGCCGGAGGGCCGATCGAAACCCATCGTCCCAGGGGAGTTCAGAGGTGCGATAGAAACTGCTCCTCCCTCTCTCATCCCCTGGAAGCGTGATGTCCTCCAGCCAGAGTGGCGCCTCGAGGCCCGGGTCGCGCTGGAGCCGGGCGGCCATCTTGTTGCAGGGAGTGGGCACGCGGGCCCGGGGTGGCCGAAAGGAGAGAGGCCATGGACGGGGATGTCCGGGGTTGGTGCAGGTGTCCTGGTGGGAAAGGTCGGCTGGGCCGCGTGCTCGGGCTGCAGGCACCAGGTTTCGGGGGTGCGGGGGCACGGAGGGCCATTCTACGAGGCCGGGTCCAACAGGATGTTTGGAGTTACTTCTGAAATCAGGCATGGTTTGACTTTACAACACACACATGTAGTGGAATAATGCAAAATGACGGCATCATCTTGTGATTGTGATGAATTTTATTAGTGCTGGGGTACGTGTTGGGGAAGTGACAAGAGGTGCTAGGCGGGAGTGTAGAATCCAAAGTTCACAGGGGGAGTTGGTGTCCTTGCCATTGAAAGTCATCTGAGTCTGTGCCACAGTCTTTGTGAACATTGGTCAGACAGTGACCAGCAAGGCCATGTGACAGAGAATGTCATTTGCTGCTGTGCTGCTGTTGGGCCAGAGGGCCAGGTGCCAGGCCAGGTGACCTGGGAGATGGTGATGTTCCGCTGACTCTCACGGTCTTTTGCGTGGACGACCCACCTTCCTGCGGGGACCCTCAGAAGCAGGCCGTGACGATGATTGCGATGCTCCGTCGGATGAATCCTCCTCCTCCTGATCCCTCCCTGTGGGTGGTGATGTTCTTCGCCTGGTGGCACAGGGAGGGTTGCCCATGTTTTCGGCAATCCGAGGGAGTACACGGGTCATGTCCGTTTGCACCGCCACGAGCTCAGCCTGTCTTGCCTCCATCCGTCCTTGGTGTCGCTGTTGACAGGCATGTTGCTCGGCCTGCAGGGTCTTCATCTCCTCGAGGGTCCCCTTGATGTCTGTGAGGGTTGACGCAATCTGGACCATGCCCCTGGCGTCACGCCGGTATGAGTCCAGGATGTTGGTGACGTGGGACAGTACAGGTTCCTGAGCCAACAGGTCAGGTTCACGCCTCCGCCGTCCTCCACTCCCACCACCCCTGCCCACTTGTGCCTGGCCTGCCGTTGTGGGCACATCGGGTCTCCGGGACCCCTGAGGGAAGGCATTTGCGGTGTCGCCTGCCTCCTCCTGGGTGCCCGGAGAACCTTGTCCCTCCTGGACAGACTGGCTGTGTTGTTGTGTGTGGACAGGGCTCCTGAATGTCTCCTGGGATGTGGCAGGAATGGGGGTGGTGGTTGGCACAGTTGTACCTGACGCAGGTGGTTGGACACCAGAGGGGCCAGGTTGGTCTGGGTCATCCATGGAGTGGTGAGAGTCGTCGCTGCCAGTGGGGTCCTCTTCACGCAGAGCCTGGTCCTGTGAGTCTTCCCCCCCCAGTGTTGGGGGGAGATGGACGACGTTGACCTGTGTGTCAGAGAGACAATGTTAATTGTGTTACATGCGACATCCATGTTTAATTCATTTTGAGTTGGCACAGTTCCTCTGTGTGGTTGGATTTGGCTTGCATTCCTCTCACAGTGCACTCGTGCATGGGTATGTCCCTTGGCCACAGCTTTCGACACTTGACCTATGTGTGACACAATCTTAGTTGATGCATCTTTTTGGAACGCAATCAGCAGTGTAGTGAGCGGGCGTAGCAAGCCATGCAGAGCCGCCTTACGTGTTGCACTGTACGTGGCCAAATGGTGTCTTTTCCATGCTATTTGGAATGCAGGTGGGTGACTTAAGCATTTGTGACAGGGTTCTAACAAACACAGTGGGTGGGTATACTGGGTGTAAGGTTAGGTTTGTGCCTGCAGCACGGATGTACTCGTGCACAGATTGACACATGGCCCAGTGTTTATCAGAGGTTGAAGGGGGGGTGCACGCACTGCCAAACCTTGTCTACATGCACACATTCCACCTGCTGACGAGCGGACATGGCCACACCACCCAAGGGTGCTTTGGTCTCCCTCTGTCTCCCTTTCTCCCTCCCTCTGTCAACCTACTCCCTCTGTCCGTCTCCCTCTGTCTCCCTTTCTCCCTCCCTCTGTCAACCTCCTCCCTCTGTCCGTCTCCCTCTTTCTCCCTTTCTCCCTCCCTCTGTCAACCGCCTCCCTCTGTCCGTCTCCCTCTGTCTCCCTTTCTCCCTCCCTCTGTCAGCCTCCTCCCTTTGTCTGTCTCCCTCTGTCTCCCTTTCTCCCTCCCTCTGTCAACCTCCTCCCTCTGTCCGTCTCCCTCTGTCAACCTCCTCCCTCTGTCCGTCTCCCTCTGTCTCCCTTTCTCCCTCCCTCTGTCCGTCTCCCTCTGTCTCCATTTCTCCCTCCCTCTGTCAGCCTCCTCCCTCTGTCCGTCTGTCTCTGTCTCCCTTTCTCCCTCCCTCTGTCAACCTCCTCCCTCTGTCCATCTCCCTCTGTCTCCCTTTCTCCCTCCCTCTGTCAACCTCCTCCCTCTGTCCGTCTCCCTCTGTCTCCCTTTCTCCCTCCCTCTGTAAGTCTCCTCCCTCTGTCCGTCTCCCTCTGTCTCCCTTTCTCCCTCCCTCTGTCAACCTCCTCCCTCTGTCCGTCTTCCTCTGTCTCCCTTTCTCCCTCTCTCTGTCAGCCTCCTCCCTCTGTCCGTCTCCCTCTGTCTCCCTTTCTCCCTCCCTCTGTCAACCTCCTCCCTCTGTCCGTCTCCCTCTGTCTCCCTTTCTCCCTCCCTCTGTCAACCTCCTCCCTCTGTCCGTCTCCCTTTCTCCCTCCCTCTGTCAGTCTCCTCCCTCTGTCCGTCTCCCTCTGTCTCCCTTTCTCCCTCCCTCTGTCAACCTCCTCCCTCTGTCCGTCTCCCTCTGTCAACCTCCTCCCTCTGTCCGTCTCCCTCTGTCTCCCTTTCTCCCTCCCTCTGTCAACCTCCTCCCTCTGTCTGTCTCCCTCTCTCTCCCCCTCTCCCTCCCTCTGTGTGTCACCCTCTGTCACCTCAGCCCAGCTTCCTGGGCACACACAGTTTGCAGGTCTTTCAAAGGCCATTGGCTTGTTCATGTGGGTTTGTTGCTTATCTCCGGGCACCCATTGGGCGGAGTGTGTGAGTCTGCGCTGCTGCTGTGGCGGTGTGTGCTGTCACTCTTTCAGAGTGAGGCGTCTTCATTAGCTGCTGTTATGTGCAAATTGTGCCTTTATACCCATGTCATCCTGCAACGCGGCCACCATTTGCATGCAACACAGTACTGTGTGGGGACACACTGTTTGTATGGCTGTGCCCTAGGCCATATGGACTGAGGGCATTGTTGTGTGCTTCAGATTCGCTCTATGTTAGTTTAGTGGGCCACCCTCCCGGCATCTGGGACATCCGGTCTTGTGTTGGGGTTTTGTGTGGCCTGTGACTTGGCCTGGCCTTGTTTGGGGCATGGAGGCGCTAGTGGCATGTGTGTGTTTTTGGAGTGTGGTTGTGTCCGGTGCTGGCTTTGGGGGGGTTGCGTGCATGCTTGGAATTTTGGTTGTGTATGGCGTTCCCCCCCATGTGAGGTGAGTTGTTTGTGTACTCACCAGGCTCTCGGACTCCTTCTACTCTGTCTACTCCCACCGGCGGCAGCGTGGCCATCACCATCTCCTCCCAGGGATGGTACTGTATGGGTCTGCGGGGCGGCCCTCCTCCAGTGATGTTGGCCTGGTTGTGGTCGTCCGTCATTGTTCTCTTGACCGTCCTCCGCAGATCGTACCACCTGGCTTGGCACTCATGCCTGGTCCTTCTGGTGGACCCAACAGCATTCACAGCATTGACGATCCTCTCCCACATGGCAGATTTTTCTGATATGCTGGTCCGTCTGACCAATGTTCCAAAGAGCTGTGGCTCGACTCTGATGATTTCGTCGACAAGGACCTCCAGCTCCTCCTTTGTGAACTTTGGATTCTTGTTAGTGGGCATGGTGTGGGGTGTGGGTGTGGATGTTTGTGGGGGTTTGGATGGTTGTGTGAGTGTGGTTGTGAAGGTGTGTGTATGTGAATGGGATGAGGGGATGTTTGTGATGGTGGTTGTGTGAAGCAGTGCAAGTGTAAGGTGTATTGAGGGATGTAGTATGGTGCAGTGCGTTGTCTCAGTGCTCTGGCAGTCGTGGATCTGTTGCAAAGGATCATGGTTTGTCTGTGTTGGGCCTTTTTATTGGTCCATTTGTGGGTGTGGCTGTGTTTGAACTTT
Organism: Triturus cristatus; assembly: GCF_964204655.1. NCBI lineage: Eukaryota > Metazoa > Chordata > Amphibia > Caudata > Salamandridae > Triturus > Triturus cristatus. The sequence continues at coordinate 1,181,412,762 of NC_140594.1, read as the reverse complement.
GGGTGGGTGTGTTATAAGGAGTGGTTGTGTTTTGGGCCTCTGTTTATCTGTTTGGCAGTTGCAGGTCAGTGTATAGGATGTATTTGGGCTTGTTGGACATGTTTTGTGGTGTTGTGTGCATCAAATTGACTCTCCTTGTGTTGTTTTTGTTTGTCCTGGTTCAGTACGAGTGTTTTTGGCGTCTGTACGGTGCGTACATGGGCCATGTTGTTGTACAGTGCTGTCCTTTGCTATGGCTTAGTACGACTCGTACATGCGCGATGTTGGGTGAGGGTGCTGGTGTAGGGACCTGGGGTAGGGTACGTACAGACACGGGCAGGGTGTTGGTCCGCACCGTCCATCGGTGGTGGTGTTTCGCACCGTACATACAGGTGGTGCTGGGTGTACGCTCCGTACATACACGGGTGGGGGTACGCTCCGTACATACACTGATGGGGTGTTGGTACACTCCATACATACACGGGTGGGGGTATGCTCCGTACATACACTGATGGGGTGTTGGTAAGCTCCATACATACACGGGTGGGGGTACGCTCCGTACATACACGGATGGGGTGTTGGTACGCTCCATTGTTACACGGGTGGGGGTACGCTCCGTACATACACTGGTGGGGTATGGGTACGCTCCATGCATACACGGGTGGGGGTACACTCCGTACATACACGGATGGGGTGTTGGTACGCTCCATTGATACACGGGTGGGGGTACGCTCCGTACATACACGGATGGGGTGTTGGTACGCTCCATACATACACGGGTGGGGGTACGCTCCGTACATAGACGGATGGGGTGTTGGTACGCTCCATTGATACACGGGTGGGGGTACGCTCCGTACATACACTGGTGGGGTGTGGGTACGCTCCATTAATACACGGGTGGGGGTACGCTCCATACATACACTGGTGGGGTGTGGGTACGCTCCGTACATACACTGGTGGGGTGTGGGTATGCTCCATTGATACACGGGTGGGGGTACGCTCCATACATACACTGGTGGGGTGTGGGTACGCTCCGTACATACACTGGTGGGGTGTGGGTATGCTCCATTGATACACGGGTGGGGGTACGCTCCATACATACACTGGTGGGGTGTGGGTACGCTCTGTACATACACTGGTGGGGTGTGGGTACGCTCCATTGATACACGGGTGGGGGTACGCTCCATACATACACTGGTGGGGTGTGGGTACGCTCCGTACATACACTGGTGGGGTGTGGGTACACTCCATTGATACACGGGTGGGGGTACGCTCCATACATACACTGGTGGGGTGTGGGTACGCTCCGTACATACACTGGTGGGGTGTGGGTACGCTCCGTACATACACTGGTGGGGTGTGGGTACGCTCCATTGATACACGGGTGGGGGTACGCTCCATACATACACTGGTGGGGTGTGGGTACGCTCCGTACATACACTGGTGGGGTGTGGGTACGCTCCATTCATACACGGGTGGGGGTGCACTCCGTACATACACTGGTGGGGGTTCTGCGCGTACATCCGCGGCAGGGAGGGTCGTTTGACGCATACATGCGGGGCATGGGGGGGTGTTCTGCGCGTACATGCGGGGTCTGGGGTGGGGTGTTCTGCGCGTATGCGGGCACATGTCTCCATGGTTGCTATAGGAGTTCAGTCCGTACGGTGTTTTTTCCATACGGTTGTGAAATCTAAAGGACGGGACTGATCGTACTTGCGCGGTCGGACTTCATTTTTCCGATTCGTACGGTAATTCGTCCGAGGATGTGTCGGACACATTTTCCGACCCGAGGACGTGTGGGGAAATTTTCCCACTGCGATTCGTATGGACTTTTTCCCATGCAAATCGTACTTGGCAGTTTGTACGCTACTTGTACGGTTCGGACGGTAAAAAATCCGGATACGATTCGTACGGGGGAAATTTTTCCAGGATCGGAATCGGCACCTAAGTATGTCAACCCTCGCCCACACTTTTACTCACTTTTGTTGTCCCCGCATTTTTATACTCATATATGTTTATTTTTCCTGATTTACAGTGCTCCGATTCCCAAAAAGGTCCCCTGTATATGCTTATCTATTTTCCTCAAAGTTGTACATCGCTCTAATACCTGAAAGGGTCGTGTTTGCACTTTATAAAGCTCAATAATTAAAATAAAAAATAAATTAGGAGGGCAGGTAACCTGGGCAAAGAGAAGCACCTCGTTGGGTGTTTTCTGTAATAACTTTGGGCCTGATTACCATGAGGGTTCACTGCTATCGTAAGGCCAATTACCGCCTGCCTGATTGTGATGGCGGGCAGTGTGCTGGCGGGTGGAAAGCCTGACCACCACGGGTCTGACAGAGACAATCGTTACGATTGCCTGTCGGACCCGTACGCATCCTCAGAATGGTGGCGGTGCCTAGCAGGTACTGTCCGCCAGATTAGGGTGCTGGTTTACCCACCATGGAAACGCTGGCAGGGATTGACTTTGGGAGGCCATTGCACGCCCCCCTTGGGCAGAAGCAGTTTTGATTTGCACTTTGGGGACACCTATGGTGACCCCCTACATTTCCCTGCACCATGGTGCCTGCCACGTAGTGCAGGGAAAAGAAAAACCTGCCTTTTTAGCATTGCGACGGGTGCTACAGCCAGCCAGGCGGCCCCTTTGTAATATCATATGTGGGTCTACCGCCTTAAAGGCAGGCGGTCCCCATCACCGGGGCGATGGCAGACGGACAGAAGTCCGTCCGCCGTCGTAATGACCCCCTTTGATCCATTTGAGCTAGAAACAATTTTTTTGAAAATCTGACAATTATGTAGCAGATGGGCAGTTCAGCAAGTAAATCCTTAATTATGTGGAAAACATCATACCCGCATAGTTGCAGAATTCCAATGGCCTTGGCAACAGTCTAATCCCAGAATCTTGGCACACACTGGTTGATGTTGCAGAATGCCACCTTTCGGCCTGGGAAGAATGAAAAGGCGAGTCAGCCCTACCGTTAATGCAACTAGTTCCTTGCAGATCTCTTCTGTGGTGGATGAAAGCATGTCTCTCCTCCTTAATCATGATAAAGATTGAAAACAAAGTCAATTTCACAACTGGCTGTGTGTTGAAAGAGTTTTGTTTGTTCAGTGAATTTCTTTCTCAGTTTCGTTTCTCAGTCCTCATTGGCGAGAGTTTTTCTACCCTTGGCCACGCCCGATATCTCGGCTTCTCCTCACCCAACATTTCCACCGACACACACAGCGCTTTTCTGACAGAAGTGTCCCTTCCAGGCTTCCATCGAGGTGAACATGGGCAAAGATGAGGAAATCTGGGACTACTACTTCAAGGCCTTGATGTTTCGAGAGAAGCTGGAGGACAGCTGGTCCCTCCTGTGGGAGAACTGCGATTCCGTGGGACGTGACTGGGGGCACTACGAACAGCAGGCCTTTGGCAGGTGAGACACAGGGGGCAAAGGAATTTCATCTTGGATGAAATGCTGAGCTGTGAAATATAACTAGAGTATTGCTCATGCTTTCCACTTTTTGCAGACCTGACAATGTCCAAGAGAATATGGGGTTTATTTGTGAGAGCCCTGGGTCACTTTTGCACCATGTAGCGGGCTCTCATTTCGATTTATGAAGCCATGCAAAACCACCTTGCGTTGCCTTACTCTGTGCCCGGGAGGCATTCGATGGGCGTTGCAGTGGATTTTCCCACACAACAACCATAGAATTTGATTGCCCTAGATTTACAAAGTGGTGTAAACCTGGGGAAGCACCAACTCTGTACGCCACCCGAGGTGAGGTATAACGAGAAGAAATATCTTTGTTTCCCCTAGTTTTTCCTCTTTCCATGCAGCACACCTAGAAAGAGCAAAATGCCTCTTGGGATTGTTTTGTGCAGAAAAGTGTCCTTTCTTGTTCAAAAACAACCCTGCATGCATCGGCGGCACCCTTGCTATATGGGGCAAGGGTGCCTACGTTGGCGCTAGGCTACCGAAACGGCTGACACATGGAAAAATGGACAGGAATGCACCATATTGCATAAATACGGTGCATTGCTGCCGGAAAAGTCAAGAGTGGGTATTTGAATGCGCATTTTGATAACTTCCTGTAGCTTAATCTTTTTAGTTTATATCAATGTTTTAAAGCACACAGGTGCTCATAAAAGAAACGTATTAAACAGCAACTTGCAGATTTGACAACGAATAAATATATAAAAAAAACTTTTTTCAAAGAAAAGTTAAAGTTTAACTCGGCTAAAGAGAAGTATATGATTATAATATTATCAGACATAGCAATATAGATAGGTTGGTTAATGATCAATAAAGTTAAAGACATTAATTAGGAGAATACTAGAGTCACCTGCCCTCATATTTTAACGTGCCAATTCTGTTGCTTTTCCATAAAATGTTTAGGATTACTTTATATAATTTTAAAATGCTTTTCAAGAGGTTATGTCTTGTATGTGATGTTTTAAGTTTATTTTTCAAAGGAGAAGAAGGCCAGCTTGTGTTGTTTATTCCTGGTTTTAGCAGGCCTGATATAAAAATATTGCTAGGAATAAATGCCGGCAGCAAAACCAGTGGAACCCATTTCAGTAACCTCAGACATTGACGGCGTCTGTGAATGCAGCATTATTCAAATCTCTGACTGCAGGTTGAACGGGGTTGTAAGATAAACTATCATATAAAAAATCTACAATGTGAGATGCTCTGTGGTTTCCGACATTGAGAAAGGCGAAATCTCCGCCAAAAAGCGTCTGTCTAATAAACAAGGATTTGAAACCGTGAGTGCTCTGAAATGTTCCTTACTTGGGGGTGTTGTTGATGAGAAATAAACTATGTGCAGCCACTTGCACGTTGTGGATGCACCCGGTCTGAAAAGTGTTTGAGGGTCCAAAGTGGCATTTGTTGGTATTTATATATATATATATATATATATATCCGACAATAGCTGGTGCATGGAAGACGTAGTCGACATCCAGAGTTCCAATAAACACTCGCTGACACGGACCTGTGATAAGTGCTTGATTTAATTAAATCGTGAGGCTGCCGTCATAACGTTTCAGCTCCGTGGAGCCTTGATCACATGATCATATATATATATATATATTACCTACTGGCGGTCGCCAGTAGGTAGTTATAGTTAGGACCACGTTTCCATAGGAAATCCGCAACATTCTATTTTGAATAACTTTGGCGCCAGTCGACGAATCCTCGCGAAGTTTTCAAAATAGGTGGGGCGCTACGCTCCGCTCCTACCCTGAAAGTCTCGGGGGGATTCGTCAAGCGGGGGCTGAGATAAAACGGGGGTCCCAAAACACGTTTTTCCCATGCATTTTTCCATAGGACCTTTAGACACAGCTACAGCCCGAATGGCTGAACAGAATTTAATGAAATTTGGCAGAGAGGTAGTCCTCAGGTCAAGGAAGTGCCTTTTGTAGGTTTGGTGTAAATCTGTTCAGTAGATTCTGAGAAAATAGCCTTTAAATAAATATATATATCTGAGCCAGCTTACGGTGCGCTTACGGTGCGCTTACCGTACGCGTACGGTGACGTGCGCGAGTGCGATTCTGATTGGCTCTTAGATCTTAGTAAACATTCGAATCGGTCGAAACCAGGAAGCGGCGGCCGCCATTTTGTGTATTTCACTCCGGTAAAAAAGGGTGATATCTTGAAAAGGGGGCAAGGAAGAGAGTTACAGACCCCCTAACATTTGTAAGGGGGTCAAAGAAGGACAGAAAAGTACAAAGAAAACATTTATTGATTTTTAAAAAAATCACGGGGTACGCGTACGGTAAGCTCACCGTACGCGTACGGTAAAAAAAAGAAAAAAAAGAAATGAAATGCAGATTTAAGTGTTTAGATATTAGGGGGCTCTAAAAAGAGCCGTTGTGTTTATGAAGTGATTTTTTATTGGTACCTACAAGTAAGTACCGATGCAGAGTCTAAGGTTCAAGAGGAAGACTCTGTTCCCTTCAACAGTGAAGTGTACACCATCTCCTCTATAAATGTCTTGCATGTCGTAACGCAAGTTGTTGTGGTAAATGGAACCCATACCATAGTCACGGAGGAAAGTAGAAACAGATTTGTTGACGTGCTTTCTTGCTTTGTCAATCTGCGGACAAAAATGATTGGACCAGTTCCATTTTTGCCTTTGGCATATGTTAGAAAACACAAAGGCAGTTTTAGGGAAAAGTGAAAACAGTTGTGCAAAGGTGTCCTTCATAAGCATTTCCAGACCTACCCCAGTCAAAGTGCCTAGGTCATTGCCACCACAGTGCACTATTATGAGGTCAGGGTGTTGGATTTGCATGAAGGATTTCACCAATGGCATCAATTGGTGCCACTTTAACCCTCTCTGACCAATCCATTTAATGTCTACATTTGGCAAAGCAAGGTCTCTCACCATATCTGTTTTCCCTGCATACTTTTCACTCCAGAAGACATAGCTGTGCCCTACAATCCACACTGTGAACATCTTCAAAGGAGAACTGGATGCACTCAGGAGGTGTAATTCAGTAGAATGGTAAAAAGAAATGAAAGACAGTTTGGAAATGGAGGCATACATATTTTTTTTATAAAAAAAAGAACTGATTGGCTGTTTCATACCATTCTAGAATAAAAACTAGGCTGTATGTGTAAATTTATAGAAGCATGTTTTGTATTGGTACAGAAAAATGTGTTACTAAAGAACAGTACTATGGATTTGCTGTTAGGTTTGAAAAGTCAAGCACTCCTGCTCTTTGGAATTGAAACATTGTGTGGCGAACTACTGACCTAACTCCACACAGCAGTGTTCCATGAGCTGTTGCTATGGTAGCAGGCAGAAGTCAAGTTGGGGGAAGGGTACTAGGCAGAAGTGAAGTTGGGGGAAGGGTACTTTTGGAAAAGGGTTGGTTTTCAACCAATAGAAATGTGTGATTACATTTGAAAAAAAGGGGGAAGCACTGAGATTTGAAATTAACATGTATAAGTGTGGAAAAAGAGAGGGAAAGTTTGCCATTATCTGGTTCTGCTGAGAGGAGAGAGGTGAACAGAACAGAGATCCTGGCTCTGATAATCTGCTGTTTGAGTGTCACATTTTTTTCACAACTAACTAATTTAAAAGGTGAGTTTAGAGTTTGAGAGGGGATGTATATGGTAAATTAAGAAATGAATAATAGAATTGGAATTCCTTTTGTTGAAGTTGTGTTTATTATTTTCTGTTTTGGGAGAAATTTAAATGTGAGGAACATGTAAAATAATATGGACTATGTTTTCACGATAAATTAAGGTGTACTGGTAAAAATAAGGAATACTTTAAGGGTTTGAGGTTGCACTCAGTAATGCAAATACATACAGCATCAGTAAGGCTGGTTGCCCTTGCTGGAGCGTAGTCAGTCACCCAGGTTACACATGGTGCTGGTTTGAAAAAGCAGTTTGGACATGTGCTGTTTTCAGAATCTGAAAAGTGGATTCAAAATGTGTCAGTCTGTAAAAGTGTTTATCACTTGCCAAAAAAAAGAGTAGTAAGTGTGCTTTCAAATTGGCAAAGAAATTTCGTTTTGAGACTAATGTGAAAACATGACTCTGTGTGCAAAGAGGAATTACAGGCAGAGATTTATTGCGTATTGCTCTGGTGATTTCACATTTGCATTAGATGGAAAGGGGGAGCCATTTTTTGTGCAGAAGCAGACTCTGAGCACACACCCAGCTGCTTATCCTGTGGAATCATGCACAGTATTCACAACCGAGTGGGGTTTGAGGTTGCAGTCAGTAATGCAAATACATTCAGCATCACTAAGGCTGGTTGCCCTTGCTGGAGTGTAGTCAGTCACCCAGGTTACACATGGTGCTGGTCTGAAAAAGCAGTTTGGACATGTGCTTTTTTAAGAATCTGAAAAGTGGATTCAAAATGTGTCAGTCTGTAAAAGTGTTTATCACTTGCCAAAAAAAAGAGTAGTAAGTGTGCTTTCAAATTGGCAAAGAAATTTTGTTTTGTGACTAATGTGAAAACATGACTCTGTGTGCAAATAGGAATTACAGGCAGAGATTTATTGCGTATTGCTCTGGAGATTTCACATTTGCATTAGATGGAAAGGGGGAGCCATTTTTTTGTGCAGAAGCAGACTCTTAGCACATACCCAGCTGTTTATCCTGTGGAATCATGCACAGTATTCACAACCGAGTGGGGTTTGAGGTTTCAGTCAGTAATGCAAATACATTCAGCATCAATAAGGCTGGTTGCCCTTGCTGGAGTGTAGTCAGTCACCCAGGTTACACATGGTGCTGGTCTGAAAAAGCAGTTTGGACATGTGCTTTTTTAAGAATCTGAAAAGTGGATTCAAAATGTGTCAGTCTGTAAAAGTGTTTATCACTTGCCAAAAAAAAGAGTAGTAAGTGTGCTTTCAAATTGGCAAAGAAATTTCGTTTTGTGACTAATGTGAAAACATGACTCTGTGTGCAAAGAGGAATTACAGGCAGAGATTTATTGCGTATTGCTCTGGTGATTTCACATTTGCATTAGATGGAAAGGGGGAGCCATTTTTTTGTGCAGAAGCAGACTCTTAGCACACACCCAGCTGCTTATCCTGTGGAATCATGCACAGTATTCACAACCGAGTGGGGTTTGAGGTTGCAGTCAGTAATGCAAATACATTCAGCATCACTAAGGCTGGTTGCCCTTGCTGGAGTGTAGTCAGTCACCCAGGTTACACATGGTGCTGGTCTGAAAAAGCAGTTTGGACATGTGCTTTTTTAAGAATCTGAAAAGTGGATTCAAAATGTGTCAGTCTGTAAAAGTGTTTATCACTTGCCAAAAAAAAGAGTAGTGAGTGTGCTTTCAAATTGGCAAAGAAATTTCGTTTTGTGACTAATGTGAAAACATGACTCTGTGTGCAAAGAGGAATTGCAGGCAGAGCTTTATTGCGTATTGCTCTGGAGATTTCACATTTGCATTAGATGGAAAGGGGGAGCCATTTTTTTGTGCAGAAGCATACTCTTAGCACACACCCAGCTGCTTATCCTGTGGAATCATGCACAGTATTCACAACCGAGTGGGGTTTGAGGTTTCAGTCAATAATGCAAATACATTCAGCATCAAAAAGGCTGGTTGCCCTTGCTGGAGTGTAGTCAGTCACCCAGGTTACACATGGTGCTGGTCTGAAAAAGCAGTTTGGACATGTGCTTTTTTAAGAATCTGAAAAGTGGATTCAAAATGTGTCAGTCTGTAAAAGTGTTTATCACTTGCCAAGAAAAAGAGTAGTAAGTGTGCTTTCAAATTGGCAAAGAAATTTCGTTTTGTGACTAATGTGAAAACATGACTCTGTGTGCAAAGAGGAATTACAGGCAGAGATTTATTGCGTATTGCTCTGGTGATTTCACATTTGCATTAGATGGAAAGGGGGAGCCATTTTTTTGTGCAGAAGCATACTCTTAGCACACACCCAGCTGCTTATCCTGTGGAATCATGCACAGTATTCACAACCGAGGGGGGTTTGAGGTTTCAGTCAGTAATGCAAATACATTCAGCATCAATAAGGCTGGTTGCCCTTGCTGGAGTGTAGTCAGTCACCCAGGTTACACATGGTGCTGGTCTGAAAAAGCAGTTTGGACATGTGCTTTTTTAAGAATCTGAAAAGTGGATTCAAAATGTGTCAGTCTGTAAAAGTGTTTATCACTTGCCAAAAAAAAGAGTAGTAAGTGTGCTTTCAAAATGGCAAAGAAATTTCGTTTTCTGACTAATGTGAAAACATGACTCTGTGTGCAAAGAGGAATTACAGGCAGAGATTTATTGCGTATTGCTCTGGAGATTTTACATTTGCATTAGATGGAAATGGGGAGCCATTTTTTTGTGCAGAAGCAGACTCTTAGCACACAGCCAGCTGCATATCCTGTGGAATCATGCACAGTATTCACAACCGAGTGGGGTTTGAGGTTTCAGTCAGTAATGCAAATACATTCAGCATCAATAAGGCTGGTTGCCCTTGCTGGAGTGTAGTCAGTCACCCAGGTTACACATGGTGCTGGTCTGAAAAAGCAGTTTGGACATGTGCTTTTTTAAGAATCTGAAAAGTGGATTCATAATGTGTCAGTCTGTAAAAGTGTTTATCACTTGCCAAAAAAAAGAGTAGTAAGTATGCTTTGCAATTGGCAAAGAAATTTCGTTTTCTGCCTAATTTCAAAGCATGACTCTGTGTGCACACAGGAATTGTTTTTAGATATTTAATTTGTGAAGGTGTTATTGTGATTTTCATTTATAGGAAAGGGGTTTATAGTATTTTAAGATTTCAAAAGATCATAAAAAATGTAGTAATATATTTAAATAAAATAAAGGAATTTTTTTTTAGTTTTTTTCAGGTATTGCTGAAGAGCAGTGAACAAAATTTAAGATGCCTACAAAATCCAGAATAAAGAAAGACCACAAAAAAAACCTATATTTGAAGACAACTGGAGATCCTAAGTTAGTTGGAGATGCTCATGTTGGGAAAAAGAAAAAATCTTCTGGTAAGCAGACAAAAGATTTTTTAAAGAACATATTCAAAAAAAGGAAAAATGTACAAAATGTCTGTACTGGAAATAATGTTTTCAATAGAAAAAAACAGGAAAAACTTGAGAATTTAGTTAATGCAAATATACCTTCTGCAACAATAAAGATTAACTTAAACAGAAAAACTGCGTTTAAAGAGATACGCAGAAAAATGTTTCAGAGAAGAGTTATGTCCAATTTGATAAAGGATGTGAAGAAATATAAGCAAAAGGCAAAATATTACAAGAGAAAAAAAGAAATTGAAGCCATTGCAGCAAAGGCATTAGAATTAAAAAGGAAACTATTCATTTTAATTTTGAATAGGATGCGTACATTAGATAAAATGGTTATTGTACTGAAATCACAAAGCAAAAGGAAAAGAGTAGTGAACAGAACAAACTTTTGTAAAGTGTTTTTAGGAAAATGGATGCATAGTTCAAGTAGTGAACCTTTTATTAATGAAGAGAGCTATTTTCAAAGTAATAGTTTGCTGCATGCAGTTGACACCAGAGGTCGTGCTTATGAAGTGAAAAATGGTTGCATAATGGAGAAGGAGATAATGGTTCCAAGAGATGAGGTACAAGTGATGGCGGATGAGGCTATGGGGAGACGTCCTAAAGCCCCAGTGTACACTTGGAATTGTAGTAGTATTTGCACTGTGCGTCAGGAATCTATTGATAAATTTCGTGAGTTTCTAAGAGAATATAGTAAAAAAAGTGTAAAACAGAAGATTAAGGTGCTTCAAAGTCTAGATCCATGCAGAGTGAGAGAGAATACTGGTTTGCAGGGTCATTCTCTGGCTTGTCTATCTAGAAAAGTGTGTAATAGTGTTTTCCATCATTTTAGGATGCTGGCCGTTCATCATACTGAAATGAGAAAGTTTGTGAGACGGTTGTATTTTGCTAAAAGTCCAGCAATAAAGTTAGATGAATTGAATAGGGCTCTGTTTCGTGGATCGGTATCAGATGTAGAGAAGGTTGTTGATGAAATTCAGTTTTGTTACTTTGGTCCTGAACAAAACAGTGCAGAAAAGGACACAGTAAATGAGGAAGAAGTGGAAGAGAATGTAGAACCCTCTGTAAGTAAGACATTTAATGATCACATAACAAAATTTGCAATAATCACTAATGAAAGACCAAATATTACTTGTATTTGTTGCCGCAGAACTCATTATAGAAAACAAACTAGGAATGTTGATCTCTACAGAAAGAGTGAAAATGAAGATAATTATAAGTGGAAGGATTTTGCCACATATATATTTCTAGAAAATTGTTTTGAATTGGGTGAAGATCAGCGTATTTGTAAATACTGTTACAACAAGTTAGAGGAAAATAGAATGCCGACCAGAGCTGTACATAATAATTTAGAATTGGATGCTATTCCTGCTGAACTTTGTGAATTAAATACATATGAGTCTATACTTATTCAATGTGTTCATCCGTTCCAGACCATAGTACGTATGGAGCCCAAAACTGGTAAATTACCTCTTTCAGATTTACTGAGAGGTTTAAAAGGTAGAGTGGTGTATTTGCCCTTGGATTTGAAAAAAAATATGGAAACTATTGATGCGGATACTTTGGAAACTGAACCATTAGTTATTCTGGTTAATGGTGTACCTACAAAGAATAAGAAGATTTGGCAGGAGCTGGTAGATGTACGGAAAGTACAAAGAGCAAATTTGTATTTGAAAAGGAATAACAAATGGTATGAAACAATTAATATAGAAGAAGAAGAAGAAGATTTACAAGAAGACACAGAAACACCAACTGGACAAATTGAAAAAGTGGACAAGTCAAAGGAAGAAGAAATTTATGAACATTTTAGCATACATCCTCTTCATTCAAAAGAAGTTATGGGAGACAATATTGATCTGTTTCAGATGAAGAAAGCAAAAGGAACTCCCGTGAGTGTATGGGAGGAGAGCTTGGAAGATCGATGTTTTCCCCAGCTGTTTCCTACAGGAAAAGGAGGACGATACGATGAACGTCCAGAACAGATTCCAGCTTCTGAGTATCAGACTACAAGACTATATGCAGAAGATCCCAGATTTCGACAAAGTATTCCTTATTTGTTCCATCTTTTATTTGAAAGCGACTTGTCTGCACTATCTTATGCAGTAAATCACATTTTAAAAAGTGGAGTACATTTACAAAATGTGTCTGCTAAGGATTTTATGGAGAAAGTGCAGCACCGAGATGATCATTTGGAAACACAACTGATCAATCTGATGGCTTGTCAGCGTGGGACAAATGAATATTGGTACCGACGCCATGGTGAATTAAAATGCATGTTACGAAATTTAGGAACACCAACATGGTTCCTTACCCTAAGCTGTGCTGAGTACGCTTGGGATGATTTACTGGATTTTCTACGAGAGGCAAATTCAAACATTAAAAACATCGAATACAAGACAGCAGGAGAACTGTGCTCATTGGATCCGGTTAATGTTTGCAGATATTTCAATCATAGATTTGAGGCTATGATGTCCTTCATCTGCAATAAAAAAAATCCACCTCTAGGAGAAGTAGTGGATTTCTTTTGGAGAAAAGAGTACCAGGCAAGAGGTGCTCCTCATATTCATATGCTGTTGTGGATCAAGGATGCCCCAAAGTTTGGAACAGATACTGATGAAGCAGTGTTATCTTACATTGAAGAATATGCAACATGTGCTATACCAAAAAGCACAGAAGAGAAAAAGTTAAAGGAGCAAGTTTTACGTTTCCAAAGTCATCGGTGTGGAAAATACTGTCGACGGAAATGCAAGAGCAAAGATAAATACTACACTAAATGTCGATTTGGATTTCCTAGACCTGTTCTTTCAAATGGAAGAGTAAACAGTTTTATGTCATCTGTGAGACATACTATCACAAGAAAATCACCTAAGAATACCTACAACCTAAAAAGAAAAGAAGAATCAAAAAATATAAATGACTACAACCCAGTCATTTTATCCATGTGGAATGCTAACATGGATATACAGTATGTAGCTGACAATTCCATTGCTGTTGCTCGATATGTAACGTCTTACATTACTAAATCTGAGAAAACGGAATTGAAGGAAATGTGGGAAGAGATTCCTCACGAGAAGACTGTCAGTAAGAAGCTGTACAGTTTCAGTTTAAAGATGTTATCGCATCGAGAAATTGGATCCTACGAATGTTCAGATAGGTTATCTTCTGCAAGTCTCTACTCGAAATCAAGAAGAATAATTTGGGCAAGTTTAGGCCTTGCAGCAATGAGAAATTGGGTACTGAAATCTGTTGGAGAAATTTAATATTTGGCCGAGAATGACCCAGAAAGTACAGATATTTTGAAATCAAACATGTTGGACACATATTATCCCAAGAGAAGTCAACATCTGGAGAACATGTGTCTCTATGAAGTGCTGCAGAACTACATTTATTCACGGAAAGCCGCAGAAGACATCAAAAATGGAAAATATAAAGTCATTGGTGAGGAAGGATGTTTGGTGAAGCAAACAAAAGGAAGTTTGATAAATCACCGGAAGCTGAGTTGCGACACTACTGACAAAAAGGAATTTTACTACTTGGCTCTTTTACAGCTGTTTAAACCATGGCGTACAGAGGATGAACTACTGGGAGAATTTCAAAGCTATGAAGATTCATTTAATGCTTGCAAAGACAGCATACAATGCAATACATTCACAACTTATCTGCAAATGTTAAATGAAGAAATTGAACAGGAAACTACAATTGCAGCAGAAGTAGCTAGAGACAGTTCTCAGGACAGCCAAAGTTCAGGAACACTCAGTCAAGATCCCCTAGGACAACCAATCGTTGTAAATGAAGCATCAATAGCCACGAATGAAGTGGAAACGGCTATGAATTAAGCTCAAGAAGAATTTATAGACTTACAAAATTTGGAAAGACAACTGAACGAAGAGCAGCAACAAATTTATGAAGAGATCAGAAACAAAATTGATCACGGATTTCTACATGAAAAAAAAGAGTGCTCATGCACATCATTTCATCCAATCAGGATGTATGTAAGCGGACAAGCTGGAACTGGAAAAAGTTTCCTAATAAAAGTCATCAGAAGCTACCTACAGCAAAAAACGGATTCTACTTTGTCTTGTGTGGTTACTGCTCCAACTGGGTTAGCAGCATATAACATAAAAGGAATCACCTTACATCGTTTGCTAATGTTACCAGTGGAGCATGAGAACAAAATACAATACAACAAGCTAACTGGAGAAGCATGCTTGGAAGTTTCAAGAGTATTGAAGAAGATGCAAGTTCTCATTATTGATGAGGTGAGCATGGTATCAAACTTAATGCTTGCCTTTGTGCATTTAAGAATGCAGCAAATTCTAAGGACAGACTATGACGTGTTATTTGGTGGAAAACATGTCATAGTATTTGGGGATCTTCTACAGCTTACTCCAGTTAAAGGACAACCAGTGTTTAATACTGTGACACATGAAGACACAAAGAAGTCATTGGGAAGCATTGGTAATGCAAATATTTGGTCCTTCTTTGAGTACAAGGAACTTACTACTAATATGAGGCAAGCAAACGATGAAGAATATGGAAGTATTCTGAAAGATATCAGGATTGGACTACTCACAGAAGTTGGCAAAAAAGCATTACAGAGTCGGCTGCTACATAGTTTATTTCCAAAAGAAGAAATAGTTGCAGAGAAGATATACAAGAACATTGCAGAAAAGAAAAGTGTCATCTGCTTAATGCCAACTCTACGTGAATGCTCAATATTCAATGAGGAGCTTTTAAAATTGGAAAAGGAAGATATCAGGAAATTGGAAGCAGTGGACAAAATTGAAGATGGAAGAATTACTATCACATTAACAGGCACACTGAAAAATAAATTGGATTCACTAGAGAAGAACATTTCCAAAACAGCTGGATTAGAAAAAAATCTATATGTTTGCATGAACTGTAGAGTATTTTTAAGGAGAAATTTGGATGTTGAAAAGGGTTTAGTTAATGGAGCTATGGGAAGAGTTGTGGGTTTTATTAATTATCAGAAAAAAGATGGAATTGAATGTTTAAAAATAAAATTTGATCAGATAGAAGAAGTTAAAGATATTTGTCGTTGTTCAGTTCGTTTCATGCTTGTGAAAGACTTATATGTACGTAGGAAGCAGTTTCCGTTTTCTCTAGCATATGCTGTAACTATTCACAAGTCTCAAGGATTGACTGTAGATTGTGCTTTTGTGAACATTGGTTCAACTGTGTTCAAAGAAGGTATGGCTTATGTAGCTTTGTCACGAGTGAAAACATTATCTGGTTTATTCATGATAGACTTTGATGACTCAAAAGTTAGTGCTGATACAAATTGTGTAAAGGAGTATAATAGATTAAGAAGAAGCTATGCTCCTCATTTAGGTCAGTATCCTGTGTTGGAGAAACGTGTAGTTTCTCGTAAAAGGAGAAATGAGAATATCTGTAATGAAGATGTAGAGAGGAGGAAAAAAAAGAGGAGTGATGTAATTGCAAGCAAAAAGAAAAAGGAAAATGAAGAACAGGTTGTAGGATGTCATTTTGAAAATAGCTCTGGTGTCAACTGCTACGCTAATGTAGTGCTGAATGTTGCTTTTTATCTGGAAAGTGTGCAAGAGCAGATAATAGTAAATCAGGGAAAAAGATTCTGTTCTGAGTTGAGTCTCCTTTTTCAAAAGCTGAGTAATGATAAAACTCAAATAGAAAGTGCTACTGAAATTAGAAAACTTTTAGATGTATATTCAGGAGGAACACAGTTTTCTCAAAATGTACAGCAAGACGCACAGGAATTCTTGATGTTTTTTCTTCAGGTACTGGAAGAAGAAGGGGTTCCCATTGAAAATTTGTTTGGTCTCTCTTATAAATGGGAACATAGTTGTGAAAACTGTTACAATATATGTGGCTCTAATGTTGATTCTGAAAGGTTTATTTATTTAACATTGCCAGAAAGTAAAACAGTCACTTTTGCTAAATTAGTTAAAGATGCTAATCATAGCATGGAATGCAGTGAGTGTAAATCTGAAATGTTTTCAACGTTAATTTTAAAGGAATACGGACAATATGTAATTTTAATGATGCAACGATGTAAAGCTGATGGTTCAAAATTAGATATTTTAATAAAGAAGTTTACAGGACAGCAATTATCAATTTCAGGAAAAACTTTTGTAACAATTGCAATAATTTTCCATGAAGGACCTACTGTTACTTCTGGACATTACACAGTTTATCTTAAATGTGAAAAAGGCTGGACACTGTGTAATGATTCCCAATTGATTTTCAAGCACCGTTTGCCGTTTGATTTAGCAAATTCCTATCTAATCTTCCTGAAACCAAAATTTTAGAGAGAATTGGCAACATCTGTACAAAACAATTTTACCATTTTATTGGATTACCATTGGAATTTTCTTAAAAAATGATTTTACAAATTATCATTTGGCCTAATGGAAAGGTAACCAATTGTAATGTGGACTTTTTAAATTTTTTATGAAACTTTGGAAAACCAAAAATTTAGACAAAATCGGTAACATCTGCACAATTTAAAATTTTGGAATGTTATTGGATTGCCATTGGAAATTTATTCAAAAAAGATTTTTAAAATTACTTTTTGGCCATGAGGAAAGGTAAACAATTCTATTGTGGACTTATTTAATTATTAATTAATCTTTCGGAAACCAAAATGTTACAGACAATCGGTGAGATCTGTACAATTTAAACTTTAGATTTTTATTGGATTACCATTGGAAATTTAATCAAAAAAGAATTTTAAAATTACTATTTGGCCTAAAGGAAATGGAACCAGATGTATTGTGGAGTTATTTGAGATATATTTTTGTGATTATACTTCTGAAACAAAAATGTCAGACGGTATTTTAAAGAAATAAGTATTGATATTAGATGATATTTTTTTAGAATATTATGCATTTCTATAATGTTATGTTTATGCAAAAAGAGATTGTGGGCTTTTTTAAAACAATCTTTGAGATTGTTATATATTTTTTTTGCCCGCTGTTAAATGATGAATGCAATTGCTTTCACAATTTATAGTGAAATGCAATATATTCTGAAAACAGCAAAAAAAAGGCAAAAATGTTTGGGGGAAAATATGTAAATATGTGTACTGTATTATAAAATGTTTTATTAAATATTAATACTTTTTTCTTTTTTTTCAGATTGAGATAGAACATTTTCGAAAACTAGAACCATTTTTAAAGCAATTTAAATTAAATTTAAATTAATAAATAATTTTTTGAGTGGGTATGGTAAGTCAAAAATTTCATGGTCCCTTTTTTCCACTTCTCCACAATCACATTTTCAGTTTTTCATTGTAGTCTCTCAAGGACCTTGTAATGTGATAATAGATTTTTAGTGTTTTTAAAAAAAAAAAAAAAAAAAATTACGCGTACCGTACACGTACGGTAAAAAAAAATAAAAAAAGTTTTAAAAAATATATAAAAAAAAGTTAAAAGGTAAGGTTGGCTCTTAAAAGAGCCGTTGTGTTCATGCAGGGACAGAGGAAAGAAAGAGTGGGAATATTAGTCTCTACGACAAATGTGCTGATCTATTAAATTGTTCACTAGGGCAACACTGGTCTCCCTATGAGCAATTAGATCATGACAAGTGGCGCACCGAACTAAAACCCTCGAAAACCGATGGTTGATTTCCAGAGGACGAGAAAAAGGAGATGCTCCCCCCACAGATGAAGGGCTCAGCTGACCTGCCGAAGATGGAATCGGCACTGCAGATGATGGACCAGGCTGAGCTGCTGTGGATGTGCTTGGTTGACTTACTGAAGGGTTACCTTCAGTATGTCGAGCAAATGTCCTACCGTGTACATCTTGAAGGTGTCTCAACATGGTGTGATTCCCGAAGGAATACTTCTTGTTGGGATTCCCTCTTGAAAGTACACGGCCACAAAGCTTACAAGTCACTAAGGGTGCATTTACCTTTTTCTTGCCCTCTGGAAAAGAAAAATACTCCCATATGAAAGAGCTCTTTTGTTTCCTCCTTCTCTGCCTCAAGGTAGTGTTGCTAGCCTCACTCTCAGAAGAGTTCTGCTGTTCTGCCATCGTATCACAAAGACAACTCAGCTCCTTCTCCTAAGGGATCACAAGCAGAAATGAGGGGAATGGGTGTGGTGTAGGAGAGTTCTAGAACTGAAAGTAGTTTCAACCAATCAAAAGTTGTGTTTCATGATCACATGACCCACCGTGCGCGTACGTTACGCTTATGGTGCGCTTACGGTAAAAGTACGCATGCGCGTAAAAAAGACACGCGCTCGCGCGCATGCGCAAAACAGGCACGCCCCTTCATTTCCGCGTAACAAGCGCGTGCAGCGTACGCGTTACGCGCTGCACGCGCGTTACGTACGTCTACGCAAATTGCGTAAATGAACGCAAACAGCGTAGAAATCTAACGTAATGAAAGCAAGACGTGCGCTTACCGTACGCACACGTTAAAAAAAAAGAAAAAAAAAAAAGGAAAAAAAAAACAATATGTTATACTAATAAATCTTACCTGTTTATTTTATAAAAATGGTTAAAAAAAACATATTGTAGAATTTTTAAAATTTAACCATAGTCTTTAAAAAAGGATAGAAAATTATAATAAAAATATGTAAAAAAAAAATGAAAAAAAAAAATTAGCATTTAAAAAACCTTGCAAATTCACTGAAAAAACCATGGGTTTCACACACGTTATAGTTAGGAATTAGCATTTAAAAAACCTTGCAAATTCACTGAAAAACCATGGGTTTCACACACGTTATAGTTAGGAATTAGCATTTAAAAAACCTTAGAAATTCAATGAAAAAACCAAAGGTTTCACACATGTTATAGTTAGCTGGACATTTCACTCGTAAAAAACCAATGAAATTTCCCCATTATAGTTAGTTCAGCTAACTATAACTCGCGCGCCCGCAATGCACTGCTGATGACGTCACATATTACATCACTCATGACATGGTCACTGACATCACTCATGACATCACTGATGACATCTCAAATGACATCACTGATGACATCACTGATGACATCATCCAGTGAATGTGTGTTTTTCTGAAAATTAAATATGTTTTATATTTATGGATATCTCAAGGTCAACGGAAGAATAAATGGGTATATAATTGTTTAAATGGATGCTTTTTTTTGAAAAAAAATTTTGTGTAACTGACTGATTAAGTGTATCATAGTGAATACATGGCTTACTGAGTAATGTTTAAATATGAAAATATCTGTATCAGTCTCTCACTTTGTGTATAAGTGGCTGCATGGGTTGGTGAGTAGCTTCATGGGTATCTATATAGGTAAATAGTTCTTTTTTTAAGAAACAGTCTGATCGTCTGTATGGTTCGGTGGGGGGTATTATGTAGTGCATTGGTGCATGAATGAGTGATTCACTCTTTGTATGTGTTGAAGACAACATGTGTGCAGGACTGTATGGGTGGATGAGTGTGTGTATGGGTGTGTTAGTGAGTGAATGACTGTCTCAATAGTGTCTTTATGAGTAACTACATATCTATTAAACTAGTATATGTGACTATTGGTGTATATAAGTGAGTATATGTGACAGTGAGAGATTGAAAGAGTTCCTGTATGAATAAGTATGTGTTTCTATAAGTGATTGTTTTTTAGACTAACTATGTGTAAGTTTCCGTAGAAGTAAGTGTGGTGGTGTGTGTATAACTGTATAAGCTAATAAATGTATGTTTGTTTCTTTATTAGCATGAGTGACTATGTGTGAGTAACTCTATGGATGAGTGGCATTGTGTAACAGGATGTATAGGTGTATGAGTACATATGAAGAGTGAGTGCATGTATGAGTGACTGTATAGGACTGTTGGTGAATGAGTGGATGTGTATGTGGTTCTTAGAATTACTGAATAGGTTGTTGTTACTGATATTGGTATGTCCATTTTTTTGAAAATTTTAGTTTCTATTTTTGAATGTGTGTATCAAATGTTATATTA
Organism: Triturus cristatus; assembly: GCF_964204655.1. Lineage (NCBI taxonomy): Eukaryota > Metazoa > Chordata > Amphibia > Caudata > Salamandridae > Triturus > Triturus cristatus. Next base: position 1,181,392,362 of record NC_140594.1, on the reverse strand, counting down.
GGGGAAGAGGAGGTCTGCCACTCTATCACAAGGATGATGTCATCAGTGATGTCATCAGTGATGTCATTTGAGATGTCATCAGTGATGTCATGAGTGATGTCAGTGACCATGTCATGAGTGATGTAATATGTGACGTCATCAGCAGTGCATTGCGGGCGCGCGAGTTATAGTTAGCTGAACTAACTATAATGGGGAAATTTCATTGGTTTTTTACGAGTGAAATGTCCAGCTAACTATAACATGTGTGAAACCTTTGGTTTTTTCATTGAATTTCTAAGGTTTTTTAAATGCTAATTCCTAACTATAACGTGTGTGAAACCCATGGTTTTTTCAGTGAATATATATATATATACACACACACACACACACACATATATTTATATATATATATATGTGCGTATATATATATATATATGGATAGAACAGCATATTTACAATTTAAAAAAGTACAATACTATTAACAGTAAAAACATTTATAGAAACATAAAGTCATATAATTCCAGAAAATAAATAATTACATTAATATAATGAATGTAAAGACATACATTTTTAATGCAATCAGCATTTGTTGTGAAAATAATAATATGGACAAAAACGGCAAATTATTACAAAAAATAAAAAAACTGCAATATCGAATGCCAGTTCAAAAAAATAATGACTATACATACTGTTTAACAAACATAAAACAAAGTATGTAGTTTGCAAGGGCTTAATTTACAAATCCCACTCCATCCTAATAATAATTAGGATAAGTGTTGAACTTCAGAGGGAATACATTTACTATTCAAACTGCAGTTTAAGAGAAGAGAGAAAGTGTTGGACGCCGGAGGGGTTAGATTTACTGTTACCACTATAGTCTCACCAACAGTAGGGACAGTGTTGGACTCTGGAGGACTTAGATTTGCTATTCTCTCTCGAGTCTAGGCAACAGTAGGCAAAATGCTGGAGTTTTGAGGGACTAAAAATAGCATTCCTACCCTAATCATTATATTCAAAACATGTAAATATCTAATATCAGAAAAATGTAATAATGTTAATAAAAACATATTTTATATAATGTTAAAAAAATAAAAATACATAATAAATGCATACAAAAAAGAAAAAGTATTTAAATAAATGTGTGTTCTCTACCTACAAAAACAAACAATAAACATCAAAATACCAGTTTGAAATGTGTTGTAAAATACTTAAATAAACAGATTACCTTTTTTAAACACAACAAAATAGTAATACATAATATAAACACTTTATATAAATTGTCCACCATTAAAACAAACATAAATAATAATGTAGTAGTTAATTGAATATTATTAATATATTTATTATTATTTAAATTGAGTTTATTAAGAAAAACAAGCAAAAGAAAAGCATTGTAATAGTTACAACAGATCCTATTTAATATAAAAGTTGTCTGGAAAATGAGATAAAATGGGAAATAAGACCATCAAGCTGTATACAAAAGGAAAAAATATGCATTATAAACCAAGAAAAGAAAAGGGGGGAGAAGGGGAGGGAGAGAGCAATATGTAGTTAAATTCTATTATTGGAATAAAAAAACAACAATAACTGGTTTACCACATTAAGCATAACAATAAGTACATTTTAAAATTACATGGTAGAGAATATAGAAAAACAAATAACTTCTGATTGTGTAAGAAGGAAGAGGCAAAGAGTAAAATTTAAGGCGGTTTTCTAACATCATCTGAAACAATAATAGCTTTAACAATAGAAGATGCAGATGTGGATAAGTATGTAGTCTGTGGACCCCATAAGAGGTCTCTTGTAATCACTAGGGAAATAGGGGAGACATAATTAGTATCTAGTCTGTGGTGGAAACACACAGCATTCCACCAGGATCTAAAAAGTAACTTTATCTGCTTGTTTCCAACGTGAGGTTATTAAATGAAAAGCAACAGTAGGTCAAACAATTTAAATCTCGATGTTGACTGAGGCCAATGAGGTGACTGAGTGCCAAGGAATATATTTATTATAGAGAAGGGTATTTTAACTTTTAAAACATTATCGATTTGGGACCAAACCAATTGCCAAAATCTGTGGATAGGGGGACACTCAAATAATAATGTGTTTTAAATCAGCAGTAGGACAGGAACAGGACCAACAAGTGGAGGACAAATCCGATGTGAAGGATGCTAGAGTCACAGGAGAGAATAATATCCGAAAATAGACAAAATAAAGGGTTTGTGTGGTGTTAGCAGCACGAGAAGTTTTGTGGAGTCTAAAACACAACTTATCCCAAGTACTGGTTGGCAAACAGTGTAGTAAATCCTATTCTCAAGCTAATTCAGTCTTTGATTTAAGTCTATCCGAGGGTAATTGTAGGGATTTATACATAGTGGAAGCAGAGGGAGAGGTATCTAAAATTGGAGATAGATCTAAACAAACTGGGGGGGGGGGGATTGGAAGTATTTGGTAGTGTAAGAAGGTTTTGATTAAGGGCAGGAAGTATAAGTTCATATTGCGGCTTAAAGGAGGCTGGTAAAGAAAACTTTGCTTGAAGATCAGTGAACGAAAGGGGTTTGTTGTCAAATATAAGTTGGGAGATCCAATGCAAGCCTTTGGAATGCCAATATTTCCAGTATATAGAACGATTTTTAATTTGTAATGATTATTATGCGAAATAGGTTGTTGTTGATATGAATTAGTTGAAGGATATGAAGTCGGTAAGAGAGGAATTAAGAGTTTACGGGAATGAGAAATGCTAGGGGAACGTAAAAAGGAATTATTGGAAGTAAAGGCAAGAATATCCTGAAAATCAAAGGGGGTAATAAGAAATGTCTCTAATTCTAACCACAATGGAGTAATATAAGGGGCTCTGAGGAGAGCCAGCGCGTAGCTTGTTTTAGGGAAAAAGCATAGTGATAGGCTTTGAAATCCGGAAACTTAAGACCTCCAATGGTTTTGTCTTTTTTCAAAGTAGACAAGGCTATAGGAGAGGGTTTACCTTTCCAAAGAAACTTTGTTAAGAGGGAGTCTGTTTTTTTAAAGTAATACCCTGGAATATGGACTGGAATCATGGAAATTTTAAATAGAATATGAGGAGTAAGCATCATTTTAATCGAATCTATTCGCCCCACCAGGAAAGAAAGAGAGGATACCAACGCATGACTGTATCATTTAATGTTTTGGTAATGCGGATAAAATTTAGTTTTAATGTTTCAGAAATTGTTGTAGCAAACCACAGGCCTAAAAATTTTATTTTAGAAGATTGCCAAGGAAAACCAGTGTGGGTAAAAAAGTGTTTTTTACATAAAACATTTAAAGGCAAAACTTCACATTTAGCAATATTGAGTTGATATCTTGAAAGGTGAGAAAATGTAGTTACTTGTTGAAAAAAAGGGAGGAGAGCAGTTGTAGGTTTAGAACAATATAAAAAAATATTATCAGCATAGACTGATATTTTAACTTGATGAGGACCATAATGAAAACCGGTAATCAGATAATTTTGTCTTATTTTGGTTAAAAAGTGTTCCAGCGCTATGACAAATAAAAGAGGTGATAAGGGGCACCCTTGTTGTACCCCTCTAAGTAGTGGAAAATAATCTGAGGTTTTACCATTAACAAAGATTGAGGCTTTGGGACCAGAATATAATAGAGAAATTAAAGCAATCAACTTAGTTGTCCAGCCCATTTTAACACATGGAACATAAAGTCCCAGCCCATCCTGTCAAAGGTCTTTTCTGCATCCAAAGCAACAGCAGCAATAGGGTGATTTAAAGATGAGGCCTTGCTCAAAATGTTAAAAAAGACTACAGAATTATCAGAGGCTAATCTTCCCTTAGCAAAGCCAGATTGTTCGGGCCTATGAGATCAGGTAGAACGGGGTCCATACGTAGAGCAGGGATCTTAGCAAATATCTTATAATCAGTGTTAAGTAGGGAGATGGGGCGAAGATTCATACAGAGAGAGAGAGAGAGGTCTTTACCCTCTTTTGGGATTAAACAAATCAAAGCTTCTTGGAATGTGCCTTGCGAGATACCTTTATCGGTAAGGATATTACATAAAGTTAGAAGATTGGGTAAGAGGAGATTTGCAAAGTGATCATAAAATTCAATAGCAAAACCATCAGGTCCAGGAGCCTTTCCACGTCTTAATACCAAAACTGAATGGGAGATTTCTGCTAGGGAAATATTGATTCACAATGCGATGGGAGGGAGGAGAGGCGATGGACTGGAAATAAGAAGAGAGATCAGATTGTGCTGGTTTATCTTAAGGAGAGTAGAGATTTTTATAAAATAAAACAAATTCATTTAAAATATAACTATCCTTCAAAAGAAGAAGTTCCCAATGGGCCCTGTAAAGATTCTATTTTAGTTCTGTTTTTTCTCACTTTCAAGTAATTAGCCAATAGTTCCCCCATTTGTTTTGACCCCCGTAATAGCGAGTACTACTTTTCATAAAAAGGAGGAGGCTGCGTTCGTAGAGAGTCTATTGAAAGTAATTTTAGCGTCAATAAGATTTTTCAGGGAAGACTCATCATTGGATTGATAGTATGTATACTCTAGTTGCTTAATTTTGTTGAGTAATTGAGTGGACTGGGCCTCTAAAGATTTTTTCTTTTGTGATACAAAATTTATTATAAACCCCCTGGCAGGTGCTTTAAAAGAGTCCCAAAACATTACGAACTGGAAATCTGGAGTGAGTTAATGGAAAAAATTCAGAGGGAAAGGTGCAAAATTGTTGATTGAAATTAGGGTCTAAAAGTAGTGAGTTATTAAAGTGCCATCTGCCTGAATGTGGGGAAAAAGGGAAAAGATCAATGTCGACATATACTGGGGTGTGATCTGAGATTAAAATATAACCAATTTCAGACTGAATAGCATGCTGGGATGAGGACTTGCTTAGGAAAGGTAGTCTATATGGCATTGTGAGTGGTGAGGAGCTGAATAGAAACTATATTCTCGAAGATTCGGATGGCAGAGTCACCAAATATCTACTAAAGACTTGCTTCGTATTGTGGAAGTGAATTGTGAATGCATTTTAGAGGGAATGGATTTCACTGTTGAGTGCCTGTCTAATATGAGGTCGTAAATTTGGTTACAGTCTCAGCCGAATATAATGAAATCATCATCATATAAAACAATTTATCAGAAATGTAAGTCCCAAAAATTTTATCAACAGAAGTGAGACCGTATATATTAAAAATAATGATAGGTATCTTATCTATAAGTAACTTAACAATAACCCAACAACCTTCAACATCAGATTCTTGATGTACAAGTGATACATGCAACTTTTTATACTTCTTACCTAGAGCAGGAGAAGTAATCACATTGCCCACCCAACACTTTTTCAATTTTAAAGCTTCAGATTCAGAAAGATGTGATTCCTGAAGTAATGCAATATCGATTTTAAAACTTGGCTAGGTGGGATAAAACCCTTTGCCTTTTAATAGGGTTACCTAGCCCTTTAATATTCCATGTTGTAACACGGAATGTGACGTGAGAATAAGACATGAACAAACAATGTGCTTACAATATTGAGAATGAAGTGAGAAAACAGTAGAGAAGAGGGAAAAGAGTAAAAAGAGTTAGGTGTTTGGTTGTGAAAAAGAAACAGGAGAGAAGGAGTGAAGAGGTTGAAAGGAGGGACAAGGAAGGAGTGGAAAAGAACCTCAGAGAAAAACGCCAGGAAAGGGAAGCAAAACAGGAAACAATAAGACAGTACAAGTCAAACGAATGACGACTGTGAAGCATACCTACAGTACACAAGATGGAATGGGGGTGGGGACACCGAAAGACGACGATGACAGCACTCGAATTCCACCGGATAGCAGGGAAACTTTGGGAGGGAGGAACTCAACACACAGAGGAGACCATATGGAGAGCAGAGGGCGGAGTAAAAAACACCTGTCTTAGTAAGAGAAATGGGGTAAGATGAATAAAAAAAGAGGGAAAGAGAGAGGTGAAACAACAAAACTAGTGGACTAACATCCTGTAGATAAAAGGAAAAGTGATACAACATTCAATTAAGCTACATAGATAATAAATAGACCTGCAAGGCAGAACAAAATAACATTCAAGTAAACTTTGAGGTGTCCATGACATCCGCTCCGTGAAGCTGGAGACCGAGTCGTAGGGCTGCGGGTGACAGGGGGTCCGACGCGGACCCCCCTAGGCAACCACCTGGACGTTTTGCGAGCCGGACACTCCGGCTCGCACAGGCTGTCCGATGTGTGCATCGTACTGGCTTGGTCGTAAATCGCATCCATTGCATGCCAGGGTTAGCTTCTGACTGAGACGTACGGAGCGGTTCGGACCCGGGAACGACTCTGTCGGTGATTTTCACATAGCTCGCATCGTACTTACTCGCTCACACAGCTGTACGAGTAGGGCGGAAAGCACGCGTACGGCTCGTAGTTTTTCCGACCAGATCGCGTTCGGTGCCCTTCCGACCTGGATCGGAATCGGCCCCTAAAACGTGAAGTGGTGTCCCACCATGCAGGGAGAATCTCTGTGGCTGTTAGTGATCAGCTGTGGACTCCATTATGGCTATGGGTAGAACTGGTCACTACATGGGTGATACCACTCTTGCTGTCCTCGGATGTATCCTTGATGCAGGCTGCTCATGTTGGTTCAGTGTGGCTGGGCTGCAAGGTCTTTGTGACTCTTTGTCAACACTGTCCCAGGGGATGACCTGCAGATAGGCCTCAGTTAACCAGACCTTGCTGTTGGTCTTACGGCCATTGGTCGGCTCTTCTTCCCATACCCATTAGTCCTTCTCCCTCTTCTTCTAGGTCATGTCACAGACAAAGGACATCTCCAAATTCCTACCCTAGTCCTGTCCCAGAAAGAAACAGCAACAAGCAGGGTCCTGCCACAGTGAGAAATTCTCTGGGCTGGTGCACACTGTACCCTTAAGATGTCCAGATGTAGTACAACTATTGGCTGGGCTGGACCCTGTATCCTGCTTTGGGTACACTGATGGAAAGCCTGGACCTGCATCAACTCCAGCTTTTATCATCACCTTAGCACTGCCCCTCAGGACAGAAAGGATCTTCCTAGGATCTTCTGAATGAAGAGGAGGAGAAACTTGAACCAATGGACAAGATATGTGAATTAACCTTTAACTGGTACCAGATGCTCCCAGCCAATATCTGCAGGCTGTTAGGTGATGCACAGCAACAAACAAGAACGAAGAAGAGGACCTCAGGTACTGTGGTGGGCAGAACCTGAGCATGTTTGAGGAGCAGCAGCTGTCCCTTGTCTTGAGTTCAGGAGATGCCTAGGGAGGTGGGAACAGTGTGCCTCATACACAGGATTGGATGAAGAAAATCTGGAATGCACACCCTCTGCACCCTCAGAGCATGACATGCACCCTGCACTCTGTTTCCTTGCAATGCACATTTGTGAACACTTCACACAACCCTCAGGGAGGAATGCAAGGGCCACATATGGAGGACGGAATGGATTTTAAAAAGCAAAGGCTGGTTGTCCCTCTCTCCTAAATGCATGAGGATAAATGGTCCTATGCACCTGGGACGAGGATTAGTTGCCACCAGCAGCCAGTCATCCCATAGCCTGGTCTGAGCAGACAGGACCCACCACAGATGATGGGACCAGGTACTGTTGAGGTTCATCAGAAGACACAAGAGCCTTGGTACTAAACTCTAAAGTCTGAACAAAACATGAACCACATCCAGGGTCCTTACAGTTTGTTTAATATACTGTGGTAAAGCACAGGGCATCTCATAAAAAGTCCAAACGGGTGGTACAGCCCAGAAAAGAAGTTAGTCCCTACACTAGAGCACAGCTAGGAACACTACAGACCCAAGTGCGTGCACTGCACCCTGACCCCTCTAATGGCCCGCATACTTGTGGTGGCCTAGGCGGACCTTGATGATAGAAATTTGATAAAATGAGTCAAATCTTGAGGCCAAGAACTTAGTTTTAGAGGTGGTGGAGAAGAATTGACCAAGGAATGGGGCTCTCCTTATGAATTTATTAAGAGAGAGTTGTTTAATAGGAAGTTAAGAGGCAAAGGGGGAGAACTGTGTATGAGAGATATGTGCACGGAGTGATTCAAACGGCATAATATAAGGGATAAAGCACCCCCTTGCTGTACAATATAAGTATAGTGCAAGTCACTGAGGACTTCAATGACTATATTGAGGAACAAGGTTGAAGTTCGAGTTCCTTTATAAGGTTATGGACCTCCGAGGTGACTTGCAATATCCTTATCATGTACCCCGGAGTGTACTTTGTCCCATATAATACATGGTCACGCCATCACCTTTCCCACAAACCACTTAAAACCTTGGTACATAGCTCTTTCAAATGAAAGAGTGAGCATGTTTGCAAACATGAAGAATAAAAATATAACCTCTAGTGCAGGGTTCTAAAAGTCATTGTTACTTTTGATAACTTGCATCGTCCTTACCCTTCCGCTAGCGCCGCAGAGCAGATTCAAGGGTTTTGATGTGCTAATAGTAAAAATGAGGAGTCTACCCTGTGATGTCATTGTAGGGAAGTGGATTATTAGCGTATGGAGTATTCAACCTCAGCTACTAATAATACCGCAATCACTAATAGGTCCAGTCAAGCCTCAGTAAATTAATCCTTGCTCAACCCTTGGTTGCTTGGCAAATGAGCAGTCAGGCTTAACTTAAGAGTTAGGCATGTGTAAAGCATTTACCAGGACCAAAACAGTAAATGAGTAAAAGACACAGCACAATAAAAATTCAACACCAATTTATAAAAATAGGAAATGTTTTCATCTTTAAAATGACACCAAAATGGTCGGGCTGGACAGGGACAAAGTCAAAAGGTCAGGCTAACCACGATGGTGCTCAGGCCAGGCACAAGATAAAGTTAGGCCTACTGAGTATTGTACCTTATGTCTTTGGTGCGTGGACTGCGCAGCATTGCTTTGAGAGGCTTCCCGTTGTCCAGCTTCTGTTCCAAGGAGCTGCAAGGGCTGCTGCTCAAGGTCCTGCGTCAAATTGCATTGGCTACCTCCATTCAGATGAAGCTGTGTAGTGAGGTTTTGTGAGGCTTTGATTCAACTTGTGTTACTTCTGGTTGCGTTGCCAGCTGAGCGGCAAAGCTTTGCGGGGCTTCACATTGTCTTGTGTTGGTTCTGATGAGACTGCCAGCTGTTTGTTGGTTCCTTTGGGGAGATAAGTGTCTTATAGCACTGGCCAAGGGTTCAGAGAATCTGGGTTGCCACTTTGGCTACCAGGACTCAATCTCCCAGATGCACTTGTGTAGATCAGGTCACGTTAGGTTACCCTAGTCTGCCGGAGTGTTCTCTCTTTGGCTTTGCAGGTGACTTCTTAAGCTCTTGTTGTTTGTCAGAGAGTCCATGATGTTCCATTTGGAGTCTGGGATGGACTTTTCTTTGTGGAGCCTTGTGAGTGCAGCAGGTGCAGCCTTTCGGAGTGCAATCCTTTCTTTGGTGAAGTCCAGGGGTCCAGCAGGGCAGATCTTCTTCTCATCTTCTTTTCCAATCAGTTATCTGGTGAGCTCCGAAGAGCTGCCTTATTTATTCTTCATTCCTGGGCTTGAGGGAGGGGAGTACCCTAACCAATAGTAATCAAGATACCTTCCTGTGAAGTGTGGAAAACTTCTCACCCAGAAAGCAACATTCTCCCAAAAATGAGAGTGTGTCTCCGTAACCCAACCCAGAGGTGTGACTAACAACTGACTACACTCCACTTCCAGCCCCACGCCTAATCTAATTAGGGGGGGCTCCCATCTGGCTAGAGATCAAGAAAGTGGGGGTAGCCTGGGTCTTGTGATATCTGCTTTCTGCTGTGCCTCCGACTTTTGAAGTACAGCTTTTCTACCCACCCTTCTTCCTCTCCCTGGCTTCTCCAGGAAGGAGATCTCCTCCAAACAAATGGCTGTATTGTTGCAGCCCCAGGCCTCTTCACATCCTATCAGGGAGCAGTTTAGCTCAGGCTGTCAAATGCTGACCAACCACAAGTGGCTGCTGCAGGGCTGCTTTAAGTAACTTCAGGATAGTAAGTTCTAAAACTACTTTCCTGGAATAGTTATAGAAGATCTGACCTTGGCAACTTGTTGGGTTTGTTGTAACTATTATTTTGATACTTTGAATTATATGGCTAGCTAGCTGTAATCCAAAGTTAGACCTTATTAAATGTAATAAAGTCCTCCCTATTTTAACCTACGGTGCTATCAGCACTACCATAGTGAAAAAATATGTTGGCTGTATTTCCCTACCAGAGCAATTAAAACATTCTTTATATTGTCAGAAGGGGGATGGGAGCACACTGCCTCACATCCCAGCAGAGTTCACCCCTTTGCATTATGGTGATTGCAGTTCACAATTAGCGCTTACTTGAATATTAGAAGGAGTAGTTCACCAAAGTTGGTGCAGGTAGTGCTGTTCATCTCTAGACATTTGTTTCTGGATGTTATCCTTCATCGGTAGAGATCAAAACAAATTTTATCAGGGGTTACTGAGAATGCTGCCACAGTCCTCTCAGTACCTCTCAGATGCTCACAGGCGCTTCTCCGAAAGGTCGTCAGCTCACTGACTCAAGGAGCCTTTTGACACAGAAGGGGGCTAGGAGCACACTGCCTCACATTCCAACACAGTTCACCCCTGTGTATTATGGTGAATGCAGTCCACAATTAGCGCTTACTTGAATATTAGTAGAAGTATTTCCCAAAGTTGGTGGAGGTAGTGCTGTTCATCACTAGACATGTGTTTTGGGATTTTATCCATCATCAGTAGAGATCAAGACTAATTTTATCAGGAGTTACCGAGAATGCTGCCAACAAGGGCAGATCTTAGGGGTGACTCATAAGTAGGGGTGGGAGGAATTTGCTGAGTTTTACTCCGTGATGTTTAATTCTATGAAGTTTCATTCCGCAAATTTACACCAAAGGATGGAAATTATACAAGTCAGGCTACTTGTGCGGCAATTTAGCAGCAGAAGCGCGAGCAGCGCTAAAAAAACAGCTGGAACAGCACCATGTAGTGCAGAAAAGCTTGCGGTCATTCGAGTTTACTTTGCTGCAGCTCGAGTGAAAAATCTACTTGAGTAGCAGCAAATCTACTCGAGAAGCAGCCCTTTGACCGTGACCACACACAACGGCCTGCATTAGAAAATGGTGCTAGGGGATGAAAAATCTTGTTCGCATTTCTGGAGCCTCCCAGAATAAATTCCACTAAATGGTTTTTGGTGAAATATGACTGGAACTCTGCATTACAAGAGTAACCAGGAGTCGCAAAATTCGGTGAATTCCGCAGGCAGAATGAAACATTTACCTATCCCTACTTATGAGTAATAGAAAGGTAGATTGGGATTTTTGGAAGTGCTTTTAATTCCAAATCCTCATCATCAGCAAATCCCAGGACTACTAGTCACTTCTAAGTCTTCGGGACATCTCTGTCATTACCCAGCAGCGCCAATAAGAGGGTTGACGTAATCCTCTCACCTGTGATCTCCCGTAGCTCCCTAAATACTTCGGTCCAAAAGCATTGCACACCGGGGCAGAACCAGGCCATGTGAGCAAACCCCGCACCACTTAATTCTTTTCCCCACCCATCACCTACCCAAGCAGCGCCAAGAAACCAAACCGGTGTACGTGCGCTATATAAATCTAAAATAACATAACATAACATAACATCAACTCCACCGCGGGAACAGCACAAACTGTCTCGTAAACAGTGGCGGCCCCACTGCTTTTAGCAGTGGAAATAGAGGAGAAATACAATGATAATAACTGGATGTTATTATCATTTTATTAATTCCTGTGTCTGTGTGGGGCGCAGCGGGGTGGGTCTGCTCTGCTCTGAGAGATGGGGAAGGAGTGCTGATACTCTGTAAAATGCGAATGAATGTTTGACCGGCCTTCTCTGCTCACTTTGCTTGTTCTCCATGCAGGCTGCATTACAGCCTGTATGGAGAACATGCCCAGGCCCCCATTCCCCATCTGAGCACTGAACCATGGCACTCAGACCAATCACAATGCTGCATTGCAGTGTTGTGATTGGTCAGGGGAACCTGGAGGCTTAGCAATGACCAAGGACGATGCGGAGAGATGTGAGGAGGTGAGTTTTAATTTTTTTATTTTTCTGCACTTTAATTTCTCCCATTAAAAAACAAATGGTTATATGTTTATTTTATACATTTAACAGTGCCACATGTGGTGAAAGGTATGTCCTGTGCCACAGGTACATGTGACACAGACTCTCATTCACCAATACACATATATCTCATTCATACGCACACATGTTCATACATCTCCAAACACCAGGCTCTCACTCACACACATGGCAGGCCTGTCATCGTGCCCGTAGACAAACTATTTTTACTAGGGGTGGCCGGAATTTGCGTAGGCGCACTACGCAAAGCTCCGCAAAATGGTAAAAAATCTCAGCGAGCACGCAAAAGTTCCGCAAACACGCGGAAATACTTTTTTCCTGTCCGCGAACGCTATTTGCGTGCTCGGGGAGAAATATCTTGTGAAGACGTATTTTGAAAGCGCGAACAAGCAAAAAATTCCGCGAAGCTGCGGATCACGGAATTATTAGCAATTTCGCGTTCTCCGCAGAACGCGAAATTACCCAAATTCCGCAAGCGGAACAGAATTTACTGCCCAGGCCTAATTTTTACCATAGTCTTTGGCTCTATGGACATTATGCTTAAATTCAATGAAACTGGACCTGGGGACTCTGGTAACAATGCACAAGTTCCTTAGCCTTCAGTAGCTCACAATCATTTTCACTGATCAGAAGTAGCTCTCACTGCAGAAAAGGTCAAAGACTTCTGATCTAACACAACCATCACTCACCCATATCATGTTGGATCCTGAAAAATTTCTGAGGGTGAATCCAAAACTATTTTAAAAGCTATTCTGGAATCTGAAAGACATTACTATGCAATTATAATACTAATAAATATATTTCTCATTAGGCGCAAAAATGTAAATTAGTATCAAAAGGATGGGTAAGTGGTACAAAATATTTGGGTTTGGAAGAGCGTGCAGATGTAGCACTAGACATTTTGTCATTACGCTTTGCGCTGTTCCAGGACCAGGTAAATTTTTCAACATTTTCCGCCCGCAGGTTCGACTGCTCCCACTGCGCTCACTCCTGGACCTCAGTACGTGTGTGGATCCTCTTCCAAATGAAACTGGAAAAGAAGAGAAGACGAGGAACTGTGAAAATGCACATCTTGAAGCAGAAGTGTAACCGCTGCAACGCTGGAATTTTTGAAGATCCAGAGTTTACCGTGGAGAACATCAACATCATCTTAAACAACCTGCTGATCTCCATCCTGGAGTCGTGCTACGGCGAGGACGTGGATGAAGACGAGCTCCAACCCATTGTCGTGTATGGAAGCCACCATGGGCCACACCAGCCAGAGCACTGCACTGCCTGCCAGCTAGGGATGTGTGACTGGACTCCGAGTGGCAACAGGTCTTCTAAGAAGCCATCATCTACCGATTACGCTTCTGATGCATATCAGCGCCAGTACCCCAGAGAGTCGACTCCACCCCAATATTTTGTCTCAAAATTTGTGCCTCCCACCAACAAATTTGAAAACCAGCCCGATTGTAACTCTTCTGGGTGGAGCTTGTTTCGCATGTTTATTGTTCGTATACTGAAATTCATATTACGATTGTTTTTCAAGTAAACTAGTTCAAATGGGCCTAATTTACAAAGGTCCTCTTTGGATAACACCAATGGCAGGGAAATTAAACCCATGAAAGAATTCATCTAGCTTTTTTGAAGACCCTCACCCACTCTATTAGTGGCACATTTCATCATCAGGTCTCAACTGGTCCCTATACACCGGGTTGGGTTCACCCAAATTCTAGGGATAACTTTAGATTTTACCTGCCCGGGTTTTTTAAAATAAAAATACCAGAGGGACACTTCAGTGTCCCTTTATTAGTGGGTGGCCTCGGTATAGTCACAATCAGATGTGGGTGTTAACGGATATTATTGTCCATACACCCTTTTATTAGTCTACTTGTTTCAGCCTTAGAAATATAGCCGCTGTGAGTCCTAGACTTTCTTCTGGACTTATTATGCATCCTCACATTATGGTTTGGTGTCAACTCCTGTTCTTACCAGTCTGGTAACATTCAAGGGACAACACAGAAGGGCACATATGGTACATGGATGTTGGACTATTCTCCGGTTATTTCACACGAACTCTGCGGGTGTGGAGGTCAGGCAGGCGCAATGGCTGGGAGACTCTTGGGGGAAATGGCCAGAGAATAATCCGGCATCCACATACCCTATGTGTCCACTTTCTAATGAGGAATTTAGCATCACTAATATAAATTGAGTTGACAACAACCTGAGCTTATGGGAAATAATTCATGAAGACAAATGTTATCCATTCACTAGAGGTGGGGGTTCACTTTTTTCCTGATTGGGATAGGAACTCAACCACAAGAGAAGATCAGGTTATTTTGATTAGGTCCTGAAGAACTGCCACAGGTGCTTTTGGACAATATAGGCATGCAACATGTAGACCTATTCATTTACAAAATGTTTATAGATAAGCGATCACCCCAGTATCATTTATTGAGAATAAAGGAACATTATTTGCCCTATACTCTCTTAATTCATTTTAATCTTAACATAGAACCATCTCATAAATAAAAATGACCATCAGGGTTCTATAGTTAATTTTAATCCCCCGACACCAATCTTCCAAGAAAAGTCCTGTTCATGCCCTCTAATACTGGGGGCATTTGAGTTACCCTTTAGACAACCATATTGGTGATAAAAAGACCTCCGGCAAAGATCCCTTTTGTGGGGCACTTTGGGAATTGCAGTGTCGGTCCAATGAGGAGCGTGGCTCAGTGATGAAGCATGCCACCCCTGGGTGGGCGAGGGTTTTTGCTCCACTACGCCAACGCTTCCAGTGGCCTACAAGATCTGGACATTGAATACTTGATCTAGGATCCAATATGAAGCTACATACTTCTTTTAAATTTGTAGAAACTTTAGGGGAGTATAGACTGGCAGGAATATCTCTCAGTCCACTACATTCAAGGTACTGAAACCGGTGCTCCATTAATAAACTGGAACTTCAAGAAACTGTGGAAACATTTTTATGATGATCCAGATGATATGCTTGTGGTATGTTTTAATTCCCTAATTGGATGTTTGTCTATAAATGAAAAGGTTTGTGAGAACCCACAATCTCTTATCTGATTTAGATTTGCTTTTAAAAAGCTGTCCTATAAATAAAAAATTGACTTGATTAAATTAGACTGGAAATAAACCAAGAGTGACCTGTTCTGAAAAACATATTTGAGGAAGGTCTTTAAAGGCACCTTCAAAACGCTATTAAATTATACTTCTGTTATGATCAATGAACAGGTCCATATATACTTTACATTTGTACTGCATTCCAAATAATGTTTATAAAACGTGTGGGATTTGCTTCGGAGATGCTTTAGAACTACCTCTAACACCAATTCCCCCCAAAAAACACATGTGACAAAAAATTAATTTGAAATCCCAATGCAGAGAAGCAGTTTAACAGGAAAAATATTGAAGCACCTGCACTGCTAAAACAACTCTCAAAACAATTTTAATTTTGAGGAGTGCGCTTTAAAAATTGTTGAAACATTAACTGCTGTAAAGAGAATTTTGAAGACCTACATGGGTAAATTTCGCAAGATTGTAAAATGCACCAATATCTCTAATTATTTGGTATTTAGAGAATGTTGCCCCCTATTTGTTTTCCACCAAATAGTCAGGTAATACCTGGCGGAATTTTACGAGAAAAACTGAAATTATCGGATATTGGAAACTCGGAAAAGCGAAAGTGTCAGGTGTTCCTATGTTACCTCTCAGCCGGAAGTGGAAAACAGAGAACAGGAAGTGGTTAGGCAAGGGGTAGATGCCACACCCAGTGGTTTTGGTAGTTGTCGGGTGCGATATTAACTCCCCGAATACCAGGCCACGCGCGTTGAAACCGTAAGTGATGAGAACAGCACATGACTGTACTTATTTACAAGTGTGAGCAAATCTTCATACTTCAGTTGCAATCTGAAAATCAACTGTACGGCATGCTGTCCCACTGGAGGCTGATGAGGGGTCGGCGGCCCACCTCATCCTGAGTTACATGGGTGTAAATCCTCACAGTCACCAGCAGAGTGCTAAGGGTGTGGTATGTAGCCGGTGGTGCATTTTGGAGAACACATGCTTAAGAATTACAAATAATTTGTGCCTCCTTTGTGCTTTCCTAACTTCTGATATGTTTCGAATAACTTGCTCATCTCACTCACAGGTGTTTAAATGTTATTGTGGTTTAGAAAAAATGACATCTTACAGCTTTTCTTTCTACGCTCCTTTTAGCACTGCAAGATTGTGACATAGTTCACTTTACAAAATCCTCTAACTTTGCACTCAGAGAAGAAAGTGAACAGTCTCTATGTGAAAAGAACAAGCATTGGTAAAGCCAATAGGGCTTGCACGTGAGAGCTAATGGCTTTGGCAATGTTTTGTATTCATGTTGTACAGCAGCGCAGATGCTTTGTAGTTTGGCTAAAAATAATTTTAAAAATTGCTATGACGCACTCAGGGCTAATGCATGTTTTTTAAGTGCATTAATGTTGGATGCATCATCATCCTTTTTTTATATTATTATTTTTAGCCATGCTGCACAGTAGCTGCACTGCTATACAGCATGACTACAAACCATTACCAAAGACGGCAATGCACATGTTGTACAGCATGTACAAAAGGCAATTGAAGATTAATAGCCACAAAGACGACACCAGTTAGCTTTGCCAACCCTTGTTAGGTCGTGACACAACACCCTTTTTCATTCGGATTAATCAGTTAATCTCCTTATGCATGAAACAGAAAGATTTTTTTTTAACATTAGTCAAAAAGTCCCATCAGTTAAAGATAGCAATTGCACACATTTCCGTGTCATAGTGAAAATACATTTGGAAGCAAATAATATCTGATGTCACAATAAACATCCATTTCAAAGGAGAAAAGGGCTTCTGTGAAGTACGTGTGGAAGAGTAAAACACAGCTACAGGTGGCAAAAGGTTAAGCAAAAATGACAGGGAAGAAGAAAAGTAGTGTCTCAATCACAGGGCAATCACCAGAAGGACAGCAAGCAAGCGGAAGCAATCAGTACTTGGTCCATGCTCCAGCCGAACAAAGAGCAAGTGAAGCCAGCACACGCTGCCCAATCAGAAGGCAGCAAATAAGACTGACAATGATGCCGGCAAATATTAATCAATGGGTGGGCTGCAGCCCCTTGTTGTATACAATATCTCTGGCAAGCGAGAGTGAATGCGCTGTCACCGGCAAGACATAAAAAGCAGCAATCTGGCAGAAGACATTGCCCGATATTTGACTTCTGCCTTTGAATGCACAACAAATGTGACAAGAGAAAAACAAAATGTAAAGGCCTCTTTATTGCTTAATTACCTTCTGAACTCCAGAAGGGTTATTTTTGGGGTGCTTCAGCATGCAACACCACCCCTCCTTCCTGCACCTATGTTTTTATGGCCAATGCTGCAGAAAGTGTGTTACATCTCACAGGAACTATCGACCTGTAGTTTTTCCCCCACCTCTTCTGCTTACTGTGAGACTTTTCACTGCTCTGTTCTAAACTACACCACCTCCGGAGGTTTGCGAAGTATAAACAAATGACTTCACCAGCATCTTTGCAAAGTGTGCACACTGCTTGTGCAGTACTGCTGCATCCCTAATATGTAATGAGTGAGGAGAAGAGAGAAGGGTTAGAGGTGCCATGAGGGAAAACCAATGATACAGTTCCACCACAGCCTTTGCATGCGTGCCCACCCACACATTGGCAGGCAGCTACACACACACTCATGCACGTAGTCATAGATACATGCAAACCTAGACAATCAAACGCAGGTGTGAACTCACATACACACAAACACACACTCACACACACCTACAATCACAGGCATGCACACCCATGTATGCATGCATGTCTGTGCACACACAGGCACCCATAGATACCCATACCAATGTGGTCACACAGACAAGTGCATAAGAACGCAGAAGCTGACACAGAAACACACACACACTCTCGAAGACACAAACACACACACATATGCCTGCAACCACACATGCTCATACAGCAAAACGTATGCACATTCCCCTACATACAAAATGTGTTCATGCAAACAAGTGCATAAGAAGGACATGGGAGCCAACATAGAAGCACACACACAGACACACACTCATGAGTACACAGCCACACTCAAGAACACACAAACATACACACGTGCATGCAGCCACTCACGTACACAAAACACTCCCCTGGGTTCACAGCCAGAAACATCAAATTTCCTACACACACACACACACACACACATCTACAAGCATTCACATGCACATCATATTTACATGCACATATACACACACATGCACATCTATACAAATGTGCGCATACAATCAAGTACATATGAATATAGAAGTCAATATAGGCACACACATGCTTACACACACATTGTCAAGGCACACAAACACAGCAAGCAGGTACAGCAAAGTATAATACAATTATTGTGTGATGCTGTGAAACTGAATGAACACTGGGAAAATTGTAATTTGTCTTTATGTTATTTTTAAATTTGGAGACAGACTTTTCTAGCTATAGCCAGCACTTATTTCCATGTTACTAACACATACTTTTACATTTCTCATTCAGTCCTTTATGCTTCAGTTTACAAATCTGTATAAACCTGTTAAACCACGTTTTTTGCAAATATAATGCATTTCTGATTTTGTAAATTTGTACAAATCTGTCAAGCCTCCTTGACACCACCAAAATTATGATACTTAAGAGAAATAAAAAGTCTATTTGTGTCGACTATTACTTTCAAGAGAGCTATAAGAGATGCCTCGTGCGATAGTGGAATGTACTGTCAGTGAATGAGAGGTTTTAACAACACGATGAAACACGGTCAAAATCGTGCAGGCAAACTGCACAAAATCCGAGTTCAGTAAAACACAGAACCAGCATTTACCCACTTCCGGTGACGTAAGTTCTGAATGATGCTCAGTTTGCACAGCCGGTGACGGTGAGTACCATGTTACTATTAACTAGTGTAATATCCTAAAACTTTCCAAATGTAGAAGAAGGAAAGGCTGGGTTGACCTAACCACGCTTCCCACTCATGAACTGCAGATCACCGTAGATGTGAGAGGTGAACGTTAACTCGCTGAGCCATCTTGCCTGCAGCTGCCAACTCGCTGGTTAATCACGAATACTGCGATCAAAGTCTTCAATACGGCACAAGGATTGTTCCCCATACACCTTCAGCAACAACTTAACTAGCTATTGGTGCATTCTGAAACAGAATGTTGTCTTCGCCAGTGCAAGTTTCAACACACATTGACGAATACTGGCTATTTTATAAGGCCAACTGCTTCGTCATTGAGTGACGAGTTTGTGTGTGTGTGTGTGGTTGTGTAGAGGGGTGAGTGGATGGATGTGAGAATGACTGAGTGTGTGGATGGATGAGTGAATGTATGGTTGATGAAGGAGTGAGTGCATGGGAAAATATTTCTCAAGAGTGCAGAAAGGGATGATTAAATGGACATGTGTTTGTTCAATGGTTGTACAATGAATGCATGGCTGGTTGAAAGGATGTGTGAGAGGAAAGAGGGATGTAGGCGGGTATTGCCGAACCTACAGCCTGAGGTCGTGGAGAGCAGTAGTGCAAAATAAAACCCACCAGCAATCACCAGTTTTATGACTTAGCAATCATTACACCGGAGGATATGGACCGTTATGCCAAGTATGCAATCAATCAATCAATCAATCAATCATTTGTAGAGCGCGCTACATACCCGTGAGAGTCTCAAGGCGCTGGGGGGGCTGCTGCTACTCGAAAAGCCAGGTCTTGAGAAGTCGTCTGAAGGCCAGCAGGTCCTGGGTCTGTCGTAGGCCGTTGGGGAGAGTGTTCCAGGTCTTAGCGGCGAGGTAGGAGAAGGATCTGCCGCCAGCGGTGGTGTAGGAGAGTAGGGTCTGCAATCCTATGATCACCCAGATTTTTTGCTTTTGCTTCATTGGTTTACGACTTTCCCCGGCTGTGGGCCTGCCAATCAGACCCACAGCCTAGCTGTTCTCTCTCGAAATTAACACACATGTACATTAGGTGCATCCACCAATTGGAACTGGGCCGCCTTAACAGTCCCTGTATCAGCATACCACAGGTATCCAGGGCATCGGTGTACCCAGGGCCTACCAGGGGCTGCAGCATGTATTATGCCACCCCTGGATGGCCACCCAAATCTGACACAACTGGCTGCACGACAGCTGGGGCAAGGTGGTGTAATCACCCGTTGCTGTAGGTGTAGTATTCCTATACCTAACCCTAAAATGGACACATGGATTCCTATCAGTCACTCCTATGGCAGGCCTTATCAATCCTGAAGGCAGAGTGCGGGGAATCATGTGGGATGGTGCTCTGGCACGAGCTGAGCCCGTCGACGGCTTGCGGAACCAAGTCCTAATAGCCGTTCCATGGTGACGCGGGCCAACTACCTTAAAATGCATTATAATCCTCGCGGTTATTTGCTAACTTTGGCATCGCATCACCCACACATGTCGAGTAAGGTGTCATACGAATTGGAATACGAACCCCTCGCCAATTCTGGCGACGGGGTTAGCATTCCACCCTTCTAGAGGGACACGACATGGAAGTAACCTTGAACCCCGGTTAAAGTTGACTCAAGCCTCAGCATCACAAAATGGATGCTGCCACCAGACACAAGTCTGACCTCCTGCTGCTGGGAGACCTTCCAGCGAGGGGAGCTTGGACAAAGGGTTTCCTGTTGAGGGCGGTGTTAGCACCATCCCAGACAGGGTTTGTGTATCCCAGGTAGGCAGGGCTGAAAGGAAGGTGATTGCAAGTGGCACCCCGGTGCTCACTGTGCATAGCCCGGCTCAAACCAGTTTCGGGGGCACACCAGCCCCTGAGCTGGGGCGAAGCCGGACAAAGGATAGGGGTGTAACCACCCCCCTCCTGGCCCCACCCATAGGTACGACCTAGTCACGGGCCAGCCCCTTTTCCTAGAATAAAGGTGGGAGCGGGTCCCCTTCCCAAATTGGATAATTCTGAATCTTGAACTACTTTCCACAAAAGGAACTCTTGACTTTTTCTGAAGACTCTCCCTTGTGGCTAAGGATTAGCCACCCTGCACCAGCAGGCACCACCTAAGCGCTTGCGGTTTGCTGTACGTCTCTCCTACGGAACAAGACTGCCCAGCTCGACGAGACCCGGGTTCCCTGCCATCTCTGACCTCTACCTACGTCGTCAACCCAGCTGAGATTCGTAGGTGTGACGAGACCTGCGGGACCGGCCATCTTCAGAACCTGCACGACGCTTATCTAGCGCGCCCACCGAGGGACCCTCGAGTGAGTGCACCTAGGGTTTGAGAAGCCCTAACCCTGAGCGGCTCCAGCACCGAAGTCTGCCTCCCCAGCATCCACGAGATCTACGTGGGGGGCCCTTCTGCTCCTTGCGGCTCACCGCGTTGTCCGACCACTCGCCGACCGGCTTGTGGCCCTCTTCACGACGCACCACGACAGTTTTCATCACTGGTCTGGTTGCTCCAGACTGGCTCTTGCTCCCCTTCAACAGAGGAGTACCTCGGACCCTCCTGGTCCACTCCAGACGCCATCTTGACTCCACCGCGTGGGCTTGCCACTGCCAAGATCCGCTGCCCCATCCCTGGGCCCAGCATCATCGACAGCAGACACCTTCGTGGTACAGCTCGCCCTCCATCCTGGTCGCCGCGCGCCTCCTGGTCCGAGGAACAGCCGAGTCCGACGTCATCCACTCACCTGGTCGAGGTGACTTCAGCCGGTACCTTCCTGGTACCCCCCCGATCGCTGGCTAGCAGTTGAGAACTGAGTCCCCTCTGCTTTCAGGTTTCCTTCATCACCGATCCAGGCTTGGATCTCGCTGAACATCGACACTGGTCGCCTGCCAGCAACTTCTTCTTTCAGGCTCCCGAGACTACAACAAGGACTCCCGACATCTTGCTGAACCCCACGCAGCCGCAGCCTCTGGCTAGGTAACTCGAGCATCTCGGTGCTCCATCGTAGGTTCACTCTGCAAGTGTCCAGCTCCTCTCCCGTTTAGTCCAACTGATCGGATTCCTCCGCAATCAGTAACTTTAGACTCTTTAACCTCTCCCATTCCACTTGCAGTGTAAATGGTTTCGTGCCCTTCGGGCATTTGTGCAAATTGTGCGACTAGAAGTATTCTCCTAAGAGTTTTGTATTGTGCTTAGCTCCCTGACTCATAAAGAGCCAGGGTAGTCTTGTTATAAATAAATATCCTTTATTTTCATAACAACTTGTGTGGTGTCCTTTCACTTGGCGTTCAAGGGGTATATGTGATGGTAAACAGCTGGCTTAACACGCCCTCTAGAGTTTAGCCTGAAGACTGCTCTTGTCCACGCTACTAGGATAGCTGGTCTATAAGGTTGACTTACAACCAATCATCAATAAGGGTCGTTTGGAATGATACACAGTGATCACTAGAATAGTGAGCACTACATATCAGGCCAACTTCTCACATTGGTGAGCAGCGGTTGGGATTTGAGCTTGCTGTTGTTTTACCACACACGTATCCTAAGAATATCAAGTTGAAAGATCACATAAGTACCCAGGTACATATAACTTAACTTAGAATACTCTGAGTTCTACTGAACCAGCTGTTATAGTGAAACAGGGACTAGCACACCCTGACTATAACTCTTAGCAAGGGATCAGTACGGAAACACATAGTGTAGGTAGGTGCATCACTTACACCTCACTAGAAAGCATGTCGGGCCACGGAGAGTCTGCAGAGACTCCCTTAGTGGTCATCGACCCTCCACAGGTCGTGTCACGATATGCAGCTCTTAGCTTCACGGAGATGAGACAATTGTGTGCCTCCAGGAAGCTAAACCAGGGTTCTAACCCTACCATCACGTTTTTGATAGGTCTCTTAGAGACTTATGATGCTAGGAGGGCTTCTAACGCATGCCCCCCTAATCCTGATGGGGACATGCCTCCCTTAGAGGGAACCCTTGGTGACCCTGACCTTGACCTCCATGGTGAGGAGGAAGAGGAAGAAGAGTTAGCAGGGGACGAGGCAGACGGAGGTCCAGTAGTAGTCAGTAGGCTCACAAGGACCAACTTAAGCAGGCATGAGAATGGAACTGGGGGAGCCCCGGGCCCACGCTTAAGCAGGCTTAACCTTGGGAACGGACGAGTTAGGTCTCTCTCGACAGGCTCTAACAGATCTGTTCGAACACATGTTTCTCAGGCATCTTCTCAGAGAGGAATGACGTCCCCTCAGAGAAGGGAGCACGAAGCGAAGATGAGGGATGTCAATCTGAGGATCGAGCGGGAAGAACTTGCCCTCGCCAAAGAAAGACTTGCCTTGGCCCGAGAACAGAAATTGAGTGGGTTAGATCCCACTGGTGGCAGCATTCTCATTAGAGAGAAAGACAGGGGTATAGACACTAGACACCTGAGTAAAATAGTGCCCCCCTTTAAACAAGGGGACGACATCCACAAGTGGATCACTGCTTTGGAGAGGGCCTGCACTGTCCAGTGCGTCCCCCCAAGTCAGTGGACAGCTATACTGTGGCTCTCCTTTGAAGGTAAAGGACGAGACAAGCTCCTCACTACGAGAGCTGAGGATGCTAACAACTACCAAGTCCTGAAGAATACACTGATTGATGGGTTCGGCTTAACCACGGAGCAGTACCGGGTGCTGTTCCGAGACACCCAGAAAATTCAGTCTCAGGATTGGACTGACTTTGTCGATTGTGCCACTAAGGCTTTAGAAGGCTGGTTACTGGGTAGCAAGGTTACTGATTACACAGGATTGTACAATCTTATCATGAGAGAACAGATTTTAAACAACTGTCAGAACCAATTGTTGCATCAGCACCTTGTCGACTCGGAGCTGACCTCTCCCCAAGAATTGGGAAAGAAGGCAGACAGATGGGTCAGAACAAGGGTCAAGCAGAACCAGACTCAGAACCAGGGTGGTCAGAAGAAAGCAGACCAAAAGGGTAGTAACAAGAACGAACAAAATGACCAGAAGTCTTCGACATGCCCCCAACAAACCAAAGAGGGTGGGGGTCAGGCTTCACAGCAGAAAAAGAAGACTCCAGAAGGCCAGTCAAAAAGGTGGTGCCAATACTGTAAAAGTAAGACTCACTGGTTTAGTGAGTGCACCAAGAAAGGAGGGCAAACTCCTGCCACTGCAGCCCCTAAGGCACCTGCACCCCCTAGTACAGTCAGCAGTGGTAGTGCGCCTCCCAAGGCATTAGTTGGGTTAACCTTGGGAACTGAGGGGTGTGACGACTTAGTTGGTACACTCACTCAGGCCGTCCTTGTCTGTACAGGGGATATGGATATGTCCCCTGATGCCAGTCCCAATACTTTGGGCAAATACAGGCAGACGCCTTTGATCAATGGAAAAGTGGCTCAGGCCTACAGGGACACTTGTGCCAGTGTCACCATGGTGACGCCTAACTTTGTGGACCCTGGACAGATCATGCTAGGTACCGATTACCTAGTGACCAATGCCAGCAATGTCACTACCAATCACAGTATGGCAGTTGTTGATTTCTCCTGGGGAGGGGTAAATGGCCCAAAGAAAGTTGTGGTTAGTTCAGACCTCCCCGTAGAATGTCTGTTGGGCAATGATTTGGAAACGTCACAATGGTCAGAAGTGGAGCAGAGGACTCACATGGAAATGTTAGGCTTGCCAGCACATGTCCTTGCTGTGACCAGGTCACAGGCCAAAAGATGCCCCACTGAACAGGTGCTGGATCCTGGAAGAACGGACCAGACACCATCCAAGAAAAGGAGCAGTAAGGGTAAGTCCTCGCCTTCCCCCTTGCCCCAGGTCGTGGATCAAGTCTCTGAGGAGGCTGACCTTAAGGAACTGAGGAAAACTGGGCCAAAAGAGCTTGAACCTGGTCAGGTTGAGTTTCTGGGCTCAGGGGGACCCTCTAGGGAAGACCTGGGGAAGGCACAGTTAGACTGGCCCTCACTTGAATCCCTCAGAGAGCAGGCTGCTGCTGAGGCTGCAGGGAACGCCACAGGTACCCACAAAGTGTACTGGGACGATGGACTCCTGTACTCCGAGGCAAGAGACCCCAAGCCTGGCGCGACCAGGAGGCTGGTCGTCCCCTTGTCTCTGAGAGGTTTCCTTCTTACCTTGGCCCACGAGATTCCCCTTGCAGGTCACTTAGGCCAGAATAAGACTTGGGACAGAATTGTTCCACACTTTCACTGGCCCCACATGTCCGAAGATACGAAGGAGTTTTGCCGCTCCTGTGTCACTTGCCAAGCCAGCGGTAAGTCAGGTGGCACGACAAAGGCCCCCCTCATACCACTGCCGGTGGTGGGGGTACCCTTTGAACGCGTGGGGATCGACATTGTCGGACCAATGGAACCCCAGACAGCATCAGGGCACAAGTTTATACTGGTGGTGGTGGACCACGCCACCAGGTACCCTGAAGCTATTCCCCTTAGGACCACTACAGCACCTGTTGTGGCACGAGCCCTAGTTGGAGTGTTCTCCAGAGTGGGCTTCCCTAAGGAGGTTGTCTCTGACAGAGGTGCAAACTTCATGTCGGGATATCTGACTGCTATGTGGAAGGAGTGTGGTGTCAACTACAAATTCACCACACCCTATCACCCACAATGCAATGGGCTTGTTGAGAGATTCAACAGGACCCTAAAAGGGATGATTCATGGACTACCTGAAAAGCTTCGGCGGACATGGGATGTCCTGATACCCTGCCTCTTGTTCGCCTACAGAGAGGTCCCGCAGAAGGGGGTTGGCTACAGCCCTTTTGAACTTCTGTTCGGACATCCTGTAAGGGGACCCCTTTGTTTGGTAAAGGAAGGATGGGAGAGACCTCTCAAAAAGCCGGCATCAAACATTGTGGACTATGTGCTCGGTCTCCGCTCGCGGATGGCTGAGTACATGGAAAAGGCATCTAAAAACCTTGAGGCGAGCCAAGAATTACAGAAAGCTTGGCACGACCAAAAGGCTGTCCTGACTGTGTATCAGCCTGGACAGAAGGTGTGGGTGCTGGAGCCAGTGGCCCCAGCAGCACTCAAAGACAAATGGTCTGGGTCCCACACAATCATTGAGCAAAAGGGAGAGGTCACCTACTTGGTAGACCTGGGAACTCCCCGGAGCCCCCACCGGGTGCTCCATGTAAACAGGCTCAAGGCATATGTCGACAGGGAGGGCATGGGCTTGCTCATGGCCACAGATGAGGGACAGGAGGAGGAGAGGGACCCTCTCCCGGACCTGCTCTCTCAGAACCCTGACGATGGGTCAGTAGATGGTGTTGTCTTTTGTGGCAGCCTCTCTGGACATCAACAACAGGATTGTAAACAGGTTCTTCAATCCTTCCGACATATGTTCTCTCTGACACCCAGTCAGACCAATTGGTGTACCCATGAGGTCGACACTGGGGACAGTCTGCCCGTAAAGAGTAAAATCTATCGACAGCCTGATCATGTCAGAGACTGCATCAAGACAGAGGTGCAGAAAATGTTGGAGCTGGGAGTCATTGAGCCCTCGGACAGCCCCTGGGCTAGTCCAGTAGTTCTCGTGCCGAAACCTCACACTCAGGGCGGTAAGAAAGAGATGAGGTTTTGCGTGGACTACAGAGGCCTCAATGCAGTCACTACGACTGACGCCCACCCGATACCAAGAGCAGATGAACTTATAGACCGGTTGGCTTCGGCCAACTACTTAAGTACATTTGACCTGACAGCTGGGAATTGGCAAATCAGGTTAGCTGAGGAGGCCAAACCCAAAACAGCATTTTCTACCCCGGGTGGGCATTATCAGTTCGTGGTAATGCCCTTTGGTTTGAAAAATGCACCTGCCACCTTCCAAAGGCTGGTGAATCGAGTTCTCACTGGGTTGGACGACTTCTGTGCGGCGTATCTGGACGATATCGCTGTCTTTAGCTCCACCTGGGAGGATCACCTGGTCCACCTGAGGAAAGTGTTAGAGGCTCTGCAGAAGGCAGGCCTCACTATCAAGGCCACCAAGTGCCAGATAGGGCAGACACAGGTTGTATACCTGGGCCACCTTGTAGGTGGAGGCCAGGTTCAGCCATTGGAGAGCAAAATACAGGCCATCCAGGACTGGGCTCCTCCAACCACCCAGACTCAGGTTCGAGCTTTCTTGGGCCTGACTGGTTATTACCGGAAATTTGTCAGAAATTATGGATCCATTGTGACCCCGCTAAACGATCTGACAAAAAGATGCCAAAAAAAGTTCAGTGAACAGCGAGCTGTCAAAAGGCATTCGATGACCTAAAGCAGGCCATGTGCACAGCACCTATCCTAAAGAGTCCAGACTACTCCAAAACATTCATTGTCCAAACAGACGCTTCGGAGTTGGGTGTGGGAGCTGTTCTAGCTCAGCTGAATTTTGATGGTCATGACCAGCCCATAGCTTTTATTAGCAGGAGGCTGACCTCCAGAGAGAAGAATTGGTCAGCTATTGAGAGGGAGGCCTTTGCTGTGGTTTGGTCCCTGAAGAAGTTGAGGCCATACTTGTTTGGCACTCACTTCAAGATTCAGACCTACCATAAGACTCTCTTGTGGCTAAATCAAATGAAGGGTGAAAATCCCAAACTACTTAGGTGGTCCATTTCCCTACAGGGGATGGACTTCACAGTGGAGCATAGACCTGGCACTGATCATGGCAATGCAGATGGGCTCTCCAGGTATTTCCACTTAGAGCAAGAAGACTCACCTGGTCAAGGTTAGCTTATTGTCCCAAAGTTTGGGGGGGGGGGGTCATGTAGGAGAGTAGGGTCTGCAATCCTATGATCACCCAGATTTTTTGCTTTTGATTCATTGGTTTACGACTTTCCCCGGCTGTGGGCCTGCCACTCAGACCCACAGCCTAGCTGTTCTCTCTCGAAATTAACACACATGTACATTAGGTGCATCCACCAATTGGAACTGGGCCGCCTTATCAGTCCCTGTATCAGCATACCACAGGTATCCAGGGCATCGGTGTACCCAGGGCCTACCAGGGGCTGCAGCATGTATTATGCCACCCCTGGATGGCCACCCAAATCTGACACAACTGGCTGCACGACAGCTGGGGCAAGGTGGTGTAATCACCCGTTGCTGTAGGTGTAGTATTCCTATACCTAACCCTAAAATGGACACATGGATTCCTATCAGTCACTCCTATGGCAGGCCTTATCAATCCTGAAGGCAGAGTGCGGGGAATCATGTGGGATGGTGCTCTGGCGTGAGCTGAGCCCGTCGACGGCTTGCGGAACCAAGTCCTAATAGCCGTTCCATGGTGACGCGGGCCAACTACCTTAAAATGCATTATAATCCTCGCGGTTATTTGCTAACTTTGGCATCGCATCACCCACACATGTCGAGTAAGGTGTCATACGAATTGGAATACGAACCCCTCGCCAATTCTGGCGACGGGGTTAGCATTCCACCCTTCTAGAGGGACACGACATGGAAGTAACCTTGAACCCCGGTTAAAGTTGACTCAAGCCTCAGCATCACAAAATGGATGCTGCCACCAGACACAAGTCTGACCTCCTGCTGCTGGGAGACCTTCCAGCGAGGGGAGCTTGGACAAAGGGTTTCTTGTCGAGGGCGGTGTTAGCACCATCCCAGACAGGGTTTGTGTATCCCAGGTAGGCAGGGCTGAAAGGAAGGTGATTGCAAGTGGCACCCCGGTGCTCACTGTGCATAGCCCGGCTCAAACCAGTTTCGGGGGCACACCAGCCCCTGAGCTGGGGCGAAGCCGGACAAAGGATAGGGGTGTAACCACCCCCCTCCTGGCCCCACCCATAGGTAGGACTTAGTCACGGGCCAGCCCCTTTTCCTAGAATAAAGGTGGGAGCGGGTCCCCTTCCCAAATTGGATAATTCTGAATCTTGAACTACTTTCCACGAAAGGAACTCTTGACTTTTTCTGAAGACTCTCCCTTGTGGCTAAGGAGTAGCCACCCTGCACCAGCAGGCACCACCTAAGCGCTTGCGGTTTGCTGTACGTCTCTCCTACAGAACAAGACTGCCCAGCTCGACGAGACCCGGGTTCCCTGCCATCTCTGACCTCTACCTACGTCGTCAGCCCAGCTGAGATTCGTAGGTGTGACGAGACCTGCGGGACCGGCCATCTTCAGAACCTGCACGACGCTTATCTAGCGCGCCCACCGAGGGACCCTCGAGTGAGTGCACCTAGGGTTTGAGAAGCCCTAACCCTGAGCGGCTCCAGCACCGAAGTCTGCCTCCCCAGCATCCACGAGATCTACGTGGGGGGCCCTTCTGCTCCTTGCGGCTCACCGCGTTGTCCGACCACTCGCCGACCGGCTTGTGGCCCTCTTCACGACGCACCACGACAGTTTTCATCACTGGTCTGGTTGCTCCAGACTGGCTCTTGCTCCCCTTCAACAGAGGAGTACCTCGGACCCTCCTGGTCCACTCCAGACGCCATCTTGACTCCACCGCGTGGGCTTGCCACTGCCAAGATCCGCTGCCCCATCCCTGAGCCCAGCATCATCGACAGCAGACACCTTCGTGGGACAGCTCCCCTCCATCCTGGTCGCCGCCGCGCCTCCTGGTCCGAGGAACAGCCGAGTCCGACGTCATCCACTCACCTTGTCGAGGTGACTTCAGCCGGTACCTTCCTGGTACTCCCCCGATCGCTGGCTAGCGGTTGAGAACTGAGTCCCCTCTGCTTTCAGGTTTCCTTCATCACCGATCCAGGCTTGGATCTCGCTGAACATCGACACTGGTCGCCTGCCAGCAACTTCTTCTTTCAGGCTCCCGAGACTACAACAAGGACTCCCGACATCTTGCTGAACCCCACGCAGCCGCAGCCTCTGGCTAGGTAACTCGAGCATCTCGGTGCTCCATCGTAGGTTCACTCTGCAAGTGTCCAGCTCCTCTCCCGTTTAGTCCAACTGATCGGATTCCTCCGGAATCAGTAACTTTAGACTCTTTAACCTCTCCCATTCCACTTGCAGTGTAAATGGTTTCGTGCCCTTCGGGCATTTGTGTAAATTGTGCGACTAGAAGTATTCTCCTAAGAGTTTTGTATTGTGCTTAGCTCCCTGACTCATAAAGAGCCAGGGTAGTCTTGTTATAAATAAATATCCTTTATTTTCATAACAACTTGTGTGGTGTCCTTTCACTTGGCGTTCAAGGGGTATATGTGATGGTAAACAGCTGGCTTAACACGCCCTCTAGAGTTTAGCCTGAAGACTGCTCTTGTCCACGCTACTAGGATAGCTGGTCTATAAGGTTGACTTACAACCAATCATCAATAAGGGTCGTTTGGAATGATACACAGTGATCACTAGAATAGTGAGCACTACATATCAGGCCAACTTCTCACAGGTGGCTTTCCGGATGCGTGGAACTGTGGCGAGGGCGAGGATGGCTGAGCGGAGGCTGCGGGTGGGGGTGTAGAAGCTGAGTCGACCGTTGAGGTATGCTGGTCCGGCGTTGTGTAGGGCTTTGTGTGCGTGGATGAGGAGTTTGAAGGTGATCCTCTTGTTGACGGGGAGCCAATGCAGGTCTCTCAGGTGGGGTGTGATGTGGTTGCGTCGGGGTACGTTAAGGACCAGTCGTGCCGAGGCGTTCTGGATGCGCTGAAGCCGTCTCAGGAGCTTGGTTGTTGTTCCTGCGTAGAGGGCGTTCCCGTAGTCCAGTCTGCTGGTGACGAGGGCCTGGGTGACGGTTTTTCTCGTGTCGGAGGGGATCCAGTTGAAGATCCTGCGGAGCATTCGGAGGGTGTTGAAGCAGGATGCGGAGACGGCGTTGACCTGCTTGGTCATGGTGAGGGCAGAGTCGAGGATGATCCCCAGGTTGCGTGTGTGGCCGGTGGGTTCTGGGGCTGTTCCTAGCGATGTTGGCGACCAGGAGTCGTCCCAGGCTGAGGGGGTGGAGCCGAGGATGAGGACCTCCGTCTTGTCTGAGTTCAGCTTCAGTCTGCTGTCCTTCATCCATTCGGCGACGGCCTTCATTCCTCTGTGGAGGTTGGTTTTGGCGGTGCGGGGGTCTTCGGTGAGGGAGATAATCAGCTGGGTGTCGTCGGCGTAGGAGAAGATGTTGAGGCTGTGCTGTCGGGCGACGCGGGCGAGTGGTGCCATGTAGATATTGAACAGCGTCGGGCTGAGGGATGATCCCTGTGGAATGCCGCAGATGATCTTGGTGGTCTTGGAGCAGAAGGGTGGGAGGCGAACTCTCTGGGATCTGCCGGAGAGGAAGGATGTGGTCCAGGCCAGGGATTCCGGCGTCCGGAAGGCGTGCTGTTAGGGTGCAGTGGCAGACTGTGTCGAAGGCAGCGGATAGGTCCAGAAGGATGAGGGCGGCTGTTTCTCCTTTGTCCATAAGGATCCTGATGTCGTCGGTTGCGGCGATGAGGGCGGTCTCGGTGCTGTGGGTGCATACAATATGTCAAGATTTACCACCATTATGTATGGTGGGCACCCTAGTGCAATGCATCCCATCATATATCAAGACCTTCTGCCATTGTGCATGCTCAGATTTGCCCATCACCTAGTAATCCTCAGTGTGTGTCCAGATGTGCACCATAACTCACTAATCCTAACTAAAAGTTTCGATTAACCCCATTACTTGTTATTCTTAGAGATATTTAAATGCTCCCCATCGCACCTATATCCTTAGTGCATGTTCAGATCTTCGCTATCACGTCTTGGCTGCCTGCCCACATGTGCAGCATCAGGACCTCCCATCATTGAGAAGTCTTGGCTGCCTGCCCACATGTGCAGCATCAGGACCTCCCATCATTGAGAAGTCTTGGCTGCCTGCCCACATGTGCTGCATCAGGACCTCCCATCATTGAGAAGTATTGGCTGCCTGCCCACATGTGCAGCATCAGGACCTCCCATCATTGAGAAGTCTTGACTGCCTGCCCACATGTGCTGCATCAGGACCTCCCATCATTGAGAAGTCTTGGCTGCCTGCCCACATGTGCAGCATCAGGACCTCCCATCATTGAGAAGTCTTGGCTGCCTGCCCACATGTGCTGCATCAGGACCTCCCATCATTGAGAAGTATTGGCTGCCTGCCCAAATGTGCAGCATCAGGACCTCCTATCATTGAGAAGTCTCGACTGCCTGCCCACATGTGCTGCATCAGGACCTACCATAATTGAGAAGTATTGGCTGCCTGCCCACATGTGCAGAATCAGGACCTCCCATCATTGAGAAGTCTTGGCTGCCTGCCCACATGTGCAGCATCAGGACCTCCCATCATTTAGAAGTCTTGGCTGCCTGCCCACATGTGCAGCATCAGGACCTCCCATCATTGAGAAGTCTTGGCTGCCTGCCCACATGTGCAGCATCAGGACCTCCCAGCTAATGGCGCTCAAATGCTTATCAGTCATTAACTTGTGTTTAATTGGAGGCTTGACAAGTGTTATCCACATAAAACAATTTATTTCATTCTACATGAGTTCATGAGTCCCAAAACATTATTGATCCATATTTCAATTTTTATTAGCCCCCCCTGAAATTCTGGGCCCTATTGCATTCTAGAGTCCATCCTTTTTTAGGGGCTAGTGGATGGATATTATGCCTTGAAGTTAACATGGCCATGATATGGGGAGCAGTATCAGGTCCACACAGGATTATTATGAGTCAGCAGGACTGGGGGCTCAGAACAGGATGGGTGGCTCAAGGCTCTTGGCTGCCCCAATTCTTTTGGGTCTTTCGAGAGACATCTTTAGCTGTCTGCTAGAGCTCACGTCATCAACACAAAACTACACAGAGAGGGCCTTTGTGTCAGCTTCCTTCACCCATTGCTTAGGTAAAGTGTCACTCATACTTTGGATCAGCCCACAGAGGTATTAGTGTGGCTACAGACATCATTAGACGTCTGCCAGTGCTCATGTTTTCAAAATAAAAATATACATTAAGGTGCTTTTGGTCAGCCCCTTTCAGATATTAATTTGTTTGGTGGAGTCCGCCTGGGCTGGTTGATCTCCTCTTTTCTGTTCCTGCTGGCCATAGACTGGTTCATGAAGACATCCACCGCAAGGAGAAGAAATGGGATCTTGTGGGCTCCTTGGATGCAGCTTGATGATCTGCACTTTGCAGACGACCGGACCCTCCTCTCCCATACCCATCTGCAGATGCAAGAGAAGCTCAACTATGTGGTAGCCATATCAGCACAACTTGACTTTATAATCCACAGGGGAGAAACCAAGTTCCTGAAGGCTAACAAGGCCAGCACAAATGCAGTCACTCTTGCAGGCGATGCACTGGAAGAGGTTGAGACCTTCACCTACATGTGCAATGTTATAGACAAGCCAAGTGGCACCGACGGCTACATCAAGGCAAGAATCGGCAAAGCAAGAGCTGCCTTCATTCAGTTGAAGAAGATCTGACGCTTCAAGGACTTAACACTGCAAACCAAGATCAGGCTCTTTAACACCAAAGTAAAATGGGTTCTTCTGTATGGATGTATGGAGTAGACCCTTGGAGGGCAACAGTGACCAACAAACTTCAGACCTTCATCAACACCTGGCTGAGGAAAATACCCCAAATCCACCTGCCAAACACCATCAGCAACAATGACCTATGGCAGCAGACTTTCCAAATTCCTACTCGTGAAGAAATCAGGAAAAGACGCTGGGGCTGGATCGGTCACACCTTGCGTAAACCCGCATCAAACACCACCAGGCAAGCCCTGATCTGGAACCCTCAACGGAAAAGGAAAAGAGGAAAGCCAAGAAACACCTGGTGTCGAGGCCTTGAGGCTGACTCCAAGGAAATTGGTTTCACCTGGAGTCAGATTGAAAGAATAGCCCAGGACAGAGAGGGCTGGAGAGTCCTGGTTGACGGCCTATACCCCATGAGGAGGTAGCAGGCATAAGTAAGTACACATTAGAGTTTTTTTTTTAAATGAGTGCACAGCTCCAATCTGCACCTGTACGGAGGCACAGAACGTATACATGATACAGTACTTGTTATTCAGATTACATGTAGGGCTTACACATGCTCTTACAGATGTGCTTTAAATACCCACGTATCTACCTTATAGGTTGTCGACTGCTGTCAACAGGATACCTAAGACTGAGATTTAACCTACCTTTGGACAACTGAGGAACCGATACATACACCTGTTTTTCAGGGAATTGTGTTGTCAACACATGTACTAACTGAGTGAGTGGGCTAGAAATGCATTCATCTAAGTGTACAAAAATGGTACAAACTATGCTGTTAACGCAGTGTCATTTTAAGGATTTTTGAGGCCCCGGGCAAAACTTATTTAGGGGTCCCTTCAATGAAACAAATTTGAATTCTATTACCCATGTCCATTAAAGCATGCGTGATATCAAACAATACTAAATTATATTATGTTCAACAGTGTCACACAAAAACAGTTGGAATATGTCTTGCCTGGTACATTGGGTTGAGAGACAGAGTCAAAGATAGAGGTAGGCAGAGAGGAAGTGAGGTTTAGATAGAGAAACAGAATTGGTCAAAGAGATTGGAAACTTCCTTTCCTTGGAGTCCGTTTGGCAATTGCCACGCCTTAAAACTTATCTAAATTAACATGCTGAAAAGCTTCCGTATAACAGTGTATGGCTAAACAAGTTCGGGTCAAATAGAGTGGTGTATATTTTCTGGGGGCTTCCCTTCTTGCATCTCGTCTAAGTGTATCCGGAATCGAGACACCCCGGTAGTGCTAAAGATGGACAGTAGAAAACAAGGAGTTCATCTTTTCCAAAGGAGCATCTTGAGGCAAACTGAGAAGGTTAAAATAAGTATACACTGGAAGGTGCTGAGTTCAAAATTATGTACACACACTAAATAAGTTTTTTCTGTTTGTTTTTTTGTACTCACTGTAGTCTGTACAAGAACACAAAGGCTCATCTGGCTTCTAAAGTGTCTCCAATATTGAATCAACTGACCCTGTGCAAACTGCTCAAAAGAAACAAAAGAACAAAAGCATACTAAAATATATAATTTATTACCACATTATCAAAAACATACATAAATGTATATTTATACATTTAAACATGCTGCTTTCATCATCATACGAAAGACCACATTCAAACCTCCCACAACTCTCTTGGTTTTGCAACTCTTTCTCATTGCTCATTAGCATGAAGGCTTGTTCCCCACTGTTGCTAGATCATGAAGCAGTTCCAGGCTGCTATGGCTGGGATCTCTGAGAGCCAATCAGAGCAGCG
This sequence comes from Triturus cristatus, assembly GCF_964204655.1. NCBI lineage: Eukaryota > Metazoa > Chordata > Amphibia > Caudata > Salamandridae > Triturus > Triturus cristatus. Next base: position 1,181,357,135 of record NC_140594.1, on the reverse strand, counting down.
CTGTGAAGCTGAAAGAACCGCTTCTGGAGGAGAGTGCAGAGAGAGTGCAGGTGTGGGTTGCAGGAGGCCGGCCCTTTAACAGGGAAGAATGGCAGTGTTATGTAAACAATGCTCCTCTCTTGCAGATGATTTTTGAAGCCATGCATAACATAAAATTATAGATGGGTAAAAAGTGGATATGGAGATGCTTTTCACCTGGGGTTCAAGCTTTGCTCTTGTTGTCTATGATGTAATTCACAACCACTTAGCGAGGCACATCCCCATAATTCACTTTTGACCCTTCAATAACACTACATGCTCTGCATGGCTCTCACCCAGAGGCAGAATGACCGTAGTGGGCATCGGCGCATTTTCCAGGTGGGCCGGAAGGGTGGGGGCCGGTTTATCGAGTGGTGGGGGCCAGTTTTTATTACTGGGGGCTGGTTTTGCAGCGGTGCTGTTTCTCACTAGCACATCCCCCTTCCCCCCAGACCGGTCCAGCAGAATAGCCAGGGCTGGTTTGTGTACCCAGTGCAGCCAGTGTGAATGCCAGGTTCTAAATCTGTAAATTCACTGCTGTGACGTAGCAAAAGTAGTTAACAAAAGCTGTTACCCACTGTTGCTATGTCATAAAGGAATTCCAGACTGCTCTGGAAGGGCTCTCACAGGGCCTGGCAGTGCCACGCTGGTAGGGAAGGGGATGGGGATAGAAGGCATAGAGGATTCTGGCTATGGGCAGCAGCTGGCCAATTGTTTTTTGGGGACAGGGAGCAGAGCCCATGTTATATGTCTCCCTATTGCTCTTCTGCTCTTGCCTAGAAATTGAAAGCAGGGGGAGATTTTTTGGGTTGGTGTTAACTCCAGAGGGCAGAGCTTTCAAAAAACTGTGTGGAGCCATTTAAGAAAGTGAGTTCTTCATTTCATACTAGGCCCTTAGGCTACAGCAACAGCAGGCAGGCCCTATCAGGGCTCCATTCTCCCTCCAACTGTCCCTATTAACATCCATGATGTGGTAGCATCTTGGTATTTGTATAGCGCATATTTCTCCTGAAGAGGCACCCTAAGCGATTTTGTAGACAGGAAGCATGCCATCCCAACAAATATTCACACCAAGCTGATATGTGAATATATCGCACAGCATAAAGAACATGTTCTGTTCTGGATTCGAGCTCTTGCCTTCAGGCAGACCAAGCATTGCAGACTACGGCGAAAACACTGAGCCAGGGATCAGACTGACTATCAGAAGGAAAAAACACAACCCAAAAGTCTACCTGCAAACTGAGAACCTGTAATGATGGTGACACTACTGATGGAAATCAGGTCCCTGATTAGACAGAACCACTACTAGGAAACTGTCAAAATGATCCCCCAAAACATCCTGATATGTAATGGCAAAATCATGAAAAGTCCAGCTCCAAAGTGCACAACAGTCTTCCTGGAGGCTTGGACCAGCAATCCAAAGGGACAAATCACCAGCATTAAGAGGGCTCTGCACAAAAGGGCACTAAAAGCAAAGATGTGGAGTATAAGTCTATATTAGGGAAGGCGTAGGTAACACGTGTCACTGTTGGAGAGACATGGATTGCAGAACTTAAATAGCAACCATCATCCTAAACTAATCAGTCCTTGGAACCTATTCATAAAGGTAAATTTGGTCATACACTTACATCTGAACTTACAACAGGATTTACCCTTCTTAGACCTGCCAGAAATTCACAAAGTAATTCATGGCCAGCATAAGCCAGTGGCGGCTGGCATTACTCGTGAGTGATGGCAGAGGGATTAGCGGGGGGAGGTTGAGCAGTGGTTGGAAAAAAAATAAAAGAAACTTACCGTGAGGCCGGATTCCACGTCTCTGCTCCTGATCTCCTGTGTCCGACTCCAGGACCAGGAAGCAGGCAGCCAGGCTCCCTCCCCTAAGTCAATCACAACGCTGCAATGCAGCGTTGTGATTGGTCTGAGCGCCGAGACACATCGCTCAGCCAGGAGCTCGAGGGGTGGGCATATTCTCCATGCTGGCTGTAATGTAGCCTGCATGCAGAACGGGGAAAGTGTGCATGACTGGTTTGGGCCGCCCAAGAAGGCCGACCGAACAGTCATTGTGCACATAGGAGTGGGCAAACCCCTACTCACCTTCTCTGAAAGCAGAGCAGCCCTGCCCACCCGCCCACAAAGCAGGAGGGCACGAAGCATAAAATGATAATACCTCTAAGTTATCATTTTATGTTTCTACTTGACACTGCTTAAAAGCAGTGAGGCGACGCTCCTCCGCCATAGCGGAGGGGCCACCACTGGCATAAGCCCATTTACCAGTGCGGAAATCTCTACATCTGTAAATATCCATCAAGGGCTGGGAGTCAGGGCATTCAAAGGCGTGGTTAGCCTTGGAAGTTTGTGGAAGGCTAAAAGCCCACAAACAAGTAGGTGTGCAGGTGTTTACAAACTACTACCATTCCCCAGTCTAGCCTGGAAAGGGTTATATATTTATTTCAGCCAAGTGATGGAGTAAATACTCTTTCTAGGGTGGAGATGGAAATTGATCATAGGGGTGCACAAGCATGGTTTCTCAGCAGAAAAAATATTTACCCCACAGCGAAATATATAAAATATTTTTTACAGGGAATTCGGTTCCACCTGTGGAGAGTTCTCCATTACAGAGAAGTCCATACAGAGGAAATAGAATCCAGAAAAGTGTGTGAAATTCCATGGAATCCATATGCAAAGCTGCACCTGGTGCTGCTTTCCATGTGGAATTCAACTAGAGTTTGTGAACAGCACAATGTAGTAACAGAGCCTCATAAATCACTAACAGGGAGCGGAGATTGCGTAACCACCCCCTCAAAGAGTCTCTCTTGGAATCCTGTCTAGAGCCAACCTACCCCCCAAGCTGACTAGAGCATAGCAACTTGGGGGCAGCCAGAATTTGATGACAACAATAAACACAAGCATTGGCAAAGCCAATAGATCTTGCCTATGCAAGAGCTGTTGGCTTTTCCAATTTGTTTTAGCCATGCTGTACACCAACATGGATGCTGTTCGAAATGGGGAAACATTAGTGGCATAGATGAGAGTGGCATAGAGTGGAGCAGAGTCTCATAGAGTGGAGTGGTGTAGAGTGGAGAGGAGTGTCATAGAGAGGAGGGTCATAGAGTAAAGTGGCATAGAATAGCGTAGAGTAGAGTGGAGTGGCAGGACGTGGTGTGGAGTGGAGTGGCATAGAGTCAAGTGGAGGGTTGTGGAGCAGTGTAGAGTGGAGAGGAGTGTCATACAATGTGGTAGAGTAGAGTTTCGTAGAGTGGAGTGTCATGTAGTAATGTTTAGTGCCGTGAAGTAGAGTGTGGTATCATGAAGTTGATTTAGATGTCATGGAATATAGTGGAGTGTCGTAGATTATAGTGGACTAGAGTGGAGTGTCGTGGAGGGTCAGAATGGAAGGTTGAGGAGTGGAGGGTCATAGAGTGTTATGGAGTGGAGTAGCAAGCCCAAAGTAAGGAGATCGTGGCTTGCACACTACTTCTAGATCAAAACGGGGTCAAATATTTCTGTGTGGAGGTAGAAAAGTTTTTTTACTTTAACATAGGCACTGCTCGTTTATAAATTGTATGGGGCACCTTTAAAGCATTCTTAAGAGGGAAGATAACTAGTCTTTCATATTTAAAAAAAAGAAGGTATGAAGAAGAAGTGAATTCAATAGAAGTGCTACTGCTGCAAGTTGTAGAACAATGCTTAGCGCAACCCACAAAGAGAATGAGAAAATAATACCAGAGGAAAAGCTTTTAGAATTGAGAGAGAAACTCAGGGGCTCATTTACCAGCCCAGTGCATCGCCGGAACGCCACTTTTTGGGATATTCTGGTGGTGCACAGGGATTAGCCATATCTACAAGGCTACGTGACTTCTCAGGGCCTTGTAGATATGGAGTGAGGCAATGCAGCGTAAGTTGCTGCATTGCCTCACATTTTGATAGGGAGGCGAGACCATGGGCACTATGGTGGGTGTCCCCATGTAAGGTCCAAGGCATTTGACACAGTCTCAGATTTACAACAAGTTGTAAACCTGGGAATGCGTCAAAAGCCTCCACCTCCACACATAGAAAGAGGAAATCACCTCCATTGGTTATTTTTGTGCAGGAAGGTATTGTTTCCTGCAAAAAACAATCATCCCTTCAACGCAGACACCCTTGCACCATGGTGCAAGGGTGCTTGTGTTGGCGCATGGCAGCCAATTGTTACAGCACATTCATGCCCTTTTCTTTTGCTGTAGGGCAGCACAGCCGGGAAGGCTTACAGCGCTGCCCTGCGGAAAAACATTGTAAATAAGGCTCTCAATCTTGCATTGGAATCTAGAGGCAAAGGGTGGGAAGCAAGTAAGGCGGCCCACTTCGAATATGGAGAGAACTGTGGAAACCTATTGCCTTGGAAAATTAAAACAGATCAAGTCAGAAACATCATCTGAGAAATGAAAGGTAGTGAGTCTGGCTCTGCATTGACCAGCAAAGAGGATATTGGAAAAGCCTTTCCCGGTTCTTTTAGAGACCTATACACAGAAGATGTGATTACAACCGCGGAGAAGATTAACAGTGGGCAGGACTTGAGCCACCGGGTAAACTTAGTGAGGAAGCAAATGGGACTTAGAATAGTGATATCACTCAAACTGGTTTTCCAGTGGAAATTTATAATGCGTTAGTTGACTTAGTATAACCAATAATGACAAACTTATTCGGGGAGATTATTGAAAATGGAAACTCTCTAACGCTTTCCTGAATTGAAGCTATTTTTACATTCATTCTCAAGCCAGGGGAGAACTCCAGCAAACTGGGACCTATACAGACCTATATAACATCTAAACAGCATTTATAACATCTTTGCTAAAGTATTAAGTGGGCGGCTGAACCAGGTAATAGGAAGTCTATATTTAAGGTTCAACTAGCAGTGCTGACACTAGATGTGACTAAGGCTTTCGATAAGGTCAATTGAACGCACTTGAACATGGTTTTAAAACAGTGCAACCTGGGAGGGAACTTTTGCAGGGCAGGGCATTCGATATATCAAGCCCCCTGTGCCAGAATACTGGTAAATGGAAACCTGACCATGTCCTTTCAAATGCAAAATGCAATGCAGCGCGCGCTACGAAATTCATTTTATTTATTTAATTGTTTACTTACCTCCAATTATCAATTTTCCGGTTTTTAGTACCCCCCACCCTGCCCCTCCCCCACCCCACCTCTCTGCCCCACGGAACTTCCTCCACGGGCCGCGGCTGTTCAAATGACTAGAGGCACGATCCAAGGATGCCCACTTTCTCCGCTCTTGCTTAATTTATATATTAGCCTCTGGCAGGTAAGATCAGGCGGGAGTCCGCAATTGTTCCTTTCACTTGTAACGGATGGGCCAAAAAAGTCTCCTTGTATGCAGATGAACTCATGATCTGTCCCTCAGACCTGCAAACTGCTCTGCCAGTCTTCGAACAGTTGACAACAGATATTGGAAAGGTGTCAGGATATTCTGGAAACTCCACAAGATCTGAGATAATGGCCTGGAGTGTGTTGGAGGGCAACATGCTGATTAGGAATGAGATGAAATAGCTAGGCGTGAAAATCACGCTGGATGCTGGTATGAATCCTGGGGTAAATGTTTCCAAAGCCCTGGCTGAGGTGAGTAAACTGATGAAGGGTTGGGCTCACCTCCCGTTGACTCTCTTGAGCAGAATTACCTTGATAAAATGATCATCCTACCTAAATTCACGTTCTTCTTTAACACGACTGCGCAAGATTTAAAAAAGGAGTGGCCAGCGAGGCTACAGGGAACCATCAGTAGCTTTATATGGGCCTCAAAGGGAGCAAGGATTTCCTGGAAAAAGCATTGTCGAAAACATCATAAGAGGGGACTGACACCACCGGATATGCAATATTATGCCTGGGTGTCTGTTAAAAAATTGCAGAATGCTTCATAATAAGCCAGATTGCTCGGAGATTGGTATACTCACGTATTGAAGTGGGATGAAATAACTGGGGGGGGGGGGGGGTCTCTCGAAGGGGCGTGACCAATGCAATTAATGGCGTGGCTTAAACACACATGAACTAAAAATCTGTGCTTAGCATAGTGTGCCGCCTGACTGATATTTTGCTGCGTCTGCCGTTGCATCCAGCTATAAAATATAAGTAACATTACACCTACAAGCCAGGACTATTGGCTTTGTCAATGGTTGGTAGTTCCATATCTTAAATAAGCACCAAATACGGCTTTGTTGTATACAACATTAAAAATGCTTTCGTTCTGACATGATGAGACTGTGAAAGAACTATAAGGAGTCTCTTTGAAGTTACATTAAAGGCAGTGAAGGGGGGGGCGCTGCTGCAGAGTTAAGATTTTCTTCTTCACCCTGAGGATGAGGGCAAAAATGGAGAGCCCGATTTGGACCCTCCTCAGCACCTGCTTTTTAGAACTGCCATTGCTGAGCACCGGCAGGACCCGGCCCACTTAAAGGCCTGGATATACATCTAAAAGCTACGCTAAAATATGTCAGAGGAAGGAAGACCCACCTCTTGCAAAAGTTTTGAGGTGCTAAATACTACAAGAAGGTGAGGCTAAAGGCGCTACAATCAATGGCTGTGTTATAGGTGCAAATTAGAAAGAAATCAAGACTCATACTATAGCAAAGCGTCACCTATATGGGACTCCCTGGGCACACCGGAGTCGGTAGAGGTAAGTTGGCTCTTCCTTTAAAAAGGCAGGCACACAATGTTGGGGCCAACTAACACAGGAGCGGAGACCACTTGCATGGATTAACTTCAAAGAGAATACAGATCGGAATCTATCGAGGTTTAGGTACTTACAAGTAATAAGCTGGTTTCACAGTACCAACAATATGGTCGGGAACACTAACAAACTGGAAGAACTGTTGGAACAGCAGGTGCCAAGGATAAAGGAAGTTTCTATATGGTATTGGTCGTTGGGGGAGATATCCGATGGGGGACTTTGGTTTACCGAAAGATCTATGGGGAGGAAACTTACTGAGCACACAGTTAACCTACCTATGGCATGTATCAATACGCATATTATACAGCACGGTGAAGCCCGCTTTTTTAAGGAGAAACCATCTCTTTTCCCTCCACAGACCATACTGGACACCACATGGGTTTCAAAGATGAGAAAAGGAGGTCCAACCAAATGCTTGAAATTTGATCTGGAGAAGGCGAGCTAACTACATATGTGTGTGGAATGCTTAAAGATTAAACTGTTTGGAGAAAAAGTGGGTAAAGTAATGAGCATTCTGGGAGCTAATGTGAAGGTAAGCCTCTCCTTATTATCTGTGGTGCCTTAGGGGGTCCCACGATTTTGACTAAGGACAAGAATAGATTATTATTCTATGCGGTTCTGTTGGCACGAAGAGAAATCTGTAGGCAATGGGTTTCGACTTTAGCCCCATCCATTACTGAATGCGTACATTCATTGATATATTCTTCAAAATTAGACTCTATAGCAGAGGTCTTCAAACCTTTTGATGCCGCAACCTCTCTGTCAAACAATTGTAAGCGTAAGGACCCCCTCCTGACAAAACTTTCTAGAACTAGGTCCTCCTCATCATTGGCAACTATCGACAACCATAAACACCACCAATTCCCACAGCAAATCAATTTTTACATTGGGCAAATAAATTGAACAGTGTTTAGCAAACCAAAGGTCAGTAAGCGTGGGGGCGTGCTCAAAGGTGTGGCTAAAACAAAAGGCCTCATTTATGAGGAATCGGCCTAGGGCAGCGCCGCAAGTCTTCTTGCTATGCTGCCCTATGCCAATGTGAAAGGGCGGGAATGCACTGTATTTATTAAATATGGAGCCTTCCTGTCCTTTTCCCCTGCGTAGGTGCACAAATTGCTGCCTAACGCCAACATAGGCAGGATTGTTTTTGTGCAGGAAGGGGCACCTTCATGCAGAAAAAGAATCCTGAGACGGGTTTTCCTCTTTCTATGTGTGCTGCAGAATGCAGCGCACATAGAAAGAGGAACGCACATAGAAAGAGGAAAAACAAGGAGAAATGAAAACATTTCTCCTCGTTACGCCTGCTGTGGGGAGGCATACGGTTTTGGCGCTGCCCCAAATTTACATGGTTTTACAAATCTGGGGCAGCGTCAAAATCCATGGGTGTTGCCTGGGAACACCCACTGCAACGCCCATGGAACGCCTACGTGACATCGTGTAAGGCAACACAGCGACTTGCATTGCTGTGTCTTACTCCATATCTATGAGGCCACGCACAGCCACGCAGGGTGACTTTGCGTCGCCTCTTGATATGATTGAGACGCTTGTGCCGCCAAAGCTTCAAAAAAAGTGACGCTCCGGCGGCACTAGCTTCTCATAAATCAGCCCCAAAATATTTTGTTCGTTTTTTAGGTCTTTCCCATCAGGTAGCTACATATAAAATAATGGATAGCTTAAATGAAAAATACATTTACTTAATGGGAAATGCACGGTAGTACATTATGAAACCTCTTTTATTTAATGCTCTGCTGAGGTCTGTGTGTGACCAGATAGACACAGAATTAAATTTGGTTGGCGCAGTGGAGAATAGTGGCTTGTGTATTTTTAGTACTATGAGGTCACAGTCTGTGACAGAAAGCACTGAGAATGTGTAAGTCGTTATTTTATACTTGCATTACACACATTTTAATAAAGACTGCTACAAACTGTGCAAATAGTTTTAGGATAAAATGTAGCTTCCAAAATGTAGATTTGAGTGATAAAAGATAATAACTAAAGCTTTTTAGGTCTCGCCTACTCAGCGCGCATGCACTGCGTAGGAGACCTTTAGCCATCGTTCAGCTCTTTTTCGACGCACAAACTCGTGCTTGTGGCGGCATACACCTTGCGGGAGCGGGCAGGGGTGCACCACAAGCACGAGTATGTGCTTCGAAAAAGAGCAGACTGCGCGCGCACGCACACACGCACGCACCACTCCCGGGCTTGATAAGATAAGAGTTTAAGGTGTTTTCTCAGGTTCTTTGTAATCCTTCCCGATGTGCTGTCTCTCTATCTTAATTGAATTACTTTAAAATGAAATCGATTAATATAAATTAGCAATGACGAGCACAAGCACAAGTGCTTTAAAATAGCTGCTGCTTGTGCTCTTTTGAAAGATGGGAAATTACAGGTTTTCAGAACATGCAGATTTAAGTCTTCACTATAATTGTTTCTTTTATTTGTTCTACATGTATTTATTTGCATACAATAATGTAGTATTCTCAGAGCATTAGGAATAGCCACAAATCGTTAAACTCTGCAAACATGTACGGGTTTTATATCCGAACCATTGTCACAATGAAAGTTGAGATTTAGAGTACTCACCCTAACTGCAAATGCATTGCATTAATGGCTGACTCAATCTCACTGACTATCACACTCTCACTGACACTCTCACAGACTCTCACTCTCTCACACTCTCACTGACACTCTCACTCTCTCACACTCTCACTGACACTCTCACTGACACTGACACTCTCACTGACACTTACACTATCACTCTCACTCACACTCACACTCACTCACACTGACTCACTCATGCTGACTCTCTCACTCTCACTGACTCACTGACTCTCTCACTCAGACTCATTCTCACTGACAGACTCTCCCACTCTCACTCTCTCACTGACTGACTATCCCACTTTCTCACTGAGACATCAGTAGTACTTCCTTTGATATGGACTGACCATCAAGCTATAATTTTTAGGATCAAACTGTTACCACTCAAACTCTCTCAGAATAAAGTCTGCCCGCCAGTGGGGGCACGGACGTGGAATAAGGCAGATATGCCGTATTTTATTAATCTCCTGATGTCATCTATTCCAGAAAAAACAGGTGATACTGAGACCATGTGCACAAATTTTCAGGAATGGATTTTAAAGGCAGCCAACCAAGTTGCACCTGAAAAATATCATCGCCCCAATAGAGCTACGCCATCTGCTCAATGGTACACAGAGGAACTGCGCCTCCAACGTCAGTACTGTAGAAATCTTGAAAGGCGCTGGAGGAAACATTACAGTCCCTCTGCTAAGCAAGATTATAAGAGCGCTCTAGCAATCTACAAAAAAGCCATCAACACGCAAAAGAATCTTTTTTACACTGGCCAAATTGAACAAGCACACAACTCAGCCAGGATGCTCTTTCAAGTTGTGAATTCTCTTTCCAGTCCAAAGGGACCTATAATTGAGAACTCGCAGGAACTATGTGATTCATTAGCCACTTTCTTCAAAACCAAGGTGATGGACATCTATTCCACTTTCTCTAATGAACAGGCAGGAAAAACTGATGCTACACCCATCATTTATTCAATACCCAATAACTCCTCTTTTGATCAGTTTCAGCCAGCTACCGAAGATCAGATCAGTGTGCTGATCTGTAAGATCAAATCAGGTTCCCCACTTGACACTTGCCCACCTACAACAATGAATAAACTACAGAACGTTATCACACAGCCGCTAACTGAAATATGTAACTCCATATTTAAATCTGGTGTCTACCCAGCAAGCTGGAAGAAGGCCATTGTTAAACCTTTAATTAAAAAACCTTCCTTAGACCCCACTATTTCGTCCAACTACAGGCCTATTGCCTGCCTCCCCTTCACGTCAAAAATCATAGAGGCAACTATGAATAAACAGCTCTTTTTTTTTTTTTTACTCACATGCACCTAAGCAGCAGTAGGCTAGAAATTACATGCACATCCACATCTTAACAATTTCTTTGAAAAAGGACCCTATAGTGCTCTCAAACCAGATACCCCCTCTGCTTTTAGGAGGAACAATTGACCCGTCGAGAAAACCAAAAGGTATTCAACTAAGGTCACACCATTAATCACAAAACGTTTGAGGCAGACATAGGTATCCGTTACACATGTATTCACAGAGTCAGAGTGAATATAAATTCAAAAGTCCACAAACAGATCCAGGATGTAATTCGGTTTTCATTATTTATTTTTCTTTCTTGTATTTTCCAAATGACATTACATAGACATAACAGCCGACACGTGTTTCGTCCATCCGGACTTTTTCAAGGCTGTGAACAAATAGATACAGACATACCAATTACAAAACACATACATATACTATTATATATAATTTTAATGATTAAAACTGGAAAATACAAGAAAGAAAAATAAATAATGAAAACCGAATTACATCCTGGATCTGTTTGTGGACTTTTGAATTTATATTCACTCTGACTCTGTGAATACATGTGTAACGGATACCTATGTCTGCCTCGACCGTTTTGTGATTTATGAATAAACAGCTCTCAGAGTTTATTGAACATCATAAACTCTTAGACGACACTCAGTTCGGGTTCCGGAGGGAACACGGAACTGAGACAGCACTAATAAAAGCCTCAGACGAAATTAGAGAGATTATGGACTCAGGAGGAGCTGCAGTTCTTATTCTATTGGACCTGTCGGCGGCCTTTGACACGGTCGACCACACCATCTTGGTCGACCGTGTCACAACCCTTGGGATCAATCATCTGGCCAAAGATCTTATAGCCTCCTTTTTAGCCAACCGTAGACAGGCAGTAAAGCTGGGCAATTATTATTCGCCCACTACTGAATTGCCTTGTGGGGTCCCTCAAGGATCCTCGCTAAGTCCTACACTTTTCAACATTTATGTTTCGGACTTGGCGAGGGTCATTAAATCCCATGGGATGCGTTTAACCACCTACGCCGATGATACCCAGCTCGTGTTGGCGGTGCACAAGAATGGCCCCGTGGGAGCAGCTAAGTTTCAGGAGGGTTTACTGGATGTACAATCATGGATGCACAGTAACTGCCTGAAACTTAATGCGGAGAAGACTGAGGTTATGACCTTCGGCACAATCTCTCCAGAATGGTCTCACACATGGTGGCCTAGTCAGATGGGCCCGCCTCCGGTGCCAGCCACCAAGGTCAGGAATCTGGGAGTGATTTTTGATAATAAGTTAACTTTTGGATGCCACGTTAACAAGGTGGTTTCGGCTACTTTCTTTGTACTGAAGAAAATAAAAAAACTCTTGCCGTATTTACCAGTATCTGCAGCAAAAACGCTAGTTACCACACTAGTATTTTCAAAATTAGATTATGGAAATGCTCTCTTTCTTGGTACACACAAATACATCTTAAACAAGCTTCAGTCCGTCCAAAACATGGCAGCACGGATTCTGCTTAACATCCCTAGGCGACATTCCACTTCTGCAGCCATACGCCATCTTCATTGGTTAAGGGTTGAGAGCAGGATCAAATTTAAGGCTCTTTGTATAGCCTATAAGGCCATTCACCAGACAGGACCAAAGATTCTAAAAGAGGCTTTTTTTCCCCAAAAAGAATCTAAGATCAGCAGCTAGCTATTTTTTGACTGTCCCCCGCACAAGAACGGCCATCTGGGGTGACAGGCGATTCTTGGTAACAACGCCTGTGCTCTGGAATTCACTTCCTTTGCACATTAAAACCGCTCCCACCCTTATTAACTTCCGCAAATTATTGAAGACCTGGCTTTTCAATCAATGAGAACGCGCTCTGATCTGTGCTGTAATCTAGAGTATCTCGCTGCGCCTAGACACCTTAGGGTATTAGTTGCGCACAAAAAAAATCCCATAAATAAATAAATAAATTACTATTATTAATAGTCTAGCCAACACAGTTTGATTTTTATCACTCGAATATCAGCTTTAAATATAATCTGCAGGAGCAACTATTTTTCTCCAAATACCAGCATATGAATCCTGAAAATATACACATTTTTGTTTGGAATGCACACTTTTCAGTTTTGGTCTAGATTTAATTATTCAACCAAGCAAAAGCTTCTAATGGAGTTCACTGGGCTGCACAGAGGAGAGGTACTCACAAGTAGCTGGAGAGCTGCCAGTAACTCAAGAGGTACTCCTTGGAGAAGCCTGGTTTAGATCCTGTGCTGACCCCGCACGCAGCTTAACTGCACTTTAATCTCAGACCTCTAAGGCACTTTAGCTGACATGTGTATCATGTCATTTTCTGTCACAGTTCCTCAATAAAAGAACAACACCCAGTGTTAGTGTAGTGACAATCTGTGAAGGCAGTTGTCAGGGGCGACTGCCACAGCAGGGGGTGGCACAAAGCTTCTTCTTGAAGGGTAAGGCAGGTGGTATCTTGCTTTTTACACAACAAAAGATAATACGTACAAACACAACATCAATACCAAATCTAAACTGCAGCTTTTCTGGTTCTGCTGGTTTTTCCTGCTTACTTTCGACTCTAAGGTGTGGGCGGAGCCTACTACAGGGACATCACTAGGTTCCTGTTCTGGATGGTGACGTCTGTCTTGGCTGCTTTGCCACCATTTCCCACCAACCTTGACTGCTGTTTCATCCACTCCTCAACAACCTGTGGGACTGGACTTAGACAAGTCGATCAAAACATGACTAGTTTTATTTACTCTCACGCGCCCTCGCACTTACAACTCCAGTGAACCTGCTGCTTGAGTTTGAAATCCTTAGAAAAAAAGAGAAGACAAGAGGTGTTTGGCAGAACAGGAACAGTTTATTTAATTAAACGTTAGGGTCGGGGAGAACAGTTACGGGCACGAGGTCTGAGGACTGTCTCAATTTACAATCAGTAAACATCCTTCTTTTATACAAAACACAACAGGTTATAAACGTTTCCAGTGTACCATATATGGCGAGCGATGTTAGTTGGCTACCTTTGGAGTCACAAATTAGTGGTCTAATGGTTCCTACAGGTGAGTCTCGGCCTCACGGGGACACAGTGTGGCCAGCTGAAAACGTGTCCAGATGTCCCGCATGGGGAGCATGTGATCACTAAGGAATTAGTGTCAAAAATCCATAGGTGGGTGAATTAAGTTCTTGTGGATGGCTGCGGAGTACCACACCACGTAGCCACAGGTGATCTGAGCCCCGGCAATGGCGGATTGTTCCTGGTTTGTGCTCGGGAGGCTAGCGTTCTCGCTTCGCTAACCTCGGAAGGAAAAGCGGCGCATTTTTTTCTCCATTCGGCAGCGGCGCTTGGAACGGTGTTTATTTGGAGCTTTCCTACTCGCCTGAACGCCTGCATGAGAAGCTACCAGGCGGGGATGGAGCCTCGCTGGAGGTAAGGAGAGGCGGTGGCGGCTGTTCGGATACACCCACATTTTTTCATTGAACTCTGGATAGAGGATGTGATGCGATATGACTATCCTGATTATATATTTAAAACCGGCTCCTCTGCATGCTGTATGCCCTGCTTTTAGCCAGCATAGACTCGGATCTCACTGGTTTTTTTACACTAGCTGCCTCTCTATGCCCTGGTTGAACCGGTAATAATATAAATTTTGTCCCCACCTGCTTTACTTCTCATAGGCCCAACGCCACGCTGTAGCAAGGAAAAACTTGCTGTGGAAGCCTTTTTTGAACTTTATTGGGCGTATATGTTTAATTAAAAGTGGTATATTCCACTTGAACTTACTATTTCTAAGTGTTTTCTAAGGGCTTTAAGAAGTGGTGGGGAGGCGTCCTAGTGGAACGGCAGCCAGAATGGGGAAATTGCTCAATGCCCGTCTTAAAGTGAAAACTGGCCGTGCTCAGGCCAAGGAGATAAAAGAATCTGCCAGACGGGCCTGTAAGGAAAACGCTTCAAATCTGCTTGACCTCGATTCGACTTTTGAGACCTCAAAGCAAGAGGTTCCAGCCTCTGCTGCACCCTTGAATCAGGCTGGTTTAGCGGATGTGGCTGATAAGAACACAGCTACAGCTGTGCCGGGATTAATCCCACAAGAGATTCCAGGGTCTGAAGGTTTTAAAAAGGCGAGAGCAACAAAAGAAGCCAAACAATTTTCATTATTCTTGAAAAAAGCAACTCTGCAGTCTCCTCCCTCTGGCTCTAGCTCTAGCTCTACCCTTAAACTCTCTAAGGAATCCTTGGCTGCTGTTTCCCCATCAGCCTTAACAATATCAGCAGCAGCTTTCAAAACTGGTCCTATTGCAACCACGGAAATATTCCTCGAGCAAAAGATCTCAGAAAGCTGAACTTGCCTCTCTTCATCAACGCTCAGAGAATATCGAAGGCAAAATGTCAATCCTTCCAGTTAAATTGCAGGAGGCATAGGCTCGGATTTCAGCCTTAGAGGACCAGATGACCATCGTAATGGGAGAGGCCAAAGCGGCGGTCAAAAGCAACCACACCCTTGAGCACAAACTGGAGGAGTTAGAAAATCACTCTCGGAGGGCTAATCTATGGATAGTGTCAATTCCGGAGGGAATTGAGGGCTCTCAAACGCTGCAATGGATAGACTCATTTATCAAACAAAAGGTTATTCCAGAGTTTGAAGGGGACCTTACCATCACCAGGGCTCACCGAGTTCCTGCCCGCCGGTTCCCGAATTCCACGTTACCACGGACAATTCTATTACATTTTGCAGACTATCACATAAAAGAGAGGATATTGTCTAAAGCAGTCCAACAGAGACAGTTCTCAGTAAACGAGACTGTAAAATGTCGCATCTTTTCAGATATGTCTGCTGTGGCGGCGCGTAGAAGGAAAGAGTTCGTGAAGATGCTCCATTTATTTAAAGCGAAGGGGGTGCAAGCATCCATCGCCCAGCAGTCTAAACTGAAGGTCCTGGTCAAGGGAATTTTTTTTATGTTTTCTGATCTGGAAGAAGCCCAGGAACTACTAAAAGAGATCTCGCAGGGCTCTGGGATCTAGGGGGAGATTTGGTTTATTATTATTACCATGTGGGCTAGGGCACTGGGGGACTTTGGGGGGTTAAGTCGTCGTTTTATTAATTGATGGCCCACTTAAGGTTATGTTGTGTGCTCAGTTGATAAATTGATTATAGTAGGGGCTGTATCTTTATTGTGCATCCTTGCTTGAGTTGTACTTAAGCGATAGTTACTTCTGGCGCTGTTGATATCTGTTATAAGTTTTGGGGGCCAGGTAGGGTTGTATTTTTCTTGCCTCTGTTTTCGGGAGGTCAAGGTGGTTTCCTAATCATAATTGATCCGAATTGGGGTTTTGTCATCTGAATCATATGGATCATATACTTGTGGACAGGCTTCAATAGGTTTGGTTAAATTGAGAATTGCTGGGGGTGTTAGGGGTAAGATCACTCGGGTGTAATTACATGACACCCATGTTGGAGGGGGGGGTGAAATGTGGTCAGCGTGGTTGGTGGGGGGTTTTCACATTTTTGGGGGTGGGAGTTTGTGGGGCGGGTTGCGAGCATAAAAAAAAAAAAATGAAGTCCTTTTATTGCAAATGCATTTATGTCTTATAAATCCATATTCGAGTATGATTTTGGGTAGGATGTTTATCAGGTTTAGGTTTAGGTTCAGGTTAGGTTCCAACTATGGCTAGTAAAGAATTGTTAAGAGTGGTTTCTTTTAATGTTAATGGTCTCAACAATCAAAAAAAATGCGGGCAATTGAATTATGTATCAAAACAGAAAACCCGGCGGTGATATTTTTACAAGAGACCCATATACCAACGGTAAAACTGCCAGATTTTACTATGTTTAGGTCTTGGGCAGCTTATAGGGGATTCTCCTCGTCTTCTGCTTCCCATAGAGGGACAGCAATATTTTTAAATAAAAAACTTCAGGCGGAGGTTCAGGGCCGCTGGTGTTGGGTTACCTGCATTCTTAGACAAAGTCCGAGACCAATTACTTTTGTTAGTATATATGCCCCAGTCGAGGACAGTCCTAAGATCTATGAGGATTTGTTTCAGTCCCTAATGCAGGTTCCTGGTGAGCTGATTGTGGGGGGGCGATTTTAATGTTCTAATGAATCGTAAAATAGACGCCTCAGTGCAAGTCAAACAGCAGTTGAAACCTAAATCCTTTAGAACCTTACAACATTATGAAAGAACCTTAGATCTACAGGATCCTTGGTGCGTAGCCTTTCCTTCCAAAATAGCGTATACGTGTTGGTCTGGTAGATTCTGTACCTCTTCACGGATTGTTTTTTTTGGTTTCCCGGAGGCTGTGTTTTAACCAGCAGAGATTCCTACATAATGGTTTCTCTGATCATGCTATGCTGGTGCTTGAGGTGCAGCTAGGGAATTGTGTTAGATCGCCAAAACGTTGGTCGTTGAACAGACAATATTTTAATGAAGAGGCCTGGGTGGGTTTTATTTGGATGGAGATTAAGGAATTTTTACTTCGAAATAGTGAGTCTGTACCGGTGAGCGTGGTTTGGGATGCACTTAAGGCCTTTATCCGGGGGTTAATAATTGGTAAAGATGCAGAAATTGTAAAAAAAAGTTGGGCAGACAAGAGAATTTTGGAACAGAAAATCCAAACGTCGCATTCTGCATTTCTTAATAACCCCTCTGTGTTTAACCAGGCCAAGCGGGAACTTAGTGCTAACTACCACGCTTAGAGTGAAGCCTCCTATCAACAATTTAGTCAAAAAACTTACGAAGAAAGCAATTTTACTGGAAGGTTTTTAGCTTGGCAGAGTAGGGAGCAAGCTGCTATTAATCAAATTAATGCACTGAAATGCCCCTTAACTACCCTGCGTACAGATGACCCAGTCAAAATTGGGGAAATAATGCTTCAGCATTATGTGTCCATTTACGGCTATCAACAGATGGTGGATATGACTTTATTGGAAAGTTTCTTGCAGAAAAATGAATTACCGACACTTACAGGTACAGAAAAATGATCTATGGCAAGTCCCTTTACTATAGAAGAGTTGGAGGGGGTTATTAAATGTCTCCCAAGCGGCAAGGCCTGTGGTCCGGATGGGTATCCTTCTGAATTTTTAAAAACCTTTTTTAGCTCATTTGGGGGATTTTTTCTTCGATTAATAAATTCTCTAGTGGAGGGGGGGGGGGGGGAAATACCAGAGACTTTTAGACAGGGTAATATAGTTAGTTTTCTGAAAAAAGATAAAAACAGCGAGGATCTTAACTCATATCGTCCGATAACGTTATTAAATTCAGATTATAAAATTGTCACCAAATTGTTATCACTTCGGTTTAATCGATATGCGGCGCAATTGATCCATTCGGATCAGAATGGTTTTATTGCTTGTCGGCAGCTGGCTACTAACACACATTATCTAACCGAGGCTCTCGACTATTTCGATACACAGAGGATACCCGCATTAGTCCTTCTATTAGATGCGGAGAAGGCTTTTGACCTTGTTGTGTGGGAGACATTGTTTAGGATTTTAAGTCACTTTGGTATTCCCCCAAAATTATGACTTTGATTCATAATCTATATAACAACGCTGAAGCTAATGTTATTGTTAATACGTCAGTGATTGGGCAGGTTATAGTAAAATGGGGCACAAGGCAGGGGTGCCCTTTATCGCCGGTTTTATTTGCTTTCTTTATCGAACCGTTGGCAATAGCAATAAGAAACTGCGTTGATATCCGTCCTCCATTTCCATCTATGGCGAAGTTGAAATTATACTCCAACGGCATCATGCTTATTATTAAGCTTGAGATGGAGGTTCAGGCTAAAGTCTTCCAGCTTTTTGAAGATTTCGAGGCTTTAGGAGGGTATCGCATTAATAGAAGGAAAACTGAAATCTTACAATGTGGCGGAGGAAGCTGGGATCTGCACCCTGATATCCTTTCCTGTTTTAATGCCAAAACTAAAAGATATCTGGGGGTATATTTCTCCGAAAAAGTTAGTGATTTATACCATCTTAATTTCACACCGCTCCTTCGAAAAATTCAGGCCTTGTTTTTATGCTGGCACTCTCTCCCTTTATCCATCCTGGGTCGGGTTGCCTTGATTAAAATGTCTGTTCTTCCTTTGTTTAATTTTTTGTTTTCAACTATTTACATACAACTCACCCTGCCCGTAGGCCTACTGTAGGGGTGACTAATGTGTAGAAAAGGTTTAAGGACTGGTGAGTGGGTGCCATCGCCGAGTCAACACAGCAGTCCCACACTTTACGGGCAGCTTCGCTGGGTGGCACAATCGGTGCTGCAAGCCCACCAGCAACATTTGATTTACAAGCCCAGGCACATGCAGTGCACGATACTAGGGTCTGATAGTAAATCAAATAAGTCAATCATGGAGTCACTAATCAAAACATCAATTTAACACAGGGAGCACTTGCACTGTGGCACTGAATAGCAGTGGCACAGTGCCCAAAGCATCTAAACCAGCAAAAAATATCAAAAACAGAGGAGGCAATCAGTAAAAAATGGAAGGGAGACTCATGCCAATGGTACACGTCTAACAAGGTATGTTTCCCCCTTCATTCTTTCCACGTGTGTCCACTTGTCCTCCCTTGAGTTAGTCGCTCACTTTATGTTTGTGAGCTGTTCTTTCTCTTCTTACTTTTTCACTCTTTTCTCAATATTAAAGGAGGATGATGGTGTTAGTGTGTTTCTATACTTTCATTTTTCTTTCCTCCTTTGTTTGTCTATT
Source organism: Triturus cristatus (assembly GCF_964204655.1). Lineage (NCBI taxonomy): Eukaryota > Metazoa > Chordata > Amphibia > Caudata > Salamandridae > Triturus > Triturus cristatus. The sequence goes on along the minus strand of NC_140594.1, from coordinate 1,181,337,785 downwards.
TTCCCTCTTGTGATGTGGTTTTACCATTCCTCCCAGGGTTTTCTTCAGTTGTATATTCCTGTGTATAGTTATATTTAATTTTATTATGGTTTTATTTGTTTTTCATTCCAAGAGGGAGAAGATAAAACCTGGTATTTCGGGAAAGCCTATTATTAAATTCTGTATGTTGATTCTATATATTATGCTAGGCGCCTTGATGCCCATTGGGCTGAGTTTGCGCGGTACAAATTTATTTTCATTCATTCATAATGTAGTATCCTCAGGTTATGTATTATGTTCTCGTTCACCTTGTACCTAGCTGCTCAGCCAGTGTGAGTGTTCCATGTAGAATGTTGGCGTGATTGACTTGAGTGGAATGCTTGGGTGTCTGGTGTGAGTGTTGTCAGCTGGAAGATGGGCTGAGCAGCTAGGAGGCTGCTCCTGGTGGGACTCGCTGTAACTACTTCTTAAGGACTTAATAAATTACATGAAATACATCTCGTCCTCATCTACTATGTCCCTTGTACACGTGGGATCAGCCTACTACAGATACCCACCCAGTTCCTCCCTTCTACTGTCTGGTTTGGCCCATGGGGAGGTGGGGGCATGCCCAGCCCTGTACCTGTGCCTTGTGATTAGTCACTAACCTGGCATTACAATCCCTGCAGAGAAGATAGTTGGGCTGTGACATATGTGGTGTCATATGTTTCCTGAAAAGCCATAAGGTTATATTTTGCAACGAGGTTTAACCAATCAGGATTAGAGATCCTGTCTGTAAGCCAGCTCTGTTCCAACTCATCAAGGTAAAAGATCTCTGTGTGCTGATATTTGTGGGGCCCTTAGTGGAAATCTTATCATCCCGAGGGATGATGGTACCATAAGGTGGGTTACCATCCTGAGTGCCATCTGGAAGCCAATCCACCTTAGGAAGAACATCAAAACGATTCGAAAGAGGAATGGAAAACTGGACCCTCCTACTATGAAGAGGGTTCAGGTTCTGTCATGATAATTGTGAAACGTTAGGAAGACTAAAGGGACCAACTTGATTGCTCACTCAGGGCCACAAGGTTTTGGTGCAGGGCAGCGACGCAAGGACTCACTGCGCTGCATCAAAAGAAAAGGGATACAGCGCATTCCTGTCCTTTTTCCCTGTGTTGGCGCACAATGGGCACCCTTACGCCAGCGCAGGCACCCTTCCTCCATGGTGCAAGGGTGCCTGCATTGCAGGGATGATTGTTTTTCACTTCCACAAAAACAATCACGAGACAAGTTTCCCTCTTTCTTTCTGTGCTGCAGAATACATCACACATCGAAAAAGGAAAAACGAGGAGAATTAAAGGTATTTCTCCTCGTTGTGCCTCCCTTATGCCCCCCTGGGGGGCCGTAGACTTTTTGACGCATTCCCAGGTTTACAAAATCTCGTAAATCTGAGAGTGTGTCAAATGCCATGGGTGTTACGTGGGAACACCCACCGTAACGCCCAAGGCACGCATCCCTATCACAGGGTGAGGCAACGCAGCAACTTGTGCTGCGTTGCCTCAGTCCATATCTACAAGGCCAAGAAAAGCAACACAGACACAGGGTGGCTTTACGTGGCCTTGGAGATATTACCCTGCAGTGTGCGCCACCGGACCGTCACTAAAAGCGATGTTCTGGAGGCGCACAGGGGCTTGTAAATAATCCCATATTTTTTGTTGGCAAGTGTGCAAGATAGGAATACCGTGATTGATGAGAGGTATTGCGGTAAGCAATGAGAGGGCAGTGGATTGTTCGGGAGGAGGGTCCCACCCTGGGTGTCTCTTGGTGTCTTACAATGGCACGTTTGACTCTCCCATTGCAGCCACATTGAATCTGTGCTTTTAGGGTTACTCAAACACACTGCGCGTGCTAATAACAACAACAGAGTACCTTGATGGCGTGGCCAAGGAGTGGCCCTGCCTGGCCTCCTCCGGGTCCGATGTGGAGGGGCTCGTATTGCGCTGCGGGAGCCCGCTGAGCCTTTTGAGATGACAGGGAAGTCAGGAAGGATCTCGGGGGATGTATTTATTTATTTTTGCAATTTTATATCAGAGCACTTTACAACAAGCAGGATAAATAGGTTACAGCGGCTTACAAGAATAGTAATTGAACTCGGACATTTACATTGGTGGGTGGGTGCAAGAATTACCACAAGAGACAGTTACAGCGGATGGGCAGAGGACATATACAGTTGAAGCATCGATTTAGATGGCGGGGTCATATGTAACGACGGGAGTTCAGATCACATTGGGGAGAGTCCTCAAGTCTGGTTAAGGGTGATTAACTAAGATGTCTGTCGAATAGGAGCAGCTGGAAGTCCTTCTTGAAGGTTACTAGGCAGGTGGTAAGACGGAGGGAGGGAGGCAGAGAGTTCCAGATTCTAGTGGCGCTAACAGAGAAAGACTGGTTCATGTATCGTTTTCAAATGAAGGTGGGGGGGTTCCAGGAGCAGGGAGCAGTCCACTCCCTCCTGCTACCAAACACAATCCACCGCTCTGCGCGGTCAAGCGTCCCACACTGCGGGAGGCCGCGGAGCCTTATGATGTCACAGGGAAGTCAGGTAGGATCCTGGGGGAAGTAGTCCACTCCCCCTGCTACCAAGCACAAACCACCACTCTGCGCGATCAAGCGTCCCACACTGCAGGAGACCGCAGAGCCTTATGAGATCACAGGGAAGTCAGGAAGGATCCTGGGGGATGTAGTCCGCTCCCCCCTGCTACCAAGCAAATAACATTCTGTATATGGAAAATAGGCAAACATTAGAAAATCAGCAAGGCAATATTCATTTTGGAGACACCCAGTGGGGAAATGGTTAATTCAGAATAAAACTAGACAATGGGTGTGCGTAACATGCGTACATGCATAAGTACCTTATCCAGTCATAACATATTAACCACTAACCTTGGGTTCCTCAGCAGCACTCCAGAGCCATGTCAGGGGTAACAAACACTATAGAGATGCAAGAATAATACATTACATTACATTGTCTATGGCTACTGCATGATTCTCTGTCCCAGATTTTACACTGGTTTCTAAACATGTTCATGTTTGCTTTTGTGATATTCTAAATAAGGTAACTACAAGCATTGGCATAGCCAATAGGTCTCGCTTTTGGGACCTTATATGTGTTTAGCCATGCAACAGTTGCATAACTAAACACTTATAAGGTCCCAAAAGCGAGACCTATTGGCTATGCCAATGCTTGTTTCTGTTTATTACTTCTCTGTAGTAATGGCGGCGCACGGGTGCCACCATTACTACAGAGAAGTAATAAACATGAAAAAAAAAAACTGGCTCACGGAGATCAAAGCGGCCGTGCGGCCTCGAAAGTGAAAGTGATCGCGATCAAACATCAAAGCGGCAAAAGTGAGGCGCGCGCGCCCGCGCACATGCACTGCAGCTCTAGGCTACAGTGGTTGCACTTTTTTGAGCCCTCACAAAAAGTCTCGCCAGACCAGCGCATGCGCTGGGTCAGGCGAGACCTAAAAAAGATCACTGCCTGTGGGCAAGAGCGCCATGACATTCATTTAACCACCCAGTGCAGTCTGGGAGTTGTAGTTCTGGCTCATCTCAAGTGAACCAATAACAGTTAAAATTTTCATTATAATGCTTTGTATAAGAAGGAGTTCAGATGGTAAATTATATCACTGTGACATATGGCATGAAGTGAGCTAGTGAGTTTAGGGATCATATAAAAATAATAAAGAACGGAGTAGCTTTATTTAAAATAACCACACCATTTAGTCCCTCTCTTATGATGTAAACATTTTATTGTTTTTTTTAGGTTCCATTGCTCAAAGTGTGGACGCCAGTGGCCTTCAAACCACGTGTTCATCCTCTTCCGCATGCACCGCGGATTAAGTTGTCTGGTACACATGCGGATCTACAAACAACGGTGCAATAGATGTCTGATATTCAACGAACCTCATTTTTCAAGTGAAAATATCAGAAGAGCGCTTGGTAACCTGCTGAGAGCAATTCGCATGAAGTGCTATGGAGAGTGGATCTTATTAAGGAGACCACGTGCTCTGATAGCTGAAGAGCACACAAGGGGGCCTCACAGGAGCGACCTTTGTGAGGCCTGTGACGAGAACCTCTGTCCACTGAAGGGGAGATGGTCTGTAGTTACATCCTCCCTACTGCACGTAAGGGACTCTGCACACCCCCTCTGGTGGGGCCTCCTTGCGGTTCTAGTGTGTATTTTTGCTGTGTTTCTTTACCACAAGATTACGGAGAAACCTGAAACTTACTGGGAAAAGCTTGTAAACATGATGGTGAGACCTGAAACTAACTGGGAAAAGTTTGTAAAAATGATTAACAATATGTTCAACAATCTGAGATGACGTCATCAAAACGGTGCCCCATTATTTGCTGCCTGTAAAATCCCTGTAGTGTCCCAGCGTTCACTTTTCATAATGTGCTTGTCACCTAGGTGCTATGTTCCGTCTGAGTAGATCAAGGATACCCCGAGACGGCGTAAGTGTACTAAGGTTTTATTTAGAGATGCAGGGACAGTTTCTCGTTCTCTCGCTCTCCCGACTCGTCTGTTTGGGGTCGTCTGCTCCTCCTCTTCTCCTCTTCTTCTCCTCTTCTTCCAGAGTCGGTCTCAGCGGGAACCCTTCGCGGTACATGTAAAGAAGGGAACACCAATGTATTAGGGGATTATCCTGTCCTGTTACGAGTTGAGGGGGGAAGGGTAGTGAGGAGTCACCGGGGTTCCGTCACCAAACAACACACGTGGAGTCAAAGCGTCTCGGTGAGTGAGGGATTCCTGACATAGAACCTCCCCCACAACTCTGTGACCTCCCCAGAAAGAAAACCACCTGGCTATCTCCCTCCCCGTGTGGATAAGAAACCCAGGATCCGGCCTCGTACCTTTCCCAGCCACGCTCCTCCAGGCGCGTGGCGGGGCGAGATGCAGTGAAGTTGGCCTCCTGGCTCTGCCGCTCTCTCCTTTCCGCTCCGTCCGACCTCCGAATCCCAACCTCCTCTCTCCTGCTCGCTCTCCGTCTTCTTCTTCGCTCCGCTCTCTCCTGCTACGACCTCTCCTCCTCTGGCTTGCGCGACTTCGTCCGTCCGGACTTCCGCCTTAGGGTGTTCGGTAGTCTCTGATTGGCCCGGCGTCTGTGACGTCAGTGGAGGCGTTTCGGTTGTTCCTGCGAGCCAGTCCACGTTAAAGGGACCGCCAGCACCCTGCATAGGAGGTTGAAAGGGTCCGTCAGCGAGGGGTTTTCCACAATGTGCCACGGTTTCGGGGACTTGGCGACAGTGCTGTATTGTATATGCATGTGTATAGCGCTTTATACCCTTGGCGGGGCATGAGGACCAGAGGGGCGCTGGTATCATGTCACAAGTAGCTTTGCTTGAGCATGGAGCGAAGGGTTGGGGCACAGTCACCCGTACACATATCAGACAAGTGTGGCGCTTGGACTACCTGCATAAATGTATCAGTGACGTAAATATTACAATGTTGTAGAAAGGTCTGAAGAAAATGGAACAGAACAGATGGTTAAAGTCCTCGAATTAAGATTAAATGCACGTGGATGCAAGTCTTAAAGTTGGACTTATTGCTCAGCAGACCCGTTTCACTCAGGATCCTTCTCACTGCTTCCGTGTCAGAACCATTGAGTGAACAGGCTTCAAGGAACCGGAGTGGGGGAGGGGGTCCTCTGGCTGTCGAATGGGCGAGGGTGACCCCAGATCTCTTCAACTTGATGTGTACCATTATATCTTTACAGCATTTATTTCAATCTCCCCTTATGTTATGATGTCGTGGTACTATAATGTGTTCGTATTTTCAAACTTTATCAGTTTCAAGTAACTTTAATCTAACAGATAACAAACTAAATATTAAAAACAGAACAACCTTCACCCCCCCATTAAACACAATTTACATCAACAACAGCACCACATGGGCATCAGCAGCAGCTGGAGTGATAAGATATAAAGTTTTATTTCATCTGCAATCCTAATTAGTTGTCTGTTTTACCCCTTTCAGACTCTCTTTGTGCATGCAGACGTAGTTCATACTCCAATGACGCAAATATTTTCAGCCTCACCAAGCATACCTATTACACCTGAAAACCATACTAGTTCTATGTAATTTATCAGAAGAAGTTCAGAATTCATCATGAAAATAATTTCAGCCGACACATGTTTCGCAACATCGAGCTGCTTTTTCAAGGCAGGATTTGTCAATACGTGCCCCCGTTTTAGAAGTTAGACGAGTTGTTTAACGTTTAAAAGTAAAGTTTATTTGGTAAAGTATGCAAATACAGTAGAATGAAACAAAAAATATATGGTAATTATGAAATGAGTAATGTTAAAAATAAGAAAAGAGAAGAAAAGGCCAAAAGAGAGAAAGGAGAAAAGAAGAATAGAAAGATCAATCATATACCATCAAAGAAAACAACAATTATATTCCAGAATTATAACTAAGTAAATATAAGAATTGGCAGAAAGGATACTACATATAATAATAAGTATAAGTAAATTCACAGAGGTTAAGGTACTTTTTTAATATATGGATTATGTAAACATGTCTTGGTAGAAAAATGTAAGAAATTTGTTATGGGTAATCACAGAAGATCCCTTTTAACAGCAAGTGTAATTGGATGTACATATGTTCTATCTAGTCTGTGATTGTAACATACTCCATACCACCATGCTTGAAATGATACAGATGATGCATCTTTCCAGGATTTAGTAATCTGTTGGAAGGCTACAGCAAGAAGCAAGTCAACTATACAAAAGTCACCAGATTGAGATGACCAATCCTCAGAAAAGCTTCCCAGGAAAATATTAAGTAAAGAAAATAGGACGTATGTACGGAAAATAGCATCTATCTGTAGCCAAATTCGTATCCAGAAGTTATGAATAGAGGGCCATTCAAATAACATGCACTTTAGATCTGCTTAAGTAGTGGTGCATGACCAACAGGTAGATGGAGTGTTTGGGGTCTATTCCATGTAATTTAGCAGGTGTATTAATTAGTAGTCTCTTATAAACAAAAAATAAAGTTTGATTTGTATATGCTGATCTAGAGGATTTCTTTATTTTATTCCATACTGGAATTGAAAACGAGAGTTGTAAGTCAGATTCCCAATGACATTCTACCTCTGTTTTATCTCGAGTGTCTGGAGACATTAACTATTTGTAAATTTGAGACGCAGAAGACGAATTGCATAAAATTAACTTTATTTTAGGTGTAGGAGAGCTAGGCAGGCGATTAGGGAGAAGTCGATTAAAAGTGGATTGAATTGCAAAGATTAAAGATAAGTATTTAGGGGCATATCAACAAGGGCTTTATCTCTGCTTTTTTGGCTTTAAAAGCCAAAAAAGCAGAGATAAAACTAGCACCCTATCAACAACAGGGTGCTAACACGCAAATTTGCATGTTAGCACCCTTTTACTCTACGCTTCCCCTTGCATCTCTAATGAGATGCAAAGGGGGCGTTCCAGAGTAAAATAATAGGAGAAATGTCGCTAAGCGACATTTCTCCTATTATCAAGAATGTCGCTAACCCTGTTAGAGACAAAAAAAGCAGCGCTAACCGCGGTTAACGCTGCTTTTTTACGTCTGCTAATTTTCAGACTTAGCCATGATATCCTATGGAAGGAGGATATCATGGCTAAGTTTGCCTGTCCCTATCAACAAGGTAACGTGTGATTATCGCTGGGTTTCCAGCGATAAACTCACGTTAGCCTGTTAGCGTGTAGATTTTTATCGCTATTGAGATAAGCGTTGCTAATAGCACGCTATCTCAGCGATAAAAATTCACGCTAGCCGGCGATAATTATCCTCACGCTAAGAGCGCTGAGCGATAATTATCGCCGGTTGTTGTTGATATGCCCCTTAGTTTGATAGGAGGAGGGAAAGGAAAAGCGGGTTTGAGCCATCAGAAATGGAATACAAACATCATCTTGAAAAAGTTAACAAGTCCATCCAATTCCTTTAGCAAGCCGCTTGTTCCAGAAAATTTATTTATTATGGATCTTAATATGCTTATTATACCAAATTGAAGAATTCAATTTTAACACTTTTTTTTATAAGAAATAAAAATAGGATGGAAAACTTTACAGGCATTTTTAAAGATAGGAAAAGATAATGATAAGGGTTTTTGAGAAGAGGAAAGATATTCCTCAAAAGAGAAAGGATGAATAGAAGATTTTTCAACATCTACCCATAAGAGATAGGTAGTAGAATCATTGTCAGGTAGCAAAAAGGAAGAATGTTTAAGGAAGAAAGGTGTATAGTAAGAATGAAAATCTGGAAAGTTAACATCACCCATGTGTTTAGGTCTTTTGAGCTTACAAAGAGACATTCCAGCCCTTTTTTTGTGCCACAAAAACTTGGATAACATTTTTTATATTTTCTTATATTGTAAGTTAGACATATTTATAGGAATATTAGCTAAATAAAACAATATTATAGGAACTAACATCATTTTTATGGCATCTAAAAGACCCCACCATGATAAAAATAAAGGGTGCCATTGAGATGTAGACGAAAGTAATGTTGAATGTAATTCCTTCAGATTTAAATTAACAGTTTCTTTAATAGAAGTAGTGAACCCTACTCCAATATTTTTTATTTTATCAGAGTTCCAGTGGAAAGAAGAAGATAGAAAATCAGCATGGAAACACAATTTATCTAAGGGAAGAATTTCACATGTATCAGTATTTAGTTTATATCCTGAGACTAGAGCAAAATTATCTACTTCTGTCAAAAAGGCTGATAGAGAGGTCTGTGGCTGTGAAATAAAAAGTAAAATGTCATCCTCACAAACGTAAAGTTTAAATTGCTTGTCACGATAAGTAAAACATTTAATATGTGAATTCATCCGAATATTTATTACAAAAAGGTTCTAGAGCAAGAATATACAACATGGGAGATAGAGGGCAACCGTGTCTGACACCTCTGTAAAGGGAGAACGACGAAGAAATGAGTCTGTTAGCTAAAATAGAAGATTTAGGAGAAGAATATAACAAAGATACATAATTACTAAATTTAGAACCAAAGCCAAACCAAGAAATTGAGGAAAAAATGGAAGACTAACTAACTCGAGCAAAAGCTTTTTCAGCATCTAAAGAAACCGCAGCCAAAGAATATTTATATGATTTGGATTTACTTAGGATGCTAAAGAAATGATCTAGTATTATCTGATATATGTCTACCTTTTACAAGACCACACTGTTCGTTCCCAATTAAGTGGAAAGAATCCAATCATAGAGCAAGTATTTTCGCAAAGATATTACAGTCTAGATTGATTAATGAAATAGGCCTGCAGTTTTTTCACAATGTGTTATCCTTGTTCTCTTTAGGAAGAAGACATATTAAAGCATCTTGAAAAGACCTTCCAGAATTCTAAGAAGATATAAAGTAAAGAAATAGTTGATATCATTTAGAAAAAAGAATTTCAAAAAAATGAATGAAAAACTCTATAGTTCCCTTTTTACTAGCATTAATAGCAGTAAGTACATCATTAGTCTGAATATCAGCAAACAAAGAGGAGAAATGCAAATCAGGAGAAGCAGGGGGTGATCGAGGATATATATTGAAGGATATCTTTTTGATGAGGAAGAGACTCAGGAGTAAAAAGAGATTGGAAATAATCGTAACATTCTGAAAGGATATCTTCATTTTTATGAACAATGAGCTTAGTAGAGGTTAGAAGAGATTCAACCCTGGTATGTACTTTTTAAAACTTTATGTAATTAGCAAGGAGTTTCCCTGCCTTATTTTGACCACCATAATATTTAGCACTAGATTTAAGTAAATACAAATTAGGTATTTCTGTAGAAAGTTTATAAAAAGCTAATTTAGCCTTAATGAGTTCCTCAAGACAAGTTTTAGATTTGGTAGAGTAAAAAGAATACTCTAGTTGTTTAATACGTAAATTAATTGATTGGATATTATTAAAAGAAGACTTCTTTTCATGGGCTACAAAAGAAATAATGAAATCTCTAGAGGCAGCTTGAAAGGCATCCCAAACAATCTGAGGAGAACTACCCGGAGATTCTTTTTCCCCAAAAATATGTGTCGGCAAATTGTTGAAAATTTTTAGTAAAATTGGGATCTAAAAGAAGAGAGTTATTGAATCTCCATCTCCTTATTCCTTTATTAGGTGGGAGTAGATCTAAGTCTAATAAGACAGGAGCGTGATCTGAAATTAAGAAGGATGAGACACATGTTGTATAAGTGATTTACATATGAACAAGTAATCAATTCTAGATTGAGAAGAATGAACAGGAGAGTAAAAAGTGTATTCTTGAAATGTAGAATTACATAACCTCCAGGAATCACCGAGAGACCTTTGATGCATAGTAGATGTAAATTAAGAATGTATATGTGAAGGAATGAATTTAGTTTCGGAGTGTCTATCAATAATGGGATCAAAGATCATATTACAGTCTCCACGAACTAACAAATAATCATCATTATGAGTCATTAACTTAGACATAATTTGGGGCAAAAACAATTTATCTGGATTGCTGGGAGTATATAAGTAAAATAAAGTCATAGGAATTTTATTGATTAACAAAGAAGCAGAAACCCATCTACCCTCAGAGGTAGCATCTTGATCTATAATTTGGATATCTAAACGTTTACGACATAGAATAGCTACACCATTGCATTTCCCCTTTCCAGGAGAATCAAAAATATGACCAACCCACTGACAAATGAGTTTAGAAATCTCCTTCTGAGTTACTTGGATCTCCTGCAATAAACAATATTTCCTTTTACGCCAGGAATGTGCGACAAAACCCTATGGTGTTTTATCAGTGATCCTAACCCTTCAATATTACAATAGATAAATCTTAAAGCCATCTATATAAAAAATAACTGTCTTAAAACTTTATATAAATGCCAGTAACTAGTAAAATGCATTAACATCATGTATGTAATTGGAGTGAGTTATAAATGAAACAATATACCATTAGAGATGGATATTATAGGAGAGAAAAGTGTATTCATGAAAAAAAAGATATATTCAATAATTAGAGAAAAAGTAAAAGAGAAAAAGGAGAGATGAAAAATACATAATATATTTAAGAAAGATCCAAGAAAATGGAGATAGAAAGATAATAGAAGAAAATAATGAAAATAGTAAAGACAGAGACAGAAACTATGCAAAGAATAAACAAAAGAACATACCAAAACATGTACAGGACACAGGGGTGGTGAAACCACATGGAGTAGACAACACTGCCAACTGGGAAACTCCAGGATGAAAAATGGGAAAAAGAATACACCATCCAGACAGAATTATACAGTCACATTGGGTACCCATGAAAACTGCACCTGACATGAGAGAAAAGAAACAGGGTATACAGAAACATAATAGCACAATAATAGAAAACATGACAAACAAAGGAGCTATATTTAAAAGACAGATTTAACGAATCATAGGTAGATAATCGTCAACTTCCATTTCTTCTTCTCTACAGTTGTCCAGAAACTGTTGCAAAAGTGCAGGATTCTCATAATTTGTGGTTTTGTTCTTATAAGTCACCTTAACTCCTTCGCTGCTAGGCCTTCCCCCCCCCCTGTCCCCTGTGCTAAGCCTTTTTGTGGCCATTTGGGGTAGTTCGCGCTTAGGCCCCTGTAACGTTTTGACCACATAAGGTGGCCGATTCCGATCCTGGAAAAAACGGGTACGAATCGTAGGACGGAGCGTTTTCTCCGTCCGACTCGTACCTGGGAAAAATACCATACAAACATGAAAGTACGATTCGTACGGAAACACCATTTCCGTACGAATCGTAAAAAACACCGACCGGCTAAAATATACCCGCAATTCCGAACCGGGACACCGCGTACGTGACATTCGCACGGGGTCAGGCAGCGTTTTACGGACCAGCAAGTACGATTCGTACCCACAGCACTTCGCACGGCAATATTTTTACGGAACCCAAAAAGTGCCGGAAAAGCCAAGTACACCACGATGCACGGCGAAAAGGGGGCCCGGTACGCACCGTACCCCCATCCCTACATGTCCGCACCGTACCCCCAGCCTCTCACATGTCCGTGCCGTACCCCAGCACCCCTACATACGGGGGTGGGGGTACGCACCGTACATACGGGGGTGGGGGTACGCTCCGTACATACAGGGGTGGGGGTATGCACCGTACATACGGGGGTGGGGGTATGCACCGTACATACGGGGGTAGGGGTTGGGAGTACGCGCCGTACATACGGGGGTGGGGGTACGCACCGTACAGACGGGGGTGGGGGTATGCACCGTACATACGGGGGTGGGGGTACGCTCCGCACATACGGGGGTGGGGAGGGTGTACGCTGCGTGCCTACGGGGGTGGGGTGGGGGTACGGCACGTACATGGGGGGGCTCAGGGTACGGCGCGTACATGGGGGGCTGGGGGTACGGCGCGTACTTGGGGGGTGGGCTGGGGGGGTGTTCGGCGCGTATGCGGGCACATGTTTGGACGTCTCCATGGTTGCTATGGGAGTTCGCTCCGTACAGTGTTTTTTCCATACGGTTGTGCATTCGGACGGACGGGACTGATCGTACTTGCGCGCTCGGACTTCATTTTCCCTATTCGTACGTAAAAATGTCCAGGGACGTGTCGGACACTTTTTCCGACCCGAGGACGTGTCGGGGAATTTTCCCAATGCGATTCGTATGGATTTTTTTACATACGAATCGTACTTGCCAGTCTGTACGGGACTTGTACGATTCGTACGTAAAAAAATCCAGATACGATTCGTACGGGGAATATTTTTAACGGATCGGAATCGGCCCCAAGGTATCCACGCCAAATTTGCGTGCTTTTTTTCCAACATCATGGGGATTCTAGGGTTTGTGGATTCCCCTGGAGGGGATCCAGAAATTAGCCAAAATACAGCTAAGGGCTACAGATGAAAGGGCTACAGATGAAAGCATCTGGGTTTTCCCCTGCAAATGGCATCAAAAAAGGGGTTGTGGTGTTGAAATCGCCATCTTCCCAGCTTTCAGGGACAAGCAGACTTTTGTTAGAAAACCAAAATACTTTACACAGTTTTGGCATTTTTCTGGAACATTGCCTATTTTTGCTATTTTTTGTGCTTTCAACCTCTTTCCAGTTAATAGTAGAAATGGGTATGAAAGCAATAATGGATCCTGGAGAGCTATACATTTTAGAAAAGTAGACAAAATTCTAAATTCAGCAAGGGGTCATTTGTGTAGATCCTTCAAGGTTTCTTTATAGAAACTAACCATTGAATATAGGATAAATTGAAAATTAGTTGAAAAAAGCAGCCATCTGTGTCAACGTTTTTACCTGTAACTTCTTCTAATTATGACAGCTGTATACCGTTACATCCGCAGGACCTTTCTGGTTGTGGGAATATATAGGACTTGTAGGGTCACCAAGAACCCGACGAACCCAGAGCCAATAACTGAGCAGCGACTTGCAATGGTTTTTATTATGTACCAGGTACATAGCAATTATTCTGGGAAAATGTAGACATGGAAAAGTCGGTATGAAAGACACCTATATATTTCTGAAATGGGAACAAAATATAGAGTTTAGAAACAGTAGATATTTGCACATTTCCGAAATAGGGAATACCCATACTAGCATGAGAATTAAAGGTCATTTTTCAAAATGACTTATTTTTTACACACTGTCTTTCCTTTGGAAGGCAGAAATGCATTGAAAGTCAATAGATAATAACAGTTGCTCTACAATTCTGTGTTACTCTAAGTCTCCTGATAAAAATGGTACCTCACTTGTGTGGGTAGGCCTAGTGCCCATGACAGGAAACGGCTCAAAACGCAACATGGACACAACACATTTTCACAATGAAAAATTACCCTTTTTTTGCAAAGTGCCTAGCTGTAGTTTTTGAAACCTAGCTCTGCCGGCACCTAGGGAAACCTAGCAAACCTATACATTTTTTTAAACTAGACACCCAGGGGAATCCAGGATGGAGTGACTGGACTGGACGTGACTGTTACCCAGAATTCCTTGCAAACCTAAACATTTGTAAAAAAAAAAATCACATTTTCCTCACATTTCTGTGGTGGAAAGTTCTGGAATCTGCGTGGATCGACAAAATTACACTGTGAGAAGTTGGCCTGGTATATGATGTTCACTAATTAAAGTGACCACCTTGTACCATGCCAAGTAACCCTTATGGTGTGGTTGTAAGTCAACCTTTTCGGACCTGCTGCCCTAGTGGTAGCGTAGGCTAAGCAGTCTTTCAGGCTAAACTCGTTTAGGCATGTTAAGCAAGCTGTTTCACCATATGTAACCCCCCCTTATACCAATGAAAGGACACCACACAGATATATATTCAAAATATATATGTATTTATTACTCAAAGTATCCCCTAGACTCTTTATGAGCACAGGAGCACAAATCGTTAAACAAGAAAGTATCACAATGTACGAAAGTTGCACTTTATATGGATAGGCCCTGGTGGCCGCTCAAACCATATACTAAAATAGTGGTATAAGTACCACGAACAGGAAAGGGAGAAGGCCTAGGGCCTCTAGAATCGCTGGGCCTACAAGGAGCTAACTTTAGTTAGTGACCAGGAGGTCCACGGGTCGCGTGTGCAGTGAGGAAAGTTACACGCGGGCGGCCATAGGTTTTCAATGGGTGCGTAAATGTTCAAAAGTTACTGCTAGAAGGGTCTTCTGGTTGGACTACGAATTCAAGACTTCAAACCTAGACATTAGAGATGTTACTCTACACTTGTGCACCGGAGTGCCAGCTTTACCTCACCCACAGGAAGCGGGTGCATAGGTCTCGAAGTGCGTCGGGTTTCGTCTATCTGTTCAATGGAGCCTGATGACAAAGATGTTGCAGGCGGTCGGTCCAGAAGAGATGCGGTGGATCCAAGGATGGATCGGAAGTGTAGAAAACCTGTAAGCAGAGGGGACAGTGTTCACAGTCACTAGCCAGTGACCGGCGAGGCACCAGGTAGGTACCAGGCGATGTCGGGTGCAAACAGGCAAAGAGATGTAGCTTGTCTCTGCAGCCACGTGGTCCCTGAAGGTCGACGATGTCCAGGAGTCGGTTCAAGAGCTGTCCCATGCAGGCTCTCGCTGTCGGTGACTCAGAAGAAGCAAACAAGCCTTGGCAAAAGCAGGATTCGCAGGGATCGAAGAAAGCTGTTAGCTCTGACCAGCAAGGTCAGAGGGGCTGCTCCTTTGGAGGGAAGCAGGGGCCAGTCTGGAGCAACCAGACCAGCATTGTAGTTTTTCAAGATGGTCGCCAAGATGGCCACTAGTCAACGGACCAGTAACCGGTTAGGCGCGTCGAGTCGCGAAGTGCAGAGGGGCCCCACGCAGATCGTGGAGATGCTGGGGGGCTCACCTTTGGTGCAGATGCTGCTCGGATGTTGGGCTTCTCAGGACCCAAAGCACAACTCGGAGGGAGCCTCTGTTGTTGCGCTTTCAGCTTAGTCGAGTGTCTTCCAAGGTGGCTGGCTCCACGTGTCTCGGTGCCTCCACGGGTTCCTTCTTTGCAGGGACTGTGGATTGGGCGGTGAGAGGTCTGGAGGTCCAGTCCTTGTCGGTCTCTGGGCTCGGACTCCGGCGGGAGGCGGTGGCAAAGCAGGGATGTATGACATTACAACGCACACTTTTACAACGCATGCACTTACAACGCATTTTTTACAACGCATAATCCATTACAACGCATGACATTACAACGCATGACACTACAACGCATTTTTAAAAACTACCTTTACAACGCATTCCCATTACAACGCATACTACCTTTACAACGCATACCATTACAACGCATAATATTAAATTGCATTTAAGGTAAGTATTAGATAGTATAGGGGTAAAAGTTACTTTTCTAACTCCAGGGGGTGCAACATTAGGGTAAGTGTTGGATAGTATAGGGGTACAAATTACTATTCTAACTCCAGGGGGTGCAACAGTAGGGTAAGTGTTGGATAGTATAGGGGTAAAAATTACTATTCTAACTCCAAGGGGTGCAACAGTAGGGTAAGTGTTGGATAGTATAGGGGTAAAAATTACTATTCTAACTCCAGGGGGTGCAACAGTAGGGTAAGTGTTGGATAGTGTAGGGGTAAAAATTACTATTCTAACTCCAGGGGGTGCAACAGTAGGGTAAGTGTTGGATAGTATAGGGGTAAAAATTACTATTCTAACTCCAGGGGGTGCAACAGTAGGGTAAGTGTTGGATAGTATAGGGGTAAAAATTACTATTCTAACTCCAGGGGGTGCAACAGTAGGGTAAGTGTTGGATAGTATAGGGGTAAAAATTACTATTCTAACTCCAGGGGGTGCAACAGTAGGGTAAGTGTTGGATAGTATAGGGGTAAAAATTACTATTCTAACTCCAGGGGGTGCAACAGTAGGGTAAGTGTTGGATAGTATAGGGGTAAAAGTTACTATTCTAACTCCAGGGGGTGCAACAGTAGGGTAAGTGTTGGATAGTATAGGGGTAAAAATTACTATTCTAACTCCAGGGGGTGCAACAGTAGGGTAAGTGTTGGATAGTATAGGGGTAAAAATTACTATTCTAACTCCAGGGGGTGCAACAGTAGGGTAAGTGTTGGATAGTATAGGGGTAAAAATTACTATTCTAACTCCAGGGGGTGCAACAGTAGGGTAAGTGTTGGATAGTATAGGGGTAAAAATTACTATTCTAACTCCAGGGGGTGCAACAGTAGGGTAAGTGTTGGATAGTGTAGTGTAATATTATGCGTTGTAATGGCATGCGTTGTAATGGTAGTATGCGTTGTAATGGAATGCGTTGTAAAGGTAGTTTTTAAAAATGCGTTGTAGTGTCATGCGTTGTAATGTCATGCGTTGTAATGGATTATGCGTTGTAAAAAATGCGTTGTAAAGGTAGTGCGTTGTAAAAGTTGCGTTGTAAAGGTTGTTCCCCGTTGGAACATTGAGGGGGAGTTTTACTAAGATTTTGCGCCATGCTTGCATCACAAAAGTGACGCAAATCGCCGTAAAATCTTTTTTTTCCCAATTGGAAATAACGGAAAAGTAATGCAAAGCAGCACATAGCTCTGCTTCGCATTACTTTGCGCCATGGGGGCGTACCAAGGGTGGAGCATGGGCGTTCCCATGCAACAAACCAAATTTTCTCACGCTAAAACCAGTTTACTAAATAAAGTAGATCGGGTTTAGCATGAGAAAAATGCGCCCTTTTCAAGTAGGCGCACGGAAGGAAAAATGCTTTCTTTTCTCCTTCCTTTTCCGACTTTCCATGTGTGCTGCACCGTACAGCACACATACAAAGTGGGGAAAGGCTTCATGTAGGTCTAAGCAAAGTATTTTGTAAACCAATGCTAGACTCACAGAGACAGCCTTGCACCATGGTGCAAAGGTGTCTCCATGGTGCACGCCAGCTGATTTCAGCGCAGGCACTAGTGAGCGGGGAGGAGAATGCCTTATTGTAGTAAATAGGGCGCTCTCCTCCTCTCTCCTTTTCCCATAGTGCAGTGCATCATTTGCGGCTGCTGCAGTGTGCTAAATGAAAAAATAGTAAATTTGCCCCTTAGCCTGCACAGTGCACATTCACTTCACGACGAGAGCACCCAAAACAAGATAATTGACAGATTTTTCTCACAAAAACAGTTTCTAACAACTAGACATAACATTGCGTCGGGGCTGATTTTCCAAAAGGCAGTGATATTTATTATATAAAATGTGCCTGCTCCTATTTTGGATCAGAGAGGAGCATTCCGGCAGCTGCAACCATCCTGAGACGGCCGCCGCATTGGACATGCAGTCCTGCACAAACTACGCTAACAACAAGTATGGGGTCTGAAACTAAACTCGGAGGTCAAGCATATACCATTTCCGTTATGCTCTCGGAGTAGGGTAGATATAGATAGAAAGATAATCTGCCATGGTTGGGGTATTTATTTTCTTCACCATGTTCATAATGCTGGTCACAAGGCTATGCTTCAGGTGCCCTATAATCGCAGCTTGTTCATTCCATGTAAGATTACGATAGCTTCATAATGTAAACTTTGTTTGTGTTTGTCTTGTGTTTATCATGGGCATGCATGAGTGGACAATGAAAGGGGTAAGATCTGTTTCCACGACTCGTTGGGGATCAGAGTGTCATGTTTGAGGTTGCCAAAATGCCCAGCTACTGTGGATAGGTTGGGGGTTCAGGTGAAGCACTGTGAGCTAGTCTGGCACGGAAAAAGCAGGCAGTGATGCTGTAAATCGACTCAGTCCTAACATTATGAGTTCTGTTGTCCTGATACACAGTCCTGCCTTTCAAAGAAGGAAGCATTCTGTAAAGTACTTCACAGAGTCAGCCCTTGCTCATGATAAGATGACTTTCTTGTCAACTTCAGTTCCTTTCACTTTATCTGTGGCTTTCTCCCCTATTCTGCGTTTGTCCCTCCCCTGGAGCATAGCTAGTTTACCCATGCTTTTCCCTGGGTTAAGTGTATTCTTCCACTGCTAAGAGCATAGAACTCCTTTTTTTGTTTCTGTTTTTCATTGGTTGTTCAGCACTCCACGAGAGTGCATGTCTTGCTCCTCAGTGGATGCTTGTGCCCTTTCCTTGCCCCCTCCAGAGTCATCCATCTCTCCCCTTCCACCGTTCCTCGCGATGCTCCTCCATGGTGCGCCAGGTGCCAGGGGAAGCATTGGTGACACCCTGGTTGTTGTCTTTACACAGTGTGTCCCCAACAAGCTGGGGTCAGCTGTCAGCCCTTTAGTCCAGATAGCATGCCCATGACATCCGTACAGAGCCCCCCTACCAGCCCCACTACCTGTGGAAGAAGGACCCCATAGTGTCATTGCATCACGGACCTTGTGCCAAGACCCCTGGGTGCATTTCATGCCATAGTTGTGGCAATACGTAAGTTGCAGGTACACATTTACGAGGGATATTCACATTATGTAAAGTATTACTGCAGCAGTACATCTCACATACTACAAAATGCTATTCACAAACCTACAGGCAGAGGCTGTTGGGCTGTGCATAAAATTTGCAGCGGGGGAATGTACGTATGATTGCCCAGGTGTGGCAAAGTGACATCTTCTAGGTCCTAGATGGGTAAGTATGGTAGCTGTGTATCCACTAGCAGCATAAGGCCCACAACAGGTAGTGGTGAGCCAAGCCTTGTGTCAACTCCATGGACAGATCTGTACAAATGTCCACCATCCTGGGAACTACCTATTGCAGTTGAGATGCCACAGAGCACCTGAGAAAATAATGAGAAACCTGACTATCACTCTTCCAAGAAAACATCAGCGTGGCCATGCTACCTCACAGCTGCCCCCCCAGAGGAGACCAGCAGCACTGCAGATTTCCTAGAGACACACCGGGCGCAGTGCAGCAGCCGCAAATGCTGCGCTACGTGAAAAGAGAGCTGGAGAGTGCCATATTTACACCCTAATGTGGCACAGAAATATGCTGCCGTGCACCATGGACACACCTTTGCACCATAGCGCAAGAGTCCCTCTGTGAGTCTAGAATAGGTTTTGTACTGGAAGGAAATACCATGCTTAGACTAAGTTGGAACAGTGGAGCACACATACAAAGTCAAAAAAGAAAAGAGACATGAAAGCATTTCTTCTTCGTAGCGCCTATTTGAAATTGGCACTATGTTCTCACTCTAAACCCTGTCTACTTTATAGGGCTTAAACTCGGAAAGCTAGGATGGTTGTGTGGGAACGCCCATGCACCACTCATGGTACGCCGTCTTGGCGCTAAGCAATGCAAGTGTTTTTCAGCACTAAACAAGTTTGGCACTGGATAGTAAATTATTGAAAAAAAGATTTTGCGTCAATTTGCATCACTTTTGTGTGGCAAACAAAGCATTAAATCTTAGTAAATAAACCCCTTTAACTCCTAAATGACATTTGGACTAGCAGAAGAACCTGTTGTTTCTAATCTACAGAGCTGGCGCTAGGCATGGACAGTGTGGGAAGCTGCCACGGGTCAGGCGCTCAGCTAAAAAACAAGGGGCCCGCTTCACTGTTAAAGGCCACACTTTCACAGTTAGCCCACCTGCTCCTCCAGGCACCCCTGCCGCACACAATTGCATTACCAAATGCAAGATGTCTTGACCTTGCTGGTCAGGGCATGGTGGCCCTCCTGGGGGTGTAAGGGTGGGAGGAAGGGACAAATAGAAGAAACCTGGGCTAGGGGGAGGCGAAGCCAGACCCATTAGGGGCCTGGGCCAATGGCCCACCAGAGGCGGGAAGCCCCTCCACACAAATTTAAATAGCCCACTAGAAAGGGGGCGACCAGGATTGCTCGCTTCAGGGCAAGAGCGAACCCCCCTATCCGGGGGGAGAGCTGACGAGGCGGAGGGGGGGATGAATAAGGGGCAACAGGTAGGCACATACCCCCCCCCCTCTTCGCAGGACAGAAGAAAGAATAATCGTTTCAACCTACCCAGAGCTGGAGAACCAGAAGACAGCCTCCTGAAACAAATTGAAGGATTGCTGCCTGGATCCGGGCCGGAGCCGAAAAAGACTGCACCCCTGGGCTGAAGTTTCCCCCTCTTTCTCTGCAGAAACCAATCAACTTTTCACGGTGCAGCGAGAGGATGGGGAGCAACGCGTAGGCGGCGTGAGCGGTGTTCCCATACAGCTTTCGCGCCTTTTCAGGGGGTCCCATACTGGAGCTCTGTCCCAGATGAAGCAGAACATGTGAGGACTGCCTCCATAAGCTGACCCGGACCAGGAGGACTGTGGCCAACATCCGACCCGGAAATGCACTTCGCCTTCTACTTGCAGAAGCCCAGCCTATCAGCTGATCGCACTGGAAGAAGTGAAACGGGAGAGCGGAGGTTACGGCAGGACCCATTCGCTAAGCTGTGGGAAGGAGCGGCGTGGAGTGACGCCGGCAGTGGCGTGAGGAGCGGCTACCAGAGCGAAAAAAGGCAGCGGAGTTTGGGCACGCCCAGAAGTGAAGCCCCCCTTCCCCTCTGTTACAGAGACACGACAATTATCCGGCCCTGGAGGGAGAGTGGGTCACTGAGGAACACCGAGCCTGCAACAAAAGGAGCACCCAGGCAACAAGAGGGCCGCGAACAGCGCCGGGGGAAATTTCAATCGTACCGGAAGAGGGAGCATGGGACCTGAGGCCAGCGGGAGGTCTCCGGGTGCGAAAAAAGGCGAAACAGCGCAAGGGGGCACTTTTTTGTTGTTGTTGTTTCGTGCTGTTTTGGGCTCGGCAAGCAAGGGCTGGAGCCCTATAAAGAGACCGGAAGTAGCCCGGGATTAAAAGCAAAAGGGCGCGAACGGCACTTCGTACTGGCAGCCCTCCAGAAGCCCCCCAGGCATCTAAGTTCTTGGCTTGAGTTGCAGGGTGAGCCGGTGATGTAGTGGTGCCTCCTCCCTGGCTAGACCTATGCTTTAGGGTCAAATCCCTTAACGTTACAAAGGAAAACCAAGACGGCGGTTGGCATCGGAGACTCCTGGGTGTTCTCCAAAACCAAACACGCAACAATTTCCATTTCCACAGCACATCCCCAAGGGCCCCAGAGACACAAAAAATAAAAAAAAGGGGCAGAAGACGGGCCAAAGGAAAGCCCAATTGAAGGCACCAAAAGGCAACAGGGCACCAATAAGGCAACAGGGCACAATAGATTGCTGGGGATGGCAGGCAAGCGTGTGCAATCCGTGAGAAAGACACAGCTACCAGCACATTTCCTGGAGGACTGGTACAAGCCTGAGGACAACATGAGGAACCTGAAGAGGTGCAGAGGGAACACGGGACCCGGGCAGGACCCCGACTTGCAGGCAATGTTTCAGAGTGCTAGGTCACTGGTAGCTCTGAAGGGAGCAGCATGGATGGACCAACAGATCCAGGGCGGGGCCCGCGGGAAGAAGCCATGATGAGAAGCACTGACAGGACCGCCCCCCCAGGAAAGACGGGGCCATGCAGCCAACACGGCGGCCCCCGCAGCCAACAAGATGGGCACAAAAAACACCCGGGCCAAGGGTGGGGAACAAAAAGGAAGACGCAACCACAGGCCAGGAGCAGGAGGGCCCGGGCTCCAGAGCTGGTGTCCAGCTCCAAAACCGAAGGGAGCAGCAAGGACGAGGGGTCTGTAGACAGCACAGCGGCCCCTCTGGAGACACGTGAATGGTGGTCAGACATGACCAACAAGGGGAAGGGTATGCATTGCGCACAAAGCGACAAAACAGGGCATGCAGGGGCGCGCCAGGATGGTCCAACAGACTTAGCGGCGCAAGACAAAAAAGGTGATGTCAGGAGGGACTACCACAAGACCAGAGTAGATAGATCAATAGAAAACTGTCTGAAAGCCTTCAGAACATTGGTGTGTGTTTTCATTGAGAGATTTCCCCAAAGCGCAGCAGCGCTAATTTTATACGAGCAAAAAGTGCACGAGGCACAGCAGCAGTATCAGGGCGGTGCATGGCTGAGATACAATGAGGGTTTCAGGGAGAAGATGCAGGTGTGGCCAATAATGGGATGGGGTTGCCAGGTCGTGGAGCGGTTCATGAAGCACATGGTGGCAGCCAGGGAAGGTGTCAGCAGTGAAGAGAGCAATTTACGTCCATATGGGAGTAAGGGCAAAGATGAGGGGCGGGGACAAGGGTCCAAGGGTAAGAATCAAGGAAATATTAAAGCAGGAAAAATATGCTGGAAGTTCGTAAAAGACGATTGCATATGGGGGGCGTCATGCCTATTTCAGCACGCTTGCGGAGCATGCAGGGGCGACCACCCTGCCACCCGTTGTAGGGGGGCCCCCAAGTGTAAGAGTCCACGAAGAAGAAACGGACGCAAAGAAGTGAGGTTCAGGCCTCCTCAGACAAGGGCAGCGGGGGACTGGGGTGGGCGGATCTAGGGCGAAGGGGGGGGGGTCCCTCCGGTTGGGAAACCGTAGGTAGCATGCCAGAAAGATCACAAGAAACTTAGAAAAAGAGAGAATTACTAAAAGGTAGAGGGAAGACACACAATGGTAATTCCTTGGAGGCCTCACGGCAGGGTGACTGAGGGAGCCGAGGGCGGCCTGCCTCCATATAAGAAGTAGATATGATGCTACCGCAGGACTCTTGGTATGGCTCACGGCTGGGGTACAGAGGGAGCAAAATGGAAGGACTCAGCCTCATGATAGATAGACTAGATGCTCAATCAGGGTCCTTGGGATGCTACACAGCTGTGAGCCCAAGAGCAGGGAGGGCCCACGAAAGGGCAGGGCAAGTGGGACGGCAGGTCCCAAATCGGTAGCAAGTTGAAGCCTTGACCCGTGAACAGAGGCCCAGGAAGGCGGCCCCTCCCATCCCCGTAACTTGAGGAGGTTGGGTCCACGCAGCAATGAAAAGAATTGCACAAACAAGGAAGTAGATTCACAGGAATCGCAAAAGAGCGTTAGGTTAACTAGCCAAGACTGTGCAATGTATAAACATTTTATATTTGTTAGATTGAATAAACAGCAAACGGTTTTGGCACCAAAGCACATTGTCAGTGGTTTGATTTGAGGTGCAGGAGGGACGCAGTCGTGGGAAGTGAGGGAGGGAGAGGGACAACTTGCCTCCTGGAAGGGGTTGAAACGCAGGCCAGGGGCGGGTGAAGCCAGACCCATTAGGGGCCTGGGCCAAACGCCGGCCGGAGGCGGTGGGGGGAAGGCAGGCGGGTGGGAAGAAGGGACAAATAGAATGAACCGGTGCAATCAGGGGCGGTGCAGCGCCTCTGTTAAGTACTGGCCATTCTAGGTGCCCTTTCTGCATTTGGTTTCTAGGCGACAGAAGGCCCTTTTGTTTCCAGGACCAGCCAGACACAGGGAAGGAGAGGTGTGTGAGGGGTGGAGGGAGCAGCCAGATCAACTGGTTTTTATTATCCTTCCAATCACCCACAGCAAATATTTGTTTGATGTGACTGTGCATTTGAAAAGTATGTAGAACTGCCAGTGGTAAGGCAGTGTTTTGCTAACGGCCTGGTTACAGGTTTGAGGCCAAGGGAGGGGATGGGGAGCCTTCCCTGGGCCTCTAAACACTGGAGCAAGCTGCAAGGTACAGGTGTGGGGGCCCCCTTCGGCTGGGCCTTGTAGCCATTACTCCCTCTTTCCTCTCCTTTAGTTAATTTGTTTCTCCGTGAAATGGATCCAAAAAAGAAAAACACTTTTGCTGGAAATGTCTTTTTTAGACTTTTTCTATTCCAAAGTGCAGCCTTGGGACAGAGAGAAACAAAAGGTTCAAAATGTGAAAAATAACTAAACAAAGCAAGACAGAGTGGTGGCAAAGTGACCAGATTGGTTTTATTCACACCCAAACACATTAGTGCCACCTTACAGAGTTTGCCAGTGAAGCGCTATTTTTGTTTTCACGTCTTTCTTTGAACAACATTGTTTTCCCCCGGTGGGGAAGTGCGCCAGTGCTGGATGCACTGCAATACCTGGTTGATGGGTGGATTGGAACATAAAATGCATACCGCGGCTCTGTTTTCATGATGTGGTCTTTTTAAACCATACTGCTTATGTTTTGTAAGGCTATAAGTAATGGACATTGAAACAGGTCCCTTCTGGCCCGTAGTCCTGTCCTTAACTTTTCAGGCAAAAGCACTCACTGGTTTATGAGTAATAAGTGCAAAAGCGTTAAAGTCACCATGTTGTTCCTTCTAACATTTCACATGCCTTCCTTAATCTTGCATTCCCTTGAGTGTTTGTTTTTTTCCAGGATGTTGTTACTTTTTTTTTTTAGGCAGCATATTTCTCTTGTCTAGTGCATAATTTGAACTGAGTCGCATCCAGGTGCTTATAGCAGGGCACAATTGGGCTGTAGTTAAAGGCAGTGCATGTTTCTCTCAGTGGGGCAGTATGGTGTTCAGTGGGGGAGAGGATGTGGCATTATCGTCAGAGCTGACGAATTTGGGACTGGTGAACCAGGTTCAGCCTTCATGACCATTCAACCAGACCGCTCTCTTGAGGGAGCTCATTCCTGTGCTGGATTTTAGATGGCCCTGCAATACTTTAGCAGCCCTGGTGTCTTAGCACCAGCAGGTGGACCCTAGCGGTGGCAAGTGTGGGCTAACCGTGAAGACCTGTCCACCACAATCCATACTTAAGTTCACCTCCAGTCTTGCGGGCAGGCCTACGAAGCAGCAAACCTTAGAGCAACTGAGACTCTGTCACTGAGGTCACAGGATCTTTGAGCAGGGTGGTTCTAGGGCGGTGCGACCGGTGAGATCGCACCCAGCGCTGATTTTGGGTGGGGGTGTAATGTTTACAAGTATATTATGTTTTTAAAAGCACTTGCTGCCTCCTTCCTGGACTCCAGCAATTTTCTTCCTAGAGAGAGGAATGGAGTTCTGTCACTTAAAAGTTTTGACTTGTGAAAAGGTAGTGTAGAGGGTTAATGTGCCTGCTGCAAAGGACATGTAGCATGCAGATCACAAAGTGCACATAATGTAAATAGGTCAGTGGGTTACTGATTTTGTTACTTTCAGTTTATAAGTCAAAATCCTAACATAGAACAGTGAGCTATTAACTGTCATCTTAGAGCTGCATGCAAACTGCAAGGTATAAATTAGAGCATTGTGTTTTTACCCCAGTCTTTGATTATCCTAATGTTGCAAAAAGGGTTCTTTTAGATAGAAATCAATTCTGGTCATTAAAGAGACCCCCTAACCATGGTATTGCGTTCTAAATTCAGTGTTTGTGTTTCTACAGACCAATCACTATTAAACTATACTGTCTACTAGTATGATTGTCATGTGACTCCTACACATTGTAGTCCTTTATCTTATGTAACATTTTCTATACAGTGATTTACACACTCATGATTGAGTGTCTCTGTGTAATGTGTGTGATGTAAAGTGCTCTGACACCCTACACTGGTATCAGTGGTGCTGTAAATAAAATTAAATGCATCTGAGCGAGAATGTGGTTATGGAGACTTGCGGGAAACTGTTAAAGGGTGGTAGTGAAGGAATCTGTGGCAGAGGGAGTCATTGGGTGGCACCAACAAACATTGTTGCACAGGACTCCACCAGCGCTAAAGCCGCCCACTACCACTTCCTACAGTTCTAACACCAAATCAAAAACGTTGATTTGAAAACCCCTTGAATCTGCAGCATACCTTCAAGTAAATATATCATTTAGTGGTGGTCTCGGTTGTGCTAAGTCTTTTCTTTTAATGTGCATTCTTTATTTGTTTGCAATGGTTTCTTGTATTTTTGTATTATATCATTTGTTGTGTTTTTGCACTTGACATAATTTGTGGTGAGTAAATAGCCCACACACCAGAAAGATTGTCCTACGAGTCTTAGCATTCGCATGTGGGATACTGGTGAGAGGACTTATGTAAAAACAAATGACTAAGTATTAATGTCATCCTAAGGTGGCACATTAATGGCACCGATTCTAACGGAGTCTTTTAAAATTTGCGATTATATCAATGGTGTGAGGGTTTTTTTCTCGTTTAGTTTTATATTTTGAATGAACCCACCCCTAATTACCTCAACCGGATCTCTTCCCTTAAACAGAACTGGATTTGTTATCATGCACTCATCTGGAAACATTCAGTTAACATAGAGTAAAAAATATCCATCTTTGTGAGATCTGCACCTAGCTTTCCCATCCAATGTGACAAATGTAATTCTTGTAATACAGTTTTAAAATATATGGACTTATTTCATTTGTATATTTATCTTTTTGTCCATGTTACTGATATCCACATTAGGTCTCTTCTGTGATACCAATCAAGATCAATAGTCCTGCGATGTCACTTTCTGTGATGTCACTTCTTGTGATGTTACATGCAAATTAGAGGGGCCGCACATCTTCCCTTTAGTTCGGGGCCCCAGAAGTTCTAGGACTGGCCCTGCTAATTGATCAAGCAGGACATGTGTCTCTGCACCCAACATCAGATATACACACACCACTGATTTACTACAGTTTACCTGCACCATCCCTGACTCTAGTCCAACCGGCGATATGGTCTCAAGCATCAGTGGTGAACCATTGGGTGATTTTCAATGCATGGCAGAATATCGTCCGCATACAGTGAGTTGACATGCACCTTTTTTTCCCCCCGACACCCACAGCATCTCACCTGTGCCTCAGCTGCGGCACAAATAAGGCAAAAAGAAAAAGGTCAAAGCGGTGACAGGGGACATTGATGACTTGCTCTGCTATTAATTGACCTGGTGGAGAGATGGTCCACGCACACACACACACACACACACAAACACACACACACTAATACACACACACACACGCAAACACACACACACCTTCTTTTAAACCACTAGAAAATATGAGAAGATGCACTAATTTATCACATGGATGACGTCATCAGTGATGTCATCAGTGATGTCATTTGAGATGTCATCAGTGATGTCATCAGTGATGTCGCTGACCATGTCATGAGTGATGTAATATGTGACGTCATCAGCAGTGCATTGCGGGGGCGCGAGTTATAGTTAGCTGAACTAACTATAACAGGGGAATTTCTAGGGTTTTGTATGAGGGAAATGTCCAGCTAACTATAACGCCCCTGAAACCTATGGTTTTTTTATTGATTTTCTAAGGTTTTTTAAATGCCAATTCCTAACTATAACGCTCCGGAAACCTTTGGTTTTTTCAGTGAATTTCAAAGGTTTTTTAAATGCCAATTCCTAACTATAATGTGCATGAAACCTATGGTTTTTTCAGTGAATTTCAAAGGTGTTTTAAATGCTAGTTCCTATCTATAACTTATTTCTAAAGATATCATGTTTAATGATTTTCATTGGATTTCTATATTTTTCAAATTCAGTGTGTCAATTTCATTAATTATGTTTTTTTGAAATTCTTTTTATCACCATTTTTTAAATTTACTTTTTTAATTAATTCTTTTAAACATTAAAAAATAATATTTGTTTTTATTGGGTTTTTTAAACATTTTTTTAATATTTTTAAAAATATTTCTTTATATGTTCAAAATATTATTTTATATATTTTTTTTCAATTTTTTGGGATCCGCACACCCTATGCGCACCATTCTCGATCCCTACGCGTTAGCATCTGCGCATGATATGCGTTGGGTAAGTGTTTAGTGCGCGATTGCAATGCGACCGGTACGCAATGTACGTAACGCGACTTTTATGCGTTGTATGACGCGGTAGGTGCGGGGATCCCGCGAAATATTTAACATTTAAAAAAACATATATATATGTATTTCATGTGAATATTAATTGAAAACAAACTCTAAACTAGTCTTAAAAGTAATATATTTTTACATCTAATCCTATTATTTTTTTTTTTATTCAATTTCGCGGTTGCACGCTGGGTGCGTGCTGCGTAAGCGCAGGGTGCGCGGATCCCATGTGACCTGCAAAAAAAGAGATTTGATTGGTTCATTACACTTCCTGTTCTAACTATTGAAAGACCCCACCCAATTCAATCATTCTTCTTTGACCTTCTTTGGAGGAGCATCTCTTTGCAGAGAAGAAGATTTTTTAGACTAAGTTTACACTTGGGGCCATATGTAGGTAAATTATATTTACAGATTCTTAAATACCGAATTTTACCGATTCGGTATTTATGAATCGGTAAATGTAATGTAGGTAAACAATCGGTAATTATTACCGATTCGGTAAATATCGGTATTTAAGAATCGGTATTTACCGAATCGGTAATAATGCATCCCTTCCCATTCATTCCTATGGGCCTGGAGGCCCATAGGAATGAATGGGAAGCCAGTTAGCATTACCGATTCGGTAAATACCGAATCGGTAATAGGGGAGGCATTATCATGGGTGGCAGGGTGTCACATTGACACCCTGTTGCAGCCCTGATTCGTGCATGTGTGCACATGTGGCGCACATACATGCCCTAAGGGCATGTGTGTCTGCCACATGGCACTTTTCAAATAGCACGAAAATGCTTTTTGAAAGGTATTCGTCATTTACCATCAACTTGTAGTTGGTGGTAAATAACAAATCCAGACACCAATGATGCACTCACTTGAGTGCCCCCTACATAGCATTTCTGGATTCGGTATTTACCGAATCGGTATTTTACCGATTTCTTAATTTCCGATTCGGTAAATACCGAATCCAGGAAATCAGCCACCTACATCGCAAATGCCTAAATACCGGTCGGTAACGGGATATTTACCGAATTTCGGCCGTTACCGACCGGTATTTAGCTACCTACATGAGGCCCTTAGTTCTAACTTTTTTCAACTAAAAATGGCTTCAGGGCAGCAGGCATCACCTGCATCTCCTAATTCATCTGAGAATGAATTTTTGGAGGAGGCACCACGCAAAGAACGTTTTTCTTCAGTGGTGTGGAAATTTGTTACTTTTCCCGAGGGGCAGAATAAGTCCAATGCCACCTTGGTCACGTGCAAGATTTGCAAAAGAGTGCTGTAGCAAGGGGATCCTAACAAGAAATACTTGTGCGGCACGTTAGTATGATGAAGCACCTAAGGACCCTGCATCCAAACAATCTTGCATGACAAGAGTGCAAACGGATGAGAAACTCTCCTGCTCCTGCGCCTTCCACCTCATCGCAGCCGAGCACTTCAAGAGTGCATCCATCAGTCCAAAACTTGGACATCCATCCTCAATTTCAATTTTTAAAAGTGCTCTGCACTAAGTGCAAGAAGACTTTGTGCTACGGTGAGCAGTCGATCGATCTGATCTGCCGCCGGCAAAGTCACATTTGCTAGTTTTTTTGGTTCCCTGAAGTTCATTGTTTGGTTCCTCCTGTTTTTTTTGTTGTTTTTTTTTCCAGAAAAACCCAAAAAATCACAAAATTGTTAGAAAACCCCCAAAAAATATATAAAAGAAGAAAGAAGAAAAAAAAAGTTATTTTAAGAACTAACTTTCCTGGTTAAAAAAAAAAGCTAAATTTCTTTGTTAATGTGTGAAACTTTAGATGAATGTATGTGTAGTACGTAATTGACTGAATGAATGCATTAGTAGCGTATGGTGAATGTTTAAGTGCAGAACTATGAGGAAGTGCTGCAGCATCACACAGTAACCTCTTTAACTGCAGTGTGCTGTAGTACTTCCGAAGCACAGGGATGCAACATATGTACATAAATATGTTGCAAATCTATGCTTCTCTCTGCACGGCTGCTTAAACTGCAGCCATGTGGTGACACAGGCACCCTTGCACCATAGTGCAAGGATATCTGTGTCATGTGTTGTTTGTTTTTCTGCAGGAAGACACACCTTCCTGCACAAAAACAATGAGAAAATGCATTTTTCTCCTTCAATGTATGCTGAACATTTCAGCATGCATTGAAGATATAAAAATGTGGAGAAATGAAAACAATTCTCCTTGTTGTGCTTTCCTACACCAATTTTAGAATGGTGCAGCATTCACACACTTATCGAGATTTATGATTTCTGATAAATCTAGACATGTGTCTTGTTCTATGA
This sequence comes from Triturus cristatus, assembly GCF_964204655.1. Lineage (NCBI taxonomy): Eukaryota > Metazoa > Chordata > Amphibia > Caudata > Salamandridae > Triturus > Triturus cristatus. The sequence continues at coordinate 1,181,307,464 of NC_140594.1, read as the reverse complement.
GTATTCAGTGCAATCATGCACAACAACACTTATAGAACACCCTTTCAACGCAAACTGGTGTGCTTAATGAGGTTGTATTTACATGGAGTATAAAAAGTGCACAGAGTGCCTTTTCCTCTCTTTGTAAATATGAAAGAGTGTCTTGCACAATAACTATGTTACAAAAAGTGACATATTTCCGGTTTTAAAATTCCTTGCGAATGATAGAAGGTAAGCACAGAGTTTTGTCTGCAAAGATGTTCAAAGAAGAATGATTGAAATGATTGCGGTCCTTCAATAGCTACAATGGGACATATTATGAACCCCTCAAATCTCTTTTTTTGCAGGTCACATGATATCTGATTATGGTCAGATTTCAAAACTACATAGGTATAAACAGAGTGTTTTTAGAAACGTGTTTCAACTTTGTAGCTTCTTGCAGACCTCCTCATTCTGCATATTAAGACTTTGTTAAACTTACCTTCACAGTAATAGGTATGAAAAATGGTATACATTTTTTTCAGATTTTCATTGCAATCTAAATTCATATAAATTGCTTATTTTAAAATTTGGATCTGTGAAAGAAAAGGAAAAAAAAATTATAACATGTAATAATACATTTTTTACAACACAAAATAGTTTCCACAAAGTAATTTGTTTGCCTTTTTTGCTGTTCTCAGAATATATTGAATTTCACTAGAAATACTGATTTCAATCGTACTCATCACTTAACAGCGGGCACAAAAAAAACAATCATAAAGATTGTTAAAAAAACAACAACATGCTATTCTCACTAAAATACCACAAGGTACAAATCACACATATATAAAATGCTTATGGCTAACAAAATTGTATAAGTTTAACTTACAAAAACTGTAAATGTTGCCGCTTTAAAATATTCACCGAATCTGAGGATGAATTTTTGGGGAAGGCACCACGCCCACAATGTTTTCCTTCAGTGGTGTGGACATTTTTTACTTTTCCCGAGGGGCAAACAAAGACCAATGCCACCTTGGTCACGTGCAAGATTTGCAAAAGAGTGCTGTCTCGAGGGGATCCTAACAAGAAATACTCGTACGGCACAGCAAGTATGATGAAACACCTAAGGACCCTTCATCCGAACAATCTTGCACGAGAAGAGTGCAAACAGATGAGAAACACTCCTGCTCCTGCGCCTTTCTGAGTTTCTTTTCTTTTTCTGGCATGATTTCTCTATTTTAATGTTGAAAAACAGTATCTGTTAAAAAGAATCACAAATAAATGTATATTAATAACTTTCAAATTTATACTATTCCATTACTGTACAAACACATTTTATATCAAAACTGACTAAAAAAACTATAGCCCTGTACCACAAGTGTGACGATGGTTAAAACACTACATGCATAGTGCATACTACTTTGAAGCAGTTCATGCCCTAAAGCCTACCTCACTAAAAGACCACATGCTAACTGACTGAATGATTACAATACTATAAGGGGACACACTGGGTGAGTGACAGGGTGTTTGCTAGAAGTGTATGAATACTGATTGGGGAATTGAAGGTGTGAAAGACAACTGTGTAGGTGATTAGAGGACTGCATCCATAGTGAATATGCATTTGAAGCAGTCTATGTGCTAAGGCCTGGCTCACTGCATGAGTACTTGGGTACTGACTGAATGATTAGAGTACAGCAAGGAGAGTGCCTGGGTGAATTTATAAGTGGTTGGCTTTTGACACAGTGAATGGATTAGTACTTGGTACTGAATGGGTCACTAGAGGAGTGCAAAGGGAGTGACAGGATGTTTTCTGGACCGTATGGATACTGACTAGGGAATTGAAGGTGTGAAAGACAAGTGTATAGTATGTTAGAAGACTGCATGCATACTGCATAGACATTTGAAGCAGTCTATGTGGTAATGTATGGTTCACAACATGAGTACTTGGAAACTGACTAAATCATCAGACTACTGCTAGGACAGTGCCTGGGTAAAACTTTTAAATTTTCAGTTCTGGCACAGTGAAGGGAATAGTACATGGTACTGCACTTTAGTGTCAAACCCTGACTCATTTTATCAATGCATAAGCAAAGACTAGCTTCTAAAGCTACTAAAACTTGACAACATGACCGGTTTTAAAACAGTTATCTGTCAGCAAATACACGATGTTACCAAATGCTTCTCTCACAATCCTTACCCAAATGCACACAGACTCACAGTGTGATTTTAGACAAGCAACACTATCCTAGGAGTTTTCCAAAACTCATTCACTAGTCTAGAAGAGGTAAGGGTACTGCACACAATCTACATATTTAAGTACAGCACATTAGTGTCAAAGCATGACTCATTTTACCAATGCATAAGCAAAGACTGGCTTCTAATGCTACTAAAACTTGACAACATGACAGGTTTTAAAACAGTTATCTGCCAGCAAATACACGATGTTACCAAATTCTTCTCTCACAGTGGTTCCCAAATGCACACAGACTCACAGTGTGATTCTAGACAACAACCACTATCCCTAGGAGTTTACCAAAACTCATTCACTACTGTGGAAGGGGTAAGGGAACTGCACACAATCTACATATTTCAGGATTGCACTTTTGTGTCAAAGCCTGACTCATTTAATCAAAGCATAAGCAAAAACTGCCTTCTAATGCTACTAAAACTTGACAACATGACAGGTTTTAAAACAGTTATCTGTCAGCAAATACACGATGTTACCAAATGCTTCTCTCACAGTGGTTCCCAAATGCACACAGACTCACAGTGTGATTCTAGACAAGCAACAATATCCCTAGCTGCTTACCAAAACTCATTCACTACTGTGCAAGGGGTAAGGAAACTACACACAATCTACATATTAAAGTACAGCACATTAGTGTCAAAGCATGACTCATTTTATCAATGCATAAGCAAAGATAGGCTTCTAATGCTACTAAAACTTGACAACATGACAGGTTTTAAAACACTTATCTGTCAGCAAATACACGATGTTACCAAATGCTTCTCTCACAGTGGTTCCCAAATGCACACATACTCACTGTGTGATTCTAGACAAACAACACTATCCCTTGCACTATACCAAAACACATTTCTTCATCTAGAAGGAGTACTACATTTTAGTATAGAAACATAACTCATTTCACAAATTCATAAACAATGACTAGTTTCTAATTCTACCAAAATATAAAAACAGCACAGTTATCTGTCGGCAAACACATGAAAAACACAAATGCTTATCACAGAATGGTTTCTACATGCACACACACACTGTCTATATGATTGTAGAGAAAAAAAGTACTCCCTACACTTTAGCAGGAGAAATACATTAGTCTGATTAAAATCAAAATAGTCTACATACATCCCCTCACAATTAAATAACTCACCTTTCAAGTTGTTTTGTAGATTAAGAAGTACATCAGTCACACACCAGATTTCAGTCACACACCAGATTTTCTTATACAGAATCTCTGCACTGTGTACCTCTCAGCAAAACCAAAGAATGGAAAAGTTTCCCTTTCATTTTCCACACATATAAATGTAAACCTCCAATCACATTCCTTCACACATAAATTCAAAAGCAAACACACATTTCTATTGGTTAAACATTTCAACCCTTTCCAAATGAAATACATTTGAACCCTTCCCCCATCTGCCTTCTGCCTGTTACCATAGAAACAGGTCATGGAACACTGTACTGAGCACACAGGTCAAAAGTTCAGCACACAATGTTGCTAATCAAGACAGCAAGTGTGCTTGAATTTTCAACATATCAGCTTATCATATATAATGTTCCTTACCATCTGTTTTTGTTAACCAATAAGAAATATGCGTTTAAAAAACAGAAATTTACACCCTACCTTTCAGTGTAGAAAGTTGTCATACAACCAATGATTTCTTGTCTTTTTTCAATTTTTTTTCCCATGGATCCGCGCACCCAACGCGAGAGAATCCGTGCACCCAACGCGATAGGATGCGTGCACCCTGCGCGCATTTCGCTGTTTTTATTTTATTTTTTTAAAGGGGGCCCCAGGGGGTCCTTCTGGGACCCCATAAGCACCTCTAGAGGGTCAGAGTATTTCCACTCTGCCCCCTTTATATGTTTTACACACTTATTCCCCTTGCTTCTTCAGCCTCGCTTCTACCGAGGCAGAAAATGGCCGCCAACAGTTCCTGGTTTCGAATGTAGACAGACACTCGATAGCCAATTAGCATTCAGCGCGCGATCGGGAGGGTGCAAGCTCGGTTCGGGGAGTGTGCGCTTACGGTGCGTGTAGGGTCTGCGGATCCTCACCGGCCATAGATATTTATGTACTTTTAACTCTAATTTTCTCACGGACCCTACCCGCACCGTAAGCGCACCCTCCCCGAACCGAGCGCGCACCCTCCCGATCGCACGCTGAATGCTAATTGGCTGTCGAGTGTCTGTCTACATTCGAAACCAGGAACTATAACAGGGGAATTTCTAGGGTTTTGTACGAGGGAAATGTCCAGCTAACTATAACGCCCCTGAAACCTATTGTTTTTTTAGTGAATATATATATATATATATTTTTTTTTATTTTTTATTTTTTTTGTTGCCTGTAAAATCGTTGTACCATCCCAACGTTTACTTCTCATAATATGTTCTGTAGAATTGGTTCGTAACTTGTAGTTCTAGGAACCCTGGGGGTCTGCCAGGCATAGCCAGGGGTACACGACAGAACAAAATTATATTAACATTAATAATTTAGAATTAATAAAGTGTTTACAAATAAAGAAGCAAAATAGAAAAGGTGAAATCTTTCCATATTTGATTGTGATTTAAAATATTTCAATATTTGCGCATTGTTTTGATATGACTTGTTTTTTGTTGTTTTTCGAGTCAAATCCTAGAAATTCCTTAGGCTGGGGGTCCCTAGCTTCCATTAATGACTCAATGGGGGTTCCCGGATTCCAGTAATGATTTGGGGAGGGTCCACAGAAGTCAAAGGGTTAAGAACCTCTGTTCTATAGTATTTTCATCCATATCACGCCTTATACCCTTGGTCAGGTGTGACGTGATGGCTAGAGGGGGCGCTCTTATCATGTCATGTGTAGCTTTGCTTGAGCATGGAGCTGGGCAAGGGGTTGGGGAAGAGTCATGCACACATATATCAGACATGTATGGTTCTTGGACAACCTGCAAAAATGTATTAGTGACTATTATCTCAGGTTCTCTTAAATGTCACTATGTTGTGCAACGCTTAGATAAAAATTGATCAAAATAGATGGGTAAAGTCATCAAATTAAGAATAATTGGAGTACTGTGCATGCGGCTGGAATGTTTAACGTTGTAACTATTGCTCAGAACAGCCACTGCACTCTGCTTCCTTCTCACTGCTTCGGTGTCAGGATTCTAAGCGCTATCTGGGATCTAGAAGCATCGAGCACCGCTCTGGAGTAAATACCACCACTCGAATGAACAGGCTTCAAGGAGCTGGAATGGGAGACCCGCAGATTGTCAGATGGACAAGGGTGACCCCCAGGGTCAAACCACACTGCAAATAAGTGCATCTCTTTTGTCAGACACACGACGGGCCCCTTGAAACATGTAATAAGTATGTGTCATGTTTGCAATCTTCTATTATGTTTCAATGTTGTTTTGTGTGGCTGTGGTAGAGTCACTAGCATAAAAAACTGTATTCAAATCCAGGAACTCACTGCTAGAACAAAGCAACAGTTGTTAAAAGTTGTAACCCACTGTTGCGACATCACAAAGGAGTTGGTGTCAGGAAGCCGGGTATTTTCTAAACATTTTTGGACACGAAAGACAGGCCACATTTTGTATACCTCGCCCCTTCCTCCTCTGCTCCGGTGAAGTAGTTGAAAACAGGGGCAGATGATTTGGGGGGCCATACATATCATACCACTATAAATCCGTAAAAAGTGAATTACGGGGCTGTTTTTCAACTTGGGGTTCTGAGTGACATCACAGACATCACTTTACTTATCTAATTGATGCCACTTAGAAACCATCGATGAAAATCTTCCCCATAAGTGACTGTTACCCATCAATAATTCTATATGTTATAGTATACCATGTTCAGTTTTTCAAATTTTAGGTTTCCAAGTAGCATTTGAGTTTGTAGATTGCAAACAAAACAAGCATTGGCATAGCCAATAGGTCTCGCCTTTGGGACCTTATAAGTGTTTAGCCATGCAACAGTTGCATAACTAAATACTTATAAGGTCCCAAAAGCGAGACCTATTGGCTATGACAAGCGGCCGCAAAAGTGATCGCAATCAAACATCAAAGCGAAAGTGAAAGTACTCGCGTCAAGCACGGCGCGCGCGGCCGCGCACATGCACTGTAGGTCTAGGCTGGCTTGGTAGCACTTTTTGGAGCCCTCTCAAAAAGTTTCCCCAGACCAGCGCATGCGCTGGGTCAGGCGAGACCTAATAAAAAACAGAACAACCCTGTCTCCCCCATCTTGCACAGTTCACATGGGCATCAACAACATCAGGAGTGATAGATGTAAAGTTTGAATTAATCTATAATCCTCATTAGCTGTATTTTTGTACACCCATTCCAGCAAGTTGAACACCTATCTTTCTCCATATAATTCATGCAGAAGGAGATCAAACTCCAGTAGTGCAAACAATTATAGCTACAACAGGCACACCTACTATACATAAAATTATATTTGTTTCATAGAATTAATTTAGAAGAACTTCAAAATCAGATAGAGCTAATAATTTCAGCCGACACATGTTTCGCAACCCCTAGTTGCTTTTCAAAGGCAGGCTTTGACAATATGTTTCACAATCCTAGGAGTTACATCAGTGTAACTCCACTACATGAGTGCAAGGAACATCACACCATATAGTTTGGGTAAAACCATGTGGCATAGTTAGGAATTATTGCATTAGTCCTCTTCACACCATTTTAACCACACGAATTTACTCCTGGGTTTTCTTTAGGGTATTATAAACGTCTGTATCTACATTTTGCCTTGACTATATATAGAAATAGTTTCAAACATTTAATGGAGACACACTCTTTGTATTCATTTTTGATCTAAAAAGTAAGTCATGGAGGTATTTGATTTTTGAAGAGAACCATGCGCTGGACAGTATTATCTCCCATTGTTATATTTCATATAGGTACCCCGATATAGGTGTAGGTAATATCATAACCCTTCACCTACATTCTCTCTTAAACTACATACATAACGGATTTGAAGGACTGACCTTTTACCCAGTTACAATACTACACACAGTACGTAGGGTTTTTTGCCTGGACACTGGCCTCATGAATTATGCATGAGGATTCTTAGTTTCCTGGAATCACAGTAGGACCATCATCTCCTGCGTAGTAACTGTGTATAAAGTTCATTCCCGATGTCATCCTAAGTCCGACACTGGCACAGCAAGGTAGGACCCCTGGGGATACCTTAGGGTATATAAACACCACATCTTGCTGAGATAGAGAGAGGAGATCGCGACTTCCATGCCGACACACTGGCCCGAGACGCTGAGATTCCTGCATGCAGATACTCATGCTCGCAGTGGGTCTGACATCCCTCGCGGGGTGTTCAGCTCGAGACCAGAACGGGGTCCCGCAGGCTAACATCAGGTAATGGTGTTGGCTTTATTCTAGCGGGATTCTTGGCTCTACACCTACTCACATGCTAGTTTACACTTCCTTTCTGTGGGATTAAGTGTATCCTTCCACTGCTGACATCATGGAACTCCTTGTTTTGTTTTTCATTGGTTGTTCAGCACTCCATGGGAGTGCATGTCTTGCTCCTCAGTGGATGCTTGCGCTCTTTCCCTGCCCCCTCCTGAGTCATCCATCTCTCCCCTTCCACCGTTCCCCGCGAAGCTCCTCCATGGTGTGCCAGGCGCCGGGTGGCAGCCTTTGTGACACTCTAGTTGTTGTCTATACACTATGTGTCCCCAACAATCTGGGGTACGCCGTCAGTCCTTTAGTCCCGACAGCATGGCCATGACATCCATCCAGAGCCCTCTACCAGCCCCATTAACTGTGGAAGAGGGAAGCCATAGTATCATTTCATCGCGAACCTTGTGCTGAGACCGCTGGGTGCATTTCATGCCATAGTTGTGGCAATAAGTAAGTTGCAGGTACACATTTACAAGGGCATATTCACAATATGTAAAGTATTACTGCAGCAGTACATCTCATATACTACAAAATGCCAACTACCCCTCCTATTACCTCCAGTAGGTCCCACACAGCAGGGCTGATGAGACCTGGTACGAGGCCACGCTCCCTTTCTCCACCACTTGTAGGGGGATGAAGTCCCCTTGGCTATTGAGGGTCCTTGGGGGCCAACTGCCACACCTGTTACCCCCAGCAAGTCCCACACAGTGGGTTTGCTGAGAGGTTTTTAGTGGCCACACCCCCTTTCTCCACCGAAAAAACGTACCGACTGGCGCACTTCCCCTTGGCTATTGAGGGTCCTTGAGGGCCAACTGGCCCTCCTGTTACCTCCAGTAAGACCCGCACAGCTGGATTGCTGAGAGGTCGTCAGAGGCCACGCAACTCTTCTCCACCACTCTGCAAACGTGCCTCCTGTCGCACTGCTGCGTGGGGGAAGAAGTCCACTTTAGTCCTGAGGCCGTCAGAAGGCAAGGGGACCTCATCCCCTCTCCAGCAGAGCGCCAAGAGGCGCGTTTGGAGAGTGGTGGAGAAAGGTGACGTGGCCTCTGACCACCTCTCAGCAATCCCAATGTGTGGGGCTTACTGGAGGTAAGATGAGTCCTTCATGCCCCCTAAGGGCCCTCAGCAGCCAAGGGGACTTCCTCCCCCACCCAGCAGTGCACCAGGAGGCACGTTTGCAGAGTGATGGAGAAAGGGGGCTGGGCCTCCGACGAGTTGCTGGTATTTATTTTTTCCTTTTATTTCTCTATCTTTTAGGGAGGGCTTCCCTGGACAGTCTTGGTCCCGTGGACCCCATCCCCTGGGATCTGGCCCTATTCTTGATTATTTTTTCAAAGGGAGGAGGCAGGGCGGCCCCTCTCCTGGGCCAATTTCGGCCCTGGGGCACCATCCCCTGCAGCCCGGCCATTCATTTTGTAATTTAAATTATTTGTTTTAATAAAGGAAGCAGGGGAGGCTGTAGGCCCCCGCAGTCCCTGCTGGCTCCCTGCCTCCTGCGGGAGCCAGCTTTGCTTTGGGACCCAGGGAGCTTCTCCCTGGATCCCAAAGCAATGTGTCTGTTTCCCTGCATGCCTCGAAGCGCGCAGGGAAACAGGCAGTGATCTGCTTTCAGCAAGCGAGAGCATTTTTGCTCTTGCTTGCTGAAAGCAGAGAGTTTGATATGGCTTGGAGGGAACACAGCAAACTGCAATGTGCCAGGGTGGGCACCCTAGGACATTGCGGGAGCCTGCCCTGGGGGGGGGTGACTGTCCCCAGCGCCATCTAGGGCTCCATGAGCGGGGCTGCACGGCCCCCCTCCAATGTTAACTGATCCCTGGGGAGGTGATAGTCCCCGGGGCTGAGAGTCTGTTAACTTTAGCATAGCATCAATAAGGGGCAGGCGCGCAACACCCATTGGGCTCACAGGGCTTCAGCCCCCCTCCCAGCCCCCACCGTCGTGTGTGTCAGCCCAGGCTGAGCCAGCTTCGCGAGCTGGCAACCGTCTAATTGCAGCCGCCACCCGAGTACTTCACAGATCTTTAAAAGACCATCTACTTGGGAATGAGGCTTTTGTTGTGTTGTCACCCCTTCTTAGAGGCACTCTGCCTATGGCTGGAAGAATTAGCCCCCCTCCCCCCCACGAAATCTTTTTCAGCCCCCCTCGAAATTTTGCTCTAGTTGCCCGCCTGATAAGGAGCTATGGGCCATATGTAGGAACACGTTTTCCCATAGACACAGAATGGGTATAACCCTTTGATACATCAGGCCCATGGTGTTTGCACAAAGTAGAAATGAGAGGCCGTCTTTCCGCGTGCCTGATGTTTCCGCAGGGTTGGGCCCCAAGCAGTGGCGCGTGCCTGAGGTTTCCGCGGGGTTGGGCCACAAGCAGTGAGAGGCAGTGGGTGTGGTGGTGTGTTGGTCTTTGATCACAGACTCGTCTGCTGCCCACACTCGGGCACAGCTAGGCGCGCAGCCCACACAGTTCACCTCCTGGAGCCCAGAGTGGGGGGCCGTGTACAGCAGGATGGCGGGTGGGGGCACGAGCAGCTCTGAGTGGGTCGAGGCGTTTTCTGAGCAGGTCTCCCAGCTGCGGAAAGACGAGCGTTGGACCCTGACGGTGGTGGGCGACTTGGAAGAATTCGAACCAGGATGGAAAACGTACAAGCAAACATCTGCTTTTGCGAGGTGAGTTGTTCTAAAGTTGAAGTCTTTGGGGCAGATTTATAAGCCCCTTGTGCCACTTTTGCGTCACTTTTCCCATGCTAAAAGTGACGCAAAAGTGGCGCAAGGAGCTTATAAATCTTCCCCTTTGTATCCTGGCCACCTTGGCGCTGCGCCAGGGTTTTCCTCTTGATCGCAGTGTGTGATCCTCTACAACATGATTTCATCTCCCAGTGCCTTCTCTCTCGAATGAGCTAAAACTGTGGACGTTGCGGGTCGGGGAGTGGGGGAGGAGGGAGGAGGTGGACATGGGCAGAAAGAGTGCAGGAAGGTGATGAAAGTTAAGGTCAGGTGTGTAAACTGGAGCGGTGGACGTGAGAACATGTTCGACATTGGAAAGAGAACATGACGGGGTTGAATATAAGGGGAATTGTGTACGTTGAGACGGGGAAATAGCTAAATATTTATTATGAGTAAGGAGGATGTGGCGTTAGGGCAGAGCTGCCGCATTTGGAACTAGGGAACAAGGTAGAAGTCTCGGCGTCGCCTCTACACCCATGTGATTCTGGACAAATCACTTACCCCTCACCCTCCCCTTCTAAAAATTAAATGTAACCTTGAGTATTGGAAGTCCAATACCTTTTGGTCGAGTTTGCTCTATATAAAATGGCAGAAAAAGTCATATAAGTTTAGACTAAATTGTGTGCAGACACCGCCCACAGCCCTAACTGCCCTTTAACCACAGACCTTTCTTGCCGTTTATCCGACATGTGTTTCATCATGGCGTTTCCTGCTGCAGTCCCTCACCAAAATAACAACACCGAGTTGTTATTTTAGTGACAGCCTCTGCAGGCAGCTGTGAGGGACGGATTCCACACCAGGGGGTGGTGCAAAGCTCCTGACTGAAGTGTGGCGCAGTGTTGTTATTTTAGTGACACCCTCTGCAGGCAGCTGCGAGGGACGGATTCCACACCAGGGGGTGGTGGTGCAAAGCTTCTCATTGGAGTGTGGCGCAGTGTTATTATTTTAGTGACACCCTCTGCAGTCAGTTACCAGTGACGGATTCCACACCAGGGGGTGGTGCAAAGCTTCTCATTGGAGTGTGGCGCAGTGTTATTATTTTAGTGACACCCTCTGCAGGCAGCTGCGAGGGACGGATTCCACACCAGGGGGTGGTGGTGCAAAGCTTCTCATTGGAGTGTGGCGCAGTGTTATTATTTTAGTGACACCCTCTGCAGTCAGTTACCAGTGACGGATTCCACACCAGGGGGTGGTGCAAAGCTTCTCATTGGAGTGTGGCGCAGTGTTATTATTTTAGTGACACCCTCTGCAGGCAGCTGCGAGGGACGGATTCCACACCAGGGGGTGGTGCAAAGCTCCTGACTGAAGTGTGGCGCAGTGTTGTTATTTTAGTGACACCCTCTGCAGGCAGCTGCGAGGGACGGATTCCACACCAGGGGGTGGTGGTGCAAAGCTTCTCATTGGAGTGTGGCGCAGTGTTATTATTTTAGTGACACCCTCTGCAGTCAGTTACCAGTGACGGATTCCACACCAGGGGGTGGTGCAAAGCTTCTCATTGAAGTGTGGCACAGTGTTATTATTTTAGTGAAACCCTCTGCAGTCAGTTACCAGGGATGGATTCCACACCAGGGGGTGGTGCAAAGCTCCTCACTGAAGTGTGGCGCAGGCTGTCCCCTGTGTTTGTAACAGAAAACGTAAGACGAGGTCGTATCTTGTTTTTCACACAGACAAAAGTAAGCGCATAGAAACACAACACCAGGAACCAAATCCAAGCTTCCTCTTTTCTGCTTCTGTTGTCTCTTCCTGCTTATTTTCGGCTCAGTTGTGTGGGCGGGGCCTGCCAAAGGGCCGTCACTTCCTTCCTCTTCTGGATGATGACGCCTGCCTTGGCTGGTTTGCCACCTTCTTCATCCTTCTCTTCGCCCTCCTGTTGGACTGGACTTAGACAAGCCGCTCAAAACATGGCTAGTTCGATTCACCCACACATTAGTTAGCGCTTTGTATGTGTGCTGTACGCTGCAGCACACGCAAAGATGGACATGTTCAAATTATTGTGAAATAAATCTTATCTCCAAATTTACGCCTGCCCCGAGAAGTAGTGCATTTTTTATGCAAATGTCGTTCTGCCAAAGTTAGTAGATAGAGATTAGCGTCAAAGTCCATGGGTAGGTGCATGGGAGCATCCATGGACCACCCACGGTATGCCCCCGTGACGCGTAGTAGCGCTTAGTGCTACTTAGGCGTAGATTCCGATCCTGTAAAAGCCGGGTACGAATGGTCGTACGGAGCGTATTTCCCGTACGACTCGTACCCGGCACAAACAGCTTACAAACCCGCAAGTACGATCCGTACAGAAATTCATTTTCCGTACGAGTCGTACAAAACACCGACCGGCAAAAAAATACCCACAATTCCGATCCGGGACAACGCGTACGTGACGTCCGGACGGAGTCAGGCAGCGTTTTACGGACCAGCAAGTAAGATCCGTGCCCACGTCACTCCGTACGGCGTATTTTTTACGGCAGCCAAAAACTCCCGGAAAATTGAGGACAACGCGAACAAGGAGTCCCGGTACGTGACGGACAGACATGGACCCCAATCTACGCGTCATCCCGGCCCTCCTAGCCTACCACCTCGTGAAACAGAAACCGACGCAGACACCGCAGAAGGTCAGAACAACACCCAGGGGCATGGGGGGGGCTGGGGCAGGAAACATAACCCCCCCCCACATCACAAATATACATATGTCCTGCACAGAAATTACCTCCTGGCTCTGGTCACTCCGGGGGGCGTGTCCACCAATCACTACAACAGAAGTGGACGTTGACTCGTACCGTCAACACTACAATGGTGGTACGGACCGTACCCACGCCCCCCAGTCCGTGGGTACGGGCCGTACCACGCGTACCCCTACGTCACCGCCACAATGGTGGTACGGCCCGTACCCATGCCCCCAGAGCGTGGGTACGGGCCGTACCAGATGTACCCCTACGTCACCGCACCAATGGTGGTACGGCCCGTACCCATGCCCCCAGAGCGTGGGTACGGGCTGTACCAGACGTACCCCTACGTCACCGCACCAATGGTGGTACGGCCCGTACCCATGCCCCCAGAGCGTGGGTACGGGCCATACCAGACGTACCCCTACATCACCGCACCAATGGTGGTATGGCCCGTACCCATGCCCCCAGAGCGTGCGTACGGGCCGTACCAGACGTACCCCTACGTCACCACACCAATGGTGGTACGGCCCGTACCCATGCCCCCAGAGCGTGCGTACGGGCCGTACCAGACGTACCCCTACGTTACCAGTACATCATGGATACAAGGCATACACACACCACGAATGTTGGTGTACGGCGTGGTGCAGCACATTAGCTGTAAATTGGGGGTGGTGTATGCCCAGGACAGCAGTGTACCACAGCAAGGGGCCAAGTGGGTGGGTGGGTGGGTGGCTGCAGAGGACTCCCAGCAGTGGACAGACACATGTGAGGGGTGGATGCCTATCACTCCCAGCAGTGGACAGAGACATGTGAGGGGTGGGTGCAGAGGAATACCAGCAGTGGACACAGACATGGGGGTGGGGACCTATCACTCCCAGCAGTGGACAGACACATGAGTTTGGGTGCAAAGGACTCCCAGCAGTGGACAGAGACATGTGAGGGGTGGGTGCCTATCACTCCCAGCAGTGGACACAGACATGGGGGTGGGTGCAGAGGAATACCAGCAGTGGATACAGACATGGGGGTGGGTGCAGAGGAATACCAGCAGTGGACACAGACATGTGAGGGGTGGGTGCCTATCACTCCCAGCAGTGGACAGACACATGGGTTTGGGTGCAGAGGAATACCAGCAGTGGACACAGACATGTGAGGGGTGGGTGCCCATCACTCCCAGCAGTGGACAGGGACATGGGGGTGGGTGGAGAGGAATACCAGCAGTGGACACAGACATGTGATGGGTGGGTGCCTATCACTCCCAGCAGTGGACACAGACATGGGGGTGGGTGCAGAGGAATACCAGCAGTGGACACAGACATGTGAGGGGTGGGTGCCTATCACTCCCAGCAGTGGACAGGGACATGGGGGTGGGTTCAGAGGAATATCAGCAGTGGACACAGACATGTGAGGGGTGGGTGCCTATCACTCCCAGCAGTGGACAGGGACATGGGGGTGGGTGCAGAGGAATACCAGCAGTGGGCACAGACATGTGAGGGGTGGGTGCAGAGGAATACCAGCAGTGGGCAGGGACATGTGAGGGGTGGGTGCCTATCACTACCAGCAGTGGACAGGGACATGGGGGTGTGTACATCATCATCAGATGATCCAACTCCATGGGTGTAAGTACACATCCCGAAATTTGGAATATGTTGATAGTGCTTTACCAACACATCACTGACAGCAGTGTCCCATTCCCAGGAGGAAGGATGTCTTTCCCCCACTGCATGACACACCACATGTGGGTGTGAGGACAAATCACACATGCATACCCACCCCTGGCGGATGCAGCACAATACACACACAGAGATCATGCCACAAGACTGTATGGTCATGTCAATGCATAGTAAACTAGGAGAGCCAAAGGGAACACACACTGTCACGCACATTCCTGGACTGATAGGAATGTACAGGTGCTGTGACAGCCACCAAGATGTTGTCTCTCATGGAAGGAATAGGGTGGAGTTCCCACAGATACAATGCCCACAATTGTGAGTCAGGTGCCCAAATACCCTGCAGAACAAGTACCATATGTGTGCTATGCTGGGATTACACACGTGCATTGTGCGGAAAAGGGACAATTTCTCCATGAAGTCATGGCAACATACTCTATACACAAGTACAGTGAGTACCAAGGATGGCACAGACGATGCAGCCTGAGACATTGCTGAGCAGGCATGGCCAGAGTTGAAGGGATCCATCACCAACCAAAGAAATGTAGACACAGGTCAACACAACAATTGTGCAACCCTCTGCAGGGGAGATGTCAGGTGCCACAGAGGAAGGAACACTCCTAGGGACAATGTCTCCAAACACAAAGAGCAGACACGACCAAAGATTCTTTCCAGAGACCTTGTGAGGGCACGCAGATACCAGGTTCCACCCCATGAGATGCAGACTACAACATTTCCATGAAACATAACACATTCCCACAACCCCAACTCCTGGAGCCTCAGCATCAACATCAATACATGAAATGCAAGACTTTTCTAAACGAAAAAGGAAATGCTTTATTCAGCATGAAAAAATAAGATGTAGTAAACAAAAAGATGTCCAAAGGCCAATGGCCAGTCCAGTTTATTAGTCCTTGGGGGGGACACATTGCCACGCGTCTCCCCTAGCTTGCCTGCACATCACAAGACTCTGGTTCATCGACTGGGGGGGGGCATCATGTGGGGAAGGACCAGGCACCACAGGGACAGGAGGGGGAAGGGTAGGTGTGGTGGGTGCAGGGACGGACGACTCCACCACAGGGGGTGGGGCAGCGCCAAAGGTGGAGGTGAGCTTGGCGCTGCACACTTCTGCCAGATCTGCAAGCGTCTCCCCTGCACCCGGAGAAACAGGCCCCAAGGAGGGGGGGGGGGTCGGAGGGATGGGTTGCAGCGCTACTGGGGGAGGTGGTGGACAGGCTGGGGGACTCTACTCCCCTACCCGTGGAGTGCCTTGACCGTTTGCGCCCTGGTGAACTGGTGGGGCGGAAGCCCAGCCCAGCCAAGTAGGCCTCCTTCTCCAATTCTGGGGCAGGGGAGCTGAGGGGAGTGACATCGGAGGGACTGGGGAGTGAGTCATGTGGACGAGGACTGTGGCTGCGTGCCTGCCTGTGTGCCCCAGACCCAGTGGGTGTGCCTGCTTCCCCCTGAGTGTGCGTGTCAGGAGGTGTGCGTTTGCCCTTACGTGGTGGTGTGCTGCTTGTGTCTGTTGGGGTGCGTGTGTGGGGATGTCTTTGTGTGCTTGGGACAGGCATGGGGTGGGACTTGTGGATGGTGCAGAGGTAGGGGGGAAATGCAGCGCTGCAGGTGACTCACTGCTGCCGTCAGTGACGAGTCCAGGGACCTCAGCAACATCCGTTGATCAGACATCGCTGATGACATGCCCTCCATGTACGACACCATCTGGGTCAGCAGTCTGGTGTGGCCAATGTAGGACAGTCAGGATCGATGTCTGACCAACTTGCAACTGACGCAGGAGGGCAGAAGGGGGGACAGGGGCAGGGGGTGCGGTGCCTGGCACGAAGGAGACACGTTGTTGCCTAGCACGGACAGAAGGGACCTTAGCAAGTGGGAGGGCGGTGATGGGAATGGAGGGGGCGGTGATGGATGGAGTGCTGCTGCCAGCTGTCGGAGCAGCCTCCGCCCCCTCAGGGAGCTCAGCCTCGGACCCGTCAGCCTTGTAGTCAGTGTTGGTACTGGGCAAGTCCCCCGCCTCACTCCCCTCGCCCTCCGTGCCACTTGATGCCGCCGACTCCTCAGCAGTGGTGGCACCAGTGCTCGATCCCTCCTCCACGTCCATGCCGGTGTCTCCCTCGGTGTCCTCAGATGATGCTGTGGGCAAGGTGAAGAGACAGGAAAAAATCAATCACCTGTATACATCTGACACATGAGTCCAAACAAAATAGGCAACAGTGCATATCAGGAAAGGCATCATGAGTAACATCTAGAATACTCCCCACATATGTAAGCCCTGCACTCCCCAGTTGGTTGACCCACCATGCCACTGGGAAACAATGAAAACTAGGACACAACAGCAAATAACTTGAAATCCCAAGTTCCTGAGAAGCTAGTGTCTGGAATCAGTTGAGCACAGCAAGACTATGAAGGCATGCCACCTCTTGTTCACTGTGAACCAAACAGTATTGTCGCACCCAAGGCCAAATACCACATGCTAATGCAGAAGGTGTCCCCACACTCAGAGACCTGTGAGTCATTTTGAAACCCCAAAGAAATACATTGTGATTCCTGGAGAATCACAACCCTTTACACAATGGACATGTCTAGAATGTGTGAATGTGCCACTTTGTGAACAGAACACACATGTGTCTGTATAACAGAAGTCACACAAGGAGGTGCACACCAAACTACATGTACACAGTCATTGTCTGAGCTGCCAGACTAATTAAAATAATCCACAGTTATGCAGAAATGGGGTATCAGTAAGTACATATACATGGCACCACGGTGGTCTGGATGACTTGACACTCGTAAGTTGGTATCAACAACAACCAAGGACTAACCCTAATGCAACCACACTGTGGGAACATGTATATGTATGAACTCTAAACAAGTTCAGTTCAAACTGTGCCTTACATTAAAATGTGCCAGCGTGTCCCTGGAAAGTGTAAAGGTGGTGTCTTGTGCACTTCCTTGGGAGACATCTGTCATGCAGGCACCTTATTGTCCTTCACAACAAAACAACAAGGTCAAGCATATGAAACATTGAGACATGTTGACAGGTGTAGTGAGTGCCAAGGGACAATTTCTCAGAGTGACAACTTTAATAATGTCATTAGTCACATGGCTGTCCGTCAGCTGTTTACACAGTTGTCTACACATATGACCTACTGACTGTCATCTGGAGTGGCACACATGTCCACTCCCAGGACAATGCATGAGCTAATGGGCCTGCAATTGTTTAGAAAAAAAGCCTAGCTGTACTGTGGGGACACCCTCATGGCAAGCCAGAATGTACCCACAGATGTCAGCACACAAAGTCACAACTGTGTAGCATCTGAACCACACACATGTGCAAAAAATGGACAAGCAAGATACATGATTGTCAAAAACTGACACAGGCTACAAAGCACGAACATTAAGCACTGGCCAACATCACGGGGGCACTGCACGGTGACTTTCTGTACTGCGAATTATCACACACAAGTCAGAACTGGCAATGAAAAATCAGGGTTGAACATGTACGCCCCTCCCGCACACTCCCACCCATACCTGAGTCAATGTGACTGATAGCGATCAAGAAGTGACACCTCTTATTCAGGGTTACAATAACTGTGCTTGAAGACTAGCTTCATTAACACAACATCACCTTGTAGTGCTGGCAAAACATATTTGTCACAAACAACCATCAACAGATTGTTGTGAATGGCCACACAGGCACTGCCCAGTGTGAGTATGCACAAGCAAACTGGTGTATCCCTGTCCAGTGGACACATGTAGCACACATGTGAAAATACAACCTAGGCCAGGGAACCATCCCACAGAGGCAGAGCAATGATGAACCCACAGTGAATGTGCACAGTGTTGGATGACACACATGATAATGAGGGCAGGCTGTGTCAGTAGACTGTAGTGGGCACACTGCTCCATGGTCCTGGAATGAGCTGACTGTCACAGGAGCAACCGTCCCGGCACTATGCATATCTCCCACTCATGCACATCATATCTGAGGCCACAACATTGGTCATGCATGCTGCAAGTGTGTTCATTAGAAAACTCACACTCCTATGTTGAGACTCAGCATCAGTGCCAACAATTATGCACCCCCAGATGACTGAACAGGACAGGGCACAGGCAGACAACCCCACACATGATGCTGAAAGCAGTGTGCACCTTGATTAACTGGCAGCCTAGATGACCATGTGCAATAGTGATAACACACAGACCAGGTAACACATGTCAAGGAGGGGAAGGGAGGAAGAACAGCACAGGTTGACTTGGGGGAACAGGATATGCACTGCACATATATACCCTGGCAGTGTATCCAGGCGACTGAGCAGCTACAAAATCTGGCGACACACAACAAACACACATGTACCTACCCCCTTCCTGCTGCTGTAACTCCTGTATCCGCCTATCCAGGTCAGGGAAGACCACCGCCAGGACACGCCGCATATGGTGGGTCAGGCGCCGGCGCCCGCCATGCTTTCGGGGAGGCTCCTCCTTCACCATGACCGGGCGATCTGGTGGGTCCAGCACCGGATGTCCTGCCATCTCTTCCTCAATTGTGGCAGGCGCCGACTACGACCCTCCACCAATTGCACGGCCTTGACGGCATCCTTCCAGATCTTCCCCTTCTGGTAGGCGGTTACCTGTGAGGATGACCAAGTGGGACAACATCACTACACCTGCTCCATGTCACAGAGACACACATTTGAACATCTTTGATTTGTTGAACAGGGCATAGTATGCTGGCCTCTAATAGCACCTTAGTCATGGGGACATTTGCCACTGTGGATGCACCAGTGCACTACATGGCATAGTAAGTACACAGGTGGCATGAGGGGTGCAAAACAATCCCTGATCATGGCACACACTGTGCATCCCAAGCAACACAAGGTTGATGGACAGCACCGCAAAGCGGTCACATGCCCCAGGCCACTGACGCAACCTCAGCAGAGTACACAGACACACACAGGCACAGATCAATCACCTGCCATTGGCAACAGCCGATACAAACCTCACTCTGCACATGTGCCACATGCCAGGGGGGTGTCACAGGTGTGGGGCCAGCTCAGCAAGTCAGACACACAGCACAGCTTCCTTCTCACATCAGATGGGTAGAGCAGTTGCCTCCTCCATTCAGCCATGGTGCAACACTCCACATAGACACTCACCCACATGACAAGGAACATTCACACACATCAATGTCCGGGGGGCGTACACATCATTTGGACACTCACAACACTCTCGCCACAGCTCCACTCACCTCACACACATCTGTGGGTACAGTCACCTGTCACACAGGGGGGGGGGCACTGAATCACCTCATGACTATAGAACACAAATGCCCAAGAGGATTAGCCAGGCTGAATGTGCCATGCACTATGCAGTGAATGTCACAGTAAGCACAATGCAAGTGAGGAGTGCACACATGCACTACATCATGCTCTGCATGACAGACATAAGCCACCCCCCCCCTGGGACCCACTCCAACCAACATTGCATGTCTGTCACACCTGGACACAATGCCAGAAGTGACAGTCACAAAAAAATTGCACAGTCAAAGGCAGTGGAGTCAGCACTCACCTGCTCCCCTGGGCGACCATACAGCTTGGTGAACTGTGGGAGGATCACATCCAGCAGGGCCTCATTCTCCTCCTGTGTGAAAGGCTGGGCCCTCTCCACAGTCCTTCACATGGTTCCAGAGGGAGACGATACAGCAGCTGTTGTTTCGACTGACATGTTGTGCAGGCAAGTGCCCTCTCATGGGTTCTGCCTGACTTATATCTGCCTTGCTGGCCTATTTCATTTACAGGAGTACAGAGTGATTGGTCAGACTCATTTGCATCCTACTTTTCCTCCAATCCCTTTAAACATACACCAGTGACAGCCTTAGCATCTTTCGAATTTGCAGCATCATGTCAAGTCAACAACCACTTTGCAACAATGTAAAATGTGGCCAACTGCTTTTTCCAGACCACATGATGTAAAGTTTTGAACTTGAAACTCGGTATCCCTGACAACCAGCATGCATTTAAGCCCTAATAATTGTCCCTCATGTGTCCCCATTGTAATTTTCAAATCCCCACACAGGTACGGCGCATTTACCCCTAGGGCACCATTACTACAATGATACGGGCCGTACACGTGTGGGTACGGGCCGTACACGCACGAGTACGGCCCGTATCACTATAGTTGTGTTGCCGAAGGTGGTACGGGCCGTACACGCGCGAGTGCGGTCCATACACGCGTGGTTATGGCCCGTATCACTATAGTTGTGTTGCTGTAGGTGGTACGGGCCGCACACGCGCGAGTACGGTCCGTACACTCGCGAGGACGGTCCGTACACCCGTGGGTACGGCCCATATCACTATAGTTGTGTTGCCGTAGGTGGTACGGGCCGTACACGCGCGAGTACGGTCCGTACATGCGTGGGTACGGCCCGTATCACTATAGTTGTGTTTCCGTAGGTGGTACGGGCCGTACACGCGCGAGTATGGTCCGTACACGTGTGTGTACGGCCTGTATCACTATAGTTGTGTTGCCGTAGGTGGTACGGGCCGTACACGCGCGAGTACGGTCCGTACACGCGTGGGTATGGCCCGTATCACTATAGTTGTGTTGCCGTAGGTGGTATGGGCCATACACGCGCGTGTACAGCCCGTACCCACATGGGTACGGCCCGTACCACCTACGGCAACACAACTATAGTGATACGGGCCGTACCCACGTGTGTACGGACCGTACTCGCGCGTGTATGGCCCGTACCCACGCGTGCACGGCCCGTACCACCTACGGCAACACAACTATAGTGATACGGGCCGTGTCCACGCGTGTACGGAGCGTACTCGCGCATATACGGCCCGTACCACCTACGGCAACACAACTATAGTGATACGGGCCGTACCCACGTGTGTACGGACCGTACTCGCGCGTGTACGACCCGTACCCACCCGTGTACGGCCCGTACCACCTACGGCAACACAACTATAGTAATACGGGCTGTACCCATGCGTGTACGGACCGTACTCGTGCGTGTACGGCCCGTACCACCTACGGCAACACAACTATAGTGATACGGGCCGTACCCACGCGTGTACGGATCGTACTCGCGCATGTACGGACCGTACACACGGCCTCAGAGCGTGTGTACTGCGTTTCACAGCTTATACTGGTGATAGGAGGCGCACACGAAAGGAATGGAGGTGTCAGACTTGCACAAGGCTGTACATCAAGTCATTGTCAGTGCAGTTCTTCATGTGCAGGGCCTAGGTGTGTCAGGCAGTGATGTGGCACATGTCTCCTCATGTTGGGGCACAATAGATGTGTGATGAGCTGTTTACACATGTCATGTGTGATGGGGCACTACATGGCACACTTCCCCTTCACACTTTGCACATGTGTGCATGTAGTACAAACGTGTCAAGCACTGCATCACTGGTATGGCACAGTCACCAACACCCGCAACTGTCCCCTGATGCCAGGTACACGGATAATTACACCTGACATGTGACTGCCAGCGTGCCATGATGTGACTATGTCATGTGTGTGTCATGTGTTCCCATGAGCTTGCAGTTGGTGTTCCATCAACTCCATCTGCTGTTGCAGCATCCAACATGTGTCTGTGTGCATATGTGCATGGCACACATATATGCACACCATGCCACATGTGGACTCACACGTTACATGTGTCAGGATGGTTCGAAGATGACTTCCTGACATGAGGACATATCTGCGTTGTCTAAATGTCTGTGTTATCAGGTTTTGACATGTACCCCTTCATGGGAATGTGTGTTATCTGTCCTTTTCAGATGACATATGACCTGTGCGCCTAGCCTCCCGCCAGCTGTCTGTATGAGATAACATCCTTCAAATGCTGATATGTGGATGTCTGTCACTCCTGTGATATGTCTGGCTGTTCACTTACACTGGCCCACAGCTCGTTTCATGGCATGTCACGTCGAGCTTGCCAATCAACTATTGTAGCTGGCTCTTGGTAGGAGTATCACCTGGCTGCCATACGTGTCCTGGATGTATTGCACAGACCAGACTCTGTATTTAGCCGATGTGTATTAGCTGTTGTACATGTGCTCACTTCATTGACATTGGTGTTGTGGTGTACTCACTCTTGGTTATTCCTTCCAAATCTCTGCAGGGCACCTCCTCTCCCCTGACCAATGCCAGACCTGGGTGCCATGCGTGAACATGACTGCATCCGCAGATACAGGTTCTCCCAAGTGTTGATAGAGAACTTGACCGCCCGGCTGGAACCACACCTCCGACCGCAACACAGGTATCCTACTGCTCTGACCCTCAAGATGAAGGTGATGGCAGCCCTACATTTTATTGCCACCGGTACGTTTCAATTAACCATAGCTGATGTTGGTGGCATGTCCCAGACCATGTTCAGCCGTGTCCTCCATGAATTTTTAGAAGCCATGTTGGAGCACCTGGATGAATTCATCCATTTTCCCACTCGTGAGCAGTTGACAGGTGTCAAGGGTGAGTTCTATGCCCTGGGAGGGATGCCTCATATAATTGGTGCCATTGATGGGACACATGTGGCTTTGGTACCACCACGGGCACAGGAGGTAGCCTTTAGGATCCGCAAGCATTATCACTCTATCAATGCCCTTGTGGTGTGTCTACCTAACATGTTAATTTCCCATGTCTGTGCCCGTTTTCCAGGGTCCGCACACGATGCCTACATCATGAGGTGTAGCAGGGTGCCAGAAATGATGCTGCGGCTGCACGGCGAACGGGCATGTCTTGTTGCTGGGTATACTCTGTTTGTCCTGTGTTTTGCGCTATCTTTGTATCTTACAGCATCTCCTGACCCACTTCTTCACATGATGTTTCCATGTAGGGGACTCTGGCTATCCCAACATGCCATGGCTGATGACGCCTCTGCGCAACCCCAGAACAGCCGCAGACCACCGGTACAACGATGCACATGGGCAGACCAGGCGCGTGATTTAGAGGACGTTTGGACTCCTGAAGAGCAGATTCCGGTGCCTCCACAAGACCGGCGGCTCCCTCCCATATGCCCCAGTGAAGGTCTGCAAAATCTTCCTTGTGTGCTGCATGCTGCACAACATGGCAGTGGAGAAGGCCGTGCCACTCATCCTTGATCCGGATGACCAGGAGCATCCACCCGTGGAGGATGAAGGGCTTGGGCACGAGGCAAGTGAGGATGAGGATGAGGAGGAGGACATCCGGAGACAGCTCATCCGCAACTTCTTCTCACAATGGTGAGTCCCTGTGTCTGAGTGTGCACGCTTTGAGGCATGTGTGGCATGTGTTGCAATGTCTGTGTCCAGCTGACTGTGTGCCAAGTGACTTGAAGGTGTGTTCTGATGTGTCATTTGAGAGATGAAGTCATTCCACACATTTTATCTGCAACACTAATATTTTTGAAGGGCATGGTGACAACATCATTCCTGTAGAGTACATGGCCATGTCTGCGGATAACTAGCTCTTCACTGACTTGTTGTGTGTCTATCCACCCCAGGTTCTTGCGCCTGTCGTCTGCTCGTGTCATCGTTGCCCTCCTGCTATTCCTCATGAGTATTACAATGTGTGCTGGATCAGCGTTCCATGCACGGACATGGTGAAAAGTCATTTTGGGTAAGGAGTGCAGCAAGGCATTTTGTGGGTGGTACGTGTTTGGGATATGTGGGGACTGCTCCTGTGCATGTTGTGTTACCATGCATACATGTCGACTCACCATGGGGCACATGACGTGTAGCATGGCTCCCATGCATTGATAGTCACCCTTCCTGACAGTCATCTGTAATGGTTTGTGGATTGTGATGAAGGCATCAATGTGTGTATAACGTCCCCCAGGAACATACGGGATGCTAATGGTGGACATAATGTGGGACATCCCCATAAGAGGCTCAGTGGGGAATTGCAGACTCTCTGTGTGCAGCAAGGGGTGTTAGGCTCACCCACTTCACTTGTGTACCAGCTCAGTAGGATTTACCACATTTGTGTGTTGAAGGGGGTGTCCAGTGTAGGTCCCACATGTCCAGCCACATGACCTGTGAGTCTGTTCCAATTGATGCATTTCCCTTAGTGTGAGCCTGAGTAATAAAGGTGTTCCTCACACTCCAAGGTGCCTCATCTCTGTCAATGCGGGTATCTTGCCTCTTTGCATGCTGAGTGTGCAACTCCAACTGCCTACACAGCGCTGCCCCGCCTTCCAGGCCCTGTCACACCAACCAGGTCATATCCCTCCTACTCCCCACCGGCTCTGTACCCCAGCAAGGCCATGGGAGTGGGGCTCAAGGCTTCAGCATGTAGTATGGTTTTGTCGTCTGGCACATGGCCCAGGTATCATCTCTCAGCGTGTCACTCTACAATGTGTCCAGGACCCCCCTCTCCACCATCACAGGCGCACAGCACCTCATCATCAGCTCGTATGCCATTGACAGCCAGGTGCTCCTCACCCTCAACAAAGACACAGACATTGGCAGTTCCATTAATCAAGAATGCATGTGATCCATTGATGAATGGCTGAACATGAGCCACCTGAGTCTTGACTTGTACAGGACTGAGGTGTTCATCTGAGGATTGTCCCCTTCCAGCTGGGTCAAGTGCTTGTGTCCCACCTGCAAGAGCCCTGCACAAGCACCCAGTGGCCACACACACAAGATGGTGTGCATCATGTATTGCTCGCTAGCATTTGCCATGCTAGTACCCAGCATCTGTGCATCAGACTGCAACACCCTCTGCATGATGCACATGATCCACAGATAAATCCACTCCAAGGACAGACAGACCATCCCCCATGTCCATGACAACATCCGTGTCAAATACTGCCCTGCCCTCTACGGAGCAAGTACATCCAAACTCCCGGGACGCCTGTCCACATCCAGGGTGCATCTGCACACCTCAGCTTCACCACCCTGCGCCCCAGTCACATCACCGTCCACCATAGATAGCTGCAATGGATCACTGTCTGCTGCAGGATGACCTCCACACTCCCCACCCACACTCAGGTGGCAGTCCACAACCCCGACACCAAATCAACCTTGTATGTCTGTCATCCTAGACCCCGTTGGGCCATCTCCGTGCATCCGACCTTGCCCTGGCCACCATTCTTCACATCCACCGTACTCCAGCATACAGGTCATTGTTCTCCCACCTAGCCACACATACCTGGGACTCCCTCCCCGGGAAACTCCACATGAGCCATGACCTCTATGCCTTGATGATAATCTCCCAAATAGGTCTGTCCGCACAGTATTGCAAGCCCCCCCTCAGCAGCTTAAGGCCATCACAGGTGAGTATTGTGCTCCATGCCTGCATTGAATGATACCTTGTGACCCATGTGTTTCCTGTACCAGACTCAGATCCCAGGGTATGGATAGGTGGAGTTACTTCAACACTCAGGCATAGTTTGACATTTCCTCACACGTTGGTTGGGTACTCATGCAAAATGACTGCAACATATAAGTAGAGTAATGTATATTTATTCTCGGTGGGGGGGGGGTGTTTGGTGTGGACAAATAGGTGCTATACAGTGTGCATGGAATCCAAAGTTCACAGGGGGAGATGGTATCCTTGGCATTGGAAGTCATCAGAGTCCAGCCACAGTGTTGGTCATCATTGGTCAGACTGTGACCAGCAAGTCCATGTGGCAGAGAATGTCATTGGATGAGGTGCTGCTGTTGCGCCAGAGGGCCAGGTGCCAGGCCAGGTGACCTGGGAGATGTGATGGTCCGCTGACTCTCACGGTCTTTTCCGTGGACGACCCACCTTCCTCGGGGGACCCTCAGCTGCAGGCCTTGACGATGTTTGGGACGCTCCGTCAGACGAATCCTCCTCCTCCTCCTCCCTCCCTGTGGCTGGTGCTGGTCTACACCTGGTGGCACAGGGAGGGTTGGCCGTGCTTTGGGCGATCTGACGGAGTGATTGGCCTATGTCCCTTAGCACCGCCAGGATCTCAGCCTGTCTTGCCTCCATCCGTCCTTGGTGTTATTGCTGACTGGCATTTTGCTAGACCTGCAGGTTCTTTATCTCATCGAGGGTCCCCTGCATCTCAGAGAGTCTGGACACTACCTGGTTGATGCCCCTGGTGTCACGCCGGTATGTGTCCATGATGTGGCGTATGTGTGACATACCGGGGTCCTCAGCTGGCTGGTCAGGTTCGCGCCTCCGCCTGCCTCCACTCCCACCACCCCTGCCCACTTGAGCCTGGCCTGCCGTTGTGGGCACATCGGGTCTACGGGACACCTGAGGGATGGCATTTGCAGGGTTGCCTGCCTCCTCCTGGGTGCCCGGAGAACCTTGTCCCTGCTGGTCAGTGTGGCTCTGTTCAGTGCGAGCAGGGCTCCTGGGTGTCTCCTGGGAAGTGGCAGGAGTGGGGGTGGTGGTTGGCACAGATGTACCTGACGCAGGTGCAGCAGGGACTTGGGCACCAGAGGGGTCATCCACAGAGTGGTGAGAGTCGTCGCTGCCGGTGGGATCCTCTTCACGCGGAGCCTGGGACTGTGATTCTTCCCCCCCAGTGTTGGGGGGAGATCGACGACGTTGCCCTGTGTGTGAGAGAGAGACAATGTTAATGGTGTTTCATGCGACATCTATGTTTCATACATATTCAAGTTGACACGGTTCCTCCAGGTAGTTGGATGTGCCTAGCATTCCTCTCTATGTCCACTTGGGGATGGGTATGTTGGGGGGAACAGATTGGGATGTTCTCCTAAGAGTTTGACCTGTAGAATTCTGGCAATGATGCTTATTTGGCTATGGATTGGTCTTGTTGTGTCACATGTCCATTGTGGGAGTGAGTAGATCCGTTGGCTGCCCCGGGGGTGTGTGCTTGTGTTAGGGGGGGGGGGGGTGTGACCGGTCCTGCTGTTGTGTGTAGTGTGAGTTGTCATTGGGTCTCCCAGGTGATGTGTCTGTTCCCTCATGGTGCATGCTGGCATTACAGTGTGTGTGAGTTCCTGTGCTAGATACCTGTGCTAGTGTAGTTTGTGTTTGTGTGTACAGTGGTCCCAGGAGGGCCTTGTGCTGCCTACAGCAGGGCCAAGTGTCAGCTACCTTGTCAGTACTTTGCCTGTCCCTGTGCATTATGCATGGTGCCTGGGTATGTAGCTAGGCCATATGGGCTGAGGGCATTGGCATCTGCTTCTGAGTTGCACAATGTGTTTAGTGAGCCCCACCCTCACAGCATCCCGGACTGGCAGTCTTGGGTTTGTTGTTTGTGTGGCCTGGGACATGGCATGGCCTTGCTTTGTGAATGGGGCATGGACACGTAGGTGGCATGAGCCTGGTTTTGGAGTGTGGTTGTGTCAGGTGAGGGTTGGGGGGTAGTTGCGTGCATTTGGTGTATTTGTGGTGTGGATGCCATTCCCCCCATGTTACGTCAGTTGTTTGTGTACTCACCAGGCTCTGCGACTCCTTCAACTCCGTGTACTCCCACCGGCGGAAGCATGGCCATCACCCTCTCCTCCCATGGATGGTAATGTACCGGTCTGCGGGGCAGCCCGCCTCCAGTGATGTTGGTCTGGGCGTATTCCTCGTTCATCTTCCGCTTGACTGCCCTGCGCAGATCGTACCACCTGGCTTGGCATTCATTCCTGGTCCTTCTGATGGGCGCAACAGCATTCACCTTGTCAACGATCCTCTGCCACATGGATGATTTTTGGGCTATGCTGGTCTGTCTGACCAATGTTCCGAAGAGCTGTG
Organism: Triturus cristatus; assembly: GCF_964204655.1. Lineage (NCBI taxonomy): Eukaryota > Metazoa > Chordata > Amphibia > Caudata > Salamandridae > Triturus > Triturus cristatus. The sequence goes on along the minus strand of NC_140594.1, from coordinate 1,181,279,112 downwards.
GCTCGACTCTGATGACTTCGGTGACAAGGATGTCCAGCTCCGCACTTGTGAACTTTGGATTCTTGTCTGTGGGCATGGTGTGGGTTGTGGTTGTGAATGGTTGTGGGTGTGTGGGTGTGAATGTGACGGTGTTGGTGTGAATGTGAAGAGTGGGTCTTTGTGAAGGAGGCTGTGTGAGTTAAGGTGTAGTTATGGTGTAAGGATGGTGCAGTTGTTTGTGTGTGGGGTCTGGCAGCAGTGGGTGTGTGGAGTCTGTCAGCAGTGGGTCTGTTGCAAAGGCTCATGGTTTGAGTGTGTGGGCCCTTTTTATTGGTCCATTGTTGGGTGTGGCTGTGTTTGAATTTTGGCGGGTGTGTTATAAGAGGTGGTTGTGATTTTGGGCCTCTGTTTGCCTGTTTGGATGTGCCAGGTCAGTCATTGAGATGTATTTTTTCATGTAGACATGTTTTGTGTTGTTGTGCTGTGGAAATATGGATTTTTATGATCAGTTATGTCCCCTATCTTGGACCCCAACGGTTTCATGTATAAATCACAAGTACATGTATGATCCCTCCAGTTCCAGTTATGAAGACGCAAACACATGTGCGTCCACCGCCAACATGTCCTCTTTCAGATCCGCCATGAATGGGCCGGATATTCCATTCCTAAGTATGAAAGGCCACCGGCTTTATATGGTTCATTTATGCCATTTTACAGTCCAGGCGAGTAGGCCCTGATTCTGCCATCAAGCCTTTTCCTGCCTTCTGCCTCTGAAAGCTCCAGTCTGAGCTCGCATCTGTATCCATGAACTTTGTCCTACTCCCTGCGCGGCTAACGGTGCCTGACACCAGCCTGTTGCCTGCCAAAAACTGTATTTCACCTTCGAAATTATCTGCTCCACTCCCTATCCAATGCATTCCTGTCTAGTAGTTTAAGTAAACATTCTTCCAGCTACCGAGCAAAGGGCCCGGCTTCTCTGTCTTTATGCAAGTAATTCATAGCCCTGTTACTATGGAAGATTTCTGCCCTCGCATCTAGTGTAGACACTTAGACGCTTGTACACGCACTCACAGTCAGTATAAAATAGATTTTGTTCGAAAGACCTTTCCTTTTGGATAACATAGTTCTTTAAACATAGGATGTTAGATATGATTTGGGATTAGGTTGACTTGACCCCCCAGACTTCTGTCTCCACATGTAGAGCTAAATGTCAAGTCCCCTTCACCCCCTAGTTGCACGTCAATCACACGTCATGCTGCTGCGCGCGCATCTCTGCCGAGTATTTCTGCTGACATTGCGAAATTCTTTCATGGAACCACCCTATTGTGACATCATACCTGATGACGTTCTTTAGTTACGCCCAGTTACACCCACTTTAGCTACGCATGTATGTTTTATCTTTGCTATCAATTGTTACGCCTCCTGCATCTGTTTCACTGTAATGCCTATTGTATAAAAATGATTACTTGTCAATAAAGTAGGGTCCTTCACTTCCTGAACCTTCGTGGTGATGGAATATGGAGTCCTCAATTCGAATTGATTTTGGAATAAAGCCCGTTCCGAACCTCTAATACCACGGATTCTGCCTCTTATTTTACTGAGCTATTATTATAGATTTTCCGCATCAAATTAAGTTCCGGTAATTAAATTATTTACCACATATATGGCGCCCGAACAGGGACACTTTCTCATCTCACGCGCCGGAGGTGCGTTGCAGGCCCGGTCTCCTGTCACGGCTGGACGGACAACAACGCGTACCCACAGGATTTCCTGTATCTCCCTCCTGCCGAGCGGGGGTAACTGAGGCTGTGATCAACACCCAGACGAGGCGGTGAGAAGTGCGAAGTATCCCGACCAGAGCCTAGCTGAGAGAGCAAGATCCGAGGTATACAGAGGCCCACCAGTTTCCGAAGTTTCCGAAGTTTCGAGTCGAGTCCAGTCCGGTTCAAGTTCAGTTCAGTTCCGAGGCCTTCCGTTCCGAGCTACCCGGTGAGTACCATTGTCGGGGAGGCGTTCTGACGTGCACATAGTTTGTGCCGGTCAAGACGGGTTTGGGTACACAAATCCGGTCTGCACTGTTTCAGCAGTGTATCTGTACTGTTTAGCAGTATATCAAGTATGTCTAGTGTATAATTCAGAATTATCTAGTTAGTACCGAGTATTATGCTTAGTGACTAGTTCCCTAAATGGCCATCATTGTTTATTCATTAAATGTTAAATGTTAAAATGTTTTAAATACGTTCTGTATATTGTGGTGTGAATGACTGTTCATTATTGTGTTTTATGGTATTAAACGTGTTCAAAATTAGGTATCAGATCAGTTCTCAATATGCCGCTCTTTTCGAAATTAAGACAGATCAAAACTAGAAAAGGGGTGCTCGAAGAAGCTGTTCCCATTCCTCCTAGGGACACTCCAGGGTACTTCATGTATCATAAACATGGCCTAGACGCCATATTATTTCTTGATCTATGGGTAGACTACACCAAGGAATTACCAGAAAGTCAGAGGTGGCCCGCAGCTGGGACCTGGGATGCAGATTGCATCATGAAAGTAGAGGAAGAATTATGGAAAAAGAAAGCTAGACAGTCACAGAAAGATGCCATTTAATTATGGCGTAAAGAATCATATAGACGCACAGAAAAAGCGCTCAGACAGGAAGAGAAAAGTAAGGAGAATTCAAATAAAGTTCGAGAAAATTTATTAATTGAAGAAGGTACTCGAGTAAAGTCAGAACAAACAGACAGACAAAGAAATGCCCTTGTGAATGGTATGTATCCTCTTCTGGCCGAAGGATTACCTAAGGCTACTCCGGAGATACCAAAAGACTTGCCACCCCCATTGTTCCCGATAAAAGTACATCCCAAAGGGCATCCCAGAACCGCAGAAGATGTTTTTCTTTCCTCTTATTTAGACGACGCAGCTCCCGAGTATGCTAATGCTGCGCCACATAGACCGCCTGCCGAGGGGGTTCAACGCCAAGACCCTCCTCCGTCTGTACCTCTGCAACAGCAAACTCCGACACAAGTTCCGGCAAGCACATCTGTTTCTACATCTGTATCCACACCTATGGTTGCTATATCACGTTCAACGAATCCTTTCACATCCAGCACCCCAGGTGGTGCTACCGGAGGTACATCAAGCATTTTTTCCACGCCACCCAGAGCAAATAAACTTTCCTTTCAAGAATTAGCCCACCAACGTACGCCCAAACTAGTAACTCCCAACACGCTCAAGGAACTTCTAATAGATTGTAGATATGACCCTGTGCCCGGAAAAGGGGACGAAATGATGCTGGCATCATTACGTATCCGACGAGCTGCAATATATTTAGGGAAGCTACCAGGAATGACTGCACATTTAGAAAATATATATCACTTTGTCCAGTCAGGGCGAGATTCTGAGAGTATTAACAGAGCCATGGAGTACCAAAAAGTGGAAATACAGGGGGAACTGTTACGTTTCCTCATAAACTGTGTGATCAGAAATCAAGACCGACCAGGGGTAAATCCGGAAGAAATGCAAATTCTTACCACATGGAGTAAGAATATATCAGAGGGGAGACATGATAAACGATCATGTATAGTAGCTATGTGCCGAAAGATCCGCAAAGAAATAGAACGAATACACGAAGAAAGATTAGCAGTAGACGAACCTGAACAAACCGAGGACGAGGAAGAATTAGAACTGCCCACAGGACAGTTAGAAACTATGGCCTATGTAGGTAGAGGAAGATCTTGCAATAATACTAGATGCTTCACTGATCCGATACGTCCGATACGTCCAGATAATAGCAGAAAATTCCAAACTCCTATAATAAATATAAGGTCCCCCGAACATTCGTTCCAAGCCGCTGACAAATTACTCCGAGAACGAAGGGGTTATCATATACTCGATTCTATGGATGAACAAGAATTAGCCAGGTCAGCCGTTCACTGGGTCGATAGTCCCGGAAAATATAGTGATGATATACTAATGCACACGTTTTTGAACCTCGCCCCAGATGAACAGCGTTTAGCTGGTATCTATATGATTCAACAACTCCTTATATTATATAAAAGCCAACACTCCGATCCTGGCCCCTTACCTGATATATTGACTGAATTACTCACGAATAAATGGAGAGGTTCAGGTACTGAGTTAATTAGAGAAATACTAGAATCCAGAAAGCAGTACATTCTTTTTGTATGCCCCGAACATGTCTCACTGCCCATCAAGGAAAGAACGACGTATTATATGGATAGACAGAATCCCTTACGCGAAGTCCACCCGATAAAGGGTGAGGACAATCAGTTTAAACGTGTGTTTGTATACACACCCATATCTAAAATAGAACTATTAGAAATGAAGAAAGTGGTACCCAGTCATGATAAAGACCCAGCGGGTTTCCACCGTGAAATTAAAGACATGTTACTCATGGGAGAATATACCTAGCCCGACATTATGACAATATTGAAGGTATTAATGCCTGCGGGCATTTACGAAAAACTCAAGGAAAAGGATTGGGAGGTGGGAGACCAGAAGATAGATTGGACAGCATTAGAAAACGAAGAAAAAGCTCGAGGTCCAGGTTCAGGGCTTGGGGAAAAGACCAAAACACTACCAGGTTTACTAGTACAGGTACTGCCACGTTTGTTAACTACGAAAAAGGAAGACTGGGGTGCAATATCAGCCTGTAAACAAAAACCAGATGAAGACACTAGTGATTTCTATTCCCGATTTGAAAAATGTTTTGGTATAAATAGTGGAATAAAAGCAAGTAGCGAGTCGTATCCACATCTGTTTGTGACAAAATTGGTTGAAAATGCCTTGCCCCAAGTTAAGAATAGAGTATTAAAATTCGAGAGTACCTGGCAAGGTAACACTCCATCACAAATGTTACAAATGCTACAGTACCATCACAATAGAATTAGAGAAGAACAAGAACATGAACAAAGACGCATGAAAGACACGAAAATGAAAATGCTAGTTTCCCAGACAGTTCCAGCTGACGGTCATAAGAAGGGTATAACACAGTCCAGTGTTTCAACAGGTCCTGTAAAAGGGACATGCAACTATTGTAAACAGCCAGGTCATTATGTACACGATTGTCCAGTCTTAAAACATAATATCGCCATAGGTAATACAAAAGAAAGACCACGGCCACTTAGACAGGATCAGAACCAACAAGGAGCCCCGCAGCATGCACAGTCCATGCCAGCTCCGCAACAGTCTATGCCAGCTCCACCACCGCAGCCTATTGCTGCCACACAAACAACGACCCGACAGATGTATCAGACCGCACAGTATGACTACCCTGATTATCAACGATACTCATGAAACAGCCTAGAGAGGGAAGTTGGCTTACCCCTTATTGAGGTCCCTGTAGATCAAGAAGGACCTTATGTACACAGTGAACTATTAGGCCAAGATAGAAAATTTTTACTTGATACAGGGGCAAGCCGAACAACAATAAAACGTAGTGAAGTTCCAGGGGCACCCCTCTCAGGCTCACAGAATATTTCCCTTGGCTTTTCAGGAAAACCTATCATTAACGAAGTATCACAGCCTCTTCCACTTACGATTGGTCCCTTGACACGAACTACAGATTTATTACTTACTAAATCATGTCCAGAAAACCTGTTAGGCATAAAAACTTTGAAAGCTCTAGGAGCTATAACATGTTGTTCTCCGGAAGGAGTAAGATTGTTTTTACGTGATTTCAAAGGGCACTACGTGTCCCGAGACATGGATCACCGATTGCAGACTTTACCCACACATTTATGGGCACAAGGCCCTACAGATGTTGGTTGTATGAACATTACACCATATCGAGTCACACTAAAGGCAGGAGTGGTACTACCACGAATGCGACAATACAAGTTACCCCCAGATGCTGTAGTGGCTTTACTGCAAATCATTGACGAGCTTATTACCCAAGGAGTGGTTGTGGAAACTGACTCCAATGTATGTAATTCACCGATAATTCCGATTCTTAAACGAACTGATCCAACAGCCCCGCCAGTATACCGATTGGTTATTGATCTGCGCGAATTAAATAAATGTATTGTACCACAATACCCCGTAGTCCCAGACATTTCTTCATTACTGACAGCCATTGATTCCGAAGCAACATTCTTTACTGTAATTGATCTCAAGAATGCCTTCTTCAGCGTCCCAATAGATCCGGAAAGCCAATACTTGTTCGGATTTAGTTTAAATGGACGAAGCTTTAAATTCACACGCGCACCTCAAGGATTTACAGAAAGCCCCAGCATCTATAGCCAAGCACTGAAACGAGAACTCGACAGTATCCACATGCCAGTCAACACTGCCCTGCTTCAATATGTCGATGATCTGCTGATCACCGCTAGAAGCGAACCTGAATGTGAAAAAGCCTCACTGACGGTTTTACAATTTTTGGCCGAAAAGGGGCACAAGGTGTCCCCTTCTAAGCTGCAATTCTGTGTCCAGCGAGTTGTTTACCTTGGTCACTCGCTGTCCAAGGAGGGAAGGCAGCTTACATCAGATCGCATCCAGTTAATTGCTAATATGCCAATACCCAAGACACAAAAGGAGGTGCGGGCTTTCATAGGCCTCACTTCATATTGTAGGCAGTGGATCCCTCAGTATGCATTTCTAGCAAAACCACTCATTCAATTGACAACACAGGAGGCAGCCACATCGACTGTTCTCCCTTGGACTCAGGAACATACACAAGCTTTTGAAAGCCTAAAGAAAGCTTTATGTCAAGCACCTGTTTTAGCAACACCATGTTACAATAAACAGTTTACACTCTTTGTTACAGAACGCGAAGGTACTGCCTTGTCAGTACTCACACAGGAACAAGCAGGATCACACAAACCATGTGCTTATTTTTCTAGTACATTAGATCCCGTAGCTCAGGCTCTACCTGCGTGCCTGAAATCAGTGGCAGCAACAGCTTTAGCAATCAGACAAAGCGATGCCATAGTACTAGGACACCAATTGACAGTACAAGTACCACATGCAGTAGAGGTTCTCTTGAACCGCACACAAACACAACACTTGACTATAGCACGACTCACTGGTTACGAATTAACATTGTTTCAGCCACATATAGAAATCAGACGTTGTAGTACATTGAATCCTGCCACACTGTTACCAGTAAATGGAACAGACCCACTTGCACATGATTGTATTGAAGTTATCACTATCACGACGAAACCCAGACAAGACTTGACAGACGTCCCATTGTCAGACCCAGACCTGACGTTGTATGTAGATGGTTCATGTATGAGAACAAATATAGGAGAGCTAGTGGCCGCTTACGCAGTCACAACAGACACCGAAATCATTGAAACAAATTGCATAAATACCTTGTCAGCTCAAGCAGCAGAGCTCATCGCTCTGACACAAGCCTGTATTCAAGCCACAAATAAAAAAGTCAACATATACACTGATTCACGTTATGCATTCGGAGTTGTACATGACTTCGGCGTGCTGTGGCGAGAGAGAGGTTATTTAACTTCTCACGGTGCCCACATTCAGCACGGACCCCTCATTCATGCCTTATTAGATGCAATACATCTACCCACTGCAATATCAATTATGAAATGTAAAGCTCATACGAAAGTTACTGATATCATTTCTCAAGGCAATGATCTAGCTGACAGAACAGCTAAACAGACTGCTCAAACTCAAACATCTGACATGACAAAGACAATAGTCCCGACACCAACACATTGCATGACGGTTAAGGATCCCGCTCTTGACGTAATTGACATACAGACACATGCTACACCAGAGGAAATAAAGAAATGGACTGAATTAGGAGGGATCCAAACGGATCAAGGATGGATGATGAAGGAAAAATCTGTATGGTTTCTTCCTGATTCTATGGTTCAAGTTATCATTAACACTATACATAGTCCAGCACACCTAGGAGAAAAAGCTATGCTAGACAGCATTCAACACATTTGGTTCAACAAACTTTTACGAGCAGCAGCTAAACAAAAAGTTCGTACCTGTATGATCTGTTGTCAGTTTAACCCAGGTAAAAGCATTCCCGTAGAACAGGGTGGATTTCAGCCTCCTGATCACCCTTTTGAAGTCCTCCAGATGGATTATATCCAGATGGAACAATGTCGAGGATTCAAATATGTTCTCGTAGTTGTCTGTGCTCTTTCCCGTTGGACAGAGGCATACCCGGTTTCAGATTACACTGCCCCGACTACTGCCAAACAGTTGGTTCGAGAATTCTTCCCACGGTACGGTTTACCACGTGTTGTCTACTCAGATAACGGCCAGCCGTTCTCATCCGAACTAATGAAACACGTTTCACTTTTGTTAGGCTATCAGTGGAAATTTCACTGTGTCCGACACCCCGAGGCAGCAGGTCTCGTGGAACGATATAATCAAACTCTGAAAATTAGATTGGCCAAAATTTGTAGAGAGAAAGGTGTCGACTGGGTAGTAGCCTTACCAGTTGCACTCTTTTACATGAGAATGGTAGCGCACTCTCGAACAGGGCTATCCCCTTATGAGGTGGTCTTTGGCAGACCACCAAATATGTGGGGGACGCCTATACCACGCAAAATAACTGATGTTGACTGTAATATGCTGACAGATTACTTGGCTTCCTTGATGTCTGCACTACAATCTTGTCGTTCACAGGTAGCCGCAGGCTTTCCCGATAACACCGAGGTGAAACCCCATGACGTAATTCCCGGGGACTTGGTATTAGTGAGGAACTTTGACCGGAAGTCTCAGCTGGATCCTAGGTGGAAATCGCCTCAACTCGTACTGTTAACAACGAGGACAGCCGTGAAGATCGAAGGTCGAAAAGGCTGGATACATTCAAGGCATATCAAGAAATTTCATGGACTACCGTCCGATGTAAACGACACACCTCGCGTGTCTTCACCGATTGACTCAAAACTTCCTTTGGTTGAACTGAATGACAAGGAACAATATAAACTAAAACTACGGTCTAACAAGTCAGGCAATTTGATTGTTTAAGTCCTCTCCAAGGTGAATCGGTCGAATTTGTCTCTGACATGTATCCCTTAGACCTGTATAGAGAAAGAAACAGAAGGATGAAGTTGAAACAACATGCGTACTGTAAATCACTGCGTAGTCATTGCACAGTGACGTTATTAATTTTGTTTTTCTTAAGTCTTTTAATAATCGCTGCAAGTACATTGTTGCACATATATTATCCTATTTCTAAACATGTTTACAATGTTACTGCTGAACATTCTTTTAGTGAATTACCCCCGCATGAGTTGTCCTATAGATTTGCGCTGCGCAATAACACTTTTATTAGTATGTTACATCATTCCCATTAGGTTAGCAATGCTACAAATTGTTGGATATGTGGCCGACTCCCTCCCTATCAGAACTATAAAGGAATTCTGCCTCTCTTTCCATACCCGTTCACACACAATGGCTCCTGTGGAGCATGGTTTAGTTTAATTAATTCCCTAGATTCGAATTCTGCAGTTTACCAGAATAACTGGGTATGGGGAAATCTGAACTTAGTTTTGCTCAAAGTCTGTTACCCTAACAAGGAGGGACTTCCCAAAAGAACAGGAACTGATCTAGAAAATGAAGTATATGGATTAGGTAATTTTACGCTTAATCTCATGATCCTGAATGTCGAATCCGAAGCTACACCAATTTTGCCCGCCATGTCAGTATTTCCAGTTAAAGGTGAATTATGTGTAAGAAAGAATGGTTCCATACATATGGGCCATAGTAGATGCACCACTGTAATAGAATTCAGTGATCAAGGCAAATCTACATTTAGAGCTTCTCGCCATTCCTACTTCATATGTGGTCAGACTGCATATATACGTTTGCCTCTAGATTGGGATGGTACCTGCTACATCGGATTCCTTTTGCCACCTGTTTTCCTAGCTCCTCCTGATTATCACAGAAATACTCATTTAGTACACGATAGAGAACGGAGAGATCTCCCAATAGTCGATTACACTGAGACAGCATGGGAAAAATACACAGATTTCAATAAAGGTCTCTTTCCCTATATAGGTACAGTTACCAATAGTAAGCTGTTACGTAGATTAACCAGAACCCTTGAAGCAGTAGTAAACGAAACTATTTCCGCCTTAGGCAATCTAACAGAAGAGCAGTCTGCTATGCGGATTGTTGTGCTTCAAAATCGTCTTGTCCTTGACGTCATCCTGGCCGATAGGGGCGGAGCTTGTAGGGTCATCGGATCAAGCTGTTGCATTTTCATACCAGAAAATTCGCCATCTGTATATAAAGCCATAACTCGCCTTCATAAGATTGTAAGCCAGATACACCAGAATCCAGGCACCTGGACTTGGTCCGGTTGGTTTTGGAGTGTATTATCTACCTTTGGATGGAGGGTCCTATCCTTCCTAGGTATTGGCTTTCTCATACTATTCAGTCGCTGCTTATGCCTACAATGTGGACCAGCGATTTGTGGTCTGTGTGCCACATCGTGTATTCCACCACCAAGATTTCATTCATCCCAGAAGAAAAAAGAAGAACAAATGATGCTATATGAACAGATCAACGGATTGATGAAGATTGATATCTCTTAAGGGCAAGTAGGGGACAAGGAGGGAATGTGGAAATATGGATTTTTATGATCAGTTATGTCCCCTATCTTGGACCCCAACGGTTTCATGTATAAATCACAAGTACATGTATGATCCCTCCAGTTCCAGTTATGAAGACGCAAACACATGTGCGTCCACCGCCAACATGTCCTCTTTCAGATCCGCCATGAATGGGCCGGATATTCCATTCCTAAGTATGAAAGGCCACCGGCTTTATATGGTTCATTTATGCCATTTTACAGTCCAGGCGAGTAGGCCCTGATTCTGCCATCAAGCCTTTTCCTGCCTTCTGCCTCTGAAAGCTCCAGTCTGAGCTCGCATCTGTATCCATGAACTTTGTCCTACTCCCTGCGCGGCTAACGGTGCCTGACACCAGCCTGTTGCCTGCCAAAAACTGTATTTCACCTTCGAAATTATCTGCTCCACTCCCTATCCAATGCATTCCTGTCTAGTAGTTTAAGTAAACATTCTTCCAGCTACCGAGCAAAGGGCCCGGCTTCTCTGTCTTTATGCAAGTAATTCATAGCCCTGTTACTATGGAAGATTTCTGCCCTCGCATCTAGTGTAGACACTTAGACGCTTGTACACGCACTCACAGTCAGTATAAAATAGATTTTGTTCGAAAGACCTTTCCTTTTGGATAACATAGTTCTTTAAACATAGGATGTTAGATATGATTTGGGATTAGGTTGACTTGACCCCCCAGACTTCTGTCTCCACATGTAGAGCTAAATGTCAAGTCCCCTTCACCCCCTAGTTGCACGTCAATCACACGTCATGCTGCTGCGCGCGCATCTCTGCCGAGTATTTCTGCTGACATTGCGAAATTCTTTCATGGAACCACCCTATTGTGACATCATACCTGATGACGTTCTTTAGTTACGCCCAGTTACACCCACTTTAGCTACGCATGTATGTTTTATCTTTGCTATCAATTGTTACGCCTCCTGCATCTGTTTCACTGTAATGCCTATTGTATAAAAATGATTACTTGTCAATAAAGTAGGGTCCTTCACTTCCTGAACCTTCGTGGTGATGGAATATGGAGTCCTCAATTCGAATTGATTTTGGAATAAAGCCCGTTCCGAACCTCTAATACCACGGATTCTGCCTCTTATTTTACTGAGCTATTATTATAGATTTTCCGCATCAAATTAAGTTCCGGTAATTAAATTATTTACCACAGTGCGAGTCGAAGTGGCCCTCCTTGTTCTGTTTTACAGTGTCCTGGTTCTGTAGGAGTATTTTTCGCGTAGGTACGGTCCGTACATTCGCGATGCTGGGTGAGGGTGCTGGGGTGCGGTGTTGGAGTGCAGTGCGTACATGCGGTGGGGGTAGGGCGCGTACATGGGGGGGTACGGTGTGTACCGGTGCAGGCTTGGCGTACAGCGGCGCGTACATGCGGTGGCGGTAGGGCGTCTACATGGGGGGGTACGGCGCGTACAGGTGCAGGCTTGGGGTACGGCACGTACATGCGGAGGTACGGCGTGTACAGGGGGTACGGTGCGTACAGGTGCGGAGCTGGGGTACAGTGCGGACAGGGGGTTGTACAGTGCTGACATGTGTGCTACAGCGTTGGCTCCGTACGGAGCATTTTACGTGCGATTGTGTATTCGGACGGGCGGTACGGATCGTACTTGCGCGCTCGGACTTCTGTTTTACGATTTGCACGTAAAAATGTCCAGCTCCCTCTCGTACACTTTCCCGACGCTATTCGGACGTAAAATTTTCCGAGGTCCTCTCGTACACTTTTACCGACGCTATTCGTAGGTATTTTTTTACGTACGGATCGTACTTGGCCGTTTGTACGGGACTTGTACGATTCGTACGTGAAATGATGCGGATACGAGTTGTACGGTAAATTTTTGTAACGGATCGGAATCGGCACCTCACTGTTCCTTTAACTGATGAAGTAACAAAGGGATCTCTATGACAAAAGCAGTAACCCATTGAGCTATCAACACAAAATACAAATCTGTAATCTGCATGCTACATGCTCTAGTTGGCAGTGGGAACATTAACCCTTTATGGTACTTTATCGTGAGTGGCACAGGACTCTCCTGTCAGCTCTGCTCCCGAGTGCAGTGGTGCACCGGGGCGAAACCTGATTCTGAGCGTTGATGGCGCAGGGGAGTGGGAAGTGCAGTCCTCCGTGCTGAACGGGAGTTGGTACCGATCATCTTGCCCTCCTGGCGTCTTTCCTCTGTTGGCACGAAATGAGGTGTGGGATCTCGGGGAGGGTCCCTTCTGTGCTCCCCTAAGATTCCTCTCTTAGGGTCTGATTTCGAGCTCAGCAGACCGGGTTACTCCATCACAAACGGATATCCCATCTGCTGTATTGCAAGCCCGTTATATCCTATGGGTCTTGTAATACAGCGGCAGGATATCCGTCACGTTTGTGACAGAGTAATCCGTCTGCCAAACTCTAAATCAGGCACTCAGTCCTCATTGCCTCTATGGACGGATGAATGTTCAGAGCATGGCCTGATAACTTTGTTCTGGTCCCACTATGGCACAAGTCCTCCAGTCGCTCTATGACGGCACAGAAACCCGTGATTGGCCAATTTCTCTTTTCAGAGGTGGTTACCCATCCTAAACCCAGCTAGGCAATGACTGCCCCCACACCTTCGGCTCCCTAGATGGAGACCCTGTTTGTGGCTCGGCACTTTGATGACATGGATTCCTGCTATGATTCCCTACCTGCCCGGGGAAGGGATATTGAATCTAATACACAAGGTCCCCAACCTAGAAGATCGCATACTACGTAACGATTTTTACATCTAAGGCATTCCAGATGGTGCTGAAAAGGTGGGCATGGTGCTCTTCCTCCGAGACATTCTTCCGCATTTCCTGGGACTTCAACTCATCAACCCCAGGTACTCCTAAGGGTTCACCACATCTGAGCCCATTTTACAGCTCCCCAGGCTTCCCCAGCCCATTATTTGCATGTGGCCTACAATACCAACCTACCTGGGCTGTTCTGCAAACGACAAGAAGCGCCAAAGATCTGCTACAATACGAGGGTAACCATATCCCCTTCTCCGCAGAATACTTGTCAGCGGGAGCGTCCCGTGCACATAAGAGTGGTGGGGTCGGGTGGGGGGGGGGTCGGGGAATTCGACAGACGACCATAAGGGAAAATTAAATAAATAATTACTTTTCCCTCGTTGTCTGATGAAATCCTCCCCACTGCCCTACCGCTCTTACCTGCACAGGCTTGTCCGTCATTAACATAAAACATAAAAAATTCCTGGCTCTTGAACCTATTTCTGATGCTGGGACCTCAAATAAGGCCCCCCTGGATCCAGCGCACATGATAGTGTCAATGTACGGAAAGACTTTCTTAAGCCCAGTGACCTGGAGTCCTTCCTAGACAAGCTGGATGTATCTGACATGGACATCTCATCACCTCGCAATGCTCCAGATGTAACTTTGGTGGACGGGACTTCTGCCCGTGGCGGTCTTCATGAAGACACCAGAAATCGTGACACCAGAAATCATCAGCCGGGGTGTGCAGAAAAGCAGACCGGCCTGGCCTCCAACAGGTGGCAGACTCCGTAGACAGAGACAAGTCAAGATCACCCTTGAACCGAGCACCGGAGGAAAATGTGCCTGCTGGGACAGATGGGTAACTGGGATCTTTCGAAGTATAGGGTGGTGGGTGGGGGGTAAGTGGTGCATTGTTCCATTTCCTCCCACCCACCTCACACTGTACGGCCTTCCTATGAAGACTATGACCACCACTTTCTTCCCTCTTGCCCCATGAGCATTGGGCAGGATCTTCTCTCTCACCCTTCTCGGTCTTATGACCCCCAGGTTTCTGATAAACTCTCAGCAGACTGTTCCCTCCCTCTCTTCTCCTGCTCCCTTGGGTTGGATTTTGCAGCAGCTCTGTCCATGGGGCATCATTAATTACTGGAAAGCATGGTATCTGCATTCAACGGGTCGGGTTACTTATCCCCGTATATGTGGGGTGGGGTGTTGGTCCTGCTAACGTGGCACAGGAATTAACTCAAAGTTCTCTCCCCTTTTTAACTTTTTTTTCCCTTCCTTTCTTTCTCCTTTCTTTTCCCTTTCCCTCCTACCTGCATTGCTGTCTTGTAGTTTGATTACTGCCCTCTGGGTCCCAGGGACTACACTGGAGGATATCAAGGCTTATGGTCTGTAAACAACCGAGTACACTTCACTCATTCTAGAGTACCCGCTGGCACCAAGGTTACTACCCATAGGGACTTCCCTCAGCGGTACCTTACCTTGTGCCTAGCTACTTGAAATAAAAACGGTTTATCGCATTACATTAAGTATAGGAAGGTCTTACACTACCTTAATACGAAGCGTGTTGAATTCGTTCTCATTCAGGGAACCCACCTCTCCTCAGAGGAGTATCTTAGACTCAACCGGGATCAGGTGGGTGCAGTGGTAAGAAGTAACAGTATGGTGGGTGCCAGTGATGAGCTGCCCTCTTACGGTTGTCTGTCCAAGAAGGGTGGAGTTGCCATCCTCATTCGACGGGGGCTTGACTGCCGGGTTTTGCAGTCCTGATTTGATGATGAAGGCTGGAGGGTTTCTGCCAAATTTCATATCATTCGTAAGATGGTACTTGTAGGGTCAGTCTATGCCCCAAATTCAGATAAGTCAAACTTTCTATCTCACCTCACACAACTATTGACCTTTAGATGCACATCCCTGGTAATGAGCTGCGCTTGGAATCTAGCCCCTAATCCTATTATGGGCCATATCGTGCGACCCGATCCTTACAACCATAAGAACAGGGCCCTGCTGCTGGATCTCCTGGCAGATCATGCTTGGAGAGATGTATAGCATCTGCTCCACCCCACAACTAGGGATTTCACCTTCTTCTCATGCCCCCTTGGTACTGATCCGTGCATTAATTACTTTCTTTTTCTGGGGGATTCTTCCAAATATAGTACAATGTGATCTGTTACAATCTGGCCATAGACCAGTCCAGCTGGACTTGGACATGGGATTGGTGTTGCCTCCCCCGATTAGATGGCATATGAAAGCATTCATATATAAACTTCCCAGAGAGAAACCTCTCCTCAGATCTCATGTTGGGTCATACCTTGGAAATACCAAAGTTTCAGTAGGATCCTACAGGACCATGTGGGTGGCTGGGACGACAACCATATGGGGTGCGATGATGCGGGATTCTGCCATGGCGAAATTTAAGCTTTCCTCGGATGTTAAAGATTGGAAGGAGAGAGCTAGGATATTCATGGCCACTACATAGTGATGGCCATGCCTACCCTTAAGTCTGAACGTAATTTTTATTTTATCGAAAAGGCTGAATAGGCCTTGGTGAGGTTGCAGTGGTGGTGGTATGATCACTGGGAAAAAGCAGGCTGTGCCTGGATGCTCAATTTCATCAGAGGGACTCCCAATGACCATTCCGCCGATCCGAGACACACACGGAACTGTACTGAATCATCCGGGTGACATTGTGGACCGTTTTGCCTCATTCTGATCCCATTATAGCTTGGAATCGCTCGCTATGCCGGAACGTGTGGATGTCTTCTTTGCGCCGCTTCGTTTTTGTACTTGTAATCCTGAGGGCTGGGAATATTGTAAGGTGACTTCACAGAGGGCAAGGCGGGTGACGCCACTGACCCCCTGCTGACTTGCAAATTGCCTGAGGAAGATGGACCCCTAACCCATTATAGTTAGGTCTCCCAGTATCTCACCCCGTTTTTAGACATACCTACTAGGAGCCAGAATAAAGTTATTTCGCCAACTAGTTAGGTATTTTTAACTCACTTTCTCCACTCAAACCGCAGCGGATTGAGATGGCCCCTATGATGAAGCATGTCACCAAGGGGAAACCTTGATGAGTGAGGGGGCTCAAGAAAGAAAATCTTTTCTTTCTTGCTGATTTTCCGACTCAGATTGAGCGAAAATCCTTCCTTTTGTGCTAGGTTCCTTACCCGACATCTCAGATTTTTGTAGGTCTACTATTGCATCAGGAGGGTGGACCTAGCATACCCCTCTACCTCCCCCCCATTTTTTAATCTTGTATTCAGGATATGGACATTAAGCTCTACCCATGTTCCGCTCATCTTTACAATTGGCTCCTCTTCCTGTCCTTTGTAAATGATGGCTTTTGATTTGTCAATAGACTAAGTAGTTCCTCCTTAGTACCTCCCTCTCTCCTGTTGTTACCTCCCACAAGGACAGCCCCTCTTACATGTGTCCTTACTCTGTAGCTTCCATTAGCAGTTAGGGTGAACTATTTACTTAATTAATGTTTTGCTGAAGCAGGCACAACATGCTGTGCAAGCGCATAGCAATGGCGACCGCTTCTTTTATGTCCAGCCTGACACAGCACTGCCTCTTTAAAGCAACGCTTTAGCATGGCATCCACACCCCCCTTGGATTTTAAATAATCATGCTTTTTTGTCAAGCAGCCTGTCACCCCATACATCACCACCCGCGGGATGCTGCTTGTCTTTTCAAGTTGGCAGGTCCGTGTATGCTATTCTTTTTTTCATGGCCTTCGTCCACACGGCAAACATTTACTTGCCGTTGTCTCTTCGGTTTGCCTCTGCTTCGCCCTGGCAGCCTTTGTCCGCCCCTCTTTTCAGGCTGTGTTGCCAGTGGCTGTATGTGAAACCGAAAGTGATGAATTTCACATGCAGCGCAGCACTGCTGGCGGCAGAGGGGGAGGGGCGGAGGTCGGACGACGGGTTACATGGGCAGTTCCCAGAAGTAGCTGAGGGGGAAGAGCAGGCGTATGCATGCTAAAAGGAACGGGATCCAACCAGTAGATTTCACAATAAAATAATTCTGTGCAAAGCAAACTCTTGATATCTGGTCGTCGTCCAGAGGCGAAAAAGCATACATGTCCACAGCTTACATTTCTTTTGTGTTGAAAGCTGTTTGCTTGCCAGGTTGCATGTATGTGTAACCCAATGTTGTGACTTGAGATACTTGTTAATGGTGCACTGTAGCCTTTGGTGAGGAATGGCGAGAGCAGTATCTCTTCAGGCACTCTGCCATTTTCACTGCAAGTGTCGGGCATGACGGACAGAGTTTAAGTTGAACTTAACACTCCATCAGTCAGCTATCTGAGTATCATCAGTGGTCCGTGGTGGTGGCATCTCGTCAAAATAGGAAGAGTTACTCTCTGCGCACCACACTTGGAAATTTAGAAGCCATCATAATTTCCTGTTTATAGCCATATAAAACATGGTGAAATGTTAGTGATATACTGCATATGGTAAACTGTTGCGTACTGTCACGGGACAGCGTACCTCAGCTGTATCCTTGCATATAAATTACCAGACATTTCCAGGAGCACTTGTTTTAAGTTTAGTGGCCTCCTTAAAGGTGCCATCCAGTGAAATATTTCACTGAACATTCCAAAGCTGCAGCAGACATCACAAAATAATTCTACAATGTCTGTTGCTGGTTGTTGTTAGAGATTGTGGACTGGGGAAAGAGAACTGTGTGTTTTTCTCTGCACTGGAAGGCCCCTTCATATCTGGTGCACCTATGCATTGTTCAGTGCCCTACAGACTGTGCATATACTTGCGCATTAATTGCTCAGCAATATTAACTCAGGCATGCAACTGTGAACAACTAAAGGAATGCGCTTGCAAAATATTGCAGTACCCATCTGTTCTGTGTTAAATCCCTTGCAGCGGCATCATTTTCCGGACAGAAAGTTACAGGTAGCTGTGTCAGTAACTCCCCCATTTTAAGTCATCTGGGCAGTGCTGCAGCTGAGTCTCTGTTCACAGAGGTAATTCTCCATTCTTAGTCCTTTAGGCAGTACAACTAGCTGCTTCTCTGATCCTGTTGGTAATTCACCATTCTAAGTCCTCTAGACAGTGCTGCTAGCTGGTTCTCTGGTCTCATCAGTAATTCCTCAGTCTAAGTCCTTTAGACAGTGCTGCTAGCTGCTTCTCTGGTCTAATCAGTAATTCCTCATTCTAAGTCCTCTAGACAGTGCTGCTAGCTGGTTCTCTGGTCTCATCAGTAATTCCTCAGTCTAAGTCCTTTAGACAGTGCTGCTAGCTGCTTCTCTGGTCTAATCAGTAATTCCTCATTCTAAGTCCTCTAGACAGTGCTTCTAGCTGCTTCTCTGGTCTCATCGGTAATTCCTCATTCTAAGTCCTTTAGACAGTGCGGCAACTGCTTCTCTCATCCCAGTGGTAATTCCTCATTCTAAGTGCCCTAGACAGTGCTGCGGGTTCTACATTGGTCCCCTCGGCAATTCCTAATTCTAAGTCCTCTAGGCACTGCTGCAGCTGCATCTTTGGTCCTGTTAGTAATTCTTCATTCTACCTCCTCTAGGCAGTGCTGCAGCTGCATCTTAGGTCCTGTCAGTAATTCCTCATTCTAAGTTCTCTAGACAGTGTTCCAGCTGCATCTTTGGTCCTGTCAGGAATTCCTCATTTTAAGTCCTCTAGACAGTGCTGCTAGCTGCTTCTCTGGTCCTGTCAGTTATTCCTCAGTCTGAGTCCTCTGCACCGTGCTGCCATCTGCTTCTCTGGTCTCATCAGTAATTCCTCATTCTAAGTCCTCCAGACGGTGCAGCAACTGCTTCTCTCATCAACATGGTAATTCCTATTTTTAAGTCCTCTAGACATTGCTGCTAGCTGCTTTGCTGACCCCGTCAGTTATTTCTCGTTCTAAGTCCTCTGCACAATGCTGCCACCTGCTTCTCTGGTCTCATTGGTAATTCATCATTCTAAGTCCTCTAGACAGTGCAGCAACTGCTTCTGTCGTCACAGTGGTAATTCCTCATTCTAAGTCCCCTACAGAATGCTGCTAGCTTCTACTCTGATCCCGTCAGTAATTCCTCCTTCTAAGTCCTCTGGACAGTGCAGCAACTGCTTCTCTCATCCAAGTGGTAATTCCTCATTTTAAGACCTCTAGACAGTGCTGCTAGCTGCTTCGCTGATTCTGTCAGTTATTTCTCGTTCTAAGTCCTCTACACAATGCTGCTACCTGCTTCTTTGGTCTCATCAGTAATTCCTCATTCTAAGTCCTCCAGACGGTGCAGCAACTGCTTCTCTCATCCAAGTGGTAATTCCTCATTTTAATTCCTCTAGACAGTGCAGCAACTGCTTCTCTCATCCAAGTGGTAATTCCTCATTTTAAGTCCTCAAGACATTGCTGCTAGCTGCTTCGCTGATCCCGTCAGTTATTCCGCGTTCTAAGTCCTCTGTTCAATGCTGCCACCTGCTTCTCTGGTCTCATTGGTAATTCCTCATTCCAAGTCCTCTAGACAGTGCAGCAACTGCTTCTGTCGTCCCAGTGGTAATTCCTCATTCTAAGTCCCCTAGAGAGTGCTGCTAGCTGCTACTCCGATGCCCGTCAGTAATTCCTCATTCTAAGTCCTCTGGATAGTGCGGAAACTGCTTCTCTGGTCTCATCGGTAATTCCTCATTCTAAGTCCTCTAGACAGTGCGGCAACTACTTCTCTCATCCCAGTAGTAATTCCTCATTCTAAGTGCCCTAGACAGTGCTGCAGATTCTACTCTGGTCCCCTCGGTAATTCCTAATTCTAAGTCCTCTAGGCAATGCTGCACTCTGTCTCTGTTCATACATCCACAACACTCCAAACCGAAACACAAAGGTAAAAGACATTGCCATTTACAACGCCTATGGATCTAACTCTCATAAATGTGAGACCTATTGCATTGCAAATGCTTGTTTGTAAATTTTGGAATTGCTGGACTTGGTTGATTATGATGATCCTGTTCCAACTCCTCTGTCATTATGTGCTGTTGTTTGAGAATTAAGCCCCAGCCACCAGCCCTTTAGAAGACATCAGCCAAAGATTTGATGTCACCTTTAACCCAAAATCTAGAGTTCCTCCAGCTTCATGGGTGCCCCAGGACCTGTTACTCACCAGGGCACTGGAATATATTGAATGTAACCATCAACAATCTAGCCACAGGTGTGTTAAGTTGACTAAGGGCTAACCACAAAGTACTGTTTACAATGGGCACCCACGAGTACACAGCAACCCTAAAGGTTTGGTGACAAGCAACTGGTCCCTGCTCCCCTGCCAGTGCCCACTCTCATGATTAGGAGTCCAGGGGCTGTGAGACAACAGAAAGACATAAACTGAACTTGTCATGGGGCATCTGTTATCAGCCGGGAACCTCTATTCTAGCGACCCTTGAGTGAGTTTTGGGATAATCTCTGCAGCTTGGGTAAAACAGATGAAGCAACCTTGGAGAGCCCCTGCTTTCAAAATCTGAGTCTAATGCTCAAAATCCAGTGGAATATTATTGTTAACGTGTTGGAGTAAGAGATTGGAAAGCAAAATATTCCTCAAAAGTGTAATTGAGCTTTGGAACATTGACTGAGATAGCTGCTTCATAAACATGGATCTCTTCTCCCGTGGGACGGCACTGAGGGTAATACTGAGTGGAATATTTACAGTGTATGATTTCTAAGTGCCACATTTTGTTTTGAATCCATATCTCGGTCCCCCAAAGCGCTAAGGGGCATATCATCAAGCCGGCTCAATAAAATTATCGCCGCTTTAGCGTTTCCGTTTTCGGGCGAAAAGCGGCGATAATTTTATCGCAGTATCAGCATTGTCACGCTATCGCGTGAATCCTTGCCTTAGCGCCCTTTTTCCCAACGCTCAGCTATGCATCTCTAATGAGATGCAAAGTGGGCGTTCCTTCCCAAAATAACTGGAGAAATGTCGCTAACCGACATTTCTCCATTTAACAAGGGAATCGCTAACCTGCTTAGCGATTGGAAAAGAAGCGCTTAACGCAGGTTCCTGTACGCCTGCTTTCAATCTGACTTAGCCATGTAATCCAGTGGGAGGTGGATTACATGGCTAAGTCCACCCTGCCCTATCAGCAAGATATCGCCTGTCACAGTGCGATTTTCGCTGGATTTCCAGCGATAATCGCACTGTTTAGTAGCTAATGCATGGATTTTTATCGATTTGGAGATAAGCGTTGCTGATAGCACGCTATTTCCACGATAGAATCCAGCTATAGCCGGAGATAATTATCCTAGCGCTAAGTGCGCTTAGCGATAATTCTCGCCGGTTGTTGCTGATATGCCTCTAAGACGTTTATATTTGTTTTCTCATATTGTATTTAAACTGCCCTTTAGGCCTTGTTTACACACTGCTTTATGTTATAGACCTATTGTATACAATTCCAAAAGTGAGATTTTTGTTAGCTCATTGTTTATCATTTGTTGCCTTTCTTGTAAATCTCAATCTTGCTTCTTATTGATGTCTTTATTTCCTCGTACTCCATGGGAGTGCATGTGTTTTCTTGCGTCGTCTTCCCTGTTTTTTTCACCTTCCACATCCCCATCCCCACTCTCTCTTTGTTGCTTCTCACCTTTCCCAACTCATCTGTAAACAAAAGAGCGGGTATATTTTTGACAGGTTTGGCTAAAGAGAAAATGTACTAAGTAATTTGGATTTTCTTTTATCTCCTGCCTTCCACATCTGGCATCAAAGCCCTGTCTACTAAGGCAGCATTCATGTTGCGGTGAGGAGGCCAGGCTATATCGAGGTAGAATAGTGACATAAAAATGCCTCTTCTCCAGGATGCCCAAATATCTTCTCCCTGGGCTGATGCACAGTACTAAATGGCCTGAGCATTTGTTCCAGGTCGTGGTTGTATGACAAGTAAATTTCAAGCATTTTTCTTTAGATTTTGATATTTCCTTATTCAGTTGTGTTCTTCTAAGCTCCTGCAACTAGTACCATGTGTTATTTTTAAATTGGACTTTGTGCAATAGTTTTTTTAAATTGTTTGAAAAATAAAAAATATTGTTTAAATAGATTGAAAATATAAAATTGTGCATTTGGAGACACAGTAAAATAAATGTTTGCTTTTCATTTACTCTTTTCTTTGGCAGCCAATAGCTCAGCACTCACATTATGGCTGTGCCAGTGCTTCTTGTCTAAGCATGAAGCTGTTTTCCTTTTTATAGGAATCACGATGGATCAAACAGTGACATTGATTGGTTATGATATTATACAGTACAAAAGAGGGTGGTGATGGACGGAGCATCAGAACCAATCAAACACTCACACCCAGTCAACAGATCTGGGTTTGATCCATCACCGTTCTTTAGCCCACTCTACCACCCCAGTTCAGACATGGCCATATGCAAATTAGTCTGACCCTGTGCCTCATGAGATCAGTCCAGCCCGAACTGCCAAGCCATGCCTTCCCAGGACCGGAAACAAGCTTCCTAGGACCATTAGTTGGCAGGGTATGCTCAGACGTGAGTCCCTTGCTCACTTTGCCACTGGATTCAAGCAAGCCTGGCTGAAGACGGCTGAAATGCCAGAAACCGGTCCTAGGAAGCTTGTTTCCGGTCCAGGGAAGGAATGGCTTGGCAGTTCGTGCTGGACTGTGCCCATGAGGCACAGGGTCAGACTGATTTGCATATGGCCATGTCTGAACTGGGGTGGCAGAGTGGGCTAAAGAACGGTGATGGATCAAACCCAGATCTGTTGACTGGGTGTGAGTGTTTGATTGGTCCTGATGCTCCGTCCATCACCACCCCCTTTTGTACCGCTTTATGATATTATACAGTACATGTGCTTACAACTTCCTACTGAACGGTGACCTCCAACTGCTCACTCACCTACCACTGTAGAGTCAACTAAACAAAAGAAGTCTCGGCTAACCAACCATGGACACAGACACTGTTATGTCTTGTGTCGGTATTGCTGTAATCTGGGAGTAAGCGTCATTCTCTGTGAGTGTGGATCGGTCAGTCTGTTGGGACCATTATTGGAGCTAGGGAGTGAAGTAGGCAACTCACCCACTCTCTTATTTGCTTCCGGGTGAATCCCACCCAGTGGGGTAACGCAAAATGATGGGGCTTTTGCAGCCCACAAATATTCATAGGGTTTGGGCTGAATGGGGGAGCCCAAGAAGGGTTTGGGGCCTCCTGAAGGGTTGCCCCTCCCCCTGTGCCACTGGTGCTGAAGGGGCATATGTTACACCCCAGGACGGACCCCAAGTTACCCTTTCCCTAGAACAAATTCAGCATTTGTCCCAGAAGACATACCAAATGTCATGCCAAAAGATGTTGTGAGCTCATGAGCCACTTCATCGGCTCCTTCTGTGTTAAAATACACCTGGATTCTCTCATGACCCTGAGGGACATGAAATCCTGATATCACAGGAAGGGAATCTGGCAGTGGAAGTCACCGCCATGTTGGAATGGGCAAGGCTCTCCATCCCACACAGGGTGCTTCTTTCAAAGCTTCACCCACCACATCAATACAATATCAAGAAAAGAACCTCAAAACACACACACACACACACACACACACACACCCACACTCATACACACACACGCACACCCACACACACACACACACACACACACTCACTCTCTCTCTCTATCACTGTCTCTCTCTCTCTCTTTCTCTCTCTCTCTCTCTCTCTCTCTCACTCTCTCTCTCTCTCTGTCTCTCTCTCTCTCTCTCTATCTATCTTTCAGACACTGGGAAATATAGTCTAAAAATATATGATATCTAGCATAAGATTTGAAAAGTTAGAAGTGGAGTAAATTCTGGTAGCAAATAACATTCTGTACATAGAAATCCTCCATATTAAATGCATGCCATGGAGCATGGTTTGGGAACCACTGATGTATCTATGTTGTGGCTGCATAAGGTACTTAAAGGGCTCGTATTACACACACTCAATGACTTGTTATTTTATGGACCAATCACCTCTCCATTAGGTGCCTCCAAAACATATTTCACTGGATCCCCACGTTCCAACGCTCCCAAAGTAAGCGGAAGATGCTTGATTTATTTTGTTAGATCCGTTAATAGTTTTGTTTTTTCCAAATGCATTTTACACCACTGCAAGTTGTCAGGAAAGTACAATTGTCCTGTCTATTAAACACACTAAGTATTATTAAGTATTGACATTTGTACTTGAATCATAGGTACTTCCAGTACACAATTTTTTCTGTACACACACATTTCCAGACAGGCCTGCTCTCTCCTTGAGCACAGGGAAGTAAAACACCATATATGGCATAATGCCAACATTTGGAAGCAAGAAAGAGGGACATTTAAAAAATCTGAGGAATTTATATTACTTGCATTGATTTGGAGGCAATTTTAGGGAGGAGACAGCAAAAAATAAAGTTGTATGTGGTTTAAAAACAATTGTGAGTCACCCTGCTGAGACAGTTCTTCAAGACCAGAAACACTTTGGCAAAGGAGCCTACATGCATAGGGGTGCTATCTAGCACTGTAAGTGGGATAAAAACATTTGAGAAAATACTCTAAAAAAGGCATGGGCAAAGACGTGTAACTAGGAATATTTTATTGAAGGCGCCGCCATAGTAATACGAAACACCCGGCGTATATGATCATAATACCTTCATCAGCTTCATCCCAAGTATTTTCAGGGAGAAAGTTTCAAGTATTCCGGAGGCCGGGCTTACAATCACCCCTCCCTACAAAAAAAGTAACAGAGGGGAGCCATGGAGTCAAGGGAGGCGTGCGTCAAAAAAGTTTGGGAACCACTGCAATAAATTGTTTATGACTCCTGCATGAGTCTGTGTAGAAGAATTGTACGCTGGCTGCTAAACATGTTCAAGTTTGCTTTCGTAATATTCTAGTTTAGGTACATACAAAACAGTGATTATGTGGCGACAAGGGCACCAAGACATTCATTTAACCATCCAGTGCAGCCTGGGATTTGTAGTTTAAGTGCACCAATCACAATTAAAATTCGAATTACAGTGCTTTGTGGAAGGAGCAGGCCAGCTGGTAAATTGTATCTCATTCACAGGACATGAAGTTATCTAGTCCTTTTAAGAATATAATAAAATACAAAAGAACAGTGTTACTTTATTTAAATAAAGCAAAACAGTCCAGAATGCCAGAAACTGGTCCTAGGAATCTTGTTTCCGGTCCAGGGAAGACATGGCTTGGCAGTTCGGGCTGGACTGTTCCCATGAGGCACAGGGTCAGACTGATTTGCATATGGCCATGTCTGAACTGGGGTGGAAGAGTGGGCTAAAGAACGGTGATGGATTAAACCCAGATCAGTTGACTGGGGGTGAGTGCTTGCAATGTTCAACACTCCGTCCATCATTTCCTTTGGTTTTATTTTATTTAAATAGCCAGACCATATTATCAGTCTTTTATGATGTAAATATGTTATTGTTTTTTAGGTTCCATTGCTCAAAGTGTGGACGCAAGTGGCCTTCAAACCAGGGGTTCATCCTCTTCGGCATGAAACGCGGCTACCCCAACAGCAGGAGGGGTCTGGTACAAATGTGTGCATTCAAACAACAATGTAGTAACTGTCTAACATTCAACGAGCCTCGTCTTTCAAGCACAAATATCAGTATAGCGCTTGGAAACCTTCAGGGAGAAATTCTCAAACAGTGCTATGGAGAGTGTCCCTCATGGAAACCTCGTGATCTGGTACCCGAAGAGCACACGAAAGCGCCTCACAGGAGTGACCTCTGTGGAGCCTGTCATGTAAAACTCTGTCCAAAGAGGGGGCGTGTCAGAAACACCTCTATAGGGCATGAAGTGTGCACCTCTATAGGGCAGTGTGCAAACACTTCTATAGGGCATGATGGAAACACCTCTATAGGGCAGTGTGCAAACACTTATATAGGGCATGATGGAAACACCTCTATAGAGTATGATGAATACATCTCTATAGGGCATGATGGAAACACCTATATAGGGCAGTGTGCAAACACTTATATAGGGCATGATGTAAACACCTCTATAGGGCAGTGTGCAAACACTTATATAGGGCATGATGGAAACACCTCTATAGGGCATGATGAATACATCTCTATCGGGCATGATGGAAACACCTCTATAGGGCAGTGTGCAAACCCTTATTTAGGGCATGATGGAAACACCTCTATAGGGCAGTGTGCAAACACTTATATAGGGCATGATGGACACACCTCTATAGGGCATGATGGAAACACTTCTATAGGGCATGATGGAAACACCTCTATAGAGCATGGTGAATACATCTCTATAGGGCATGATGGAAACACCTCTATAGGGCATGATGGAAACACCTTTATTGGGCATGATGTGAACACCTCTATAGGGTTAGATGTAAACACTTCCATAGGGCATGATTTATACAACTCTATAGGGCATGATGTATACACTTCTATAGGGCGTGGTGTGCGGGAGCCGGAGTCCTCACATCTGCTGGGCTGTCTTGCCTTTCTAATGTGTATTGTTGCTATGTTTGTGTTTTATTATTACAACATGATGGTGAAACCTGAAACTAACTGGGAAAAGTTTGTAAACATGTTTGTGAAACCTGAAACTAACTGGGAAATGTTTGTAAACATGTTTGTGAAACCTGAAACTAACTGGGAAAAGTTTGTAAACATGTTTGTGAAACCTGAAACTAACTGGGAAATGTTTGTAAACATGTTTGTGAAACCTGAAACTAACTGGGAAAAGTTTGTAAACTTGTTTGTGAAACCTGAAACTAACTGGGAAAAGTTTGTAAACTTGTTTGTGAAACCTGAAACTAACTGGGAAAAGTTTGTAAACATGTTTGTGAAACCTGAAACTAACTGGGAAAAGTTTGTAAACATGATCACCAGAATTGTTTAACGAATTGAGTTAACGTCATTACTATGGTGCCCCTGTATTTGTTGCCTGTAAAATAACTGTAGCTTCCTGGCGTTTACCTCTTATAGTATGCTGTATTGTATTTTCGTTTGCATAGCGATTTATACCCTTGGCGGGGCGTGATGACCAGAGTGGCGCTGATATCATGTCACATGTAGCTTTCCTGGAGCATGGAGCGAAGGGTTGGGGCACAGTCACCCATACACATACCAGACATGTATGGTGCTTGGAAAACCTGCGAAAATAGAGCAAAATAAATGGGTAAAGTCATCAAATTGAGATTAGATAGAGTACCATGCATGTGGGTAGAATTCTTAAAGTTGGACCTAAGACCCGGCGCACTCTGGATCCTTCTCACTGCTTCTGTGTCGCGATTCTAAGTGCTATCTGAGATCTAGAACCATCGAGGCGAGGCTCTGGAATAAATGCCACTGCTCTTGAATGAACAGGTGTAGTGATTTCCCCTTTTGGGCCCACTTTTGTTCTCCTTGACATCCGTGCTTTTCAAACGTTTTGGTCTGATTTCGCTTGACAAGGGCTTATTTTATATATGCTTGCACGCTATTTTAGACCTCTATTATTCTAGGAATAGGTAGTACATGATGTATAATGTTTGGTAGCTTTCTCACACATGGTTGGAACATTTAGGAGCATATGTACTAGGGGTTAACGCCACCAGACCATCACTTTTTCTGATATTCTAATGGTGTTAACTCCTTTGCCTTATTTACAAGGTGGGGTCAAGATACTTAACGTGGCTTAGTGCCGCCTTGTAAATAATGGCCCTATATACGCAGAACTGATCTTGAAAGGGGCGGGCAATGGGTGTTGCACTGGGCGTTCTGCCACAACGCCCATTGCTTTTTGACGCTGCCACCTATTTACAGGGTATGGGGCAGTGCCAAAAATAAGACCAGGGAATACCTGGGTTCAGATATCAGATATCTTGGGTGGTGGAAGGTGTGTGTCCTACTATGGTTGGACACACACTGTGTTTATTTAAATACCCCTCACACACCAGAATGGCCCTTGGTGTCATGCTTCATCAAAAGGGTCTTCCCGCCCCGCTGCGGGACGGGGCGTGCTACGACCTGCGACTACGCGGGAGCACTGATAATGTAGTGCTATGTGTGATGCAAGAGGGAGGGTCTGGAGTGAATGTAAGTGGGTGTATTAAAAAGGACCCGGCCTCGTTAGACGTAGAAACTTTAATAGGTCAGGGGAGGCTGGTACTGTTAAAAAAGGTGGTGTGGAGATGTCCTGCGTAATGTGCGGATACTCCTAGTGGGTCAACATGTTTCGATGCAGCAAGGCATCTTCGTCAGGACAAGAACAAGATCCCTCCTGTATAAATTACGTGTGCCCAAATTAGAGACTATTAATAGAAGTGAAAATGCAATTAATAAAGCATTTGTATACAATACCTAATGGTATGCTTTTATTGGTGTCTGAAAAAAAGAGGAAAAGGAAAATGGTAGCTGAGTGTCCCAGGAAACATAATACGCAGTACCTGCAAAAATAAGCGGTGCCCCACATAGTGACATTAAGTGATGTCTAACCATAAGTCTTAAAATGCAAAAAGAGGTGTAGTGACCTGTGGGGGAAAAGGAACAGTACAGGACAATACACACATGTAACAGAAAACACACACTCTATAGATTGGTGAGCAACTCTATGTTGGAAATAAGGAAAAAGTTGCGTAAGTCTGATACATACTTATGTATATGAGAGAGCAATGCCTCATGAACCTCAAGAACGGGTGGATAGGGTGAGGTAACTCAGTGCTAGCAGGGGAAAAGGGAGAAAGAGAGTCTATTACCTTTTACATTCTGGTCGTGATGGAAACGAAGAGTCCGCTTCCCGAGACGGCTGTGCCGTACTTACGTGCCCCTTGAAAAACCTTGGCTCAATGTGAGTCCATCCCGCGGTTACGCTGTACTGCGGGGAAGTGCTGAAGGCACTCTATTTATGCGGACACTGATTAGTCGGAACCAGAGAAATGGTATCACCTGGATCGTAGTGATACTTCCAGGTGCGCACCAGCAAAGAAACTGGAGCGCTGACTTCGTTTGGTTGCGGGTTAGCGGAAGTGAGTGTTACAAAGGCATGTGGTGGCGGCAAAAATTGTGTTACCACAGAATCCTCGTAATCTTCTAGAAGCGGTGCCAGTGAGCACGGTGAAAAAGTTAGTAAGATAAAATGAATTTTTAAAGACAATGGTAAGTGTCCGTATATAAGGAGGATGGCAGTTAATGGTGTATTGATAGCATGAAAAAGGGGGGGGCGGGGCATGGCCATGGTACATAGTGACTATTCTAAAAAACGGTCCATGCATTTAGCCATACCAGTGACATTAGCGCTGGTCCGTAGGAGCTTCTTATGATGTTAAAAAAGCTTAAATGGGAGCTGGAGTCAAGCGGCCAAATAAAATCAATAACCATAGTAAAAATGAATCGGTCCGCTGGACCCTGGTTTTCCTTTAGCTGAAAGCGTGAAAAGGGGGCGGGGCATCGCCGTGGTACAGATTACTATTCTAACAAGCGGTTGATGCAGGTAGCGACTTTATGCAGTCCGTTGGTGCTTCTTAAGATGTAAATAAGCTCAGTTGGGATCAGATCAGATCATAGACGGTCGGAAAGGAACCAAAGCAGGACGAAGGAGCCTGATCAGGTGTCATCAGAGGTGAATAGTAATGGCACTAACTCAGTTGTGACCAAGGTATTTCATCGTTGAGGCGCGTCAAATGTGTGCCTAAGCGGAACACCCATCGTTGCTCTTTGTCAAAGAGACCATACTCGGAGTTTAGTTGTTCTATGACTGTCCATTTAAGGTCATCCACACTGTGATTCGTGGTTTGTCATTTTTGTTGTGCTCTTTTTAGAGCGAATATTGCTCCTATGTTCGCCAATGCGAATCTTAACCTGCCTCGTGGTCATTCCGACGTATTCCATTCTGCATGGACACGTGATCAGATATATCACGTTCCTGCTGTTACAATTGGTCAACTTCCTTTGCTCCCAAGTCGTAACCGTTAAAGAAGGTGATGTGGGTACTTTTCTTTGTTAGAATGAACGTACTACAAAGGCCACATGGATGGTGCCCTTTGATAGGTGGTAGAGTACTGATGGTGGGGTTTCTTGCTGGTAGTGGGCGCGGTCTAGTGTGGACCAGAATGTCCCTCAGGTTTCTACCTCTTTTGTGGGAGAACATAGGTTTAGGGAAATTGAGGCCCCCGCAGTTGAGGATCTTCCAGTTCTTATTTATAATTTTAGACACTTGGTTGGAGTGAGTGTTGAAAGTCGTCACACAGATGGGTCTGGTCTCTTGCTCATGTGGCGTATGATCTTCTAGAAGGGAGTCTCTGTTATTGTTTCTAGCCCGTTTGAATCCTCTCTTTACAATGGGTTCTGGGTAGTTGCGGTCTAGTAGTTTTTTCTCAAGATCCTTGGCTTGTATTTTGAAATCTGTTAGTTCAGAGCAATTCCTTCGTAGGCGAAGGAATTGACCCTACGGTAGGTTGTCCAGAAGGTGTCTGGGGTAGAAGCTATCATATAGTAATAAACAATTCTTCGCCGTACGTTTAAAATGCGTGCTTGTTTATAATCTACCTTCATCTGGGTAGATCTTGAGGTCAAGAAATCCCAGGTTTCTGTTGGATGACGTGTGAGTGAACTTCAGGAAGGTGTTCTGTTCATTCAGCCAAGCCAGTGCGCTTTCGTCTCCCACTTAGATTATTATATATATTTTTAGAAAAACCCCACAATTCTATAAAACACACACTCAGATTACCACACACTCATATTCACTCACCCACGAACATGGCTGAATCAACAGGCCTCACCTTTGATGATGAGGAAGTTGACAGAATTCTCGCTGCTCTCAACCCTTTTGAGGGTTTGAGTAACACAGACCCGAGTCTAAACAGCTCAGACTGGGATGAATTATCCAACGTAAGGAGAACGCAGATAAAAACAGCTTTACATGGTCTACTCATGACGGAGTATTTGAGGGCCAATACAGCACCGAGGGGCCTAATAGTCCGCAACGAGCCTTTCATCTTCCAGCACGACAAGACTTTTAAAAAGGATTGGTCACTGATATCGTGGCATTGTACCAGGGACTGGCTAGTCCTAATTATCAAGACAGCTACCCGCCTGACACAGGAACTAAAAATCGATATACAGAAGATTGAGGTCCAATTGAAGAGCTACCAATCAACTACTGTCCTGAAGAAGAGGCTGGAGGAACTTAATCAAGAAATGAGTGAGTACGAAATCTCACTGAAGCAAAGCAAATATAAGAAACTGAAAAAAGACACCGCAGCCTCCAGCCACGAACGGGTCTACCTCTATAACGGGATGACTAAGTGCAGAAAAAAACTGGCAGTGACCAGGAGTTAGACAGTGATCTCTCTGATACAGCATCCAATGACTCCTATTCGAGCAGAGGAAGTAACCCGAGGAACCAAAGGGGGAGAAGACAACAACAGAGACCCTTCAGACAAAGAGGAAGAGGATGGGGCGGCTACCAAGGACCTCCGATCTACACCCAGTGCCCTTTTGGCCCGCCACCGATGGGAGGACCTTTCCAGTATTGGAACCCCGTTCCACAGGATTACAACTATTATGGACCACCCCCTTTTTTAGGGATGCACCAAGGACAACCATGAGGAAGGAACCGGAGGGGCAACCAGGTCCATTGGAACAACGATCCAGAGGAGCAGGCGAGGGTATCCACGAGGAGCATGACAGCAGCGTCGAACCAACCATCCACCCGCAGAAAGGACAACGAGTGGTCAACCTCACAGGATTGACACTTACCAAACCCCAAAAGGAAGCATTGGAAAAGGGCCTGGGTTTCGTACCAACTAATAGAGTGGATAAATTCAAACTCTCTGTTTAGAAATCAAAGAATACATACGCAAGCTCAATATCAGGACTTTCTTTTCAGACAAAGTTGCTTTCAACAACCAGATATCTGACACCGGACTACGACCTAAATCCACCATCACTCCACTGGATTCCACAATGCCTATCGAATTACTAGCTTTGGAGAAAGCAGTAATGGAAGATCTAAACAGCACACTCAAAAAAGACAACACAACTTTCCAAAATATCACACGACTAGAAAAGGAAGCTCTGCAGCAACTGGCCAACAATACCGACATCACCATCAAACCTGCTGACAAAGGTGGAG
The DNA here is from genome assembly GCF_964204655.1 of Triturus cristatus. Taxonomy (NCBI): domain Eukaryota; kingdom Metazoa; phylum Chordata; class Amphibia; order Caudata; family Salamandridae; genus Triturus; species Triturus cristatus. The sequence continues at coordinate 1,181,246,741 of NC_140594.1, read as the reverse complement.
CAACCAAAATCCAAACATCCGACAGCTACAACACAGAGTGTAGGAGACTCTTGGGAGACCAAAGAAACTACGAGATCCTCCTCGATGATCCAACTGAGGCGATCCGTATATACGTATCATGGGGATGGTAGAAGAAGCTACAGCCCACGATTAGATATCCAAGAAGGAGGCAGACTTTCTTATCCAAAAGTCGCCTAGAACACCCTATTTTTACACCATCCCCAAAATTCATAAAAATCTGGAGCATCCCCCGGGACACCCTATCGTATCAGGGATTGGCTCAATACTTGAGCCCCTTTCAAAATTCGCAGACGCTTTTCTCCGGCCATTGGTTCAGAATACCGACACCTATCTTAAGGATACCAAGGCAGTCCTGCAACTCCTTGCAAACCTCATGTTTGATCCTGAACAACATCTGCTACTTGGACTAGATGTTGAAAGCCTGTACACTAGCTTACCACATGATGAGACCCTTGAAATCATAGAAGAGGTCCTTTTTTCCACCACCTGGAACTATCACACTCCTAGGAATATGGTCATGGAATGTATCACACTGGCCCTCAAGAAAAACTTCTTCATGTACCAGGGGGTACATTATTTACAGAAACACGGTACCAGCATGGGGAGCACCTTTGCGCCGAGCCTAGCGGGTCTCTACGTGCACCACCTTGAATCACAGAAAATACTCCACCAGCACAATCCATTCTATAACAACATCGTTTTATGGAAGCGTTTCATTGATGACGTTCTAGTCATTTGGAAGGGTGACTCTGAATCAGTCACAACATTTATGACTTGGCTGAATGAAGAGAACACCTTCCTTAAGTTCACTCACACGTCATCCAACAGAAACCTGGTATTTCTTGACCTCATGATCTACCCAGATGAAGGGAGATTAAAAACAAGCACACATTTTAAACCTACGGCGAAGAATTGTTTATTACTATATGATAGCTTCCACCCCAGACACCTTCGGGACAACCTACCGTAGGGTCAATTCCTTCGCCTACGAAGGAATTGCTCTGAACTAACAGATTTCAAAATACAAGCCAAGGATCTTGAGAAAAAACTACTAGAACGCAACTACCCAGAACCCATTGTAAAGGGAGGATTCAAACGGGCTAGAAACAATAACAGAGACTCCTTCTAGAAGATCATACGCCACATGAGCAACAGACCAGACCCATCTGTGTGACCACTTTCAACACTCACTCCAACCAAGTGTCTAACATTATAAATAAGAACTGGAAGATCCTCAACTGCGGGGGCCTCAATTTCCCTAAACCTATGAGGTAGAAACCTGAAGGACATTCTGGTCCACACTAGACCGCGCCCACTACCAGCAAGAAACCCCACCATCAGTACTCTACCACCTATCAAAGGGCACCATCCATGTGGCCTTTGTAGTACGTGCATTCTAACAAAGAAAAGTACCCACATCACCTTCTTTAACGTTACGACTTGGGAGCAAAGGAAGTTGACCAATTGTAACAGCAGGAACGTGATATATCTGATCACGTGTCCATGCAGAATGGAATACGTCGGAATGACCACGAGGCAGGTTAAGATTCGCATTGGCGAACATAGGAGCAATATTCGCTCTAAAAAGAGCACAACAAAAATGACAAACCACTTTTTAACCACGAATCACAGTGTGGATGACCTTAAATGGACAGTCATAGAACAACTAAACTCCGAGTTTGGTCTCTTTGAAAAAGAGCAACGATGGGTGTTCCGCTTAGGCCCACATTTGACGCGCCTCAACGATGAAATACCTTGGTCACAACTGAGTTAGTGCCATTACTATTCACCTTTGATGACACCTGATCAGGCTCCTTCGTCCTGCTTTGGTTCCTTTCCGACCGTCTATGATCTGATCTGATCTGATCTGATCCCAACTGAGCTTATTTACATCTTAAGAAGCACCAACGGACTGCATAAAGTCGCTACCTGCATCAACCGCTTGTTAGAATAGTAATCTGTACCACGGCGATGCCCCGCCCCCTTTTCACGCTTTCAGCTAAAGGAAAACCAAGGTCCAGCGGACCGATTCATTTTTACTATGGTTTTTGATTTTATTTGGCAGCTTGACTCCAGCTCCTATTTAAGCTTTTTTAACATCATACGAAGCTCCTACAGACCAGCGCTAATGTCACTGGTATGGCTAAATGCATGGACCGTTTTTTAGAATAGTTACTATGTACCATGGCCATGCCCCGCCCACCCCTTTTTCATGCTAACACCATTAACTGCCATCCTCCTTATATACAGACACTTGCCATTGTCTTTAAAAATTCATTTTATTTTACTAACTTTTTCACTGTGCTCACTGGCACCGCTTCTAGAAGATTATGAGGATTCTGTGGTAACACAATTTTTGCTGCCACCACATGCCTTTGTAATACTCACTTCTGCTAACCCGCAACCAAACGAAGTCAGCGCTCCAGTTTCTTTGGTGGTGCACACCCGGAAGTATCACTACGATCCAGGTGATACCATTTCTCCGGTTCCGACTAATCAGTGTCCACATAAATAGAGTGCCTTCAGCACTTCCCCGCAGTACAGCGGAACCGCGGGATGGACTCACATTGAGCCAGGGTTTTTCAAGGGGCACGTAAGTACGGCACAGCCGTCTTTGGAAGCGGACTCTTCGTTTCCATCACGACCAGAATGTAAGAGGTAATAGACTCTCTTTCTCCCTTTTCCACTGCTAGCACTGAGTTACCCCGCCCTATCCACCCGTTCTTGAGGTTCATGAGGCAATCTCTCTCATATACATAAGTATGTATAAGACTTACGCAACTTTTTCCTTATTTCCAACATAGAGTTGCTCACCAATCGATAGAGTGTGTGTTTTCTGTTACATGTGTGTATTGTCCCGTACTGTTGCTTTTCCCCACAGGTCACTACACCTCTTTTGCATTTTAAGACTTATGGTTAGACATCACTTAATGTCACTATGTGGCGCACCGCTTATTTTTGCAGGTACTGCGTATTATGTTTCCTGGGACACTCAGCTACCATTTTCCTTTTTCTCTTTTATTTCAGACACCAATAAAAGCATACCATTAGGTATTGTATACAAAGGCTTTATTAATTGCATTTTCACTTATATTAATAGTCTCTAATTTGGGTACACGTAATTTATACAGGAGGGATCTTGTTCTTGTCCTGACGAAGATGCCTTGCTGCATCGAAACATGTTGACCCACTAGGAGTATCCGCACCACCTTTTTTAACAGTACCAGCCTCCCCATACCTATTAAAGTTTCTACGTCTAACGAGGCCGGGTCCTTTTTAATACACCCACTTACATTCACTCCAGACCATCCCTCTTGCATCATCCATAGCACTACATTATCAGTGCTCCCTCGTAGTTGCAGGTCGTAGCACGCCCCGTCCCGCAGCGGGGCGGGAAGACCCCTATGATGAAGCATGACACCAAGGGCTATTCTGGTGTGTGAGGGGTATTTAAACAAACACAGTGTGTGTCCAACCATAGTAGGAGACGCACCTTCCACCACCCAAGATATCTGAACCCAGGTTCTTCTTCACCCCCAATTGTTTCCCCCCAGAGGTGGATCCTTTTGTTTTGTAACTAATTCTGTGTGGAGGACGTATCCACCTCCTATGCCTGTGGAGGGCTTTACCTCTACACTCCCCAATCTTGGTATTAATACCTGGTCTTAAACAGGCGATACGAGGAGAAATGTTTTATTTCTCCTCGTATTTTGCTTCTTCCATGTGTGCTGCAAAAGAAACAGCAAATCGCCTGTAAGGATTGTTTATGTTGCTTCCTGCTCTTAAGCAATCACCCCTGCAACGCAGGCACCCATGCAGCACGGCATAAGGGTGCCTGCGCTGGTGCTGGGCAGCTTCTTTAGCGCTAGCGCTAGGGTAAACACAGGGGTGCGGCGTGTTTCTGTACATACAGCCCATCTCTGCATTTAAAAAATGTCGAGTGACAATTCACAAATTGTGGAGTAATAACGCTCACCAGACAGGTTGTTCTCACTGAACCAGCTTCTAACAACTAGACAAAACATTGCATCAGGGCTGCTTTTCCAAAATGCCATCGATTTTATTATATAAAATGTGCCTGCTCCCATTTTGGGTCAGAGAGGAGCATTCCGGCAATGGCAATCATCCTGAGACGCCCGCCGCAGTGGACATGCAGTCCTGCGCAAACTACGCTAACACCAGGTATGGGGTCTACGGCTAAACTCCGAGATCATGCAGATACCACTTCCGTTATGCTCTTGGAGTAGGGTAGATATAGATAGAAAGATAATCTGCCATGATTGGGGTATTTAATTTCTTCATCATGTTCGTAATGCTGGTCACAAGGCTGTGCTTCAGGTGCCCTATAATCACAGCTCGTTCATTCTATGCAAGATTACGATAGTTTGAATAAATATATTGTAAACTTTCTTTGTGTTTTTTTGTTTTTATCATGGGCAGCCATGAGTGAACAACAAAAGATCTGTTTCCACAATTCCTTGGGGATCAGAGTGTCATGTTTGAGGTTGCCAAAATGCCCAGCTACTGTGGATAGGTTGGGGGTTCAGGTGAAGCACTGTGAGCTAGTCTGTCACGGGAAAAGCAGGCAGTGACGGTGTAAATCGACTCAGTCCTTACATTGTGATGTTCTGTCGTCCTAATACACAGTCCTGCAGTTCAAAGAAGGATTGTGTAGGCTTCAAGGAGCTGGAATGGGAGACTCCCTGGCTGCCGGATGGACAAATGTGACTCCCGGGAGCTCTTCCACGTAATACATTGATGTGTCATGATATCTTTGCAGTATTTATTTCAATCGCCTGTTCTGTTATGATGCCATCATGCTATAATGTGTTCAATTTTCAAAACATATTGTTTACCAAGCAACTTTAACCTTACAGTCGACAAACTAAATAAACCCCCCTATCCCTATTTTGCATAGTTTACATCAACAACAACATCACAAGGGCATCAACAACATCTGGAGTGATAGATATCATTTTTATTTCAATATAATCTTAATTTGTTGCCTGTTTTACCCCTTCCAGCAAGTTGAACACCTATCTTTGTTGATGTGCTTCATGCAGAAGAAGTTCACACTGCAATTGAGCAAACAACGTTGCGACACCGAGCTGCTTTTTCAAGGCAGGATTTATCAATACGTTCCACTGCTCTAGGAGTTATATAATTCCAATCTACTGTGCGAGTGCGCGGAACACCGCAGTCTAATCCACGTGCGAGTGCTCAGAACACCACAGCCTAATCCACTATGTGAGTGCGCGGAACACCACGCGTGTACTTTGGGTTAAAAGCGGTGGTATAATTAGGAGTTATTGCATTTCTCTTCGTCCCACTATTTTAACTAGAAAAAACCAAGTTGCAAATTATTCCTTTGAAGCAATATTATCTTCTATATCTACATCACCACTTAAATATATATAGAAATAATTTCAAATATTTAATTGTTGGCGACACAATCTTTTAATTTATTTTTTAATTAAAACTTAAGTCATGGCGGTATCTGACTTTTTGTAGATCACCAGGCTTTGGACATTAGAATCTCCTGTACTACTTAATGTACATAATTAGCATCAGGGATGACGTCATTTAGTGTTGGAGCTGCGAAACACCGTATTTGTCTCACCTGGCCCAAGCCACATTTCCCCACTAGGGGGGACGGTCATCCAAAGTGTGGTCCAATACTCTAACAGCCTCATGATCCCCCATCTTGCTTCATCCCCTGGTCCATGTAACTTGACATCAGTTTCTGCCAGTGTCCATTCGTGCAAACCTCTGTTGCATTTGTTTATCTGAACCACTGGACCATGTTTGCCATCTCGCCGCAGACAGCTCCAGCCGCCTACTGCAGACAGCATTCTGTAAAGTACTCCTCAGAGTCTGCCCTTACTCATGATAAGATGACTTTCTTGTCAACCTCAGTTCCTTTCACTTTATCTGTGGCTTTCTTCCCTGTTCTGTGTTTGTCCCTCCCCCAGAGCACAGCAAGTTTGCACTTTCTTTCTGTGGGATTAGTTGTATCCTTTCGCTGTTGACATCATGGAACTCCCTGTGTTGTTTTTTGGTTTTCATTAGTTTATTAGCACTCAATAGGAGTGCATGTCTTGCTCCTAGGAGGTCGCTTGTGCTCTTTCATTGCCCCCTCCTGAGTCATCCATCTCTCCCCTTCCACTGTTCCTCACGATGCTCCTCCATGGCACGCCAGGTGCCGGGGGAAGCATTGGTGACACCCTAGCTGTTGTCTGTACACAGTGTGTCCCCAACAAGCTGGGGTCAGCTGTCAGCCCTTTAGTCCAGATAGCATGACCATAACATCCATCCAGAGCCCCCCTACCAGCCCCACTACCTGTGAAGAAGGACCCCATAGTGTCATTACATCGCGGACCTTGTGCCAAGACCCCTGGGTTGATTTCATGCCATAGGCGTGGCAATAAGTAAGTTGCAGGTACACATTTACGAGGGCTTAGTCACAATATGTAAAGTATTACTGCAGTAGTACATCTCACATACTACAAAACGCTATTCACAAACCTATAAGCAGAGGCGGTTGGGGTGTGCATTAAATGTGCAGCGGGGTAATGTGCATATGTTTGCCCAGGTGTCGCAAAGTGCCATCTTCTAGGTCCTGCATGGGTAACGATGGTAGCTATGTGTCCACTAGCAGCATAAGGCCCACAACAGGTGGAGGTGAACCGAGTCTTGTGTCAACACCGTGAACAGATCCGTACAAATGTCCCCCATCCTGGGAACTACATAATATAGTTGAGATGCCACAGAGCACCTGAGAAAATATGGAGAAACCTGACTATCACTCTTCCAAGAAAACATCAGCTTTTCCATGCTACCTCACAGCCACACCCCCAGAGGAGACCAGCAGCACTACATCACGTTTCCTGAAAAATGTGGTAGGAACTGTCGTAGGCGTGCACGGTCACATGGGAAAATCATCATTTTAGGCAAGATACTTCGGGGCAGATTTACCAGGTACACACCGGGCGCAGTGCTGTAGCCGCAAATGCTGCGCTGCGCTACGTGAGAAGAAGAGAGCAGGATAGTGCCATATTTACAGAAATATGGCACTCTCCCCCCTCTCCCTAACGCCGCCGCAGAAATATGCTGCCAGGCATCACAGACACACCTTTTCACCATAGCGCAAGAGTCTCTCTGTGAGTCTAGCATAGGTTTTGTACTGGAAGGGAATACCATGCTTAGACTAAGGGGACGATTACGGTGTCGTTTGGAAACTCTTCTGACCAAATCGGTTTCGGAATCGTTTCTGACCAAATCAGGTTCTGTTAGTCCGACCGACTGTTTGCGATGATTCTCAACATTGTTCCGTCAAACTCACATTGACTTCAGTGGGTGCCTGGGTTCGAACGAGAACACAGCTTCCCATTGAAGAAAGGGTTGGTTGGGGAAAACCTTGCACCCTGTGGCAGGGCACCCCATGGTGCGTGCCACACTGTACATGGCTTAACAGGGGGGTCCCTTGGGTACCCCCACAGGCCCCAACTGGAGACCTCAGAGTGTAGGGGGGCCTGCTATAGGCCCCCAAGTCAGATTCCGACAGCCGTTTTGTGTCGGGCAGACCGAATTGGAACGGCTGTCTGAATCGGTCATCGTAATCGCGCGCTTGGAAACCGTGTCCATGGAGCTGTATAAATCGACTCTGAAAGACTCGGGCTGTCCGAATGCCTTTCGGAACTGATTCGGCAGCCTGAACCGTTTCTGTGCATCGTAATGGGTTGGTTCGAAATGTGTGCGATTTGGTCAGAAACATAGGTTCCTAATCAGATTCTGAGAATCCGAATCCCATTCGGAGCCTTTCCGAAATGACATCGAAATCGGCCCCTAAGTTGGAACAGTGCAGCACACATACAAAGTCGAAAAAGAAAAGAGAAATGAAAGCATTTCTCCTTCTTAGCGCCTTGTTGAAATGGGCACTATTTTCTCACTCTAAACCCTGTCTACTTTCTTAAGTAATAAGGCTTAACCTCAGAAAGCTAGGGTGGTTGTGTGGGAACGCATGGTACGCCCCCTTGGCACTAAGCAATGCAAGCATTTTCCAGCTCTAAACAAATTTAGCACTGGAAAGTAAATTAGTAAAAAAAGATTTTGCATCAATTTGCAACACTTTTCTGATGCAAACACAGCATTACATCTTAGTAAATAGACCCCTTTGACTCCTAAATGACATTGGCACCGACAGAAGAATATGTTGCTTCTAATCTATCAAGCAGGACATGTGTTTCTGCACCCAACATCAGATATACACACACCACTAATTTACTGCAGTTTGCCTGCAACACCCCTGACTCTAGTCCAACCGGCGATATGGTCTCAAATATCAGTGGTGAACCATTGGTTGATTTTCAATGCATGGCAGAATATCGTCTGCAGTACAAAAGGGGGTGGTGATGGACGGAGCATCAGAACCAATCAAACACTCTCACCCAGTCAACAGATCTGGGTTTGATCCATCACCGTTCTTTAGCCCACTCCGCCACCCCAGTTCAGACATGGCCAAATGCAAATCAGTCTGAATATCGTCTGCATACAGCGAGTTGACATGAACCTTTTTTTCCACCTGACACCCACAGTATCTCACCTGTGCCTCAGCTGCGGCAGAAAAAAGGCAAAAAGAAAAAGGTCAAAGGCAACAAGGGACATCCCTTGCTTTACTCTGCTATTAATTGACCTGCTGGAGATGGTTCACCTCGTGTCCGCATCCTACCACTATATATATATGGAGAGGCGTAGGGTGGCCCAGAGTGAAGTGGCGTAAAGTGGTGTAAAGTAGAGTGGTGTGGCGTAGAGCGGAGTAAAGTGTCTTAGAGTGGAGTGGCATGGAGTGGAGTAAAGTGGCGTGGAGCAGAGTGGAGCAGCATAGAGTATTGTGGAGTGAAGTGTCACAGAGTGGCACAAAACAGAGCGTTGTAGAGTGATGTGTCCTTTAGAGGAGTAGAGTGGCCTAGAGTGAAGTGAAGTAAAGTGTTGCAAAGTACAGTGGCATGGTATAGAGTGGCATGGAGTAGAGTGCTGTAGAGTGTAGTGGGATAGAGTGGAGTGGCAAAGAGTGGAATAGAGTGTTATAGAGGGTCGTGGAGTGGAGTAGAGTGGGATGGGATAGAGTGAAGTGGTATAACGTGTTGTAAAGTAGATTGGCATGGCACAGAGTGGCATGGAGTAGAGTGTCATAGAGAAGAGTCACCTATGATGGAATAAAGTGGAGTGAAGTGGAGGGGCATAGAGTGGAGGGGCGTAGAGTGATGTAGCGCAGAGTAGAATAAAGTGTATTGTAGTGGAGTAAATTGTAGTGGAGTGGAGTGGCATAAAGTGGAGTGAAGTGTCAGAGTTGAGTGATACAGTGTGAAGTGGCATAGAGCAGAGTATAATGGCATGGAGTGTAGTAGAGTGGCACAGAGCGGCACAGAATGTAGAGTGGCTTAGAGTGTCATACAGTGTAGTGTCATAGAGTGGCACAAAGGACTGTCCCTTGGAAGGAGTAGAGTAGCCTAGAGTGAAGTGGAATAAAGTGTTGTAAAGTAGAGTGGCATGGCGTAGAATGGCATGGAGTAGAGTGTCGTAGAGTGGAGTGGCATAGAGGGGAGCAACATTGAGTGGAATAGAGTGACATAGAGGGTCAATGAGTGATGAGTGACATGGGATATAGTGGAGTGTCAAAGAGTGGCGTGTCGGAAAATGGAGTAGTGTGGCCTAGAGTAGTGTAGAGTGGAGTGGCATACTGTGGAGTAGAGTGGCATAGAGTGAAGTGGTGTAGAGAGGAGTAGAGTGCTGTAGAGTGCATTAGAGTAGTGTGGCGTGGAGTGGAGTAGAGTGGAGTGGAATAGAGTGGAGTAGAGTGGCATAGAGTTGAGTACAGTGGCATTGGGTGGAGTAGAGTGCTGTAGAGAAGAGTAGAATAGAGTGGTGTAGAGTGGAGTGGCATATGTTGTCATAGAGTGGAGGGGCATAGAGTGGCATAGAATGAAATAGAGTGGAGTGTCGTTGAGTGGATTATACATAGTGTGGGAGCGTACTGACATTACAGACAATACATTTTCAATTGAAATGACCCTTACATTTGAACAGACATACCGTCTTAATGATAAACCTATAAAGTGCAGAAACAGTAATGTGCAGAAATGACGTCACCTAGTGTATTGACTTGTTTTGATCGTATTCAAATATTTGTTTCCAGCAAACTCAGAATTACAAAAAATGTGCTCCATTTGTGCTTTACTAATTATAATATATTCTGAAATATTTGCACAGTTCATTTACAGGCATTTACATTTTGTTGTTTGCAAGAAAAGAGCCTTCAATATGTAAGTAAAATACATTTGTAAAGCGCACATTATCAAAAGATTTCACAGCGATAGAAAACCCAGAAGCTGTGACAGAGGCAGGGAGAGCAAGTGGAAAAAGACGAGAAAACCCTGCAAAGAATCAAAGAAAAAAAGCCACCCCCTTTCACACCGCCAGATATTAAGATAAAGTCTCTCACTTTGAGGTCAGAGAAAGAAAAGTAAACCCCAAACTCCTCGGAAGACAGAGTATGACATTCCACCTCTGTCTTTGAATGCACAGCAAATGTGACAACAGAAGAACAAAACGTGAAGGCCTGTTTACAGAAAGCGAACACTTGTGGAAGAATACAGTAAATAGGATATGCTAGGAGGGACAAACTCAAGCTGGATAGCCTAAAACAAATGAAGCCAGCAAATAGAAAGCAAGCAAATGTGATTTACAAACCAGAAAGCCAATGGTAAGCAATGGGCGGAATGCATTCTTAGGTCAGCTTTCGGAATGTCCCCAGGATGTCTTTAGCAAACCAGACATCTATACTGTTTGGTAGGCTTTGGCCGAACAAGACACTGGATATGTTTGAAGGTTCAAAATGGGTCCAAAGACCCAGAGAAAACACAAAGCCCACTAAAATAGGACCCAGGTCCTGTAATGGGAGGAAAACAAAAAACAAAAGGCAGCATAGGGAGCAGGGGAGAGAGAAGCCGAACCTGCAGCCATGCAGAAGGAGGCGTCATGGTGAGACAGTATGGCAGTGGAGCATTGAGTCCTAAATATTGTGCTACAACAGTATTGTAGCAAAAATATTGTTGATCAGATCTCGAAAAGGTATGGTTTTTTTTTAGATAAATACAGCTGTGCTATACTCAGTGCTTAATTTGAGCAGGTGGTTGCAGTTGGGCCCCACTGTCACTCATTTTTGGCGACAAGGACCTGTTTTACCCCAACATGGAGATTTTCCTCCAGAGTAAGAGACAGAAAAACACAACATAGGGAAGAAGGAGACAGAGAAAGAATGAAGAATAGTGAAAGGGCAAGGGGAAGAAAGAAGAGATCAAAAATAACATGTACGAGTGAGTTAAAGGGGAAGGAGTGTCTGGATGTGATTAAGGAGGCGTGACGTGCAAGCAACAGTACACAGCCTTGTTTGCATTCTGCCCCGACCTTCGATGGCGATTTAGTAACACTTTGGGTCCTGGCACTGATACTTTTACACGGTCTATACTTAACTCCAAACGCATTACCTTTGCCTGTCCATAGATATATATCAAGGCATGCAGAAGGAAATGTACAGAGTTGGGTTATCCTCTGCGCAACATCAATAAAGTGCGTTAGTGCTAGTATTGAGTCTTTTATTGAAATCTGAGGCCGAGTGTTTCTGCGGTCTCCGTAAGGGTTGGGCCACCAGCAGTGAGTGGCAGTGAGAGGCAGTGGGTGTGGTGGTGTGTTGGTGTTTGATCGCAGACTCGTCTGCTGCCCACACTCGGGCACGGCTAGGCGCGCACCCCGCACAGTTCACGTCCTGGAGCCCAGAGTGGGGGGCCGTGTACTGCAGGATGGCGGGTGGGGGCACGAGCAGCTCTGAGTGGGTCGAGGCGTTTTCTGAGCAGGTCTCCCAGCTGCAGAAAGACGAGCGCTGGACCCTGAAGGTGGTGGATGATTTAGAATTAGATACGTTTGCAGGATGGAAAACACACAAGCATAGTGCCAATATCGGCAACTGTTGTCACATAACAAATAGTAAGTACATAAATAAACCACACAACACTTTTGTAAGTGGAGAAATATTGCTGCAGGTTTATTAGCATAACCAAAATGTAAACATGGTGGGTTATCTTACGGGCGATCCGATCCTAGGGCAGGCCAACCCCTATGCAGCCTGCCCGTCTGATAAGCCTAAATTACACCATGGCAGTCGCCAATTGGTGCATACCAAATCTTGGGAGGGGCCACCCCTCCCATCCGTGGACCACCAGTCCACTTGCTTACTCACGCCCCCCCCGAAAGAGGTGGGCGGAGCGTATGCTGGCAGCCCCCGGTTGCTCAGACCCACAACCGCCCGTAGGACTAACGGGGCGCCGTAGTTCTTCCAGGTGACAACTCTAGACATCCCTGGGTATCCTGGCTTAGCACCACGCTGTGCTGCTGCAAGAAGTACCCCTTGGTATCTGCAGACTCTGGATCACCCTGTAACTCCTCCTGCAACACAAAGTAACATGTTAGAAAGCCTAACCCCCCCCCCCCCCCCTTGTGCCTCCGTCTGCTGGGTAAGCGGAGGGGCAGGCAAGGCGAGACGAGAGGGACAAGAGGACGAGGAAGGGGTGGGGACAGCCTAAATACCCCTGCCCCCTCCCCCCTCCGCCGGAAGTAACCATTTGCCGGACGTCTTCCCTGGCTGAGCCCAGGGACTAGACCGGGTGCCCCCAGTGCCTTCATGCGGCACTAAGGCGGCCGCCCTGTTAGGGGGGCTGCTGCGCAACCCCCCCGGGCAGCCTTGCAAACACACGCTTTTGCGAGGTGAGTTGTAGACTTTGGTGCCGATCACGATCCGGTAAAAAATTCCCCCGTGCGACTCGTATCGGGTCTTTTTACCGTACGAATCGTACAAGTGCCGTACGAACTGGCAATCACGATTCGCATGGTAAAAAGTCCATACGAACCGCACTGGGAATCATTCCCCACACGTCCTCGGGTCGGAAAATGTGTCCGACACGTCCTCGGACGATTTACCTTACAAACGTGAAAAACCAAGTCCGACCGAGGAATCACGATCCATCCCGTGCGTCCGAGGTTACAACCGTATGGAAAAAACACCGTCCGCACCGAACTCCTACAGCAACCATGGAGACATGTGCCCGCATACGCGCCCAACACTCCCCCCAGCCCCCGTACGTCCGACACGTACCCCCCGTATATGTATACCCCCACCCGTCTAGGTACACCCCAGTACGTTCCAGTCGAACCCCCACCCCAGTACGTGTCATAGCCCCGTCTACCTACACCCCAGTACGTTCCAGTCGTACCCCCACCCCAGTACGTGTCGTACCCCCCGTGTACCTACACCCCAGTACGTGCGAGCCACACCCCCACCCCAGTACGTGTCATAGCCCCGTCTACCCACACCCCAGTACGTTCCAGTCGTACCCCCACCCCAGTACGTGTCGTACCCCCCGTGTACCTACACCCCAGTACGTGCGAGCCACACCCCCACCCCAGTACGTGTCATAGCCCCGTCTACCTACACCCCAGTACGTTCCAGTCGTACCCCCACCCCAGTACGTGTCGTACCCCCCGTGTACCTACACCCCAGTACGTGCGAGCCACACCCCCACCCCAGTACGTGTCATAGCCCCGTCTACCCACACCCCAGTACGTTCCAGTCGTACCCCCACCCCAGTACGTGTCGTACCCCCCGTGTACCTACACCCCAGTACGTGCGAGCCACACCCCCACCCCAGTACGTGTCATAGCCCCGTCTACCCACACCCCAGTACGTTCCAGTCGTACCCCCACCCCAGTACGTGTCGTACCACCGTCAATGTACAGCCCCCCACCCCTGTACGTGTCGTACCACCGTCCATGTACACCCCCCCACCCCTGTACGTGTCGTACCACCGTCCATGTACACCCCAGTACGTTCCAGTCGTACCCCCACCCCAGTACGTGTCGTACCACCGTCAATGTACACCCCCCCACCCCTGTACGTGTCGTACCACCGTCAATGTACACCCCCCCACCCCAGTACGTGTCGTACCACCGTCCATGTACACCCCCCCACCCCTGTACGTGTCGTACCACCGTCCATGTACACCCCAGTACGTTCCAGTCGTACCCCCACCCCAGTACGTGTCGTACCACCGTCAATGTACACCCCCCCACCCCAGTACGTGTCGTACCACCGTCAATGTACACCCCCCCACCCCAGTACGTGTCGTACCACCGTCCATGTACACCCCAGTACGTTCCAGTCGTACCCCCACCCCAGTACGTGTCGTACCACCGTCAATGTACACCCCCCCACCCCAGTACGTGTCGTACCACCGTCAATGTACACCCCCCCACCCCAGTACGTGTCGTACCACCGTCCATGTACACCCCCCCACCCCTGTACGTGTCGTACCACCGTCCATGTACACCCCAGTACGTTCCAGTCGTACCCCCACCCCAGTACGTTCCTGGCGCACCCCCAACACAACCTCCTAAGTACGGAGCGCACCCCATGCCCCACCATCACAACCGCATGTACGAGTCGTACAAAGCCACACACAAGGACATAATCGTACAACCAAATGGCCCATGTACACACCGTACACACGCTCAAAACGCACGTACACAACAAGGACAAAACAAAACAACACAAGAATACACCATTCGAAAGGCACACAGCCACTAAACATGGCCAACAACCACTAAAATAACACAATCACTGACCTGCAACTGTCAAAAACAAACAGAGGCCCAATACACCACCACTCCTTATAACACACCCACCCAAAATTCAAACACTGCCACACCCACCCATGGACCAATGAAAAGGGCCCACACACACAAACCATGAGCCTTTGCAACAGACTCACTGCTGCCAGACACCACAGAACCAGACTACAAGCTACACCACATCTTACACTTGCACACCTTCACACGACCACCCTCACAAACACCCTCTCATCACATTCACACACACACACAACCATCCACACCCCCCCCCAACATCCACACCCCCCCACACCCACATCATCCCCACCCACACCCCTCACCATGCCCACTACCAAGAATCCAAAGTTCAGTCACCGAGAGTTGGAGGTCCTTGTTGATCAAATCCTCAGAGTCGAGCCACAGATCTTTGGAACATTGGTCAGAAGCACCAGCCAGGCAGCCAAAACAGCCATGTGGCAGACCATCATCGATGCTGTGAATGCTGTTGCGGACACCAGGAGGACCAAGCAGGATTGCCAGAACAGGTGGTACGATCTGCGGAGGAGGGTCAGAGCCAAGAGACAGGAGGAACACGACCAGGCCAACGCCACCGGAGGAGGGCCCTCCCGCAGAGCCGTACAGTACCATCCCTGGGAGGAGAGGGTGATGGCCATACTGCCGGTGGAGGCAGTTGAAGGAGTAGAAGGACTCCGAGACCCGGGTGAGTACACAAACAACGCACCTCACATGGGGGGAACTGCAACCACAACCAAAATTAATAACAGGCACGCAACCACCACAAGCCATCGCATTACTCAACCACACTCCATGAGCAGGCACATGCCACTGCTGCCACCATGCCCCATGCACCCAGCTGGACAATGTCAAGTCACAGGCCACAGAAGACAACAACACATGACACGGTAACCCGGATGGCGGGAGGCTGGGCACCAAGAATCACATAGTGCGACTCCAAAGCAGACAGCAATGCCCTCTGCCCATATGGCCTAGGTCACAGCCAGACAAACACTGTGTCCCAACACAGGAATGACTTGCCAGCAAATGGCGGACGCCTTGCATCAACACATGGGGGTGAAGGCACTGTTTTGCACATGCCAGCAGCTAATGAACAGCCAACATTGTGAAAGAGTGGCAGCACACACCACCACAGCAGCAGCGCACAGACACACAGCAGACAAAATGGGTGCCTGGAGATCAGAAACAAACTCACATCAACAGGCCAAGGGCCACTCAAAGATCTGCTAACAGTGTGTGCCCAGGAAGCTGGGCCAAGGTGACAGAGGGTGACACACGGAGGGAGGGAGAGGGGGACACAGAGGGAGGGAGAGGGGGACTGAGAGGGAGGGAGACGGACAGAGGGAGGAGGCTGACACACAGAGGGAGGGAGAGGGGGACAGAGAGGGAGGGAGAGGGGGACAGAGAGGGAGGGAGACACAGGAAGATGGACACAGGGAGGAGGCTGACACACAGAGGGAGGGAGAGGGGGACACAGAGGGAGGGAGAGGGGGACAGAGAGGGAGGGAGACACAGGAAGATGGACACAGGGAGGAGGCTGACACACAGAGGGAGGGAGAGGGGGACAGAGAGGGAGGGAGAGGGGGACAGAGAAGGAGGGAGACACAGGGAGAGCAAATCAGTCCTTTGGTGTGTGGGAATGTCTGCTCGTCAGCAGGTGGACTGCGTGCATGTAGACAAGGGTGGCCAGTGCCAGAACCCCCCCTCTTCATCATGGCAAAACGCAGGGCCATGTCACAACCTGTACACGAGCACAAGGACAGCCACCTGCATCATATAAGTGTGTGGATCCACTCCATGTGCACATGTACAGTGCTACAAGGAAGGCGCAAATGCATGGCTCGCCACACATGCACACTCCACTGCTGACTGCAGTCACACTTGACGCAGCAAGTAAGACTGTGCCACACATAGTTAAAGGGGCCAAATTGGTGCCCAAGGGACACACACATGCACAAGTGCACTGTGAGTGGAATGCAAGACAGATCCTAATTCCAAGAGGAAATGTGCCAACTTTGTAACGGATGAAACATGGATGTTGCATGGATCAAAATTAACATTTTCTCTCTCACACACAGGTCAACGTCGTGCTGCACCCCCAACACTGGGGGGGAACACTCACAGGACCCGGATCTGCAGGAGACCGATCCCACCGGCAGCGACCACTCTCACCACTCTGCGGACGACCCTGACCGACCTGGCCCCTCTGGTGTCCAACCACCTGCAGCACCTGCGTCAGGTACAACCGTGCCAACCACCACCCCCACTCCTGCCACATCCCAGGAGACACCCAGGATCCCTGCCCCAACACCACAATGCAGCCAGGCTCGCCAGGAGGGACACGGTGTCCCGGGCACCCAGGAGGAGGCAGGCGACAACGCCAATGCCACCCCTCAGGGGTCCCGGAGACCCGATGTGCCCACAAGTGCAGGCCAGACGCAAGTGGGCAGGGGTGGTGGGAGTGGAGGACGGCGGAGGCGCGAGCCTGACCAGTTGGCTGGGGATCCGGTATTTTCCCATGTCCGTAACATCCTGGACTCATACCGGCAGGACACCACGGGCATGGCCCAGGTTGTGTCCGTCCTCGAGGGGATCAAGGTCCAGCAGGCCCAGCAACATGCGGAGCTAATAGCCTGTCTACAGGTACACCAACGGAGGATGGAGGACAGACAGGCTGAGCAAGTGACGGCGTCCCAGGGGATTCACGCTGAACTCCGTCGGATGGCCGACACCATGGCCGACCCTCCCTGTGCCAGAAGGCGGAGAACATCACCACCCACAGGGAGGGATCATGAGGAGGAGGAGGAAACATCCGACGGAGCATCCCAGACGTCGTCACGGCCTGCTGCTGAGGTTCCCCGCAGGAAGCCGGGTTGTCCACGGAAAGGACCGTGAGGGTGGCTGCTACATCACCATCTCCCAGGACACCTGGCCTGGCACCTGGCCCACTGGAGCAACAGCATCACAGCATCAAGAGACATTCTCTGCCACATGGCCCTGCTGGTCACTGGCTGACCAATGTTGACAAAGACTGTGGCATGGACTCTGAGGATTTCCAATGGCAAGGACACCAACTCCCCTACTGAACTTTGGATTCCCTAATCCCGGAAAGCCCCTCACTTTGTCCCCCCCCCCCCAATAATAAATCACACTATTAAGAGTAGATGCCTGCTGGTAGCATTATTACCTAACATGTGTCTTGTACAGTCTAAACATGCCTGAGTCATCTGTTCACTTCAACCATCCACACCCTGGGGCCTGAGTCTGGCACAGGACACATGGGTCACAGTTTATTAGGCAAGACAGACATGGAGCACCATACACACCCGTGATGGTCAGAACCAGCTGAGGGGGTGGCCGAACAACCGTGCTGACAGACACATTGAGTACAGCAACAGTCATGCGCAGAGGTCAGGGATCCTGGCCCGTGTCCTGGGGGGCACCCAGGTATGTGTAGACAGGTGGCAGAACCATGTCCTGCAAGCTTGAGTACGGTGGATGCAGAGAATGGGGTCATGGACAACGTTGGATGCATGGGGATGGCACATGTCACAATACCCACACAGTCATGGACATCATGCACAATACACAGTCTCAGCACACACACACAGCTTGCATCTTGCCACTCGACACATTGACACATAGCCACAATCAGGGAATACCATGCCAGACATGCAGGATGCACCGTGCCAACACACCAGCATTGACTGAGAAGAGGCACCTTGGAGGCATAGGAACACCTTTAATAGTCATGTTTTTGGGATTGCAGAGGCAACTTGAAGTACACATGAACACATCATGTGGAGTAACATGTGGCTCCAACACTGGCACCCCCCTTCTGCAGCACAAATGCGTGATAGCCATGGAACTGGCACACAAGTGTCGGCTAACAGCTAAATACCCACAGCTGCTCACGGAGAGCCTGCCATACACCATACATCCGCTGATGTGGAAGTCCCACGCCATGTCAAGACAATGTTAACCGTATGTGTCCGAGGGCAGTGTCACACACATTGATGCCATCATCACAATCCACTATCCCATCACTGATGACTGACAACCAGGCAGCCCATCTATTCAGGTGTACCCAGCTGCATGTCGTGTCCCATGGGGATGCCACATGTCTGCAGAGGAACCAAACCCCGACCGGGGCAGTGTGCACACATCGTGAACAACTGCCACACCCAATACACCCCAGATGCATCCCTTACCCCATGGAGACTTCCAAACGTGTCCGTGCCTGTAACGCTGAGTCAGCCCACGATGTCATGTCCATGAGGAATAGCAGTGCCACAACAATGCAACCAGCAAACGGCATGCGCAGGTACCTGGGGAAGAGAGACACACAAGAAGTCAGCCACAAAAAGCACAGCCACTTGCATGTGCAGTTACTCGACACATGTATGGATGACAACATGCTAGGTCACAATTATGACTGGGGAAATACTACCATCACTGCCACCATCACTCCAGTGACACACCCACACACACCTCTGACCCACGTGCCATACATGCAGGTGGAGACACACATCACAACGCATGCCACACGGGGACCAATGCGTGCACACTCAGACCCTGGTACTCACCACTAAGCAAAGAAGTCGCGTATGAGCCGAGTCCGGATGTCCTCTTGCGGCTCCACATCCTCCACATCACTAGCCCCATTGCCAAGCCCTTCGTCCTCCACGGGTGGATGGTCCTCGTCATGTTGATTCAGGAT
The DNA here is from genome assembly GCF_964204655.1 of Triturus cristatus. NCBI lineage: Eukaryota > Metazoa > Chordata > Amphibia > Caudata > Salamandridae > Triturus > Triturus cristatus. The sequence goes on along the minus strand of NC_140594.1, from coordinate 1,181,227,246 downwards.
GAGTGGCACAGCTCTTTCAACTGCCATGTTGTGCAGCATTCAGCAGACCATGAAGATCTTGCAGACCTTCGCCGGGGCATAAGGGAGTGCACCGCCGGTCTTGTGGAGGCACCGGAATCGGCTCTTCAGCATGCCAAACGTCCTCTCTATCACTCGCCTTGTCCGGCCATGGGCAGTGTTATAGCGGAGCTGGGCCGGCGTGATGGGGTTGCGGAGAGGTGTCAGCAGCCAAGGCATGTTGGGATAGCCAGCGTCCCCTAAATGGGAAGCACATGGACATCGTTAGAACTGGTGTAGCGGTCGTGCTGGTCGGCTATACAGAATACAGGACAGACAGACTGTACCCACCAACAACACATGCCCGTTCGTTGCGCAGCTGCATCATCATATCAGGCATCCCGCTACGCCTCATGATGTAGGCATCGTGTGCTGATCCTGGGAAACGAGCACAGACATGTGAAATCACCATATTGGACAGACACACCACAAGGGCATTGATGGAGTGGTAGTGCTTCCGATTGCGGTACGCCACCTCCCGTGCGTGTGGTGGTACCAAACCTACATGTGTCCCATCTATGGACCCAATGACATGGGGCATCCCTCCCAGGGCATAGAATCCACGCTTGACCTCAGTCATCTGTTCAGGGGTTGGGAACTTGATGAAGTCATCCAGGTGAATCAACATGGCCTCCAAGAAATCATGCAGCACACCGCTGAACATGCTCTGGGACATGCCACCAACATGAGCTATGGTATTTTGGAAGGTACCCGTGGCAAGAAAATGTAGGGCAGCCATTACCTTCAGCTGGGGTGTCAGTGCCGTAGGATACCTGTGCTGCGGTTGCAGGTGTGGTGCCAGTCTCGCCGTCAGCTCCAGAATCAACGGTTGGGTGAAGCGGTAGAGCCGGATTCTGTCATTCTCCTGCATGGTGGCCAAGTCTGGAATTCTTCGGGCAACAGGAGGCGCTCTGCAGTAATTTGGAAGTGACAAGGAAGAGTGAGTGCACTACGAGAACAACTCATGTCCACTGAGCACATGTAAATCTGGCAATACACACATGCCACATAGGGAGTCAGGCATGTGCTACATGCCCAGGACACGTATGGATGCAAGGTGACACTCCTTCCAAGACCCAGCTACACACAGTGATTGAGAACCTCCCCATGCCACGCCATGGAAATAGCTGTGTCCCAGTGCAAGTGCACTGCCCGACGCAAGACAGGAGTGACATACACCCACACATCAGCAGAAGTGTGATGCCGATTGCAGAGACTGGTAGCGGAACACTTGAGCCACAGGTCACATGACATTACACTAGTCCAGCCCACACACCTTGCCATGAAGGTGCACATGTCATGACTCACCACACATTCCTTGTGAGTTTGCTGACATGGCCTTGTCACGCTACTCCGTGTCCCATGCATACATGTGCACCTCACATCCGATAACACATGTGGCATGGTGTTGGGAACAGTGTGCAATGACAATCTACACACAGCCACATGTTGGTTGCTGCAACGGCTGCAGCTTTTGAGGGTGCTACAACATCAACCTGATGTAAATCCCGGACACATATATGGCATAGTCACATTGTGCACTGTGGGTAGTGACAAGTCATGTGTCATGACCCCTGTACCGGGCATCATGGGACACTTCCGTGTGTTGGTGTCCGTGCCATGCCAGTGACGCTCACCCCAAGTGCGCAGTCCCACATGCACACATGTCAAAGGAGTCAAGGGCATGCCTGGCACACATTGCACCCTCACACAGTACACATGTACACATCTCATCATACATCTGGTGCCTTCTCCACTCAGGAGGCATGTTCCACATCACAGCCTGTGACACCTGTGCCCCACACATGTAGTAATGTACAGACGATGCCTTGATGTCCATTCCTGGACAAGTATGTCCATCCATGGACAAGTATGTCCGCCCTATTCCTACATGTGTGTCGCCTATCACCACAGTGATGTGTAAAAACCGCCGTACTGCTGCTGAGAGGGCCTGTGCATGTTCCCAAATCACTGTGGGAGTGCTGCCGTATGTGTACTTATCGTGATGGCGAGCAAACAGGCATTTGTACGGTCCGTAGCACTTCGGGTACGCATACGCGTGCAGACCCATAGTGATAGTGAGCGTAGATGCGTGTGTACGTTCCGTACCACTACGGGTACGCATACGCGTGCAGACCCATAGTGATGGTGAGCGTAGATGCGTGTGTACGGCCCTATCACTATGGGTCTGCACGCGTATGCGTACCCGTAGTGGTACGGACCGTACACTCGCATCTACGCTCACTATCACTATGGGTCTGCACGCGTATGCGTACCCGTAGTGGTACGGACCGTACACTCGCATGTACGCTCTCTATCACTATGGGTCTGCACGCGTATGCGTACCCGTAGTGGTACGGACCGTACACTCGCATGTACGCTCTCTATCACTATGGGTCTGCACGCGTATGCGTACCCGTAGTGGTACGGACCGTACACTCGCATCTACGCTCACTATTACTATGGGTCTGCACGCGTATGCGTACCCGTAGTGGTACGGACCGTACACTCGCATCTACGCTCACTATCACTACGAGTACGCATACGCGTGCAGACCCATAGTGATATAGAGCGTACATGCGTGTGTACGGTCCGTACCACTACGGGTACGCATACGCGTGCAGACCCATAGTGATAGTGAGCGTAGATGCGAGTGTACGGTCCGTACCACTACGGGTACGCATACGCGTGCAGACCCATAGTGATAGTGAGCGTAGATGCGAGTGTACGGTCCGTAACACTACGGGTACGCATACGCGTGCAGACCCATAGTGATAGAGAGCGTACATGCGTGTGTACGGTCCGTAACACTACGGGTACGCATACGCGTGCAGACCCATAGTGATGGAGAGCGTAGGCATGCATGTACGGGCCGTTGCCATGCATTTGGGGTGCCCTAGGGCCCCCAAACGCACCGTACCTGTGTGTGATGCTCCAAATTACATAGGGGACACGTATTAAGGCCTACATGCATGCTGGTTGTCATGGAGACCAAGTTCAAAATTCGAAATTGTTCTGGAAGGTGCACAGCAGAAGTCAGTTGGAATTCTTCTACTTTGTTGCAATGTGTTTGTGGGGCTGACATCATGCAGGAGAATGAAACCGATAGAGAACCCACAGACTGCTAGCTTTGAAGGGATTGGTGGAAACATAGGATGCAAATGTGAGTGACCAATCACTCTGTACTCCTGTGCATGAGACTGGGCAGAAGGGCACATATAAGGCAGCCAGGTCCCATGAGGGAGCACTTGCCTGCACATCTTTGCATTCGTCGACCCAGCTGCTGCTACTGATTCCCTGGAACCATGTCAAGGGCTGTGGAGAGGACACAGCCATTCACCCTGGAGGAGAACATGGCTCTGCTGGATGTGATCCTCCCACAGTACTCCATGCTGTATGGGCGACCAGGGTATCAGGTGAGTGCATAGGCCACTGCCACAGACTGTCCCTATGTTGTGACTGTGACTCCTGCCATTGCGTCCAGGTGTAACACACATGCCATGTACTGTCGGGGGGGTCCCAGGGGTGGGGGCCTATCACTCCCAGCAGTGCCCTGAGACAGGAGGGGTGGGGGCCTATCACTCCCAGCAGTGCCCTGAGACAGGAGGGGTGGGGGCCTATCACTCCCAGCAGTGCCCTGAGACAGGAGGGGTGGGGGCCTATCACTCCCAGCAGTGCCCTGAGACAGGAGGGGTGTGTGCAGAGTCCTCCCAGCAGTGCCCTGAGACAGGAGGGGTGGGGGCCTATCACTCCCAGCAGTGCCCTGAGACAGGAGGGGTGGGGGCCTATCACTCCCAGCAGTGCCCTGAGACAGGAGGGGTGGGGGCCTATCACTCCCAGCAGTGCCCTGAGACAGGAGGGGTGGGGGCCTATCACTCCCAGCAGTGCCCTGAGACAGGAGGGGTGTGTGCAGAGTCCTCCCAGCAGTGCCCTGAGACAGGAGGGGTGGGGGCCTATCACTCCCAGCAGTGCCCTGAGACAGGAGGGGTGTGTGCAGAGTCCTCCCAGCAGTGCCCTGAGACAGGAGGGGTGGGGGCCTATCACTCCCAGCAGTGCCCTGAGACAGGAGGGGTGGGGGCCTATCACTCACAGCAGTGCCCTGAGACAGGAGGGGTGGGTGTGATGCACAGTGTGAGCCTTGATCATTGATTGTGACATTGCCATCATTCCACCTGTGTACCCACTGTGGCACATACTGCTTTTTCCCTCACCAGGGTATGATGTCCCTATGACAAAGGTGCAATGCGTTGGCTGCATGACATGCCTTGTTGTGACCAGCTAATTTTTACCCATATGTCTCTCTGTGACATGTGGCTGGTGTATTGATGTGGTGTCACTTGTTCCTCCTCACAGGTAGGCGCCACTGCCAAGGAGCAGATCTGGCTGACCGCCGTCAGTGCCGTGAGGGGTGTGGATGGTCGGAGGCGGAGCCTGCCCCAGGTGAGAAAACGCTGGCAGGATATCCGGTGCTGGACGCGGAGGATTGCACGGCTCCTGCTGGGGGACTCACCTGAGAGCCACAAGAACCGCGGCCGCCGCCGTCTGAGCCACCTCCACAGGCGTGTGCTGCCGGTGGTCTTTCCAGACCTGGAGAGGCGCTTACAGGCGATGCAGCAGCCGGAAGGGGGTAGGTACATGTGTGTTCGTTGTGTGTCACCGGCATTTGTAAGGGCACAGTAGCATGAATTCACTGCCAGGGTTTAAAGGTGCTGTGCAGATCCTGTTTGCCCCAGTATAGCGCTGTGCCCCTGCCACCCTTCCCCTCCTTGCAATGTGTTCCCTGGTCTGTGTGTAGTCACTCCTTCACAAGGTGATGTAGGCTGGCGCTTTGTCCACGAGAACAATGACTGTAGCATCATGTGTGGGGGTGGGGTGTAACAGGTTGTGGGACCTTGCCTGTGCACTGTCAAGTTCACTGCATGTGGGTTCCATGTCAGTTGGCACTGATGCTGACTCCAGACATGGGAGTTGGTCTCTCATGTGTCATGCCTTACAGCGCGCATGTCCTATGTGGTGGCCTGTGACATGATGTGCATGAGTGTGCGATACACATAGTGCAGGGATGGTGACGTGTGTTGCAGTCATTACCATTCAGTAGCATGTAGTTGCGTGCCCACTACTGTCCCCTGGGGCACCTTTTCCTCAGTGGTGTATGTGTCATCATACACGTGGACAATCTCAGTGTCTACAGCGTAGGTTGTGCTCTGTGCCATTGTCCCCTGTCACCATGTATATAGACGTGCTATTTTGAACAGGTGTCCACTGTGCAGCCTGACCTGATTGTCCTTCTACATACTCACAGTTGCCAGTGCCTGTGTGTCTTGTTATACTCATCTGAGGATGGGCACTGGTACCTCATTATTTGTACAGGCGCACCTTGGCTGTTTGGCGTACACTCTTGCTTTTTGCCTGCCCCTGTGTGTATCAGCCAGACTATGAGATGTTGGTGCCACCTGTGTCTCAACAATTTGCCTCGTGTAGGGTCTTGTTGGTGCGGGCAATGCCTATGTGTCAAATCCTGATTTCTACTTGCTGGGTCTGGGCAGTGTGTGATGTGTCTGGACACACACGCAATGTGCAGTGACCGAGTCATGTTGGGCATGTTTTCAGCATTACCTATGCAGCATGTGTCTCAAGTTCATGGATATGGTCCCTGGTCATCGGTATTTTCGCCAACGCTGTGTGGTGCAGATGCAGTGCAGGATTGTCCCCAGGGCCTGGGTGCTATGTCAGACTCCGTTTCCTGTGTTTAGCTATTGTCTCATGCTCTCCATGGTATTTCAGTGGCATGGTGGCTCAACCAACTGTGTGTTTCATGCCCTACATCGGTACCTTGTTTAGTAGATGTTAGGGATCTTCCTTTTCAGGCTATGCAGTGTTACCTATGTCGATTGTACTCATGTGACTGATGTGTACAGCTGTCTGATTAATTTCTGTCTCTCCACCCTGCCCACAGCATCGTCGGGGGACACAGAGGGAGACATGGACACAGGCAAGGCGGAGGGACCGAGCACCAGTGCCAGCCGTGACATCGGGGCTGGCACATCGAGTGGGACAGAGGTGGAGGATAGTGCGGCCGAGGACCTGTCGACTGGCACGTCAGAATACGAAGCTGACAGGTCCGAGGAGGATGTCTCCGAGTGGGCGGTGGCTGCACCATCAGCTGACAGCGGAACAACACCTCGCACCGCCCCCTCAGTTCCCACCAGCCGCCTCCCACTTGCTCGTGTCCCTTCCCAGCGTGCCCGGTCACAGCATGTCTCCTTCCTGCCAGGCACCGCACCCCCTGCCCCTGTCTCCACTGCTGCCGCCAATGCAGAGTCTGTGGACATCCAGCGGCAACTGCAGGTTGGTCAGGCTGCGATCCTTAATGTCCTCCATGCCCACGGCAAAATCCTCACCAACATCGAGGCTTTCTTGGAGGGCATTCATTCATCGCAGGCTGACCAACGCAACTTGCTGAGGTCCATCGACTCCACACTGACTGCAGCAGTGGGTCTCCTGCAGCGCGACCTCCCCCCACCTACCCCTGCCCCATCCACACTTCCCACTCCCATGCCTGTCCCACGTACACCCAGACGTCGGCATGCACCCACATCAACGGACACGGGCACCACACCAGCAGGGAAGGTCCACCGCACTCCTCCTGACACGCACACACAGGGTGAGGTAGGCACACCCACTGGGTCGGGGGGCAAACGTGTGACACGCAGCCATAGTGGGAGTCCGCATTCCACCCAGTCCACTCCCTCCAAATCCCCTCCCCTCAGCTCTCCTGGCCACATCTCCCCCAAGGACTCCTTCATGGCCGCTCTGTCCCTGAGCCCCACAGTTACACCACCACGCAAGCGGTCAAGGAGGTCCCCGGTCAGGGTGGTTGAGTCTCCCCCCCTGTCTCCACCCTCCCCCGGTGGCGCTGCGACCCATCCCTCTGACCCCCCCCCCTCCTTGGGGCCTGAGGTCCCTTCGGGTGCAGGGGACTCCCTGGATGACCTTGCAAAGGTGTGTAGTGCCATCCTGGCCTCCGCCTTTGGCACTGACCCACCCCCTGTGGTGGAGTCCTCCATCCCTGCACCCACAACGCCGCCCCTTTGCCCTGATGTCCCTGCGGTGCCTGTTGCTTCCCCCCCCCCCTGATGCCCTCACCAGTGTGGAAGACGATGCCATTTGACTGTGCAGGCAAGGTAGGGGACACGCATCCCACTGTGTCCCCCATTCAGCTGAGAATCATTGACTGCCCTATGGGCTTTGTGAAGATTGAACTGCCTGCGATCCACGGACATTGTGCTCATGCTGAATAAAGCTTAATTTTGTTTTCATTATCACACTACTGCTATGCTGGTATTGGTGTTGGTGGGGCTGCTACATGGTTTTTGGTGGTGTGTAAGGGTTTGGGTGTGTGGGATATGTAGTAGTGTACTGCTCATTGGTGGGACCCTGGGATCTGTGTGCCATCACAAGGTGTTGGCTAACTTTCTTTGTTCATGTAAGCAGTTACTGCATGGTGCACTTGTCCCAGGGTGTATTCCTTCCTCTGTGTACCCAGCTTTCTTCCCTGCAGGGTGTTCCCAATGTTTAGCGCAGAGCTGTGTCTACATGAGCTGTGTGTGTGACGGAGCCCTTCTACTTTGGCCATGCATGCAGGGCCATGTCTCCACCTGCAACAATCGTGGCATCCTTGATGATCACTGTACTTGTGTGTGGAGTCTGTTGACATGAGTTCATGGGGACATGTTCCCTTGTAGCCAGTATGCATGTGGATAATTCTGGCCTCACACACATGTGTTACACCCCTCCTGTCTCAGGGCACTGGTGGGAGGACTCCACACCCTCCCCTCCTGTCTCAGGGCACTGCTGGGAGTGATAGGCACCCACCCCTCCTGTCTCAGGGCACTGCTGGGAGGACTCTGCACACACCCCTCCTGTCTCAGGGCACTGCTGGGAGTGATAGGCCCCCACCCCTCCTGTCTCAGGGCACTGCTGGGAGGACTCTGCACACACCCCTCCTGTCTCAGGGCACTGCTGGGAGGACTCTGCACACACCCCTCCTGTCTCAGGGCACTGCTGGGAGTGATAGGCACCCACCCCTCCTGTCTCAGGGCACTGCTGGGAGGACTCTGCACACACCCCCCCTGTCTCAGGGCACTGCTGGGAGGACTCTGCACACACCCCTCCTGTCTCAGGGCACTGCTGGGAGTGATAGGCCCCCACCCCTCCTGTCTCAGGGCACTGCTGGGTGGACTCTGCACACACACCTCCGATTTCAGGATATGTACGCTTGGCACATACACGGTGGGGGTACGCTCAATGCATTCGAGGTGAGGGTACGAGTCTACTTACACTGGTGTGGTGGGGGTACGCTCCATGCATACGCGGGTGAGGGTACGGGTCGAACTTACACTGTTGGGGTGGGGGTACGCTCCGTACGTCCGCGGGTGGGGGTACGGGTCGTATTTACACTGTTGGGCTGGGGGGTACGCTCCTTGCATTCGCGGGTGGGGGTACGGGTCGTACTTACACTGTTGGGCTGGGGGGTACGCTCCTTGCATTCGCGGGTGGGGGTACGGGTCGTACTTACACTGTTGGGCTGGGGGGTACGCTCCTTGCATTCGCGGGTGGGGGTACGGGTCGTACTTACACTGTTGCGCTGGGGGTACGCTCCTTGCATTAGCGGGTGGGGGTACGGGTCGTACTTAAACTGTTGGGCTGGGGGGTACGCTCCTTGCATTCGTGGGTGGGGGTTCGAGTCATACTTACACTGTTGGCATGGGGGGTACGCTCCATGCATACGCGGGTGAGGGTACGGGTCGAACTTACACTGTTGGGGTGGGGGGTACGCTCCTTGCATTCGTGGGTGGGGGTTCGAGTCGTACTTACACTGTTGGCATGGGGGGTACGCTCCATGCATACGCGGGTGAGGGTACGGGTCGAACTTACACTGTTGGGGTGGGGGTACGCTCCGTACGTCCGCGGGTGGGGGTACGGGTCGTATTTACACTGTTGGGCTGGGGGGTACGCTCCTTGCATTCGCGGGTGGGGGTACGGGTCGTACTTACACTGTTGGGCTGGGGGGTACGCTCCTTGCATTCGCGGGTGGGGGTACGGGTCGTACTTACACTGTTGGGCTGGGGGGTACGCTCCTTGCATTCGCGGGTGGGGGTACGGGTCGTACTTACACTGTTGCGCTGGGGGGTACGCTCCTTGCATTCGCGGGTGGGGGTACGGGTCGTACTTACACTGTTGGGCTGGGGGGTACGCTCCTTGCATTCGCGGGTGGGGGTACGGGTCGTACTAACACTGTTGGCATGGGGGGTACGCTCCTTGCATACGGGGTGGGGGTAGGGTCCGTACATATCCGTCCCCACGCTATGTGATGTTTGTGCGGCCCGTACCCAGGCCTTTGCCACGTGGGTGCGATCCGTCCCGCCATTGTTGGGGTGACGTGTGTGGGCGTGGTCCGACTCGTACCCACGCTCTTCAGGCGTGGGTACGGGACGTACCTGTCTGGTTGTGTTGCCGGTTCGCGTGGTGACGGACTTCCGTTGTGGCGGGCGCTGGCTTATCAGGACACGCCCCCACCCCCTCGTGGTGACCAGGGCATGGGAGTCAGGTATGTCCAGGCCATGTGTGGTGTGTGACTTATGTGGTTGTTTTGTGGCCTGCCCTGGTCGTGCCACCCCCACCCCACCCCACTTTCCCCCCTCCCTTAGTTATTCTGACCTTCTGCGGCGTCTGCGTCGTAACCTGTAGAGGAGGTGTACTGCTATGAGGGCAGGGATGACTCGTAGGTTCGGGTCCATGTCTGTCCTTCGCGTACTGGTACTCCTTGCTCGCGTCGTCCTGTCGCGTACGGGTCCTCCTTGATCGCGTCGTCCTGTCGCGTACGGGTCCTCCTTGGTGGCGTCGTCCTGTGTGTCCGTCACGTACTGGTCCTCCTTGTTCGCGTCGTCGTCTGTCCGTCGCGTACTGGTGGTCCTTGTTCGCGTCGTCCTGATTTCCCGGCAGTTTTTGGCTGCCGCAAAATATTCACCGTGCGGGGTGACGTCGGTGCGAATCGTGATTCCTGGGTCGTGAATGGCTGGCTGCGAGCGTCCCGACGTCAGGTCGGCGCTTTCCCGGATCGCATTGGTAGGTGTTTTTTTGTTCGGTCGGGCTTTTTTACGATTCGTACGGTAATGGTGTACCCGTGCGAATCGTAATTCCTTGTTTGTGAAAATTGACGACCGGGTACGCGTCGGGCGGAGATTGTGCTCCGTCCGACGGTTCGTACCCGGTTTTTGCAGGATCGTGATCGGCACCTTTGTATCCTGGCCACCTTGGTGCTGCGTCAGGGTTTTCCTCTTGATCGTAGTGTGTGATCCTCTGCAGCATGATTACATCTCCCAGTGCCTTCTCTCTCGAATGAGCTAAAACTGTGTAAGTTGTATGTTGGGGGAGGGGGTGGCGGGGGCATTGTCTTGAGAGCATGAAGGGGGTGAAAGTTAAGTGTAAGTTGCGGAGGTGGACGTGAAAACATACTGGACATTGGAAAGAGCACGTACAATGGCAAAGGGTAGTTGTGTACGTAGGGGCTGTAGAAATAGCTAAAGGTACTACCATATCAGTTGGGGCGGATGTGACACTAGGCCAGAGCAGCCATCTTTGGAACTCGCAAGACTAGGGGCATATTTACAACCACCTATCGCCACAGGAACGTCACCTTTTTGTGACGTTCCTTCGCCGATAAACCTTTCACCCTATTTACCAGGCGGTGTTAAGCCACTTAACGGCGCCTTGTAAATAATGCCCCTTTCACACTACACTTAGGTGCCGATCACGATCCTGCAAAAACCGGGTACGAACCGTCGGACGGAGCACAATCTCCGCCCGACGCGTACCCGGTCTTCAATTTTCACAAACAAGGAATTACGATTCGCACGGGTACACCATTACCGTACGAATCGTAAAAAAGCCCGACCGAACAAAAAAACACCTACCAATGCGATCCGGGAAAGCGCCGACCTGACGTCGGGACGCTCGCAGCCAGCCATTCACGACCCAGGAATCACGATTCGCACCGACGTCACCCCGCACGGTGAATATTCTGCGGCAGCCAAAAACTGCCGGGAAATCAGGACGACGCGAACAAGGACCACCAGTACGCGACGGACAGACGACGACGCGAACAAGGAGGACCAGTACGTGACGGACACACAGGACGACGCCACCAAGGAGGACCCGTACGCGACAGGACGACGCAATCAAGGAGGACCCGTACGCGACAGGACGACGCGAGCAAGGAGTACCAGTACGCGAAGGACAGACATGGACCCGAACCTACGAGTCATCCCTGCCCTCATAGCAGTACACCTCCTCTACAGGTTACGACGCAGATGCCGCAGAAGGTCAGAATAACTAAGGGAGGGGGGAAAGTGGGGTGGGGTGGGGGTGGCACGACCAGGGCAGGCCACAAAACAACCACATAAGTCACACACCACACATGGCCTGGACATACCTGACTCCCATGCCCTGGTCACCACGAGGGGGTGGGGGCGTGTCCTGATAAGCCAGCGCCCGCCACAACGGAAGTCCGTCACCACGCGAACCGGCAACACAACCAGACAGGTACATCCCGTACCCACGCCTGAAGAGCGTGGGTACGAGTCGGACCACGCCCACACACGTCACCCCAACAATGGCGGGACGGATCGCACCCACGTGGCAAAGGCCTGGGTACGGGCCGCACAAACATCACATAGCGTGGGGACGGATATGTACGGACCCTACCCCCACCCCGTATGCAAGGAGCGTACCCCCCATGCCAACAGTGTTAGTACGACCCGTACCCCCACCCGCGAATGCAAGGAGCGTACCCCCCAGCCCAACAGTGTAAGTACGACCCGTACCCCCACCCGCGAATGCAAGGAGCGTACCCCCCAGCGCAACAGTGTAAGTACGACCCGTACCCCCACCCGCGAATGCAAGGAGCGTACCCCCCAGCCCAACAGTGTAAGTACGACCCGTACCCCCACCCGCGAATGCAAGGAGCGTACCCCCCAGCCCAACAGTGTAAGTACGACCCGTACCCCCACCCGCGAATGCAAGGAGCGTACCCCCCAGCCCAACAGTGTAAATACGACCCGTACCCCCACCCGCGGACGTACGGAGCGTACCCCCACCCCAACAGTGTAAGTTCGACCCGTACCCTCACCCGCGTATGCATGGAGCGTACCCCCCATGCCAACAGTGTAAGTACGACTCGAACCCCCACCCACGAATGCAAGGAGCGTACCCCCCACCCCAACAGTGTAAGTTCGACCCGTACCCTCACCCGCGTATGCATGGAGCGTACCCCCCATGCCAACAGTGTAAGTACGACTCGAACCCCCACCCACGAATGCAAGGAGCGTACCCCCCAGCCCAACAGTGTAAGTACGACCCGTACCCCCACCCGCTAATGCAAGGAGCGTACCCCCCAGCGCAACAGTGTAAGTACGACCCGTACCCCCACCCGCGAATGCAAGGAGCGTACCCCCCAGCCCAACAGTGTAAGTACGACCCGTACCCCCACCCGCGAATGCAAGGAGCGTACCCCCCAGCCCAACAGTGTAAGTACGACCCGTACCCCCACCCGCGAATGCAAGGAGCGTACCCCCCAGCCCAACAGTGTAAATACGACCCGTACCCCCACCCGCGGACGTACGGAGCGTACCCCCACCCCAACAGTGTAAGTTCGACCCGTACCCTCACCCGCGTATGCATGGAGCGTACCCCCACCACACCAGTGTAAGTAGACTCGTACCCTCACCTCGAATGCATTGAGCGTACCCCCACCGTGTATGTGCCAAGCGTACATATCCTGAAATCGGAGGTGTGTGTGCAGAGTCCACCCAGCAGTGCCCTGAGACAGGAGGGGTGGGGGCCTATCACTCCCAGCAGTGCCCTGAGACAGGAGGGGTGTGTGCAGAGTCCTCCCAGCAGTGCCCTGAGACAGGAGGGGTGTGTGCAGAGTCCTCCCAGCAGTGCCCTGAGACAGGAGGGGTGGGTGCCTATCACTCCCAGCAGTGCCCTGAGACAGGAGGGGTGTGTGCAGAGTCCTCCCAGCAGTGCCCTGAGACAGGAGGGGTGTGTGCAGAGTCCTCCCAGCAGTGCCCTGAGACAGGAGGGGTGGGGGCCTATCACTCCCAGCAGTGCCCTGAGACAGGAGGGGTGTGTGCAGAGTCCTCCCAGCAGTGCCCTGAGACAGGAGGGGTGGGTGCCTATCACTCCCAGCAGTGCCCTGAGACAGGAGGGGTGGGTGTGGAGTCCTCCCACCAGTGCCCTGAGACAGGAGGGGTGTAACACATGTGTGTGAGGCCAGAATTATCCACATGCATACTGGCTACAAGGGAACATGTCCCCATGAACGGGGAACAACCTTTACAACGCAACTTTTACAACGCACTACCTTTACAACGCATTTTTTACAACGCATAATCCATTACAACGCATGACATTACAACGCATACCATTACAACGCATTTTTAAAAACTACCTTTACAACGCATTCCATTACAACGCATACTACCATTACAACGCATACCATTACAACGCATAATATTACACTACACTATCCAACACTTACCCTACTGTTGCACCCCCTGGAGTTAGAATAGTAATTTTTACCCCTATACTATCCAACACTTACCCTACTGATGCACCCCCTGGAGTTAGAATAGTAATTTTTACCCCTATACTATCCAACACTTACCCTACTGATGCACCCCCTGGAGTTAGAATAGTAATTTTTACCCCTATACTATCCAACACTTACCCTGCTGATGCACCCCCTGGAGTTAGAATAGTAATTTTCACCCCTATACTATCCAACACTTACCCTGCTGATGCACCCCCTGGAGTTAGAATAGTAATTTTTACCCCTATACTATCCAACACTTACCCTACTGATGCACCCCCTGGAGTTAGAATAGTAATTTTTACCCCTATACTATCCAACACTTACCCTACTGATGCACCCCCTGGAGTTAGAATAGTAATTTTTACCCCTATACTATCCAACACTTACCCTACTGATGCACCCCCTGGAGTTAGAATAGTAATTTTTACCCCTATACTATCCAACACTTACCCTACTGATGCGCCCCCTGGAGTTAGAATAGTAATTTTTACCCCTATACTATCCAACACTTACCCTACTGATGCACCCCCTGGAGTTAGAATAGTAATTTTTACCCCTATACTATCCAACACTTACCCTACTGATGCACCCCCTGGAGTTAGAATAGTAATTTTTACCCCTATACTATCTAATACTTACCTTAAATGTAATTTAATATAATGCGTTGTAATGGTATGCGTTGTAAAGGTAGTATGCGTTGTAATGGCAATGCGTTGTAAAGGTATTTTTAAAAAATGCGTTGTAGTGTCATGCGTTGTAATGTCATGCGTTGTAATGGATTATGCGTTGTAAAAAATGCGTTGTAAGTGCATGCGTTGTAAAAGTGTGCGTTGTAACGTCATACATCCCCCCATGAACTCATGTCAACAGACTCCACACACAAGTACAGTGATCATCAAGGATGCCACGATTGTTGCAGGTGGAGACATGGCCCTGCATGCATGGCCAAAGTAGAAGGGCTCCGTCACACACACAGCTCATGTAGACACAGCTCTGCGCTAAACATTGGGAACACCCTGCAGGGAAGAAAGCTGGGTACACAGAGGAAGGAATACACCCTGGGACAAGTGCACCATGCAGTAACTGCTTACATGAACAAAGAAAGTTAGCCAACACCTTGTGATGGCACACAGATCCCAGGGTCCCACCAATGAGCAGTACACTACTACATATCCCACACACCCAAACCCTTACACACCACCAAAAACCATGTAGCAGCCCCACCAACACCAATACCAGCATAGCAGTAGTGTGATAATGAAAACAAAATTAAGCTTTATTCAGCATGAGCACAATGTCCGTGGATCGCAGGCAGTTCAATCTTCACAAAGCCCATAGGGCAGTCAATGATTCTCAGCTGGATGGGGGACACAGTGGGATGCGTGTCCCCTACCTTGCCTGCACAGTCAAATGGCATCGTCTTCCACACTGGTGAGGGCATCGGGGGGGGGGGAAGCAACAGGCACCGCAGGGACATCAGGGCAAAGGGGCGGCGTTGTGGGTGCAGGGATGGAGGACTCCACCACAGGGGGTGGGTCAGTGCCAAAGGCGGAGGCCAGGATGGCACTACACACCTTTGCAAGGTCATCCAGGGAGTCCCCTGCACCCGAAGGGACCTCAGGCCCCAAGGAGGGGGGGGGGTCAGAGGGATGGGTCGCAGCGCCACCGGGGGAGGGTGGAGACAGGGGGGGAGACTCAACCACCCTGACCGGGGACCTCCTTGACCGCTTGCGTGGTGGTGTAACTGTGGGGCTCAGGGACAGAGCGGCCATGAAGGAGTCCTTGGGGGAGATGTGGCCAGGAGAGCTGAGGGGAGGGGATTTGGAGGGAGTGGACTGGGTGGAATGCGGACTCCCACTATGGCTGCGTGTCACACGTTTGCCCCCCGACCCAGTGGGTGTGCCTACCTCACCCTGTGTGTGCGTGTCAGGAGGAGTGCGGTGGACCTTCCCTGCTGGTGTGGTGCCCGTGTCCGTTGATGTGGGTGCATGCCGACGTCTGGGTGTACGTGGGACAGGCATGGGAGTGGGAAGTGTGGATGGGGCAGGGGTAGGTGGGGGGAGGTCGCGCTGCAGGAGACCCACTGCTGCAGTCAGTGTGGAGTCGATGGACCTCAGCAAGTTGCGTTGGTCAGCCTGCGATGAATGAATGCCCTCCAAGAAAGCCTCGATGTTGGTGAGGGTTTTGCCGTGGGCATGGAGGACATTAAGGATCGCAGCCTGACCAACCTGCAGTTGCCGCTGGATGTCCACAGACTCTGCATTGGCGGCAGCAGTGGAGACAGGGGCAGGGGGTGCGGTGCCTGGCAGGAAGGAGACATGCTGTGACTGGGCACGCTGGGAAGGGACACGAGCAAGTGGGAGGCGGCTGGTGGGAACTGAGGGGGCGGTGCGAGGTGTTGTTCCGCTGTCAGCTGCTGGTGCAGCCACCGCCCACTCGGAGACATCCTCCTCGGACCTGTCAGCTTCGTATTCTGACGTGCCAGTCGACAGGTCCTCGGCCGCACTATCCTCCACCTCTGTCCCACTCGATGTGCCAGCCCCGATGTCACGGCTGGCACTGGTGCTCGGTCCCTCCGCCTTGCCTGTGTCCATGTCTCCCTCTGTGTCCCCCGACGATGCTGTGGGCAGGGTGGAGAGACAGAAATTAATCAGACAGCTGTACACATCAGTCACATGAGTACAATCGACATAGGTAACACTGCATAGCCTGAAAAGGAAGATCCCTAACATCTACTAAACAAGGTACCGATGTAGGGCATGAAACACACAGTTGGTTGAGCCACCATGCCACTGAAATACCATGGAGAGCATGAGACAATAGCTAAACACAGGAAACGGAGTCTGACATAGCACCCAGGCCCTGGGGACAATCCTGCACTGCATCTGCACCACACAGCGTTGGCGAAAATACCGATGACCAGGGACCATATCCATGAACTTGAGACACATGCTGCATAGGTAATGCTGAAAACATGCCCAACATGACTCGGTCACTGCACATTGCGTGTGTGTCCAGACACATCACACACTGCCCAGACCCAGCAAGTAGAAATCAGGATTTGACACATAGGCATTGCCCGCACCAACAAGACCCTACACGAGGCAAATTGTTGAGACACAGGTGGCACCAACATCTCATAGTCTGGCTGATACACACAGGGGCAGGCAAAAAGCAAGAGTGTACGCCAAACAGCCAAGGTGCGCCTGTACAAATAATGAGGTACCAGTGCCCATCCTCAGATGAGTATAACAAGACACACAGGCACTGGCAACTGTGAGTATGTAGAAGGACAATCAGGTCAGGCTGCACAGTGGACACCTGTACAAAATAGCACGTCTATATACATGGTGACAGGGGACAATGGCACAGAGCACAACCTACGCTGTAGACACTGAGATTGTCCACGTGTATGATGACACATACACCACTGAGGAAAAGGTGCCCCAGGGGACAGTAGTGGGCACGCAACTACATGCTACTGAATGGTAATGACTGCAACACACGTCACCATCCCTGCACTATGTGTATCGCACACTCATGCACATCATGTCACAGGCCACCACATAGGACATGCGCGCTGTAAGGCATGACACATGAGAGACCAACTCCCATGTCTGGAGTCAGCATCAGTGCCAACTGACATGGAACCCACATGCAGTGAACTTGACAGTGCACAGGCAAGGTCCCACAACCTGTTACACCCCACCCCCACACATGATGCTACAGTCATTGTTCTCGTGGACAAAGCGCCAGCCTACATCACCTTGTGAAGGAGTGACTACACACAGACCAGGGAACACATTGCAAGGAGGGGAAGGGTGGCAGGGGCACAGCGCTATACTGGGGCAAACAGGATCTGCACAGCACCTTTAAACCCTGGCAGTGAATTCATGCTACTGTGCCCTTACAAATGCCGGTGACACACAACGAACACACATGTACCTACCCCCTTCCGGCTGCTGCATCGCCTGTAAGCGCCTCTCCAGGTCTGGAAAGACCACCGGCAGCACACGCCTGTGGAGGTGGCTCAGACGGCGGCGGCCGCGGTTCTTGTGGCTCTCAGGTGAGTCCCCCAGCAGGAGCCGTGCAATCCTCCGCGTCCAGCACCGGATATCCTGCCAGCGTTTTCTCACCTGGGGCAGGCTCCGCCTCCGACCATCCACACCCCTCACGGCACTGACGGCGGTCAGCCAGATCTGCTCCTTGGCAGTGGCGCCTACCTGTGAGGAGGAACAAGTGACACCACATCAATACACCAGCCACATGTCACAGAGAGACATATGGGTACAAATTAGCTGGTTACAACAAGGCATGTCATGCAGCCAACTCATTGCACCTTTGTCATAGGGACATCATCCCCTGGTGAGGGAAAAAGCAGTATGTGCCACAGTGGGTACACAGGTGGAATGATGGCAATGTCACAATCAATGATCAAGGCTCACACTGTGCATCACACCCACCCCTCCTGTCTCAGGGCACTGCTGTGAGTGATAGGCCCCCACCCCTCCTGTCTCAGGGCACTGCTGGGAGTGATAGGCCCCCACCCCTCCTGTCTCAGGGCACTGCTGGGAGGACTCTGCACACACCCCTCCTGTCTCAGGGCACTGCTGGGAGTGATAAGCCCCCACTCCTCCTGTCTCAGGGCACTGCTGGGAGTGATAGGCCCCCACCCCTCCTGTCTCAGGGCACTGCTGGGAGTGATAGGCCCCCACCCCTCCTGTCTCAGGGCACTGCTGGGAGTGATAGGCCCCCACCCCTTCTGTCTCAGGGCACTGCTGGGAGTGATAGGCCCCCACCCCTCCTGTCTCAGGGCACTGCTGGGAGGACTCTGCACACACCCCTCCTGTCTCAGGGCACTGCTGGGAGTGATAGGCCCCCACCCCTCCTGTCTCAGGGCACTGCTGGGAGTGATAGGCCCCCACCCCTCCTGTCTCAGGGCACTGCTGGGAGTGATAGGCCCCCACCCCTCCTGTCTCAGGGCACTGCTGGGAGTGATAGGCCCCCACCCCTGGGACCCCCCCGACAGTACATGGCATGTGTGTTACACCTGGACGCAATGGCAGGAGTCACAGTCACAACATAGGGACAGTCTGTGGCAGTGGCATATGCACTCACCTGATACCCTGGTCGCCCATACAGCATGGAGTACTGTGGGAGGATCACATCCAGCAGAGCCATGTTCTCCTCCAGGGTGAATGGCTGTGTCCTCTCCACAGCCCTTGACATGGTTCCAGGGAATCAGTAGCAGCAGCTGGGTCGACGAATGCAAAGATGTGCAGGTAAGTGCTCCCTCATGGGACCTGGCTGCCTTATATGTGCCCTTCTGCCCAGTCTCATGCACAGGAGTACAGAGTGATTGGTCACTCACATTTGCATCCTATGTTTCCACCAATCCCTTCAAAGCTAGCAGTCTGTGGGTTCTCTATCGGTTTCATTCTCCTGCATGATGTCAGCCCCACAAACACATTGCAACAAAGTAGAAGAATTCCAACTGACTTCTGCTGTGCACCTTCCAGAACAATTTCGAATTTTGAACTTGGTCTCCATGACAACCAGCATGCATGTAGGCCTTAATACGTGTCCCCTATGTAATTTGGAGCATCACACACAGGTACGGTGCGTTTGGGGGCCCTAGGGCACCCCAAATGCATGGCAACGGCCCGTACATGCATGCCTACGCTCTCCATCACTATGGGTCTGCACGCGTATGCGTACCCGTAGTGTTACGGACCGTACACACGCATGTACGCTCTCTATCACTATGGGTCTGCACGCGTATGCGTACCCGTAGTGTTACGGACCGTACACTCGCATCTACGCTCACTATCACTATGGGTCTGCACGCGTATGCGTACCCGTAGTGGTACGGACCGTACACTCGCATCTACGCTCACTATCACTATGGGTCTGCACGCGTATGCGTACCCGTAGTGGTACGGACCGTACACACGCATGTACGCTCTATATCACTATGGGTCTGCACGCGTATGCGTACTCGTAGTGATAGTGAGCGTAGATGCGAGTGTACGGTCCGTACCACTACGGGTACGCATACGCGTGCAGACCCATAGTGATAGTGAGCGTAGATGCGAGTGTACGGTCCGTACCACTACGGGTACGCATACGCGTGCAGACCCATAGTGATAGAGAGCGTACATGCGAGTGTACGGTCCGTACCACTACGGGTACGCATACGCGTGCAGACCCATAGTGATAGAGAGCGAACATGCGAGTGTACGGTCCGTACCACTACGGGTACGCATACGCGTGCAGACCCATAGTGATAGTGAGCGTAGATGCGAGTGTACGGTCCGTACCACTACGGGTACGCATACGCGTGCAGACCCATAGTGATAGGGCCGTACACACGCATCTACGCTCACTATCACTATGGGTCTGCACGCGTATGCGTACCCGTAGTGGTACGGAACGTACACACGCATCTACGCTCACTATCACTATGGGTCTGCACGCGTATGCGTACCCGTAGTGCTACGGACCGTACAAATGCCTGTTTGCTCGCCATCACGATGGGTACACATACGGCAGCACTCCCACAGTGATTTGGGAACATGCACAGGCCCTCTCAGCAGCAGTACGGCAGTTTTTACACATCACTGTGGTGATAGGCGACACACATGTAGGAATAGGGCGGACATACTTGTCCATGGATGGACATACTTGTCCAGGAATGGACATCAAGGCATCGTCTGTGCATTACTACATGTGTGGGGCACAGGTGTCACAGGCTGTGATGTGGAACATGCCTCCTGAGTGGAGAAGGCACCAGATGTATGATGAGATGTGTACATGTGTACTGTGTGAGGGTGCAATGTGTGCCAGGCATGCCCTTGACTCCTTTGACATGTGTGCATGTGGGACTGCGCACTTGGGGTGAGCGTCACTGGCATGGCACGGACACCAACACACGGAAGTGTCCCATGATGCCCGGTACAGGGGTCATGACACATGACTTGTCACTACCCACAGTGCACAATGTGACTATGCCATATATGTGTCCGGGATTTACATCAGGTTGATGTTGTAGCACCCTCAAAAGCTGCAGCCGTTGCAGCAACCAACATGTGGCTGTGTGTAGATTGTCATTGCACACTGTTCCCAACACCATGCCACATTTGTTATCGGATGTGAGGTGCACATGTATGCATGGGACACGGAGTAGCGTGACAAGGCCATGTCAGCAAACTCACAAGGAATGTGTGGTGAGTCATGACATGTGCACCTTCATGGCAAGGTGTGTGGGCTGGACTAGTGTAATGTCATGTGACCTGTGGCTCAAGTGTTCCGCTACCAGTCTCTGCAATCGGCATCACACTTCTGCTGATGTGTGGGTGTATGTCACTCCTGTCTTGCGTCGGGCAGTGCACTTGCACTGGGACACAGCTATTCCCATGGCGTGGCATGGGGAGGTTCTCAATCACCGTGTGTAGCTGGGTCTTGGAAGGAGTGTCACCTTGCATCCATACGTGTCCTGGGCATGTAGCACATGCCTGACTCCCTATGTGGCATGTGTGTATTGCCAGATTTACATGTGCTCAGTGGACATGAGTTGTTCTCGTAGTGCACTCACTCTTCCTTGTCACTTCCAAATTACTGCAGAGCGCCTCCTGTTGCCCGAAGAATTCCAGACTTGGCTACCATGCAGGAGAATGACAGGATCCGGCTCTACCGCTTCACCCAACCGTTGATTCTGGAGCTGACGGCGAGACTGGCACCACACCTGCAACCGCAGCACAGGTATCCTACGGCACTGACACCCCAGCTGAAGGTAATGGCTGCCCTACATTTTCTTGCCACGGGTACCTTCCAAAATACCATAGCTCATGTTGGTGGCATGTCCCAGAGCATGTTCAGCGGTGTGCTGCATGATTTCTTGAAGGCCATGTTGATTCACCTGGATGACTTCATCAAGTTCCCAACCCCTGAACAGATGACTGAGGTCAAGCGTGGATTCTATGCCCTGGGAGGGATGCCCCATGTCATTGGGTCCATAGATGGGACACATGTAGGTTTGGTACCACCACACGCACGGGAGGTGGCGTACCGCAATCGGAAGCACTACCACTCCATCAATGCCCTTGTGGTGTGTCTGTCCAATATGGTGATTTCACATGTCTGTGCTCGTTTCCCAGGATCAGCACACGATGCCTACATCATGAGGCGTAGCGGGATGCCTGATATGATGATGCAGCTGCGCAACGAACGGGCATGTGTTGTTGGTGGGTACAGTCTGTCTGTCCTGTATTCTGTATAGCCGACCAGCACGACCGCTACACCAGTTCTAACGATGTCCATGTGCTTCCCATGTAGGGGACGCTGGCTATCCCAACATGCCTTGGCTGCTGACACCTCTCCGCAACCCCATCACGCCGGCCCAGCTCCGCTATAACACTGCCCATGGCCGGACAAGGCGAGTGATAGAGAGGACGTTTGGCATGCTGAAGAGCCGATTCCGGTGCCTCCACAAGACCGGCGGTGCACTCCCTTATGCCCCGGCGAAGGTCTGCAAGATCTTCATGGTCTGCTGCATGCTGCACAACATGGCAGTTGAAAGAGCTGTGCCACTCATCCTGAATCAACATGACGAGGACCATCCACCCGTGGAGGACGAAGGGCTTGGCAATGGGGCTAGTGATGTGGAGGATGTGGAGCCGCAAGAGGACATCCGGACTCGGCTCATACGCGACTTCTTTGCTTAGTGGTGAGTACCAGGGTCTGAGTGTGCACGCATTGGTCCCCGTGTGGCATGCGTTGTGATGTGTGTCTCCACCTGCATGTATGGCACGTGGGTCAGAGGTGTGTGTGGGTGTGTCACTGGAGTGATGGTGGCAGTGATGGTAGTATTTCCCCAGTCATAATTGTGACCTAGCATGTTGTCATCCATACATGTGTCGAGTAACTGCACATGCAAGTGGCTGTGCTTTTTGTGGCTGACTTCTTGTGTGTCTCTCTTCCCCAGGTACCTGCGCATGCCGTTTGCTGGTTGCATTGTTGTGGCACTGCTATTCCTCATGGACATGACATCGTGGGCTGACTCAGCGTTACAGGCACGGACACGTTTGGAAGTCTCCATGGGGTAAGGGATGCATCTGGGGTGTATTGGGTGTGGCAGTTGTTCACGATGTGTGCACACTGCCCCGGTCGGGGTTTGGTTCCTCTGCAGACATGTGGCATCCCCATGGGACACGACATGCAGCTGGGTACACCTGAATAGATGGGCTGCCTGGTTGTCAGTCATCAGTGATGGGATAGTGGATTGTGATGATGGCATCAATGTGTGTGACACTGCCCTCGGACACATACGGTTAACATTGTCTTGACATGGCGTGGGACTTCCACATCAGCGGATGTATGGTGTATGGCAGGCTCTCCGTGAGCAGCTGTGGGTATTTAGCTGTTAGCCGACACTTGTGTGCCAGTTCCATGGCTATCACGCATTTGTGCTGCAGAAGGGGGGTGCCAGTGTTGGAGCCACATGTTACTCCACATGATGTGTTCATGTGTACTTCAAGTTGCCTCTGCAATCCCAAAAACATGACTATTAAAGGTGTCCCTATGCCTCCAAGGTGCCTCTTCTCAGTCAATGCTGGTGTGTTGGCACGGTGCATCCTGCATGTCTGGCATGGTATTCCCTGATTGTGGCTATGTGTCAATGTGTCGAGTGGCAAGATGCAAGCTGTGTGTGTGTGCTGAGACTGTGTATTGTGCATGATGTCCATGACTGTGTGGGTATTGTGACATGTGCCATCCCCATGCATCCAACGTTGTCCATGACCCCATTCTCTGCATCCACCGGACTCAAGCTTGCAGGACATGGTTCTGCCACCTGTCTACACATACCTGGGTGCCCCCCAGGACACGGGCCAGGATCCCTGACCTCTGCGCATGACTGTTGCTGTACTCAATGTGTCTGTCAGCACGGTTGTTCGGCCACCCCCTCAGCTGGTTCTGACCATCACGGGTGTGTATGGTGCTCCATGTCTGTCTTGCCTAATAAACTGTGACCCATGTGTCCTGTGCCAGACTCAGGCCCCAGGGTGTGGATGGTTGAAGTGAACAGATGACTCAGGCATGTTTAGACTGTACAAGACACATGTTAGGTAATAATGCTACCAGCAGGCATCTACTCTTAA
Organism: Triturus cristatus; assembly: GCF_964204655.1. Lineage (NCBI taxonomy): Eukaryota > Metazoa > Chordata > Amphibia > Caudata > Salamandridae > Triturus > Triturus cristatus. The sequence goes on along the minus strand of NC_140594.1, from coordinate 1,181,203,375 downwards.
TAGTGTGATTTATTATTGGGGGGGGGGGGGGACAAAGTGAGGGGCTTTCCGGGATTAGGGAATCCAAAGTTCAGTAGGGGAGTTGGTGTCCTTGCCATTGGAAATCCTCAGAGTCCATGCCACAGTCTTTGTCAACATTGGTCAGCCAGTGACCAGCAGGGCCATGTGGCAGAGAATGTCTCTTGATGCTGTGATGCTGTTGCTCCAGTGGGCCAGGTGCCAGGCCAGGTGTCCTGGGAGATGGTGATGTGGCAGCCACCCTCACGGTCCTTTCCGTGGACGACCCGGCTTCCTGCGGGGAACCTCAGCAGCAGGCCGTGACGACGTCTGGGATGCTCCGTCGGATGTTTCCTCCTCCTCCTCATGATCCCTCCCTGTGGGTGGTGATGTTCTCCGCCTTCTGGCACAGGGAGGGTCGGCCATGGTGTCGGCCATCCGACGGAGTTCAGCGTGAATCCCCTGGGACGCCGTCACTTGCTCAGCCTGTCTGTCCTCCATCCTCCCTTGGTGTACCTGTAGACAGGCTATTAGCTCCGCATGTTGCTGGGCCTGCTGGACCTTGATCCCCTCGAGGACGGACACAACCTGGGCCATGCCCGTGGTGTCCTGCCGGTATGAGTCCAGGATGTTACGGACATGGGAAAATACCGGATCCCCAGCCAACTGGTCAGGCTCGCGCCTCCGCCGTCCTCCACTCCCACCACCCCTGCCCACTTGCGTCTGGCCTGCACTTGTGGGCACATCGGGTCTCCGGGACCCCTGAGGGGTGGCATTGGCGTTGTCACCTGCCTCCTCCTGGGTGCCCGGGACACCGTGTCCCTCCTGGCGAGCCTGGCTGCATTGTGGTGTTGGGACAGGGATCCTGGGTGTCTCCTGGGATGTGGCAGGAGTGGGGGTGGTGGTTGGCACGGTTGTACCTGACGCAGGTGCTGCAGGTGGTTGGACACCAGAGGGGCCAGGTCGGTCGGGGTCGTCCGCAGAGTGGTGAGAGTGGTCGCTGCCGGTGGGATCGGTCTCCTGCAGATCCGGGTCCTGTGAGTGTTCCCCCCCAGTGTTGGGGGGTGCAGCACGACGTTGACCTGTGTGTGAGAGAGAAAATGTTAATTTTGATCCATGCAACATCCATGTTTCATCCGTTACAAAGTTGGCACATTTCCTCTTGGAATTAGGATCTGTCTTGCATTCCACTCACAGTGCACTTGTGCATGTGTGTGTCCCTTGGGCACCAATTTGGCCCCTTTAACTATGTGTGGCACAGTCTTACTTGCTGCGTCAAGTGTGACTGCAGTCAGCAGTGGAGTGTGCATGTGTGGCGAGCCATGCATTTGCGCCTTCCTTGTAGCACTGTACATGTGCACATGGAGTGGATCCACACACTTATATGATGCAGGTGGCTGTCCTTGTGCTCGTGTACAGGTTGTGACATGGCCCTGCGTTTTGCCATGATGAAGAGGGGGGGTTCTGGCACTGGCCACCCTTGTCTACATGCATGCAGTCCACCTGCTGACGAGCAGACATTCCCACACACCAAAGGACTGATTTGCTCTCCCTGTGTCTCCCTCCTTCTCTGTCCCCCTCTCCCTCCCTCTCTGTCCCCCTCTCCCTCCCTCTGTGTGTCAGCCTCCTCCCTGTGTCCATCTTCCTGTGTCTCCCTCCCTCTCTGTCCCCCTCTCCCTCCCTCTGTGTCCCCCTCTCCCTCCCTCTGTGTGTCAGCCTCCTCCCTGTGTCCATCTTCCTGTGTCTCCCTCCCTCTCTGTCCCCCTCTCCCTCCCTCTCTGTCCCCCTCTCCCTCCCTCTGTGTGTCAGCCTCCTCCCTCTGTCCGTCTCCCTCCCTCTCAGTCCCCCTCTCCCTCCCTCTGTGTCCCCCTCTCCCTTCCTCCGTGTGTCACCCTCTGTCACCTTGGCCCAGCTTCCTGGGCACACACTGTTAGCAGATCTTTGAGTGGCCCTTGGCCTGTTGATGTGAGTTTGTTTCTGATCTCCAGGCACCCATTTTGTCTGCTGTGTGTCTGTGCGCTGCTGCTGTGGTGGTGTGTGCTGCCACTCTTTCACAATGTTGGCTGTTCATTAGCTGCTGGCATGTGCAAAACAGTGCCTTCACCCCCATGTGTTGATGCAAGGCGTCCGCCATTTGCTGGCAAGTCATTCCTGTGTTGGGACACAGTGTTTGTCTGGCTGTGACCTAGGCCATATGGGCAGAGGGCATTGCTGTCTGCTTTGGAGTCGCACTATGTGATTCTTGGTGCCCAGCCTCCCGCCATCCGGGTTACCGTGTCATGTGTTGTTGTCTTCTGTGGCCTGTGACTTGACATTGTCCAGCTGGGTGCATGGGGCATGGTGGCAGCAGTGGCATGTGCCTGCTCATGGAGTGTGGTTGAGTAATGCGATGGCTTGTGGTGGTTGCGTGCCTGTTATTAATTTTGGTTGTGGTTGCAGTTCCCCCCATGTGAGGTGCGTTGTTTGTGTACTCACCCGGGTCTCGGAGTCCTTCTACTCCTTCAACTGCCTCCACCGGCAGTATGGCCATCACCCTCTCCTCCCAGGGATGGTACTGTACGGCTCTGCGGGAGGGCCCTCCTCCGGTGGCGTTGGCCTGGTCGTGTTCCTCCTGTCTCTTGGCTCTGACCCTCCTCCGCAGATCGTACCACCTGTTCTGGCAATCCTGCTTGGTCCTCCTGGTGTCCGCAACAGCATTCACAGCATCGACGATGGTCTGCCACATGGCTGTTTTGGCTGCCTGGCTGGTGCTTCTGACCAATGTTCCAAAGATCTGTGGCTCGACTCTGAGGATTTGATCAACAAGGACCTCCAACTCTCGGTGACTGAACTTTGGATTCTTGGTAGTGGGCATGGTGAGGGGTGTGGGTGGGGATGGTGTGGGTGTGGGGGGGGTGTGGATGTTGGGGGGGTGTGGATGGTTGTGTGTGTGTGTGAATGTGATGAGAGGGTGTTTGTGAGGGTGGTCGTGTGAAGGTGTGCAAGTGTAAGATGTGGTGTAGCTTGTAGTCTGGTTCTGTGGTGTCTGGCAGCAGTGAGTCTGTTGCAAAGGCTCATGGTTTGTGTGTGTGGGCCCTTTTCATTGGTCCATGGGTGGGTGTGGCAGTGTTTGAATTTTGGGTGGGTGTGTTATAAGGAGTGGTGGTGTATTGGGCCTCTGTTTGTTTTTGACAGTTGCAGGTCAGTGATTGTGTTATTTTAGTGGTTGTTGGCCATGTTTAGTGGCTGTGTGCCTTTCGAATGGTGTATTCTTGTGTTGTTTTGTTTTGTCCTTGTTGTGTACGTGCGTTTTGAGCGTGTGTACGGTGTGTACATGGGCCATTTGGTTGTACGATTATGTCCTTGTGTGTGGCTTTGTACGACTCGTACATGCGGTTGTGATGGTGGGGCATGGGGTGCGCTCCGTACTTAGGAGGTTGTGTTGGGGGTGCGCCAGGAACGTACTGGGGTGGGGGTACGACTGGAACGTACTGGGGTGTACATGGACGGTGGTACGACACGTACAGGGGTGGGGGGGTGTACATGGACGGTGGTACGACACGTACTGGGGTGGGGGGGTGTACATTGACGGTGGTACGACACGTACTGGGGTGGGGGGGTGTACATTGACGGTGGTACGACACGTACTGGGGTGGGGGTACGACTGGAACGTACTGGGGTGTACATGGACGGTGGTATGACACGTACTGGGGTGGGGGGGTGTACATTGACGGTGGTACGACACGTACTGGGGTGGGGGGGTGTACATTGACGGTGGTACGACACGTACTGGGGTGGGGGTACGACTGGAACGTACTGGGGTGTACATGGACGGTGGTACGACACGTACAGGGGTGGGGGGGTGTACATGGACGGTGGTACGACACATACTGGGGTGGGGGGGTGTACATTGACGGTGGTACGACACGTACAGGGGTGGAGGGGTGTACATTGACGGTGGTACGACACGTACAGGGGTGGGGGGGTGTACATTGACGGTGGTACGACACGTACTGGGGTGGGGGTACGACTGGAACGTACTGGGGTGTACATGGACGGTGGTACGACACGTACAGGGGTGGGTGGGTGTACATGGACGGTGGTACGACACGTACAGGGGTGGGGGGGTGTACATTGACGGTGGTACGACACGTACTGGGGTGGGGGTACGACTGGAACGTACTGGGGTGTGGGTAGACGGGGCTATGACACGTACTGGGGTGGGGGTGTGGCTCGCACGTACTGGGGTGTAGGTACACGGGGGGTACGACACGTACTGGGGTGGGGGTACGACTGGAACGTACTGGGGTGTGGGTAGACGGGGCTATGACACGTACTGGGGTGGGGGTGTGGCTCGCACGTACTGGGGTGTAGGTACACGGGGGGTACGACACGTACTGGGGTGGGGGTACGACTGGAACGTACTGGGGTGTAGGTAGACGGGGCTATGACACGTACTGGGGTGGGGGTGTGGCTCGCACGTACTGGGGTGTAGGTACACGGGGGGTACGACACGTACTGGGGTGGGGGTACGACTGGAACGTACTGGGGTGTGGGTAGACGGGGCTATGACACGTACTGGGGTGGGGGTGTGGCTCGCACGTACTGGGGTGTAGGTACACGGGGGGTACGACACGTACTGGGGTGGGGGTACGACTGGAACGTACTGGGGTGTAGGTAGACGGGGCTATGACACGTACTGGGGTGGGGGTTCGACTGGAACGTACTGGGGTGTACCTAGACGGGTGGGGGTATACATATACGGGGGGTACGTGTCGGACGTACGGGGGCTGGGGGGAGTGTTGGGCGCGTATGCGGGCACATGTCTCCATGGTTGCTGTAGGAGTTCGGTGCGGACGGTGTTTTTTCCATACGGTTGTAACCTCGGACGCACGGGATGGATCGTGATTCCTCGGTCGGACTTGGTTTTTCACGTTTGTAAGGTAAATCGTCCGAGGACGTGTCGGACACATTTTCCGACCCGAGGACGTGTGGGGAATGATTCCCAGTGCGGTTCGTATGGACTTTTTACCATGCGAATCGTGATTGCCAGTTCGTACGGCACTTGTACGATTCGTACGGTAAAAAGACCTGATACGAGTCGCACGGGGGAATTTTTTACCGGATCGTGATCGGCACCTTAGCGTGAAAGGAGCGTGTAATGGGTCTTGCGGTGGGTGTTCCACCGCAACACCCACTGATTTTGACGCAGCCCCCTATTTACAAATAGAAAGCAGCCCCAATAATGAGGCCAGGGAAAAGCCGGTCTCCACATGGTGAAAAGAGGAGAAATACTTAATTTACCCTCGTTTTTGCTGTCAGCACACACGGAAACAGCAAATCGCCACAAATGATTGTTCATGTGCAGGAAGGTGCCCCTTTCTGCACAAAAACAATCATTAAAAAATGACGAGTTGCAACTTCTATGTGTACTGCACAATGGAGCAGACATGGAAGTTATAATTCACCATTCTGGTTTGTTTATGTGCAGGAAGGGACACCTTCCTGCACATAAACAATCATTCCCCCAATGCAGACATCCATGGGTTGCCTGCGTTTGCTTTAGGCAGCTAGATTTAGCGCCAGCGCTAGGGGAAATGCAGGGGTGGACCGCGGTCTTCTGAATACGGTGCCTCCCTTCCTTTTCAGAGTGCCGGAGCGTGACATTAGCAATGTTTACTTAACGCCACGCTTCTCCATTCCCTTGTGAATCTACCCCCAGGTTCGAGTCTCGGCATTGGCTCAACATCCTGTGTGTCTGTGGAAATCATTTAGACTCCCCACGTGGTGCTGGATCAATTTTAAGATTGGGGGTGCTAACATCACTGAATTCAGAGAGATTGTGAAACTTCCAAGCACCACCCAAATAACAGGTGCAGTAAATACATTCACCAGGATAGTGGTAAGGGTGTAGTGTGTAGCTCGGTCACGGCTTGTTTGCTAAGGCGGAGTAGCGTCGCACCATTGCTTATCAGCAGAGTAAAAAAAAGAAAAATAAATGTGATAATAGCTTGATGTTGTAATCATTTTATTTTTCCTGCTGAGGCAGGTTTGCGGGGCGGGGCTGCTCTGCTCAAAGAGCAGGGGAAGGAGTGGTGGCACTCTGTAAGTGTGCATGACGCTTTCGCTGGCCGTCTCGGCTGGCCAAACAGTCATGCACACTTAACATGTTCTCTGCCCAGGCTGTATTACATGCCCAGGCTCATAGTCTCCGTCTGAGCGCCGAACCACGACCCTCAGACCAATCACGACGCTGCTGAGAGCAGCGTCGTGATTGGCTTAGGGGAGCCTGTGTGCTTCCTGCTTCCTGTTTCCTTTCCGGCCTGATGCGGAGAGATGACAGAGGAGAGAAGCAGTGATAAGGTAAGTTTCTTTTTCTGGGCCAGCCGTCACTGGTGTAGCCGACAATGCTTTTTGGAGCTCACTTTTGCACATACATTACTAAACATGGTAGCCCAGTATCGTTTACAGACAGCACATTTTAGATTAAAATGGGCACTACATTTGCTCAGACAGACGGTTTTTAATGAGAAAAAGAACCAAAAACTATAATCTGAGAAATTCGGTTCCTGCAAATAAGTATGTCTTTAGTTTTGATCCTATTAAAATCTTTGTTCTCATCGCATATCAGAATCACAAAAAAATGCTTGCTTCTTTTGTGTTTTCTGAACTGCTAATATAGTCTGAAAAATGTGTCCTGTTTATTCACAGGTATTTAAATGTTATTTTATGTTAGGAAAAATGCCAACTACTGTACCACTGCAATGCTGTCCCATTATTACTATGAAATCTGTTTATTGGCATTTCTTTGTTTTAAACAGGATACACAGTACATTTTAAGAGCCGGATGACTTACATTTGAAATAGACTCAATGGTACATATCTAGTCAGGTGTACATTAATTAATGGGAGCGGGGTCTTCACCTAATCTCTAAAAAAAGATAAACATTGCGGGCCTCTCAACTGGAACTACTAACACACCGTCCCCTTCGTTATCTTGTTGCTGAGGGGCCTCACCAAGGCAAGCCGCTAGTATTTCGCCCGCTCACCCCCTCCGTGTTTCCATAAACAGTTAACTAACCATGAGGAAATGGGGCAGAACATCAAATGCCCAGGTGAAACAACAACAGCAGATTCCGGCCTTCGCTTTAGCAACCATTTATTCTGTCCCCTCCACCGACCCCTCCCCCCATCCCCACGCCCTTTGTACAGGCTGTTTGATCGACATCATCTCCTTTCCCTTGTGCCCCACCTGAACAACCAGGCCCTCAGTACAACACTTCATGCCTCACCTAAAGACTGACTGTCGCCCCACCCCACATGAAGGGCGCCCCCATCTCGCTCCCCGCAGATCCCCGTGGTGTCCCTGTCAAGTCGCAGCATGGCTTGTAAGAGTGCCTCCCATTGACTCGTTATTGGTGTCCACCTGAGGCCTAGTGTTTCCTCCCGCAAAAGGGCCGTGCCCTCCGCCCACACCAGCAGCGAACCCCGCCACGCTTGTGCGTGGGGCGGTTCCACCGCCTTCCAACGCTTGGTGAGCAGTCGCTTCGCCACCACCAGTCCCAGGTCGATAAACCTAGAGGTGACCTTCATGGAGGGGGTTCTGTAAAAAAGGTGTAACAAATAGACCGGCCATTCAAACTGGAGTCGACGGCCCGTACATGCACTGAGCGCTCCGTGAACCGTCCGCCAGTACGAATCCAGCACGGGGCAGCTCCACAACATGTGGACCAGCTCAGCATCTAGCTCCCCGCAGTGAGGGCAGCCCGCATCCGCACGATGGAAATACCGATTGATGGAGTCGGGTGTGAGATACGCCCTATGTAGAATAAAGTATTGTATTTGGCGAAATCGCATGTTCCTGGGGATCTTCGTCGGGCTCTGCAGCGCTCTGTCCCACTCCTTGTCGGCCATGGGCCGGGCCAAGTCCGTTTCCTACTTACGGCGCAGGGGGCCACACTAATCGTTGCGTGTGTACGCAAGGAGGCTGCGAACCACCGGATCATGTGCCTCCCACGCCCCATGACATGGAGGTATTGCATCGTGAGGTGATGCTCTGGCTCCTCTCCGAGATCACCCCACCGGTTCGTCAGCGTCGCTATCAATGAGCGGTGACGAAGAAAGTGGCCAGGCGGTAACCCTGTCTCCTCCGCCAACGAGGCAAACGAAAGGAGAGCACCATCCCGGTAAAGGTCCCCCAATGTGTGGATCTCCGCCGCATGCCAGTCCGCGAGTTCAGCAGAACACAGCACCCTCCGTCCACTAGGAGAACTCTCTATCGGTATGGCTGGAGCATAAGGGGTACGATTACGAGTTAGATGGAGAGCACGGCGATAACATTTGTAGGCCACCTTGACGAGGAGGGGTACCGGCTTGAACACCTTTGCGGCCGGATGGAACAACTCGGTGATATCAGCCAGGGAGAGGGGGGGCGCTGTGGTCGCTGTGTCGTCTTGCTCTCTGTCCGCCAACCACCGGGCCACCCACTGCAGCTGTGCCGCCAGGTAATAATGTGCAAAGCACGGCATCGCAAGTCCCCCCTGGTCAGAGGGGAGGTATAGCTTGGGTAACGCCTCTCTGTGGCGTGCAATACCCCATATAAAATCCTGGAGTGATCGCTCTAGGGCTGCAAAGAAGGATGCTGGTATGTAAACGGGCAAATTAGCGAAATAGTACAGAAGCTGGGGTAGAATCACCATTTTGATTCAGGCGATTCGCCCCGTAACCGTGAGGGGGAGGGTGCCCCAGAACCGCATCTGAGCCCTGACCGCTGCTACCGTCTTGCCCAGATTGCCCTCCACAAGATCTGCCGGTTGCTGATATATTTGGATACCCAAATAACGGAAGGTGTCCGGCTGCCACTTGACCGGCACGCCCCCGAGATGGTATTGCGGGTCCCGGGTCTCGGCTCGGAACGCATAGAGACACGACTTAGCGGCATTCACCCGCAGACCTGAAAGTGCAGCGAAGTCGGACAGGGCGCACTCCAATTCCACCGGGATGCGCGTCACATCTCTGACAAAGACCAGAAGGTTGTCCGCATATAGCGATACCCGGTGGGTCGCATCGCCCAGGGGGATGCCGTCCGTCAGTACTTTACGAAGCGTAGCAGCCAAAGGCTCTATTGCAAGCGCAAACAGGAGGGGTGAGAGAGGACACCCCTGCCTGGTACCGTGGCCGATCGGGATGGCGTCAGAGATGTATGGCCCAGTTCTCACCCTCACCACAGGGTTCTTATAGAGGAGGGCCGCCATCTGGAGGAACCCAAGGCCCAGCCCATAATGTGACAGCGTCTCCACCAGGTACCCCCACTCAAGACAGTCGAAGGCCTTTTCGAGGTCTAAGACCAAACAGCCCGCCCTAGGCCAGTGTTGCACCCCATCAGTAGCCACCCGAAAAAACCGCCGCAGATTAAGAGAGGTGCTGCGCCTTGGCACAAAGCCATTTTGGTCTCCGTGCACCAACGCCGATACCGTTGGGGCCAGCCGCTCCGCCAATACCTTGGCCAGAATTTTATAGTCCGCATTAAGGAGTGCAAGGGGGCGGTAAGACCCCAGGCTGGTAGGGTCACGTCCAGGCTTAAGCAGGGAGACCAAATAGGCCTCTCGCATGGAGGCAGGCAAAGTGGACTCTTCGAGGGCCGCGAGATAGAGAGCATGTAGCTTGGGCACTAGGGACTCCCGGTAGGCCTTATAGTACTCCGCCGGGAGTCCATCCGGCCCGGTGCCTTTCCAGAAGCCAAAGAGGCCACCGCATCTCCTATCTCCTCCATTGTGAGGGGGCATTCCAGTGACTCCTGGTGCTCATCTGGAACTGTGGGTAGGTGGGCAGCCTCCAGAAACCGATCTAGGTCCTGTGCCTGCCGGTGCCCTGTCGAACTGTATAGGGGCGCATAGTGTGCCGTCAGTACTTGGTGGATCTCCCACTGCGTGTATACCAGCACCCCGTTGGGCCCACGAATAGAGTCTATCGGGGTATGCACCACCTCCTGCCTAAGCAACCAGGCCAGTAACCGCCCTGCCCTATCGGACGTGGCGTGAACCCGAGCCGAATGAGCCACATAGTTGTGGCATCGCAGCCGCTCAATTAGCTCAGCATGACGCGTCCGGAGCCGCGCCAGTCGGATCCAGTCCCGGCCTCCTCCCTCGCCGTGGCGTTCACACGACAGAAGGCGAGACTCCAAGGCAGCGAGCGACAGTGCAAGCCGCCTACGGATATTCCCCACCGCACCTAGACAATGTCCCCATATGGTGGATGTGTGCGCGTCCCATTCCGTCAGCTCACTACCTGCCGTCCCCTCGTTCAGGTCAAAGAACTGCTCAACCGCTGTGCCCAGGGAGGCGTGGAATTCAGCATCCTCCAGGGCTGCCGGCTGCAGTCGCCACGTGGGGACAGGGGGCCACCCAGGGTCCCAACGTAGGCACAAACTGAGAGGGTTATGATCCGAGTGGATTCGACCCAAATATTCTGCCTGGCCTATCAGGGGAGTCAAAGAGTGAGAGCCCACCACCCTGTCGAGTCGGACATGAAGGTCATGCACTGCCGAGTAGTACGAATAAATGCGGTCGCCGGGATGCAGGATACGCCACATATCACATAAGGCCCAACGCGACAGCCAGTCAGCGAGGCTCCTCGCATTCGAAACCGCCTTCGTGCTGCGGAGGGGCTGGTAGGACCTGTCCAGGTGCGTGTCAAGAACTGCGTTAAAATCCCCACCCAGCAGCCAGGGAAGGCCCGCGTAAGGTGCCAGTACCACAGATAGATGGTCCAAGAACGATGGCTGGTCAACATTCGGGGCATACAGGGAGCCTATTAGCATGTGCTGTCCATTAAGCTTCCCACGGACCAAGGTGTACCGCCCGGCGGGGTCAACCACTGTGTCTGTGCATGTGAACGGTGTGCCCGTTCTTACCCAAATCAATGTGCCGCGGGCGTGTGTGGAATATGTGGTCCTAAAAAGCTGGCCCCTCCAGCGAGTACGCAGCATATCGAGCTCCGGCTGTGTCATATGGGTCTCCTGAAGGAGGGCGATGGCTGCCTTATGTCGCTGCAAATAGGCAAAAACAGAATAACGACGTGCCGGCATGAGCATACCCCATATGTTCCATGTAATTACCTTAGTGTTAGCCATCTAGGGCAAGCTAGGACTGTATAGGACTCAGGGCCAGGGTCGGGTCGGTCAAGGGGGAAGACCTCGGTTTTGGTTGTCGTGCCGGCATGCTGTAACAAATAGCGAGTAAGAAAACCTCGGTGTGCTGCTGGGCACACCTAACAAAACTCAAGAACTGTGTAACTGTCAGGGCAAACCCCAGAACGAGCATTCGTCCAAACTACAAGCCAAGTGCCTATGGAAAACTAAGCCAGGTGATTGCTAGCGGGTGCTCAGGGCGATTGTAACTGACGCAAGTTGCTGTGTCACTGCGCTACCCCCACCTTCACCTTATGTGCCTTCTAAGCGGCTGGCGGTGCCGAGCACGCACGAGCGGTCAAATTGTGCCTGCCTACGCCACCCGCCGCTGACTGATCATAACATGTGTGCCCCCCCCCCCCCGGGGAGCCCCGCCGCACATTACCCCACCCACCGAAGGCTCCCCAGCCAGTCTGCGTGCACCGGTGCGTAGATTTACACTACGTCAGACAGAGGAGCAGAAGGGTCTACAGCCTCCCCCCGCACCCAGCCCCACTCATTCCACCCCATTCACCAGCACACGCCGTTGCCCCAATGCGTCAATGTTCACACAATGATATCAGCTGTTTGAGGTGTCACCACCGGTAGCATTTGATCGTCCGAAAGCATGGCAGCCGGGGAGGAAGATCTACTAGTCTCGGGGTCGCTATATCCACGAATTGTCACGTCCCATTGGCTACTCACGGACCCCAGGGTCGCTACCGCCTCCAGGGCTTCCTGGCGTTCCAGGCGTATCCTCTCCGGGCTGGGTGCCACGACAAGGCCCGACCTCATTTCTCTGCGGGTTTCCCTCCGCCGCCTCCGCCGTGATCTTCTCTCCTGCTGCCCACCAGCTCCCGAGTCCGTGGGCCTTTGACCACTGTGTAGTTCCGCTTCCTCCAGCCAGTCCCAGACATCAGACGGGGCGTCAAAGAAACGGGTCCCCTCCTTCGTGACCACTCGGAGGCGCGATGGGAACAGCAGGGAATATGGAATCGCCAGTTCGCGTAGCTGGTGCTTCACCGCTAGATAATTGCTCCTCCGCTTCTGTACCGTCGCCGTATAATCCGGGAACAGCATCACCGGACCACCGCCCACTACAATGGCGTCTAGCTTCCTGGCTTCCCGAAGCACCACGTCCCTGTCGTGGTAATTGAGGAGTCTGAAAAGAAAGGGACGCGGCCGGGCCCCGGGGATAGGCCTCCGCGCCGGGACTCTGTGTGCCCGTTCCACCACAAACTGAGGGGAGAGCACCCCCGAAGGAAGAATGTCTCGCAGCCATCCCTCAACAAACTGTTCTGGGTGCCGCCCCTCCTCGCCTTCCAGAAGACCCACCACTCGGATGTTGTGGCGCCATGAGCGGCCTTCCGTATCCTCAGCACGGTCCTCCAGGGTGTTAACTCGGTCGATCAGGTCATATAAGGTTGTGGTGTGGCTGCGCACCACCAGTTGAATGTCCTGGAGCGTTTGGCTCTGTTGAGCAACAGAGTCCACCAACTTGCGGTGGTCAGCATGGAGGAGAGTGAAATCCACTGTGACTTTATCAATGCGGGACTCCAGGGAGGCCCTAGTCTGTTCCAGGGTGTTACCCAGCCGGTCCACTGCTGCCAGCATGGCGTCCATTTTGGCTTCAAGTATCGACGCCGGTTGCTCCGCACCTCCGCCAGGGCATCCCGGCGCCGGGCCGGGGCCCTCCACCCTCGGCTGACCCTCACTCGGCTTGTTCCGCAACCGCCCCATAGCCAACTGTTGTGCTGACGGCATTCGCGGTCCCCCCGGCGCGTGTCAGTCAAGGTCAGTCCCCGGCACCTCTACATCGGGGCACCGGAAAATTAACATCCCCTCTCCACCACCATTGCTGAGGAGAGAGAGGGAGGGGGTCGCGGGACCCCCTCAGCAGCTATCGTCGTCCCCGTCGACCCGGTGTCCTCTGACCGGTGCCTCCAGGCGCCCGAAGCTGCCAAGACCGCCCTGTATTGGTCTCACAATATAACAAAGTCCCCCTCCAGGTGTCTCTCCTCAGCCCTGACACTGGCGCCTTTAATCTGCCAGGCACAACAATGTTCCACCTCCGTCGCAGACGCACATCGCTCTTGGGCTGCCAGTAAGTGTGGCCCTACCCACTGGACAACATCTGTGGTACAGGTCCAGTGGCTCGCCGGCCGCAGCTATGCCCCGATCCATCGCTCCGTCGCCATCAGTCGGGTCCCCTCCCCTGCACAGAGCTCTCGCCGGTCGATCGCTGCCAGTTCCCGCCGGCTAACCCACGGACCTTTCGCCGCCTCCGGTTCGCACCAGGTACAAGGAGATCAGAGCTCCACCACAGTTAGTCGACTCCCCAGGGGGCACACATTAGTTTCAGGTGGCCTCCCCACCGCGTAATGTAGGCGGTTCCCCACTTCTCTGCAGCCGCCCGCTTCAAGGACAATGTCCGTCTGTCAGGCCCCCATCCACCAGTCACTCAGTTTCTGGGCCTCAATCTCGCACTCCGCAGCGCCGGGACGGCCTGCCTCCCTCCAACTGCACACGATGAACTCCGCCGGGCTTGCCTCTTCGACTTTGCACACGGGAAGGCCCGCACCTATTCCCAGGCCTCCCTGCCGCATTCTCAAAGTTCACCCTCGCGCCGGGCGCCGGCCCCGTTATGTCTCACATAGGCCGCTCCGACAGGCGATCAACTAGGCCTCACCGGGGGGCCAGATCTGATCAGGGTGTCCTGTCACATCCTGTGGCAGCCGCCTCAGGCTCTCTCCTCGACAACGCCGCCACAATCTGTGGTCCGCAGCACCTCCCGCAGTCGATAGCCACCATGGCGATTCTCACATCTCCAGCACTTCCCTTGTGCAACGTCGCAGCTCAGTCGGCCACCGGCTGCGCCTCACTTCGCCATCCCCTGTGTTGGCTTGGGTGTCTCAGTGGGCCGCTGTCAGCTCATTTCCGCTCTGTGATGACTGGAGTGCCCATCGCGGCCAGCCGCTGCCCGCAGCCCGTACCGCGCTTCTCACCGGACCGGCAGTCGGGGCTGATATCTGAGGCGGCGGCCCGTCACCGGCCCCGGACTTTCCCACAGGGCCTCCGGAATCCCTCACGCAGTGGCGGGTGGCGTCTGCAGCCCCGTCTCGCGCTGTGGGCAGGAGAATTGTTAGGAGAATGGCACCAGGCTGCGGGAGCCTTATGTGCTAGCGGCCATCTTGTCCGCGCGCCCCCTAGCGCCCCCACTGCAACGCTGGGGTTAAATTAATAAACTGTCATTTGTCAGACGTTACAACCTGACATTTGAGCTCTGTATTTGAAGCACAGCAAATGCTACCACAAAAAAGTCAGCTTTATTGCGCATTCATTCACCTTCTGAATTCAAGTATGGTTATTTTGGGGTGGGGGGTGCTGTAACACCCCCAGCATCCCTGCTTCCAGCGCGTATGATTTCCCTATGCTCAGGGCTTTAAGTGGGATGGAAAAACTTGGGGGGGTCTCTCAAAGGGGCGTTGCCAATGTAATTAAGGGCGTGGCTTAAAAACACGTAAGCTAAAAATCTTTGGTTAGGATAGTGTGCGGCCCGACTTGCATTTTGCTGTTTCTGTCATTGCATCCAGATATATGATACAACAAGTAACATCATACCTACAACAAGTCTGGACTATTGGTTTTGTCAATTGTTATTAGTCTGCATAAAATAAATAAGCAGCAATTATTGCCTGTATATAATATTGAATTGACTTCCAATTAAAGACCTGGTGACAGCAGGACAATTATTATTATTATTATTATTATTTAGGAGTTTTATATAGCGCTGGCTGGACCCGAGGGTATCAGAGCGCTTTACAGCATATACAATTATGAGCGAATAGACGGTACAGGGAATAGGTAGAGCAAGAGGGAACGCGCTGGGTGGGGAACAGGTACATAAGCAAAGGGGAGTGGGATGCAATAAAAACCAGACGATCATCATAGCGTATTCATTGTTCAATTGGATCGTGCAAAGAGAGTTTTCATGATCCGTGACCATGGCATCGGTCCCACATTAAGGTAGGGTGGGGTGTTGGCTGAGGAACATCCTATGCTCTATCGGTTCGTTCGAGAGCGGTCAAGGAAGAGGGCTTTGAGTAGTGTCTTGAATTTTGGAAACAAGGGGGTTGTTCTGATGTGGGGGGGGGGGGGGGGGGGGTTGGGGGGGAGTTCCAGATTTTAGGAGCGTTTCCAGCAAATGATTTGGCTGCGGTTTTCTGCTTGCGAGTTTTTGGCGGGATGAGTAGTAAAGAGTTGGAGCTCCTGAGGTTTCTGGACTGGCCGGCCCTTTTAAGTTTGGCGGCCAGGTATTCCCGTTTGCCTGTGTGTAGAGCTTTGTGCGTGATGCAGGCTGTTCTAAAGCTGGCTCGCAACTCAACTGGGAGCCATTTAAGTTCTTGGAGAGCGGGAGAGATGTGTTCGAATTTCTTAGTACCCGTAACCATTCTGGCAGCTGCATTGAAGGTTGTCCTCAGGGGGGCGAGGAGAGATTTTGTTGTCCCTGTCAGGGTCGCAATCCCATGGTCTTTTCTGGAGAGCACTAGTGCTTGTGTGGCTTGTTGAAGGTCCTTGGGTGGGAGGAAGGGTTTTATTTTATATAGTAGTTTCAGGTTGAGAAAGGCACTTTTGGCGGTTCTTGAAATGTGTCTCTTCATGTCCAGTTTCAGGTCAAGGGTGATCCCAAGGGAGTTTCCTGAATCCGCTAAGGTGAGGTTACCATTGAGAGCGTCAATTGCTTTGAGCCATTCTTCGATTTGGGGGTTTTCGTCTTTGTTGGAGATGAGGAGTATTTCCGTTTTCTCTTGATTGAGTTTCAGGTGATTACTTGTGAGCCAGTGTTGAACCTCCATGAGCGTGGTGTTAAGTCTCTGGATGTCCTCAATTGAAGTGGTTTCCAGATAAAGCTGCGTGTCATCTGCATATAGGTGGAAGGGGATGTTGGATTTCCTGAGTAGAGTGGTGAGGGGTTCAATGTAAATGTTGAAAAGCTGCGGGGAGAGCACTGACCCTTGAGGAACTGAGGTGAGTTCCGTAGTTGAGAGGAGGTCCGCGGTGTTTGGAAAGAGCACGCTAATTCTTTCTTCTAGGTCAGCACGAGGGATCTGGGCTGTGTTCCTAACCCATTTGGGGGGGGTCTTGCGTAGGGATTTGCTTGGCCAAGAATGTGTGGTTGATGTGAAAAAGAACTATGTGGTGATCGGACCAGTCAACGGGGAGGATGTGGTCGACGGAGATTGCATTGCTTCCGGCTATAATTACGTCGAGGATTGCACCTCTATGATGAGTTTCTTCTGAGCAGTGTTGGGTCAGATTGTTTTCTAGTAGTAGGTTGTTTAGGGTTTGAATGAGCGGGTTTTTTGTTTCATTCCATCTAAGATTGAGGTCGCCCAGAATTATGTTGTTAGAGTTGCCGAGTGCGCAATGGGTAATCAGGTCGGAGAGGTGAACCCCGAATTCTGAGGAGTTGCCTGGGGGGTGGTAAAGAAGATGGCATAGAGTGGGCCTGGTGTCATGTGTTTTGATGGTGAATGAGAGACATTCGAAGGAGTTATACAGACAGGAGGAAGTTTCCGTGATGGAGATGTTGTTTTTGTGGATGATTGCTATTCCCCCACCTCTTTTCATTTGCCTGTCTTTGTTAATTATCGTGAATCCAGGAGGCACCAGCATGTCCCTGCTGGGGTAGGAGAGATCATTGAGCCAGGTCTCCGTTATGAATGCTATGTCTATATTGCGGGAGAGGATGGCTTCTGCGAGTTCGAGGCAGATCTGCAGTTAATGAGCATGCAGTTGATGGGGGGGTTCTTCCTTGCTCCTGTTCTCAGAGGATTTAGCTCTAGGATGGAAGGCTAGGTGGGCTGGGGGTCTGGGGATTCTCGAGGAGGGATGTTCACTTCTAAATCCCGTAATTACTTGGATCAAGGATTTGGGGGAGGAATTCGCTGGGGGGGCGTATGATGAGACTAGGTGGGCTACTTCCTGCGGGGATAGCGAGGGTGTTGCTCTTCTGGATCTTTCATAGCAGTTATCCTTCTCTTTTCTGTTGAACCAGAATCGGGGTCTAGGGGTACCCTGAGGCTCGCTAGGGGCACCATGTGGCTCGCTAGGGGGGTGGAACCTTGTCTTGATTGGTTTGGGTGAGACTAGATAGCTCGGTGGGAGGATGTGTGGGCTTTTGGGACAAGGTCAGGTTGGATATAGTTTCGTTCAGGCCTCGGAGTAGGATTTCTAGTTGAGTCTCTAGGAGGATGAGGCGTTGTGTCATTTTATCCAAGGAGGGGGGGAGGGTGTCTGGGGCAGCGATGCCCTTAGGTGAGTGGGGGGGGGTCCGAGATTAGAGGGATGGTGTCTGGGGCAGCATTGCCCTTGGGGGAGGGGGGTGGATCCCTGTAGAGATGGTTGTTGAAGGTGGAGTGTGTGACCTGGTCATGATGCTTATGAGGGGAGGAGCTGCCAGGTTTGGGTGGGGGGGGTTCAAGGGCAGGGAGAGTGCTTTCTCCAGACAGACGTCGGATTTCGTGTGGTATGAGGGTGGGGGGTGGTTGTAAGGAGGTTGAGCTAGAGGGGGATGCTCCATCCTGGAAGTAGGTATGGGATGGGTGGAGCAGGGGTGGGCGGGTCGTCTGCCAGAGAGGGAGAAATTGACATTCGGGGGTGCCGAGTTGTAGTGGGAGTCTCGGGATGGTGGCGCGGGGTCTCTCGAAGCGGATGTTAGAGGGGTCTGGTGCCTCCCCTGTCATGGAAGGCTCACTGGGGGGAGGGGTGGGGTCGGTCCTGATCGGGAGGTGATCATGGGAGCCTCTTTTAATGCGCGGAAGAGGGAGTCGAAGACCTCAAGGTGAACGCTCTTAGCCTGTATCAGGACTGTGCCGTTAGCGAAGATGGTTATGGAGATATTGCCGCTCATCGGCTGGTGATTAGAGAGAGAGGTCGTCAATTTGCGGCTGTGGGATGTAGTGGTGGTTTTGGAGATGATGAAGTGTGTGTTGAAAATTTGGGACCAGTTGTCAGGTCTTTCTGTGTGGAAAATGAAGTCCATTTTTATCTGTCCTCTAGAGGCGCAATGGTAGGTGTCTACAAATAGCGTTTCGGGGTGTTGTCTGAGTAGTCTGTGTTTGAAGAGTTTCTTCGTTTTGATGGAGAGGTTAGGGAGGAAAGTGATAGCAAAGGAGTTCGGTCCATGGGGACTCAGATAGTTTGGGGTTTGCGGGGCAGCAGCCAATTGCGTGTTCGGTGGCATTTTTTCTGTGTTGTGGTGGAAGGCGACTATTCTCTAATGTGTAATAGGCTGGAGTGACGTGCTGAGGAGAGAATGTGGTCCGGTCAGGAGGGCAGAGGGCGGGTTGAGGAGACAGGGGGAATGTCTTTCGGTGGAGGGGGGCAGAGGGGGAGGGGGCGTGCTGAGAAGGGCTACTCTGTGCCTGTGTTGGGGATTTGGGGTTGGTCTGATCTCTTGGTGGTGGGGGGGGTCTGTGTCGCTAGAAGTATTCTCAATAGGAGGCAGGGATCTCTCTGTCCGGCTGTGATCGCTTATCAGAGATTTAAATCCCGGGTGGGGATAGCGAGGGCGACAATGTTGCTGCTACTGAGTTTCAAAAACAGAAAGGATGTTCAGAGAGAAAATGACTCTTTAAAGGATTTCCCGTCCCCCACAATGCTCACCTGGCATGATGTCATGTCATAACTTCGCCACTAGTGAGAAGTGAGCAGTGTGAGCAGCGCACATCGATGTGACGCTGTCACTAAAGTCCGGAAAACAACGGGCCACCTGTGCCAGGCACATAACAGAGCCCGATAGAGACCCTTTTCGAGGCCACCTTTAAAAAACATGCCAGTGCTCAGCACCGGTGAGACCCGGCCCACTTAAAGCCCTGCCTATGCCTAAAAATGATTGCGACCTTAACTGCACTTTACCTCTAGACTTTTATTGCAGTTTATTACGACATGTATAGCATGCAATTTTCTGTCGCAGTTTCTCACAAAAATAAAACCCAGTTGTAAATTTAGTAAAGATCTGTGCAGGGCGTCCTCAGGGACGTCTCCCACCAGGGCGTGGAGGAAAGGTGTTTCGTCAAGTGTGGCCCAGGCTGTCCTCTGTGAATGTGAAGGCAAGGTCGTATCTGTTTTTAAAACGACATATGATAACACAGAAATATAACAACAGAAACCAAATCCAGATAAAGAAGGAGAAAATACTATAAAAAGATGAATAATTAAGAAAATACAAAAAATGAAAGAAAAAACTTATCAGAATTTACTTGACAATGTCCTTGAACCAATCTGCCTCTAATCTGGTCCTGTTGGTTTTTCCTGCTATGTTCGGGTCTATGGTCAGGGCGGAACCTGCCACAAGGACGTCACTTCCTTCCTCTTCTGGATGGTGACATCTGCCTCTGCTGGTATGTCACCATTTCCCACCAACTTTGACACTCTTCTATACACTTCTTCGACTGCCTGTTGCATTGGACTTGAACAACCTTTTCAAAACATGCCCAGGTCGGTTCACTCTCACAGGCCCTGGCACTACCAACTAACTGCCTTCAACCGGTAGAGTTTCTTTTCGCACCCCTGCACTTCTTGTCAGGTAAGATGCTTGTGACACTACTTTGCAAGACTGCCCTTGTAGGAAGCTGGCTTTTTATGTAGTGTACCAAAACGAGGGGCTCTCTGTAGAAATTCCAGACGACCCTTATTGGTTTACAGGATTTAAATTAACAATCCCAAGGGCTCTCTTTTGTGGTAGTGTGGGCGAGCACTTTACGCTCATCAGAGGGAAGTGTTAATGCATTTGTTGAACACACACAGTGTCAACAAATGAGACACACCCTCCAGAGGAAACTCGAGACAAATTTAGAAAAATAACAAGTATTTTTATATATATTTTAATACCAAGAACGTCATAATTGGGTAAGCACTTTTTGATATATCAATTTTTACAGGTAAGTAAAATTGTGGCACAAATGGGTTTTTATGCTGTAATGTCTATTCTATGGAGAAAGAACATGTACTGGATACAGGTATTTGCTATTTTATTCTGGGGGGGCCCTTTAGGACTTAAGGTGATAGGGGCCCAAGGTCCAAAGTACCACCAGCAGTTTGGATTTACCTGCCCTGGGGAGTCCTGGAGCAGAGGCGCTGCACGGGTTAGTAGCCTTGCAAGTTACACCGTTGCCAAAGAAGGGGGGGCACCTAGAAACAGGGTGCATAGGGAGACTTGGGGACAAGTCCAGGCGCTCCCAATGGGGGCTTGGTTCATGAAGGTCTTGGGAGCAAGGGGCTATGGTCAGTGTCTGTGGACCCGGGACGGGGAGCTCAGCCGGTGGAGCATTTTGGTTGGCTGTTCCTGTGCATCGTAGGCTCTCATGGTTGTCAGACAGACCTGCGAGAGGGACAAAACAAGAAATCTGGGCTAGTTTCATTGTCAGACTCATTGGTTCCATCATCCCTTGGCAACAGGTCAATCTTTGTGGCGGTGGTGTCTGGATCAGACACACAACAAGCCTTGGTTGCGACAAATGTTCCGGTGCTCCAGATATTGGTGCTGTGCAGCTCCTAGTGGTCCTGGCATCTCCAAACTTGGCGGGGATACGGATCTGACCTCCTAGAGCATGAAGATATCTTTCTGGGAGGCTGCTCCTTCAGTGGACCTGGGGACTGGCACAATGGTGCACTGTGCAGATGTTATCGGTGCCTGCAGACAACAGGGAAGTGGCTCCTCCAATTCAAGGGAGGTGATAACTGGTTGTCAAAGTGCTGGGCCATCATTCCAACGTAGGGGTGGATGCACAGCTTCTGGATGAGTCAGGTCTTTGCAGTTTTCGAGGTTCCAACATTTAGGCAGGACTTGGTGCCAAGTTCGTGGTCAGTTATCTGTTCTTGCGGTCATGGCTCTTCTTTTGTCCCCTTCAGTTCCCAGGAAGTCAAATCTAATCTTCTGGTGTCAGGGGGACACATGCATACTTAATTTAGTGGCATTAAGGGGAGTTTAAGGTAGTAGCCAATGGACTACCTTCCCCTGAGGTGACTACACCCCCATTCTGACCACTTCCTTTGGGGAGTGGGCATAACCCTGTCCCAAATTTTCTAATTCCACCAAAACTAAGATGTTGGAATCCTTCTTCTGTGGGGCTCATCCGTCAGCCCACCTTAGGGGTAATAGAACCAGACACCACAGGGGCATATCGGCTCTTGAGACCTGCTGTAGGGGTGACTCACATACAGTACATGTAGTGGATGGGCATTGCACACAGGCAGTGTGCAATGCTGTATTTTCAGAAGGCCTTGCACCCTTTCACACATTCTGCAGTCACAGTCTGCATGGGATTTTTGTATGTGTCCTTTAGGGTGGCATAAGACATGCTGCACAGCTCTTAGGGACCCTCTTTAGTACGCATGCCCTAGGTACTAGGGGTACCATTTACTAGTGACTTGCAAGGGTGCTAAAGTCCTTGACAATTTGTTTATAATTAGCCATATCTTTTTTTAAGGGAAATAACTCTGACACTGGAGCCTAGTTAGCAGGCTTCAGTGCACTGCCAGAGTCAAAAAACAGCATCTAGCAATTCAAATGGGGGAAAAAGTGGGGGGACATCTGCAAAGAAGTCCAGCTTCATACAGCCCTATATAAGTTTCTCTGTCACAATACTGACTCATGCAAAAAGAACTATTGATGGACAGAATGCAGAACAATGTCATACAATCACCCCAGTACAGAGATCTGGACCTAGACGTGGGTCATGTGCTCACTACGCTACTGGAGTCAAGCTATCCTGGAGGAAGAGGGGTGAAACCCCGAAACCAGTCCTAGGATGCTTGATTCCGGTCCAGGGAAGACATGGCTCGGCAGTTCGGGCTGGACTGTTCCCATGAGGCACAGGGTCAAGACTGATTTGCATATGGCCATGTCTGAACTGGGGTGGCGTGGTGAGCAAAATAACGATGGATTAAACCCAGATCTGTGACTTGGGGTGAATGTTTTGCTAATGTGCAACATTCTGTCCATCATCTTGTGTGTTTTACAATACTGACTCACCCACGTTGGCCACACATCTGAATTGGCAAGATGCCCCCTCAGCAAAGGAAAAGGCGATTCCTATTGCCCGCCAACCGCAGAAGCCTTTTGTTCACTTCCTTATGCTTCGGGTGGGCTCTACCATTATCCCCACATGGACAGGTACGGTGGGACTTTACTCCCTATGGTCACTGTCATTAGTAGACTGCTCCCCCCACAAAACTACGTTCCTCCCCCAACTGTAGAACAGAAAAAACAGCAAGAGGCACAGAGATCGACAAGTGGACGCCAGCGATAAACATATAGGCGACATGGTGGCAGGGATGAGCACACGTACAAAACATGGAACATTGATCTGGATCACAGTACTGTTGCGAAGGGTGGGGTGGGATCTTAGGTAGGGGTGGGCGGAATTTGCGGAATTAACCTCCGCAAATTATCGCGAGAATGCAGAAAATCTCCGCAAACACGCCGGAAATATCGCGAAGATGCGGAAGTTTTTTGCCGCCTGTTCGCGGTATTTTTTGCGTGTTCGCGGGTCGCCAACTTACCCATGCGGTCGCTCACGGGCGCGGCCATCTTGTTTTCACTTGTCCCGCCCTCTGGCGTTGTTTACTTCCTGTTCCGGGTCGCGCAATGCATGTTCGCGGTCGATATTTCCTGTTCGCGATCGCTTTTACTTGATCGCGTTGCTTTTTGCTTGCTCAGGGAGAAAATATCGCGCGAACTTGCGCACGTGGTCGCAACGGGCGCGGCCATCTTGTTTTCCACTCTATTGCATGGTTCTGGGGCCTGATTTTCAATCCTCCCTAAATCTTTTCAATCCTTTGTTTATAGCCACTTTTTTCGGATCTTTATTACTTATTATTTCTCTAACTATTTTCCTGCCTCTATATTTTTGGTTTTTGTGTACCTTTTTTTTGTTTTTTAGCTACTTTTTCTCTTTGTATTGCCTGCTATTTATTTCCTTTACTCCTTTATTTATTTTACCTTTTCTTTCCCGCCCCGTCCCCAGAACCATGTCCAAGGGCAGGGCTGTTCGCCGGCGCAGCCAGAGCCGCGACCGCCTTCCTTGCGGAAGGCGGCGCCCACAAGGGGTGCATGCACGGGCCTTATTTGGGGAGGCGGAGTTGGCTGCACTAATTTTCTTTGTGCAGCGCCACCTCCCCTCAACCCTGGCAGCAGGTGGCAGGCCTGGGTCCGGGTACGGCCTCCGGGAGCGTCGGCAGCGGTGGGGGAAGGTGCGCCGGGCAGTGTCTCGCATCTCTGGGGTCCGGCGCACCCAGGCACAGCTGACGCACCGGTTGTCCGACATCCTGGACCGTGAGCAGGACCTGCTGGACCTGCTAGGAGTGGAGGTCCCGGGGCTTGGTGAGTACCTATTTAATTATTACAACTTTGTGTCTGTTCTTCTGCTCTATGTTATATATTGCGAATATCTTTTTTTCCTTCCAACCAGATAGAATGTTGCTGCTTGCAATACATTCCAGGTTAATAACGTTTAAAAGTCTTCTGTGATTATGACACAGGTGCTCTTCTGCGCTACTACTAATCTTACTTGTTTGCAGCTTTGCGTTTGCGCTTGCTTAGCGTGATTCTTTACGAGTTTATTTTAGAGAAATTAAGTTACGTAATGCTACAGTGACTCATGTCCACTCCTTACTTTGTCCTGTCACTAACAGGGGCGTAACAAACGCCCCCGCAGCCCCCGCGGTGCGGGGGGGCCCCAGTCTTTGGTTAGGTGAAGGGGGCCCCCTCAGCTCTTCGGTAAAGAGCTGGGAGAGAAAGGCTTGCTCTAGAAAGCAGGTGCAGTCTGCAGCCTGCTCAGAGCTCCTCGCGCTGACCCAGGGCAGGACTGAAGAGAAACAAAGTAACAAGTTACATTGTTTCTCTTCAGTCAGAGCCGGGCCGGAAAAAGGATGGGGCCCCGCACTCTTCAGAAACACCGGGGCTTTCAGGGAGAGAGGTTAGACTTGTGAAGAGCAGGACAGATCACATTCTGCAGCGTTGTCGGTAAGTCTAGCAGTTTTAATTGTGAGTTTTCATTGTGAGCTCCTTCAAAAAACATGCTATGTTGTGGGTTGATAACAAATGCCTGATATGTTTTAAAATGCTGCATTTACATTTCTACAGATAGGTTATCTGGGACTTTAATTAGTCCCAGCTGTAAATATCCTCCTGTCGCTGACCCTTTTCTTTGTCTCACACCACTAACAAGTGCAGGATATGTTACCTCCTGCCAGGCCCGGTTCTAGAGGGTGGGGTGGCCATGGCCCTCCCAGTGAATCTGCCACCGATGTACAACTACAATAAAAACTGTGCAGATAACTGGTGATTTACGATCCTGCTGCAGAGTAACCATTTGTCTGTTGGTCGTTTTTAAGTGCTGATAAACTGAATGTTATGGGAATAGCTCAGTGGGTTACTACCTCTGTCACAGATATTCTTGTGTTACTTGCAGTTCAGAAGTTACTATCCTAACATAGGACAGTGACCTATGAACTGTCTTTAAAGAGCTGCATACAAACTTCGCTTTTTTGTATTGTGATATAGTTAGAACTTCTCCATTCCTTCATTATTCTAATGTTGCCAAAAAGAGTTTGTTTGGGCAGTTATACATTGTAATCAGTAAAGCCAACCCCCAACCACTGGAGTACTCTTTAAATCCTGAGTTTGTGCTTCTCCAGTCCAAACCCCCGTAACATATATTGCCCACCAGTATGGATGACGTGATTTCTACACCTTGTAATCCTCATTGGCTTATGTGACATTCCCCATAGACTGATTTATTGTCTCTGTATAATGCGTGCTGTTATTTAAAGTACTGTGACACCCTACACTCATATGAGTAGCGCTGTACAACAAATGGAATGGATATGAGAGAGGGGCAATGGAGAGATGAGGGGCACAAGTGGAGGGTGGCAGTGAGGGAATCCGAGGAAGAGGTCATGGGGTGGGGAGCTACGGAGAGATGAGGGGCGCTGGTGGAGGGTGGCAGTGAGGGAGTCAGAGGAGGAGGTCAACGGGGTGGGTGGAACTACAGAGAGATGAGGGGCACTAGTGGAGAGTGGCAGTGAGGGAAGCCGAGGAGGAGGTCCTGGAGTGGGGGTGGAGCTGCGGAAAGATGAGGGGCACTAGTGGAGGGTGGCATTGAGGGAAAACGAGGAAGAGGTAATGGGGTGGGGAGCTACAGTGAGATGAGGAGCACTGGTGGAGGGTGGCAGTGAGGGAGTCAGAGGAGGTGGTCACGGGGTGGGGGGAACAGCAGAGAGATGAGGGGCACTAGTGGAGGGTGGCAGTGAGGAAATCCGAGGAGGAGGTCACAGGGTGGAGGGGAACTACAGAGAGATGAGGGGTACTGGTGGAGGGCGGCAGTGAAGAAATCTGAGGAGGAGGTCATGGGGTGGGGGGGAACTACAGAGAGATGAGGGGCGCTGGTGGAGGGAGCAGTGAGGGAATCTGAGGAGGAGGTCATGGGGTGGGGGGCTATGTAGAAATGAGGGGCACTAGTGGAGGTTGGCAGTGAGGGAAGCGGAGGAGGAGGTCATGAGGTGGGGGAACTACAGAGAGCTGAGGGGCACTAGTGGGGGGTGGCAGTGAGGGAATCCAAAGAGGTCACGGGTGCGGGGATCTACGGAGAGATGAGGGGTGCTGGTGGAGGGTGGCAGTGAAGGAATCTGAGGAGGAGGTTATGGGGGTGGGGGGAATTATGGAGAAATGAGGGGCACTGGTGGAGGGTGGCAGTGAGGGAATCTGAGAAAGAGGTCAGGGGTGGGGGGGAACTACAGAGAGATGAGGGGCACTGGTGGAGGGTGGCAGTGAGGTAATCCGAGGAGGAGGTCATGGGGCTCGGGGGGAATTACAGAGAGATGAGGGGCGCTGGTTGAGGGAGCAGTGAGGGAATCTGAGGAGGAGGTCATGGGGTGGGGGGGCTACAGAGAAATGAGAGGCACTAGTGAAGGATGGCAGTGAGGGAAGCCAAGGAGGAGGTCATGGGGTGGGGGAACTATAGAGAGATGAGGGGCACTAGTGGAGGGTGGCAGTGAAGGAATCTGATGAGGGGGTCATGGGGGGGGAACTACAGAGAGATGAGGGGCACTGGTGGAGGGTGGCAGGGAATCCAAGGAGGAGGTCATGGAGTGGGGGGAAATACAAAGCTATGAGGGGCCCTGGTGGAGGGTGGCAGTGAGGGAATCTGAGGAGGTGGTCATGGGGTGTGGGGGAGCTACAGAAAGATGGGGGACACTGGTGGAGGGTGGTAGTTAGGGAGTCTGAGGAGGAGGCCATGAGGGGGAGTGGCTATGGCGAGATGAAGGGTACTGTTGGAGGGTGGTAGTTAAGCTATCTACAGAGAAAGAGGTCAAAAAAGAGGTCAAAAAGACGTTTGCACCAGCAATAAAGCCGGCCCTGTCATGGCCTTTCTGTTTTCATTTATTTAATTAACAGTCAGGTGATTAGGACAACTGTGGAGCATACTTTATCATGCATGCTAATTATTTTTACTGCAATATTCAATGTTTCAAGTTTGATGGTGATTTTACTATTGTTTTTTACTGGGAATAGTGAAAGTGGAACTGAATGGTGGCTGATATGGGGCTAGGGCCCAAGGTCAGGTGTGAGATAAGGTGTGATGGAGAAGGGTGGTAGAAAAGTGGATAATCAAGCCTGTAAGAGAGTGCGCTGCAGAGTCAGAGGTCAGGTGGAGGTAGTAATGAAGAGGGTTTCTCCCTGAAGGCTCGCACAGAGGAAGCCCGGGTAGTGTCACTTGCTTGATACTCCCACCTTAGAAACTTCCTCTTCCCATCAAAGGGACATTGCATGGAAGAAAAGCACTTTTTGAGAGTGATAACATTTAGAAAGAGACTTTGAAAAGAGTGCGTTTTACTGTGCCTTGTAAGAGTAAGGAGAGATAAAGGAGGGCCCAGAAGCAGGCCTGGCTAGATATATAAGCGATAAATTGGGCCAGCAGTGGCCCACCCGAATGTACCCTTGGCCCACCCAAATAAAAATTCCTGGAGCCGGGCCTGCCTCCTGCCCCCAATTTTACCATTCCCCGTCCCACCCTTCGTGTTAGTTGGCACTAGCTTGGTTTTATTTTACCTTTGCCAATGCTTGATTACTTGCTTCACAAGCATTGGCTGCCGCTGCATGGCTCCCACGTGCTGGCCTCACACTTCGGAGCTGAGGAGACCCGTCCCCTGTTGCTGTAGACGCCTCGGTGCTGTTGCTCCACCCTGGTGTAGGCTGCCAGCTCCTCACCCTGCTCCTAAACCTCTTACTCATCAGCTCACAGCCTCACATCTACCGGGGCACATGAGCTGAGCTACCGGGAGCCGTTTGTGTTGGTCTTGGCGCTGTTCTGTGGTATTGCTTGCTGTGCTGGAAGGAGAGAGGGCTCCTTCCTGTCCACCTCTAAACAGGTGCCGGGGACTACAGAGAAAGGGGGCCGGGATTGACAACCCTTGTTGCATGTGACAATAAATGACCCAGTATTACATTCTCTCTATAATGGTGAGTTCAAATCAGAACATGCCAAATGTGGCCCTCGGGGTAAACGCACTGCTACTGGGCGCCAGAGACACACAAAAATCACTATTCGGCTCCCGGGCATCGGCTAAGCTTTATCCAAACAGTTCTGAAGTGCTGCTCACGTGGTATTAAGAAGTCTTTTCTTGCACTTTTTCGTCGAACAGCACGTCACAGAGACCGGTCTGTGTGCAACCCATTGATAAAACAAATTGCACCTCTGCCAGTGGCATAGTGTTAACTTTTGTTGAAATAGTGCCAAGAAACACGCTTATGCTGTTTGTGAGCGCTATAAAACACATAAATTGTACCTATTTCAGCTGCACGCAAGTTACCAACTGAAGCGTGTTACAATAGCGCTTAATGGAAGGTCCTTGCTCTTCATCTGATGTGTACATAAAATGAAAAGCATGTCACGCTTTGTTAGCACTGGAGTCGTAGAAGAATATGGAAGGATTTGCTGTCTTCGTCTTTCTTTTCTCATCTTGGTCTCTTTCAATCTTACTTTCATTAATCTTGCACTTAATTTACTAACTTTTCCTACTTATGCCTACTGCTGATTTTTGTTTCTACTCATATGTTGCATACTTCCTCTTACTGTGCTACGTAACCTCTTAATTTTACCTTTCTCTTACACCTCATATTTGTTCCCACTCTTACGTTTTATTATTCCAACATACTCTTGCTTCCACTTACAATTTATTACGCCTATTTCCTCCTGCTCTTACTCATTTCTCCTCTTACTCCTATTACGTCTTCTAACTGCTATTCTTACTTTTGCTACCGTATTTACCAATGCCCTTATTACCATTAACTTAGTCCTACCTACTCCTACTTGCACTCTTACTCCTGCATACTCCTACTTGAACCTACCTTCCACTACTTTTACATCTAAATACTTCAGCTCTTCTGCTTAGCCCTTCTTATGCCTATTCTTACTCATACTTGGGAGAGGAGTTGGCCTAACGGCTAGGGCGGTCGACCTCGAATCTGGGGAACTGGGTTCGAGTTTCAACAATGACGCTGAACATCCTGTGATTCTGGGCAAATCACTTAATCTACCTGTGCCTAACAAATATGAATGTGTCCTCATGTAACGCAACTGGTGCTCATGTAAAGCGCTATGATACCCGATACGGGTCAAGTTCGAGCTATATAAAACTCCATAAAATAAATAAAAATAAAAAAAATGAACAGGATCTGCTGGTCGCATTGGAAGGTAAACAAGCATTTGCAATGCAATTGGTCTCGCATTTGTGAGAGTTAGAGCTATTGACATTGTAAAGGACAGTGTATTTTACCTATGTGTTTTCTGCTTGGAGTGGAGTGAATGTGTGTGGTGTCAAGTGGACATATGTGGTTTGGATTGGAATTGTATTGTGTGGATTGGATCTGTGTAGAGGAATAATGTAATTATGTGGATAGTAATTGTGTGGTATTGAGTGTACTGGAATTATGTGGAGTGGGATTGTGTGTCATGGAGTGGGATTGTGTGTCTTGGAATGAGATTATCTGGAATGCTATTTTGCGTTGTGGAGTAGTATGTAGTGGAGTTTACTTAGGTGGTGTGCTGTTAAATATTATAGCATGATGTGGAATATTGTGGTGTAGATTGGATGTATGTGGTGTGTTATGTAATCTGTTGTTGGTTTGAATTATGTAGTTTGTTGTTGAATTATGTGGTGTGGAATGGAAATGTGTAGAGTTGAAATGTGTGACGTGGAAGTGTTCGCTGCTGGGTGAAAATTATGTTGAGTGGTATTATGAGGCATGGTGTGAAGTGTAGTTATGTGGAATGTTGCTACGTGACAGACTGGATTTATGTGGAGTGCATTTATGCAATATGGATGAGAGCATAATTATGTGGAGGTTAATTATGTGGTGTTGAGTGGTATTATGTGGAGTAATTATGTGTGATGAATTGTGTGGGGATGAATTGTGGAATTGTGACGTGTGGAATTATGTGGCATGGCGTGGTGTATAATTGTGCGGAGTGGAATTATGTAGCATTTTGCAGAGTTGTATTTTGTGGAGGGTAATTCTGTGTTTTGGAGTTGCGTGTAAATATGTTGTGTGACGTATAATTATATAGGTTGAAATGGAATTATGTGTACTTGAATTGTGTAGTGTGGACTGTAATTATGTGGTTTGGAGTGCTATTAAGTTGTGTGGAATGTTATTATGTGATGTGGAATTATGAGGTATGGAGTGAAGTAGAAATATATGTTTTTTCATATTTAGGATTGTAATTATGTGGTATGGAATGTAGGGTTAAATTATTTATAGTTGAATTGTGTGGCATGGAATTATGAGAGGTTCAAATGTGCTGAGTTTGGTAGAATTAGGTAGCGTGGATTTGAGCAAGCTGTGCACGCTAAGGCTTTTATGTCATGGGGTATAAAGTTGACAATTGTCTATTTTTCTTTGTAAAAATTATTTGGGCTGTTTCTTTACCTTCCGGTACATTTCTGAACAGATTGTTTAGCTAAATTGTAATGTTGCTTTGTGTGCGCATGCAGGGAAGAACGAGTGTATGCAAAAAATCATCCTATGTCTCAGTATTAACTTCCACACCTCTAAACAATAATCCCAATCCTAGAATGAGTTATCCGTTTGCTTTACAACAGTTAGTAAAACAAGGAAGTTGTTTGCGAGTCTGTAAGTAGCAAAGGTTTTAAAGGGACTTGTTTTTGTGCAAAGTATTGCTTTTCCCAGTTCAAGGAAGGGATAAAAAAATATCTTCAGATAATAATAGGGGTGACAGGATGGTGCGATAGCAGAATATTGATTTGGGTGGATCTGGCGAGGACTGCGGGCAGCAAGTGCTTGATACGCTATTTGCATAAGAAAATAATATATTTTTTTTCTCGTTATCCTCCATTAGTTATTAGTAAGGAAGGGGGAAGAGAAGCGTTCACCGACAGCATTCGGTTAGTCTTAGGGACACAAAGAATGCTGTGGTCTGTGGTAGATGGCGCCCAGAAGGCATACGTATATGTATCAGGAGCTGCCAAAGAAAGGAAGTGGAAATGCGCTTTAGACGTTGCTGGTATTGATGGCTACTGTGCGGTTGCAGACCTCGCTGGGCTGACAGTTGGTGGGGAAATGCTACGTTGTCATTGTAGGTTTAATTCATGAATCGCTCATTCTCTCTGGTGTTTGTCCTTGGGGTACTTGTTGACTGGTGCTACATATGGGATCTGGTTTGCCTTTGACAGCAGGTATGGTTTAGTGGGGTACATAGTGTAAATTAATGTTGGCGTGAGGAAACAAAAATCTGACCCTTTGTACATTTGATATTTTTGTGTGCATCATGCAGAGGATGAAAAGTAGCAGGAACGGCTTTGATGCCGTATAGGCTAGCAGGAAGAAATGTTTTGAGGTGGTCAGTTGCAGAGATTGTTCAACATTTTTAAAACTTCCATAGTGGCATTGGGGAGGCCAGCAGCTGAAAGGCTCTGTCTTTACTGGTAGGCAGTGGTTAGATGGTGACCGGTCATCAGTCTTTCTGTGGGTGATGGACAGGGGAGCAGTAGGCGGCGGTCACAGGTTTGCAGTGACATCCGAGGGGTGGTTTTAAAGGCGGGCAGAAAAGCATAATTGCGGGTTTCATAGGGGTGAGGGTAGAGTGTAATGGATGAGTTAGTAGCAGGCACGACGGAAGTGATCTGAGTTTGGAGGTGGTTAACTGAGAGGGCTTCGCTTGAAGGTGGCTCCTCAAGTAGGAGGATGTGTTTGGTGAGCCGGCTGGAGGCAGTGTAATGTAACTTTGCTGGAGAGCGCAGCAGCATTTACTGATGTATGTAAATCGCTCGATGAGAGGGCGGATGTGACCAATAGAGGAACCAGAATCCTTTTTTTATGGCTGGGGTGAGCCCCTGCAGTATGGCGGGTCGCTGGCCTGAGGGCTCTTGACTGGCGAGGAGAATGGGGGGCCCCCTTCATGTACTTTGCAGGGGGGCCCCCTCAAGTTTCGTTACGCCACTGGTCACTAATAGATAGGGGCGGATTGATACATAGGTTTAGGTACTTTGTATGAGCTTCTAATTGGTTAGTGGTATGCGTGATGCCCCCTCACTCAGTTACGTGACGTGCTGCTAGTACGCCAGTCTTTAGAACCTTTCTAGTTTGTTCAATGAGTGGAGGTAGGCTTTGCAGTTACTTAGCAGTAGCAGATGAGCATCAATCAAACCAAAATTGTGTATATACAAAAAATGTAGTCATGTTAATGTGTCCTCCATGATTGGATCATACACATTGTTGAGGAATACAGTCGAAATGCATACTTAATGTACAATTGGCATGCCTGGAATAGGTGGGCTAGGTTGGGTGGTAGGTTGTACTAATACTTAGGCTTACTTGTAACTTAGTTTTCTGGAATCAGAATGGAAGAATGGATTACTGTTGATAAATAGTAACTTAAGTAGTCGAACTGCGAATCCCCCGATATTACATGTTGACCAGATGAGATCGGTCAATGTAGTTATTGCAATTGTTTACATAAGTGTTTTTTGACCGTTGTTGAAAAAAATTGTATTTGCTTAAGTTGACACCATCCATCAATGTTTGTCTTTCTTATATCTTTCCTTTTCATCAGCACCCAGGGGCAGACGGGCAGGGACTGGGCAGTCGGCGGGACAGGAACACCACGAGGAGGACACCGCTGAGGGCTCCTCTGCTGGCCCCAGTAAGTCTTCTTGTTTTTAATAATATTTCTTATTCCATAACTTTTACTGCCCCATTTCTCCCGAACTATAGTGTGTTTCCAAATGCTATTTTTTTACCACCAATTATCCTTCGATCTGTACGGTTTCAAAAAGCTTATCCCTGCCTCCGCTATGATGACTGAGTACTACTACATACTATCAGTCTGTCTGTCTGTACTGTAGTAGCTAGTCTTGCCCAGTGCCACTCTTTGTGAAAGGTTGTAATATAAAACTCATATTCACCAGTAGCTCGTACAATCCGTTGGGTCGTTGTCTTGTACTACTTTTTACTCTTGTTGATGTTTAGGCTTTGAAAATTCACAGCAACAGCCCTACCAGATTTCTTAATATTTTGATATGATACCCTATAGGACATACAACTGTTGTAGGGATCTTGCACATACATTTGCACCAGAAAATAGGATGTTGGTGATGGTAGGTTGGACCTTCCTTGCACACCTCAATCAGAAATTCCGCACCCACCACAATTCCACTGCTTGACTATAGTACTGTCTTGTCATACCTATTAGGTCTCGGAACCCTCCCCCCAAGACAACCAACAAGTAGACAACCCAGAACATTAACACACCCAACCTCTGTCGTGGAAGCAATTCACATGCACACCCTTACTTTAATTTGCTCAATCGTGTAAGTTAGTCCACTCCACACCAAATACCACAAAGTCTATGTAAGTTTAAAATTTTTATTTCGATTTGAGAAGGTCTGTACACTGTTATCTTAGCAGCACCAACCGGCAAATCAATAACATTAAAACAATATACATTGTTACACTTATACAGTTGGGAATTAAATCATGATAACTGAAGTGGTGGAAGGCAGCACCACCATCCCATAGCAATTTAGTTTCTATACATTTATAAATGAAGATGTGAGTGAAGGGACCCCTCACCTCAGAAGAACCTAGTACTGGTAGTTGGTGCATCGTTCAGAAGCTCTGGTTCGTAGAAGCGAATCTTGCGTCTGTAATGCGAAAAAAGGAAATGGTGTGCGTTAGTATATTGCAACTTGCAAGCATTTCTCAGCCGTGCCAAAAAGTGTAGCATCTATGGATAAGCAATATGGACTAACAGTAACAGTAGTACACCAGTTCTTCCTAAAAAAGTGGCTTGTTAATGTTTGTTGACCGCCTGTACGCAGCGCGTAGACTAGACAGTAGCAGTGTGAGGCAGGTCATGTGGGCTCAAAGCTGTCTTAAGAAGCTGCAAGGTAAAGGTAACGTCACATGTGCATGGCTAGGGCTAATCAAGCAAATGCTACAATGATCATATAACTTAGTGTCTACTCTACTACTACCTGATTTGTACTAGTGATTTATGTTAGTATTAACTCATTTTTCAACCTTGCTACTGATCAATAGGGGGGAGGTGTATATGTTGCCTAATAAATGTGTAATGTTTTCTAGGCGCACTACCGACCACCATTGCTGGGGCCAGCGAAGGCGACGCAGAGGGCGAGGATGCGGCAGTTGCAGATAGCAACGGAGGGGGAGTGGCAGCACCAGTGGCAGGCGGTGGTAAGTTAGATTCATAATCTTTAACTATTGTTGAACTTGACAGCACACTCACTGCAAAGGTGTACTGTATGTATATGTATACTGTAAAGTTGTGAATTAGGGCCCCATTAGGATGGTGGGCGTATTGCCCCCGCCGGGCTGGCTGGAATTCACTGCCGTCACAGCAGGGGCAAACCTCCCGCCATCCCTGTAGAAAATATTCAGACATGTCTAGGCGGAAAAGGGTTCAATATGGCGGTGGTGTCTCTCTCACCACACCGGCAGCTATATAATCTGCATTTTGGAATGCCTTTGCGTGGCGGCATTACCGTCCGCCACGGAAAGGCATGCACACATTGCAGAGTATGCTTGGGGGCCCCCATGGAGGGTACCTACCGATGCTATGGTACCCCCCCGACTTTCAAAGCAAAACGTGACAGGCTCCGTGCGGGGCCCGTCATGTTGTGCTTGGAAAAGCAGCACAACATTTTAGCATTGCTTTCAGCAAAGCCAACCAGAATTTAAATTTAAAATAACAGGGTGCGCCCGCCACTGTGCCGGGCGCATCATCCTAATTAATTGTCCCCACGGGACCCCCACCCTTTTTAGCAGTCGGATGGCGGGCGGACAAAGTCCGCCCGCTATCCGATGTCGTAAGTAAGTATGAGTTCTTGGGGACGTTTGAAGAGTGAACTAGAAGACTAGAATTCCCTTTAATTGGTATAGGACTAGGAGCCGGAGTATTGAGTAACCAATGGCCTCATCTATCTGATTTCAACTCCGCTTTGAAAGTTTTATGGAGAAGAGCACCTGGTGCACTGTTCAACTAAAAAGTGTAAGACAGGTGGAAGGAAGAAGGACGGGCGACATTTAAAATGTTATGTACTACTGTGCTTTATTTTATAGTGCTACTCTACCATGCCACTATGTGTATAAATAATTACCTTGTCCTACTGTTTTATTAAGACTATATTTTACAATTGTCTTGTTTTTTTCTTTTTGATACACAGCTACTCCGAAAATCAACCGGAAGGAGTTGGCCGCCAAGGCACGGCGCCGGAAGCTGGAGGCAATCCAGCAGGAATACCGGCGGCTGGTGGTCCTAGCCGAGGAGGAGGAGGAGAGTGCAGCAGCAGCAATTCAAGCCTCCTCCAGTGCCCCGGGCCCCAGCCACCGCCCTCCAGCGGTACGGCGCCACCGTCTGGCGGCTGCCCGCCGCCACCGTGCCATCTCCGGTGCCCCCCCCCACTGTGGTTGCAACTGCCGCGGCCTTAGACGCCGCGTCGCCCATTTAGAGGACCAGATTCGTGTCCTCCTCCAGTCCCGCCCCACCAGTTAGTCCCTGTCACTGCCCCTTTTTTAATTCCTGTTTGTTTCCTCACTCGTTTGGGCGTTCTCTATTTCTATGGACAGTCGTTGGGGTTAGGGAGGGGGGTGGGTCAGCTTTTGTGGGTTTAGTTTATTTGTTAGGGTCAATTAAATATATTTTTCTATGTTACATGCAATGTTGTTAATGTTTTGTAGGTGGGGTAACTGTTTTACATCACACTGTTTCTTTGCTGGTGCATGGCCGCCCATAGCGTGTGTTTGATTTCAATAATTTGCTGATTGTATAAGACACAAACAGATAGATGCGACACACCTCACTCATTGACTGGTCCTACTATGCATTCTTTGGAGTGGTGTTTGAAACTGACATCATTGACAACATGTCCATTATTGATTCTGCCTCCCCCAAACTTCTCTCTTACCGGTGCTTGATGTTTATGTCCAACTGTGGCACAGCACTGGCTGCATGGTGAAGATGGTTTCCTTTTTCATACATGCCATGATTGGGGTGGTGGTGGTAGTATAGTAGTAGTATACACTGGCAGGGTAGCAGCATTTCCAAAAAAAGAAAAGGAGATAGTCAATCGCCTTTGAGAGACTGTTAGAGGAGTAGTTGAATGAAGTACATCACAGAATTTACCGAGCAACAAATATATGCTCAAATATTTGACAAAAAAAATGAATGCTGGATATTATGAGGATAGCCTACTAGACAGAGTTACAAACTATAGTTTTGTCGACTTGGCTATGCCTACAGTCTAACAGTTAGTGCTGTATATGAGGAATGACAACAAACAAATCAAATCAATGCCGGCAATTCATGCTGAGGTATATGTTCCTTTGTTAAATAAAATAACCTGTGAAATATCCTACTCATGGGTGGGCAAGCAGAAGAAGATCATCGCTCTGCATTGAAATTGAAGTAGTGTTGCTTTCACCACATCCGCCCCAGCAAGTGTGTGATTAAGTATTGGTGTACATTTAATTTAGTTACACCTCGACAATAAGTCACACAGCCCGGGGGAAGAGGGTTAGGGTCCGTTGATTGGATGGGAAGGGGGATTTTGGGAAAGGTTTGACATAGAAAAACAGTATGCATACATAGACAAACAAACGACAATCATTGAAGACTACCATACCATATCCATTCCATATGTTAAGGTATAAAAAAGGAAATGCATGCATGATGAGACCCGGATTACATACACTTCTATTTCTTGTTCTGTTCCGGCCTTAATACTTTAACAGATAGCAAATAGAAATTTTAAATATTGGTAGTGAAGAATCGTAAACACAGAGCAAACGTAATGATGATTGATAATAACAACTCCAAGAACACACTGTTGTAAAGAATGTATACAAGATATTAATCAAATTATTTAAAAGAAGTGAAAAGTGGATACTGTTACTGTCTTATCCTGGTCAAAAATGTGGACTGGTTTTTTGCATCTCGGCATTCCTCTTGCTCCTCTCGTCCATCAATCTTGGGTGTGTCGCCTCACCACTCGCCACTGCCCGGCTGGAATAAAAAGGTGATTGATTGGTAAGGTAATTAATATGCATTGTAATGTTTTACAAAGTTTTGGACAAGGCCCGGCCTGTAATTTTAGATTGAAAACCAAAGGGGATATTCAGAAAGAAAGTGAAAACAAATGCACAAGTGATGGTGTAGTGCAACAAGAACACTTTCCGAGGTGGCATGTATGCATATGCATCATCTCTACTGTAGTCTGTTTCCAGCATAGACCTTCAACAGTAACAGGAGAGATCAGGCCCACAGTGCTTACCATTAGCACATCCTACGTTAACACTTTAGAGTCCTTTTTTTTTTTCTCTCAAAGAGTTGGACAAACGCAAAGCACATTATCCATTCCAGACATAGCATTTTACAGTTAAAGTTAGTAAAATCAATGCACTGCAGTCATCCCACCGCTACACTCTATTCAACTTCTACACAGACATTTGGGTGTGCTGTGGTTGTGGTTCACGTGTTTACCTTTAGGCTTTTCCGTTTTATGCCACTCATGAAACATCCTCCTGACTTCATCATCAGCTCTGATACTTCTACTGACTGAAGATCGGCCTGCAGTACAAGTGTAATTTTTAGAACACAACAAGAGTAGAAATATAAATATTACTGACTTGAGTCATTCTTTATTGTGTACAGAAAGATAGATTAACACTAGTACACTTTGACATCATTCACTTTGTGCACAACAAACAACGCAAACACAAAGACCAATAGCTCAGAGTCAGGTGTCCAATGCATGCCATTAATTATCATCATTTATTACCTGTTACTTCTCATCTTAAGTTAACGGGCCGTCTCTTTCGCCATCATCATGACGGACGGTGCTGTTTAAGTCACAGTCATTTGCATTGCGCAGCAGATTGAGTGAGTCCCCTTCCTGTATTGAATTAAAAGCAATGTATCACCAAGATGCAGGAGAAGTACACATTTCTTGTTTGCCAGAAGAGGAAAATTAGTAATTACTAGTGTGTTCTGTAGAAAGTTGATTAGTGGCAGTGCACAATTACATCAATTCATGCGAAACACACCACAAAACAAAATCTACATCATTCAGTCTGCTATTCTGCGGCCAATGCATGGCATCAATCATTACCTGTTGCATCTCATCTCGTTAACGCTGCAGGCCGTCTCTTTCGCCATCATCATGATGGACGGTGCTGTTAAGTCACAGTCATTTGCATTGCGCAGATTGAGTGAGTGCCCTTCCTGTATTGAATTAAAAGCAATGTATCACCAAGATGCAGGAGAGAAGTACACATTTCTTGTTTGCCAGAAGAGGAAAATTAGTAATTACTAGTGTGTTCTGTAGAAAGTTGATTAGTGGCAGTGCACAATTACATCAATTCATGCGCAACACACCACAAAACAAAATCTACATCATTCAGTCTGCTATTCTGCGGCCAATGCATGGCATCAATCATTACCTGTTGCATCTCATCTCGTTAACGCTGCAGGCCGTCTCTTTCGCCATCATCATGATGGACGGTGCTGTTAAGTCACAGTCATTTGCATTGCGCAGCAGATTGAGTGAGTCCCCTTCCTGTATTGAATTAAAAGCAATGTATCACCAAGATGCAGGAGAGAAGTACACATTTCTTGTTTGCCAGAAGAGGAAAATTAGTGTGTTCTATAGAATGTTGATTAGTGGCAGTGCACAATTACATCAATTCATTCATGCGCAACACACACAACAAAATCTACATCACTCAGTCTGCTTTTCTGCGGACAATGCATGGCATCAATCATTACCTGTTGCATCTTATTTTCAGTTAATGGCCAGTCTCTCTCGGCTCTGAAGGAGGATAGCTATAGAAGTCATCAGATTCATGGTCCACTTGTTTTGGAAGGACGAGGAAAGTTTGAATTTGTTGTTACCATCATCCAATCATCATTCATGAGGGAAATGGAATTGACCAGGAGATGCAGTATGATCGAGCGGAGGAGCTGGATTCTGAGGACTGTAGTGTCAAATGGCAGACACCTGAAACTTGTATCTTAAATTAGAAGATTAGAAGACGGTGATAATGCATTGGTTGCGATTCACAAGTTTATAACCGGAACAACAGACACAAACAAAGGGGGAAAAAAGGGAGGAAGACAGTAAGTGCGAGCCTAATTGTCAGGGAAGTATAGCTCGTCCTCAAACTCTGGGGGATCTTCCAGTAGTAGGTAATCATCTGACACAATACTTCCGTCACCTGAGCCGCTGTCCTCATCTTCCTCTGTTGATTCATGCATTGTGTAATTCGGTGGTATGAAGTGCTGATTCATTTTGATCATTGTTAACCTCTCCACGTTTTTGGGAGATAGACTGGTCCTTCTCAAGGTTACAATGGAACCTGCAGCACTGAAAACACGTTCGGAAGAGACACTTGCGACAGGGCAAGCCAGATAGCTTATCGCCAGCCTGCTGAGCTGTGGCCATTCAGACCTTTTCCTATACCAATACTGCAATGGGTTTTGATCAACGTACACCTCTGTTTGGTCGTCCAGATAGGCCTGGACCATCCGCTCAATGTTCAGGGTTGCTGCTGGTAAGCTTTTGTGCTGTTTTTTCTGTGCATCAGCACTGTGCTTAAAGCCCATCTTTACATACCAATCTGATAATGATTGTACTCGGCAGAATGATCCAGTTATTGTTTTTGTAGTCGATGGTGATGGTGAGTGTTGCGATTGTGAGCCAACCGCACTGCCCTCAGCCGACGAAGTTGCACTTGATTCTGCATGGCCTGCTTCAGTATCAGTACTTGTTGTGGGTTGATGTGGCGGGCTTTTAATTAGCAGCCCTTCGTTTTCAAACTTGATGGCTGCTTCAGCTATACAACTTTTGTAGCGGGCAACATCAGTGTCGGAAAAAGAACGGAATAGTCCTAATTTTGCACGTGGATCCAGAATTGTGGCACAAATGTAATGGTCTTGTGACAAAATTTTATTTTGTATCCTTACATTTTCTGATAAGCGCCTGGATAAGCTCTCCACCAAGTCATGGGCTTGCCTTCTGTCCTCTACACCTTTGTAGGATTCAGACACATTATTCAGCTCATGCTCTAGCATTTGCAACAATGGGATCGCTTGGCCCATTGTACAGTCCTCCTTGCTGACTTCACGTGTGAAGACCTCAAAAGGAGACAGCATCTCAGTCAG
Organism: Triturus cristatus; assembly: GCF_964204655.1. Lineage (NCBI taxonomy): Eukaryota > Metazoa > Chordata > Amphibia > Caudata > Salamandridae > Triturus > Triturus cristatus. Next base: position 1,181,163,466 of record NC_140594.1, on the reverse strand, counting down.
GCATTGAATTAGGGTCCATTGCTCCCTCTGAAGGGTCATGCCTTTAACACTAGCATCACTGCTTCTGTACCAGACATAATCATTGAGTGACCTGTGCTGTTCGTACAGACGATCAAGCATGTAATACGTTGAGTTCCAACGTGTTGCCACCTCCTGGATGAGTGCCTTGACTGGCACCCTACGGTCACGTTGGATGATCCTCAGCTGCTTCCGAGCTTTAAAAGAATGGCTGAAATGAGTGCATATTCTTCGGCAGATGGACAGTAAATTGCTTACTATGGGTTCTTTTTTCAGAAAGTCTTGCACTATAATGTTTATGCAGTGTGCCAAACACGGAACCCTGAAATAGGAACCAAGTTCCATGGCCTTAAGTACATTACTGCCATTGTCTGTGGCAACAAAACCAATACCAAGCCCTCTGGGCTGCAGCCATTCCAAAACCTTGGTGCGAAACTCTTCTAAAATGTTTTCAGCCGTATGAGATTTCTCCATGGCGAACATGGCTACAGTTGCATGTTTCCGAGTACCTTCAAAAATCGCAGCTGTGTCAACAACACCTCGTGCAGATAGTTGATCTTTAACCCCCACAAAAGAGATCCAGTGTGCAGTGATACACATGTAATCTGTGGCTTGGCAACTGGTCCACATGTCTGTTGTCAGGTGGATATTGTGCACAGCACTCTTCTGCAAAGCTTGTCCAACCAATTCCAGCACATCATGATGTAGTGCCGGGACAGCAATTCTTGCGAAATAGGATCGGCTTGGAACTTTCCATTTCGGGCAGATGGCAGACACAAATTCAAGGAAACCCACCCCTTCCACAAATGAAAAAGGAAGAAGGTCCAGCGCTAACATTTTAGCCAGCTTCGCATTGTACAATCGTGCCATTGGGTGGTTGCGTTGGAACTGCCCCTCCAACCTAAACATGCTGTCAATGGTAGGCTGGCTTACTTTCCTTAGTGGTGCCATTAACCCACTAAGGCTCAAAGACACAGATTGTCTCATTGAGGTACTCGCCGCCGGTCGCCTTGGTGTCTCACCCACACTCTGAGTATGGCTCTTACTGCGGTGCCACTCTGATGTTACTGAGGAGGATGTGGGCGTTACCACTGCAGTGACTGCACTACTGGAGACAGGGCTAGAAATGCCTCCCTGTTCTTCACCTGCCACCACAATAATATCGCTCCCTGATTCCTGACCAACTTCAAAGGGTTTAGTTTTCCTACTTTCTTTTAACTTAAGTAGGTGATCCTCCCACACAATACTGTGGTGTGTTCTGAGATGACTTGCTTGTCCTCCGGTACCATAGTTTGTACCAAGCTTACCACGCCGAACACCTTGCCGACAAATTGCGCATATAGCAATGTTCTCCTCCTTGGCGCTAACAGAAAAGAAGTCCCAAACTGGGGAGGAGAACTTTCTGGCACTGCTGGATGTGCCACTTTCAACACCAGATGAACTTGAGGGGGTCCTTGAAAATATGTGACCCTGTCCACCTACACTGTGACTTTTACTACCACTTCCTACTGAGGTGGTTGAGCTGGATGTAGGTCCCTGCCGGGCCTTGGAAAATATGGCAGCTGGAGGTAGTGGTGGTGTAACCTGTGTTGGTGAGATCAGTGCTGCATCCCGCTCAGTAGCAGCCTTTCTGGATAGGGTTAGAATGTCGGTCTCCAATCCCTTTGGGGCGGGAGTAATGTGCGTGATGACTGGCTCGTCTTCATCAACATCATCACCCCCCTCTTCTACATCTACCTCCATAACTCTAAGTTTTTCTGGGACCTTCCTTTTCAGAAGCAATGTCTTGTGGCGTACTTCACTCTCAGACCGAGCTGGTGGGACCCAAGTGTCATCACGATCATCAGAAGCGGGGCTTGAAGAAGAAGATGATGGACTAAGCCTCCTTTTCCTTGCTGGTGGTCTGGAAGACAATAGATGTTCTGAAACAGTGGTTTGACTTCGCTCCGCTTTGTCTGCAGGAAGCTCGATTTCCTGAAATGCCCCTACGTCAGGAGCAACAACTACTATGGTGGGCTGTTGTGGCGGCTGCTGCTGTTCTGGTTGCGGCGGCTGCTGCTGCTGTTCTGGTTGCGGCGGCTGCTGCTGCTGGTCTGGTTGCGGCGGCTGCTGCTGCTGGTCTGGTTGCGGCGGCTGCTGCTGCTGTTCTGGTTGCGGCGGCTGCTGCTGCTGTTCTGGTTGCGCCGGCTGCTGCTGCTGTTCTGGTTGCGCCGGCTGCTGCTGCTGTTCTGGTTGCGCCGGCTGCTGCTGCTGTTCTGGTTGCGCCGGCTGCTGCTGCTGTTCTGGTTGCGCCGGCTGCTGCTGTTCTTGTTGCGGCGGCTGCACACTGATCTGCTGAGTTTGCGCCTGCGTTGAACTTGATTGTGTACTACTTTGCGGTAATGACATTTCTTCAACATCGCTGCCCGTTAGTAGACTGGCTACCTCTGCGACAGTAAAGCCCTTGGGCCTAGGTTGGTGGGGTTGCTGGACCGCTGTGCTGCTCCCAGCTTGGTTCCCGGACAACGCTTTGGTGCCAAAAAAAACCTTGGCCGGCACACCACCAGTCGTGGTTAATGGCACTTCCTTTTTCTGTTCCTTCTTCTCACCAGCAACTTTCTTGGTACTGGACCTGGTACCTTTCTTTGGGGCCATCTTATTCCGACGTCAGGCAGGAGGCAGATGCACAACAAGTTCTGGTCACACGTGGGCGTGATGCGCAGCAGGACTTCTGTCTGGCTGGCAGTACAACGGGTAGCCAGGTGATGCCGATGACACCTCCTACTCTGTCTTTTGTGCACCTAAAAGCAAAGAAGACAGGAGAAGAACATCAGTGAAATGTTGCATTTGTTTTTGTGGTTCAGTTACTTAGTACTGTACTAGTGCAAACAAAAGATAGTCTAGCCATTTATGAATTTTTTTTAACTAGAGCTATGTTATACTACTAGTACTGTGTACAGCCACACTACACTCTCAGGAAGGTGATGTCTAAAAATTCAACAGATCACACAGAAAACAGTAGATTACTAAAGCTGTGGCTACCTGCTCTGGTAGCAGTGGATGAAAGCAGGCCTGTTGCCAGACAAGGCCAGGCAAGCTTGCAGGCCTAGGCCTCAAAATGGCCACCAGCCACATGGCGAGCCCCAACAACATCAGCAAGGCCACCCCAAAATACACACTTCCCCAACTCAATCCAATGCCATCCATGCCCAAAATGATGTCTAAAATCAACAGAACACACAGAAAACAGTAGATTACTAAAGCTGTGGCTACCTGCTCTGGTAGCAGTGGATGAAAGCAGGCCTGTTGGCAGACAAGGCCAGGCAAGCTTGCAGGCCTAGGCCTCAAAATGGCCACCAGCCACATGGCGAGCCCCAACAACATCAGCAAGGCCACCCCAAAATACACACTTCCCCAACTCAATCCAATGCCATCCATGCCCAAAATGATGTCTAAAATCAACAGAACACACAGAAAACAGTAGATTACTAAAGCTGTGGCTACCTGCTCTGGTAGCAGTGGATGAAAGCAGGCCTGTTGGCAGACAAGGCCAGGCAAGCTTGCAGGCCTAGGCCTCAAAATGGCCACCAGCCACATGGTCAGGCACAACAACATCAGCAAGGCCACCCCAAAATACACACTTCCCCAACTCAATCCAATGCCATCCATGCCCAAAATGATGTCTAAAATCAACAGAACACACAGAAAACAGTAGATTACTAAAGCTGTGGCTACCTGCTCTGGTAGCAGTGGATGAAAGCAGGCCTGCTGGCAGACAAGGTGTGAGAAGTTGGCCTGGTATATGCTGTTCACTAGTTCTAGTGACCACCTTGTACCATGCCAAGCAACCCTTATGGTGTGGTTGTAAGTCAACCTTTTTGGACTAGCTGCCCTAGTGGTAGCGTAGGCTAAGCAGTCTTTGAGGCTAAACTCGTGAAGCGTGTTAAGCAAGCTGTTTTACCAATAGTAACCCCCTTTTATACCAATGAAAGGACACCACACAGATATATATTCAAAATATATATGTATTTATTTCTCAAAGTAACCCCTAGTCTCTTTATGAGCACAGGAGCACAAATCGTCAAACAAGATTATCACAGAATACACAGAAGTTGCACTTTATATGGATAGGCCCTGGTGGCCACTCGAACCATATACTAAAATAGTGGTATAAGTACCACGAACAGAAAAGGGAAAAGGCCTAGGGCCTCTAGAATCGCTGGGCCTACAAGGAGCTAACGTCAGTTAGTGACCAGGAGGTCCACGGGTGGCGTGTGCAGAGCAAATAGTCACACGCGTGCTCCCATAGGTTTCAATGGGTGCGTAAAAAGTACAAAGTTACTGCAAAAGGAATCTTCCGGATGACCTAGGAACTTAAGATTTGGAACACAGGCACTAGAGATGTAATACTACACTTGGGCACAGGTGTGCCAGCTTTACCTCACCCACAGGAAGCGGGTGCATAGGCCTCGAAGTGCGTCGGGTTTCTTCTATCTGTTCCGTGGGGCCTGTAGACAAAAGTGCTGCAGGCGGTCGGTCGGGAAGAGATGCAGTGGATCCAAGAGTGGATCGGAGATGTTGAAGACCTGTAAGCAGAGGGGACAGTGTTCACAGTCACTAGCCAGTGACCAGCGTGGCACCAGGTGGGTACCAGGCGATGTCGGGTGCAAACAGGTGATGAGGGGTAGCTTGTCTCCGCAGCCACGTGGTCCCTGAAGGTCGACGACGTCCAGGAGTCGGCTCACGAGCTGTCCCACGCAGGCTCTCGCTGTCGGCGGTGTCGGCGACTTGATCGAAGCAAACAAGCCTTGGCAAAAGCAATTGCAGGAGGATTCGGAAATCAGCTGTTGGTTCTGACCAGCAAGGTCAGAGGGATTGCTCCTTTGGAGGGGAGCAAGGGCCAGTCTGGAGCAACCAGACCAGCGGTGTTTGTCGTAGATTTCGTCGCCAAGATGGCCACTAGCCAGCGGGCCAGCAACCGGTTAGGCGCGTCGAGTGGCAAAATGCAGAAGGGCCCCACGCAGATCGTGGAGATGCTGGAGGGCTCACCTTTGGTGCAGATGCTGCTCGAGGGTTGGGCTTCTCAGGACCCAAAGCACAACTTGGAGGGAGCCTCGGTGGTTGCACTGGTCAGCTTGTCGTAGTCGTTTCAAGATGGCTGGCTCCACGTGTCTCGGTGCCTCCACGGGTCTCCTCTTTGCAGGGACTGTGGATCGGGCGGTGAGAGGTCTGGAGGTCCAGGTCTTGTCAGTCTCTGGGCTCGGGCTCCGGCGGGAGGCGGCGGCAAAGCAGACGGTGATTCGCTGGATGGTGCTTGCGTTAGCAAGGTGGTCACTCCCTGACCACAGGGGAGATTTTCTTCAGTCTTCTGTGCAGCAGAATGTCGAAGTTCCCGTCTTCTTCTTAGTTTCAAGTTGATTCCAGGATGTCTGAAGTCTTAGGACACAGCTCCTACCTTTATTCGGATTCTAGGGGCCGGACTACCTGCTAGGTCCCTCCCTATGGGTGGGACCAGGAAGGGGGGTGGTTACACCCCCAATCCTTTGTCCAGCTCGCCCCAGGCCCGGGACTGGTGTGCCCCAGGACCGGTTTGAACTGGCATATGCACCGAGGCTCCTTGTGAGCCACAGGCATGTCTGGTTTCTTTCAAGCCCTACCTGACCAATACACAAAATCCTGTCTGGGGTGGTGCATGCACCTCCCCTGGCAGGAAACCCTTTGTCCACACCTCCCAAGCTGGAAGGACTCCCAGCAGCAGGAGGGCAGACTTGTGTCTGTGGTGGCAGCATCCATTTTGTGGAGCTGAGGCTATGTCTGATTTTACCCGGGTTTCAGGTACTGTACATGTCGTGTCCCTCTAGAAGGGTGGAATGCTAACCCCGTCGCCAGAATTGGCGAGGGGTTAGTATTCCAATTCGTATGACACCTTACTCGACATGTTTTGATAAAGCCAAACCAAAGATAGCATTTAACCGCGAGGTTCATAATGCACTTAAGAGTATATGGTATGACGATATCTGGAAACAGTAGAAGGAAGTTGTTCCGACCACTGCAGACAGGCTCAGCTCATGCCAGAGCACCATCTCACATGGAACCAAGCACTCTGCCTTCAGGATTGTTAAGGCCTGCCATAGGAGTGACTTATAGGTTACCAGGTGTCCCATTTAAGGTTAGGTATAGGTATACTACACCTAAGTAAGAGGTGATTACACCAACTTACCCCAGCTGAGTGATCAGCCAGTTGTGTCAGATTGTTAGGCCAAGCCTGGGGTGGCATAATACATGCTGCAGCCCCTGGCAGGCCTTGGGTACACCAATGCCCTGGGTACCTAGTGTACACTGGTACAGGGGCTGACAGGGTGATCCAACCAATTGGGTATGTACCTAGGGTACATGGAGTCCATTTTACAGAGAGAGCAGATAGCCTGAGAGCCTGAATGGCAGGATCTCAGGCCAACTAAGTCGAAAAACCAGCTAGACACTAGGCAAAAATTTGGGGGTAACCATAGTCAGATATCCACCTTCCTACACAACCCCCCCCCAAACGAAGGGAGATAAGGCTGACCTTGACCAGGTAAGCCTATATTGCCCAAGTGGCCATATAAGGAGGAACCAGCACTGGCATGGTTACCCCCTGTCTCATGGTCCACTAAGCAATCCCTCACCCTAAGGGTATCAGAGGGTCTCCACCATAGGGAATCTCTACCTGTGGTGTGTCTTGGCAAAGTAAAAGGCTGGTGTTGAGATGGAGTACTGAAGTGAGTGTCCTCAAAGTGAGGCCTCAGCTTCCTCCAATCATCCTCCACCATGGATGCCTTTCTTTCTTTAACTGAGTTGCACTGTGCTCTCAGGGTCAGCCTCTGGCTACCTAAAGCTGGAGGCTGGGTCCCTTTTGTGGGCTTACTGGAGGGACAGGTCAGGTTTGGGGCCCTAAGGTCCCATGTTTGCCTGTGCCCAACAGAATCCCCCTGGGGGAGGTCCCTAACTACCTGTAAAGGAGATCCCTCAGGAATGTTTTTACCCATCACCTGACTAGGGCTACTAGCCAGGCAATCCTCATTCTTTTGATGGGGGGGTTCTTGTGGACAGGGGCCCTCTGGGGGTCCACTGGCCTCCCTGACCTCTGCAGCCCTGGGCTGACTGAGGCAGGGTAGAGAGAGGCAGGCTACCTGCACCAGACTGGATCCCACCTTGGAAGGGGCCACTGACATCAGAGGCTCTGCCAGGCCAGGCCTGGCTACCTCTGGGGCAGTTCCTTCACAAGGGGTGAGGTCAGATCCCTGAGGAGGCTGACCTTTTCCTAATGTCTGGGGAGAGGGAGACTTTTCTTCCTCCCCACTACTCTCAGTTTGTGTGGAGTGATCCATTGTTTCAGGCTTCACTACACCTATGTCAGTCTGAGTATAGGCTGAGACCATTACAGCCTTGCCAACCTTTTCAGGGGGGCACTCAGTTTGTGTTTGAGCTGTGACTGTCACAGCTCTGCCAGTCCCTACAGGGAAGTCTGTCTGTGCCTGGGCTGTGGCTACCACTGCCCTTCCAACCTTTTCAGGGAGGAAATCTATTTGGACAGGGGTTGTGAATGGCACAACCCCCCTACCCTTTTGTGAAAGGCCTACCATTTTAGAATGGGTGTCTTGTTCAACTCCAGCCCAAGCTGAGAGTTCTAAGTCATTCCCCAGTAAGCAGTCTACAGGCAAGGTTGGGGACACTGCTACCCTTTTAGGGCCAGTGACCCCTCCCCAGCTGAGACATACCTCTGCCATGGGATGACTGTTCTGTTTGCCATCAATGTTAGTCACCTGGTAGGAGAAACCGGGCAAAAGCTGCTCAGAGGGAACTAGCCAATGGGCCACCATTGTGATGCTAGCCCCAGTGTCTCTGTAGGCCTCAGCTTTTGTACCATTGATGTAGGGCTCCTGTCTGTACCTACCCAAAGTGTTGGGACAGGCAGTGAAGTTGGCAAACCCCATGCCACCATCACAGACAAGAGTGGTTGCTGTAGGGGAATTGGCTAAGCCAGGGTCCCCCTGTGTTCCCCAAGTAAACCCACCCAGATTTCTGGGGGCACTCCCACCACCTGGGGGATTACTGCTGACAGTAATAGGTGGTGTGACAGGAGTAATTGGAGGAACAGTTTTGTTTTTAGCCCTTGGGCAACCGCTGTCAGTTTTCCAATGCCCAGGAGTTTTACACTCATGGCAGTAGGGCTTTTTAGCTGTGGTAGAGGAGGGAGCTTGGGACCCACCACCCTGTGTGGAGTTTTGGGGCCCTGAGGAAGGTTTCTCTTTTTCTTTATCCCCACCCTTCTCTTGAGGCTTGGTGGTATCTTTCTTTTGGTCACCACCCTGGTTTTTAGGCCTGATCCTGGTCCTGACCCATTTATCTGCCCTCTTTCCCAATTCTTGGGGAGAGGTCAAATCTGAGTCTACCAGGTGTTGATGGAGAAGCTGGTTTTGACAATTACTTAAAATCTGCTCTCTCATCATCAAATTGTACAATCCTGTATAATCAGACACCTTACTTCCCAGCAACCAACCCTCCAAAGCCTTAGTGGCACATTCCACATATTCAGACCAGTCCTGAGTCTGTGTCTTCTGGGTGTCTCTGAACATTAACCTGTACTGTTCAGTGGTTAAGCCTAACCCATCAACTAGGACACTCTTCAGGACTCTGTAATTTCTGACATCCTCTTCTCTAACAGTGAGGAGTCTATCTCTGCCTCTCCCCTCAAAGGAGAGCCATAAGATTGCTGCCCACTGGTCTTCAGGAACCTGCTGCACTTTGCAGGCTCTCTCAAGAGCAGTCATCCATTTGTGGATGTCATCCCCACTTTTGTAGGGGGGCACAATCTTGGACAGGTTCCTATTGTCAAAGACCCTATCTTTGTCCCTAGGGACATTGCTGCCACCAGTGGGTATAGACCCACTCTCTCTATGCTGCCTAGCCTTGCTCAGTTTTTCTTCCATCAGGGCTACTTCTAGCTCCTGCTTCCTGATCCTCAGCTGGGCTTCCTGCATTCTGGCCTCATGTTCCCTCCTCTGAGGGGTGGTCAGTCTCCTTCTGGAGTGACCTTGAGAGCCTCTAGAGCCATGGGAAGCATTGGAGTCACCTGAGCGATTCCTTTGCCTTCCAAGCCCTGTGTTAAGTCCACTGGGGAGATCCAATGGGGTGAACCCACTGTCAGTCCCCAATAGCCTTAGTTTAGCTGGGCCAAGTATAACACTTGGCACTGGGCTAGTTCTCCCTTCATCCCCACTCACATCTGTATCCCCATCACTTTCTTCCTCTGTGGTAGGCATCCCATCTAAGGGGTGACTATTGGGAAGGGGTACTTCAGTGGCATCTTCAGAAGGGGGGCCTCCTGTTCCTGTCCCTAAGGGGGCTAACTGGGAAGCTTTCTTGAGTGCTCTCTGATTCTCATCATTCTGTAAGAGCTCTCTGAGCTCAGCAGAGTTTGGGTTCTTGGGCTGTTTAAGGCCTCTAAGAGTTGCCAAATGCCTGAGCTCATTCTGATTAAGGGTAGCAAAGCTGGATGGTGCCCTCTGGGGGTCACTCTCAACAGAGATGGGTACAGTGGACCCCTCTGCCCCGGCCATTGCTCTTAAGTGTGGGTGGATGTGTTGCAATCTACCTACACTTGGGTTTACCTACTAAACCTATCTAGTAGTTGTAGTCAGGGTGTGCTACTCCCTTTGCTCTACAACAACTAAGTTCAGTAGAACTTAAGTATATCTAATCTTGTTTTATATGTACCTACAGGTACCTATGTGATCTTTCAATTGGTAACCAAGAGATTACAATGGTAAAACACAGCAAGCTCAAATCCAACCGCTGCTCACCAATGTGAGAAGTTGGCCTGGTATATGCTGTTCACTAGTTCTAGTGACCACCTTGTACCATGCCAAGCAACCCTTATGGTGTGGTTGTAAGTCAACCTTTTTGGACTAGCTGCCCTAGTGGTAGCGTAGGCTAAGCAGTCTTTGAGGCTAAACTCGTGAAGCGTGTTAAGCAAGCTGTTTTACCAATAGTAACCCCCTTTTATACCAATGAAAGGACACCACACAGATATATATTCAAAATATATATGTATTTATTTCTCAAAGTAACCCCTAGTCTCTTTATGAGCACAGGAGCACAAATCGTCAAACAAGATTATCACAGAATACACAGAAGTTGCACTTTATATGGATAGGCCCTGGTGGCCACTCGAACCATATACTAAAATAGTGGTATAAGTACCACGAACAGAAAAGGGAAAAGGCCTAGGGCCTCTAGAATCGCTGGGCCTACAAGGAGCTAACGTCAGTTAGTGACCAGGAGGTCCACGGGTGGCGTGTGCAGAGCAAATAGTCACACGCGTGCTCCCATAGGTTTCAATGGGTGCGTAAAAAGTACAAAGTTACTGCAAAAGGAATCTTCCGGATGACCTAGGAACTTAAGATTTGGAACACAGGCACTAGAGATGTAATACTACACTTGGGCACAGGTGTGCCAGCTTTACCTCACCCACAGGAAGCGGGTGCATAGGCCTCGAAGTGCGTCGGGTTTCTTCTATCTGTTCCGTGGGGCCTGTAGACAAAAGTGCTGCAGGCGGTCGGTCGGGAAGAGATGCAGTGGATCCAAGAGTGGATCGGAGATGTTGAAGACCTGTAAGCAGAGGGGACAGTGTTCACAGTCACTAGCCAGTGACCAGCGTGGCACCAGGTGGGTACCAGGCGATGTCGGGTGCAAACAGGTGATGAGGGGTAGCTTGTCTCCGCAGCCACGTGGTCCCTGAAGGTCGACGACGTCCAGGAGTCGGCTCACGAGCTGTCCCACGCAGGCTCTCGCTGTCGGCGGTGTCGGCGACTTGATCGAAGCAAACAAGCCTTGGCAAAAGCAATTGCAGGAGGATTCGGAAATCAGCTGTTGGTTCTGACCAGCAAGGTCAGAGGGATTGCTCCTTTGGAGGGGAGCAAGGGCCAGTCTGGAGCAACCAGACCAGCGGTGTTTGTCGTAGATTTCGTCGCCAAGATGGCCACTAGCCAGCGGGCCAGCAACCGGTTAGGCGCGTCGAGTGGCAAAATGCAGAAGGGCCCCACGCAGATCGTGGAGATGCTGGAGGGCTCACCTTTGGTGCAGATGCTGCTCGAGGGTTGGGCTTCTCAGGACCCAAAGCACAACTTGGAGGGAGCCTCGGTGGTTGCACTGGTCAGCTTGTCGTAGTCGTTTCAAGATGGCTGGCTCCACGTGTCTCGGTGCCTCCACGGGTCTCCTCTTTGCAGGGACTGTGGATCGGGCGGTGAGAGGTCTGGAGGTCCAGGTCTTGTCAGTCTCTGGGCTCGGGCTCCGGCGGGAGGCGGCGGCAAAGCAGACGGTGATTCGCTGGATGGTGCTTGCGTTAGCAAGGTGGTCACTCCCTGACCACAGGGGAGATTTTCTTCAGTCTTCTGTGCAGCAGAATGTCGAAGTTCCCGTCTTCTTCTTAGTTTCAAGTTGATTCCAGGATGTCTGAAGTCTTAGGACACAGCTCCTACCTTTATTCGGATTCTAGGGGCCGGACTACCTGCTAGGTCCCTCCCTATGGGTGGGACCAGGAAGGGGGGTGGTTACACCCCCAATCCTTTGTCCAGCTCGCCCCAGGCCCGGGACTGGTGTGCCCCAGGACCGGTTTGAACTGGCATATGCACCGAGGCTCCTTGTGAGCCACAGGCATGTCTGGTTTCTTTCAAGCCCTACCTGACCAATACACAAAATCCTGTCTGGGGTGGTGCATGCACCTCCCCTGGCAGGAAACCCTTTGTCCACACCTCCCAAGCTGGAAGGACTCCCAGCAGCAGGAGGGCAGACTTGTGTCTGTGGTGGCAGCATCCATTTTGTGGAGCTGAGGCTATGTCTGATTTTACCCGGGTTTCAGGTACTGTACATGTCGTGTCCCTCTAGAAGGGTGGAATGCTAACCCCGTCGCCAGAATTGGCGAGGGGTTAGTATTCCAATTCGTATGACACCTTACTCGACATGTTTTGATAAAGCCAAACCAAAGATAGCATTTAACCGCGAGGTTCATAATGCACTTAAGAGTATATGGTATGACGATATCTGGAAACAGTAGAAGGAAGTTGTTCCGACCACTGCAGACAGGCTCAGCTCATGCCAGAGCACCATCTCACATGGAACCAAGCACTCTGCCTTCAGGATTGTTAAGGCCTGCCATAGGAGTGACTTATAGGTTACCAGGTGTCCCATTTAAGGTTAGGTATAGGTATACTACACCTAAGTAAGAGGTGATTACACCAACTTACCCCAGCTGAGTGATCAGCCAGTTGTGTCAGATTGTTAGGCCAAGCCTGGGGTGGCATAATACATGCTGCAGCCCCTGGCAGGCCTTGGGTACACCAATGCCCTGGGTACCTAGTGTACACTGGTACAGGGGCTGACAGGGTGATCCAACCAATTGGGTATGTACCTAGGGTACATGGAGTCCATTTTACAGAGAGAGCAGATAGCCTGAGAGCCTGAATGGCAGGATCTCAGGCCAACTAAGTCGAAAAACCAGCTAGACACTAGGCAAAAATTTGGGGGTAACCATAGTCAGATATCCACCTTCCTACACAAGGCCAGGCAAGCTTGCAGGCCTAGGCCTCAAAATGGCCACCAGCCACATGGAGAGCCCCAACAACATCAGCAAGGCCACCCCAAAATACACACTACCCCAACTCAATCCAATGCCATCCATGCCCAAAATGATGTCTAAAATCAACAGAACACACAGAAAACAGTAGATTACTAAAGCTGTGGCTACCTGCTCTGGTAGCAGTGGATGAAAGCAGGCCTGTTGGCAGACAAGGCCAGGCAAGCTTGCAGGCCTAGGCCTCAAAATGGCCACCAGCCACATGGTCAGGCACAACAACATCAGCAAGGCCACCCCAAAATACACACTTCCCCAACTCAATCCAATGCCATCCATGCCCAAAATGTTGTCTAAAATCAACAGAACACACAGAAAACAGTAGATTACTAAAGCTGTGGCTACCTGCTCTGGTAGCAGTGGATGAAAGCAGGCCTGCTGGCAGACAAGGCCAGGCAAGCTTGCAGGCCTAGGCCTCAAAATGGCCACCAGCCACATGGAGAGCCCCAACAACATCAGCAAGGCCACCCCAAAATACACACTTCCCCAACTCAATCCAATGCCATCCATGCCCAAAATGATGTCTAAAATCAACAGAACACACAGAAAACAGTAGATTACTAAAGCTGTGGCTACCTGCTCTGGTAGCAGTGGATGAAAGCAGGCCTGTTGGCAGACAAGGCCAGGCAAGCTTGCAGGCCTAGGCCTCAAAATGGCCACCAGCCACATGGCGAGCCCCAACAACATCAGCAAGGCCACCCCAAAATACACACTTCCCCAACTCAATCCAATGCCATCCATGCCCAAAATGATGTCTAAAATCAACAGAACACACAGAAAACAGTAGATTACTAAAGCTGTGGCTACCTGCTCTGGTAGCAGTGGATGAAAGCAGGCCTGTTGGCAGACAAGGCCAGGCAAGCTTGCAGGCCTAGGCCTCAAAATGGCCACCAGCCACATGGCGAGCCTCAACAACATCAGCAAGGCCACCCCAAAATACACACTTCCCCAACTCAATCCAATGCCATCCATGCCCAAAATGATGTCTAAAATCAACAGAACACACAGAAAACAGTAGATTACTAAAGCTGTGGCTACCTGCTCTGGTAGCAGTGGATGAAAGCAGGCCTGTTGGCAGACAAGGCCAGGCAAGCTTGCAGGCCTAGGCCTCAAAATGGCCACCAGCCACATGGTCAGGCACAACAACATCAGCAAGGCCACCCCAAAATACACACTTCCCCAACTCAATCCAATGCCATCCATGCCCAAAATGATGTCTAAAATCAACAGAACACACAGAAAACAGTAGATTACTAAAGCTGTGGCTACCTGCTCTGGTAGCAGTGGATGAAAGCAGGCCTGCTGGCAGACAAGGCCAGGCAAGCTTGCAGGCCTAGGCCTCAAAATGGCCACCAGCCACATGGAGAGCCCCAACAACATCAGCAAGGCCACCCCAAAATACACACTTCCCCAACTCAATCCAATGCCATCCATGCCCAAAATGATGTCTAAAATCAACAGAACACACAGAAAACAGTAGATTACTAAAGCTGTGGCTACCTGCTCTGGTAGCAGTGGATGAAAGCAGGCCTGTTGGCAGACAAGGCCAGGCAAGCTTGCAGGCCTAGGCCTCAAAATGGCCACCAGCCACATGGCGAGCCCCAACAACATCAGCAAGGCCAACCCCAAAATACACACTTCCCCAACTCGATCCAATGCCATCCATGCCCAAAATGATGTCTAAAATCAACAGAACACACAGAAAACAGTAGATTACTAAAGCTGTGGCTACCTGCTCTGGTAGCAGTGGATGAAAGCAGGCCTGTTGGCAGACAAGGCCAGGCAAGCTTGCAGGCCTAGGCCTCAAAATGGCCACCAGCCACATGGCGAGCCCCAACAACATCAGCAAGGCCACCCCAAAATACACACTTCCCCAACTCAATCCAATGCCATCCATGCCCAAAATGATGTCTAAAATCAACAGAGCACACAGAAAACAGTAGATTACTAAAGCTGTGGCTACCTGCTCTGGTAGCAGTGGATGAAAGCAGGCCTGCTGGCAGACAAGGCCAGGCAAGCTTGCAGGCCTAGGCCTCAAAATGGCCACCAGCCACATGTCCAGGCCCAACAACATCAGCAAGGCCACCCCAAAAAACACACTTCCCCAACTCAATCCAATGCCATCCATGCCCTAAATGTGATTGAAAATGAAATATATTCAAAAAACAAAAGGAACAGTTGCTTCATCATGCACACACACACCCATGAGGCCATGCCCATGGCTAGCTCGGGCCTACTACTACAACCCACAAAATTAAAATAAATTAAAAAAAACAAAAAGGAATGATGATAATTAATTATCAAAAATAAATTGTAGTTACACAACAACTGCAATGCCCACAATCAAACACAACAACCACTTACTTGTAAAATATCCTATTCCAAAAATCCTGAAATCCAATTGCAATGATGCAGCAGACAAAAAGAGAGATCTTTCCAGCTCCAAATCAAAAGGCAGAATGAGCAGGAGATGGACAAAGCACTGGGAGGAGCCTGCTGGACAGGAACAGGAAGTTGGAGAATCTGTGTCACTTCCTCCCTCTCTCCACTTTGTAAAAAAAAAATGACTCCTGGAGTCCTTGCACAAAAAAGGAAAGCCAAATGTGAATGTAAGGAGTTCTTTTCATCCAAAATCATTATTTGCAGATGGTTTCATGCTGCTAGAGCCGATATTCCTCTCCAAATTGTAAATTTTACGTTGTTGAGTTCTCCAGCTTCACATTACTTCCGCCGGCGTGTCGAAAACGATATGATCGCGTTCTCTTCTTTGTCCCTGTCGCGTTGGATATGACGTGTTCGCGGTCTCTTTCTCCTGTTCGCGTTCGATTTCATGTGCCCGCGTCCTCATTCTCTGGCTCGCGATGTAGAATGACATGTTCGAGATCTCAATCTTCTCATACTCGCGCGGTGCATGATCGCGAGAAGAAAGACCTGATCGCGCGACAAATGACGTGATCGCGTGAAAAATGACTTGAATGCGGCCGCGAACTCTCGCGAGACAGCGCAAAATGGCTACCAAAATCCAACATCTCGTGGAGAACGCGACCGGGTCAAGAAAACTTGTCGGAGAACGCAGGGATTCAGGTAAGGCGATCGCGCGCGCGCGAGAATGTATTGTTTTACAGCGCGAGCAAGAAAAAAATTATCGCAAAGCTGCGGAATGCGGATATTTTGACATTTCCGCGCTCTCCGCGGAACGCGGAAATGCCAAATTATCGCAAATTCCGCGAACGGAACGGAATTTTGGCCCAGGCCTAATCTTAGGTGGATTTTTCACCGAAAAATGTCCTCTCTCATCCGGTTCCTGACTGGACTCAGTGGCCTCAACCAAGGAGTGTGGTACTGCACTCTCTGCTTGAGGGATTGTCAACGCACCCTCGGAATGAATGTGTTGTGAAAACTGATTTTCCTGAAATGGATCACTGACATAATATCGACTACCAAAATATAGACCTACCAAAATATCGATGACAAAATATAGAATGCAAAAATATCGAATTCCTATCTACAAACAGGTAAGTACAAAAATATCGAATCAAAAATATCGTTGTAAAAAATATAGTTAGTCAAAATATCGAATTTTTTTAAATGTCTTAAAAGTAATGTAAAAATAATAAAATAATAAATATAATTAACTAAAACATATTTAAAAATACTTAAATAACCTTAAAAATAATAAATAATTAATGAAAGTAAAAAAAAACTAAACTTACATTTTTATTTTTTAATAGATATATATTAACGTAATATTATTAAAAAATAATCAATATTTTTACCGTAGGATAGCGGCAGGGTAAAATGTACCATTACCACTCCAGTGAGTGCAACAGTAGGGAAAGTGTCAGATAGCGTAGGGGTAAAAATACTATTCCCACTCCAAAGAGTGTCCCAGTAGGGAAAGCGTTGGATAGCATAGGGGTAAAAATTACTATTCCCACTCCAGAGAGTGCAACAGTAGGGAAAGCGTTGGATAGCGGGAAGGTAAAATGTACTATTACCACCCCAATGAGTGCAACAGTAGGGAAAACGTCAGATAGCATAGGGGTAAAAATTACTATTCCCACTCCAAAGAGTGCAACAGTAGGGAAAGCGTTGGATAGCGGGAGGGTAAAATTTACTATTCCCACTCCAGTGAGAGCAACAATAGGGAAAGCGTTGGATAGCGTATGGGTAAAAATTACTATTCTCACTCCAAAGAGTGCAACAGTAAGGATAGCGTTGGATAGCGTAGGGGTAAAAATTACTATTCCCACTCCAAAGAGTGCAACAGTAGGGAAAGCGTTGGATAGCGGGAGGGTAAAATTTACTATTCCCACTCCAGTGAGTGCAACAATAGGGAAAACGTTGGATAGCGTAGGGGTAAAAATTACTATTCCCACTCCAAAGAGTGCAACAGTAGGGAAAGCGTTGGATAGCGGGAGAGTAAAATTTACTATTCCCACTCCAGTGAGTGCAACAATAGGGAAAGCGTTGGATAGCGTATGGGTAAAAATTACCATTCTCACTCCAAAGAGTGCAACAGTAAGGATAGCGTTGGATAGCGTAGGGGTAAAAATTACTATTCCCACTCCAAAGAGTGCAACAGTAGGGAAAACGTTGGATAGCAGGAGGGTAAAATTTACAATTCCCACTCCAGTGAGTGCAACAATAAAGAAAACGCTGGATAGCGTAGGGGTAAAAATTACTATTCTCACTCCAAAGAGTGCAACAGTAGGGAAAGCGTTGGATAGAGTAGGGGTCAAAATTACTATTCCCACTCCAGTGAGCGCAACAATAGGGAAAGCGTTGGATAGCGTATGGGTAAAAATTACTATTCCCACTCCAAAGAGTGCAACAGTAAAGATAGCGTTGGATAGCGTAGGGGTAAAAATTACTATTCCCACTCCAGAGAGTGCAACAGTAGGGAAAGCGTTGGATAGCGGAGGGCAAAATTTACTATTCCCACTCCAGAGAGTACAACAGTAGGGAAAGCGTTGGATAGCGTAGGGGTAAAAATTACTATTCCCACTCCAAAGAGTGCAACAGTAGGGAAAGCGTTGGATAGAGTAGGGGTAAGAATTACTATTCCCAATCCAATGAGTGCAGTAGTAGGGAAAATAATAATTTAATATTTTTTTTTAATAATTTAATTATTAATACCAATACAAAAATTATTAAAATTAATTACCAATCACAAAATATTTAATAATCAATTAATTATAAATACCAATAAATATAGTTTTTTTTAATTAATTACCGATTAATAATTAATTAACAACCAATTAATTTTCAATACCAAAAATGAATAAATACAAATAATACCAATTAATAATTAATTAATAGTAAATGAATTATCAATATACAAAAATAATGTCAATAATTAATTATTTACAATAAAATTACTACCCACCATATTCCCCTATAAACCCACAACCCACTACAAATAATAAATTAAAACAATTAACATAATTATCAATTAAACAAGTAATACAAATTAATTACCAATTAATACAAAATAATTACCAATTAATAATTAGGCAACAACCAATTCATTTTTAATACCAAAAATTGATAAATAATAAAAAATACCAATTATTAATTAATAAACAGTAAATTAATTATCAATACACAAAAATATTTTCAGTAATTAATTAATTACAATTAAATTACTACCCACCATATTCCCCAATAAACCCACAACCCACTACAAATTATAAATTAATACAATTAGCATAGTTATCAATTAAACAATTAATACAAAATAATTACCAATTAATACAAATTAATTACCAATTAATAATTAATCAACAACCAATTAATTTTCAATACCAAAAATTGATAAATATTAAAAAAATACCAATTAATAATTAATTAACAGTAAATCAATTATCAATACACAAAAATATTTTCAATAATTAATTAGTTACAAATAAATTACTTCCCACCATATGCCCCAATAAACCTACAACCCACTACAAATTATTAATTAATACAATTAGCATAATTATCAATAAATAATTTAATAACATTTAATTACCAATTAATAATTAATTAATTATCAATACCAATCAATAAAAATAAATATTTACTTAATTACTATTAAATTACTTCCCACCCTATTCCCCTATAAACCCACAACCCGCTACGGAATTAAATTACGCAAAAATTTAATAACATAAAATTCATTACTTTAAAAAAATTAAACATACTATACAAAAAATAATATACACTTTTAACACATATACTAACATGCAAAACACTGTAAAAAAATCGATATTAATAAAAATTCGATATTTTTTAATGCCTATATTATGTACTTCGATATTACTTACCTGCAATTCGATATTCTTAACAACTATATTATGTCCATTCGATATTATGTCCATTCTATATTTTAGACTCAATATTATGTCCATTCGATATTTTTTTTTCGATATTAAGACTGTGCACCTCCTGGAATAGAGTAAAAACCTAGCTTATGCTAATTTGAAATTGTGTTTACACTGTCTTCCATCTTGAACCACTGTCGTAATACACCGCATGACAATCACAATTGTTGTTTCTCTTTTCTACATTAAGAATTTCGAGTTTCACACAATAAACTGGGAACTTTCCCAGAAGCTTCACCCACAATGTTCCTAATCAAGGACGTCCCAAATGTCCTAGGCTAATGCTGAACAGTCTATCAAACAGCATGCTTGAATAAACCGTGAGAACGACTAAACTCAGGTGCCGATTCCGATCCGTTAAAACCCGGGTACGAACCGTCGGACGGAGCGTTTTCTCCGTCCGACTCGTACCCTGGAAAAACACCATACAAACATGCAAGTACGATTCGTATGGAAACACCATTTCCGTAAGATTCGTAAAAACCACCGACCGACAAAAAAATACCCACAATTCTGATCTGGGACACCGCGGACGTGACTTTCGGACGGAGTCAGGCAGCGTTTCACGAACCAGCAAGTACGATTCGTGCCCACGTCACTCCGCACTGACAATATTTTACGGCAGTCAAAAACTGCCGGGAAATCAGGACGACGCGCAGAAGGAGCACCTGTATGCGACGGACAGCCATGGACCCCAACCTACGTGTCATCCAGGCCCTCATAGCAGTCGACCTGGTGTACAGGAACCAACGCAGACGCCGCAGAAGGTCAGAACAACACCCAGGGGCAAAGGGGGGGGGGCAGGGGCAGGAAACATAACCCCCACCCAAGTTCAAAATCATACATGCCCTGTACATACCTGACCCCCAGGGCCTGGTCACTTCGGGGGTGGGGGCGTGTCCACCAAGGCCTGTGTCCGCCACAACGGAAGTGGACATGGACGCGAACCGTCAACACAACAATTGTGGTACGCACCGTACCCATGCCTTAAGAGCGTGGGTACGGGTCATACCAGGCCCACCCCTACATCACCCCAACAATGGCGGTACGACCCATACCCACGTCCCAAAGGCATTGGTACGGTACGTACCCCTAGGGCACCCCAACAATGGCGGATACGGCCCGTACCCATGCCTTTGGGACGTGGGTACGGGCCGTACCCCCAGCCCCCCCATGTACGCGCATACGAATCGTACTTGCCAGTTTGTACGGGACTTGTACGATTCGTACGTAAAAAAATCCGGATACGATTCGTACGGGGAATATTTTTAACGGATCGGAATCGGCACCTCAATGTACCACTACAATGAGAGAATACTCAAGTACATTCTGTAGTAAAATGCTTCTTCTTGCTTGTTCCTCATTACTGCAAAGTCCGAGTACCGTCCAGTTGTGCAGAATTGTATGAAGGCCATTCTCTAAGGTACTATAAAAGGAAATTCGTCTCACTGTCCCGCAGAACCCCCTATTCCCCACCTTAGAAGGCAAATCTCTGCTGCATCTTATGTAGATCTTTAAATGTTCTTTATACTTTTGAATTGTAAACCTTGCTACTAAACCTTTTGATGGCATATTTCTTGTATTCTGCAAATCATTTCCCTATATACATTTTCAAAACTTTACCTAGTGTTTGTCATTTTTATTAAGAAAGTTGCAATATTGGGGAGGAGCCAAGATGGCGACCGGGACGGCAGCGTAGGCTCCCGGCTCCGTGGACCTCCGCACCCCGCACAGATATCCTGCTCGAGATCCTTAGCCTGCGCTATCTACCCGTGTTGGTGAACACGAGCGGCAACCGGCCGTGTGACCCCGAAGTTTCTGGCAGCGGTACCGCTGGAGAAATGTCCGTCTGAAGTTTGCGGCCTGTGCAGCCCTGGAGCCGGGACCTCGAGTGTACGCCGTGGCCGGGCGGCAGTGCAACAACAGCGGCCTTTGGTGACTGGGTGGGGTCGGACTGCCGGAGTGGTGCGAATGTCGGACTGCGCTTCGCCGTGGTCGCTCCTACCACTCAGCGTAGCTGAACGGGTGCGTGCCCGAGGTGGCACCTCAAAGCCTCTCCGGTGATTGTTTCGCCTTCGCCGGTGAGCTGCCCGGACGCCGCCCGTAATTTGCCCCGATTCTTGCGGGCTGCTCCCGGATTTTCGCGGGCGCTGGTCCGTGGTGGGGACGACTGTGGCCCGTGACCACACACCGGACACCTTGTTTGCCTGCCTCGGAACCCGGTTACCGGTGCCATGGAACCCGAGGCGCTTGTGTTTGAGTCCCGGTCCCGATCTGGGATGGACCTACCCAGCGGCCATTTTGGTATGCCAGAGTCCACCATCCTGTACACTGGGTTGCAGCAGGATTGGGAGGGTGCGACTCTGAGGAGCGTAGCGGAGCGAGCGCCGGGAGCTGCACTGGGGTACGGTGACCTTCTCAGGGCTCTCGGTGCCCTTCATTCCACCTTGATTCAGGGCGCCTGGGTGTTGGGGAGCAAGCTCGATGGAGTGACATTAGCGTTGGAACAGTTGCCGCCTGCCTATTCCCAGGTACACTGGGACTTCTCATACCGCGCACGGGGGGACAGTGTCGTGGCCGCCCCTGTGAATAGTGCACGCCTGGACTCTCCGGACAGTACATTAACGTGCGATCAGCCGGCTGTGGATCTGGTCTGTTCCGGAGGTTTCGGACCTGAGTGGGGGGTGGTGGCCTTGTCCCGTGCGCGGCCTCCGACGACCCAGGCGCCATCCAAGCAACGGTTGCCCGCCCTGGCTGATTCCGCCTTCCTGGGCCTGGTGTGCAGTGTAAATCCTGGCTCGGCACTGGGAAAGACGATCCTCCATGGAACCAACCGCGTCGCTCTTCAGTGCCCTCTACCCTACCTGTGTGTGTCGCTTCCTGAGTTTTATTGGACACTTCTCTCCCTGGTAACATTGGACATGGCACTGGGATGGGGGATATGCATGGGTGGGTTTGCAAAGAGTGGCCAAGGATGAGGCTGACCTTTCAGAGGTGGTCACCTACTAGGCGGGCGGGCTTGGGAGTTGTGTGCTCACACGGCATAACTGTTAGTGTGTTACGTACGTAATGCTTCTTACTTCTTTTTGACAGGGTCGATTTTGTGTTCTTTATTGTATGCTTTATGGGACAATGTATGGTGCGGGAGGGAGGAGCCGGGGGCGTGTTTTGTAGGCCCTCCTCCAGTTTATTAATACTCTCTCTGCCCCCCCGTCTGGTGGGGGCTCTTTTTCCCACTTTTCTTCTCTGTTTCTTCTATATTTCGGGTCTGGTTCCGGGGCGACAGGCACACTGCTGGGGGGAGGGGCCGTACTCATCTGCAGAGGTGCAGGGTGGGGGGTCGGGGGGGGGATTCTTTAGTCTTTCATCTCCTTTTTCTATGGCCTCTTTTTCTTCTCTTATTCTTTCCTGTCTTTTTCTGGGATCAGTATGATAGAACTCCGTTGTTGTTAATCACTGCTGTTTCCGGAGTGCCATAATTTCCGTGGAGTTTCCTGGGTCCTGGGGCGGGGGGTTGCCGACGCAATGGCCGTGTCCTTTCTCTACATCCTGAACTTCCTGCTTCAAGCGCCATTGCTAAGATAGACTGCTGTATATTGTTGACGTTCATCGCTCTGCCTGCCATTTTTCGCTGCTGGGAAACTGTTTGGCACCTGATCCTTCCATCCTTTTTTCATTATAAAATGTAAACCTTTATTATCCTGGTCTCTTACTTGGGCTGTTCAGAGGTTGAGAGTCTGCTAGCGACGAGATTTTGCTCCCCGAGGTACTGACTGTGATAGCCCTGCTTTCTGTTATTCTGACTGTTTAGCGGCCGGCCCCGGGGGTTGTAGGCCCATATGTGTAATTGATTAAAATGTCAATAAAGGTTTTACAAAAAAAAAAAAAAAAAGAAAGTTGCAATATTAAATTTGTAGAAATGTGATAAAACGGGTCCAGATTGGGAGCACTAAAGTCCGTACTGAGACTGCACTGCTCCAAGCTGTTGGCGCGCCAGTATACATGATTTTTCCACATGGGCTTGTATTCTGATAGCGTCATCCAGGTCGTTGTGTGCGGGATTCTAATTTTGGGAGCCCGGCAGGACCATTCTTGTGCCAGTATCATCCAGCGAGCACTTGAATTGTTTAAAGAAAGATATGTTCTGGGTGACGCATTCTGCTCCCGACCGAGCCATTACCTTTGTCCCCTTGATGCCAATGACTACCCAGGGTGTTGGCTCAATGGGTAATTGGAATTTCCCACTTGGATAGCAGTCTTTCACAAGTACGGTGTAAAAAATGTCAGTTGTTGGTTGACTGGGATACGAGATCTGGTCAACCAGACAATCCTTGTCAGGGTGAGGCACAAGCCAACGTAACCTGCTAAAAGCTACATTGACCTGTGCTCAACCCTCTGGTTGTTTGACACTGAGGGGCCGATTCCGATCTCGCTCAAAAGGGCTCTGAACGGGATCCGGCCGGAAAAAGTACGAGCCGTACGCGTGTTTTCTGTCCGACTCGTACAGCTGTACGAACGAGCAAGTACGATGCGTGCAACGTGAAACTCGCCGACCGAATCGTTTCCGGGTCCGAACCGCTCCGTACGTCTCGTCCGTAAGCAAACCGTGCCGTGCAATAGAGGCGATTTACGACCGAGCCAGTACGATGCATGATTTGGACAGCCGGATCGAGTCGGAGCCTCCGACACGTAAACGCTCTGGGAAGCGGTCTTCGGGGGTCTGCGCCGGACCCCCCTTCACCCGTAGCCTTACAAGTCCATCACAGGCTTACACATGCATGTATGGTGCGGGTGGCACAGACGCATCCCCATTACAGGGGGCGCCTTTGTGCGCAACGTACCTTTTTCATCAATGGGAGTCTATGTACGCGTCGTACAACAGGCTCCCATTGACTTCAATGGGGCTCCAAATGACCCGTGTCCGTCAGCGCTTGTTCGCATCGTACTCGGGTGCTCAGAGCCCCGGAGCACGAGTCGGTTGGAAAACCCTCCGGATCCGAGTTGGACGGAGCCTTTTCCCAGCGAGATCGGAATCGGCCCCTGAGTAGTAAGCTTAATTTAGAGTCAATGTGTAAAGTATTTAGGAAACAATTAAGACAGTAATAAAGTGAAAATCACCACACAAAAAGGATCCCACACCAAGTTAGAAAAATAGAGTTTTCTTTAATAAATAACAGTAGAACCGGAGATATGCAATTTTAAAGGGTTCATTGAAAATAGCTCCAAAAAGCACAAAGTGGCAACTGTGAATGTTGGTCTCACCAGACCAGGACAAAGTCACATGTTCAAGCCAACCACGATGGAGCACAGGCCAGCAGCAGGGACCCAATAGGCATGGTGACCAAAGTACCCTAAATCCTGGTTTGCGGAGCGCTGCGAGGATACGCGTCAAAGATGCATCTTGTAGCTGAAGTGATGGAATGCTTCCGATGTGTGGCAGAGCTGCGATGTAAGCTACTGCATCATCATCGAGGCTGCCGACGACAAGTTATATGAGGGCGTGCGGTGAGGGTGCATAGCGCACTGGCAGTTCTGAAGAGGCTGCTGGCTGCGGAGGCAATGCGGGTCTTTGCCACTGGTCCACTTCAAGGCAGCAGCAGCGATGCATCAATTCTACTCAGGGTTGTGCCATGAAAAATAGGTGATACGTGGACTCCGCTAGATCCACAGAGGCTAGCAGAGCACCATAGGCCTACTCAAGGAGAATTTAAACTCAAATTGGTCTTGGATATGTGATGGTAGGGTACACAAAATCACTGTATGTCACTGCACAAACACCAAAACCATACAGCTGATCATCAATGTAAGAAATTAGGTTTTTGGTGGACTGGGGTGTGAGCTCTTACAACTACAATCTTTGTCAGGGTGAGGTACAAGCCAACCATAAATTAACCTGTGGTCAACCCTCTGGCAGCTTGGCACAGAGCAGTCAGCTTCACTTAGAGTCAATGTGTAAAGTATTTGTACAAACAGTACAAATTTGTACAAACAGTAATAAAGTGAAAAATACCACACAAAAAAGGATCCCACATCAAGTTAGAAAAATTGATCTGTCTTTAAAAAAATAAAGAAGATCAAAATAAAAGAAATCCAAACAGTAGAAGCAGGGATATGTCATTTTAAAAGCTCTAAAAGCACAAAAACCAACTGTGGATATCTGGTCACGTAGGACTAGGATAAATTCACAAGTTCAGGATGACCGTGATGTAGCATGGGCCAGCTTGAGGTACCCAGTTACACCTGCTGAACAAAGAACCTTAAGTCCTGGTTTGCGGAGAGTTGCAAGGATCCGCGGCGAAGATGCGTTACACAGCTGAAGCGTTGAGTTGGTTCTAAGGTGCGGCAAGGCCTGGGTGCGGAGTCCAATATTGTTGTCGGGGCTGCCATTGATGAGGTTTGCACGTCCTGCGCTGAGCGTGAAACACACAGTGTTGGTTCCAAAGGGGTTGTGGGCTCCGGGGCCAATGCAGGTCTTTGCGATGGGTCCAGTCCAAGCCGCAGTGGTCATGCATCAGTTCTGCTTGTGGTTACGCCCACAGCAGAGGAGATGTGTGAGTTCCACTGGATCAACAGAAGCTGGCAGAGCACTTTAGGCCCATTTCAAAGGGACCAGGACTGGGGTGGCACCACTTGGCAGGCTAGACTCACAAATGGCAGAGTCCAAATGCAGATGCAAGGTTGTTGGAAGACTGTTATGTATCGGAGGATTCAGATCAGGAGGCCAGCCAACTAGCCCTTGGAGTCACTCTGGGGCTCTGGGTTGAAGAGATGCAGGTCCAGTCCTTCTCACTCAGGCAATAGGGTAGCAAGCAAGAGATCAGCAGAGCAGGGCAGGAGTTCTGCAGAGCAGCAGTCCAGCAGAGTGGCAGTCCTTTCAGCAGCACAGCAGTCCTTCTTCCTCACAGAGTATGCACAGGACCAGAAGACCAGAAGAGTGCTGAAGAGTTGGTGTCTGAGGTCCAGTATAGGTAGGACAGAGCCTATTTAAGTGTAAGTGGGGCAGTGCTCAACTCCTCCCTCACTGTCTCGCAGTGATGGCCCATTCAGGTACACCTAAGCTCCCTATTGTGTGTGGCTGTCTAGGAGAAATACACAAAACCCATCTGCCAACTACATCCAGTCATGTGACCCAGAGACAAGCTGCAGGTACCAAATGACTAAGGCACGAAGATGCCAACGTTCTAAACGTGGCATTTTCAAAATTATAATTTAAAATCTGACTGCACCATAAGTTAGGATTTTTCATTACAATTCCACCACTTGAGGCCACTGGGGTGTGATTCTGCGATGCTTGGTGCTTCGAGACTGGAGGTAGTCAAGCCACACTTGGCTGTTGAATAGCAGCTGGTTGTCAGTCCAAAATTCCTGTAGGAGCCTGTGAGTCACCATGACTTTTCTTCCATTTTGCATATGACCTACTCCACTGCAGTGGATTGAATTATTTCGACTTTGGGGTACTTTGAATAATCATCGATAACCACTAGCATTTGGCAGCCATCTGGGAAGGTTTCGAAATCGGCACTAGCTGAAGGCCATGGAGGTCCGGGGATCTTTTCTGTTATGACCAGGGCTAGTGGTTTGGGCGTCCTGTAGCTTGACATACCTTGCAGCTTCGGATCATGCTTTCCACCAGATGATCGAGTTCCATTAACCAGACTTTATGCATAGCCGGCTCTTGGTCTTCACTATCCCTTGGTGGGATTGTGGGCCAGCTGTACTGCTTGCTGATGCAGGCTTTCAGAGATAACCAGTCTGGTTCCTTTCATGAGGCACCCGTTGGTCGTCACCGTCACTTCATGTCGCACATGGTGAAATGATTGTAGCGTCTGGTGTGCCTCATTTGTTCTGTGTGGCCACATGAGTAGTTTTCAGTCATTTGACTTGGCTGCGGCTATGGTCAACTGGGGCAAGACGTCAGTCTGAGCAGCATCGATGATGTCTACTACTAACATTCGAAGCGGTCTGGCACCGCCGATAACTAATCGTATGTGCTGTTCCTTGTTGTGTGCTGCTTCTTCTTCCTATGTAGAAGGATAGGCATGTCTGGAGAGATAATCTCATGGATATTGTGTTCCTGGTCGGTACTCAATGGTGATTTGATTTTCTTGGAGCTGTGTAATCCACTTCTCGTTCCCCGGAGGTGGTTTGGAGGCTGATCCTTGGAATAGATGGGTTAGTGGTTTATGGTCAGTTTGTATGGGGAATGGATGGCCATACACATATAAGTGAAAATGTTGGCACCGTTAGTGGACAGCAATGGCCCTCTCCTGTATGTGGGAGTACCTCTGCTGTATTGAGGTGAGGGCTCGGTGGCATATGCTTCTTGCACCCAGTCTCCGCAGACTTGGCGTTGGAATAATACAACTCCGAGTAGAGAGTCAAAGTAGGCTAGCGTGGTCTCCCATTGTTAGACCTGTCATCCTTAGAGTAGTCTTCCCCCAAACCTTTTTCCTGCTTACCTCCTTTTTTTGCTGCATCTTTTTGTTAGCCTTAGTACTCTGAGCAGTTTACCACAGCTGACCAGTGCTAAAGCGCACGTGCTTCTCCCATAAACATTGGTGTATACACAATTGGCATATTTAGTTTACTTCTAAAGCCCCTGTAAAGTGGTATCGCATATACTCAAGACCTGTAATCTAACTGCTGCAAGTGGGCCTACTTGTAAAGCTAAACATGGAGACCCCTCATACGAAAGATGCGACCACTTTTTTCACGAGGCTTTGTGATAATTCCGTACCTCTCAATGCCACCAATTTATAAAACTTGTACTTTACTTCATGTTTTAACATAAGGAATACTCTCGGTAGTATCTCACACTTACTGACATATATGTGTCAGACTTCCAAATGACATTGGATGTACACATTAAAGTTAGAACGGAAAGGAAACAGGGAGTAGTACATTCAAAAATACATTAGACAGTTATTTATCTAAGGGCTATTATGTTGCCCAAATTATATGAATACACAGATACAAGACATCATTTCACATAAATAAAGACTCAGGAGCACCACGACCTATACCAGGTCTCACATAGCGTTCACATTAGCATGTGTTTGCAAACATACATAAGTGTCCAACATATATAAAGTGCTATTAATAACCAAACTACAAACATCTAATTAATGTATCTTGTATACATTGAAATTTTACTGTCACACTGATATGTTTGTATCTCAGAGGGTGTATATATTTTATATTAACGCCCTCTTGCTCACAAGTGAAGCAACAGCAACGTGCAAACGTATGCAGCGTGGGCAACAGAAGCCTGACAAGTGGGGTATATGGACCGTGGAAAATGCAAAGGCAATTATTCATCCAGAAGCTGCCCATATGACATGGGAGTTGAGTAGATAAGAATCAGGTGTTGATGAATGACCCTTCCAACGGCACTGAACTAAAGAGGTGCCTGACCACTTATGGAGGTCTCAAGCCCCCAAATAAAATGGTAATTCATGAAAGTTCCAAGGATCTTTGTGAACATCCACGGGAAGGTATTTACAGAACCAAATTGAGTATCCACCCCATCTTTACACCCTGAGGAAGACCTTCAGAAAAGTCACAAGCCCACCCAGAAGGTCGAAACACGTTGCCAGAAATAAAGGATTTGAGGGCACCCAGTATCTGTAAAATTTGATAAAATCAACATAGAAAAGAAAGAGATAATTTGTTATTTCTTCACTTAAGGGTCTATTAGGAAGCCGGGCGGTGGCACCACCGTGGTGCTGGCGGTGCGGAAAAATGCATTTTTCCACCCTTGAGCAGCGGAACCCACGCCCGCCATAATAGTATGGCCAAACATAGCTCATTTCCCGTCTGCTGCGGTGTGACGCGCACATCCATCAAAGTGCGCCCGCCACCGAGGCGGTGGGAACCAATGAAGACCCACCACCGTGCGGAATGACGTCCGCCCCGCTCCACAAATTAGGATGCCCCCAAACAACCAGTCACACTGCAGCGGAGAAACCGCCCAAACAGAGACATATCCAACTGGACACACAGCCTACCAAGTCACACAGACATACCCCATACTGACACACAGACACATACACACACCACATGCCAACAGCAATGGAGCACAACAAATAGGAAAGCCAAACTGGGGTGCACACAAATGGAAGGCCATGGAGACAAAGAACAAGCATGTGTACATCACATCAAGATAAGGAAGATTGAACAACACCCTCAGCCCATCAAAGCACACATGGCTGGTACAGTTAGTGAAGTCGAACCACAGACAGCTCAGTGCAACAACACAGGGAGACAGCAAGGCAAACCATGTATAGGCACAAGGATGAAAGGAAGGCCCTTAAGTCAAACTGTGAACAGCCACACATGTATACAACTACTTCACAGGAGTACACCAGCAGCACAACACACAGGGCCCATTGACACACTACATGACTGCCAAACACCAGTAGGAATCTACACACATACCCCCCTCACATCAGCAGCACACAACACCAGTGTCAAACACACTGAAGGCTGGCAATACTTGCCAGTCAATACACAGACAAACAATCACACACCCTGGGGGTAGCCACAAACATCACACACACAGGGATGCCAGAACAAATGTCTGCACAAAAACAACAGACAAACACAGAACCACAACAAGAACCGACGTAAACTGTGGAAAGGCCATGGGAGCACAGACACAACAGGAGTGCACAACCTCATCCGTCAGGAACAATGCACAGACAACATACCACAACACACACAAGAAGTGCACCATTACAGAACAACACAGCCACATCAAACAAACAACAGATGCACAGGCAAAAACATCACATAGCAAACACAGCTGGACATCAGGGGATGCACACCAGGCAATGACAAGGCAACATACACACACAGCACTGCCTGCACAACAAGCAGTGTGTGCACACCAGGCATACCAGCCCCACACAGACATAAGCGACATAACATTAACCCACACAACACCAGTCAACACAGCACAAAGACAACAGCACACCCAGGAAGTAAAGCAGTACCAGAGCCAACACACATACATCCAACACAACACCAACAGATGCACAAGTCTGGGACAGAAAGGTGGAATCAACTTGACCAGAGGATTGGGCAGCACACACAGTTGAACTGCATATGAGCAACCATGACTGCCAAACAGCACAAGAACATCACATACAACCCATTGGGGAAATGCCCTGAGTGACAAATTGATCCTGGCCAAAGAACTGCACCACAAAGCACAGAGTCACAAATGATGTGATGGGGAGGCACACACACATGTAAAGCAAGGAGACAGCTGACATCAAAGTGAAGTGTACTGCATGTCAGTAGGGGACATGGCAGGAGTGTACCATACACAAATAGAGGTAGTGCAGATTCACAATGGGTAGGCATCTGAAGCACAGATATGGGATGGTATGAAAACACACACAACATGCCATACTGGAGGCAAAAAGGCACCATGTGACAGCAATGCATGAGAAAACACAACCACAATGGCAGTGTGGAGCAGCAGGTCTGCACAGTCTCCACAAACAGTAATAAGAAACATGGATGATCAAAAAAACACAACACTGACTTGCCAGTCACACACTCTGCATACTCACAAGTGAGAAAAACAACAAGTAGGAGTCAGCCAAAACTGCAAGAACACACCAACACACTGCACAGTGCACAACATACAACTCACACATGTGCATACAACCACATCCACAGGGCTGAACAATCAAAACAACAGGCATACAACTCCTGGGTGACACATGTGTGTAGTTGACAATGCAGGGGCATGCAAACATCTACACTCCCGACAAAATCACCCCCTTCACACTGCACACTTCTTGACCACCCAAGAGCACACATTGAAAGTAACCCATGGGACTAGGATGACTGGCCATCACAAGATGACCACATACATACAGCACTGGGCACACATAAAGGAAGAATACACATACATGATGACCCTGGCCAGCCTGCCTGCAATACTGTGGATAGAATCACACTCTGCGCTGGCAGTGCCCCCCAACCTGACATGTGTACAATATAGCCAACATGAACAGATTAAGAAAATGACAACTGCTTTCCTTTTAAAATTGACATCATTGCCCCCACAAGTATCTGGGTCAGTAAGAACTCAAGTCCCTGTCACCCCTGTAAAAAATAGAGTAAGTGAGCCAAGACATTGACTATGTTGAAGTGGCACACAGACCATGTGGCACAGTAAACCATATACACACAACAAAATAACTTTATTCAGTAAGGACACTGACAAAACAGACAACAGGAGCATCTGTCTTTATTCCCATATTGCACAGATAGGCACCATGAGTAGAAAAGAGCAAGACACAAAATGCAGAGCATGTCCATGAGAAGCTGCACAGGCAAGGGCAAAACAGCAGTGAACAACAAGGCCAGTGGGCAGCGAAAAGTGTAGAGTATGTCCATGAGAAGCTGTGCAGGCAAGGGCAAAAGAGCAGTGAACAGCAAGGCCATTGGGCAGGGCAAAGTGCAGAGTATGTCCATGAGAAGCTGCACAGGCAAGGGCAAAACAGCAAGGCCAGTGGGCAGGGCAAAGTGCAGAGTATGTCCATGAGAAGCTGTGCAGGCAAGGGCAAAAGAGCAGTGAACAGCAAGGCCATTGGGCAGGGCAAAGTGCAGAGTATGTCCATGAGAAGCTGCACAGGCAAGGGCAAAACAGCAGTGAACAACAAGGCCAGTGGGCAGGGCAAAGTGCAGAGTATGTCCATGAGAAGCTGCACAGGGAATGTGTGTGACTGTACCTATCCATGGTCAGCAACACAGTCAGGGGGTAACAATTTGCAGTACAGGCCCACCTGTGTCAGAGACAGGTGTGTGAGGGTGAATACCACTCAGACTTGACTGTCAGGAAGACTGGGAGCTGGCTGTGCCTCGGGGACTGTCGGGGCACCTGACCAGGGAGAGAGCGGCCCAGCTGAGGTACAGCTATCAGTGGCTTGGCAAGCCGGAGGTCTGCTTGGACCAGATAGTGTAGTGGCACGTGGAGGCAGAGTCATGCAGACGGGAGACACAGTGTGGCTGGGAGATTGTGGAGGGGTGCCTTTCCACTTCTTGGGGATCCTAAATGGCTTCCCTGCATTGGTATCAATTGGAAGTGGTGTGGACACAACAGGAACACTCACCACCAAAGCTGCATCAGGTGCAGACGCTGGCACTCCCTCTGGTGATGTGCTGGATCCAGTGGAACGCTTTGACTGGCTTCGCCTTTGCCCCTTCATCCCCTGTTTACTGGGTATTGCCCCTTTAGTGCCCTCCTTCCCCTGCTTCACTGGGCTTGGAATGGGAGTCGAGGTGGTGGGTGAATCTGCTTTGGAGCCCTTCCTAGGTGTACCCTTGGCATGCACCACCTTCTCGGTGGGTACAGAAACTGTATGCTTCTCTTTGCGAGATGCTTTAGGGACAGGAGAGTCCTTGGATAGGGATACCACTGAGGCATGTGAGCCTAAGGTCTGCTTCTTAGCATTTTTGCCCCTGGTGTCTCCTGACGGGCTATTGTCCTTGCGCTCTGGGGTGGCTTTGGTCTTCTGTGGGGATGGTGTCTGCGCCCGTGACCGCTTGGGTTGTTGCTGCTGTGTGCTTCATGTGCTGTATCGTGACTTTGAGGTATGTGAACCATGGTCACTATCGTCAGATATGGCCAATGCCAGGGGGGTGGACAAAGGGACCGGAGCTGGACTGTGAGTATGTGCCTGGTGAATGGCTGACGTCACTATGGAGTTCAAAGCCTGGACAGTACGGTGCAGCCCACCCACGTCTGAATGTATGCCCTCCATGAAAGCAACCACCTGTGCCAATTTTTTGGCGTGGCCAATGAAGGCATTGAGGAGAGCTGTCTGGCCTACACATAGCTGGTGCAAAAGGTCCACAGACTCAGCACTGATGGCAGCAAGGGGGACAGGGGCAGGGGCAGAGGTGCCCGGGGTGATGAACGCTCTTCCCCTCTTACTGAGGCGAACACAGGCAGCACCAGAGGAAGTGGCTGGTAGGGTGGGCACTGGCTGCTGTGTGGTGGAAGATGATGCAGAGTCCCCGTTCCCTGTGCCCTCCAACATTGATGCATCCCCACTTGCATCTGATGATGTGGTACTTTGCGTCTCAGGCTGGGATTCCTCCAGCAGACTCTGGTCCCCCTCTGAGGTGCTGGTGACATCTGTGTCGCTGGGCTCCTGTGCAGCTGTTGTGCATGTGTCACCCCCACTGGTGTCCGACTCCTGTCCCTCTGTGACCACAGGAGATGCTGCATGAGAGAGAGAGAGAGATGTAAGGTCAGTTCAGTAGCAGCAACAGAACAAACATATGCAAGCAATGCATAACAAAAGATGACTAAATCTACATGTTGAACACCACCCTGTGCAATCACATTGTGCTAACTCACTATATTGACTCAAAAGTGCGTGAAAACTGGAAATTCAGGCATAAGTGAGCCATGTGATGACCACACAGCACAACACCCTGCTAGTGGCTCCATTCAAACAGACACACAAATAGCTCTGAGCACACCTAGGGACATGATGGGGGCACACTACGTGTTGCCACTGACATATCTGGATGGAACAGGAGTGGACAACACAGACACAGACTTCAACATGACATTCCACAATCTCCATGAGCCCATGCCACCCACCATGTTCTACTTTGGGGCCCAAAGACTGGTGCACATTGTTGTCAGGTGTGTCGGCCTCCCACATGCATGCAATGGACCATTGATGAGGGCACACTCAGATCGGGCACACTGCTGTTCCCTCCCATGGGATTCACCAGACTACCCCAATGCAGACGATACCTGAAGACCACGACTCAGAATGCAATTGGAATGCACAGTACTCATATTACCTTTGTAAGTACAGGTAGGGCAAATTCGTAACACCCAGCCCAGCCCAGCAGCCACTTACATGCCACTGCATCACACTACCAACATCACATAGGCCAGCGCTGGCACAGATTCTGTACACATGCAGCCACTCCCAGCCAAAGTCACCCTTCCCAGAATACTCTCCCCTAGCTTGCTGCTGATGCTCCTTCAGACGTGCATCCGCCAAGATGTGGCCCATTAGTGGTGTCATGCTGCGCCGTGCCAAATGCCCAGCGCGAGGAAGCAGCCCCAGGGTCATCTCCGCCACGTTCTTTGCCAGCCGGCTGATGTCGTCCCACCTCTTGTGGCAGTGGGTGCGACGTCGGTTTGAGACACCCAGAGCCCGCACCTTGGCCGCAATGGCCCTCCACACGGCCTTACGCTGGTGTACCTTGAGCGGCAGGCATGGGAGACAAGAGGGAAAAATGATCAGTGACACAGTGTTATGTACCTACATCTCTCAGTACAGCAGCAAGATACAAACTCTTCACTAATCCAAAGATATGTCTAACAGAGACAAGTACACATCTCATGTGGTACATCTGCATGGGAAAAGCTGATGTAAATGCATGAAGGTGTGAGGGGGAACACAGTCCCAGCACATCTCACACATGCAGGATGCCAGCACTGAAACACCTGTGTAGCCAGCCCACATCTCCAAGCCATTTCTAGGTTGTGCAACACATACATCACATATCAACCTGTGTCTGGGTGTGGACTCACTGTGTCCAAGACTGCGCAGCCCTCAATGTCCCTGCCCTGTGAATAGATAACTGTGTCATGGATGTCACATTGAGAAAAATGATCTCACAAATCCAAAATCCTCATCACAAGTCTGGTTGTGTGCAATCTACAGTGCTGAGATGGCCCATAGCTGGAGTGCAATGAGAAAAGACTGATGTAATACTCTGTAAGTGAAGTGATGTGTCCTTTTCTTATTGGCGGGGACTGTGCAGGCCAGCTGGGCTCACACTGAGATGGACAACAGGGGCACACACAGCCATTCAGCCAAGCAATCACTGTCCTGACTCCTGCATGAACAACTTCTTGCCTCACTGTATGGCTGACAACACAACACAGGTCACTCAAACATACATGTGCAGGCAGGGAAACCTGTGGCATTGGGTACACACACCTTCCCCCTGGAGACAGCATGTTCGGCAGTGCATGACACAACAACACACTCTCAGGCACATACTGCATCAGTCCAACTACATGTGTGCCCCCGCCCTCCCCCCTGTTGAGGACTTACCACGACATTTGGGGCACCATATAGCCTTAGGTACTGTATTAGCACTTCGTTCACCAGGACCTCCAGCTCCTCGCTTGTGAAGGGACTGGCACGGATCTTCTTTGTCCTTGCCATTACTGTGGACATGAGACAACAGTGGCGGAATTGGGTGGTGAGGGGTCCCTGGCAGAAGGCACTGGAGGCAGCTGCAGGTGAGGGGTCTCTGGCAGCAGTCCTGCTCAGGTGTGGGACAGGGGGCATGGTGGGAGTAGTGGTACAGGCCTCCCACCTACAAACACCCTCCCAGGGAAGATGGATACCTACCTGTTAGGTGGAGGTGAACAATACACTGGATGCCACATGCTTCTGGGTGGAAGTGAGTGCTCCATCCTGTTCAGGTGTGGGACCGGGGGCGTGCTGGCCTCCTATTCACAAACACCCTCCCAGGGAAGATGGCTACCTACCTGTAAGTATGTTTGGTGTACTGCAATGGCTTGCAACTGCTTCCGGGTGGGGGAGTGCTCCATCCTGCTCAGGTGTGGGACAGGGGGCATGGTGGGAGTAGTGATACAGGCCCCCCACACCCAGACACCCTCTCAGGGAAGATGGCTACCTACCTGTAAGTTTTTTTGGTGTACTGCAATGGCTTGCAACTGCTGCTGGGTGGGGGAGTGATCCATCCTGCTCGGGTGTGGGACAGGGGGCATGCTGGGAATAGTGGTACAGGCCTCCCACCCCCAAACACCCTCCCAGGGAAGATGGCTACCTACCTGTTAGGTGGAGGTGAACAATGCAATGGATGCCACATGCTTCTGGGTGGAAGTGAGTGCTCCATCCTGCTCAGGTGTGGGACAAGGGGGCATGGTGGGAGTTGTAGTGCTGGCCTCCCACCCACAAACACCCTCCCAGGGAATATGGCTACCTACCTGTAAGTTTGTTTGGTGTACTGCGATGGCTTGCAACTGCTTCTGGGTGGGGGAGTTCTCCATCCTGCTCAGGTGTGGGACAGGGGGCATGGTGGGAGTAGTGGTACAGGCCTCCCACCCCCAGACACCCTCTCAGGGAAGATGGCTACCTACCTGTAAGTTTGTTTGGTGTACTGCGATGGCTTGCAACTGCTTCTGGGTGGGGGAGTTCTCCATCCTGCTCAGGTGTGGGACAGGCGGCATGGTGGGAGTAGTGGTACAGGCCTCCCACCTACAAACACCCCCCCAGGGAAGATGGCTACCTACCTGTTAGGTGAAGGTGAACAATGCAGTGGATGCCACATGCTTCTGGTTGGGAGTGAGTGATCCATCCTGCTCAGGTGTGGGACAGGGGGCATGGTGGGAGTTGTAGTGCTGGCCTCCCACCCACAAACACCCTCCCAGGGAATATGGCTACCTACCTGTAAGTTTGTTTGGTGTACTGCGATGGCTTGCAACTGCTTCTGGGTGGGGGAGTGCTCCATCCTGCTCAGCTGTGGGACAGGGGGCATGGTGGGAGTAGTGGTACAGACCTCCCACCCCCAGACACCCTCACTGTGAAGATGGCTACTTACCTGTAAGTTTGTTTGGTGTACTGCAATGGCTTCCAACTGCTTCTGGGTGGGGGAGTTCTCCATCCTGCTCAGGTGTGGGACAGGGGCCAAGGTGGGAGTAGTGGTACAGGCTTTCCACCCACAAACACCCTCCCAGGGAAGATGGCTACCTACCTGTAAGTTTGATGTGGGTTATGTAATGGCTGAGACATGCTTCTGGGTGGGTTGGGGGAGAGCTCCATCTTGCTGATGCTGTGGGACAAGGGGGCCTGGTGGGAGTTGTACTGCTGTCTGCCTGTACACATGCCCCCATGGTAGCTACCTTTGGGGTGTATGAGAGTGAGTGGATGTTGGATCTGTGAGACATGTTTTTGTGAGTGTGTGGTGTAGATGAATGGAATTTGTCGTAGGTGGTGTAGCTTTGTAGTTGTGCAAGACAGTACATATCAGTGTGGTGGTAGGCATTTGTTTGTACTTACCAGCCTCCACTCTCCTGCGTACTCCTGTGAGACTCTCTGGATGCAGTATGGCAAACACCTTCTCCTCCCATGGTGTGTATTGTTTTGGTGGAATAACAGGGCCACCGCCAGTCCTCTGAGCCAGCTCATGGTTCTTGCTCCTCCTCTCTTTGACAACCCTCTTCAGATCATGCCACCGCTTCATGATCTCCTTTTTTGATCTTGGAGTGGTCCCTACTGCATTGACCCTTTCGACTATCCTTGCCCACATTTGCGTTCTTGCGGCTAATGGTGTCTGTTGGACCAGACTACCAAACAGTTGTGGTTCCACTCTGACTATCTCATCTACCATGACAGTCAACTCACCCTCTGTGAATTTGGGCATCTTATGTGTTGCCATGGTATGTGGTGTGCAAAGTGGTTGTGGGTGCAGGGGTGTGAGTGGTGGGTGTGGTTGTGATGTGTATGGTGTGTAATGTGCAGGGGGGTTAGTAGTGCAAGTGTGGTAGTGATGGTGATGGTGGTGGTGATGTGTGTGTGCTGTATTCTTTTGCCTCTTCTCTCTGATCTGGTGAATTCCCTTCTCTTCTGGAGTGTTGCAAATGATTGTGGCCAGGGAAGGGGCTGGATTTATACTCAGCTATGTGGGTGTGTCCAAATGGGGTATTGCTGTCCGGTGTGGTGTGTGTGTTGTCCTGGGAATTGTATTTTTCTTTTTGCCAAGTGGTTGTTTCTTTGGGGTGTGTTTTGTGTTTTTGGGGGGCATGGCTAGTTTGCTGTGTGCACTTTTTGGCCTTATTGTTGGTTTTTTCATTCGTCCACAATATTTTTCACGGTTCGTCCGCAGCGGTGGCCTCGCTGCAGCTCTTCCGCTGGCTTTCCCATTCATCACTGTTTGCGACCGCGGCAGTCGGAAACAGCGGAACGTACCATGGGACCATCGGGGATATCCTAATTTCCCGTGCGGTGTCTCCACTATACTTGTGGCAGGTTGGTGTTTTTCTGCCGCGAATGCCGCAGTCGGAATTTGGCCATCTCTGCCCGCTACAGGTGTTTTTTCTTGGCCCCGTTCTGCTGCGGTCTGTGTTTTTTGGCTGTTGATCCTAATTTCCCCACTGGTTTTTCCACAGTACCGGCGTGCGGTGGTTTTCCACTTCCATGGCGGTGGGGCTGGTTTTCCGACCGCCATCCTAATAGACACCTTAATGTTTACTTGAATCACTGTTGTGTACCCTGACCCCTTTCTTTTGGTACCCGATGGCCCGCATGAAAGAAGGTGCTAGAATAAAATATATACATTCACTGAGATCTAAACATATCAGTGCAACAGTAAAATTTGAAATTTCGATAAACCTTAATTAGATGTTTGTAGTTTGGTTAATAATAGCACTTTATATGTTGAACATTTATGTATGTTGTTATTGTTTTGTTTTTCAAAATATTTTTGCAAACACATGTTAATGTATGTACAGAAAAGCTATACGAGACATGGTATTGGTCTTGGTGGCCTTAAGTCTTTACCTATGTGAAATGATATTTTGTATCTGTGTATTCATATATTAAGAGCCATTTAAATAATTAGTAGTGTAGCTACTCATACGCACAGATAAATCGAGCATTCTTTCTTATATAGGCGGCTTGAAAATTGTCAAAAAGTTGCCTCCAAGTTGTAGTTCCTTCCATCACATTAGCTCCTAACCAGGATGATACTTTAACAAAAGAAGGGCTGACAGCCTTTTAAATCAGTCTTTTATTTTTGGCCATGCTGGAAGAAGTGAAAAGAAGAAAGCCCTGAAAGTTGCCGCACTGAACGGAATGCAGACAACGTGCAAGCGCTGCTAAACTGTGTCCCGCTGTCGGAAAATGACACCGGGACGAATTCGTCATAATTCCCAGGGTCGGTCAGACCTTAGATCCGGCCCAGATATAGCTGCCGAACCAGGATCTGGCACTATCCTTCTACTTTCCAGCACTGCTCACATCAACACAATAATATCAAGAAAAGGTCCCCTATCAACCCTAAGTATTGCTTGCAACATGTATACACACATACAGACACACACATGGTGCATCTTTTAGAACACTGGGAAGTACAAGCTGAAAGTATCTGATATCCAGAGTGAGAACTGAAAAGTTAAAGGTGAAGTAAAATCCAGAAGCAAATAATTTTCTGTGCATGAAAAACAGGCAAACATTAAAAATTTGCAATACAATATTCGTTTTGGAGGCCCCATTCGGAGAATGGAGGCGGGTGCAACTCGCGTATTTCTGGATGTATATCCACGCAAATTTAGCTAAGAATTCCAGGCGGTTATGCTTGAATCATGCAAGAAGAAAAATATTACGTTTAGTACTATTTCGTAAAGCACAAATACCCCCTCCTGTCTAAAATGGACACAAGGATGCATTTTGTGCTAAGAAATTGCGCTGGGTGCCACAGAACGCAAAATGCAAGCATGAGCAGTCACTCACGCTCCGTAAATGTTCTATTGGGGTAGGATTTTCGCCAAACTTACTACCAGCATTTAGCACTATTTTTTTTCTGGACACAAAATGCAGCCTTGCGTCCAAAAAGGATGTGAGGATGCATTTTGCACTAAGAAACTGCTCAAAGTGCAGCAGAACATGAATAGCAAACGTGAGTGGCTACTAGCACTCGCTGCAGAATTTTTCGGCCATATTACTCTTCGTCTCGCAAGCAGGAGTAATTGTGTAACTATCAAATGCGGAATTACCGAAAAGACTCCAATTACTCCAACGTAATAGAACTTCTACCCAGGCCTCGTGGAGAAATGGTTAATTTATAATGTAATTAGACATTGAGGCCTCGATTTACAAAGCCTTCGCACTCCAGTAGTGGCTGCTACTGAAACCAAGTGGTGGGGCAATGCTGAGGAGGCGTGTTCGGAGGGGGAGGTAGAATACATCTAAAACAAGCATTTGCAATGCAATAGGTCTCGCATTATTACAGTTTGAGCTATTGGTGTTGCATTATTTAGCAATGCCAATAGCTCAAACTTAAATAATGCGAGACCTATTGAATTGCAAATGCTTGTTACTTTTACATTCAGCTGGGAGAGACTCGGCCAAACGATTGAGATGTGTAAGAGGAAGAGACGTGCAAAAAAGGGAAAACACCACGGGAAAACGATTGGGGAGAAAACCTGCTAATGCTGAGAGACATATAAGTGAAATACAACATTTACGATCGAGATTAAAACAAGCACGAGAAAGTGCGTGTCCACTGGTTCTCAATAGCAAAGACAGTCAGAGTGGAGTTGTGTGTGACGAGGCCGCGAGAGAAGCAGTGTGGGTGTGTGAAATAGTGCAATGTGTGGTGAGTGGAGGTATGCGTTCCTGCTGCCGTGTGTTAGTGCTTTTACTGGTTTGAAATGGCGTGAGTGTGTATTAGAGTTATTGAGAATGTGTTAATAATGTGTGTGTGTTTGAAAAATGCCTCACTGTGTGAGAGATGCAAAAACAACAATTGATGGACAGAATGCAGAACAATGTCATACATTCACCCCAGTACAGAGATCTGGGCCTAAATCCATCGTTGTTTAGCTCACCATGCCATTCCAGTTTGAACCCAGCCATATGCAAATCAGTCTTGACCCTGTGCCCCATGGGAACAGTCCAGCCCGAACTGCCAAGCCAGGTCCTCCCTGGACTGGAAACAAGCATCCTAGGACCGGTTTCGGGCTTTCAGCCCTCGTCAGCCAGGATAGCTTGATTCCAGTGGCATGGAGAGCAAGGGACTCACGTCTGAGCATACCCTTCCCACTCGGGGTGACAAATGCAAAAACAACAATTGATGGACAGAATGCAGAACAATGTCATACATTCACCCCAGTACAGAGATCTGGGCCTAAATCCATCGTTTTTTTGCTCACCATGCCATTCCAGTTTGAACCCAGCCATATGCAAATCAGTCTTGACCCTGTGCCCCATGGGAACAGTCCAGCCCGAACTGCCAAGCCAGGTCCTCCCTGGACTGGAAACAAGCATCCTAGGACCGGTTTCGGGCTTTCAGCCCTCGTCAGCCAGGATAGCTTGATTCCAGTGGCATGGAGAGCAAGGGACTCACGTCTGAGCATACCCTTCCCACTCGGGGTGACAAATGCAAAAACAACAATTGATGGACAGAATGCAGAACAATGTCATACATTCACCCCAGTACAGAGATCTGGGCCTAAATCCATCGTTTTTTTGCTTACCATGCCATTCCAGTTTGAACCCAGCCATATGCAAATCAGTCTTGACCCTGTCCCCCCTGTGTGAGAGAGCGAGTGTGTGTTAGCAAATTTAAATGAATGCGTGTTGTGTGTGCATTTATGTGAATGTGTGTTCAGAACGCACATCAGACAAGAGAGAAAGAATAGGCCTGGGCATATGTAATTAAATCTGAATTTGTTTTCGAATGGATAGATAGAAGGACAGACACGCAGCTAGCTACCTTAAGGACACATTTGACATTGATTTGAGGGGAGGAAGAGGGATGTACTGAGAGAAAGAGACTGATGCTGCTTGAGGGAGAGGCGAGGGACCTCGAGTGAAAGGAATGCTGTAAGAAAGGATAGAGCGCTAGAGATGAAGTACAGAGTATTGAACAAGCAGGAAGGGGGTGGCAAATGGTGTGCACTTTCACGGCCGCTTTGATGTCCTCAGTGGCCGCGCGGCTCACTGAGGACATCAAAGCGGCCGTGAAAGTGATCGGGCAGTGCTTTTCAGGCTGCCAAATGGTGCGCGCGCCCGGTGCACATGCACTGTATTTGGAGGCCTGAAAAGTACTCGTTTGCACTTCCAGATCCCCCTTTAACAAAAGCTCTTGCGAGAGCAGCGCTAAAGCGCTGTCTCAGGCGAGACCTAAAAAGGACTTACCTGGCCCTGCCACTGCCGGAGTCCAGCTTCCTCCTTGCACACACTTCATAGAGCTCCCAGACTCCCCACCCAGTACTGCTGTGCCAGCATTGGCCTGAGTGGCCTGGTCTGCCACTCAGACAGTGCCTTGGAGTCTGTGGCTTTACTCCAACCCGCTGTGAAAAACAGCTGGGTTGGAGAAACGCAAGTGAGCAGGTCTTTTTGGCCAGCCTAAGACGGCCGGCCAAACCGACATGCGCACTTACGGTGATGAAGACTCCTCCTCCCTGGTGAGCCTGCTATCCTCAAAGACGATGGCCACGCCCCGCCCTAGACTTCTCCTCCTGACACTGACCAGTGGGGCGACACTTCGCTGCTATAACAGAGAAGGCACCCCTGTGCAGTCATGGCAGAGTCTCCGCACCGCGCACCAAGATTCCGTCACCAGTGCGGAGGCTCGCTGTGACTCGAGCCCTCAGTGTGTGTAATTGAGTTCATCAAAGTACCTTATGCAGCCACAACATACAATACATTGTTT
Source organism: Triturus cristatus (assembly GCF_964204655.1). Classification (NCBI taxonomy): domain Eukaryota; kingdom Metazoa; phylum Chordata; class Amphibia; order Caudata; family Salamandridae; genus Triturus; species Triturus cristatus. The sequence continues at coordinate 1,181,120,965 of NC_140594.1, read as the reverse complement.
ATGAGTATTGTATGATTGTGTGTAGAAGATTTTACACTGCTTGGTAAACATGTTCATGTTTGCTTTTAATATATTCTAAGTTAGGTACATACAAAACAGTGACTACATGACGACAAGGGCACCAAGACATTCATTTAACCACCCAGTGCAGCCTGGGAGTTGTAGTTCAAGTGCACCAATCACAATTAAAATTCGAATTAAAATGTTTTATAGAATGAGCAGTTCAGCTGGTAAATGGTATCACATTCGCATATGACATGAAGTTAGCTAGTACTTTTAGGAATATAATATAAATTGAACAGCGTTACTTTATTTGAAGAGTCAGACAATATTACCTGTTTTTTATGATGTGAATGTGTTATTGTTTTTTAGGTTCCTTTGCTCAAAGTGTGGACGCCAGTGGCCTTCGAACCACGTGTTCATCCTCTTCGGCATGAAACGCGGCTACCCCGACAGCAGGAGGGGTCTGGTACAAATGCGCGCATTCAAACAACGATGTAGTAACTGTTCAACATTCAACAAGCCTCGTTTTTCAAGCACCAATATCAGTATAGCGCTTGGAAACCTGCTGACAGTGTAACATTCGTTAGTGCCTAATTAGCATGGCAGCGCGCTCGCGCTAAATAAGTACACGGGAGCCGGTATTAAGTGGTTACACACGCGGCTCCGACTGACTAGCCGAGGCCACGCCTCTTTATTATATCTAGCTAGCGTCTGACGTCACGCGTCAGCGCTAGCGCGGCTCACCAGCGCGGAAGGCTAGAACGCCTCGCGCACGCCGAACACTACACTCCTTCCAACCTTTATAAAACTTTAAGCAAAACATAAAACCAACGATGCATCTATTACCAGTCTGCCAGTCCTTACAGGTTACACCATATAGTCCGCCAGCTGGGATGAGGGTGCCGGGTTCTTCCTCAGGTTGTAGCGGGATGGGCCGCCTCTGGAAGGGGCCACCTCGGGGGTCCTGCGCCTCGGGGTGTTCGGCTCTACCCGGACTGGGGAGCTGCCAGGCGAGTTACCCCCCGGGGTGGCGGGGATGGACTGGGAGCCACTCTCCTCGCTCCGACCGTCCTCCACCTCCTGATCTTCGCTCAGTTGGTCGGGATCCGGCCCCTCAGGCTCGGTCCCGGGACGTGAGGGTGTTCCTGGATGGACTTTTTTGAAGAAGGACACATCTCGCGTGACCGTTTCAGCACCTCTTTGAGCGGTCACCATCGTGCCCGTCCGGCGGGTGACAATCCATGGTTGGGGTTCAAAAGGAAGTCTGAACTTGCTGCCTGGGTAGCGGTCCTTCACGTACACTCGATCTTGTTGTTGTATCGTGGACTCCTTGGCTCCCCTTCGCCGGCTGGCGTGGTCATTCGAGCGCATCCGATTGGCTAAGGTCTTTTCGCTGGTGGCTTGCGCCGGAACCCACGTAGGGTGGTGTGGGATCGTGTCACTCACGATTCTCCCCATGGTGGCTGATCCTGGCGCTGCCTCGGTCGTGACGTGGGGGGTCAACCGGTATTCCCGCAGGAAGCTGTAGATCGCTCTCTCCAGTGGAGATCCGTCAGCCATGGCGATGCGAATGGTTTTGTTGAGAGTCCTCATGAACCTCTCCACCTCTCCATTGGCTTGGGGCCACCGGGGTGTTATTTTGCGGTGATGGATCCCCCAGCCCTTGAGATACTCAGCGAATTCCTGCCCTTGGAAAGGCGGTCCATTGTCGGTCTTGACCACCCCGAATATGCCATGAGTGGCGATGGTTTTTTCGAACTTCGCGATCACTTCAGTGGCTGTCTGGCTCCCCACGATTTCGACCTCTGGGTATTTGGTGAAATCATCGATAATGACCAACGCGTGCCGTCCATCGGGGAGATGTCCGAAGTCGGCACTCACGCACTCCCACGGTCTCTGAGGATTGTCTTCGGTCGCCACCGGGTGAGGGCGTTCCGGCTGTCCTGCGGCTTGGCACCACGTGCAGGTTCTCACCGTCTGTTCCACCATCGCATCCATACCTGGGAACCATACTTTGGCTCGGAGCCTGCCCTTTGTCTTTACCACTCCTTGATGTCCCCTGTGGGCGAGGTCCACCGCCTGTTGAGCGAGGCTGGCCGGCATGACCAGCCTCGGACCCCGCAGAAGACATCCTTGGGCGTCCACAGACAGCTCACTTCTCACTTTCAAGAACGATTCCAGTGTCAGCTTGGCTTGGGGTGTCCGTCTGTTGAGCGAGGCTTGGATAGTCCTCCAATCCCCCGATCTGACAGCCTCGGCTGCGGCTCTCACGCACTCATCACCTTCCGAGGCCTCTATGATTGCGGCCAGGCTCATTGGGAGGGGTCGTGACCGCTCTGTCACGTACCGGACGTACTCCTCTGTATCCTCGGCCTCCTCCTTCTCCTCCGTCGTTGCTTTCCGTGGGTGTCGTGACAGATAGTCCGCCGGGTTAGTGGCCCCTGGTTTGTACTCCACCCGGTAGTCGTACCCTTGGAGTTGGAGTATCCATTTTTCAATCCGGGGCGGCGGTTTCGAGGATGACCCCTGGAATAGGGGAATGAGTGGCTTGTGATCGGTTGTCACTGTGAAATGATGTCCATACACGTAGACGTGAAAATATCGGCATGCCCAGTGGATGGCGATTGCTTCTCGCTCGATTTGCGAGTACCGCTGCTCTGTCTCGGTCAGGGACCGGCTGGCGTAGGCGATGGGGGCCCACTCCTCATTGTCCTGTAGTTGCGTCAGGACCGCTCCCAGCCCAAACGGGCTCGCATCGACCGCCACGTTGGTGGGCTTTGCCGGGTCGAAGTATGAGAGGGTAGTGTCCGCAGACAGGGCCGCCTTCGTCGCTTGGAATGCCTGCTCCTGTTCCAGGCCCCACTGCCACGTGGTGGACGACTTGGTCAGCTCTCTGAGGGGTTTGGTGAGGTTGGAGAGGTCCGGAATGAAGCGGCCGCAGAAATTGACCATGCCCAGGAAACTCCGGTCCTCCGAGATGTTCGTCGGAGCTGGGGCATCTTGGACGTCCTTCACCTTGTCCGGGTCTGGGGCCACCCCTTGGTCCGAGAAAGTATACCCAAAGAAACTGATCTTGTTCTACAGGAACTGACACTTCTCCCGATGCAGGGTCAAACCTGATTCCTGATTCCTCTTTAGAACCCCTCTCAACCTCTGGTGGTGTTCCTCTATGGTTGACGCGTATATGAGCAGGTCGTCGCTCACGTTGAGCACACCAGGGAGCCCGCTGAGCACCTCTCTGATGGTATTTTGGAATACCTCGGCGGCACTTGAGATGCCGAAGTTTAGGCGCCGATACCGTCTGAGGCCCACATGGGTGGAAAATGTGGTGATGTACCTCGAGTCCGGATGAAGTGGTAGTTGGTGGTAGCCTGACCGTAGATCCATCTTTGAAAACCACTGGGCCCCGTTCAGCTCTCCCAAGATGTCGTCAATGGTGGGCGTCAGGTGTCGCTCTCTCTTGACCGCGGCGTTAGGGAGGCGCATGTCCACACAGATGCGGACTTGTCCTGGCTGCTTCGGCTTCCTGGCGATGACGATCGGGGATACCCACGGGGTTGGCCCACTGACCTTTTCGATGATGCCTTGTTTCTCCAGGGCCTCCAGCTCCTCCTCGACCTTCTGCCGCAGGTGGAAAGCAATCCGCCGGTGCCTCAACGCCACTGGCTGGACCGACGGGTCGATGTGTAGGGATACTTCCTTTCCTTTCAGGCACCCAATGCCGTTGAAGACTTCTCCAAATTCTTCCAGAATGGTGTCCAGTTCTTCCTCCAGGACTGCCATGGCAAACGAGATCAGTCTTAATTCTTCGGCCGATTGCCCGCTAAGCAGCATCCCGCTGCCCTCTTCCGTGACGTAGACGGTGGTGCTGATGCTCCTCTCGCCATGTTGTATCTCTGTTTGGAAGCACCCAATGAGGGGGATGGGCGTCTTCTGGCCATATGCGAACACTCTAATCTTCGCCCCTTTGAGCGGGGGTTTGGCCCGCAGTTGGTGGTAGACATTGGCGGCCATCAGCTCGATGGATGCCCCAGTGTCAATCGTCGCCTTTATTTCCTGTTGTTGGACTAGTATGCGACATTTCGGAAGTCTGCGCTTCTTCTTCTGTGGTTGGTGGATTGCAAACACGTAGTGGACCGGGTATTCCTCGTTGTCGTCGTCCATGTCTTCGCTGTCTGCCTCTTCGCGTACCACATGGGCCGCCTCCTTCTTGGCTTTGGTGGACCGGCATACCGCCGCAAAGTGGTTCATCCACCCGCAGGCGCCGCACCTTTTCCCTCTGGCCGGACAGTCTTGCATGCGGTGTGGTTGGCCGCCACAGTACCCACAGTCTTTCTTCTTGGCCTCCGGCTGCCGTTTCCCTCCGGTTTGCCTCCCTTTTGGCCGCACTACGTTCACTGCTTCCGCCACTTGCACTTGCTCCGTCTTCACAGGGCGATGTAGGGCTGCCTCCATGTGCGAGGCTCTCGCTTGCGACAACTCCTTTGACCGTCCAAGGGTGAGGATGTCCGCCAGGGGCTTTCCTTCTTCCTGAAGGACGGTGACACGAAGCTTAGACGAGTAGCACCCCTGTATGATTTGCCCTCGGATTTCCTCCTGCTCATCCCGGAACCCACACGTGCTGGCTAGCTCCTTCAGCCTGCCATGGAACGCATCCAGAGACTCGTCCGCCTCTTGCTTGGCTTGACGGAAGATGAACCTCTCGTAGTCTCTGTTCGCCATGGGCTCGAAATGGGCGTTGAGCGCGTTCAGCAGTGTGTGGTACGTCTTCGGCGTGGCTTCCACGAGCGTTTTGTAGATGCGGTGGATGTCTTTACCTCCCAGGTGGAGCAGCAGTGCTCTGCGTCTTTCCCTTGCGGTGCCCGCCCCTTCGAAGTAGAATTGCAGGCGGTCTGTCCAATCCCTCCATCGCGGGGCCAGGGACGCCGGGGCGCCATCCACGACAAACGGCTCGATGGCGGGAATCGACGCCATCTTGGCACGTGCGCGGCACGCGGTGAACGCTGGCTACCTCTCCTCTGCGTCGACGCCACGTGGCCTGCACTCCCCTGAGCGTTGGTCGGGGACCTCCCTCGCGCTGCTGCACCAATCGGGGCGCGCCTACCTCCGGACGTCGTCTGCGGGACTCTCCGGCGCTTCTGGGCCACGGCGATCACACCTGGCATGAGCCTGGATCGGAGGAGGGCACTGTGGTCTGCAGACTCCTCGTGGGGGCATGTGCGGCAGCACCTGGGCGAGACATATCCCTTCCAAGCCGTGGATTGGGGCTCCAGGGCACACACAGCAGATCTTTGGAAAAGCCCCCCTGGCACCTGCAGTTGTCTTCACCAGGCCTCCCAGCAGGCTCCACCGAGACACCATGAGGGAAGCAGCATGCACAGGATTAGGCACCCGGAGAGGGCACCAGAAACACAGTGGAGTGCCAACATAGCACAGCAGGGCTCACTTGACCCCTCGTCGCCAGTGTAACATTCGTTAGTGCCTAATTAGCATGGCAGCGCGCTCGCGCTAAATAAGTACACGGGAGCCGGTATTAAGTGGTTACACACGCGGCTCCGACTGACTAGCCGAGGCCACGCCTCTTTATTATATCTAGCTAGCGTCTGACGTCACGCGTCAGCGCTAGCGCGGCTCACCAGCGCGGAAGGCTAGAACGCCTCGCGCACGCCGAACACTACAGACAGCAATTCGCAAACAGTGCTATAATGAATGGATCCCCGGGAAACCTCGTGATCTGATAGCCGAAGAGAACACGTCAGCGCGTCACAGGAGCGATCTCTGTGTAGCTTGTCATAAAAACCTCTGTCCAATGAGGGAGTGCGCCGCATTCCCCTCTCCACCGCATGCGCCGGAGTCTCCAAGTCTCTGGATGTATCTTCTTTTTGCGTTTCTAGTGTGTATTATTGCTGTGCTTGTGTTTCATTATGGGAAAAAATTGTGAAAATGATTAACAATATTTTTAATTCATTTAAATAACTTCATTGCTATGGCGCCCTTGTATGTGTTGCCTGTAAAATCACTGTGGTATCCCAGCGTTCACTTTTCATAATGTGCTGTGTTGTATCTGGATGTGTATAGCGCTATATACCCTTGGGGGCGTGATGACCAGAGGGGCGCTGGTACCGTGTCATGTGTAGCGTTACTTGAGTATAATGGAGCTGAGGGAGCGGTTGGGGCCAAGTCACGCTTACACATATCAGACATATAGGGGCATATTAACAACGAGGCGATACAAAATTATCGCCGCTTTTGCGGCCGTTTTCGGCCGAAAAGCGGCGATAATTTGATCGCAATATTTACAAGGACACGCTATCGCGTGTTTCCTTGAATGAGCTCCTGTTTAGTTTACGCCTCACTTTGCATCTCTAATGAGATGCAAAGTAGGCGTTCCCTGCAAAAACTAAGGGAAAAGGATCTCTAACTGCCCTACTCCGTATTTACAATACGGCCCAGGACACCCTTAGCGATGTAAAATACAGCGTTAACTACTGTTATCGCCGGTATTCTACGTCTGCTAATTTTCATGACTACCCTATCTATGACATGGGAGGTGGATTCAGTGGCTGAATCCACATCTCCCCATCATCAAGGTTGAACTGGGGTGGCAGAGTGGGCTAAAGAACGGTGGTGGATTAAACCCAGATCAGTTGACTGGGGGTGAGTGCGTGCAATGTTCAACACTCCGTCCATCATTTCCTTTGGTTTTGCTTTGTTCGCCATAAGTTGGCAGGGTATGCTCAGACGTTGAGTCACCTGCTCACTTTGCCACTGGATTCAAGCAAGCCTGGCTGAAGACGGCTGAAATGCCAGAAACCGGTCCTAGGAAGCTTGTTTCCGGTCCAGGGAAGACATGGCTTGGCAGTTCGGGCTGGACTGTTCCCATGAGGCACAGGGTCAGACTGATTTGCATATGGCCATGTCTGAACTGGGGTGGCAGAGTGGGCTAAAGAACGGTGAAGGATTAAACCCAGATCAGTTGACTGGGGGTGAGTGATTGCAATGTTCAACACTCCGTCCATCATTTCCTTTGGTTTTTGCTTTACCCTATCTATGACATGGGAGGTGGATTCAGTGGCTGAATCCACATCTCCCTATCATCAAGGTTTTTTCTATCGCTGTGGGAATATCGCTGGTTTACCAGCGATATTCCCGCATAACGCCACTTTTGATGTAAAATTTATCGCTCTGGAGTAACGCGTTGTTAATAACGCGTTATCCAGGCGATAAATTACAGCGATAGGCAGCGATAAATATAAAAGCGCTAAGCACGCTTTGCGATATTTATCGCCGTCTGTTGCTGATATGCCCCATAATGTTTTAGTGACCTTTATCTCAGATACTCTTGAATATCACTATATTGTGGAACGCACTGAAAAAATGGAACCAAAAGATTGGGTCAAACAAACCAATGAATTAAGATTAAATATAGAACCATATATGTTGCTTGAATTCTTAAAATCAAACCCATCTTTCTGCTTTACTTTTTGCTACTTCCGTGTCAGGATTCTAGAAAGCGCTAATCCGACACCTCAGACACATGGGGGCAGATTTATGTTGCACTTGCGGCACTTTTGCGCCGCCGTTGCGTCACTTTTGTGACGCAGCAGCGGCGCAAATCCTGCGCCATGGTGCGGGGCATTTACAAACGTGACGCATCTCCCAGATGCGTCACGTTGTAAAGCCCTGCGCCACATGTAGGCGTTCCAGGGCAGGTGGGGGCGTTCCAGAGCAGGAACGCCTCCTAAAAGTGGCTGAGTGAAATCTACAAGATTTCACTCAGTCACTTTTAGGCCCATGCTGCGTCAAAACCCTGCGCCTGCTTGAAGCAGGCATAAGGATTGACGCAGCATCGTACAGATAGGGCCCCCGAGATCATTGCTGGAGCTGCGTCGCGCTTGCGACGCAACTCCAGCAATGCGCCACTTTTCGGCACAGATGCGTCACGCATCTGTGCCGTTTTTGCCCCATGGTGCGCCGCATTATAAATGCGGCGCATCCATGGTGGCGCAGCTGTGGCGCATAATAACTGGCGCATCCCTGCTGATATGCAGGGATGCGCCAGTCGTCATAAATCTGCCCCATGGTGTCCTAGCTCTGGAATAAATACCACCGCCCTTAAATGAACAGGCTTCAAGGAGCTGGATTTGGAGACCCTCTGGTTGTCGCAGGGACAAATGTGACCCCAGATCTCTTCAAACTAATACATTTATATGTTTAATGATATCGTTGCAGCATTTATTTGAATCTCCTGTTGTGTTATGATGTCATCATACTATACTGTGTTTGCTTTTTCAAAACATATCAGGTACGAAGTAATTTTACCTTACAGGTGACAAACTAAATAAATAATCATCTATAATCTTAATTATATCTTCAATTACAGGTGTAATTCCTGCAATTTGTTTCTGGGGACAGATGGTACTGTGGTGTTCTTGGAAACACCACATTTGCAGTTATGTAATATGGACTGGTTCTACTATTTTAATCATTCCAATGTCCTTTCCTGTTGGATCCCACACTTCTGGGCTCACAGTTTCTCCCAAATCAGCAAGCAATTCCGCAATTGTCATTAATGTAAACAAACCTACAATTGTAAATGTAAAATGTCCAGTATTTGTATTTTGTTGAAACATTTTAAATTAGACATCGTCATCATTAATTTGAAAGTCAACACCTTCCAGTGTACAGTAGATTGTACACTGTAACTTGCACAAAACATCTCTCCCTAATAAGTTTACAGGACTTGTGTCACAAGCAAATAATTTATGATTTTCCTTGAAAGAGCCTATGTTTTACATGGACCTGCTCAGAACTGGATTGGCAATCTGTTTATTTGAAACTTCTACAACTTGGACCTTCTTTCCTGAGAGGGGTAGGTCGGAGATTTCCACAGTTCTAAAAGCGGACCTGGTAACACCAGTATCAATAAAAAAAATGTGTGGTGGCCAGTCACCTCACCTTTTACAAGTGGACCACTCTGATCTCCCCCTAAGACTGCACCAAGAACTCAACCCCCCTCCCTCTCAGACACCTTCACTGGGAGTTATTGGAGTTTGAGCCATCATTATCAAAAACAGGAAATTGCTGAAAAGCATTCTGATTAGCATTGGGGAACTGTTGAAATGTATTTTGATTCATGTTTTGAAAATGCTTTGTAATTGCTTTTGGCATCTGGCTCAAAGTAAATCCCAGGTTTCCTATATTTTGCAGGACCATTTGATCCTGTGCGACTTGTATCATTGGAACTTATTTCGGCTCTGGCATCTGCATTTGTTGTACTGTCATATTTTGCACCGGTACTTCCCTCTGCATTGGCACGTTTCTGTTTGCATTATCAGCATTAAATCTACAGTCTCTCTTCCAGTGCCCGACCTTGTGACAGATGTGACAAGGAGTCATTTTCTTCAATGTTGCAGCTTCTATTCCTGAACCTGTATCTATAAGTACACCTCTGCCTTGTTCATCACAAAAACTTCCTAAATTTCCCCGTACACCAGTCTCTGGGACAACACCTTGCATACCCCCTTGATTTCCTGTAAAAGAAGAATTCTGTAAACCTTTCTAAGCCAATTTAGTTTGAGCCAACATACATTTTTCTTTATTCTTTAACTGTTTAATTTCCTGTTCGTCACTACAGTATTTAGCATACCTCAAGATTTCATCAAGTGATTTATTCTGCCAACAGATTACACTTTGGGTTATGTGCGAACTGATCTCTGGTCTCAATCGTAAGACAAACTGAGATGTAAAAATCCCTGTGTCCTTCTCTTCAGGGTATTCTCTTCAACTGTGCTGCTGAAACACCAGCAACAAATGCTCATAATACTCATGAACTGACTATTTTGCTTCTTGTGTTTGCTTAATTTTTACCCACTCCAAATCTTTCAGGAAAGTAGTCACTGCTTCATACTTCTCCATAACTACAGGAGATGGTGCATTAGTGCACGCATCTCTCGCTGACCTTTCACGTGGCCATTGTACAGCAGTCTTACACTCAGCCCACAAATCCCTTGGTACCACAATATCAAAGAACATATTCTAATCAATCCACAAACCTTTCACATTTTCACAAATCTTTCAATTTGCATACACCAATGCAGAGGTTTGTCTCTTAATTTTGGAAAGTTGTTCATAAAAGCTGAAAGATCATCTCTGCTCCAAGTCAAATGGATATACACTCCTCATGACATTTCTCTCAATGGATAAGCTGAAGCTCCTCCCTCATCCTTCTCCTTATTTCCCTTCTTCTGGCTCTTTCTTTTTCTTTTCATGTTTCCTTGCCCATTTGTTTTCCAATTTTTCAAAGTCACTCCATTTATTAATGCATTTTATTAATTCGGTAACACATTGTTTCAATGGCTGCATCACCCAATGTACCCTGTAGCTTTTCGAAAAGGAGAACTTTTGTAAAGATCAGCATCATATTTCTGAGCCAACTCAGTCAATTTCTCATGCGTAATTGCCTCTCGTCTTGTAATTTCTTTACGCAGATAAATACATTTTTTCTCTTGATAAATACTTAAGAATCCTATTTCTAAACATCCTCTAATAATTTCTTCTAGTTCAACTCGTAATTTGGGAATATTTAATGCTCTCTCTTTTTCAGGTACTGGGCTAGTCCCTTGTACTGTGCTCTCTGTCCTTTTGATCCTTACAGATTTCTCAAACCATGGTGGAAAAATTCTATCTTCAAACAAGTTAGTTTCCTCCTGGGTCATTGGTGTTGTAAACATAATTCTTAACCCATCTCTTAGTGCTTACGCTGTCTGACGTGGTACAACAATCGGTGAATTTTGAGAAGTCAGGACAAAGGCTGTCACAAGTAAACCTCCTGCAGCTCCTTGCAGCTCTGGAGTCAGATTAACATCTACTGGGACATGTGCAACTGATCTAGGCACGGCCTGTACAGTTACTACTTGTGGTGGTTGCACCGGTCCATGCAAACAGGTGGAGTTACCACAGATGGAGGAACAATCTGTGTCTGAGCAACTTTTAGTGGGACAATTTGTAGTATTTGAAGTGGTCTTTCAACTTGTACAGTAGGAAGCTGGCTCTCTATATACTATACAAAAAAGTGGTATATTGTCCAGAGTCCAGTGGATCCCCAGAGGCTTTACAGAGGCTAAAGTAGATGATACTAACGTTCTATTTGTGGTAGTGTGGGTGAGCAGTTAGGCTTATCGGAGGGTAGTGTTAAGCATTTGATAAATGAGACACACACTGAATGAATAAATCGGAGACCAATTTATAAAAATAATACTTGGTTATATTTATTTTGTAGAGCCATAGAACTTCATCTCATGTTAATACGTTTTGCAATAGAAATACTTTTCAATGGAAAAAGTTGACATTTAGTGCAATTTTCAGACTTTGCAATGTTAACATACGGGAGAAACAAAATATGCGACATATGTATAGGCAACTTCGACATACAAGACCGGTCTTCGGAAGTTAAGGTCAGTGTTGGGCAAAGTTCAGTTCAGCACCAACAGTACACCTCCAGTGTCACTAGGGCGGGCGGGTGCAGGGTGCAAATTCAAGGTCAGGCGCCCAATATAAATCAATGGGGACTGGGGCAAACGGATAGGGGCTACTTATAGGTAAGTAGCTGCAACTTGGGTGACCAGTCCACGGGGTTGAGGCCAACACTAGACAGCACCAACACTACACCACCAGCGGCACAGGGGCAGCCGGGTACAGGGTGCCAACACAGCATTGGGTGCTCAATGAAAAGCAATGAAAGCAGGCCAAATTGGGAAAGGACTGCAGGCTCAGTCCCGGAGGCTGGTCGAAGGAAACCAGCAGCTGTAGAGGTAAGTTGTGAAGCTCATGGACGTGGAAACACCTTTTATCCTCTTCACCAAGGCCCAGAATGGACGGGTGCAGGGGTGCCTTTTGGTGTTTGAAACGGCTTACCAGAGCAGGTCGCGGTTGAGGGGGTTCTTCGTGCAAAGGCTCCAGGCAATGTTGAGGAGTCCAGGATAGGTCAGCTCATGGTGGACTCGGGCTCTGGGGCACCTGATTGAAACTGGTGGGCCATTTGGACTTGGGCTGGAAACGTTGGGTGCAGAGGTGGAAAAAGGATCAGACATGGCAGTTCATCAGATCGCAGTTTTTACTTTGAAGATGGTTGCTTTGTGAACAGGTCCACTATTCTTGGGAGCTCTTGGTCTTTATTAAAAGCAGGTAGTCCTCCAAAGGGTCTGGAGGTGGCTGGGCTGCAGGACGAGTCGTCTTTTGGTGCAGGTTCATTGTGTACTACTGACAGGCTGGTAGGGCTAGATCCAAGCCAATAGTTCTCTGCAGTCTTCTCTGCTGGTGTGATTCTGCGGTGTCTGGCTCTTCTTAGACAATCAGGAACTGAAGTTCAGGATTTTGGAATGCCACCTAAATACTAGATTTAGGGGAGTAACAATGGAGTGATAGGTAGTGTCCAATGGACCCCTTACCTGGGGTGCCTACACCCTCTATTATGCCCACCTCATGTGGGAGGGGGAAATAGACCTAGCCCTGAATGGATAAGTCCCGCCATCTTCAAGATGGCGTGTACTGAAAAGTGTACTTCACCTCACCTCGCCTCCCGGACATGAGGGGTGGAGTTGGCAGAAGGGGGCATACCTCTTATTCTCTCCAAGTTTTCCCACCTGTCCTCCCACCAAAAAGGAGGTGAGGGCAAGAAGGGGGACTGCTCCCTCTAACAGGAGAGGCTGGAGTCACATTACAATGGGGGCAAGGTGGAATCAGTGCAGGTTTATTATGATGAGATGTTTGGTTACAAACATCCCATATGTGAGTGAAGTCATTATTGAGCGTGTGTAACGCGTAATGATGCGTGTCCAGCCCATGTACTTACTATGGCTTCTGTGGTCACTTACAATATCCAGGAATCGACAAGGATATTGGAAGTGAATATCTGCTCATGCAGATATGTTCTCACAAGAGATATAGTGTACCCTGCCTTAGGGCTAAGGACTGCTAGAGGGGTGTCTTACCTAAATCTCATGCAGTGTCTGTGGGCACGGCACACAGGGATGTGTGCCATTTCAACTCTTTAGTTTTGTCTGCCCCAAAGCACGCAGGCTGCAGTGGTAGGGTGCATGTGCTTGGTGAGGGGCCCCTTAGGGTGGCACAATTCATGCTGCAGCCCTTAGGGACCCTTTTTTACCGCAAGGCTCTTGGTACCAGCGGTTCCTTTTGTGAGGGACTTATATGTGAGCTAAAGGTGTGCCAATTGTGGAAACAAAAAGTACAGTTTAGGGCAGGAGCTCAGGCACAGGGGATCTAGTGGCAGAGACCCTGTGCACTCTCAGGCAAAATTGCATCATTTTCCAGGCAAAAAGTGGCTGCTAATCATGTCCAAAAGAGGCACTTTCCTACGGCAACACTCTATGTTCTACAAGGGCAGTTTCTATATTACGGCTCATTGTGGCACTGCTTCCAGGACTATCGGCTGAGGTTGCATAAGTCAGGGTGCACATGCAGCCAGCATTTCTCCTAATATATCATCCTGAATCACTATCTGTCTCTTTTTCATTTTCTCTTTCCTTTTTGTCTTTCCCCTGGGTATTTTTCTTCTTCTCTTTCCACATCATCTCTGTAGAAATTGCTGGATACTATCTAGTGACTTCAACTATGCTTTCATCCATCTATGCAGTTCTTCATCCCATTGAGCACTGCTCTCTTCGTCCTTTTCTGGCATTTCTCTCTCTCTGTCTCGTACAGCCTTTTCCCACATGCTTCAACTTCAAAATGTATGGGTGTAGGAGGTGGCTTAATCTCACATAACTTCTCCCTTAATTTGTCCGCAATTCTCAATACATAACTTCCATATTTTGAAAATCTCAATGGACCCTCTTTCTCAGCAATCTTACAGCATTGACAAAGCCATAAAGATGTATGTAATCTCAATTCAGTTGTCGCCAACCAATCGCAGTGCAAAAGCACACCAACCAACCAATTTCAGCGCAAAACACGATGAAGCATGATCTCTCTCCTCCACAATTTCTCTAATACTTACACAAATCAACAAAAAACTATTGATCAGTGAAACAAAACATATATCAATAATTTTTTGCTTTTTCTAAAGGAAAACAATATCAACTGAACAACAGGAATATTAGGGGTTTTACATAAAAAAAGAAATTCTCATTCGCAAGTGAAATCTCGACCAGCGTCAAATCACCTTAATCAATGTATCTTACCCTTTTTTGGCAATTAGGTTCTGCTAACATCAATCAATATTAAACAATCACAACAGGTCATTAGTATTTCGATCTCAATTGTGTAGGTGATGGTACCTCACAATCTGCGCCATAAAACCTCTGCAAACAAGAAATACCATTCGACAATGGCTTATTCAAGTTTCTTCTGCACTTGTCTCAGCATCTCTTATGATCCTAGTATCTTAGACTACGCCAAGTCTGAAATTCTTCAATCTCTTTACATCGAAGCAATAAACATCTCCAGTCATCAAATCATTTACTCTAATTCAATAATACAACAGTAAACAGAATAACACTATTACAGTAGATGCCACATCACCCTATTCATACTCATAACTCCAAAACAGCAACTGCCTTCAAAACTCACACCTTGTCAGCTCCTCAAACTTCAGGCATTGGATTTCAGGATTTGGGTATTTTATTCTAACTTGGTGAAATATTTAAAGCCCCTTGCTCAAAACATACAACCATTCTCGGCTATCAGAAAACTAATAGCACAGATTGCCCCCCAAAATATGTATCTCTGTATGAGTCACTCACAAGTATGCATCATTTAAAGGGTTAAGCCCCGTTCCCGCGCTGAATCCTTCTTTCTTACAGAGATGGAACTTTGAATATTGCATTATGAGTCAAGGAGTAACATCACAAATCTAAGTCGCATTAAACATTTTAAATTCAGTAAATGATGAGACTGGGGATAAGTTTTCAAAACATTTATTTTCATTAAGTACAAATCTTGTTGGTCGTTTTTATTTCGATTAGTCCACAAAAGCCAATACATTTACAGAAATCTCATCAAAAAGAATGGTTAGAATAAAGCATCAAATCATGCATCACGTGCGTCCCATAAAGGAATAATTTCCCTATGCTAATGATTATGATCAGAGTATTAGATTTATAGAACCCATGAAGAGTTCAAAGTCAAGAGGAAAAGAGTGAGCTCAGAGGAGCAAAAAGCTCTTAGCCAAATGAAAGCAACTGAACTTGCTAAAAAGAGTACTTCATGAAACTCGGCCGTGTCTCAATAAATTCAAGTAAATTAGCATACGGTTGCAGTAGCAATCTGTGTAATAAAGCCTCAAATAAAGTATGGAATAAACAGAAGCGGCAGTAGCTACAACCCTCAAGAGTCTGGGTCTAGGAAAAGCATACAAAAAGAGAATTTAAGCAAGCTGGGAACACACACTGATGTAAAAGTCAAGAATCCATGTTGCAAACATTGTACCAGGCTTCTTCATCCGTGGACCAATGAGAAGGCAGCATTCTTCTGTAAGCAGGTTCAGCTCCTCCGGTCTTATGAAAATATATGCGGCTTGCAAAACTTGAACACAAAGCAAACTGCACACATTCTTGCTTAGTTAGATTCTGGACACATCTGGCTTAGTTCCCAAAGGCATTTTAGCTCAGGTCGACCATCGACATCTCAATTTGTTTCACTGCGAGAACAATTAACTATACTAACTAAAAAGCAAAATCACTGTTAGTTAATGCATTCCATCTAATCAGAGCAAGAATTATTGTTTAAGATGCACAAGTGATTTTATTTAAATATTATATAAAAACAGGATGCTCTTGGTTATTTATGAATAAAAATGTTGCTTGTGAAAAGTAATACCTTTGCTAAATCGGAACATTCAGCAGTTGTGGCAGGCATTTCTAATCATGTCACTTTAAGGTCAAGCTTCTAATTCACGCTGTGCATTTTCAGCAAAATTCGATTTGCTTCAAGTCAAAGACACTAGCTTCTTAGCTTTTCTATGGCCTATTCGAACAACTATGACTGCCGATTGCAAATCAGCATAATTCAAATGCGAGTCATTTCAGCTTTAAAAGATTTGCATATATCACTGCACATTCAACTACTAAGCTAACAAATTTTTAGGTTAATTAGTGAACTCTATCATCTGTCTTACCCCTTTCAGCAAGGGGACCAACTCTCTTTGTTCATGTGTTTCATACAGAAGAAGTTCACTCTCCAATTAAGCAAACAATGTTGCGACACCGAGCTGCTTGTTAAAGGCTGGATTCATCAATACGTTCCACCGCTCTAGGAGTTACGTCATTCGAATCCACTGTGCGAGTGCGCGGAACACAGCATGTGTACTTTGGGTTAAAAGCGGTGGTATTGTGGGGGTGAGCCTTTTCAGGGGCCCACTGGTGCAGGGGTTCGCCCTTCTTTATTCTTAAATTCTTAGACTAACAAAATAGAGATTGGCACGGAAGCTGTGATATCAAAGAAATTAGATTTATTAACCTCTCATGAGGGAGACTACGTCAATACGGTACCCTCAGGCCTCTGTATGAGGTAGTCCAAGGAGTACAGAAACCATGGTGCTTTTATATGCATTAGTTGCATTGTCAGCATGAGACCAAGGGGAGGTACTGGCACATACAAGAATAGTTATTGACTAACATGGGTATACAAAAATTGCTTGCTCAACAAAGTGGGAGGGGAGACATTTCTCCTTAAATCAGTAAAAACAGCCTGACAGTTACACACAACCACATTCTGGCAGCTACAGGTCTTTCTGAGCATGCACAAGACCCTGGCTCAGTACTGAAGGAGTTAACTGTAACTGATGACTCAAGCAGAATAGAAGAACAGGCAACAGTAAAGAGACAAGAAGCACATGGCTAGCACATGGCTAACTAAAATGGCTGCCACAACCAAAATGGCTTCAGCTCATGCTGACAGCTCATACTAACAGTGATTTCTTCTTGTTTCCACAGTATACTTAGGAGTTATTGCATTTCTCTTCCTACTGCTATTTTAACTGCACAAACCAAGTTGCTAATTATTCATTTGAAGCAATATAATCTTGTATATCTATGTTTTCCATAGAATTTATATAGAAATTATTTCAAATATTTAATTGTTGGTGACAAGATCTTTGTATTTATTTTTTAATTAAAACTTAAGTCATGGATGTATCTGACTTTTTGTAGATCACCAGGCTTTGGACATTATAATCTCCTGTACTACCTCATGTTCATAATTAGCATCAGGGATTACGTCATTTAGTGGGGGAGCTGCGAAACACCGTATTCTTCTCACCTGGCCCAAGCCACTCAGGGTAATGAAAACATTTCTCCACTAGGGGGGACAGTCATCCGAATTGTGGTCCAATACTCTAACAGCCTCATGATCCCCCATCTTGCTTCATCCCCTGTTCCATGTGACCTGACATTAGTTTCAGTTTCTACCAGGGTCCATTCGCGCAAACCTCTGTTGCATTCATTTATTGGAACCACTGGACCTTGTTTGCCATCTTGCCGCAGACAGCTCCAGCCGCCTGTTGCAGACAGCATTCTGTAAGGTACTCCACAGAGTCTGCCCTTGCTCATGATTAGATGACTTTCATGTCAACCTCAGTCCCCTTCACTTTATCTTCTTCCCTATTCTGTGTTTGTCCCTTCCCTGGAACATAGCTAGTTTACACGTTCTTTCTGTGGGATTAAGTGTATCCTTCCACTGCTGACATCATGGAACTCCTTGTTTTGTTTTTGTTTTTCATTGGTTGTTCAGCACTCCATGGGAGTGCATGTCTTGCTCCTCAGAAGACGCTTGTGCTCTTTCCTTGCCCTCTCCTGAGTCATCCATCCCTCCCCTTCCACCGTTCCTCGCGAAGCTCCTCCATGGTGCGCCAGGCGCCGGGTGGCTGCCTTGGTGACAACCTGGCTGTTGTCTGTATACTACATATCACCAAGAAGCTAGGGTTTGCTGTCAGCCCTTTAGCCCAGGCAGTCTGACCATGCCATCTGCCGAGAGCCCCCTACCAGCCCCACCACCTGTGGAACAAGGAACCCACAGTGTCATTGCATCGCGGGCCTTGGCCGAGACCCCTGGGTTCATTTCATGCCATAGTCATTTCAATAAGTAAGTTGTAGGTACATATTTACGAGGGCTTATTCACAAACTGATTTTGTAGTATATAAAGTAGTACTACAGTAGTACTTCTCACATACTAGCAGTAGCAGCTGGTGACTTTTAAAGGTGGTGGGGCACGTGCAGCACATAAAAGATAAACTATTTCCTAAAGTACGGACATGAGGAAATTTATATTGCAGAGTTGATTGGGTCACATTCTATTCAGAAGTGCGTTTTATTTATATAAAATGTTCCCCGATCACCTTTGCAATGCAAACATAACTTAAATTAAAATAAATAGACACTAAGAAAAATATCTTTACCTTGATGAGCTGCTAGGCAAAGATGTGCATGCTGGGAAATTGCATTCCAGCCAATCCAAGCACTGCTGTCATGCTGCTTTAAATATGAAACAGCATAAGAGCACTGCCAGGATCGGCACAACGCTCCTCCGGAGACTGATGGGGCCACGTTGAAGCCATTTCAGCTCCCATGTAGAGCGGATTATGGAAGCCAGAATTGTGCATGGCCGACTGGCCATGGCTAAGACACGGCCAATCTGACATGCACAGTTTTTTAACACAGTCTCAGTCAATCCTCCACATTGCTCCGTAGTCCTGCCCCTACCCTACAGGAACCAAATGCCTGTGGATATGGAGTCTGGGGTGTAGTGGTGCCCAGTAGGGGTTAAATGCGCCCACGCTCTTATGCATACTACAAAATGCTATTCACAAACCTACAGGCAGAGGCTGTGGGGCTGTACACCAAAACTGCGGCGTGGTACTGTACATATGTGTGCCCAGGTATGGCAAAGTGCCATCTTCTAGGTCCTACAAATGGACTGCACATGCATGGGTAAGGATGGTAGCTGTGTGTCCACTAGCAACATAAGGCTTGCAAGAGGTGGCGGTGAACGGAGAGTTTTGTCAACTCCATGAACAGATCCTTACAAACGTCCACCATCCAGGGAACTACTTATTGCAGATGAGATGCCACAAAGCATTTGAGAGAATCTGGAGCAGCCAGACTATCATTCTTCCCAAAAAAATCAGTGTGGCCATGCTACCTCACAGCCGCGCCCCCAGAAGAGAACAGCAGCACTGCATCATGATTCCTGAAAAATGTGGTAGGAACTGTCATAGGCGTGCACGGTCACATGGTTCACAATCCCAAACACATCAAAGGACACCCCCTTTTTATTGGCCCCCATTTGACGAATCACCCTGAAACCTTCCAGACAGCAGCTGAAGTGATTAGAGCACTAGTTGTGACAATTTTGTGAAGTTTTCTCCAACAGTGCCAGAGTTATTAGCAAAACAAAAAATGCTTTGTCTATGGAAACTAGATCTGAATTATAACTACCTACTGGCTACCTGCTCAAAGGGCTTCAGCCCCCCCCTTCGTGTGTGTCAGCCCGGGCTGAGACAGCTTCCCGGGCTGGCGACCATCTTATTGCAGCCGCACCCCAGTACTTCACAGGTCTTTAAAAAAACATGTACTTGTTAACGAGGCTTTGTTGTGTTTTCACCCCTTCTAAGAACCCCTGCATCTTCACTCTGCCTATTGCTGGAAGAATTAGCCCCCCCTCAAAATTTTTATTAGGCCCCGCGAAATTTGGCTCTAGTTGCGCCTCTGGCTTAATTCATATTGTAAACAAACATTAAATAATAAAAATAAGAGGAACAACATAGTGTTATACATAATTTTTATTCTGGCTGTCAGAACTCTATAAAAATAGTAAGAAACAATCGCATGAGTCCATTCAAAATTGTAAAGAAATATGCAATGTGCGCAGATAAGTTAGGATATAATTGGCTCTTCAGCATTCGCTATTCCGCACCAGACTCCAGATGTGTCTGTAATACAAACAACAAAACCCAAGGCTAAAACAACACCGCATGTCTTGTGTTCAAGTGGGAATTTTTTGAGACATATATATATATATATATATATTACCTACTGGCGGTCGCCAGTAGGTAGTTATAGTTAGGACCTATTTTCCATAGAAAATCCGCAACATATATATATATTTGGAACGCATTTCGACTGCATAAGCAGGCACACCTAAAGGAGTTGTGAAGAGGGAGGGATGGATGTTTGGATACAGGTTGCAGGTCCACTCCATCTTTAGTCCCTATTCTAGCTGTAGGGTTATGGTACAGAACAGATAAATGTCAATGCAGCATCGATCCTTATCTTTCCCAAGAGAAATCCCTCTCATGGCCATTCAATCTCTGCCCTCTTTGAAATGATCACTGTCGGCAACAAAGCACTGCTCTCTACATGACCATTCCATTATTGGCCTCTTTTATGTGATCATACATATAAGGCACTGTAATTCAGGACCTGGCAAAAAATTACACACTTGTGCTTACCATGTTGCTCACTCTACATCGAACACTGTGCCTAGTCCAAGTCTTTCCCATTTCAACGCCACATGAAGCATGTCGCTTATAAATCTAAATTTAATTAAGGCAATGCAACTACTTACCCCAAACACCCACCTGCCATTTTCTTAAAATTCTCACAAGTGGTCTTTGTAGGAGAGTAGAGTCTGCTATCCTATGGTCACCCCAAATTTTTGCTTTTTGCATCACTGCTTTTTGACATATTGAGGCTGTGGGCCTGCCAATCAGACCCCCAGCCTGCTGTTCTCTCTACTAAATTAAAACTATGCACCCTAGGTGCATAACCAATTGGAAGTGGATCACCCTGTCAGCCCCTGTACCAGTGTGCACTAGGTACCCAGGGCATTGGTGTATCTAAGGCCTGCCAGGGGCTGAAGCATGTATTATGCCACCCCAGGCTTGGCCTAACAAATTTGACACAACTGGCTGATCACTCAGCTGGGGTAAGTTGGTGTAACCACCTCTTACTTAGGTGTAGTATACCTATACCTAACCTTAAATGGGACACATGTTAACCTATAAGTCACTCCTATGGCAGGCCTTGACAATCCTGAAGGCAGAGTGCTTGGTTCCATGTGAGATGGTGCTCTGGCATGAGCTGAGCCTGTCTGCAGTGGTCGGAACAACTTCCTTCTACTGTTTCCAGATATCGTCATACCATATACTCTTAAGTGCATTATGAACCTCGCGGTTAAATGCTATCTTTGGTTTGGCTTTATCAAAACATGTCGAGTAAGGTGTCATACGAATTGGAATACTAACCCCTCGCCAATTCTGGCGACGGGGTTAGCATTCCACCCTTCTAGAGGGACACGACATGTACAGTACCTGAAACCCGGGTAAAATCAGACATAGCCTCAGCTCCACAAAATGGATGCTGCCACCACAGACACAAGTCTGCCCTCCTGCTGCTGGGAGTCCTTCCAGCTTGGGAGGTGTGGACAAAGGGTTTCCTGCCAGGGGAGGTGCGTGCACCACCCCAGACAGGACTTTGTGTATTGGTCAGGTAGGGCTTGAAAGAAACCAGACATGCCTGAGGCTCACAAGGAGCCTCGGTGCATATGCCAGTTCAATCCGGTCCTGGGGCACACCAGTCCCGGGGCGAGCTGGACAAAGGATTGGGGGTGTAACCACCCCCCTTCCTGGTCCCACCCTTAGGGAGGGACCTAGCAGGTAGTCCGGCCCCTAGAATCCGCTTAAAGGTAGGAGCTGTGTCCTAAGACTTCAGACATCCTGGAATCAACTTGAAACTAAGAAGAAGACGGGAACTTCGACGCTCTGCCGCACAGAGGACTGAAGCCAATCTCCCCTGTGGTCAGGGAGTGACCACCTTGCTAACGCAAGCACCATCCAGCGAATCAACGTCTGCTTTGCCGCCGCCTCCCGCCGGAGCCCGAGCCCAGAGACTGACAAGACCTGGACCTCCAGACCTCTCACCGCCCGATCCACAGTCCCTGAGAAGAGGAGACCCGTGGAGGCACCGAGACACGTGGAGCCAGCCATCTTGAAAAGACCACGACAAGCTGCAAGCGCAACAACCGAGGCTCCCTCCAAGTTGTGCTTTGGGATCTGAGAAGCCCAACACCCGAGCAGCATCTGCACCAAAGGTGAGCCCTCCAGCATCTCCACGATCTGCGTGGGGCCCTTCTGCTTTTTGCCACTCGACGCGCCTAACCGGTTGCTGGCCCGCTGGCTAGTGGCCATCTTGGCGATGAACTTCAAGAAATACACTGCTGGTCTGGTTGCTCCAGACTGGCCCTTGCTCCCCTCCAAAGGAGCAATCCCTCTGACCTTGCTGGTCAGAACCATCAGCTTATTTTGCCTTCCACAACAATTGCTTTTGACAAGGCTTGTTTGCTTTGATCAAGTCGCCGACACCGCCGACAGCGAGAGCCTGCGTGGGACAGTTCATGACTCGACTTCTGGACGTCGTCGACCTTCAGGGACCACGTGGCTGCAGAGACAAGCAACACCTTCCTTTGTGTTTGCACCCGACATCGCCTGGTACCCACCTGGTGCCACGCTGGTCACTGGCTAGTGACTGTGAACACTGTCCCCTCTGCTTACAGGTCTTCTACAACTCCGATCCACTCTTGGATCCACCGCATCCCTTCCGGACCGACCGCCTGCAGCATCTTTGTCCACAGGCTCCATTGAACAGATAGAAGAAACCCGACGCACTTCGACACCTACGCACCCGCTTCCTGTGGGTGAGGTAAAGCTGGCACTCCGGTGCCCAAGTGTAGAGTATCATCTCTAGTGTCTGTGTTTCCAATCTTGAGTTCATAGTCCATCCGGAAGATTCCTTTTGCAGTAACTTTGTACTTTTTACGCACCCATTGAAAACCTATGGGAGCTCGCGTATGACTATTTGCTCTGCACACGCAACCCGTGGACCTCCTGGTCACTAACTGAAGTTAGCTCCTTGTAGGCCCAGCGATTCTAGAGGCCCTAGGCCTTTTCCCTTTTCTGTTCGTGGTACTTATACCACTATTTTAGTATATGGTTTGAGCGGCCACCAGGGCCTATCCAAATAAAGTGCAACTTCTGTGTATTCTACTGTAATCTTGTTTGACGATTTGTGCTCCTGTGCTCATAAAGAGACTAGGGGTTACTTTGAGAAATAAATACATATATATTTTGAATATATATCTGTGTGGTGTCCTTTCATTGGTATAAAAGGGGGTTACATTTGGTAAAACAGCCTGCTTAACACGTTTCACGAGTTTAGCCTCAAAGACTGCTTAGCCTACGCTACCACTAGGGCAGCTAGTCCGAAAAGGTTGACTTACAGCCACACCATAAGGGTTGCTTGGCATGGTACAAGGTGGTCACTTTGACTAGTGAACATCATATACCAGGCCAACTTCTCACATTGGTGAGCAGCGGTTGGATTTGAGCTTGCTGTGTTTTACCATTGTAATCTCTTGGTTACCAATTGAAAGATCACATAGGTACCTGTAGGTACATATAAAACAAGATTAGATATACTTAAGTTCTACTGAACTTAGTTGTTGTAGAGCAAAGGGAGTAGCACACCCTGACTACAACTACTAGATAGGTTTAGTAGGTAAACCCAAGTGTAGGTAGATTGCAACACATCCACCCACACTTAAGAGCAATGGCTGGGGCAGAGGGGTCCAATGTACCCATCTCTGTTGAGAGTGACCCCCAGAGGGCACCATCCATCTTTGCTACCCTTAATCAAAATGAGCTCAGGCAGTTGGCAAATATCAGGGGCCTTAAACAGCCCAAGAATCCCACTTCTGCTGAACTCAGAGAGCTTTTACAGGCTGATGAAGATCAGAAAGCTCTCAGGAAAGCCTCCCAGTCAGGCCCCTTAGGGACAGGGACAGGAGGCCCCCCTTCTGAAGATGCTACTGAGGTACCCCTTTCCAATGGTCCTTCCTTAGAGGAGAATCATACTACAGAGGAAGAAAGTGGTGGGGATACAGAAGGTAGTGAGGATGAAGGGAGAACTAGCCCAGTGCCAAGTGTTATACGTGGCCCAGCTAACTTAAGGCTATTGGGGACTGACAATGGGATCATACCATTGGATCTCCCCAGTGGACTTAACCAGGGGTCTGGGAGGCAAAGGAATCACTCAGGTGAATCTAATGCTTCTCATACCTCTAGAGGCTCTCAAGGTCACTCCAGGAGAAGGATGACCACCCCTCAGAGGAGGGAGCATGAGGCCAGAATGCAGGAAGCCCAGCTGAGGATCAGGAAGCAGGAGCTAGAAGTAGCCCTGATGGAAGAGAAACTGAACAAGGCTAGGCAACCTAGAGAGAGTGGGTCTATACCCACTGGTGGCAGCATTGTCCCTAAGGACAAAGATAGGGTCTTTGATAATAGGAACCTGTCCAAGGTTGTGCCCCCCTACAAAAGTGGGGATGATATCCACAAATGGATAACTGCTCTTGAGAGAGCCTGCAAAGTACATCAGGTTCCTGAAGACCAGTGGGCAGCAATCTTATGGCTCTCCTTCGAGGGGAGAGGCAGAGATAGACTCCTCACTGTTAGAGAAGAGGATGTCAGAAATTACAGAGTCCTGAAGAGTGTCCTAGTTGATGGGTTAGGCTTAACCACTGAACAGTACAGGTTAATGTTCAGAGACACCCAGAAGACACAGACTCAGGACTGGTCTGAATACATTGAATGTGCCACTAAGGCTTTGGAGGGTTGGTTGCTGGGAAGTAAGGTAGCTGATTTTACACGATTGTATAATTTGATGATGAGAGAACAGATTTTAAATAACTGTCAAAACCAGCAACTGCATCAACACTTGGTTGACTCTGATCTGACCTCTCCCCAAGAATTGGGAAAGAAGGCAGACAAATGGGTCAGAACCAGGGTTAAGCAAAAGAACCAGAACCAGGGCCAAGAGGGTGATCAGAAGAAAACAGACCAAAAGGGTGGAGATCAGAAATCTAAAGACCAGAAGTCTTTAACAGGGCCCCAAACTACTGCTAAGGAGGGTGGGTCCCAACAGTCCAAAAAGAAGAAAGAAGGTCAAAAGAAACCCTGGTGCAATCATTGCAAAAATACAACTCACTGGACTAGTGATTGCAAAAAGGGTGGAGCCCCCAACACTGTTGCCCCTAAGGCACCTGCTCCCAGTACTACTGTTAGCAGTGTTGGTCCCCAGACAAAGGGTGTAGTGGGAATCACTATGGGAACTGAAGGAGATTCTGACTTAGACAGAACCCTGACACAGGCAGTCCTGATCTGTGATGGGGACATTGATTTGTCCCTAACTGTGAGCCCCAGTAACCTGGGCAAGTACAGACAGACTCCTTTAATTAATGAAAAAGTGGCTCAAGCCTACAGGGACACATGTGCCAGTGTCACTATGGTGACACCAGGCTTTGTGGATCCTGGACAGTACATACCAGGTGAGAATTACCTGGTGACCAATGCCAGCAATGCCACTACTTCACATAGTGTGGCAGTTGTTAACTTCTCATGGGGAGGGGTAACTGGCCTCAAAAGGGTTGTGGTTAGTGCAGACCTCCCAGTAGAATGTTTGTTGGGCAATGACCTAGAGAGTTCTCTATGGTCAGAAGTGGAGTACAGGACACATGCAGAGATGTTAGGTATATCACCACATGTCCTTGCTGTGACCAGGTCACAGGCCAAAAAGTGCCTTACTGAACCACAGGTCTTGGATCCTGGAACAATGGACCAAGCAGCTACCAAGAAGAAGAACAGGAGGGTCAAGGCTGTGCCTTCCCCCCTGCCTCAGAGTGATGATCAACCTTCCCAGGAAGCTGATCTAGAGAACCCTGAAGGAGCTGTCCCTGAAGAGCTTGAACCTGATCAGGTTGAGTTTCTGGGGACAGGGGGACCTTCAAGGGCTGACTTGAGGCAGGCTCAGTTATCCTGTCACTCTCTTGAACCCCTCAGACAGCTGGCTGCTGCTGAGGCTGCTGGGAATGCTCAAGGTACCCATAAAGTGTATTGGGATGATGGGCTCCTTTATTCAGAGGCTAGAGACCCCAAGCCTGGTGCAACCAGGAGGTGTTTATACCTCTGCAATTTAGGGGCTTCCTTCTTATCTTGGCCCATGATATTCCTTTAGCAGGACACTTAGGCCAGAACAAGACTTGGGACAGGCTTGTCCCTCACTTTCACTGGCCTCACATGAATGAAGATACCAAGGAGTTTTGTCGCTCCTGTGTTACCTGCCAAGCCAGTGGCAAATCAGGTGGCACAACAAAGGCCCCCCTAATACCACTACCTGTGGTGGGGGTCCCCTTTGAAAGATTGGGAATAGACATAGTGGGTCCCATGGATCCTCCCACTGCATCTGGGCACAGATTTATACTGGTGGTAGTGGATCATGCCACCAGGTATCCAGAGGCAATTCCCCTTAGGACCACTACAGCACCTGTTGTGGCCAGGGCCCTGCTGGGAGTATTCTCCAGAGTGGGGTTTCCTAAGGAGGTAGTATCTGACAGGGGTACCAACTTCATGTCAGGATACTTGACAGCTATGTGGAAGGAATGTGGTGTCAACTACAAGTTCACCACTCCTTATCACCCACAATGCAATGGGCTTGTTGAGAGATTCAACAATACCCTAAAGGGTATGATCAAAGGATTACCTGAAAAGCTCAGGCGAAGATGGGACATCCTTCTACCCTGCCTTCTGTTTGCTTACAGAGAGGTCCCACAAAAGGGGGTTGGCTACAGCCCCTTTGAATTGTTGTTTGGGCACCCTGTAAGAGGCCCACTGTGTTTAGTGAAGGAAGGATGGGAGTTACCTCTCAAAAAGCCTAAACAAGACATAGTGGACTATGTACTTGGTCTCCGCTCCAGGATGGCTGAGTATATGGAGAAGGCATCCAAAAACCTTGAGGCAAGCCAGGCCTTACAGAAAGCTTGGCATGACCAAAAGGCTGTCTTGGTTGAGTTTCAGCCAGGACAGAAGGTATGGGTGTTGGAGCCAGGGGCCCCAGCAGCACTCCAAGACAAATGGTCTGGACCCCATACAATCCTGGAAAAGAAGGGAGAGGTCACCTACTTGGTAGACCTAGGAACTCCCAGGAGTCCCCACAGGGTACTCCATGTTAACAGGTTAAAAGCATATGTTGACAGGGCAGACATGGGCTTGCTCATGGCTACAGATGAGGGACAGGAGGAAGAGAGTGACCCTCTCCCAGACCTGTTGTCTCAGAACCCTGAAGATGGCTCAGTTGAAGGAGTGACCCTTGGAGGCAACCTCACTGCCCATCAGCAGACTGAATGTAGACAAGTTCTACAATCATTTCTACATCTGTTTTCCCTAATACCTAGCCAAACTGACTGGTGTACCCATGTGGTGGACACTGGTGACAGTCTGCCTGTAAAGAACAAGCTTTACAGACAACCTGACCACGTCAGGGACTGTATAAAGGCTGAGGTACATAAAATGCTGGAATTAGGTGTCATTGAACCCTCAGAGAGCCCCTGGGCTAGCCCAGTGGTTCTGGTCCCCAAACCCCACACCAAAGATGGCAAGAGAGAGATGAGGTTCTGTGTGGACTACAGGGGTCTCAATGCTGTCACCAGGACAGATGCACACCCTATTCCAAGGGCAGATGAGCTCATAGACAAACTAGCTTCTGCTAAGTTTTTGAGCACATTTGACTTGACAGCTGGCTATTGGCAAATCAGATTAGCTGAGGAGTCTAGGGCCAAAACAGCATTCTCAACCCCAGGTGGGCATTATCAATTTGTGGTGATGCCCTTTGGTCTGAAGAATGCACCTGCCACCTTCCAAAGGCTGGTGAACCAAGTCCTTACTGGGTTGGATGACTTTTGTGCAGCATATCTTGATGACATTGCTGTCTTTAGCTCCACCTGGGAGGATCACCTGATCCACCTGAAGAAGGCTCTTGAGGCTCTGCAAAGGGCAGGCCTCACTATCAAGGCTACTAAGTGCCAGATAGGGCAGAGTAAGGTTGTGTATTTGGGCCACCTTGTAGGTGGAGGCCAAGTTCAACCACTGGAGAGTAAGATACAATCCATCAAGGACTGGTCCCCTCCAACCACCCAGACTCAAGTTCGAGCTTTCTTGGGCTTGACTGGGTACTACAGGAAGTTTGTTAAGAACTATGGGTCCATTGTGACTCCTTTAATGATCTGACATCCAAAAAGATGCCCAAAAAGGTTCAGTGGACAGTAAGCTGTCAAAAGGCATTTGATGACCTGAAGGAGGCCATGTGCTCTGCACCTATCCTGAAAAGTCCTGACTACTCCAAAGAGTTTATTGTCCAAACAGATGCTTCTGAGTAGGGTGTGGGAGCTGTGCTGTCACAACTTAATGTAGATGGTCAAGACCAACCCATTGCTTTTATTAGCAGAAGGTTGACCCCCAGAGAGAAGAATTGGTCAGCTTTTGAGAGGGAGGCCTTTGCTGTGGTGTGGGCCCTGAAGAAGCTGAGGCCATACTTGTTTGGCACTCACTTCAAGATTCAGACCGACCATAAGCCCCTCTTGTGGCTAAATCAGATGAAGGGTGAAAACCCCAAACTGCTTAGGTGGTCCATTTCCCTACAGGGCATGGACTTTACAGTGGAGCACCGGCCAGGTACTGACCATGGGAATGCAGATGGTCTCTCCAGGTACTTCCACTTAGGACATGAAGACGAGACTGGTCAAGGCTAGTTTAATGTCCCTGCGTTTGGGGGGGGAGTTGTGTAGGAGAGTAGGGTCTGCTATCCCCGCATCCGAAGAGCGACTACAGGAGGAAGGTCCTTCTCCTACCTGGCCGCCAAGACCTGGAACTCCCTCCCGACCGACCTGCGCCTGACCCAAGACCACCTCTCCTTCAGGAAGAAGCTGAAGACCTGGCTGTTCGAGCAGTAGCGGCACCCCCCCCTCCCCCCCCCCCCCAGTGCCTTGAGACCCTACGGGTATGTAGCGCGCTTTACAAGTGTCACTGATTGATTGATTGATTGATTGATTGATTGCTATCCTATGGTCACCCCAAATTTTTGCTTTTTGCTTCACTGGTTTTTGACATATTGAGGCTGTGGGCCTGCCAATCAGACCCCCAGCCTGCTGTTCTCTCTACTAAATTAAAACTATGCACCCTAGGTGCATAACCAATTGGAAGTGGATCACCCTGTCAGCCCCTGTACCAGTGTACACTAGGTACCCAGGGCATTGGTGTATCTAAGGCCTGCCAGGGGCTGAAGCATGTATTATGCCACCCCAGGCTTGGCCTAACAAATTTGACACAACTGGCTGATCACTCAGCTGGGGTAAGTTGGTGTAACCACCTCTTACTTAGGTGTAGTATACCTATACCTAACCTTAAATGGGACACATGTTAACCTATAAGTCACTCCTATGGCAGGCCTTGACAATCCTGAAGGCAGAGTGCTTGGTTCCATGTGAGATGGTGCTCTGGCATGAGCTGAGCCTGTCTGCAGTGGTCGGAACAACTTCCTTCTACTGTTTCCAGATATCGTCATACCATATACTCTTAAGTGCATTATGAACCTCGCGGTTAAATGCTATCTTTGGTTTGGCTTTATCAAAACATGTCGAGTAAGGTGTCATACGAATTGGAATACTAACCCCTCGCCAATTCTGGCGACGGGGTTAGCATTCCACCCTTCTAGAGGGACACAACATGTACAGTACCTGAAACCCGGGTAAAATCAGACATAGCCTCAGCTCCATAAAATGGATGCTGCCACCACAGACACAAGTCTGCCCTCCTGCTGCTGGGAGTCCTTCCAGCTTGGGAGGTGTGGACAAAGGGTTTCCTGCCAGGGGAGGTGCGTGCACCACCCCAGACAGGACTTTGTGTATTGCTCAGGTAGGGCTTGAAAGAAACCAGACATGCCTGAGGCTCACAAGGAGCCTCGGTGCATATGCCAGTTCAATCCGGTCCTGGGGCACACCAGTCCCGGGCCTGGGGCGAGCTGGACAAAGGATTGGGGGTGTAACCACCCCCCTTCCTGGTCCCACCCTTAGGGAGGGACCTAGCAGGTAGTCCGGCCCCTAGAATCCGCTTAAAGGTAGGAGCTGTGTCCTAAGACTTCAGACATCCTGGAATCAACTTGAAACTAAGAAGAAGACGGGAACTTCGACGCTCTGCCGCACAGAGGACTGAAGCCAATCTCCCCTGTGGTCAGGGAGTGACCACCTTGCTAACGCAAGCACCATCCAGCGAATCAACGTCTGCTTTGCCGCCGCCTCCCGCCGGAGCCCGAGCCCAGAGACTGACAAGACCTGGACCTCCAGACCTCTCACCGCCCGATCCACAGTCCCTGAGAAGAGGAGACCCGTGGAGGCACCGAGACACGTGGAGCCAGCCATCTTGAAAAGACCACGACAAGCTGCAAGCGCAACAACCGAGGCTCCCTCCAAGTTGTGCTTTGGGATCTGAGAAGCCCAACACCCGAGCAGCATCTGCACCAAAGGTGAGCCCTCCAGCATCTCCACGATCTGGGTGGGGCCCTTCTGCATTTTGCCACTCGACGCGCCTAACCGGTTGCTGGCCCGCTGGCTAGTGGCCATCTTGGCGACGAACTTCAAGAAATACACCGCTGGTCTGGTTGCTCCAGACTGGCCCTTGCTCCCCTCCAAAGGAGCAATCCCTCTGATCTTGCTGGTCAGAACCATCAGCTTATTTTGCCTTCCACAACAATTGCTTTTGCCAAGGCTTGTTTGCTTCGATCAAGTCGCCGACACCGCCGACAGCGAGAGCCTGCATGGGACAGCTCGTGACTTGACTCCTGGATGTCGTCGACCTTCAGGGACCACGTGGCTGCAGAGACAAGCTACACCTTCCTTCCTGTTTGCACCCGACATCGCCTGGTACCCACCTGGTGCCACGCTGGTCACTGGCTAGTGACTGTGAACACTGTCCCCTCTGCTTACAGGTCTTCTACAACTCCGATCCACTCTTGGATCCACCGCATCCCTTCCGGACCGACCGCCTGCAGCATCTTTGTCCACAGGCTCCATTGAACAGATAGAAGAAACCCGACGCACTTCGACACCTACGCACCCGCTTCCTGTGGGTGAGGTAAAGCTGGCACTCCGGTGCCCAAGTGTAGAGTATCATCTCTAGTGTCTGTGTTTCCAATCTTGAGTTCATAGTCCATCCGGAAGATTCCTTTTGCAGTAACTTTGTACTTTTTACCCACCCATTGAAAACCTATGGGAGCTCGCGTGTGACTATTTGCTCTGCACACACAACCCGTGGACCTCCTGGTCACTAACTGAAGTTAGCTCCTTGTAGGCCCAGCGATTCTAGAGGCCCTAGGCCTTTTCCCTTTTCTGTTTGTGGTACTTATACCACTATTTTAGTATATGGTTTGAGCGGCCACCAGGGCCTATCCATATAAAGTGCAACTTCTGTGTATTCTACTGTAATCTTGTTTGACGATTTGTGCTCCTGTGCTCATAAAGAGACTAGGGGTTACTTTGAGAAATAAATACATATATATTTTGAATATATATCTGTGTGGTGTCCTTTCATTGGTGTAAAAGGGGGTTACATTTGGTAAAACAGCCTGCTTAACACGTTTCACGAGTTTAGCCTCAAAGACTGCTTAGCCTACGCTACCACTAGGGCAGCTAGTCCGAAAAGGTTGACTTACAGCCACACCATAAGGGTTGCTTGGCATGGTACAAGGTGGTCACTTTGACTAGTGAACATCATATACCAGGCCAACTTCTCACAGTCTTCAAACAATAGTGCTTGATTCCTGCTAAATAACACATGTTGCCTACAGATGAGTTTGCCATAGAAAATGAACATGTGTTGCCTTCAAATTCCAGTTTCCAGCTTTTTAAGACATGTGCTTTGAGCCCAAATATCAGCCGTACTATTTCACCAGGAATTAACAGCAGGTAATAACCCGTCATGTGTCCATCTATGACCAATATATGTCAGAAAAGTATCCCAAAAGCTAGGGATAGCAACTAGATTTTCAAGAGGACCACAGTGCCAACAATATGCCAGGGGCTTTTCTACAATATGCCAAGCCCACCCTTACGTCAAGTTGGGCTACAACATGCCAGAGCTCGCTAAAAGTCGGTCACAGCAGGCAGCCGAGAAGTCACAGACACATGGGTCGAAGGCCATGCACACACCACTCCACCTTACCTGTCTGACAAGCTTAAGGTAGTTACTTGAATATGAAATACCTTGAAAAAACAAGAGAAAAGAGACGTTTGGCAAAACAGGAACAGTTTCTTTAATTAAAAAGTGTGGCTGGGAGAATGGTCACAGACATGGAGCGTGAAGAGTGTCTCAGCTTACAATTGATTGGCCATGGATTTTATACAATTTGTTGGATGCAATAAAACAGTTCCGGCGATCCTTTTCTGGTAAGAACTGTGAACCTCTGTCTTTGGAGCCATAAATTAATGAATTTGATGAGGAATCCAGGTGGGCCTCAACCATGCATGTACACAATGTGGCCAGTGTGCAACGTGTCCATATATCCGGCATGGGGAGTGCATGATTACTGTGTGAACTGTGGGCCATATGTACAATGAAGTGGCAGAGCGCGGTGTTAGCCTTCCTGGCTTATCGCCTCTCTCAGCCACTTCAGAAACGCAAGGCTGCACCATATTTACAACAATATGGTACAGCCTTGTGTTTCCCCCTGTGCTGTTGCTACACTTAGCAGTGTAGCGTCAACGCAGGGACCCTTGCACCATAAACAATAAACAATCCTGAAATGCCATTTTGTCACTTTCATTTGTGCTGCTTAATGCAGCACACATGAAAGTGACAAAATGGCATTAAAAAAAAAAGATTGTTTATGTGCAGGAAGTGGGACCTTCCTGTACATAAACAATGCAAGGCATTTTGTTTTTTCCATGTGTGCTGCACAAGGCAGCAAACATGGAAAAAGCAAAAACAAGGAGAAAGAATGCATTTCTCCTCGTATCACCAACTTAAGACCAGGGTTTTCCTGGTCTTAATTTTGGTACTGCCTCCTATGTACGCCACCCTTGTACATAGGGGGCAGCGCCAAATACAATGGGTGTTGTGGTGGAACGCTTACTGCAGCACCCACTGCTCACCCCTTTCACGCTAACCATAGCGTGAAAGGGGGCCTTATTTATAAGGCAGCATAAGTGGCTTAACGCTGCCTTGTAAATAAGGTGCAGCCCCTATCGCCACCACAACGTCGATAAAAGTGACGTTGTGGTGGCGATAGGGGCTTGAACATATGCCCCTGTGTGTGCTGTGTCCTGATTGGTGATGATGTTCCTATCTTTATGTGGCATCTGGCTTTATGGTGTTTTGGGAAAGCGTGTACCCCTCCAGCCCTGTGTGCTTTATTGGGGCCAATCTCCCTGGACCATTGTGGTGCCTTTGCGCCTATGTGTGGGATTGATCAAGGATTTCCTGTTCATGCGTTTGTCTGCGGGCTACATGCCACCCTACCTGTGACCTGTCAATCAGTCACCTCGGGTCTGGGTTTCAGTGCCTGCCTAACTACGTCTTTCGGAATGGGGTTGACGTGGAGCTCAGAACAGGTGAATTTGTTAATAAAGATGCAAGTACGTTTTTATACATCAATGTATCATTATTCACAGTGTCATCAACATTCTCGATATTAACATTTCCCCCTCTAGTTGAATTTTCAACTACACTATCTAATCCATACTGCATAACAGTTACTTTATTGGGGGCCTGGTGTTCTTCAGTTCTGACAATTATTACTTTCCTAGTTACTTGTATTCTACCCATTTTGAGGACTCTATTTTTACAGCACTAAATCCCCAATTTCACAGAACCACACAGAAACAGATTAGACCATCAGGGGATGCTGAGTTCTGCAGCTAGAGCCCCCCCACCCGGTCTTCAAAGAGAACCAATTTGTGACTCAGTCCTTTTCAGTAAGTGCAACCAGAGTCTACAACTCTTGACCACCGAAACAAAATCTGAACCAAGAGCCTTCTCGTTGAAAGACATTTTAGTTTCATTCTTCATCTGTTGGATTTGTTTCCCCACTGATTGGTGCCTTGAGACTTACTTCTTGACCTCGATTTCATTAGACACCATCTTGAGCCTGGCACCCATCCACATCCTTCTTTGTCTTCTTCAAATGTCCAAACACCTTTGGCCAATGTCAATTATATGCCTTATGAAATTATTTATTCTTTTGTAAAGCGCTCTAACACCCTTTGGTAATGTAAACGCTATATAAAACTGCAGAAAATGAATCAATCAATAAATAAATAAATGCAGCAGTGGATCCTCTGTTTCTCGCTTGCCTCCCATGCTTCTTCCTCTCATTGGCTGCGCCTCTGAAGTGTCAGTGAATGAGAGGAGGTGGCAGGACCATAGCTTCAATGTGAGCTCAGCGTTTGAAATGCCTTATGCTGATTTTTGGAAGAAAAATAGAGAGATTGATTGTGTGTGGGGGGGTCATGCATAACCCATGCGCTATGAATATCTGATCAGTCCTCGTAGTGTGGCTAAATCCTGACAGAACCAGACAAACATTATCTTTACTAGGACTGCTGTGCGGTGAGGACTGGTCTCTGTAGTGTGTTTAAGTACTTTCGAGCGAGTGCATAAAAAAACTAAAAGTACAGTTATATTTTATAACTTTTCCCAATATCAAAGTGTGTCTGGAGTTAGAATGGTAAATACACACTTCAGTACGGTCAATGGCTGGTCTGTGTGTGAGAGAGAGAGAGAGAGAGAGAAAGAGAGGTAGATAGTGAGAAACAGAGAGATTTTTATAGACTAAGCAGTGGGAAAGCAGCAGACCAGTTTGCTAATCATTTCTTCACTGCCTCCCATCAGTGGCGTAATGAAACTTGAGGGGGCCCCCCCTGTAAAGTACATGAAGGAGGGCCCCCTCCCTAGCCACCCACCTACCACTTTTGCTGAGGGGTCCCCCTGGAGCTCAGGGGCCCCCCAGCACTGCGGGGGCTGTGGGGACTTTAGTAACGCCACTGTCTCCCATTCGCCTCAGTGTCATATCACAAAAGATATTAGTAGGAAGGTGGAATATTAAGTAGTGATGCTGGTGAGGCTTCACCGTGCAATACTCTCAGAGACCTCAAAGATGGTCCGTGGAGTCCCAATCATAAATCCTTATCTCAGTGCTGCCAGTGTGGCAAAGAGCAGTCAGGCTTTACTAGAGGAACATTGTGTTAAGCATTTCAAGTACCAACATGGATGATACGTAATTGACACGACTCAAAAAACAAATAAGATATCATACATATAACTGGAGTTATGCATTTTAGAAGCAAAATCAAATCAAAGCAAAAGAATACGGTGAAAGTTCATCATTACGGTCAATTGTTAAAACTATTAGCGACAATCAGTCGCTTGCAGGTCGAAATGTAAGTTACCCAAGGAGGGTAAAGGTGATGCGCATCACAGGTCCAAGCCACAATTGTCAGTTGGATTTTGCCAAGCCTGTAGCGCCCGTGTGCAGAGTTGTCCCGACTGTCCTTGGTTCTGAACGGGAGCTGCAGGAGAGCTGCTTTTACCGCTTACACAGTGCTGTGGAGAACAAGATGCATGAACACAACAACGGGCCGCTGCTGATGTCGGACAAAAGTTGGATGGAGTTCCTTCTTGGTGCAGCATTGAGTGAAGGGGTCAGTTGCTGGACTGGCGACCAAACGCCTTGGTCCAATCGGAAAAGGTATTTGAAAAATTGTAAAACTGACGGCCAAATCAATCAACTTCTCTTTGATTACTTTAATAATCCCAGCCAGATTAATGTATTTGGTCATAACAATGACCATTAAAACAAAAATTTTAAAATACATTTTACATCAAATAGCTTTTAGGGTCAGAATTATGAAAAAACTATCACACATCAATTAGCACGGGTTTAAAAACACTATAAAAATATAAATTATACCAGAGGGGGTTATGGCATAGCATGGAGAATATGCAGATACAAATAGCAGATGCAATAACTGCAAGGTTTCCATTTTGAAGATTATAATTTAGTAACCAGGAAAAAATGTATGTTAAACTTAAAAAAGAAAAACATTTTTTACATTTAGCAAATGGCATAAAAATTGCTTTATAGTCAGCCATAAAGACTGACAATCATTTAAATACAGTTAACACACTCCTCAGGGCTAAAATAAATATTCTTATAAAGCTTGCCTCCTCCTCAATTTTACTGTAGTCCAAATAAAATTAAGAACGAGAAACAGATTCCAGGCGTATTCAAGCCCTTTAAAAAGATCAGCCCCTCTTTGTGTGATGTAAAGTGCTTGTGCTTTAAAATTTGTTGTAAGAAGCGTGTTCTCAAGCTGCTATATAAAGTGGAAAAAGCATAAAGTGCACTGTTGTTTGGGAAGAGGAATTATTACATGGGCAGCCTGGAAGAGATCCAACCAACAGCCAGAATTGGGGAAAGCAAGCAAATAGTGAATTGAACGTAACCTGAGCCTCGTGTGGTAAAACCTATGTTCTGGTTTTTCCACCCACATTAGATATTGCTCTATCCCAGGCTTTGTGGAAATTGGCAAATAGTTAAGAACTGAGGTTAAATGGCTTGAACTTGCAATTCTAATATCTTGAGCATGAAAACCTTTTCCTTAACGATAGCCTTAGTTTGGGACCCAATACTACATGGAGTTACAAAACAGTAGATCAGGCCAATGTCATTAAAGATTTATTTTCCTGACACATGCCAGCCAAGGGATAGAGTACCTATTGTCCAAATTCAGACAACCACTCAGAATTTTTTTCCAAAAACTTGCTTGTGGGGCACACCAAATTTTAACCCAGAGTAAAAGGCCCATTTTAACTTGATCTTCCAAATAGCCCATGCCCGATTCTCTATCTGGCACATGCATCAAGCAAAAATCTCCTCGCAAAAATACAGAATGGCTAAAATCGTCCGTTAGCGAGTGCCAAACAACCAATTCCAATGCTTCAACCCCAATAGCGAAAAAATAAAGAATCGCTAAAATAATCCCCGTTAAATTAAAGAATCGCAAAATAAAGAATCGGTAATAGCGAAAACACAAATAGCGCCTGGCATTAGCGATTAGCAAATAAAGAATCGCTAAAGAATGCATCAAAAATCGCTAATACCGAAAAGCTTCAAAATCGCTATTTAGCATGAGCAGAATAAGGGGAATCAGAACCAGGAGGTAAAGTTGCAGACACACCAAAAAAAAAAAAAAAGTCAAAGTGTACCACAGATGTAAACAATCCGAAAGCCTTCAAAAATGGGCCTGGAGACCCCGTTTCCTTTTACAAAATGGCAGCCCTCTACGTGCTTGCAAGGAGGATGAGAATAAATGCAGCAGCACAGCGCAGGAGGAGGATCCAGGAGAGGGTATTCAGAGTGCGCATCACATTGCTGGGCCAAATGAGGATGAAGTATATGACAAGTACCGTCTCAATCGTGCCATGATAATGCGCCCAATTGCAGACCTGGAACCATTACTGCAGCACCAGACACGTAGGACCAATGTCATTCCTGCGCACGTCCAGGTCCTATGTAGCCTGCACCTACTGGCGTCTGGAAGTTTCCAGGGGGTCATAGCAGTAGCGGGAGGCGTATCACAAAGCGCACTATCACGCTTCTTCCATAAATTCATTGATGCCATGCTGACAATGATACATACCCACATCAGCTTCCCCACAACCCCCCAGCAGATGGACCACACCAAACAGGATTTCTACCAGGTGGCCCAATTCACCCATGTCAAAGGATGCATTGACTGCACACATGTTCCCATCTGTCCCCACTCAGCCAATGAGTACATCTTCCGTAACAGGAAGTCCTATCACTCCATCAACGTGCAGGTCGTGTGCGATGCCAAGCACATCATCACGGACATAGTGGCATAATTTCCAGGGAGCACACATGACTCATATATATTCAGACACAGTGGCATCCACAGGCGTCTGCTCAATGGAGAATTCGGAGAGGGACTCCTGCTTGGTACATACTCATACCTATTCATTACATCTGTATCACACATGTATCATCATTACTGACGCTAACCCTTTGCTTCCCCCCTGTAGGTGACAGTGCATACGCCCTGCGGGAATATATCCTCACCCCTACATCAACCCAGCAACACCACAGGAGCAACGCTACAACGCGGCACATATTAGCACAAGAAATGTGATTGAGAGAACATTCGGGATCCTGAAGTGTCGCTTCCGGATCTTACATAAGACTGGTGGTGCTTTGCAATATAAACCAGACACCTGCTGCAGGATCGTAGCAGTATGTGCCATGTTGCACAACATTGCAACCAGAAGGGGGATACCCATAGAGGTGGACAGAAACGACAACTATCGGGATGACCAACCACCCGCACAACACCGACAGTCACACGTGCCTAACACAGCTGAAGGTCGAAGGAGGCGGACATACATCACACAGGTATTCTTTGTCGGGTTGAAGAAATCAAAACCTTCTCAGGGGTTTCACTGATACACCTGGTCCTTTTAAACCAACAAAGAAGAGATTGGCACAGAAGCTGTAATATAAAAACAATGCATTTATTAAACCTCAGATGAGGGAGATTGCGTCACACAGTACCCTCAAGTCACTGTAGGAGGCATTCTAAGGAGTAC
This sequence comes from Triturus cristatus, assembly GCF_964204655.1. NCBI lineage: Eukaryota > Metazoa > Chordata > Amphibia > Caudata > Salamandridae > Triturus > Triturus cristatus. Next base: position 1,181,082,410 of record NC_140594.1, on the reverse strand, counting down.
AGAGAACAGGGGCCTTATATACCCACACAGGGGCTCAAAAGAAGGCGGTACAAGTACACATGAGAAGAGTTACACACATAGATGGCCATACAGAAAATGCACAGTCAACTAGTAGGAGGAGTAATAAGTTGCTGACATCAGTTAGAAAAGCCTGACAGTTCTATAACAGATCCCTGTAATCTTTAACAAGGTCAAGTTGCAATCTGATCCACTGTCTTTCCTGCAGAACCAGTTTATGTGGTTCTCCTTTTAAATGTCCTTTCCTGGCTGCTCTCCAAACACAGTGTTTGTGTAGTTATGCTACTCACAACACAGTAGCCTCTGACCCAGAGCGACCACAACAGAGGCGCAAACAGGAGTGAGGTTTCTGCACTGAACGTTTGATTAAGAAAGACCCATGTCTGTTCCTCAGCAAAAGGGTCGGCTTCACCTTGAACAACAGAATCTGCAGGCCCGCCCCTCACCCGTGCAATCTAACAAAGGACAGAGCTTCAGGAAGTCTAATCAGCAGCCCCTCACTAACAAAGTCTTCCTATAGATAGCCTGGTCACCATCATCCGCACACCAGTGTCTGCATCTCCACCCTCCAGCTACAGAAAAAGAGGCCACACACTTCCGCAGTCTGAGGGATCTGTCCTTACGCTCCATCTTGGGTCATACCATAACCGGGTACGTCGAAGTGGATCCCACTTTCCTTTTGTAATTAATGCTGAAACCCACACATGAGGATTGTTAGACCTGACAGCTTTAGGGTGGTCTTCTCCCAACTTTCTGTCTCCCTCCACTCTATTGAGCTTGTTGTTGCTCGTATTTGGACTCTGCACACTCAACCACTGAAAACCAGTGAAAAACTGCCTGTGCTCTCACCTCTACACGGTAATATTGGCTCATATCCAATTGGCATATTTATTTTATTTATAAGTCCCAGTAAAGTTCAATACATGTGCCCAGGGCCTGAAAATTGGGCCTGAAGCACTGCTTGTGCCACCCACCTAAGTAGCCCTTTAACCATGTCTCTGGTCTGCCATTGCAGAGCCTGTGTGTGCAGTTTACCCTGCCATGTCCATCTGGCAAAATAAACATTTTTTCCATGCCTAAACCTACACTTTTTGCACATATATGTCACCCCTAAGGTAGGCCTTTGACAACCCAGAGGGCAGAGTACAATCTATTTAAAAGGCAGGCCTTGTGCTTTTAGATTTTAAATGTCCTGGTAGTAAAGAAAACTCTTACATTAGGTTTTCACTACTGCAAGGCCTACAACTCCCATAGGACAACATTGGGATTACCTTATTACATTTTATAAGTGTAATTTCCAAATGGCAAGATATAAATGATTGAAGTTTGATGTCTCTGGAATCCAAATTGAAAATCCTAATTTATGGTGAAGTTGGATTTTAAATTACAATTCTGAAAATGCCGCATTTTCTAGCTATAGTTAACTGATGCCTGTAGCCTGTCTAAGGTCACATGACTGGGTGCAGTTAGTGGCAGTTGGACTTTGTGTATTTCTCATAGGCAGCCACAGACATTAAGAACTTAGGTGGATCTCAATTTAATAAAAAATAAAAAACGTGTGTAAGGGGCAGTTGATTCGATAATAAGGGGACCATAAAAGAAAAGGCAGTGACAACAGTATTTTTTGGCTCTCTCCTCCCCCACAACCTCTTTCTCCATGAATTCCCTTATTACCACTCTCCAAAAGTGCACCTCATTTCTGCGTAGCCTTTCTCTGACATGCATTTCATTTTTTTATGGCACTACTCATAGTTCACTCACACTCAGTTCTGTGATCTGCATGGTATGCGTTCTTTGCAGCAGGCACACTAACCCTCCACGCTACTTCAAAAATTCAGAACTCTCGCTAGTAGGAACATTAATCAACAGAGTTATCTTGACATTTTTAATATTGCCTGAAAACTGCCTGATGCACAAAGAAGTTCATGTGCTATAAAACCAAAAACTATTTTTAAACACAGCACCCCCCCCCCCCCCGCCAAAGGCAACACCAGGAGCAGCTGCAACGGTTGCCGGCCCTAATGCCAGTTTTGCTCTCAGCAATGGGGCAGGACAAACATTTCCAGAAATGAGGTCAGAGCTAACCTCATAGCCATTATATGAGGAATATGATCTATGGAAAAGGTGGGGTGTGATACTTAACCTAAATTCCAGCAAGCAGAACAATTTAACTGATTTCTTGTAGATGATTTATGGGAGAGTAGAGTTCTCCTCTAAGAATGTTTTGAAATGTTTGGGATCAAATTTGAAAAATACTGCAGTCCCTTATACGGCATTCACAAAATATTCCAGTATTTTCATGGTGCACCGAGGAAGCCTGGCCTTTCCTAGGAGTAGATCTCAATTGTCTCAAATATCTTAAGTCAGAAATTACTTCCACTATACCAAGGTCTTAATTTTTTCATGGTTGAGCCCCTCATGCCAAGGAGTACATTCAATATGACAGTGCCAGAAATTTACCAAGGATACTTCAGCCACAGTCATGGGTACCTCTAAAAATTCCCTCTGCTATATAAGGGTCAGCATTTTGCCATTGACTCTCCCCATAAAATGAGTACAGGAAATCTTATGAGAAGAGTTACCTCAAATATCAGGTCCAACATTTTACTATGGATCCACCCCATATGCTAAGAATTATGTGCATCATGTCAGGGTCTTTTGTCAGGTGTGGTGGCGTGTTTTCCGTGCCCCCACCTCTGGGTATGACTGGGCTAGCGGCTTTCTCAGTTAGACAGTTCGAGTCCCACAGCCAATGATGGTGTCTTCATAGAAGCACGTCAGGGCCTGCCGTTTGCCATAGCTAACACCTTCCATCCATATCCTGTTAGTGCCCTTGTCCATTAGGCAAGAATAACCCCCAGTATGCCAGGCTGGCAGCACACTTGCACACATAACAAACATACACGCACACACACATTCTCTCTCACACAAATTCTCCCTATATCTCTTGCAATCGTTCGTACCTTTGTTCTCTGTCACACTCACACACAGACACACTGCCACTCACACTTCCATTAGCCAATCTGCTGTCATTGTGTTAGCAACGCTTGCCCTGCTGCTTCTGCCATACTTGCCTTGCCTTTTAGTGAAGCTTAATAAAAATATAGTCTGTATACGCTTTTCAAAGATAATAATATACATCAATGTTTGTTACAAGTATGGTGTGGATGAAAAGTGCGCTTCCATAAAATAGCTGTACAGGGCTTATATTTGGTTTGACATGCGCATCAAGCATTTACAGTATTGGCAATTAACTAATCTATGTTACAACATGTAATATCACAGCATCGAGATGATCTGATGAAATGCTTGACTTCTTCGGCAGCCATGGATTTCATCCAGTAACACTTTAAATGTTGGGGTTTTTGAGACTCAATTTACAATGTACAATAAACAATCCATACTCCGGAATAAAGCATTGTGGGGAATGGAAAGCCAGGCAGGCTGAAAGTGTCACATGATCCTTGATCCATCACCATACCCCACACCCTCAGCACTGGTCTCCCTTCTTGTGCCATCCCACATTCTCAGTCCACTCTACCTTCTTTTACCAGTCCTGTTGTCGAAGATGGAGTTAAGTAGACATCTAGTACTGCGGAAAGAGCAGGTATTCTGTGGGTGCTTTTGTAGAAATGTGTGCAGATTCATGAGAGTTGTGTATTTTGTATATGTGCAGAGTAAGAGGAGTGCTCATGGAAGCTCAGTGTGATGGCAAATACTGTGAATGAATGGTTCGAGTGTAGGGTGAACAATGTGGCTGATGTGAGTGTCAGGTGAGCTGCATGAATGCAATGTGAGAGGAGGGCCTATGTGAGTGTCGGATGAGAGGAGTGCATGCAGAGTGAGAAGAGTGAGTGCAGGGTGGTGTGAGTGGTATAAATGCAGCGTGAGTGGTGTGTCTGTGTGTGGTGCAGGATGAGCGGCGGGAGTGAAGGATGATCTGTGAGAGTGACTGGTGAGTGCATGGTGAGAGGACTTAGTGCAGAGTGAGTGGTGTGTCCCTATGAGTTTTGGTAGACTACTGTCCCTGTTTGCAGGCAGGCTGAGAGATTTGTCCTTGTGAGTGCAGGGTGAGAGGTGTGACTCCAGGGTGAGTGCTGGGCTTGTTTGCGTGGTGTGAGTGCAGGGTGAGTGCTGTGCTGATGTGAGTGAAGATGTGCGTGAAGGTGTGAGTGAAGGGTGAGCTTTGTGCGTGACAGGAAGGCCTATGTGAGTGCACAGTGAACGATGTGACTTTGTGAGAGTAGGGTGAGAGGAGTGACTGCAGGGTGAGTGATGTAACAAACAAGTTTGCGTGCAGGGAAAGTGCAGAGTGGGAGGAATGAATGCATGGTGGGCGATATGTTTGAGTGAGATTGCATAGTCAGCAGTGAGAGTGACAGTTGCGTGAAGTGTCACATGAGTGCAGGGTGAGTAGCGTGTTCATGTAAGTTCAGGGTGAAAAGCGTGAGTGCATGGTGAGTGGTATGAGTGCAGTGTGATCACTGTGAGTGCAGGATGAGCGGTGTGCTCATGTGACTACAGGGTAAGTTGAGGGAGAACATTGTGAGTTCTTGGCGAGGGGCATGAGTGCAGTGTGGTCACTGTGGGTGCAAGGTAAGTGGTGTGCTCGTGTGGGCACCGGGTAAGAGGAGGCTGTATGGTGTGAGAGTAGGGTAACAGTGTGAGTGTAGTGCAATCGCTGTGTGTATAGGGTGAGCGGTGAAAATGACAAGTGAGTGGAGTGTCATGTGTGTGCAGGGTGAGCGGTGTGCTCATGTGAGCACAGGTAAGGATGAGGGTGAATGGTGTGAGTGCATGGTGAGCAGCGTGAGTGCAGTGTGATCACTGTCAGTGCAGGGTGAGCGTGAAAGTGAAGGGTGAGAATGAGGTGGAGTTGTCTGAATGCAGGATGTATTCCTAGTCACCCGGAGTAACTCAGCATTGTATTGACGTCTGGCCTAGGGTTTCAGCTATGTTAAACTTGCTATAATGGCATCAATCGGGGATGGAGGGTGGAGGGAATTAATAATGTGGAGTTCCTGCAACAAGCCTTCAGTCTACTGATTAGGGCTGTCAGCTGATCGGATTTCTACCAACAAACACTTTAATGCTATGTCCCCGTCAGTCCACAAATAGGCGAAATCACCTAAAGCTGATATTTTTAGCATTTATAAAAACATATTCAAACAGCACATACAAATAGTAAGCATTTTAAAATGTATCCCAGGGCTGCATTAATGATCCATGACAAAAAGTTTAGTTAAACCATAGGGAACAAAGACAGAAAAGTCACGTGACAAATGAATACAGACCATTTTATTTACAGCCCTAATTAGTTTCAAGGCAAGACCTTTGCAGACTCTTTAAACAACAACAAATGGCCAGCATTTTCTTTTGGAAAGGTTGCATCCCTACACTTGAGATGCTTTTTCACTAACTGCATTCTCCCACGGTGGCAGTAAAAATAAAATACAAATGTGGGGAGAGGAGTTGGCCTGACGGCTAGGGCGATCTCAAACTTAAATCTGGGGAACCAGGTTCGAGTCTCGGCAAGGACACTCAACATCCTGTGATTGTAGGCAAATCACTTAATCTCCCCGTGCCTAACACAAATTAATGTGTCTTTGTGTAATGCAACTGGTGCTTGTGTCTGTTACCGAATACCTTCGGATCAAGTTTGCGCTATATAAAACTCTATAAAATAATAAAATACAAATGTAAGGAATAGTGAATAGGCAGAGTGGGGACCCAGGAGGTATTGGAACCAGTGAACAAAACAAACAAAGCCTCGCTAGGGATGTAAATGGTATTTTAAAGACCTGTGAAAAACACGGCGTGCCGGAGATAAGATTCCAGACACTGTCCAGCCGAGTCCACAGCAGCTCCAGCTGCATCAGCCCGGGCTGAGACACACGACGAGGGGGTGGGGTCTAAAGCCCTTTCACCCTCTGGGCTCGCGTGCTTGCAGCGGTGGCCTAGTGGTATTCTAGCAGACCGTCTGCCTGATGTTAGTGCCTATCAAAAGTACCTAAAATAACACTATCTTCACATGTTGATAATACTGTTTCAGCTCACAAGGTGCCACTGTGTGACACACGATATCGGCGCTATAACAGTGTTATCCGGTGAGGAGTTGATTTCACATGAGGGCAGGAAAAGCGAGCTGGAAAACACTGTAAATAGTGAATTTCCAACTCGTTTTCTGAGGCTTTGAACTGCTGGGGATAACACCCCAGGACATGGGCACCGCCTCAGCAAGCTCTTGTTTTTGTTTTTGTAGGAGGAGGCATGGGGCAGGGTGGGGGCAAAAGTGCTTCATAGGTACATCTCTGCAAGAGGTCCCACTTTCTCCTAGGCCCCGCCCACTCTGCAAACGGTGAGATTTTTGTTCAATTTGACATGTATGCTGTTTCTTTATACAGTCTTGCATCCTCAAATGGCATGCTAACTTGAAAATCACCCACTTTGTTCCTAAAATCTGGCATAAAAATCTGACTTTTAATTAAAACTTCACCTTTCCTCTTCTTCTTTAACTTGCCCTCTACTCCCCTTACATCCTTTGCATGCTTCATTCCTCTGAACAAAACCTTCTCTACGTCAAATGTGTGTTTGCCTTAGTATCTATGATTGTGTTTCTAACAATTGCCTACAACTCCTATCAAAGATCACAACCTCTTCTTGTCTGAAAGTCTAACTCCTAAAACATGAACTCACATACCCCTACTAGCAATCACACCAAACTCTTGCACCGCCATATCAAACCTCTGCTTGCTCCTGCACTAACCCCACCGGCCACCTGCATGCACTCACATACCCCTACTAGCGATCACACCAAAATCTTGCAACACCACATGTAACCTCCACTCGCTCCTGCACTACCCCCACCGGCCACCTGCATGCACTCACATACCCCTACTAGAGATCACACCAATCTTGCAACACCACGTCTAACCTCCACTCGCTCCTGCACTACCCCCACCGGCCACTTGCATGAACTCACATACCACTACTAGAAATCAAACCAAACTCCTGCAATGCCATATCAAACCTCTGCTCGCTCCTGCACTAACCCCACCGGCCACCTGCATGCACTCACATACCCCTACTAGAGATCACACCAAACTCCTGCACCGCCATATCAAACCTCTGCTCGCTCCTGCACTAACCCCACTGGCCACCTGCATGCACTCACATACCCCTACTAGAGATCACACCAAACTCCTGCACCGCCATATCAAACCTCTGCTCGCTCCTGCACTAACCCCACTGGCCACCTGCATGCACTCACATACCCCTACTAGCGATCACACCAAAATCTTGCAACACCACATGTAACCTCCACTCGCTCCTGCACTACCCCCACTGGCCACTTGCATGAACTCACATACCACTACTAGCAATCACACCAAACTCCTGCACCGCCATATCAAGCCTCTGCTCACTCCTGCACTAACCCCACTGGCCACCTGCATGCACTCACATACCCCTACTAGAGATCACACCAATCTTGCAACACCACGTCTAACCTCCACTCGCTCCTGCACTACCCCCACTGGCCACCTGCATGCACTCACATACCCCTACTAGCAATCACACCAAACTCCTGCACCGCCATATCAAGCCTCTGCTCACTCCTGCACTAACCCCACTGGCCACCTGCATGCACTCACATACCCCTACTAGCGATCACACCAAAATCTTGCAACACCACATGTAACCTCCACTCGCTCCTGCACTACCCCCACCGGCCACTTGCATGAACTCACATACCCCTACTAGAGATCAAACCAAACTCCTGCAATGCCATATCAAACCTCTGCTCGCTCCTGCACTAACCCCACCGGCCACCTGCATGCACTCACATACCCCTACTAGAGATCACACCAAAATCTCGCAACACCAAATCTAACCTCCACTCGCTCCTGCACTACCCCCACCGGCCACCTGCATGCACTCACATACCACTACTAGCAATCACACCAAACTCCTGCACCGCCATATCAAACCTCTGCTCGCTCCTGCACTAGCCCTACCGGCCACCTGCATGATCTCACAGACCCCAGTAGAGATCACACCAAAATCTTGCAACACCACATCTAACCTCCACTCGCTCCTGCACTACCCCCACCAGCCACTTGCATGAACTCACATACCCCTACTAGCAATCACACCAAACTCCTGCAATGCCACATCTAACCTTAGTTTGCACATGCACTAACCCCACCGGCCACCTGCACAAGCTCACATACCACTACTAGAGATCACACCAAAATCTTGGAACACCACATCTAACCTCCACTCGCTCCTGCACTAACGCCACCTGCCACCTGCATGCCCTCACATACCACTACTAGTATTCACAACAAACTCCTGCAACGCCATATCTAGTCTCTGTTCACTCCTGCACCAACTCCACCAGCCACCTGACCCAGCTCACATACTCCTACTAGCAATCAAACCAAACTCCTGCAATGCCACATCTAACCTTAGTTTGCACAAGCACTAACCCCACCGGCCACCTGCACGAGCTCACATACCCCTACTAGTGATCACACCAAACTCCTGCAATGCTATATCTAACCTCCTCCTGCACTAAACCCACTGGCCACCTGCATGAGCTCACATACCCCTACTAGTGATCACACCAAACTCCTGCAATGCTATACCTAACCTCCTCCTGCACTAACCCCACCGGCCACCTGCACGAGCTCACATACCCCTACTAGCGATCACACCAATCTCCTGCAGCGCTATTTCTAATATCGGCTCGCTCATGCACTAACCCATCAGAGCCTCTGCATGAACTGACGTACCCCTACTAGCAATCACATTAAACTCCTGCAATGCTATATCTAACCTCCTCCTGCACTAACCCCACCGGCCACCTGCACGAGCTCACATACCCCTACTAGCGATCACACCAAACTCCTGCAGCGCTATTTCTAACATCCGCTCGCTCATGCACTAACCCATCAGCCCTTTGCATGAACTGACGTACCCCTACTAGCGATCACATTAAACTCCTGAAATGCCATGGCTAATCTCCTGTTAATATTGATAAAATCGATGTCAATATGCACAATGATACACTCGCATACACGGATTAAATCGCATCACTATTATCAAATTTGCCGATGTAAACTCTCACACCAACCCCGACCCAGAAATACGTGGCCAGACAAGCTCTGCGACCCGACCTAGGCCTGAGGTTACCAATTGACAGGTAACAGGTGGAGTGGCACATAGCCAGCAGACAAATGCGCAAACAGGAAACTCAGGCCAATGCCCCGGATAGGAGAAGCAACACCACAATGATCCAGGGAGATTGGCCCCAATAAAGCACACGTGGCCGGAGGGAAGAGCCTGTTCCCAAAACACCATCAAGTCAGATGTCACATGAAGTTAGGAACATACAGCTAATAAGGGCGCAGCACACACAGTACACTCAGTGATCACTAGCCCCTCATGCCAAACATCTGGACACATTGCCCACTGGCCCCCATTGTGTTCAAACATGGTCGAGGCCCACCTGAGTTTGTTATCAGGGGCATAAGTTATGACTCCACAACAAGGCCGGCATTCTTATACCAAAAAACTATCGTCGGAAGTACTTTATGATACCCAGAGAAGTGTATAACAATGTGTTCAAATCCTCAGACCCCTTCTGTTACTGTGCTCCCGGCCGAAGTGTTTAATTAAACGAAATGTTCCTGTTTTGCCTTTTGTTTTTTCCTGCACCTCCTACCTGAGGAAAGCCGCAGGGTTGTAGTCCACGCTACGGTGACCTCTCAGCTGGATTATGCAAACAGTTTATACATTGTGCCTCCTTCTTATCTGATCCACAGACTGCAGATGGTACAAGACTCATCCGACGGGTGGCATTTCATCACCATATCTCCCGCATATCAGGCATCTGCACTGGCTTCCGGTTGCAAAAAGGATTGAGTTCAAGTCCCTGACCCTAGCCTATCTGGCCCTACATAACAAGGGACCCAGGTACCTCAGACATAGACTGTACCTTTAACAACCTAAATGCACACTAAGATCTAATTCCTAGCACTTGCTGTGTGTACCTCGTTTTGCAAAGTCCCGAATGGGAGGAAGATCTTTTACAGTGAGGACCGCCAAGCTATGGATCTCCGTGCCAGTCCACATGCGTTTGGTGGATACAGAATCAGAGTTCAGGAAGATCTTGAAGACCTGGCTCTTTAGCCAGGTCTAGCTCTTGGGCCAGTTACCCTACCCTCAGCGCCAGGACACCTCTGTTTGAGGTAGCTGTTCCATTATGTAAGCTCATCTATTATATTATATTAAGGTAAATTCATATTCGAGCAACACTCCGCTTGCTCCTGCACTAACCCCATCAGCTGCCTGCATGAACTCACGTACCCCTACAAGCGATCACACCAAACCCCTGCAATGTCACATCTAACCTCTCCTAGCTCCTGTACTAACCCCTCCAGCCACGGGCATGAACTCACATGGAAGGCCACCTGGTTCACCGTCATCCTCCAAGAATCCAGACGCACCTGCAGACCTCTCGAAAAGCTATGGAGAAACAGCAAAACCTCAGAAGACCGTACCACCTACAAGAACACCATAACGGAATATCACCAACTCATCAGATCCACCAAAAGGACCTTCATCCGAAACAAAATCCACGCCAAAGCCAGGAACTCCAAGGAACTCTTCAGCATAATTCAGGAATTCACCAAGCCCCCCAGTGAAGTCACAGACATCACACACTCCCAAGACCTCTGCAACAAACTCGGCTCCTACTTCCACCTGAAAATAAGTTCCCTCTATGACAACTTCAACGAACAAACACCGAACCATTCCTCCCCCCAGCAACGACAGCCAGCCTACCATCCTCTCCTGGAACCCAGTCACTACCGAAGACACCACATCGACCATGAAAGGCATTTACTCAGGAGCCCCCACTGATCCCTGCCCTTCGCACATCTTCCACAAAGCTGAGACCGCCATAGCACCTGAGCTACCATGCACCATCAACCCCACCTTCAAAGCAGGAAGTCAAGCCCCTCCTCAAGAAGCCCTCAGCAAAACCCAATGAACCTCAAGAACTACTGACCCATCTCTCTCCTCCCTTTCACGGCCAAAGTCACCAAGAAGATCATCAACGCCCAACTAATGAACTTCATCGAATAGAACTCCATCGTCGACCCGTACCAATCCGGATTCCGCAGCAACAACAGCACCGAGACCGCCCTACTCACCGCCACAGACAACAGCCGCACCCTCTTCAACCAAGGCCACACCGCTGCCCTGATCCTGCTTGACCTCTCTACAGCCTTCGACACCGTCTCTCACCGCACTCCCACCGCCAGACTCCACGACTCCGGCATACAGGGAGCCACCCTCAACAGGCTTTGCTCCTTCCCCACCAGCAGAACCCAAAGAATCAAACTCACGCTCTTCCTCTCCCAACCTACAGAGATCAACTATGGAGTGCCCCAGGGATCGTCGCTCAGCCCCACACTCTTCAATATCTACATGGCCCCCCTCGCCGCCATCATCAGACAGCACAGACTAAGCATAGTCTCCTATGCCGATGACATCCAGCTCATCCTCTCCCTCACCAAGGACCCCCACACCACCAACCCCCACACCACCAGACTCAGCTTCCAGGAAGGAATGAAGGACGTTGCATTTTGGATGTGCAGAAGTCGCCTAATGCTCAACTCGGAGAATACAGAAGTCCTCGGACCCTCCCCCTCTGCATGGGACAATACCTGGTGGCCCACCGCCCTTGGCAACACCCATGGACCACGCCTGGAACCTCGGCATCATACTTGACTCCTCCCTCACTATGAACCAACAGATCAACGCCGTCACCTCCACCTGCTTCAACACTCTCCGCATCCATCGCAAGACCTTCAAATGGATCCCCCCTGAATCCAGAAAGACCATCACCCACGCACTCATAACCAGTAGACTGGACTATGGGAACACCCTCTATGCAGGAATCAACAAATCCATGCTCAGCAAGCTCCAAACCATACAGAACACCGCAGCCAGCCTCGTCCTCGGCATCCGTCAAAATGAACACATCACCCAACACCAGTGAGACCTCTACTGGCTCCCTGTCGATAGAGAGTTACCTTCAAGATACTCACCCACGTCAACAAATACCTCCACAACACCAGACCCCAATATCTCAATGAAAGAGTCTCCTTCCACCTACCCAAGAGAAACCTCTGATCTGCCAACCTTGCCCTCGCTGGAACCCTGCGCATCCGCAGAGCCCGAACGGGTGGAAGAGCCTTCTCCTACACTGCGGCAAAGGCCTGGAACGAGCTCCTTATGTAAATGTGTATGTACTTGTATAGCGCACTGCCACCCCCAACGGGGGTATCCTGGCGCTTTTACTCATACCGCTGTGGAACCTTTCCTGGCCTTTCCCTGTGAAATGTCCACTCCTGGGCACCCCCATGGTGAAGCCAGGCATCCCAGCGCTGCTGGGGCCGTTGTGGAGATTAAGCAAGCTATTGCCCAGAGTTGCAGCGTGGGACCCATGATTAGAATAGGCACCGAGGCGAGAATTATCAGGTCCGAGGAAATTGAATCCAAGACCCGCCAAGGCGGGTGATTGAACTCTGGTCCCGGGCCAGAACTCTGCATCAGGGTCTGCCGCTCTAACCATTGAGCCACACTTCTCCACATCAGATGCGCCCCCACTCTGCACACCTTCAGGAAGAGCCTCAAGACCTGGCTTTTCGGCTGACCCGGAGCTGCACCCCCACCCCCAGCACTTTGAGACCCTCACGGGTGAGTAGCGTGCGTCACAGTTCCCTGATTGATTGATTGACATATCTCTACTGGAGATCACACCAAACGTATGCAACGCCACATCTAACCTCCGCTTTAATGCCACATGTAACCTCCACTCACTCCTGCACTAACCCCACCGGCCATCTGCACAAGCTCACATACCTAAACTACCGATCACAACCAACTCCTGCAATGCCATGACTAACTTCCGCTCACTCCTGCACTAACCCCACCGGCCACCTGCATGAACTCACATACCCATACTACCGATCACAACCAACTCCTGCAATGCCATGGCTAACTTCTGCTCGCACCTGCACTAACCCCACCGGCCACCTGCATGAACTCATATACCCATACTACCGATCACAACCAACTCCTGCAATGCCATGGCTAACTTCTGCTCGCTCCTGCACTAACCAACACCGGCCACCTGCATGAACTCATATACCCCTTGTAGTGATCACAACTAACGCCTGTAACGTCATATCCAGGGCACAAGTCGGGGGGTACACGCAGGTACACGGCGTCCACCCACTCTTTTCACAGGGTGGACGCCGTCCCCCCTGCCAAGAAGTTGGGGCCCACAGAAATATGCTGAACTTGTCCCAGTGTAAGACACCAGGACACGTTCAGCAGCGTCTGCACCTTGTCTGCTTTCAATTCCCAGCAGCAACACGCAGGCAGTGAGGGAGCTTTTTTTTCCTCCAGCTGGGCTGAATTTAAAGGGCCATCAGGTCTCCTTTTGTTCGAATATCCTGACAGGAGGCGGCCTGGAACCTCACACTTAAATGTGAATACCACAGAGGGGAAAGAAAGGCACACAGCTTGTTATCACTTCACAAGTACTTAAGAGAGGCAGCTTTTGCCTCTGTTCAGTCCCTGTATATAAGAGATGCATGCACTGTAAGTATGTCAGGTGTGTTGGTCTGCCACAGTATTCACACAAATAATAATTTCAATAGCACTATATTATTTCTTTTATAGCACTATGCATCCCAATGCAGGGTGTCAGAGCTCTTTACGCAACATACACATTATGCATTGACAATAAATCATGTACATGTGTAAATCAATGTACAAATGAGTTACATGAGACAGTGCGGGTTGCAAGGTGTAGGAGTCACAGGTCCTTCAATGCAGATGTGTTACAACATGGCCGCCAGGTAGGAGCTCTGCTTCAGAGCTCCCAGGTTGGGGATCACCAAATCGGTAATTATCCCCAGTTAACCCAGCCATCCACCACTCTCTACCCTTCATCACAGAGGTACGGCTCTCTACGTCTCTGGACCAACTATTTTAAAGTTGCTCACCTGCAGTAGGGATCTCTGGGAAGACTCGCCTCATCCGCCTCGACGCCCACCATCAGGATCGATCACTTAGAGACTCCACGGCGCTCCAGCGAGGAATCGGCTTAGCATCTGTTTGACCGGCTGTTGGAGGTTCTGTAAATCCTGCAGTTGGGATCTCCTGAGAGACTCGCCTCATCTGCTTAGGCATCCATGGTCTGGTTCGATCGCTTCGAGACTACATGGCGCCTCAGCGAGGAATCGGCCTCATCCGCCTCGGCATCCATGGTCAGGTATGATCATTTCGCGACTACACTTACTGAGCCTTGCCTGGATCGAGCTTCTGTTGCACCAGCCTCTGTCTGTAACCCCCATCTAGTTTGTTCGCCTCGAGACTCCATGGCATCCCAGCAAAGAGTCAGCTAATCCTCGGACCAGCCGGGGGGAGATTAAGTAGTTACATGCTGACTACAGGTCTGCTGGTTGGGACTCTGCGCCCTGCTTCTGCGCAGCCCACAACTCTGGCTGAGCCCAGGTTCTCCCACCTGGATCAGGCATCTATTGCCCTGACCGCAGACCTCTTAGCTGCCTGCGGGGGCATCGGCCTGTGCCACAGCATCAAGTAGTGATTGTGGTGACTGGGGCAGCGACCTTCGTCCGAGCTGCCTGCAGAGATCACGCAGTTCCGGTTCGCTGGCACACCGAGTGGGCTGATGTCTACAGGGCTGGTGATTTGCACACTGCCTGGGAGAGACAGCGCTCTACCGGGATCGGGGGCATGACCTGCCAGCCTACGACTTCAATGCAGGTACCTTTACCGAGGGAAGAAGGCTTGGCTAGTTTTGCTCGTGGATATGGGCCTCGGATGCCTCTACTCCAGTTGCAGAGGAGCGACGTTCTCTGCCTTTCTCCTCACTAGCTGCCTTGCTTTCGGGTGCAGAGAAGTGATGCCTCCACCCATCGATCGGCCCGGGACCGGGTAAGTGTGACTGCCTAACCCTTCTCTACAGCAAAGGCAGCTCACTCCGAGTTGTTGTAGCTCTGTCTCTCGAGGGCTACTGCTGCTGTTGCTCTGAGCCTCAGAAGGGGGCTTCACATGTTTCTTCAGCCGTAGCTCCCAATATGCCCACCATTTCGTGACTTTTTTTCCTTCCTTTCTGCCCACTACCCAAAATGGCCTCCATGGCTCCGATCCTTGAACTTTGTACTTTTGAGCCCCTACTCAAAATGGCCTCGCCTGATGAATCCCTAATCCTGTATTACTGATTTGTGTATTTGGCTCCTACCTAAAATGGCCGCGATGTTATTATCCCGACCCTTGAATAATATTCATTTGGGCTCTACTTAAAATAGCCACGAGGATCCCATGAAACTTGATTTACCTAAAATGGCCGAGATGGTGTTATCCTGACTCTTGATTTATGTACATTTGGGCCTACTTAAAATGATCATCAACACAACAGGAACAACAGGGGGAGAAACAGTCAGGCCGCCCCCCACTCAACCGACCATAAACAACAAGGGGCTTCACTTAGCAAGAACACCTTCCATTAAATTCAAGACACTGTAGGGGAACAGAAGAGTGCAGTGGAGAAAGTCCCTAACTTCTGAATTTCGCTCCAAACAGCTGACCAAAACTCCTCATGGTTTCCGTCTAACCACGCTACCATCCCTGGCTCTTAAGGCAGAGCTGACCGTCTCCTTATACAATAATGGGAACGTCCTTTTTCAAACCTTGGACCTGAGCCTCAAGCACTTTGATTATGTCTTTTTGAGGATCAAGAACACACTAACTAACTCTAACCCGACCACCTTCCATCAGCGCTCTCAAACCACAATATCTGCTCCTGCGGTGACAGACGCCTCCTCCTCCCCCTATCCTCCGTCCCAGTCTGTAACCACTCACCGCACGGATCTACCCAACAACACGGAGGATGTGTTTATTACCCACACACTTAACCCGGACAACCCTATTTTGCCTGTTGTGGGCTATGGTTTATTCGACCTGAGTACCGCCCACCTAGCTGCTGTCCCCAGCACTGCTCGTCCTTCACCACGCTCTCCCTCTTATCTTGTGTCCCCTTCTTCACCCATTGCACGATCCATCAACTGGGGTGCTGGGCACCACTCCAACATTAACAACCAGGATAGCACTGGTATTCTACCCTTAGACTCAGGATCCGTTGACCTGTTGACCTGTAACCTGCACTCACCTTCTCACGCCTTACATGCTACACCTACTGCCTCTTCTAAATCCATTCAGCCTGCCTCTATTCCCACTCTGGGCTCTGATTCCAGTCTCAAGCATGACTTTATCTTTCCCCGTAACTGTGGTAAGGGTCCCACTCAACTTTTACCCCTCTTGCTGCTGGGCCAGTCCAAGCAACTCACTCTGGTTCTGCGGTAAAGGGCATTAACAGGCCCTGCCTGGAGGAGAAAATTGCTGACCTCAAGCAGGATCTCTTGGCTGTCAAAGAGATCATGCAGAGCTTACTACAGTTCTCCCTGAAGATGGAGAAGCGCTGGAGTGCTCCCCCCGCCCAGAGGAACGATAAATACAACACACAGAATATGATATACGCAGCTAACGACCATTCCTCTTTCCACTCCCCTCTTAGTTGGAGCTCTAGGCCTTTACCTAACCATCAATCTAGGCCCCATAGACTCCTGCCACAGCATTCTGAGGAGGACATTCTCTCCCTACTCTTCTCTTACACTGACTCGAGAACTGTCTCCTCCTACTCTCAACATCCCCTCCATCACCTCTGACCCTGACAGGGAACCGAGTCTTAAGCACAGATTGGTGAACAAAGAAAACCTACTTCACATAACCACCTCTCATCTTGAAGTCATCACCTCCAACCGGCACGTCAAATCGATGCCACTCAACTGTAGATCAGCTGTGAAACATGCAGTGTATATTTCAGAACTCATCATTGCGCAAAACCTGGACCTACTGATTCTCACTGAAACTTGGCTCAACGACACCTCCTCCCCAGTTCTCGACATCTTAATCCCCCCTGACTAGGCCATTATCAGAAACGATCGACTTGTTAAAACCGGAGGGGGCATTGCATGCATTCATCGCTCCAACCTCGCCGTAAAACAATCTCTTTGTTCTGTGTTATCCTCCTGTGGCTATCTGGTCACCAAAATCTGGAATAAAGGCAAGAAGGTTTGTGTGCTGCCCTCAATTTATCATCCACCGGGTGACAATCTGGTCTTCATAGAGCAAATCATGGAGGTCATTAGCGAGAGCTCGGATCAACTCTGCCACATCTTCCTCAGAGACTTTAACCTTCATTGGAATGACACAAATGATCCTATAGTCTGGTCCTTTAAGACTTTCCTCTCTGACCTTAACCTCTCACAGCTCTGTAAAGGCCCTACACACAATAAGGGCGCCATTCTCGACCTTATCATTGCTAAAGACAATAGCATACAAATAGGTGACATCCTACCCTGTGACTGGACGGATCATCATCAAATTCCCTTCCTCATCTTGGAAAAGGGCCTGGGTGGACAGGGCCAACCCCTTTAAGCTAAACAACTGACGCACAATATGAGAGACCTCAACATCAATATGCTAACTTCAATCGCCAAAAATAGACTACAGCCCCCTCCCAACATGACCAACCTTGACGTTCTCTCCGATCACTACATTAACACGGTGTCTAACATTCTTGATACTATGGCACCGAAGCAACTCAAAAGGATTGCCATCAAACAATCCAAACCTCGATTAAATGATGCCCTAAATTATGAGTGGCGCAATCTTAGACTCTCAGAGAGGCTCTGGAGAAGCACGCCCTCCACAACAAGTCTCACTCAACTTAGGAAAGTGAGAAGTACTTACAACAAACACAACCACTTGGCTAAAATAGACCACTTCAGGACTCAGCTGGATGGAGCCAAAAATAGACCCAAGAAACTCTTTGAAATCATCAAGGAACAAGCTAACCATTCTTCCAACCCTATTGCTACTCCGGTATCCCTGCTTCCTAGTGGTGATGATTTCACAGTTCACTTCTCTGAAAAAACTAGGGAAATCGAGCTGGAGCTACTACCTGTCACACCAACACTGAGTCCTCTGAAACTATCTGCATTACCAGCTGAGCTGGCAGAATCTGCAACAATATCCTCGCCCTTTGGCAGCTCTCTCAAAAATAACTCCTCTTGGAATTCCTTTCTCCTTCCAGATGTCACGGAACTTCTACACAACTTGGTGTCCCTTAAACACTCCAACCATTTCAGTGATCCCTTACTGGCTAAGCTTTTTAAAGAGCTCAGTTCAGCCATTCTCCCTCTTTGTTCCAGGATCATTCATGACTCCCTCTTACAGGGAAAGATACCTGACTGTCTCAAGGTTGGGCAAGTTACTTCCATTCCTAAGAAGCCCAACGCGGCCCTGTCGGATCCTAACAACTTCCGACCTATCACCAGCATTAAGACACAAGCTAAATTGCTTGAAAAATGCGTCCACTCGCAGATATGCAACCACATTGAGAAATATCAACTCCTTGACCCCCATCAATCAGGTTTCAGATCGGGGCACAGTACGGAAACGGCACTAACTCACATTGTAGATGACGCCTTGAGATACCTTGACCAAAATGTCCTGTGTCTCCTGATCCTTCCGGACCTGTCCTCAGCGGCTGATACCGTCAAACATGATAACCTGATTGCTCTTCTTCAACACAGGATGGTCCTCTCTGGCCCTGTCCTAAATTGCTTTGCCTCTTTCCTACATAACCGCACACAAAGGATGAAAATTAACCATTCCCTTGCATCCAGTACCCCTGTCATGATCGGAGTGCCTCAAGGATCCGCGCTCTCGCCCACTCTCTTCAACCTTTTTATGGAACCACTTTCTGTTATTCTGAACCGTGCTAACATTCAGTATCACATGCATGCGGATGACACGCAACTGTACCTGAAGATCTCCTCTCAAGAGGACATAAAGACGCTAAATACTGTAGTTGCACAAACCCAACAATGGTTAGCTCAGAACCATCTGCTGTTAAATACCCTCAAAATGGAATTTCTTTTGATTCCCCCCCCCCCCCCATCACTCAGCTCCTACCCTGGAATGGCTTAAACAACTCACGGCTCTGAACTGCACCCCTCATGTCGTTGACTCCGCCAAATCTTTAGGCATCACCTTGGATAAACACTTAAACATGCAAGCGCACATCAGTGCAGCTACTAGGGGAGCCAACTTTCAACTTAACACCATTAAGAAAATCAAACATTTCCTCTCCCCCGAAGACATCAGGCCGGCGGTTCAATCTTTGGTTATCTCTAGATTGGAATATGGTCTGGTGACCCTTGCTGGACTACCCAAAGGTAGCTTGGCCCCACTCAGAGCTACCCTGAACGCATCGGCTAAACTCATTACGGGCTCTAGAAAGCATGACCACATCTCCCCAGACCTATTGCAACTAAATTGGCTATCAAAGCCAGAATCCGATTCAAGATAGCTTGCCTGACCCATAAATCCATACAAAATAACACCCCGATCTACCTGGCAAATAAGCTTGAACTCTCGGGCTCTGCCTGGAACCTTAGAAGTACGTCCACCCTACTCTTGAAACCATTAAGATTCAAAAAGAAAAGATCTCACAATCGTACTTTCACCGGTCTTGCTCTAAGAATCTAGAACTCCCTGCCCTTGGAGATCAGATCCAATCCTTTCACTGCATCTTTCAAGAAACTTGTCAAACGGCTACTCATGAACGAACTTTAACAGCATCAACTTGTTTTCATGCTCTTGTTTTGTTAATATTCTGATTCTTATTGTATTACACTGGTGTGTTTTATTATATGCTGCTATGTTAAATTGATCTCGTGCTCTGGGGCACCTCTGATACCCCAACTCATGACCGGATCTGTTTCCCCCTTTGTTGTAACTTCACCTACTGTCCCATTGTATTTGTTACCCTTGTTTTCGCCAATTCTGTACAGTGCTCTGATACCAGTATGGGTCTTGTTCGCACTTTATAAAACAAAACTTTTCAAATAAATAAATAAAACATCTCACTGTGGTCTTTCAGAAGGATTGCAATTTATGAACTGCGGGAAAAAAAAGGATCTCTGTGTTAAAAGCAGTAACCCACTTTACTACCTACATAAAATAAAAATCTGTCATCTGCGTGATAGATGATGTGCTTTGCAGGAGACACATTTACCTTCTCTACTACTTTGATTCAAATCTGGGGCTTTACAAAATAGAGATCTCACCAGCAAAATGGATAAACCACCAGAGTTATATCACCATTATTACTATTCTCTCAGATTTACTGGGCATCTTCACAGCAGATGCCTTAACCCAATCAAATATTTTAAAATGTAGATTTTGCAACCAATTAGGCATACCAGATATACTACCATGCTTCTCGCCAATTTCTTTTCTGGCAGGGTTTAAAAAAATAAATGTATTTGTTGAGGCCCAGAGTTTGCGTCGGGATTGCACCACTTTTTCGGCACAACCCCAACGCCAAATCTCATTTGTTAAATCTCATAATGCGCTTAAATGTACTCATGATATACCTGATAAACATATGTGTGAGGTCTTAAAATCTGATGTCACTTCTTGTGTTGTATAAAAAACATAAGATTGACCCCTCTACTCCAAGAGTCAGGGTACCTTAATCAGTAGAAAAATATAAGCTCTCTGGGATAACTGAACATTTATACCAACATACTCACACCATACCACTTTACCATTCTAAATGGGGTAAACAAAGCTAATAGATTTAAACTCAAATTGTATTCAATATTAAAAAATATGTTTCTTCATATGTATACCAAACTCACATTAAAAACAATAAAAACAGTATCTTCAATATTTATCACGTTATTAAAACAATCGAAGGGAGACACATTGTCAGACAAAAATTTGTCATATACAGTAGTTAATTCAAAGGAATCCTTTACAGTCTTCGCGTTGTCAAGTCGCATATATACAACACTTTTGTTCCTTGAATTTAACCCAGAAATAACATGCGTTGATGCGTTTCGGCGGTACAGAGAAAAGAATAAAACCACCTTCTTCAGGACAGTGAATTATCTACCCTTCTTTTAGCAAGCGAGCGCGCATTCCAGCCATCATAACCCCTCTCCTCCACTACCCGACACCCCCCGCGACCTCGCCCCGTCTCGGACAATGCAACCGACTATTGTAAATTTTGCTGCTGCAAAACCGGGATCGCAGGCAGATCCGCCAATGCACCTCACTCCACTGCGTATTGCTACAGTTATACCAATATTTCTCACACGGAGTGTGGCTCTCTCTAGCAATGTTCACTAGTTTTACACTATTTATATAATGTGTAACGTAACTGGTGCTCATGTAAAGCGCTCCACTACCTTCGGGTCGAGTTTGTGCTATATGAAAACGCAAAAACTAAAAAAAATAAAAAAAAGTGGTCTTCCTAACACTGCTTTGTCAATGCACGTCACATAAATAATGCCTCATTTCACTATAAGCATCACGTAGGGCATAAAAATGTCTTCTCAGGCGCTTCACTTCAGTAACTTCGTTTATACGTATAATCAGTTCCCTCAGAGCTCTCCCAAAGCACCTCAGTTTACAACCTCAAAATTCTACCGTATAGAGAACACTCAGCTCCGCAAATGTGCCTCACTGAAATGCCTTCTGCTGTTAATATACTGTGACCACACACTGGTCATAGAAAGACCTTCACATTTGTGCGTACACTCTACGCACTGCACGGTCTGGGGCTTCCATCCTGACTCCGGATAATCTATACGGCACTATAAGGATGAAACACTCATGGTGCGCCACATCTCACTGCTGATCATTATGGCCGATCACACTTTACATGGGTACAGTTGGGTGGATACATCCGTGAAGAATTCCTTCTCTAAATTTGTGATCCAACCCAACTAACGCATCTTTTACACTCTCGATGTGATGTTAACGTGGGGATCTGCACTTAAAATTTCTTTTGGGGGGGTAGTGGTTGTAGTGAAAGAGCCACTCTTGTCGTCTGGCACCCTATGATGACCTCCGACTGCCACCATTTCAACTGACTTTAGTGTGTTATTTTACCTTAATGTAGGATGGTCCTGCATATACTTGCTTCTCTTCCATCCTGTAATCTTGCTGTCTTTCTTTGACATGGCCTCATGTCATCCTGCCTTCTGACTTTACCTTGCTGTAAATTTTCTGTGTGCACAGTGGTGCTTGTAAGTTGTGTGGATGAGAATTATACGTGCCGACTATTGCCTTTGGCAGGGCCTCATGTCGGACTTTGCCTTGCTGATGCGTGCACAGTAGTGCATGCAAGTTGTTTGGGTTATTCACATTCAAGGTCTTGCTGTTTTCCTGAGCGATTGTTTTTGTTTAAATGTACTCTGGAAGGCCTTGTGAGAGCTTCGTCAAGACAGAGGCTGGAAGAAGTGTGAATGGAGGAAGAGACTTGAGAGCTCCTTACTGCCATGAGGATGCTTGCTTGGAACTTGGCCAGTTCTGGCAAAATTCCTCTGGCGGTGGGAGGAGGTCTTTCACGAATCTTGTAGTGTGTTTAAAGCTGGGGGTTGCAGGCTGAGAAACTGGGAGTTTGGATTGCGAGCGAGGGCAGACGTGTCTATCTCGAATTGAACCCTGGCTTGCTGAGCACTGATCCCCGGCTGTGATTCCCCCGGTCAGAAGTGGGCAGTGTATGCACCAGGTGATGTATTGAGTTTTCTGGTTATTGCCAGTGGCTGTGATCGTTTGAGGTGTTTTCTTTGTGGTGTGGGAGGTACACATCCAGAGTACTCCTCTGCTCTATATATATGTATAGCTTTCTGATCTCTTGCAGGACGTCCAGTGTATCTTATCTTATATCAGTTATTGCTTATGTATTAATCAGTATTATAGTTTGCTCAGTTATTGATTCATGCCTTTAGATTATACGTTTTCTACATATATTTGAATCTTATGCATTTGGTATCTGAGATAGCCTTTGTTTAGAGAGTATTATGTAATAAACACCAAGCCTTATTCTAAAAGTGATAGAGTCTTTGCATTTTGTTAAATAAAACCCCTTTTCAAAAGGTGCTGTTTGTTTTGTGTTGAAGTCTTGCTGTGCCAGGGGTGGTAAGACATGCTCAAAAGTGTATATAATTCAAAGGTGCAGTGGTATATTTGCCTCCCAGGTGGGAGTGCAGGGATTGGGTGTGGCTTATTGGTGAGAAGCCACTTTCAAAACAGTGGTTTAGCGGCAACACCCTTCACACTTGCTCTTAAGTTCATGTGCGAGGGGGCTTTTCATCAGCCTATCAAGCAGCATGAGTGGGTTCTCTTCTTTCTACCCCGCAAGGCAGTTTACGTGTGTCGTGTTTTACAACACGTGGGCTTTCGGTCATCTTGAAGCGAGCACGGGTACCTTCTTCTCCCCAATTTAAAGCAGTGATTGGGCGTGATACTCCCAACACATAGACCGTGTAAAAGGCTTCCCTCTTACAACCTCACTCGAAGCAGTGTTGGGTAACTTTCCTCTTACGTTTTACCCGAAGCAATTTGTTTGGTGTAAGGAGCCCCCCTTCCCCAGGAGTGTGTGCTTCTGAGGCTCCCTCTTCCAGCTCCCCAATTCTCCATTCCTCCCGGCAGTTTGGCTTGACAGCCGGCTTTGAAGCAGGGAAACCAGGTTTGAGTCTTGGCGGGAGACTCAAACATCTTGTGATTCTGGGTAAATCACATAACTTTCCCATTCCTAACAATGAATGAAAGTGTCTGTCTGTGATACAATTATACCCCAAGTTCGCATTATATAACACAGTACTGCAAAAAAAAAATACATTTACCACGCGCACTTTTTGAAAATCCGATCATGTCTCGCATTTTATTAAGTTAAAGCCATTTGCTTTGCTATACAATACCATTAGCAAAGCAAATGGGTTTAACTTAATCAAAGGCGAGACCTATTGCATTTTTAATGCTTGTTTAGGACGTGTGCCCTGGTCATACCTAACCTCCGCTCACTCCTACACTAACCCCACCAACCATCTGAATGAAATCACATACCCCAAACTCCGGGCACGCCATATCTAAACTCCGCTCGGGCTTACACTAACCCCACCGGCCACCTGCATGAACTCACATTCACACACCCCTACTAGTGATCGTAACTAACTCCTCCAACATCACATCAGTGGCGTAACGAAACATGAGGGGGCCCCCCTGCAAAGTACATGGAGGGGCGACCCTCTGGACTCACTCAGGAGCTTTCAGGCCGGGTCACTGACCTGAATGGGACCCTTGGAGCTCGGGGGCTCTCTGCACTGCAGAGGCAGTGGGGGCATTGTTATGCCACTGCCACAAAGCTCTCACAAATATGCCCCCGGTCTTTACAAACCAGTTCTGATATGGCAATGTCGGGGTCTGAATGTCCATCTTAACCTCCACCTTTTCTTCCTTGGTGAAGGAACATTCTATTCTGGCCTCCAGAAAGGACATCTCCTGGTCCTGGGAGACCTCGGTGTATGGTTGGAGTCTTCTGATGGTCCTGGGAGACATCAGGTAACAGCTGGAGTCTACAGATGGTCCTGGGAGACCTCAGCTTATGGCTGGAGTCTACAGATGGTCCTGGGAGACCTCAGCTTATGGCTGGAGTCTCCTGATGGACAAGGGAGACCTCAGCTTATGGTTGGAGTCTCCTGATGGACCTGGGAGACCTCAGCTTATGGTTGGAGTCTCCTGATGGACAAGGGAGACCTCAGCTTATGGTTGGAGTCTCCTGATGGACCTGGGAGACCTCAGCTTATGGCTGGAGTCTCCTGATGGACCTGGGAGACCTCAGCTTATGGCTGGAGTCTCCTGATGGACCTGGGAGACCTCAGCTTATGGCTGGAGTCTCCTGATGGACAAGGGAGACCTCAGCTTATGGTTGGAGTCTCCTGATGGTCCTGGGAGACCTCAGCTTATGGCTGGAGTCTCCTGATGGTCCTGGGAGACCTCCGCTTATGGCTGGAGTCTCCTGATGGCACAGCTCTTACATGTTCACATGAAGTGGACTCTGTGAATTTGCATTCATCGAACAAGCCATTCAGTCTGCTGCTCCCTTACTAGGCCCTCACCTTTGTCTCTCGTCAATTATTTGTGGCAGAGACACTCTATCAGGTGCTTTTTAGATTACATCTCTCCAGCTCCTAACCTCTCAAAAGAGTCATTTCATTTATTAGAGGGATTGCAATCTCCTAATATATGTTCAGGTACTCTCTAAAAGTCTCAACAACTTTGCACAGGTCTGGCACTTTCTTTTTAAGTTAAACAAATATGTGAAAACATTCAGACTGAAATAATGCCTACACACAACAACCTTTCTTTAAGATCTTACCACCTGTACCTCCTTTGCACCTGTTGATGTAACCAACCTTGATACCGTACCTCCTGTGCACTGTTGATGCAACCAACCTTGATACTGTACCTCCTGTGCACCTGTTGATGCAACCAACCTTGATACTGTACCTCCTGTGCACCTGTTGATGCAACCAACCTTGATACTGTACCTCCTGTGCACCTGTTGATGCAACCAACCTTGATACCGTACCTCCTGTGCACCTGTTGATGCAACCAACCTTGATGCTGCCCTTGCAGGCTGCGCCCACAGGACCAGCTTCAGATTCTGCCCAGAGAAGCTAAAGGAGCCCTGTTTCTGCTTCTCAAGACCCCCTTGTTGGAATTGTTGAGTCTTCCTTTAGGACAAGGCACCTTCCTCACTACCTGGAAAAATGCCGCTGTGAAACCCCTCCTGTAAAAGTTTGCTGCACCCTCTGGATATTAATAACTTCAGTCCAATCTCTCTCACCATTCTGGGTCAGTTAATTGAAACACTACTTTTCCAAGATCTTCATACATTCGCGGGAGAAAACAATATTTATACCTTTCTCAACTGGATTTGCAGTTTTGCTGGAAATACTTGAGAGTTCCTGCAAAGCTCCACAGCCCCCTGCAACGCATGGCCCAGAAGTTAGATCTATCACTGGAGGCAGACGGCGGCACCCAGATCTCAGCCCTGTGGCCTGTGTGAAGCCCTTGGCTGGATAACTGTCTCCTGTGTGGAACAAGCTGCGCCTGCCTGCTCCTGTCAGATCCTGACTGCACGTCTGCCCCCTCCTGCCTGCCCCTGCCTGCTCCTGCCTGCCCCTGCCTGCCCCGCCTACTCCTGCCTGGCCACCTGCTCCTGTCTGCCCCTGCCTGCCCTGCCTGCTCCTGCCTGCCCTGTCTGCTCCTGTCAGACCATGCCTGTCCCGCCTGCTCCTGTCTGCCCCTGCCTGCTCCTGTCTGCCCCTGCCTGCCCCGCCTGCTCCTGCCTGCCTAGCCTGCTCTTGTTAGGCCCCGCATGCTACTATCTTCCCCTGCCTGCTCCTGTCTGCACATGCTCCTGTCAGGTCCTGTCTGCTCCTGTCTGCCCCTGCCTTCCCCTGTCTGCCCCTGCCTGCTCCTGTCTGCCTCTGCCTGCTTTTGTCTGCCCCTGCCTGCTCGTGTCAGATCCTGACTGCTCTTGTCAGGTCCTGCCTGCTACTGTCTGTCCTTGCCTCTGTCTACCTGTTCGTGTCTGACCTTGTCAGACCATGACTGCTCTGCTCCTGTCTGCCCCTGCCTGCTCCAGTCAGACCCTGCCTGCCCCTGCCTTCTCCTGACAGCCCCTGCCTGCTCCTGTCTACCTCTGCCTGCTCCTGCCAAGTCCTGAAAGTGCCCCTGCTCCAGTCAGGTCCTGTAAGTGCCCCTCGACTTTCTGTCCTCAGCGTTGTTTCAAGTGGAATCTGGGCCAGTCCTGCAATCGTGTGAATCTTTACCTCTGACCTCAGGAGGGACTGAACATTTATTCCTTCTCATGTTGTGAACCCCAGGCCTCCTTCGATCAGTTCCTTTCACCTGCATGTTGCTTCTCTCTCTCTAAGGCCTCTGCTCCTTTACTGTTGGATACTTCTCCCCTCCCAGCTCCACTTCTCTCTACATCATTCTTGAGGGCTCTTCTTGGCCGCCTTCATTGCGAGCACAACCCACCCTGCTACCTCTTCCCAGGTCCTTAACTAAGCGAAGCTGCTCTGCTACTAAACAAAGCACTGCTAAAGCCCCTTTTTCAGTCACTCATTTCCAACCAGGCTAGTAATGGATTGTTCTCATCCATGAATCCTCTCCTTCTTCCTCCACTTCCTGAAGCTTAGATTTATTTCCCATTTAGAGCTCATGATTTCCTCTCTCTTTTACCACTAAAATGAACAACAGATCTATGCTTCTCTTCTCAATAAACTCTCTTATGATCTTATCCTGTAAGAGCTTTCTGCAGTGCTTGGACCATGGGTCGCCCACTCAAATACCTCCCTACTACCGACCACCATGACATTATCATTCACCAGCAAATACAGTACTACCTCTCAGAGCCACACATTTACTCCATCGCATCTTCACCCGCAAAGAATTGCACAAATATCACTACTCACAGGGACACTGTCAAACACACAATGTCAACATTGCCATGCAACCACTGTACAGCGTCCAAACAATACCACACATCCAGGCACCACATTCTCCTGCTAGCACCATACGACAAGAAATAGCAGCACGCTAAAAACCCCACCATGGGATTGTCATCCTTCAAACACATATCCCAGTACCATGAGTTCACCCATCACCTTTACACTACCACACTCCATAGTTGTACTATGAACCCAATAATCTATTACCACTTAACAGAACCACAGTCCTTCCCACCATCGCCAACCATGCTACCACTTCCCTCCATTGCCCTCCCACCCGCCATGAAGATACTTTCACCTAACCCATTTTATCAACTCCCTTAAACTAACTGCACCCACAGCCACTCCGCTACCAATGCAGTAAAAGGTCACAGCACCACACAATCTCCACCATTGCTCCACTCCTTCTAAAAGTCACACTGTAACCCCGCACTGTACTTACCCACACTGCAGATGGATCGCAGTGGAGGCACAGCAATTACTAAATTCAACAATAATATCACATTATAGAACCACACCATTATAATAACACAATAGAACAACATATCGTCATAACCACAAAACCTTAACAACACATTCATTACAACATTAGAACAACACTACTTAGAAACCAAAGGTAACACAGAAGAAACCACAACAACCATAGCACAAAAACACAAAAATAACGCACAACAATAGCACACAGACACTAAACCAACACACAACAAAGCAATGTATCAACACAAGACACATAACTCAACCAACTACAAAAGCACAGCACAAAAACGCAACAAATATGAGAGACAAAATGCAAGCATAACTCTAGAATTACACACCATAGCAGACATACAATAACATCAAATTCAAAACAAAAAATAATTTGGAAAAGAACATAATAGAATAAAAATTCAACAAAATACCAAAAACACTAAATAATGCTATAACAGCAACACAGACTATCAAAAAACCGGATATAGCAACTCGGCACAGTTCTACAAAACTAAAACAAATGCTAAACAATAACATAAGGGTCGTACAACAAAGAAAAAGTAATCAGTAATTTGTATTGTTATTCTGTTATGTTTGTGATGTTTTGGTATATTGAGCTTGTGGTGTGCTGTTGTTTTGCTGTGCTGTTTTATTTCAGTGGTGTTGTATTGTGTTGTGGCATCCGCTGAGATCATGTGCCCATTCTAAAAGGCATGCTAAATCATGGTCTCTGTGTTGTATCAAAGCACAATGAGCCTCTAACGTTGCTATAAAAAAGGGCATTGGCAAACGAGTATGCATTTGCTCCTTATAGAAAATTCACTTTGTAATGTATATTTTTGATAAGGTAAACATCATTCTTTGCCTGTGTGTAGCTGAAAGTGATGGGCAAAAGGACTATAGGCTATGTACTATAGGTGTAATGTTGGCATTCAAAGCATGATGGAAGCCACCCATAGCATAATGCAGGCCGTAGCTTAATAGTAACAGTTCTTTGTAGATACTGTGGACACCATGACATGACAGTATCCACTTTAGTATATTTCTATCTCTGGCATTATGGTGGCAATTCTTGTCATTATGGTGGCAATTATGACAGAATGTGGAAATCACTGACCTGTCCATACCCACCTCAAACACAATGGCACCAATTCACAAAAGGCAAAGTTAGACTTTTGGTCGAAGTTTAGACCAAAAGTCCAACTTTAGTACTTTTCAGTGTGCACAAAGGTAAGTTGCGAGTAAAATGTTTACGACTGCAGAGTTCCATATTCCTAGCAGAGTCGCTGCACTCGGAGTGGAATCTCCGCACTTGGGGCAGAGGCCCACCCGAGTGTGGAAACTCCTCAATCATAAAGATACTACTTGTAACTTATCTTTGTGAATACCAAAAAAGAGTAAAGTCAGACTTTTGTTCTAAACTTGGACCAAAATCCTAACTTTACCTTTGCCCATGCTGGCTCGAGCCTTAGGGCTGCCATTCTTCGGAACAGCTTTGACTCCCATGGCATGACACTGCTCACTCCTACGAGATGACAGAAATGGCATATTTGAGGTTATTCTTCATATAATGTGGACATTGTTGGCATAATGGAGCCCATGCTTGGTGTAATGCTTGCACTGGCATAATATTGGCAATCCTTATCATTTTAATATCATCACTCCTGCCATGGATTGGTTTAACCTCTCTGCACCCATCCTTGCCATCCCACATTTATCTACATTCAATTTTTTTTTTACTATTCTTTCAATCAGTTCAGTTCAGTTCAAAACAACTTTATTTCGATTCATGACGAATCATAAAAAGCACGTAGACATGAAATACATAATTAAGGGGTACAGTTACATCGGGTTGCAGTCACTATAAAAATAGAGCAATTAAAATATTTACAAAAAAAAAAAAATTTTTTTTTTTTTTAAAAAATGCAGAAATTTTTCGATAATTACATCGGGTGTTGTCAAAGACTGTTAAGTTATCTATTTACAGAACGTTTTTTAAGGCGAAAGGCAGCTACCAGGAAGTTAGCGACACTAAACATAGTTAGTGGTGAATCTAATTTTTTTAAGAAAAATAGAGCAGGCTTGATTTGCACGAACCCCTTGTTCTTAAGCAATGGAACAATATACTTTTTCCTGGGCAGATCATATGTACCACAGAAGAACATAAAATGAGCAGTGTCCTGCAGAGAAAAACCATCACATTTGCAGGCCGCTAAATCCTCTGGCTTGGCCCATACCTTCGAGTCATTTAGCAGAAAGTGAATCTGGTTAAGTCTTAGTTTGGTTAATAACCAGCGATGTAATGGAATAGACACTACTGTTAAATAAGGTTCAATGGCCGGTGTAGTTTTGGAAATATAATGCTCCCTCACAGTGGGTTTCGCAAGCTCACAGCTCTCCCGCTCCATTTCTCTTGCTTGGGAAAAAGTTACTTTGAACCATTCCAGGTCATTCTTAACGATGCAGTCTGGTTTATGGAAGAGATCTGGGCGGCCCAGGGATGTTAGTGTTTTTTTAATATATGCTAGCCACGGGATATTTTTCATATTGTCCAGAAGTAGGCAGTCTCTCATAATTGTGTGGTTCAGAGTTAAATTGGAGTTCAGCCATGTTTTTAACCACATCAAGATAGGGGATTGTTTGATGGTGTCACTGATGTACCCCTGGCCTAGTTCCATATGGACAGAAAAGGTGGCTGTGGATTGAGGTAATCCTAGAAGCATACGTAGAAATCTGTTTTCTTCCATCTGTATTGGTTCTATATTGTTGGAATAACCCCAGATGGAAGCCCCGTACCTTACTACTGAGATTGATTTCGCTCTGTAGAGTGCCAGCATTGCTTCCGTTGGCTTTCCACCCAGACGTTTTGAGAAGCCGACAATGGCGGCTGCTGTTCTTTTCATGGCGTTAGTTTTGACAGATATTTGAGATGCCCATGTGCCCTTATCGTCGTATACTACCCCCAGGTAGGTGAAAGTTCTCACATTAGAAATAGAAGTATTAGCACAGTAGAAGGTCTTCAAATCCTTATTTTTTCTGTCGCCTACAGCCATAACATGGGACTTGTCTGTGTTGATTTTTAAATCAAGGGAGATCATAAAGGCATCGAAGGATGTCAATAGTCTTTGTAGCCCAAGAGGAGTACGTGCCATGAGCACCGCGTCGTCCGCGTAAAGGAGGACCGGGGTGGTCAGTCCGCCAAAACGCGGGACGTCGAGAGTTGCCAGCTCCAGTGTGGATTCGAGGTGGTTAATATAGAGTGTAAATAGTATTGGGGCGAGAATACACTCCTGTCGCACCCCTCTGGTAGACTTGAATCCAGCTGTACAAACTCCTTCCGGCGTCATCCTAATGGACGCTTCTAGGTCCCGATGAGCCTCAGCCAGGAAATGAGCCAAGGTAGGGTCCATCCCCAGTTCCAGGAGGATGTCCCACAGCCTGGACCTATTCACTAGGTCGAAGGCTGTGGACAAGTCCATGAACCCCAGGTAGATTGATCCGCTGGATGCCACTGTGTATTTGCCTAGGATCAGATGTAAGTTGAGGCACTGGTCCTCCGTCCCTCTCCCCTTACGAAACCCGTATTGGGCGTTTGATAGGATGTTATTGCTGGCAGCCCACTCGTCGATCCTTGCCAGTATCACTTTCCCCAAGATTTTAAAAGACGAGTCGATTAATGAGATGGGGCGGTAGCACCTCGGGTCTCCCCTCTGGCCTTTCTTGAAGATTGGAATGATGGTGGCATGTGACCAGGAGGCAGGCAAGCTATGTTTCATGGCGGCATTGAAGACGTTGGTCAAAATGTTAGCCCAGAAAGAGACATTTGCCTTGAACATATCGGCTGGGACGCCATCTGGGCCTGGCGCTTTCTTCCCTACTGTGTTGGTTATGGCTTTTTCAACTTCTTCCATATTAAAGGAGAGTGCTGGCTTGGGGAGTTAGAATTGAGGATAGTAGGTGTTTCACATATTTGGTCACTCCCATAGATGATTTTAAACTGAGCTAACCAGTCCTCCTCACTGATGTTGGCCTCTAGGGTATCATGAGCTTCTCCAGAAAACAGGGGATTGTTTATAATGGCCCAGAAGCTGGAACTGTCTCTTAAGGTGGTCTTTTCCATTAGTGAGGCCCAGGCATCCTTTTTAAGAACTTCTTTACGTTCTTGAATGATATTATAGTATTCTTGTCTTAGTCTGGCAACTTCCCCTCTGTCCCTAGGTGATTTTTTTATTTCATTCAGGAGGCAAGTGTGTGCTTTCGAGCAGGCTTTGTTAAACCAGCCCTTGGTCGGTCGAGTCTTTTTCCTGGATTTAACTGTAAGTTTGTCAGAAATTTAAGCACACAAAGTATCAAAGGCGGTGATTACATCCTCCCCCTGTTTGGAGTTGTCTTGGCAGATATCTAATTCATAGCGAGCTTTGCTGCTTAGAGTCTTGAGGAACTCAGTTGGAACTACTTTGGACCACTTCAGCCTTCTACCTTGGTCCGTGGGCCGTACAGCCAGCTCGGGCATTTTGATTGTTCCCTCCTTGAGTAGGCCCGCAGAACTGGCAAGCTCAAGGATGACTGGGTTATGGTCACTGAACGCGGCCACAACTGCATTGTAAAAGACGACCCAACTTAATAATCCAGGGGAAACAAAGATGTAATCAATGATGGAGTCGGAGTTTCTAGCACTGTATGTCATAACCCTTTCACTGTAGGCGTTGAACCCCGGTTCGCAGAGGTCCACGTTCGCAAGGAGGTTTTCTAGTGCCAGTCCTTTAGGGTTGTGTTCAAAGTGTTGGTAATCGCCTGAGGTAGGGCAGTCAGTGTCTTCAATGTGGCAGGAAAGCCTGCAAAGATGTGTGTTGAAATCCCCCATAATTATAATGTGCAACAAAGTGGTTTGACGTTCTTTAAGATTAATCAGAAAAGACTGTAGAGAACAGAGATGCTCAGTGGAGTGTCCGTCTGCTACAGAGTTATAAAAATTTATAAGAATATATTTGTGACCATTGGCTAAGCTGATCTCTAGACACAAGAAGTTGGGGGAGTTAGTGGTTATTTGTTTAATGGTTCCCGCCAGTTGGACAGTAATCAGAATCATAAGGCCCCCTTTGTCCCTTCCACTGGAGGATCCAGTAGCTGGGACAAAGTAAGATGTGAACCCAGGAACCCAGAAATCGCCATTGCGGTCCCAGGTTTCTTGTAGGGCTGTGATGTCGTGTTGGTTCAGAAGGTTCAGCCAAACACTGTCCTCCCTTTTTGAGCGAAGGCCGGCTATGTTCCAGCTTATGAGTTTAGGCCTTCTGTTCGAAGCTCCTAGAGGGGGACAGTTCCCTGTAGGTTGTCTGGGCATAGGGGTATTGGTGACTGGGCGTCAATTTTGTTCATCCGCCTGAGTCAGGGGCGTGAATCTATTATGCAGGGTTAAAGTGCTATTAAGGGGCATTGGAATGTGTGTGACCGCCTTATGATTACTCAACCTATTGATCGTGGACCAGCTATAGTCTGGTTCTGGTTGAGTGTTATCGCGATGGGAGGGCAAGCTAGGTGTCCTATCGAATCCCCTGCCTTGGTCGTAACCCAAGTTCGAAAAAGGGTGAGGTCTAGGTTTGGGGTAGAAGAAGCCCAGGGGTACGGCACGGGGCCCAGCAATTAAGCCCTCTAGGGGTGAAGCATCCCAGAGTAATCTACGGGCCTCACCCGGATTATTGAAGTTGATTATCAAGCAGTCTCCCTCAGTTGTTTTATTAGTTCGCCCGATCCAGCCCACCCGCCGAACAGAGATAATGGCATTGGAAACTTCATTGTCTCCTGAGCAGGTCGAATTTGCCCAAGACTTAGCCCTGGCTAGCAATTGGGGCGGATGTTCATGTTCACCTGACTTGAGTGGGGGAACATTTACCAAAATGGCTACAAAAGGGGCAGCCTCGGGAGGTAAGTTAATAAAAGGTTGACGAACAGGTTTGGGTGGGCTAGGTAGGTTCTGTTGACCTATAGTAGCAGGAGCAGCAAGCTTATTTGTTACTCCTGTTATACTAGGGATGTCTATCGTGGTAGTTGCCGATCCAGAGGGCAAGTTGGATGCAGCACTCCTGGCAACTGAGAAATCTTCCCTTGGTCTTTTAGTACCAAAGTTTGGTTGAGGACATTTAATACCTAGGTCCGCCGGTGTATTACCTTTAAAAACAAAAGTGGCTGGGTCGGCTGTTTTATGGCATACATTCAGGCGTTCACATTTCCTTAAGATGCCATTGACGCACTGATGTGAGACGTCTATGATGTCTGAGGCTATTTTTGTAAGTGTGGGCTCTATCTTGTCAGTGATTACTTTTTCCACCATGTCTCTGATAGCCTTTTCAAGTGAACCCACTGTGCCCTTTCCTCCCTTGTGATTCTGCGTATTCCTTTTTTTATACTGTCTTTTTGCCTGCTTTGTGCTTGATGTTCAATCAATTACCCATTCAAATATCCATTCATGCATTCATTCACTTACCTATCAATTATCCATTCATTGAAACACTCATGTATCCATTCATGTACACACCCATTCCACGTTTTGCACATTCTCAGATTCACCAAAGAAGCCACTAAAACACAGCACACACTCGGCAATTAAGAAGCAATGCCAGTGAAGCATAGAGCCAGACGGATTGGCTTTACCAATGCTTAAATATTTTGCCGAACACAGAGGTATTTTGTTTTGCGGTGGCAAAAACCATTCTATTGATTTAGTTTGATCCTCAGAGCTGGCTTCCAAGTGTGAATGTGATCGCACTCATTTACCATCGTTTCGGTGATGGGGGGATGCTAGGCAGAACGGCAGATAGGAAATTCTAGTTGCATGAGCAAGGAATTTGCGTTTTTAGGGGCATACTATCAAGGTCCGGCGTTAAAATTATCGCCGCTTTAGCAACAGAAAACTGCCGCTAAAGCGGCGATAATGGGCTTGATAATATGACGCAGAGAATTCCCATATAAGCCCATGTTTTGGTAACAATATGGGCTTCTATTGGAATTCTCAAGGGCATATTATCAAGCCCATTATCGCCGCTTTTAGCAGCAATTTCCTGCCGCCTAAAGCGGCGGTAATTTTAACACCGGACCTTGATAATATGCCCCTTAGGGGCATATTTACAAGCCAGGCCATAAAATTATTGCCGCTTTAGCGGTAGAAAACTGCCGCTAAAACGGCAATAATGGGCTTGATAATATGCTCTATGGAATTCCAATTGAAGCCCATGTTAGATGTGAAGGACATTTAACCCGAGCATCAATTGGAATTCCATAGAGCATATTATCAAGCCCATTATCGCCGTTTTAGCGGCAGTTTTCTGCCGCTAAAGCGGCGATAATTTTATCGCCTGGCTTGTAAATATGCCCCTTCGTTTTTAAGAAAATACTCCCATTAATTGAGTAAGAAAACTTTTTCTTACTCAATACATGGGGGGTATTTTCTTTAAAACGTGGACACATGCATATTGGGCTCGCTGTAGTTTTCGTTTCGGTTCCATTACATCAACGAAAGATTGTGAGGGCGCCACCGCTCCGGATTCCATCCAGAGCTCTCGGGCCTCAGTTAGTATTCTGCTTAGGGGCCCCCAGCTCAGGGGCCCCCGCACCGCGGGGGCTGCGGGGGCCTGTGTTACGCCCCTGCGTCACACTCCACTCGCTCCTGCACTAACCCCACCGGCCCCCTGCAGACACACACGTACCCCTACTAGCGATCACAACTAACGTCTATTTATTTAATCCTCGTCCACCCAAAAGAAACTGGCGGGAATGCACGAGCTCACAAGACTAGTCCCAGTCACCAACAACACTGGACTAAACACCACCCTTGAGGTCCGCAGCAGTGCGCTTCAACGCGTAATCAGGGGTAGTAAGCGCTACATGCAATAAAATACAGTCATCTTGTAAGTGTGTTTTCTGCACGTGGGCCGGCGTGACCTCTCAGGTGTGGTGTTATTTAGTGCAAGGCGCTGGTTGAGGGGCAAAGAATGGTGTGTTTCTCCTGGAGGGCTCTCCTGGCAGGGGTGAGACGCAGGCGGGGGGCGGGTAATCGCCTCGAATCTGTTTCGACAGATCGCCAGCTCTAAGTTTCGATTCCTGCTCAGCCCGTGTGCAGGGAGAGGCCGGCTCCGCGGATACACTCAGCCCCAGCTGACGCCGAGCTCTGTCACCCGTCACATGCACAGGCTGTCACAGGCTCGGCTCGGGCACAACAGGCCAGTCCGGCAGACAGAACTGCAACCGCAGAGGCACTGTGTGCTCCTGGGCAAGTCTCCAGGGTCAGCGAAAACCGCAGGTATGTGATCAGAAAAGGCTCTATTGTGGGGAGGTCGAAGGCGGGGGGTGACTCCAGGTTATGTCTCCGAGCTGAACGCTCGCCGCTGATGTCATCTATAGTCTGCGCTCTGCTGATCACCATTCGGGAGCCCGCACGACTCCGCCTTTTACCATCCGCCGTCGAGGAGTTCTCCACCTGTAATAGAGTAATAATAAGGATACCTCTTATCCACAGCGCTTAGAGGCGGCAGAAGCGCTGTGCACTAAAGTGAGTTATTGAGTCATATTTCGTGGGGTGCGCTCGGCCCCATGTGGCCCCAAGGGTGCAAGTGTTGAACATGTCAATCTTTATATGTACAGGACACTCCTGTGTGTTTGAGACGTCCTTGCATCGCACTGGCAGGCTTCGAGGCACACAGCACAGTGTGTTTGTGCATAGCTCGGATCTGGGGTTCACTCTCTTTCCATCGACTCCCACTGTTCATAATATGACTGAACCGAGGCACGGTTACTAGCCCAGGCTCACCCGAGCAGGACCAGACAACCCCCCCCCGAAATATGCAGCCCCGGGCCAGTGATCATAGACGCTGGAAGTCGGGGTGCGGGGGGTGCTGCAGCACCCCCATAATTACTATGCTAGAGTTCAGATGATGAATGGGCAATAAACACGACTTTAGCTCCTGTTTTTATCTGGTAAGAGTTGCTGTGCTTCAAAGACTGACGTCACCGTCAGGCAGTAGCTTTCCCCCATGGCTGTTTATTGTGTTCACTTGCAGTTTGGGTTTACTTTCTCTCACTGCAAAGTGAGGTGATTTTGGAAACTGAACTCAGTGGCGGTCGTGCACGGATACAGTGCAAGTCATTTGTTTCTGACACAATGAAATCTAAATACCTGAATATTGTCTGTACAGATGTTTCAGACTACACCAGCAGTCGGGAAAGCACAAATGAAGCAAATTTTTTTCCAATTCTAAAGTATGATGGAAATAAAGATGTTAATAGGATCAAAATAAATCAAGACGTAATCCTTTCCTGGAGGCGAATTTCCACGCACTGTTTACGCTCGTTTTAACAATAAAAAACGGCCTCTGTCCAAATTTAGTGGCCATTTCAATGGAAAATATGCAGTCTGTAAATGACTCTTCACTACCCTGCTTTAGTAATACAGAAGCACCACCAGCTACGAACTACTCCCTTTGCACTGTCCTACTGAACACCTTTGCGTTCTTTGGGTGACACTTGGGATTTTCATAGCGCCAGCAGGAGGCAACACTCCCCACACCCCCACAAAGCATGCATGTTCTACGCATAAATAAAACACACCACACAAATTTTTGTTTGGGCAAGAAACTGCTGCAGGTTTATTACATACACCGTTATGTAATATGGTGGGTTATTTTACGGGCGATCCAAGGGCAGACAACCAACTGGGCCGCCTGCCCGCCTGATGAGCCAAGCAGCACTGGGGGGAACCCCGTCTGTGCTGCCCTGCCCCTTCGGTGATCCTCTTCCCGAATCAAGGTCCCTTATTACTCACGTCCCTTTCAGGGCGGAGCATAGCAAGGCAAGCCCCCGGTTGTTCAGGCCCACAACCGCCCGAAGGACTAACGGGGCGCCGACACGGTTTTCCAGGAACCTCCCATGAGGCTCCTGGGCTCTGGCACCCCCTATGGTGCCGCGCAGAGGTACCCTTCGGTACCCATTTGCTTCCAGATTGCCCTGTAACTCCACCACAGCTCTGGAGGCGGCCACCGTCGCCGCCAGAGCCCCCCACCAAAATAGCTATGGTCTTGACCGCTAGATCTTCTGTCTAGAGTCTCCTGCAAATCTAGATGAAAGAACATCCCTACTGGTTATCGATGCCCCATCTATATCCCAATAGTCCTGGACGTTAGCTAGTGTCTGAAGAAACAAACGCCTGTGAAGTTGTGCCAAGCACTAATCACCTCACGCCGCAAAGTTCCACTGCGTCACATGACTCAGCCGAGTCCCAAACAGGGCGGGACAGTTTCAGACACCCTGACTCACGATGCCCCTCCTATTTGCTGATCACAATGGGCGCCGCCCTTCTGGCACCGTGTGTGACTGGACACATGTGTCTCTGATCTCTGGGATAGCACTCACTCGCTAGGAGACCGTTCCTACCCCCGCTAGCCAACTAGGCTATTAGGGCGGGAAGGGTTATACTTAACCTTGGCACCGTCCCTTTAATTGCTAAATCAATGCGCACATGGATGTCCATAACGGCGTATGAACATTGGGCATGGCTGCACCCCAGTGCTTGCCCTGCATCCCCTATTCTTTATAGGAATTTCGACCGCTAAGCTCCCACTGGGAAGTCCCCCCGGCATGAATAGAGAATCTGCTGATGCGATACAGGGCGCACTGTCTGTAATCTAGTGCCTAACCTTAGATGTGGGAGGTGCCACACACCGCCTAGGTCCTGGGGATCCAAAGGAGCACACCATTATCCCCCGGGCGTACCTCTAAGTTGGGCTGGCTCCGCCCAGCTGTAACACCAGAGACACACATCTTAAACCTCTTTACTCGGCACCCTTCTGGTTGCAGCTTAGTGTTGCAGTAGAGCGCGCAAGCCCCCGGGAAACGATGACGCTGACTAGCCAGTGTATGTTACCCACTCGCTGATACTTATCTATCCTAACTGCCCTTACTTGGGTTGAAGGGTTGCTGGATGCTACCCCAGGACTGAAGACTTACTGCTCCAACCCAGTTTAACCCCAGAACTTGTGGGCAACCCCATTGGTGACCCTGCCTTACCTGGTACATCTACCCCAGTGCTTGACTATCAATGTGTTAGGGACCCCAATCCCAAAAGATGCCCCTTCTATTATCTGGTTCCAGCCTGCCGAAGGATAACCCAGGAGGGTGGGGCAGACAAGTCTGCGGAACCAGGGGGGAAAGTTGTTGGCAAATACCTGCCCTTTCCTGGTTTTTGGGACACCAAAAGGTCTAAAATACCCTGTCTCCAAATGGCACTAACGCAGAGTTAACCAAACTTTTCTGCGCCACCGCACACTTCACCACCCACCTGCTGCCCTGGTTAACGCGCGGGTGACTGTGTCTTACTGAAGCTACCTGATACCAGCCCTTGGCTGCAGGGGACTGCCCACCCAGTGTACCTGGTACCTGATTCTATATGGTGCCCGCAGGTGTTCCCCATGAAGGCCCTCGTAGCCTATTGCACAATGCAGACCCAATATTTAGCAGTGCCTCACTTTGCGTTGAAATTGATTGAGTAAGTGTAAAAATTTGCTTTCCCACCATTGGGCTGTTAACCTGGTGGCAAAGGCAGTAGGTGTTTTGTGGCTCCTGACACTGCCTCCGGATATATACCACAAACCACAGTACCTTAATACACGCCAGTACTCTTGGCTTTAACAATGCTTGTTAGTTGTATAAGATAGGTAAAGCCAATTTTAGATTCCCTGCGTAGCCTATTGAGGATGCTTCCATTCTGAACTGGTGGGACTGTCACCTTAACGTGTTGAACATTCCTTAAATGTTACCCTTCAATGAATAGCCAGCTCAACCGCAAATGGGACCATTACACTAATCAACCTGCAACAGCCAGACAGGTCACCTGCACGTAATCTAGGTGCGGAAAGCGGGAGCCCTTAGGAAACGGAATAGTGGCGCACAATCCCCACGTTGGAGACAAAATAGACCTCGGTGTACTGCGAGAGAGGCACATGCGGAGACAACATAACTATCCTTTGCCAAAAAAGAGCCTGACCGTAACTTTTGTCTATATTGGGACAAAGGATGAACCAAGATAATATCACCGGTCATGTCTGTAATGTATGATACGCTACCTCTGGCATATTTCTCATAATTCCCATATACGGCTGACACCGCACTCTCCCCCTGTGCTTTGTGAGATCCTGGCCCACTTTGGTGTGTGCAGAGCCCCGTGAAGTATACTTGGGTTCTAGGCCGATAAAGCACAAGTGTGCGGAGAGAAGGATGAAACCATACTTGCCGAGCCGCGGCCAAAACCGACAACCCTTTTACCCTTTGTCAACAGTAGCACATACATCAATAAGACATTGATAAGGGCCACATGCATAACTCCTGGTGGCCAAAGGACCTTGTTAGTGAATGAAGACATTATTCATTCATGAACAGCCAAATTGAGATAGACTGCCCCCCAAGTGGTCCTCCCGCTTAATGGCACCCTGGCAGTACAAATTGGTTTAGAGCACCCATAATTAACCCCAACTGATATACTGATTTGCCCCACCCAGGGCACCCTGTCCGGTAACCACCAAAGCAGACGTATTGCAATGCCAACTGTAGGCAGAGTAACACACAATTTCTGACCTTTGGCTGTTCACGGCAACACCACATAGTGACGCCCGGTATTGCGCAAGACTAGGATCCGCATACGCGCGCGCTACATACATGCCAATCTGGGGGCAGACGTCATCCTTAAGCCTGGCTTAGGGGTGGGCCCAGTCTGCTGCACTCAGAGCCATGTCCTAAGAGCTGCAACGGAGCTCTCTGAATATCCCTGGAAACCAATGACATCACAGTGGAAAAGTCCCGAAACATGCAAAACGCGACAGAGGTGCATTGAAAATTCTGTGCATTCACGATAGAGATCTCTAGGAACACAACTGCATCACAATAGTGATCAGTGAAGTTCCGTTAATTATACAAATCTCTGGTGCCACTGACACAGCACAATCGCGGCCGCAAGAACCACAGTCATACCAAAGGCTTTAATTTCGAGGCTAGTGGGAACGCAACAGCATCGCAACAGCGATCGATGGGAACCCGTTGTGCTCTGAGGGGATAGATGGAGGGACTCTTAATACAAATCTGAATGCATCTCCAGTAATTTTACAGGTTAGAAGCCCACTGACGCCACAGCTGGTACAGTGTAGCGACACTCACTCCAAGTTTGGCTGCATTAGAAACATCACCTTTGCTTTTACCATTTTCTTCAAGCCATAACTGTATAAACGAATCGTTAATCGTTTTAAACGGTGCCAGTGTCTTAAGTTAGTGTACAACCTCTCTGTCCTCCTAACACCTGACGTGTTCTGTTGATTACAAGTAAATGCACTTCTGACCCTTCTGACACATCTTGGCTGCTAGGTGATTTGCTGTTTTGCCCACCAGGCCGTCACCAATTATGACTTCGATTATGTTCTTGTCTTGCTGTATGAGTCTCCAAACTGATCCCTCTGTTTTTCTGACAAGATTAGACTGTATTTTGTTCTGCAAAACAATAGAACCATCTGCTATCCTGATTGTATGTGCAGTCACCACATATTGGAGAACTTTAGATGTGAATCGTCACAAAGCTTTACTCATTTGGTCTTCTATACTTGAAGTGCGATTTTCCTACCGATAATCCTTTTCGTGTTCCGGAGTAGCGTGCTACTCACTGAAAAAGCGCATTGACGCCTCACCCGAGGGAGTAGACGCTGTATAAATGCAATTACAATACATACATCTCTATAGTAGTCCGCTTCATTACCCATTACCTTTTGTGCAGCAGGTGCAGTGGCACCGGGGACCAGAGCCCTGCGGTGTCCATTGCCCCCTGGAGAATGCTGTAGTTTACTACCCTAACAGCAGTCACAGGGGCCATATTCCTTGTTTGCACCAGGGCCCATAACTTCCGTGCTATGCTAATACCTGAAGTGCTTGTTTATGTTAGCTTATGTTTTTTATAGTGTCATGTTGCTAGATATCGGCCCATGTGCATTGGAGCGCTTTACATGTGCATAAGTTACATCACACAGGTCAGGTTGATTCATTCTTTAGACACAGGGAGCTTAAGCGCATTGCCTAGAAAAGTGTGTCAAGCCGGCGCTGGGACCCAAGGCAGGTTTCCCAGTACCAGTCAACAGTTCTGATTTGACTTTATGACCCGGATGATATTTACAAATCTATACTGCAGCCGCATTATTCTGCTGGGATTAATACAGAAGTCCCGCAGGTGAACACTTCTCTCTCTCTCTCTCTCTATTTCGCGTCTTAGAACGCGTAAGTATTGTATTGGGACTCATCCCTGTGCCCTAGAGGGTACATCACCATCGTTACCAGACGCACATAATACCGTGAGGCTTTTCATACTACCAATCACTCAGGCATTTACAGGTGCACTCAAGCCTCAACCGACGGTGCCTTAAAACACAGAGCTACTACACGGAGTCTCAGAACTGCACAATTCTGTACAATTGGAGACTCGCATGTGAGCAATTTCCCCAGTGAATGTACCCCCTCCCCCCTCGGAAGACTTATTTTTTCACTGGTATTTTACTAGCAAACAAACCTGTATTTCAGACCACACGCGCTTCGGCGACAGGTGTTATCGGCAACAAGGTGCGATATCACTTTGATGTAAAACTGTGACCTTAATTAATCTCACGTGAGTGCGGTAAAGCTTTCATGTGTCCGGTATTGTGAAGTGATGTCTGAACTTTAAACCGGGCAAATGCCTGCGA
Source organism: Triturus cristatus (assembly GCF_964204655.1). Taxonomy (NCBI): domain Eukaryota; kingdom Metazoa; phylum Chordata; class Amphibia; order Caudata; family Salamandridae; genus Triturus; species Triturus cristatus. Next base: position 1,181,039,617 of record NC_140594.1, on the reverse strand, counting down.
CTCCTTAGACCTCCTCCCATCTGCCAGCTCACGGTCGTGGGGCGTCAATGACCGCGCCTCATGAAATACCCGAAAACTAGTACCCCGTAGATACTACCTAATTGTGCCATTCCGGGGTCGGAAAATGTGACCGAGAGCCCTGACGCGTCTGTCACGATACAGGAGAACACGGCATGCGTGCGGGAATTGGCCTCTTAGTGTCCGGTGATTATCCCCCAGATGCCAGCGAGGCCACGAAGGGATTGTTTATCGCACACGGACGTGTGGCGTGGAGCCCTGCCCGTTGGCAGAGATGGGCGCGCTGAGGACAACGCTGCAAACGGACTAGACCATCAACTTAAGTAAGTAGTCACTGGGATACCGCTTAACTTTTTTTTTTTAAATTACAATTCGCATCCCAAACACATGCAAATAGGAGGAGCAGAGTTGAACTTCCCGTGCAAACACTCTTTGCGAATCCGGCAGCGATCTACTAATCGACTAGTGACAACCCCCTCTGCTGCTGCACATACTAAGGTTGTTCACCACTGGCCCGCGCCAATGACCAATTCATGAGTCAAGCACCTCCGCTAAACCCGCAAGCGATGTAGCCTACTGCCATGCACTGGTGTGTGCATCACCACTTCTTTCAAATGTGACCATGCCATGGACCCACCAGCAAGCAACGTCATTGCCCGCACAAAATGTGCTCTGAGTCGGTCCCACAGGCACACCAGAAGAGCACTGAAGCCACCCAGAAAGAACACCTCCCGGTGAGTGCAGCTGGCCACCACACCACGAGGTTGGGCAGATGTCGCGCGCCCAACCCCCCAGGATAAACCCCAAACCTGGAGCAGCTCTGCCGTGGTATACGAAATGGCGCCAGCCCAGCAGAGCAGCGCTATCGGAACCAGCACCTTGGGGAGCACAAGGAGCCAGTGCCGCCCCAGCAAACACAAGCATGCTGTGAAATCTCTGGGTTAATAAACAAGGGGCTCCGCCCACTGAAGTAAGTGAGGGAAGAGACACACGCGAGGGTCACCCCCCCTTAGGCGACACGTAAAGTCTAAATTGCCTGGCGATACCGGGGGATGAACCCGGGGCCTCACACAAAGTCATGGGCCCCGTGTAGCCCGGAGCAACCACAACAGTCAGCAATAGGCTGCCCCATTCCATTTTGCATGCAGTGGTGTTCCACCCCTCTGAATACTTGGCCGTAGACCCACCCCCAGCCAGGGTGAGTTTCTCGTGGCGGATCCTGACCAGGTAAGCTGGTGAGGCAGGGGTGGAAGAAGAAATGCCTTTTGCAGCCATTGGTATCTTTGCAAGCAGGGTTTTTCCCAGCCCACATTTGGAATGTTAAAAAGTGAAACCACGAGTCCCAAATTGAAGCAAGCTGCTAGCTAAAAGGCCAGGACTGCCTGAAGCTGGCACCCGGGGTTACTTGAGGGCTATGTGATTTCTGGCTGCGTGGTGCATGCCCGTGCATTCTTTGGGACAAAATGGCTGCTGGGGGTGTCTGCCTCCGTCTGTACTCCCCGGCTTCTCGGTGCCTGTCCGCAAGCGTCTACTCCGTTGGCCTGTGTATGATGGCGCGTGATGTCTTGCTTTGTCTCTGCATTCGTGTTGTGACTGTACTGGAGCCTTTAAGCATTATGTCCGCATGTCGGACTTTGCACAGGGTCTGCAGGTTTGCACTTTTTGGAAGTTTTACTCCAGACAGAATGTAGCTAATTCTTTTGAGACCTCATAAGATTCGAATATGCAGCCTGCCTGCCACAGCGGTGGCCGTTTAACTCGCTGAGCTATCCAGCCTACTCAATTAAGGGCTGGTATGCAGATTATCTCCGCTGAAATTTTTTACATACACATCGGCATCATGTATGTTAATCCGCAAATGCTGAAAACCTTACTGGGATTTTTAACGTTTGGTTTTGCCATGAACCTAGTGTCTTCACTTCACTGCTCAACTGACATTGGGTGAAAACTTGCTTTCTGTGATTTCACAGAGCAGATACAATGATGCACCGACAGCTGCTCCACTCGTGCGCATCGCAGCAGGGGGAGGCACGGTGCCCAGGCAAAGTCACGCAAGGCCTAGCATGGCCTCTGAGGCCGATCCCCCATGGAGGTTCTACCCCTAGCGGTCGGGCCTATTGCGCCGTTTGCTGCCCCTTGCAACATTGCCACTGGAGCCCTCAGGGGGCTGCTAACGGGCCGTGCCTGGGGGTGGAGTGGGTAGATAGAGAAGCTCCTCTGTGTGCAGCTACTAGGTCAGGCCTGCGCGGTGTAGGGCCGAGAAGCTTGACCCCCAACCCAGTCCCTCGCCACAAACCCAACCGAAGGCACCAACCCAGCGGGCCCCCTGCGAGGCCGGACCAGGGAGCTTGCAGCTGGGATGGAGTCCCACACAGGCAATGGCCTACGTGGTGGGCCCTGGGGGGGGGTTTGGGTGATTGACTCACCTTGCTTCTAAACCGGCCGACCTCAGGACACCGCCGCAGGCCGGCCCAGAGCAAGACCGGCTGCGTGCCCTGGCCGGAGCTGCACCCTGCTCCCCCCCCCTGTCACCGGCAGCCTCCAGCCGAGGCTGGACCGCCCGCCAGAATCACCCGAAAGGGGAGATACGGCTTGGGAGGATGGGGGGGCAAGGCCTGCACTCACCGCCACAACGGGTCAGCTCCAGAGCGAGGGGTAGCGACGGCGTGTCCAGGGCGCGAAAAGAGGAAGGTCAGAGGGTGGGGGAGGCCTATATACCTCCCCCCATCGTTCTTTGCGCCCCGGAAGTGACGCGCCCTGCACGCCGCAGCCACTGGCTGATAAGAGTGGGGGAATCCTCCCCGAGGGGTCCCCTAGCAGAAGGGGGGTGGGCTGGTGCCTTGATGGCAATATAGAGGTCCGCCCTTCTAGGGCACCCTGCGGGCGCCAGGGCAGCCACACACTCCCTATGACTTCTGTGATGTAACATTGATGTCAGCGCCCCCTCTCTGTACCCTCCCCGCCCCTCGCTGCCTCCCAGACCACTAGGTGTGGGAAAGTTTGCATTTAACAGGGCAAAGGTAAGGCTTACATTGCTGACATCCTGTGCCACATCACAGTACAGACAGTAACACACCCTGAACTGCAATAAAGACATTCACAGTCCTGGTACGTCCTCCCACAGAGCAAGCCAATCAGGAGTGCATGTTTGGGGCGCTAAACCCCGCCCTCCCCAAAATAAATGCATTCTCTAGTGAATAGTCGGGTACGGGTGCTTTCAGTCGGGGGTGGTGAAGTGGCTGCAGGATTTCACCAAGAATCTTTACCTGCACACAGAGACAACAACTCACACACGCGCACCCCTCTCTGCTCTTAAAACTGTTGGTTATTTTACAACATTTGCAACATTTTACAACACATTTTCTTTGAAGGCGCACAAAGGGGACTGCAGAACACAATTGGGCCTGCGGAATTTCAGCAGAGTGATGAATAGATTCCTTCACTCATTTATCTTTATGTCACTTCAGTGGGATCATTTTCAAGTGGGCTCCTCCGGATCTGGGATTTAACAAGCCCTTTTGGCATATTGTATCTGTTTTTTATTTGCATTGCTCCCTGCACTTCCCATCTTGTATTTTTTTGTATGTCTGACTTGACTTATATGCACAGCGCTCTGATACCCTGAAGATTCATGTTCATGCTTTATAAAACTCCGCAAATAAAAAAAAACAAAAAAAAAACATTGTTTATACTACGCAGCTGAAACTCTGTCACTGACATCAGAGATTGCACATAATCCACAGAGCCTTTTGATTTTCTTGGGGACTCAGGGTGAAGTTGGTGGCTGTATCGAATATATTATGTTACGATGCAAACAATTACAACGGATGCCTTTACAATGCGGTTTTTACATCGCAACTACCATTACAACGCTTTTTTAGAAAGTCCTCTTCTTTTGGTCACATGGTTATCTGCCTCAAAGCCCCTTCCTCTGGTCACATGGTCATCTGCCTCAAAGCCCCCTTCCTCTGGTCACATGATCATCCCCCTCCAAGCCCCCCTAATCTGGTCACATGGGCATCCCCTCAAAGCCCCCTTCCTCTGGTCATATGGCCATCTCCCACAAAGCCCCCTTCCTCTGGTCACATGGTCATCTGCCTCAAAGCCCCCTTTCTCTGGTCACATGGTCATCCTCCTCAAAGCCCCCTTCCTCTGGTCACATGGTCATACCCCTCAAAGCCCCCTTCCTCTGGTCACATGGCCATTTGCTTCAAAGCCCCCTTAACCTGATCAGATGGTCTTCTGCCTCAAAGCCCCCTTCCTCTGGTCACATGGTCATTTTCCTCAAAGCCCCCTTTCTCTGGTCACATGGTCACCCCCTCAAAGCCTACTTCCTCTGGTCACATGGTCATCTGCCTCAAAGCCCCCTTCCTCTGGTCATATGGGCATCTGCCTCAAAGCCCCCTTCCTCTGGTCATATGGTCATCCTCCTCAAAGCCCCCTTTCTCTGGTCACATGGTCATCTGCCTCAAAGCCCCTTTCCTGTGGTCATATGGTCATCTGCCTCAATGCCCCTGTCCTCTGGTCACATGGTCATCCCCCTCAAAGCCCCCTCCGTCTGGTCATATCGTCATCTGCCTCAAAGCCCCCTTCCACTGGTCATATGGTCATCTGCCTCAAAGCTCCCTTCCTCTGGTCACATGGTCATCCCCTTCAAAGCCCCCTCCCTCTGGTCATATGATCATCTGCCTCAAAGCCCCCTTCCTCTGGTCACATGGCCATCCCTCTCAAAGTCCACTTCCTCTGGTACCATGGTCATCCCCCTCAAAACCCTCTTCCCCTGGTCACATGGTCATACGCCTCAAAGCCCCCTTCCTCTGGTCACCCGCCTCAAAGCCCCCTTCCTCTGGTCACACACTCAATCTGGTTTTCGAGCAGGATTTAGTACGGAGACCGCTCTCCTCGAGGTGGCAGAGTCAGTAAGATGGGCATTGGACTCAGGAGCATCCGCATTGCTGGTGCTCCTGGATCTGTTCGCTACATTCAATACTGTCGACCACGCCATATTGGTTCAGAGATTACAAGGTGTGGGCCTTGGTGGCAAAGTGTTAACTTGGTTGTCATCTTATGTGAGTGGGTGCACGCAGAGAGTTGCCCTACAACCATTTGAATCCAAACCAAAACAGGTCAGCTGTGGCATCCCACAGGGCTCAGCCTTGAGCCCTCTACTGTTTAATCTCTACCTAGCTCCACTGTTCTCCCTTATTGCCAACTGGGGCGTGAAAGCGATTTCTTACGCTGATGACACCCAGTTGGTTTTTCCATTTAAGGGGCAGACGGCAGATGCTTTTAAGAACTTCAAGGGCTGTTTGCGGGATATAGCGCTGTGGATGAATACTAACAAATTAAAGCTCAATGCTGGGAAAACTGAAGTTTTGTTCTTCGGCAAGGGCCCAGCGCCAGATCCAGAGATGTGGTGGCCGCCAGAAATGGGTTCACCACCATCCCCTGCCACGCGCATCCGTAATTTAGGGGTGAAATGGGAGGCGGACTTTTCTTTTTCAGCCCAAATACAGCAGGTCTCGTCAATCTGTTTTGGTAAACTAAAAAACCTCCGGAAAGTTCTTCACTTTTTACCTGAGGATTGCCGCAAATCAATAGTACATGCCACAGTTACATCCAGGCTTGACTATGCGAATGGCCTATACTCTGGCCTTCCTAAATATGCCATATGTCGTCTCCAGATGATACAGAATGCGGATGCGAGACTGGTTCAACGTATCCCCTCCCGACACCATGTCTCTCCGCATTTACAGAAGCTCATAGGCTTAAAGTGGAGAAAAGAATTAAATTCAAGGCCTTGATTCTGGCATATCGGGCCCTTAACGGAAAATGTCCTGGTTACCTGAAGGAAAGACTGTGTTTATATAAGCAAAATCGCGTGCTGCTCTCAAACTCTCAGAACTTGCTGCACACCCCACGCTTTGCAAAAACACGTCTGAGCGATAGAGCCTTCACAGTTGGTGCAGCTTCACTGTGGAATGCCTTACCAGGTGCTCTGCGGCAGGCTAACACAGAAACCTGTTTTAGGAAAGCTTTAAAAAACGTGGCTCTTTAGGGCAGATTAACATGGATTATATGTCCACTAATTCTCTGGTCGTAATTCACCTGCTGTTTTAGCGCCAGGACACCCCTGTTTGGGGTAGCTGTCGCGCTTTATAAGCCCCTGTATTATTATTATTATTATTATTATCTGCCTCAAACCCCCTTCCCCTGGTCACATGGTCTCTGCCTCAAAGTCCCCATCCTCTGGTCACATGGTCATTCACCTCAAAGCCCCCTTCCTCTGGTCACATGGTCATCTGCCTCAAAGCACCCTTCCTCTGGTCACATGGTCTCTTCCTCAAACCCCTCTTCCTCTGGTCACATGGTCATGTGCCTTAAAGGCCCCTTCCTCTGGTCACATGGTCATCTGCCTCAATGCCCCCTTCCTCTGGTCATATGGCCATCCCCCTCAAAGCCCCCTCCCTCTGATCATATGGTCATCTGCCTAAAAGCGCCCTTCCTCTGGTCACATGGTCATCCCCTTCAAAGCCCTCTCCCTCTGGTCACATGGTCATCCTCCTCAAAGCCCCCTCCCTCTGGTCATATGGTCATCTGCCTCAAAGCCCCCTTCCTCTGGTCACATGGTCATCCCTCTCAAAGTACCCTTCCTCTGGTCACATGGTCATCCCCCTCAAAGCCCCCTTTCTCTGGTTATATGGTCATGTTCCTCAAAGCCCCCTTCCTCTGGTCACATGGTTATCCCCCTCAAAGCCCCCTTCCTCTGATCACATGGTCATTTGCCTCAAAGCCCCCTTCCTCTGGTCACATGGTTATCCTCCTCAAAGCCCCCTTCCTATGGTCATATGGTCATACCCCTCAAATCCCCCTTCCTCTGGTCACATAGTCATCCCACTCAAAGCCCCCTTTCTCTGGTCACATGGTCATCTTCCTCAAAGCCCCTTCCTCTGGTCACATGGTCATCTGCCTCAAAGCCCCCTTGCTCTGGTCACATGGTCATCCCCCTCCAAGCCCCCTTCCTCTGGTCACATGGTCATCCATCCCCTCAAAGCCCCCTTCCTCTGGTCACATGGTAATCTCCCTCAAAGCCCCCTTCCTCTGGTCAAATGGTCATCTGCCTCAAAGCCCCCTTCCTCTGGTCACATGGTCATCTGCTGCAAAGCCCCCTTCCTCCGGTCACTTTGTCATCTGCCTCAAAGCCCCCTTCCTCTTGTCATACGGTCATATACCTCAAAGCCCCCTTTCTCTGGTCACATGGTCATCTGCCTCAAAGCCCCTTTCCTCTGGTCATATGGTCATCTGCCTCAAAGCCCCCTCCCTCTGGTCATATCGTCATCTGCTCAAAGCCCCCTTCCGCTGGTCATATGGTCATCCCCCTCAAAGCCCCCTTGCTCTGGTCATATGGTCATACCCCTCAAATCCCCCTTCCTCTGGTCACATAGTCATCCCCCTCAAAGTCCTCTTCTTTTGGTCACATGGTCATCTGCCTCAAAGCCCCTTCCTCTGGTCACATGGTCATCTGCCTCAAAGCCCCCTTCCTCTGGTCACATGATCATCCCCCTCCAAGCCCTCCTAATCTGGTCACATGGGCATCCCCTCAAAGCCCCCTTCCTCTGGTCATATGGTCATCTCCCACAAAGCCCCCTTCCTCTGGTCACATGGTCATCTGCCTCACAGCCCCCTTTCTCTGGTCACATGGTCATCTGCCTCAAAGCCCCCTTCCTCTGGTCACATGGTCATCTGCTGCAAAGCCCCCTTCCTCCGGTCACTTTGTCATCTGCCTCAAAGCCCCCTTCCTCTTGTCATACGGTCATATACCTCAAAGCCCCCTTTCTCTGGTCACATGGTCATCTGCCTCAAAGCCCATTTCCTCTGGTCATATGGTCATCTGCCTGAATGCCCCCGTCCTCTGGTCACATGGTCATCCCCCTCAAAGCCCCCTCCGTCAGGTCATATCGTCATCTGCCTCAAACCCCCCTTCCACTGGTCATATGGTCATCTGCCTCAAAGCCCCCTTCCTCTGGTCACATGGTCATCCCCTCCCGACACCATGTCTCACCGCATTTACAGAAGCTCCATTGGCTTAAAGTGGAGAAAAGAATTAAATTCAAGGCCTTGATTCTGGCATATCGGGCCCTTAACGGAAAATGTCCTGGTTACCTGAAGGAAAGAATGTGTTTATATAAGCAAAATCGCGTGCTGCTCTCAAACTCTCAGAACTTGCTGCACACCCCACGCTTTGCAAAAACACGTCTGGGCGATAGAGCCTTCACAGTTGGTGCAGCTTCACTGTGGAATGCCTTACCAGGTGCTCTGCAGCAGGCTAACACAGAAACCTGTTTTAGGAAAGCTTTAAAAAACGTGGCTCTTTAGGGCAGATTGACATGGATTATATGTCCACTAATTCTCTGGTCGTAATTCACCTGCTGCTTTAGCGCCAGGACACCCCTGTTTGGGGTAGCTGTCGCGCTTTATAAGCCCCTGTATTATTATTATTATTATTATTATCTGCCTCAAAGCCCCCTTCCCCTGGTCACATGGTCTCTGCCTCAAAGTCCCCATCCTCTGGTCACATGGTCATTCATCTCAAAGCCCCCTTCCTCTGGTCACATGGTCATCTGCCTCAAAGCCCCTTCCTCTGGTCACATGGTCTCTTCCTCAAACCCCTCTTCCTCTGGTCACATGGTCAAGTGCCTTAAAGGCCCCTTCCTCTGGTCACATGGTCATCTGCCTCAATGCCCCCTTCCTCTGGTCATATGGCCATCCCCCTCAAAGCCCCCTCCTCTGGTCATATGGTCATCTGCCTAAAAGCGCCCTTCCTCTGGTCACATGGTCATCCCTCTCAAATTACACTTCCTCTGGTCACATGGTCATCCCCCTCAAAGCCCCCTTACTCTGGTCATATGGTCATCTGCATCAAAGCTCCCTTCCTCTGGTCACATGGTCATCCGCCTCAAAGCCCCCTTCCTCTGGTCACATGGTCATCTGCCTCAAAGCCCCCTTCCTCTGGTCACATGGTCATCTCCCTCAAAGCCCCCCTTCCTCTGGTCACATGGTCATACCCCTGAAACCTCCTTCCTCTGGTCACATGGTCATACCCCTCAAAGCCCCCTTCCTCTGGTCACATGGCCATTTGCTTCAAAGCCCCCTTAACCTGATCAGATGGTCTTCTGCCTCAAAGCCCCCTTCCTCTGGTCACATGGTCATTTGCCTCAAAGCCCCCTTTCTCTGGTCACATGGTCACCCCCCTCAAAGCCTACTTCCTCTGGTCACATGGTCATCTGCCTCAAAGCCCCCTTCCTCTGGTCATATGGGCATCTGCCTCAAAGCCCCCTTCCTCTGGTCATATGGTCATCCTCCTCAAAGCCCCCTTTCTCTGGTCACATGGTCATCTGCCTCAAAGCCCCTTTCCTCTGGTCATATGGTCATCTGCCTCAATGCCCCCGTCCTCTGATCACATGGTCATCCCCCTCAAAGCCCCCTCCGTCTGGTCATATCGTCATCTGCCTCAAAGCCCCCTTCCACTGGTCATATGGTCATCTGCCTCAAAGCTCCCTTCCTCTGGTCACATGGTCATCCCCTTCAAAGCCCCCTCCCTCTGGTCATATGATTATCTGCCTCAAAGCCCCCTTCCTCTGGTCACATGGCCATCCCTCTCAAAGTCCACTTCCTCTGGTACCATGGTCATCCCCCTGAAAACCCTCTTCCCCTGGTCACATGGTCATACGCCTCAAAGCCCCCTTCCTCTGGTCACCCGCCTCAAAGCCCCCTTCCTCTGGTCACACACTCAATCTGGTTTTCGAGCAGGATTTAGTACGGAGACCGCTCTCCTCGAGGTGGCAGAGTCAGTAAGATGGGCATTGGACTCAGGAGCATCCGCATTGCTGGTGCTCCTGGATCTGTTCGCTACATTCAATACTGTCGACCACGCCATATTGGTTCAGAGATTACAAGGTGTGGGCCTTGGTGGCAAAGTGTTAACTTGGTTGTCATCTTATGTGAGTGGGTGCACGCAGAGAGTTGCCCTACAACCATTTGAATCCAAACCAAAACAGGTCAGCTGTGGCATCCCCCAGGGCTCAGCCTTGAGCCCTCTACTGTTTAATCTCTACCTAGCTCCACTGTTCTCCCTTATTGCCAACTGGGGCGTGAAAGCGATTTCTTACGCTGATGACACCCAGTTGGTTTTTCCATTTAAGGGGCAGACGGCAGATGCTTTTAAGAACTTCAAGGGCTGTTTGCGGGATATAGCGCTGTGGATGAATACTAACAAATTAAAGCTCAATGCTGGGAAAACTGAAGTTTTGTTCTTCGGCAAAGGCCCAGCGCCAGATCCAGAGATGTGGTGGCCGCCAGAAATGGGTTCACCACCATCCCCTGCCACGCGCATCCGTAATTTAGGGGTGAAATGGGAGGCGGACTTTTCTTTTTCAGCCCAAATACAGCAGGTCTCGTCAATCTGTTTTGGTAAACTAAAAAACCTCCGGAAAGTTCTTCACTTTTTACCTGAGGATTGCCGCAAATCAATAGTACATGCCACAGTTACATCCAGGCTTGACTATGCGAATGGCCTATACTCTGGCCTTCCTAAATATGCCATATGTCGTCTCCAGATGATACAGAATGCGGATGCGAGACTGGTTCAACGTATCCCCTCCCGACACCATGTCTCTCCGCATTTACAGAAGCTCATAGGCTTAAAGTGGAGAAAAAAATTAAATTCAAGGCCTTGATTCTGGCATATCGGGCCCTTAACGGAAAATGTCCTGGTTACCTGAAGGAAAGACTGTGTTTATATAAGCAAAATCGCGTGCTGCTCTCAAACTCTCAGAACTTGCTGCACACCCCACGCTTTGCAAAAACACGTCTGAGCGATAGAGCCTTCACAGTTGGTGCAGCTTCACTGTGGAATGCCTTACCAGGTGCTCTGCGGCAGGCTAACACAGAAACCTGTTTTAGGAAAGCTTTAAAAAACGTGGCTCTTTAGGGCAGATTAACATGGATTATATGTCCACTAATTCTCTGGTCGTAATTCACCTGCTGTTTTAGCGCCAGGACACCCCTGTTTGGGGTAGCTGTCGCGCTTTATAAGCCCCTGTATTATTATTATTATTATTATTATCTGCCTCAAACCCCCTTCCCCTGGTCACATGGTCTCTGCCTCAAAGTCCCCATCCTCTGGTCACATGGTCATTCACCTCAAAGCCCCCTTCCTCTGGTCACATGGTCATCTGCCTCAAAGCCCCCTTCCTCTGGTCACATGGTCTCTTCCTCAAACCCCTCTTCCTCTGGTCACATGGTCATGTGCCTTAAAGGCCCCTTCCTCTGGTCACATGGTCATCTGCCTCAATGCCCCCTTCCTTTGGTCATATGGCCATCCCCCTCAAAGCCCCCTCCCTCTGATCATATGGTCATCTGCCTAAAAGCGCCCTTCCTCTGGTCACATGGTCATCCCCTTCAAAGCCCTCTCCCTCTGGTCACATGGTCATCCTCCTCAAAGCCCCCTCCCTCTGGTCATATGGTCATCTGCCTCAAAGCCCCCTTCCTCTGGTCACATGGTCATCCCTCTCAAAGTACCCTTCCTCTGGTCACATGGTCATCCCCCTCAAAGCCCCCTTTCTCTGGTTATATGGTCATGTTCCTCAAAGCCCCCTTCCTCTGGTCACATGGTTATCCCCCTCAAAGCCCCCTTCCTCTGGTCACATGGTTATCCTCCTCAAAGCCCCCTTCCTATGGTCATATGGTCATACCCCTCAAATCCCCCTTCCTCTGGTCACATAGTCATCCCACTCAAAGCCCCCTTTCTCTGGTCACATGGTCATCTTCCTCAAAGCCCCTTCCTCTGGTCACATGGTCATCTGCCTCAAAGCCCCCTTGCTCTGGTCACATGGTCATCCCCCTCCAAGCCCCCTTCCTCTGGTCACATGGTCATCCATCCCCTCAAAGCCCCCTTCCTCTGGTCACATGGTAATCTCCCTCAAAGCCCCCTTCCTCTGGTCAAATGGTCATCTGCCTCAAAGCCCCCTTCCTCTGGTCACATGGTCATCTGCTGCAAAGCCCCCTTCCTCCGGTCACTTTGTCATCTGCCTCAAAGCCCCCTTCCTCTTGTCATACGGTCATATACCTCAAAGCCCCCTTTCTCTGGTCACATGGTCATCTGCCTCAAAGCCCCTTTCCTCTGGTCATATGGTCATCTGCCTCAAAGCCCCCTCCCTCTGGTCATATCGTCATCTGCTCAAAGCCCCCTTCCGCTGGTCATATGGTCATCCCCCTCAAAGCCCCCTTGCTCTGGTCATATGGTCATACCCCTCAAATCCCCCTTCCTCTGGTCACATAGTCATCCCCCTCAAAGTCCTCTTCTTTTGGTCACATGGTCATCTGCCTCAAAGCCCCTTCCTCTGGTCACATGGTCATCTGCCTCAAAGCCCCCTTCCTCTGGTCACATGATCATCCCCCTCCAAGCCCCCCTAATCTGGTCACATGGGCATCCCCTCAAAGCCCCCTTCCTCTGGTCATATGGTCATCTCCCACAAAGCCCCCTTCCTCTGGTCACATGGTCATCTGCCTCACAGCCCCCTTTCTCTGGTCACATGGTCATTTGCCTCAAAGCCCCCTTCCTCTGGTCACATGGTCATCTGCTGCAAAGCCCCCTTCCTCCGGTCACTTTGTCATCTGCCTCAAAGCCCCCTTCCTCTTGTCATACGGTCATATACCTCAAAGCCCCCTTTCTCTGGTCACATGGTCATCTGCCTCAAAGCCCATTTCCTCTGGTCATATGGTCATCTGCCTGAATGCCCCCGTCCTCTGGTCACATGGTCATCCCCCTCAAAGCCCCCTCCGTCAGGTCATATCGTCATCTGCCTCAAACCCCCCTTCCACTGGTCATATGGTCATCTGCCTCAAAGCCCCCTTCCTCTGGTCACATGGTCATCCCCTCCCGACACCATGTCTCACCGCATTTACAGAAGCTCCATTGGCTTAAAGTGGAGAAAAGAATTAAATTCAAGGCCTTGATTCTGGCATATCGGGCCCTTAACGGAAAATGTCCTGGTTACCTGAAGGAAAGACTGTGTTTATATAAGCAAAATCGCGTGCTGCTCTCAAACTCTCAGAACTTGCTGCACACCCCACGCTTTGCAAAAACACGTCTGGGCGATAGAGCCTTCACAGTTGGTGCAGCTTCACTGTGGAATGCCTTACCAGGTGCTCTGCAGCAGGCTAACACAGAAACCTGTTTTAGGAAAGCTTTAAAAAACGTGGCTCTTTAGGGCAGATTGACATGGATTATATGTCCACTAATTCTCTGATCGTAATTCACCTGCTGCTTTAGCGCCAGGACACCCCTGTTTGGGGTAGCTGTCGCGCTTTATAAGCCCCTGTATTATTATTATTATTATTATCTGCCTCAAAGCCCCCTTCCCCTGGTCACATGGTCTCTGCCTCAAAGTCCCCATCCTCTGGTCACATGGTCATTCATCTCAAAGCCCCCTTCCTCTGGTCACATGGTCATCTGCCTCAAAGCCCCCTTCCTCTGGTCACATGGTCTCTTCCTCAAACCCCTCTTCCTCTGGTCACATGGTCAAGTGCCTTAAAGGCCCCTTCCTCTGGTCACATGGTCATCTGCCTCAATGCCCCCTTCCTCTGGTCATATGGCCATCCCCCTCAAAGCCCCCTCCTCTGGTCATATGGTCATCTGCCTAAAAGCGCCCTTCCTCTGGTCACATGGTCATCCCCCTCAAAGCCCCCTTACTCTGGTCATATGGTCATCTGCATCAAAGCTCCCTTCCTCTGGTCACATGGTCATCCGCCTCAAAGCCCCCTTCCTCTGGTCACATGGTCATCTGCCTCAAAGCCCCCTTCCTCTGGTCACATGGTCATCTCCCTCAAAGCCCCCCTTCCTCTGGTCACATGGTCATACCCCTGAAACCTCCTTCCTCTGGTCACATGGTCATACCCCTCAAAGCCCCCTTCCTCTGGTCACATGGCCATTTGCTTCAAAGCCCCCTTAACCTGATCAGATGGTCTTCTGCCTCAAAGCCCCCTTCCTCTGGTCACATGGTCATTTGCCTCAAAGCCCCCTTTCTCTGGTCACATGGTCACCCCCCTCAAAGCCTACTTCCTCTGGTCACATGGTCATCTGCCTCAAAGCCCCCTTCCTCTGGTCATATGGGCATCTGCCTCAAAGCCCCCTTCCTCTGGTCATATGGTCATCCTCCTCAAAGCCCCCTTTCTCTGGTCACATGGTCATCTGCCTCAAAGCCCCTTTCCTCTGGTCATATGGTCATCTGCCTCAATGCCCCCGTCCTCTGATCACATGGTCATCCCCCTCAAAGCCCCCTCCGTCTGGTCATATCGTCATCTGCCTCAAAGCCCCCTTCCACTGGTCATATGGTCATCTGCCTCAAAGCTCCCTTCCTCTGGTCACATGGTCATCCCCTTCAAAGCCCCCTCCCTCTGGTCATATGATCATCTGCCTCAAAGCCCCCTTCCTCTGGTCACATGGCCATCCCTCTCAAAGTCCACTTCCTCTGGTACCATGGTCATCCCCCTCAAAACCCTCTTCCCCTGGTCACATGGTCATACGCCTCAAAGCCCCCTTCCTCTGGTCACCCGCCTCAAAGCCCCCTTCCTCTGGTCACACACTCAATCTGGTTTTCGAGCAGGATTTAGTACGGAGACCGCTCTCCTCGAGGTGGCAGAGTCAGTAAGATGGGCATTGGACTCAGGAGCATCCGCATTGCTGGTGCTCCTGGATCTGTTCGCTACATTCAATACTGTCGACCACGCCATATTGGTTCAGAGATTACAAGGTGTGGGCCTTGGTGGCAAAGTGTTAACTTGGTTGTCATCTTATGTGAGTGGGTGCACGCAGAGAGTTGCCCTACAACCATTTGAATCCAAACCAAAACAGGTCAGCTGTGGCATCCCCCAGGGCTCAGCCTTGAGCCCTCTACTGTTTAATCTCTACCTAGCTCCACTGTTCTCCCTTATTGCCAACTGGGGCGTGAAAGCGATTTCTTACGCTGATGACACCCAGTTGGTTTTTCCATTTAAGGGGCAGACGGCAGATGCTTTTAAGAACTTCAAGGGCTGTTTGTGGGATATAGCGCTGTGGATGAATACTAACAAATTAAAGCTCAATGCTGGGAAAACTGAAGTTTTGTTCTTCGGCAAAGGCCCAGCGCCAGATCCAGAGATGTGGTGGCCGCCAGAAATGGGTTCACCACCATCCCCTGCCACGCGCATCCGTAATTTAGGGGTGAAATGGGAGGCGGACTTTTCTTTTTCAGCCCAAATACAGCAGGTCTCGTCAATCTGTTTTGGTAAACTAAAAAACCTCCGGAAAGTTCTTCACTTTTTACCTGAGGATTGCCGCAAATCAATAGTACATGCCACAGTTACATCCAGGCTTGACTATGCGAATGGCCTATACTCTGGCCTTCCTAAATATGCCATATGTCGTCTCCAGATGATACAGAATGCGGATGCGAGACTGGTTCAACGTATCCCCTACCGACACCATGTCTCTCCGCATTTACAGAAGCTCCATTGGCTTAAAGTGGAGAAAAGAATTAAATTCAAGGCCTTGATTCTGGCATATCGGGCCCTTAGCGGAAAATGTCCTGGTTACCTGAAGGAAAGACTGTATTTATATAAGCAAAATCGCGTGCTGCTCTCAAACTCTCAGAACTTGCTGCACACCCCACGCTTTGCAAAAACACGTCTGAGCGATAGAGCCTTCACAGTTGGTGCAGCTTCACTGTGGAATGCCTTACCAGGTGCTCTGCGGCAGGCTAACACAGAAACCTGTTTTAGGAAAGCTTTAAAAAACGTGGCTCTTTAGGGCAGATTAACATGGATTATATGTCCACTAATTCTCTGGTCGTAATTCACCTGCTGTTTTAGCGCCAGGACACCCCTGTTTGGGGTAGCTGTCGCGCTTTATAAGCCCCTGTATTATTATTATTATTATTATTATCTGCCTCAAAGCCCCCTTCCCCTGGTCACATGGTCTCTGCCTCAAACCCCTCTTCCTCTGGTCACATGGTCATGTGCCTTAAAGGCCCCTTCCTCTGGTCACATGGTCATCTGCCTCAATGCCCCCTTCCTCTGGTCATATGGCCATCTGCCTCAAAGCCCCCTTCCTCTGGTCACATGGTCTCTTCCTCAAACCCCTCTTCCTCTGGTCACATGGTCATGTGCCTTAAAGGCCCCTTCCTCTGGTCACATGGTCATCTGCCTCAATGCCCCCTTCCTCTGGTCATATGGCCATCCCCCTCAAAGCCCCCTCCCTCTGGTCATATGGTCATCTGCCTAAAAGCGCCCTTCCTCTGGTCACATGGTCATCCCCTTCAAAGCCCTCTCCCTCTGGTCATATGGTCATCTGCCTCAAAGTACCCTTCCTCTGGTCACATGGTCATCCCCCTCAAAGCCCCCTTACTCTGGTCATATGGTCATCTGCATCTAAGCTCCCTTCCTCTGGTCACATGGTCATCCGCCTCAAAGCCCCCTTCCTCTGGTCACATGGTCATCTGCCTCAAAGCCCCCTTCCTCTGGTCACATGGTCATACCCCTCAAACCTCCTTCCTCTGGTCACATGGTTATACCCCTCAAAGCCCCCTCCCTCTGGTCACATGGTCATTTGCCTCAAAGCTCCCTTCCTTTGGTCACATGGTCTCTGCAGTAGTAATCAAAGGGAATGGATCACTTGTAGCTGGCACCAGGGTTCGGATAGTTGTTGCCGATATTGATAAAAAACCCTCATTCACGTAAATTAGTTCGTGGGCGGTATATCTTGGTTCTCCGCCTTGATATTTAGATACGTGACAGCATCATCATCGGGTTTTTCCCATGCTTCCTCCAACCCGGAGGGAACCACTGGCCTTTCCAGTAGAGATCAGGGAAAAAAAGTCAAAAATGTGAGAAGTGCTCAGGTGTTGTGATAAGTTTAAAAAATTCCTCTGGCTACCTATATTCAATTTTATTCCATTAGGTGCAGGGAAAAAAGATAAAAAACAGCTAGATGCAGAAAGGATAGGTGATGTATCCGCTGCAGTTATTAGTCTGAGTGATCGGTCGACATGTTTCAGCCCCTAGAGTGCCCGAAAGGGTCGGGGGGCTTTCTTCTGGACCTCAGGTGAAGTGAAATTGGATGGTATCCAATGTCTGTTGGAAGTTCCTAAGTTAATCACTAGGACTTCTGTAGGGTTAATACCTATGTATAAAGGGGGAGGAGGAGAGGTAGACACATGCGTCCTGAGTTAGTATGGTTTTATCCAGTGTCTAGCTGAAATTATAATACATAAGCAATTATAAATGGCAAATCTTTGGATACATATTGGTACACATCTTTCACCAGCAAGTGGAGATTCGAACCGTCTATATCATAGACATGTGAATTAAGAAAGATGAGAAGTCGTGATTTAAAAAGGTTAAGGTTTAAAAGTTAGCACAGATAATGTTATTAGTAGGAACATAGTGAGAACACATTTTCTTGTTGTGAAATTAGTATTCGTAAGGAATATTAGATGTAGCCCTTAGATAATAATGAGGTTATGCCCGGGACGTCATAAAACGTAAATATGACGAAGTCGAGGGAGAGCTATCTCCGTTCAGTGTCAGTATAACATGGTGCCAGGCACGAGGAGGTGAAAACCTCTGGTCGTGTCAGGAAACTAAGTTACATGCAGTCATTGAGCCATAAACAATTAACAATAGACACTAAACGGAAAGCAAAAAACGAGGCATACACGGAGTCGCTGCACTGCGCATGCGTTAGTGTAAGTGGCGTGTATAAAATACCTCGGGGGTTCCGATTTAGAACTCCGTGGGGCGGAACAGGCAGCGATATTGCTGTTGAAAGAAGAGAACAAATACAAACAATGTAGGGCATGGCAAGGTGCTCAATAACGTTACGTGTCTTCCATGGCGCTCCTCGTACCGCGGCTCTGGTGCAGTCACGACTTGTGCTGGCACTAGTTTCCTGTTTACGGGATGTACCCGGGAGGCGGGATTAAATGCTGAATTGAGTGCCATGGAGGAAGGACTATCGGTTTTTTGAAGAACTTTATTGAGATGGTGGTTGTTATTGGTAGCCACGAGTTTCAAGTAATTGAAATACTTAGAGCAAAGTACATTTCAAGTGTAAGTAATATATGACAAAAAGGCAGTGTTATTTTGAGAGAGCTCATGCATGGTTATCACACGTATTAGTGCCTCGCAATACTGATGATGCCTTTGTTGACGTGTGGAGGAATGGATTAGGAAAATAGAAAAATATATATTCTAATCTCCAATAGCGTGTCTGTATGTATTAGCAGGCAGATACTCAACTAAACGCTTAACCAAGGGATATCATCGTTTAGTCCTTGTAAGTTGGTCTTCAAGCGGTGGACCCATCTTTGTTCCTTCTCGAAAAGTAATTTTTCTGCATTAGATGTTCTGGAGGTGAGGGTTTCGAGTATGAACCATTTGAGATTGTTCACTGTGTGTGGGTGATCAATGAAATGACTGCTCATTTTAGTTGTTCCTCGTCTGCATTTTACGTTGCTCCTGTGTTCACAGATTCTCTGTTTGACTTTGTGACAAGTCATCCCAATATATCTGAGATTACACGGGCAAGTAATCATGTAGAGTGTTTTTCTTGGGGAAAATACATGACAAATACATTTAACATGATGTATAACATTTACACATACATTTAGGAGTGACACATATAAGAATCTCTAGTAGTTTTGCACTTCTTTTCGTAAATTCTTAACTTTCTTAGTTATAGTGTCCTCTTTTTTATGTTTTCTAATGGATTGGGCGTGATTCCTACGCTTTTATACCCGGTGTAGCTGGTTTATTACATCACAGTGGATCATATCAGGATTGTGTATACTTGGGTCATCTGAGGAAATGTCCCCAAGGTATACCTTCGTTCAGCCCTCTAATGTCTGTGCGTAGTTTCAAAACCCATCTTTGTTCCTTTTCTAGTAGGACCTGTGTCAGGTTATCGCATAGTTTTACATGCTCAAGGTCTACCCATTGCATGTCATTAGGAGTATGTTGTGTGTCATTGAAATGCGCCGTCATCCTAGTGCTTGCTCTGTGGCACCGGATGTTACTTCGGTGTTCACAGATTCTTGTGCTTATTTTTCTTGTGGTCATCCCTACATAGTGTAGGTCGCACACACATGTGATGAGGTATACCACTCCCATAGTGTTACAGGTAGTGAATTTCCGCAAGTCCCATGTTTTGCCTGTGTTGAAGGACACTCTTTTGGTGGTGGTAGTGAGGTGACAGACACTACAATTGCCACACGGATGGTGGCCGGTTGGTACTGTACTTAATACCTGTTGGTTGGTTTTGGTTTGTGGTTTTGGACGAGTGTGTACTAATAGGTCTTTCAGATTATTTGCCCTTTTATGTGAGAACATTGGTGTCGGTATGTTTAGAGTTCCACTGTTTAGGATCCGCCAATGTTTTTTCACTAGTTTTGAGACGTTGTCTGAAGCTATGTTGAAAGTTGTTATGCATATTGGTCTTTTATCTTTCTTGTTCTCATTCCTTTCATAGGTTTCAAGCAGGGCATCTCTATAATTGTTTGTTGCTCTTTTCTTTGCCTTTGCAATGGTCTTGGGAGGGTAGTTTCTCACTCTTAATTTTTCAGTTAGCACCTTTGCTTGTTTGTCATAATCAGATGTTTCTGTACAATTTCTCCTCAATCTGAGAAACTGTCCAAAGGGAAGGTTTTCCTTGAGATGGCGTGGGTGGAAGCTCTCATATAGTAGGAGGCAATTCTTAGCGGTAGATTTAAAATGTGTTGTTGTTTTTAACTTAGAATAACAATATATTTGAAGAGGCACACACTAAATAATCCTGGTCAGAACAGTTTTGTACGATATTCTCACACTAAAAACTAAACACTTTCAACATAAGCGTGCTGCAGGGGAAGGCATGAATAGTCAAACAATGCCAGCAAAACACGTCAATATATAGGGTCAATGAGACCCAACCTCTGCGCACTGTAGCTATAGGTAGAACATACCTTTAGTATGTCAACATCATAAACTTCACAATTATAAGCTGGTGAATTTCTAACACAAATCAAATCCACATCAGACTCGAAAATTGTTCAAATATATTTACAATGAAGTAATCAAATATCAGTTCAAAAAAATGTCCATAAATCCATCAAAACAGAAGTTATTCCAATTAGATACATTCACATTAGATCAAGAATTTTCTGGATGCCCAATGCATTTCGAGCCGGACTGGCTCTTCTTCAGGGGCTTGAATTCTGAAAAAATAAACATGAACAATATACAACAGGTATGCCACAAACATCTGACAGGTCATAGCAGCAACAATTCATTACAGTACAATGTGCCAGAAAATTGAGAATCAAAACGTGTACTCATGAAAAAATAGAACCAAGTAAAACAAATAAGAAATGAAATGAAAGAAAGAAAAGCAATCCTTCACCAGAATGTGCCACTTCCACAAAAACGAAGCAAATCCACAAAAGCGAGTGTGTTAAAAACTCTCGTACATCAATAATGATACACAACCACTTCTCTTTGTTAAATGGGCCACCCGTGAGACGCCCACCGTGATAAAAAGCAAAACAATGAATACCTTGTTCATCACAATGAAGGCGCTAAAAAGCGAACGACTGGAAGAACACCAGGAAGCAGAGAATCAAACTAATGCTCAAACCCTCCGGAGAGAAGCAAAATAATAGTATCATGAATTCAACTCTTAGACGCAATAATAATAACATGTTACCACGTAAGAAGGCTGGAACAGTTCAAAGAACCGGAACCCTCCCGGTTGGCGACGGGGCGGACTCGGGAATGCTTTACCGCGTCCCCGACGGAACTAAATACAAACCCGCCGGTACACGGAAGTACGCGGTCACTTCAACAAAACTAAAAACGGACACAAGTCCGGTCTGAATGAGCGCTGTGGAAACGAAAAACGGACCAACAAATGTGCGAACCAAGGAAAACTGAGAAACCGCCATATTACCACGGGTACATAAGTATGCTCGCGATTTAATAAGGGTGGAGAAACGCATACAACACAAGTGACATGTGTGAGGAAATTAGGAAAAAGTGAGATGAAATACAAAATAATGAAAAAAATTTAACTCAAATTTGAAAAAAGCAAATTAAAAAGAAAATGTGAGCACATCGAAATTCTTCATCAAAATACCAGCAGTCAGCACGCAAAAACATGCCAGTTACAGTGATTAAATCCAAATTATAAATAACATGAATAATCAATTCGATCATTAATTCCCTTGTCTATCAGGGTGTCAAGACGTCTAATCCAAAATGTTTCTCTTTGAAGAAGAGCTCTAGTAATGTCCATATCAGACTGGTGTGTTACTCTTTCTAACACTGAAAATTGGAGTTGGGCTATGCTATGTCTTTCCTCCTGCCAGTGAGTAGCTAAGCTACTACTTTTATTTTGTGTCCTTATAGTGCTCTTGTGTTCCGATATTCAAACTTTAATCTTGCGTTCAGTCTTACCTACATATAGTTTCCCACATGGACACTTGATGTAATAAATCAGTTTCCCGGAATTGCAATCAGAGTTATGAAACAGTTTGATGATTTCTCCTGAGGTTGGATGGTGTAACACATTACCTACAATGACGTTGTTACAGTGGATACAATTCTGACATTTCTTCATCCCTTTGAAATTGGTAATGAGTGTTTTTGTCTCTAATTTCTCCACGAGTTCCATGAAGGTGAAAAACATTATCATTAAAAGGTGGGAAATACTGCAGAATGAACCTGATTTTAATAACATCTTCAAAGATCCACCATTGTTTGCCTATACTCGTTCAAAGAATTTGAAAGAACTGATTCACTCTCCTAAAAAACCACCCATTACCAATTTCAAAGGGATGAAGAAATGTCAGAATTGTATCCACTGTATCAACGTCATTGTAGGTAATGTGTTACACCATCCAACCTCAGGAGAAAAGAGAAAGCAGACACGGTGTGGGCACTGCTGCATGGGTCCAGGTCTATACTTACCTATATATATTTTCATAAATTTGTGATACTTGATATTCTGGCTATGACATTGTTGCGGGGCATATTTAAACCCAATATTATGGTACGATACTACCTGGGGATACCTGAAACCAGGATTCTGGGATGGTGGTTAGATAAATTGTACCATTTAATGGAGGAAATACAAGCCTCACCCTTACCACAACACTTGACATATTGCTCTACAAAGTAGAACTTGCCCCTGACAACAACAACTAACACCTGTAACCAGTAGCGTAGCAAGGATGCCACGGGCCAAACGTAGGTGTCTGGTTGGTCACACTCTGATCGCACAGGAGCATTTTCATTCCCGGATGCCGCAGTTCCCAGTCAGGCTTCACAGACATGTTTTATCCTAAGATGCACACAATTACTGCGTTCCCCGAAGGGCAGAGTTGACCTCCTTGCCTTCAGGCCATCCTTCCCCTATAAGCAACTCAAAACCCACTACGATTCCCTTCACCTAGGAAAAACTCTCCCAAAGTGGTGTTTCTTCTGACTGCGCCACATAAGCCTTTCCCTTTATGGAAGCCTCAAACAAGACTTCAATGTCTCATTCCCACAAAAAAACCCTGAGTCTCATGTTGCCTCAAGGGCCAGGTTCATTGCAGGTTGGGTTATGCTAACACCTTCTTTCTGGATGTCTAGGTGGATAGGGGTTCATGGGCCAGACTGGTCACTGGGCCTGGAATGTCTAAGCATGTGTCTGAGGCAGAGACAACTCTGACCAGTCTAAGGGGCAGATTTACGACTTCTGGCACATCTCTGCTAATCAGCAGGGATGCACCAGAAGAGTTGCAACGCATCTGTCCACCCGTGCGCCACCACTGATGCGGCGCATTTACAATGCGGCGCACTGTGGCGCACGGATGGGCAGATGCGTGTCGCATACCCCCCTGCGGAAAGGCGGTGCATTGCTGGAGCTGCGTCGCAAGCGCGACGCAGCTCCAGCAAGGCTCGGGGGTGCCCTATCCCTAACATGCTGTGTCAATCCTTACGCCTGCTTCATGCAGGCGCAGGGTTTTGATGCATCATGGCCGTAAAAGTGACTGAGTGAAATCTTGTAGATTTCACTCAGCCACTTTTCGGAGGCGTTCCTGAGCCGGAACTCCCCCCCCCCCCCCCCCTCCCTTTGCAGAAACGCCCACATGTGCCACAAGGCTTTACAACGTGACGCATCTCCCTAGATGCGTCACGTTGTAAATAGCCCGCAGCATGGCGCTGGCTTTGCGCCGCCGCTGCGTCACAAAAGTGACGCAACAGCAGCGCAAACCTGGCATAAGGGGCTTGTAAAATTGCCCCTAAATGTCTCTTTGTATCACATAGTTGCATTCATGACAACAGTCTCCTCCCCGCTAATGCTGGAGCTGTAGGTACTTCATTATTATCATATTTCTTTTTACATTTTCAACTTCTCACAGAGCAGTGGGGCAACGCTCCTCCGCCTTTGCAGAGGAGCCACCACTGTCACGTGCTGTCTCCAACTTGGCTCGTTTTCAGGGTCAGGGCAGCTCTGATGACGCACCTCCCTCCACCTCCCCCCACCCCTATGTTTTCGCCTGTGTGCTCCTTTTATCTTACCCTCTTTTTATCTCCCCTCCACCTCATTGTGGATTTCATACCATGCCGCAGTTCACCTTTCACTTGTGTTCCATGAACTAGTTTACTGCAGACTGATATCTGCTTCTATTATTAATTGATGTCACGTTCACACTCAAGGAAACATTTAAATAAGTAAATAGATAAAAGATGAGGTTTAAGGCTTCACCCCCCTTTCTTCAGCATTTTTTTTTAACAACCCCGACCTCCCTGACATGCTCGCTATAAGAGCAGGGTAAGATTGCGGCCTGCAGTAAAGTCACGCAAGAACCTGTCCCCTCAAAAGAACGCGACACAACTCTGCACAAGTGGTAAATCCATACAAAAGCAACAGTTCACACAATAAATATTTTGATTATGGAAATCACAAGTTTTCACTAATTTATTTCTTTGAAAAAATTCCATGTCATCTGGAACAAAGGTCATCTGATTTCACTTTCTGTTACGTGTCCAGGGTCTAAAAAGTAAAGGTGGGTAACAATTTCCGTTCCGCTCGCGGAAATTGCGAAATGTCAACATTTTCGCGTTCTGTGCGGAACGCGAAAATGTCGAAACTTTTGCGATCCGCGGCGGAACGGAAATATGCAGGGCAGGATTCATTCTGGCACGATGCTCCTGTCATTAAACCTCAATAGGAAGCACTTACAGATATAAATAAAGCAGGTGCCCGAGTTGACGGTCAAATTCAGTAACGCATTAATCAGCCCAAAATCTCCGTGAGCACGCGAAATTCCCGGAGATTTTTTGCTGTTTAGCGAAATTTTGCGAAAGGCAATTTCGCAAAATTCCGCCCACCGTATACGACGTAACTGCCCGTACCACAAGGACCTTATGGAATTCCACTCTTTTGATAGTTGGAGTTTTAAAGCTGACCTCTCAATGTGGAACTGATGTTGTTCTGACTACAGGGGTGAAGGGTTGGGTGCTTTGGGGGGGGACAGCATGAAGGACATCAAAGTTAATGAAGGGAATGTTTTCACGTCACATGATGTATCATTTCACTTCAACTGGAAACCCCCAAATTCAAGACATCTCAAGGCTGGAAGCAACCCTTCCCTGGAGCACCTACCACCTTATGGCTCTCCTTGTCACTCAGCTGAGAACCCAACAATGCGCTCTATTAGGAGACCACTCTTCTTGTATTTATGCAAGGTCTTCTTACACTCTTCTTATGAGAAAACTGTGCACCTGTTATTCTATGTTGGAGCTTCTCTCATGTGTACTCTCATTCAAAGAATGTTTGAAAAAAACTATTAATGTTATACAAAAGTGTTGGAAGCAGTGCTTAATTTGAGCCGGAGTTTGCAGGTGGGGCCCATTGGCACTAATTTTCGGGAGAGCAGCACTTTTTTTTCCTCATCTGACATTTCCCGAAAGCAAAAGAGGAAAAATCACACAAAGTGGGATGAAAGTAAAAGAAAGGTGGAAAAACCATCACAAAGGGAGAAAGCGGGGAAGGCAAGAGTGGGATAAAGATACAGGGAATGTCTGGTGGTGGATTAAAGAGTCCTGAGATGGATTCAAGTGTACCCCACCTTGGTATTCGGCGCACCAACCTTTAATTACACCGGCCTCTATAGAAATATATAGAAATAGTATTTTTCTGGCTATTAGGTTAATTTTGATATAAATAACGGAGATACTTTTAATAGTTGCTAGGTGGGTTTTTCTCCTTTTTCTTTTTTTTAAAGGACCGGCTAGGATCTACCAAGTATTGATCAATATACGCTATTTATTAATCATTAATATGTGTGCAAGTATTTTTGATGAAATGTATATGATGTACAGCTGGATTTATTGTATTGCATTACATATGGTTTTCAATAAAAAAACGAAATTAAAAAAAAATATTTTAAAAAAATTACACTGGCCTTGGGGTGTGAGCAGAGCTTCGGGCACCGACAGTCATTCTTTTACAAATTAAGCACTGGTTAGAGGGTTCACTCGGTTGCTGTGCATAGCAATATTGCACTATCCTTGTTTTAGAAATAAACTTCCGTAGGTTTAAGAGTATTTTCTCTTATCTCAGACATTCCTAAAAAAGCACTTATTCGTTATGCATCTGCTAATGTACTCCACGTTTCACTCATCCTAAACTCAACCTCTCCTATATTGTACGACCGACGTCAATCAATCAATCAATCAGTAGATTTACAGAGCGCTACTTGTCACCGGAGAGGGTATCCAGGCACTGTCAATTACATTTTACACGTACACACCTAAACCAAGGTATCCTGATATTGGCAATGCTGCCCTAATCTTTGATATAAGAGCTGCACATCAGAAGATAATCACAGAAATATTGTCTACATAAAAATTGTGTCCTAAATATGGTTTACGAAAATATTGTCCTGTGTAAGTGTGTGCTCTGCGTACTTAACTTCTTAAAGGTAAAGTGCAGCTTTGCAATATTATGATTCAAGTTTATTTTAATTCCCCTAATTAACTAACTTTTACTTACTGTACTGATACTTTTATGTGAATAAAACATACATTGAGAACCGAAAAGCCTCATGATGCGGCTTCTCCTACTGGCCACGCCTAAGACTCAGGGGCAGATTTAGAAGCCCCTTGCGCCACTTTTGCGTCACTTTTCCCATGTTAAAAATGACGCAAAAGTGGCGTGTGGGCCTTGTAAATAAGCCCCTCATAGTCCAAGATTATACCCTTCCTGCCAATCGACCCCATTAAATAATAAAATGAATTTAGAGGGGGAGTGTCTCCACCCCATTTGCTGTAGATTTTTTACTATGAACTCGAATGAGCTATATGTTTGTAAACAATATTTATGACACAATGTATGTCACACTATATTCTGATAATGGTATTCTGGTACCACACCTGTTTTATCCCTGCTGTTACACTATCAGAGGGAATTGTGATACATTGACGATCGTATGTATAGGGGTGGGCGGTAAAGTCTGCTCAACTGGTGGAGTTCGCAGAGCTCTGCCCACTCCATGCTCCGCCTGGAGCACAGAGTTCCAGAAAAACTCTGTGAACCGACACGTGCAGAGTTTTTCTCACGCGCAGCTCCCTTTCATTAAGTTAGCAAGCATGAGCAAGAAAAAATGAGTGGTAGGATGAGTCCCAGAGCAATATTTCAAAGCAGGCGGTTGCGGCAGGTCGCTACCATTCACGTTGAGAATGGTACCGCATAAAATCCACTCGAGCGGCAGAAAGAAGCAGACGCACATGGTGCAGTTCGCGCCGATTTGACAGTGCATAACAAGCTCCCAGTGCTAAAAATCAGCTTGAGCAGTGTGACGTGCTCGCAGAACTCAGTGAAATCTCATGGAGTTTTCATGTGACTCTGCGGAATTTCGTGGAGTACAATTCTACAAGTTCCGCCGACTCTTACTTATGTAGAGCACAATAATACCGCCGGCACAATAGAAAACTGTTAAATGGAAAAATAAAAATGTTTTACAGGAAAAGAGAATTGTAATTATTTGGTGTAGAACTCAATTGATTTTAGATTCAGGTTACAAAAATAAGCTTTGTGAAAGATTTCTAATAAGGCTTTCAATACTGCAATTCTAGCAATGAGAGCCTTAGTCTCACTGCAAACATTTCAGTGTGAAAATAGATGATGGTGGAAGTCACATGAAAAGTCAGTAAACGTATTTGTAGAATTTCTGTTAGAGCCACAATTTTTCTGAACATAATTTTGATTGGTTCCCTTTCTTTGAAGGACATGTCTCGGCACGAATCAGGAAACGCCTGGATTGACCGGTTCAATGAAATTCAGGAGGATGAGCTGGAGGAGGAGCATGGAGACAAGTGGCAGCTCCACTTCAACTATAGCATAACTAACGAGCTGAAGCAAGAGAAGCGGAAGGAAGGGTGGAAGGTTTTCGAGAAGCCGTCTTATGGCAGGTAAATATGTTAAACTACTGCCTTTTTGTGGTGAGCGCCCCCAACCCTGCTGGATACCACAATGAATCCCAGTGGGCTGATTCCAACACCCATTCACCTGAGGTTGGAGCAATGGGTATCAATAAGCTGGATAATATTAACCCTTATTGTGGTGAGCGGTGTTTAGTTTGTAAAAAATATAAGTGCAAAGGCCCAAAGATGGTCTTAGGAAGTTGCGGTCCATGCGACTGCTGCCAGTTGCAACTGCTGGTGCTGGAACTGTTGTATCGTCCCTTTCTCTGACATAGTTCCTATATCAGTGTGGAAATGTGGATTTTCCTGATCAGTTATGTCCCCTATCTTGGACCCCAACGGTTCTATATACATGTTACAAGTACATGTATGTTCCCTCCAGTTCCAGTTTCTAAGACGCAAACATATGTGTGTCTACCGTCAACATGTTCTCTGTCAGATCCGCCATCAATGGGCTGGATATTCGATTCCTAAGTATGAAAGGCCACCGACTTTATATGGCTAAGTTACTCCATTTTTACAGTTCAGGCGAGTAGGCCCGATTCTGTCCTCAAAGCCTTTCCCTGCTCTCTGTCTCTGACAGCTTCAGCTTGAGCTTGCATCTGTATCCATGAACTTTGTCCTACTCCCTGTGCAGCTAACGGTGCCTGCCTCGGCTAGTTTTCGCCTGCCTGCCTGCCAAGAAGCTGTATTTCACCTTCGAATTATCTATTTTGCTCTCCAGCCGATGCATTCCTGTCCAGTGATTTAGGTAAACATTTCCTTTGGCTCACAAGCAGAGGACTCAGCCTTTCCGTCCTCCTGCAAGTGATTCATAGCCCTGTTGCCATGGAAAGTTTTCTGCCCCTCGCATCTCATATAGACACTTAGACGCTTGTACACGCACACAGTCAGTATAGAATAGATTCTGTCCGAGAGTCTCTTCCTTGTGGATAACATAGTTCTTTAAACATAGGATGTTAGATATGATTTGGGATTAGGATGACTTGACCCCCAGACTTCTCGTCTCCACATGTAGAGCTAAATGTCAAGTCCCCTTCACCCCCTAGTTGCACGTCAATTACACGTCATACTGCTGCGCGCGCATCTATGCCAAGTATTATCTTATAGATCCACCTATGTCTGATAATCCTAACCAATTATGTTTCTTTTATTCCTTATTACGCCTAGTTTCGATTATGTCACTGTCACGTCATTTTTCTTATCAAATGTTACGCCTTCTACATTCGTTTCATTGTAATGTACTTATTATAAAAATACATGTCTGTTAATGAATTATTGTACTTCACTTCCTGAACCCTCGTGGTGACGGAACCTGAAGGCCGCCACTCGAGTCGGCCATTTTGAATGGAATAAAGCCCATTAGAAAACCTCTTATACCACGGATTCTGCCTCTTGTTATTTTGAGCTATTTACTTTATTTTAAGATTCCGTATGAAATTCAGTCCGGTAATATTTATTTTATTTACCACATAATGGCGCCCGAATAGGGACACTTTCTCATCTCACGCGCCGGCGGTGCGTTGCAGGCCCGGTCTCCTGCCACAGCTGGACGGACCATAAACGCGTACCAGCAGGATTTCCTGTAAGCTCCCTCCGGTCAAGCGGGGGCGACTGAGGCTGCGATCAACCCAGACGAGGCGGTGAGAAGTGCGAAGTATCCCGACCAGAGCCTAGCTGAGAGAGCAAGATCCGAGGTATACAGAGGCCCACCAGGTTTTCCGAAATCCCGACGTCCAGAGGGTCCGATGTCCGCAGTTATCGAGTCCTGTCCATTCTCTGAGGCCTTCCGTTTCAAGGAGCTACTCGGTGAGTACCATCGCCGGGGAGGCGTGTTGACGCGCACATAGGTTGTGCCGGTCAAGACGGATTTGGGTACACAAATCCGGTCTGCACTGTTTAGCAGTGTATATGTACTGTTTAGCAGTATATCAAGTATTCCGAAGTATTCAGTTATTGTCAAGAATTCAGCGTGGTGATTAGTTAGGCAGACTGTCATCATTGTCGATCATTGTTATAATGTTTAATGTTTAATGTTTAAAGTATTCAGAAAATGTCTTGCATATTGTGGTATGAATGATTGTTCATTGTTCACTGTTCATTATTGTGTTTCTCGTATTAAGCAAGTTCAAGAGTAAGTATCAGATCAGTTGTCAATATGCCGCTCTTCTCGAAGTTAAGACAGATTACTACCAGAAAAGGGGTGCTTGAAGAAGCAGTTCCCATTCCTCCTAGAGACACTCCAGGACATTTCATGTACCATAAGCATGGCTTAGATGCCATATTGTTTCTTGATCTATGGGTAGATTATACCAAAGGATTACCGGAAAGTCAAAGGTGGCCCATAGCGGGAACCTGGGATGCAGAGTGCATCATGAAAGTGGAGGAAGAGTTATGGAAAAGAAAGGTCAGACAGTCACAGAAAGACGCTGTTGAGTTATGGCGTAAAGAATCTCATAGACGAACAGAAAAAGCACGTAGACAAGAAGAGAGGAGTAAAGAAAGTTCAAATAAAGTTCAAGAAAATCTATTAATTGAGGAAGGTATCCGAGTGAAATCAGAACAAGTAAATAGGCAAAGGAATGCTCTTATGAATGGTATGTATCCCCTTCTAGCCGAAGGACTGCCTAAGGCTGTTACGGAGGTGCCAAAAGACTTGCCACCCCCATTATTTCCAATTAAGGTACATCCAAAGGGGCATCCCAGAACCGCAGAAGATGTTTTTCTTTCCTCATATCTAGATGACGCAGCTCCCGAGTATGCTAACGCCACACCACATAGACCGTCTGGCGGAGGGGTTCAACGTCAGGATCAGGTATCGGTCCCCGTGCAACAGCAAGTCCCGATACAAGCTTCGGCAAGCACATCTGTTTCCGCATCTGTCTCCGCAGTCGACTCTACAGGGGTATCGACACCCATAGTTGCTGTGTCACGTTCGACGAACCCTTTCACACCCGACGCCCCAGATGGGGCCACGGGAGGTGCTAGCAGTATTTTTACACCACCTAGAATAAATAAACTTGTCTTTCAAGAGTCAGCACATTCACGTACACCTAAGTTCGTAAATGAACGTACGCTTAAGGAACTCCTTGTAAATTGTAGATATGACCCGGTGGTTGGTAAAGAGGACGAAATGGTCCTGGCATCATTACGTATCAGGCGAGCCGCAGAGTATTTAGCGAGGTTACCAGGGATGACTACGCATCTGGATAACATATATCATTTTGTTCAAACAGGACGAGATCCAGGATGTATTAACAGAGCTATGGAATTCCAGAAAGTAGAGATACAGGGGGAACTGTTACGTTTCCTCATAAACTGTGTAATCAGAAATCAAGATCGTCCGGGGGTAGACCCGAATGCAATGCTTATTCTTACAAGATGGAGTCAGAATATATCAGAAGGGAGACACGATAAGCAAAATTGCATAATAGCCATGTGCCGAAAAATACGTAAAGAAATAGAGCGTATTCATGAAGAGAGATTGGGAACAGACGAGTTTGAGCAAGATGAAGTGTCCGAATCAGGGAATTCCGCAAGACAGTCAGAGACCATAGCCTATGTAGGCAGAGGAAGATCTTGTGAAAATACTAGATGTTTTTCTGATCCAATACACTCTGTATGTCCAAATAATAGCAGAACGTATCCGACGCCTGTAATAAATCTGAAATCTCCTGAACATTTGTTTCAAGCCGCAGATAAAATACTACGAGAACGAAGGGGTTATCACCTCCTCGATTCCATAGATGAGCAAGAATTAGCCAGATCAGCCGTTCACTGGATTGTTAGTCCTGAAAAATACGGTGATGAGACCGTAGCACACACGTTTCTCAACCTCAGTACAGATGAACAACGTTTAGCTGGAATCTATATGATTCAGCAACTCCTCATATTATATAAGAGCCAACATGCTGACCCTGGTCCTTTACCTGATATATTAACGGAACTACTTACGTACAGATGGAGAGGTTCTAGTAACAAGCTAATTAAAGAGATATTAGTGTCACGTAAGCAGTACGTCCTTTTTGTAAATCCAGATTCTCTCTCCTTGCCCCCCAGAGAAAGAGCACCGTACTACATGGATAGACAAAATCCTTTACGGGAAGTGCACCCAATAAAAGGCGAAGACAATGAGTTTCACCGTGTATTTGTTTACACACCCATATCAAAAATGGAATTATTAGAAATGAAGAAAGTAGTACCTAGTCATGACAAAGACCCAGCGGGTTTCCACCGAGAAATTAAAGACATGTTACTGATGGGAGAGTACACCTTTCCTGATATTATGACGATATTAAAGGTGCTTTTGCCTGCTGGCATTTATGAAAAACTGAAAGAAAAAGAGTGGGAAGTGGGAGACCAAAAGATAGACTGGACAGCATTAGCAGAGGAAGAAAGGGGCCGAGCTGCAGGTTCAGGGCTCGGGGATAAAGTTAAACTATTACCAGGTTTACTAGTACAGGTACTGCCACGTTTATTAACTACAAAAAAGGAAGATTGGGGTGCAATCACAGCCTGTAAACAAAAGCAAGATGAAGACACAAGCGATTATTATGCTCGATTTGAAAAATGTTTTGGTATAAATAGTGGTATAAAAGCAAGTAGTGACTCATATCCACATCTATTTGTGACAAAATTAGTGGAAAATGCATTGCCCCCAGTAAAGAATAGAATATTGAAATTCGAGAGTACCTGGCAAAGTAACACTCCGTCGCAAATGCTACAAATGTTACAGTATCATCACAATAGAATTAGGGATGAACAAGAACACGAGCATAGACGCATGAAGGATACAAAAATGAAAATGCTAGTTTCTCAGACAGTACCAGCAGATGGTCACAAAAAGGGTGTGACACATTCTGGTGATTCTGCAGTTCCTGTAAAAGGAACCTGCAATTACTGTAAACAACTAGGCCATTATGTACATGATTGTCAAGTCCTGAAACGTAATATAGCTACAGGTATTGCAAAAGAGAGACCACGATTAGTTAGACAAGATCAGAATGAACAAGGAGCTATGCAGCATGGACAGTCCGTGCCAGTTCAGCAACAGTCTATGCCAGCCTCACAGCAACCCATACAGTTTGTGCCAGCTGCACCACCGTTGCCTGCTACTGCCACACAAACTACAACACAACAAATGTATCAGACTGCACAGTATGAATACCCTGAGTATCAGCGTTACGCATGAACCAGCCTAGAGAGGGAAGTTGACTTACCGCTTATCGAGATTCCGGTAGATCAAGAAGGACCTTATGTACATAGTGAATTATTAGGTCAAGATAGAAAATTCTTACTCGATACAGGGGCAAGTCGAACAACCATAAAACGTAGTGAAGTTCCAGGGGCACCCCTCTCAGGCTCTCAAAATGTTTCCCTTGGTTTTTCAGGAAAACCTATTGTTAATGAAGTATCACAGCCTCTACCACTTACGATAGGACCTTTGACACGAACTACAGATTTATTGCTTACTAAATCATGCCCAGAAAATCTGTTAGGAATTAAAACTCTGAAAGCACTAGGAGCCATAATATGTTGTTCTCCGGAAGGAGTAAGGTTGTTTTTGCGTGATTTTAAAGGTCACTATGTGTCTAGAGACATGGATCCCCGACTACAGACTTTACCAGTACATCTATGGGCACAAGGCCCTACGGATGTTGGCTGCATGAACATTACACCCTATCGAGTTACATTGAAAGCAGGAGTGGTACTACCACGAATGCGACAATACAAGTTACCGCACGATGCTGTAGTGGCTTTGCTGAAAATCATTGATGAGCTAATTGCCCAGGGAGTAGTTGTAGAAACAGACTCCAATGTATGTAATTCACCGATAATTCCGATTCTTAAACGAACTGATCCTACTGCTCCACCAGTGTACCGATTGGTTATTGATTTGCGTGAACTAAACAAGTGTATTGTACCACAATTCCCTGTGGTCCCTGATATATCATCATTGTTGACAGCAATTGATTCCGAAGCAACATTTTTTACTGTAATTGATCTCAAGAATGCCTTTTTCAGCGTCCCAATAGATCCGGAAAGCCAATAC
The DNA here is from genome assembly GCF_964204655.1 of Triturus cristatus. NCBI lineage: Eukaryota > Metazoa > Chordata > Amphibia > Caudata > Salamandridae > Triturus > Triturus cristatus. The sequence continues at coordinate 1,181,006,001 of NC_140594.1, read as the reverse complement.
TTGTTCGGATTCAGTTTAAATGGGCGCAGCTTTAAATTCTCACGCGCTCCTCAAGGATTTACAGAAAGCCCCAGCATCTACAGCCAAGCACTGAAACGAGAACTTGACAGTATACACATGCCAGTCAATACTGCACTACTTCAATATGTCGATGATCTGCTGATCACCGCGAGAAGCGAGCCAGAATGTGAAAAAGCTTCTCTGACAGTTTTACATTTCCTAGCCGACAAGGGGCACAAGGTGTCCCCTTCTAAGCTGCAATTCTGTGTTCAGCGAGTTATTTATCTTGGTCACTCGCTGTCCAAGGAGGGAAGGCAGCTTACACCAGATCGCATCCAGTTAATTGCTAACATGTCAATACCCCAGACACAAAAGGAGGTGCGGGCTTTTATAGGCCTCACTTCATATTGTAGGCAGTGGATCCCTCAGTACGCATTTCTAGCAAAACCACTCATTCAGTTAACCACACAGGAGGCAGCCACATCGACTGTTCTCCCTTGGACTCAGGAACATACACAAGCTTTTGAAAGCCTAAAGGAAGCTTTATGTCAAGCACCTGTTTTAGCAACACCATGTTATAACAAACATTTTACACTCTTTGTTACAGAACGCGAAGGTACTGCCTTGTCAGTACTCACTCAGGATCAAGCAGGATCACGCAAGCCATGTGCTTATTTTTCCAGTACATTAGATCCCGTAGCTCAGGCTTTGCCTGCATGCCTGAAATCAGTGGCAGCGACAGCTTTAGCAATCAGACAAAGCGATGCCATAGTATTAGGACACCCATTGACAGTACAAGTACCACATGCAGTAGAGGTTCTTGTGAACCGAACACAAACACAACACTTGACCATAGCAAGACTTACCGGTTATGAGCTGACATTGTTTCAACCACACATAGAGATCCGACGGTGTAATACATTGAATCCTGCTACACTATTACCTGTAATTGGAACAGACCCACTAGCTCATGACTGTGTTGAAATCATTGAAATAAAGACGAAACCTAGACAAGACTTGACAGACGTTCCATTGTTAGATCCAGACCTGACGTTGTATGTAGACGGATCATGCATGAGAGCAAGTACAGGAGATTTAGTGGCCGCGTATGCAGTCACAACAGACACTGAAGTTATTGAGACACATTGTATAGATACTCTGTCAGCCCAAGCAGCAGAACTTATTGCTCTAACGCAAGCCTGTATTCAAGCCACAAATAAGAAAGTTAATGTATACACTGACTCACGTTATGCATTCGGAGTTGTACACGACTTCGGTGTGCTGTGGCGAGAGAGAGGTTATTTAACGTCCCATGGTGCCCACATTCAGCACGGACCCCTCATTCATGCCTTGTTAGACGCAATACATCTACCCACTGCTATATCAATTATGAAATGTAAAGCACACACGAAGGTTACTGATACCATTTCTCAAGGCAATGATTTAGCTGACAAAACAGCTAAACAGACTGCTCAGAATCGCACATTAGACATGACAAGGCCAATAGTTCAGACACCAACACAATGTATGACAATTAAGGATCCCGCACTTGACGTAATTGACATACAGACACATGCCACAGCAGAAGAAATAAAGAAGTGGACTGAACTAGGAGGGATCCAGACAGATCAAGGATGGATGACGAAGGAGAAATCTGTATGGTTTCTCCCTGATTCCATGGTTCAAGCCATTATAGCTACAGTTCACAGTCCAGCACATTTAGGAGAGAAGGCTATGCTAGATAGCATTCAGCACATTTGGTTCAACAAACATTTACGAGCAGCAGCTAAACAAAAAGTTCGTACCTGTATGATATGTTGTCAGTTTAATCCAGGAAAGAGTGTTCCCGTAGAGCAGGGTGGATTTCAGCCTCCTGACCATCCTTTTGAAGTCCTCCAGATGGATTATATTCAGATGGAACGTTGTCGAGGATTCAAATATGTTCTCGTAGTTGTCTGCGCTCTCTCCCGTTGGACAGAGGCGTATCCCGTATCAGATTACACTGCCCCGACTACTGCCAAGCAGCTAGTTCGAGAATTCTTCCCACGGTACGGGTTACCACGTGTTGTATATTCAGATAACGGCCAGCCTTTCTCATCCGAATTAATGAAACATGTCTCACTCTTGTTGGGATATCAGTGGAAATTCCACTGTGTCCGACACCCCGAGGCAGCAGGTCTCGTAGAAAGACATAACCAGACACTGAAAATCAGACTGTCCAAAATATGTAGAGAGAAAGGTGTCGACTGGATAGTAGCATTACCAGTTGCACTCTTTTACATGAGAATGGTAGCACACTCTAGAACAGGGCTATCCCCGTATGAGGTGATCTTTGGTAGACCACCGAATATGTGGGGGACGCCTATACCACGTAAAATAACTGACATTGACTGTAACATGCTGACAGATTACTTGGCTTCCTTGATGTCTGCACTACAATCTTCTCGTTCACAGGTAGCTGCAGCCTTTCCCGACAACACTGAGGCGAAACCCCATGACGTTGTTCCGGGTAATCTTGTCTTTGTGAGAAATTTCGACAGGAAAAGTCAGCTGGAGCCCAGGTGGAAAGCACCCAAGTTGGTCCTGTTGACCACAAGAACAGCCGTGAAGGTCGAGGGACGCAAAGGGTGGATTCATTCAAGTCACGTCAAAAAATTTCATGGACTTCCTCCTGACACAGACAGTACTGCCCGTGTGTCTTCCCCCATTGACTCAAAGCTACCTTTGGCTGAGGCCAGTAGCACCGAACTCTATAAACAGAAACTCAGGTCCAGATCTAAACTGTCGGACGATTTGATTGTTTAAGTCCTCTCCAAGGTGAAGCGGTTGAATCTGTCCCGACATGTACCCCTTAGGTCTGAATCACGTAGAGTCCAGAATCATAATGAAACGACATGCTTATTGTAAATTACTGCGTAACCACTGTATTGTGACTTTATTAATTTTGTCTTCCTTGAGTTTTTTAATAGTTACTGCAAGTATATTGTTGCATATGTATTATCCTGTTTCTAAACGTGTTTTCAATATAACCGATGAACATTCTTTTAGTGACTTACCCCCACATGAGTTGTCCTATAGACTTGCGCTGCGCAATAACACATTCATTAGTATGTTACATCATTCCCATCAGACTAGTAATGCGACCAATTGTTGGGTGTGTGGCCGACTCCCTCCCTATCAGAATAACAAAGGAGTTCTGCCTTTCTTTCCACATCCGTTCACACACAATGGCTCCTGTGGAGCATGGTTTAGTTTATTAAATTCCATAGACCCAGACACAGCAGTTTATCAACAACATTGGATATGGGGAAATCTGAATCTAGTTTTATTCAAAGTCTGTCACCCTGATAAGGAGGGTCACCCCAGTAGAACAGGAACTGATTTAGAAAATGAAGTGTATAAATTAGGTAATTTTACGCCTAATCTTATGATTTTGAATGTCAAATCCGAAGTTGAACTAATTCTGCCCACTATGTCAGTATTTCCAGTAAAGGGTGAATTATGTGTAAGAAAAGTTGGTTCCATACACATGGGCCATAGCCAATGCGTTACTACAGTAGAATATAGTGATCAAGGTAAATCTTCATTTAGAGCTTCTCGCCATTCTTACTTCATATGTGGCCAGACGGCATATATGCGTCTGCCTCTAGATTGGGATGGTACCTGTTACATAGCATTCCTTCTGCCACCTGTTTTCCTAGCTCCCCCTGATTATTATCGAAATGTTCATTTAGTACACAATAGAGAGCAAAGAGATCTCCCAGTTGTCGATTATACTGAGACAGCATGGGACAAGTATGTAGATTTCAATAAAGGTATCTTTCCCTATATAGGTACTATATCAAATAGTAAGCTGATACGTAGACTAACCAAGACTCTTGAAGCTGTAGTAAACGAGACTATAGCCGCCCTAGGCAATCTGACAGAGGAACAATCAGTGATGAGAATTGTTGTTCTCCAGAATCGTCTTGTCCTTGACGTCATCCTGGCCGATAGGGGCGGAGCTTGCAGGGTCATCGGATCCAGCTGCTGCATATTCATACCAGAAAATTCGCCATCTGTATATAAAGCTATAACACGCCTTCATAAGATTGTAAGCCAGATACACGAGAATCCAGGCACTTGGACGTGGTCCGGGTGGTTTTGGAGTGTGATATCAGCCTGGGGATGGAGAGTTCTATCCTTCCTAGGTATTGGCCTTCTTATGCTCTTCAGTTGTTGTTTATGCCTACAATGTGGACCAGCGATTTGTGGTCTGTGTGCCACATCATGCATTCCATATCACAGTTCTCGTTCAAAATGCCGGAAGGAAGAAGAAATGATGCTCCATGAGCAAATCAATGGAATGATGAAGATTGATGTCTCGTGAAGGGCAAGAAGGGGACAAGGAGGGAATGTGGAAATGTGGATTTTCCTGATCAGTTATGTCCCCTATCTTGGACCCCAACGGTTCTATATACATGTTACAAGTACATGTATGTTCCCTCCAGTTCCAGTTTCTAAGACGCAAACATATGTGTGTCTACCGTCAACATGTTCTCTGTCAGATCCGCCATCAATGGGCTGGATATTCGATTCCTAAGTATGAAAGGCCACCGACTTTATATGGCTAAGTTACTCCATTTTTACAGTTCAGGCGAGTAGGCCCGATTCTGTCCTCAAAGCCTTTCCCTGCTCTCTGTCTCTGACAGCTTCAGCTTGAGCTTGCATCTGTATCCATGAACTTTGTCCTACTCCCTGTGCAGCTAACGGTGCCTGCCTCGGCTAGTTTTCGCCTGCCTGCCTGCCAAGAAGCTGTATTTCACCTTCGAATTATCTATTTTGCTCTCCAGCCGATGCATTCCTGTCCAGTGATTTAGGTAAACATTTCCTTTGGCTCACAAGCAGAGGACTCAGCCTTTCCGTCCTCCTGCAAGTGATTCATAGCCCTGTTGCCATGGAAAGTTTTCTGCCCCTCGCATCTCATATAGACACTTAGACGCTTGTACACGCACACAGTCAGTATAGAATAGATTCTGTCCGAGAGTCTCTTCCTTGTGGATAACATAGTTCTTTAAACATAGGATGTTAGATATGATTTGGGATTAGGATGACTTGACCCCCAGACTTCTCGTCTCCACATGTAGAGCTAAATGTCAAGTCCCCTTCACCCCCTAGTTGCACGTCAATTACACGTCATACTGCTGCGCGCGCATCTATGCCAAGTATTATCTTATAGATCCACCTATGTCTGATAATCCTAACCAATTATGTTTCTTTTATTCCTTATTACGCCTAGTTTCGATTATGTCACTGTCACGTCATTTTTCTTATCAAATGTTACGCCTTCTACATTCGTTTCATTGTAATGTACTTATTATAAAAATACATGTCTGTTAATGAATTATTGTACTTCACTTCCTGAACCCTCGTGGTGACGGAACCTGAAGGCCGCCACTCGAGTCGGCCATTTTGAATGGAATAAAGCCCATTAGAAAACCTCTTATACCACGGATTCTGCCTCTTGTTATTTTGAGCTATTTACTTTATTTTAAGATTCCGTATGAAATTCAGTCCGGTAATATTTATTTTATTTACCACATCAGTACTATTGCAAAGTATTTCACTCCTCAGATTTCCAATTAGATTTTGCAGCATCATATAAACACTAACACATATATTGCATTTAGTCATTTGTTTCAAATAAGCATTGGTCCATGTTAGTGAACAGAAAGGCTTGTATGAGACCCCAGACATGTGAAACGACAACAAGGTTCTCATTGCAGAAACTGGCAGTGCCCACCACGCACCAGTGGATGACTATACCTGCAGGTGGCATTCACCACGAATCACACTATGGCATGATATGTTATTTTATGATATATAGGGCAGTTTTTATTCACCACAATGTTCAGTAACTTCTTGGCCTCTTACTGCTGTTGGGTTAGTCGGAATGTGGTCTGTTGTCTGCTGGTTGTGGCTTCTTTTCCAAATGGAGGTGGGTCTAAAAGAATGTCAGATCTTGCGACCTGCACACTTGGTGTAAGTTTTTGGTTTCGATTATGATGTGTGTAAGTTTCACTAGGTACTCATTATGCAGACTATTGAATGCCCTATCCAAGATGGCTGCCTTTCAGATCTCTCTCTGCTAACCTGGGATCACATATTTTTTAAACAGGTGAACGAATCTGCGAGCCATACTCATGAACCACAGAGTGCACGGTACAGCGCACCTCATTGTTCTGTGTGAAGGATCAATGTGTGTCCTCTATCAGACATCATTGTGTACAGTGTGAGGGCAAATGCAGCCTCCTAGAGATGCCCACAGCACAAGCCTTCTCTGCCGTATCACTCTAGCAACACAGCACCCCTTCTTATGCATTGGATACAGAGGATCCAACCTATTTGTGAACAAATATCTGTAGTACCGGAGACGTCATCTGTATCAGGTTCTCACACTTGGGTATGCAAGGAAGCCATGCTCCCCAAAAATATGTGTCCCCTCACAATACTGTTGATTGCCACTGGCTGGTACCAGCTGCTCCGGCTTATTCTCTAATCACATACTGCCCACATGGAGATGTGTGATCTTTCTCAAGTTCTAACCCTCTAGCACAGATTGACCCAGTGAGTAATTTCACCCTCTCTTTTTTTTGCGTAAGATGTTACTGGGGTGCACCTCTTTGAAGAGGTGGCCATCTAGAGGTTTTTGGTTCTCCTGAGGCTCTGTGGGGCACTTCCGCACTGAACCAGGGTCCTTCTGCTCAGGGATGTGACATGAGGTGGAGCAGGGCAGCAGTAGTGTGGGACTGGACATAGTATTAAGGGGAGAGCGCTCTATGTCAGAGTACTTAATACGGAAACATTGTCTCTCATAAATATTGTGTCCAACATATCGTTTACATAAATATCTATTTTGTTTGTGATCCACCAGCTCGCCGGGTCACTGGAGTCTCTTGCCTTCATCTTCTATTGCTGGACCACTCGCCATCTTTAAAAATCCCACCTTGTCGACAGGAACATTTTGTCGAAAGTATTTTTGTCAGTGTGTGTTGTAAATAAGTAGGACCATTCCACGTAGTTCCTTTATGAAGATTTATTCCAAGTAAGATGTTATACAGGTGAGCCCCACCAGGAGCAGGCTCCCTGCTGCTCAGCCCTCACTCCAACTCACACTCTCTCTCATCCAGCATTCCATAACCAGCTCTCACACCAACATTCCACTCCACAGACACACAGGCTGAGCAGCAGGTATAACACATCTTCCTTTCTTAATACCAATAAAATCAACAGCAAAAGAATTACAATAAAACAGATGCATGTACAAGATGGCAACAATAAATACATGCAAGAGAGGGGCAACATCAATACATGTAGATGGAGAAATACATGTACACCAAAATAGGAAAAAGATAAATGTTAGGAAGAAGTAGAAGAATGCACAATCTCTATCGCTCACCACTTCTCCCTTTCTCACACAAAAAATACAAAATCCACGCTCACTTAAAACCAAGCCAAAGCAACACAACATTACAACGCCACCAAGACTCCAACAAAACCCCAGAAACCAAACAAGCAGGCTGGCCAGGCCAACAAGAGGTAGGAAGGGTCCCGACTAAAAGGCGCGACAGGACACATCACCTAGATAACAGAAAATTAAGTTGCAAAGGAAAAGCAATCAGAAACTCCACCCAAACCGAAGATTGGGTTGTGATGTGTGGGAAATACACTCCACACAGAACACGTGTGCAATGCACTCTTAAAGCAGGAAAAGAAAACGTAATGTGGGTCCGGACCTCAAGGGATAGTGAATAATCATCAACAACCCAAAACCACGTAAAAGTGGGAATCATCAACACACTAACATACCAATCATCACTTCTATCTTTACCTCTGAAAAATATAAGAATAACGCACAGTAAAATATCAAGCATGAAACAGGAACATTTTAGAAAGTACCAGCACAAAGCAACCTAGAACATCCTGCCGCAACCCAGACGTGCAAAAGAAGTGTAAGGGAAAAGCATAAAAACACCAGGAGCAGGCTCCCTGCTGCTCAGCCCTTACTCCAACTCACACTCTCTCTCATCCAGCATTCCATAACCAGCTCTCACCAAAACATTCCACTCCACAGACACACAGGCTGAGCAGCAGGTATAGCAGTGTGGTGGATGCGCCATAGGCAAATCTAAGTGCAGGCTCACATCTATAGTGGCTTTTTTTGACACTGAGAAACAACCCCCCACATGGGTGAGGGATTGTTTCTGAAACACCAACAAAAATTGATCCGTTGCGTAGGGATGTTTCTTCTGCACGTGGGGCCATTACTGAATTTCCCTGCCTGGGCCCGCCATGCCTAGCAACACAAGAAAGGGGGCAGCTTTGTAGCAGACTGGTCTGAGAGAGTGAATAACCACCAGCACAGGCTCCACTGACAGCCAATCAGATTTTTGGACGGTGGAACTGCCTTTTGTGCAAGATGCGAGAGGTCCCACTCCACCAAACCCTAAAAGACACCCTGAAACTTCATTTTACACAGTAGGTAAATCCTAGAAATCAGAGGCAACTTTGGTGACATTGAACTGGTTCTCTCAACACCTTTAACATGTGACACTTTAAACCTGTGAGTGGTCACTGTGCGGGCTGCTGCAGGGACCTGGGAGCGGCGGAGCAGGGTAGGTCGGCCGACGGGTTCCAAATAGGAACAGAGACACCACAATCGGGGCTCATGCACTCCGCTGCACTTGATGAGGCTAAATTACATATCTAACTAGATCGCCTCACCTCTCCAAGGGTAATGACCCAAGGGGACAACCAGTGGTAGGTAGCAACGCACCTCACCACCCACATGTAGATAGTTTTTTCTTTCTCACACGGTCCTGAAGAATCGCCAATGATCACTCCTTGACAGTATAGGGCGATAAACATGTTGACCTCCTGGGAGTTGAGTACGCGTTCTGTTACATTATAACAGAAAGAGTTACCCCTCCCTATTTTTCATTTTAATCAGGAAGGGTCCCTCGCAGAATAAAATTACATCACAGAGGACTCCCTTACCTATTTTAAAAGCACCATTCCTTAAATCTACACTCACCTAGGCCCCTCACACCCACGGCACCCTTACGTCAAGGAACAAAAGATCTCCGATAAAGAGCCCCTTTAAGGGTGCCCGTCGGGCATTGCGGCACCCGCCCGACGAGGAGCAGGCTCATATGATGAAGCATGACACCTAGCTTGCTGGGTGTGGGAGGACCTTAGTTCTGAAAGGAGGAATTCCCCTCCTTTTCGTCTGTATTACACTTGAGTTTTATATAAGAAGCTAACGCTTTTTTGTAAGTGATTATTAGATCACCTAGGAACTTCATACCCTTCTTTTGTATAGTACTTGTGCAGCAGCACTTTAAATGATGTATTCACTTTAGGCATCATGTTGTTAGTGCACTGTTTTTAAAAGTGGTGGTTCTGCAAGTGCGACAGTTGCGGTGATGGTTTTGCATGACCTACAGAGGCAAACCATCTGGATACACTACACACAAGGCATGTTTACGAGATTATGGCGCCACGCTGTGCCATGGGGAAAGGGCAGGAATGCGCCACTTTTATCCAATACTAGGAATTCCTGTCCTTTTCCCCTGTGCTGGTGCAGTTTTTGCCGCCTTGCGCCACACAGGTGCCTGTATTGTGGGCAGGATTGTTTTGTGTAGGTAGGGGCACCTTCCTGCACAAAAACAATCCTGCGAGGCATTTTGAGATATTGCTCCTCGTTGCGCCTCCCCTGCAGAGGCGAAGGTTTTGGCACATTCCCAGGTTTACACCTCTTGTAAATCTGGGAATACGTCAAATTCCATGGGCGTTGCTCGGGAACACCAACTGCAATGTCCATGGCATGCCTCACATGCGCAGAGTAAGGCAAAGCAGCGATCTGCACTGCCTTGGCTTACTCAAGATTTATGAGGACACTAAAGCCACGCAAAGTGGTTATGCGTGGCTTCATCAATCTGACTTAGAGCCTTGTGTTGCGCATGTTCCACTTTGCGTGGTGCAAACATGACGCAAGGCTCTTGTAAATATAATATTAAATATATCAGCATACACTCAAGATTAATGAGTGATGGTGAAAATCTGAAAATATACTAAGGGTTATTTAGTGATGGGGAAAATGCAAACATGCCCTAAGGATTACTGATTAAGGAGGCACATGTAAACATGCAAAAATGTTAATGAGTGATGCTGCAATTTTGAACAAACATAACAGTGGTACGCGTGTCACAATAGTGTAACGCTTGCCCTGTCGTATTGGTGGTAATTACTGACATGTTGCAGTCACTCTTGGCATGGAGGTGCCCACTCCTGGTGCAATACTTTCACTGGTACCAGGGAGGGGGGCTGTCAGGGCACAAACGCATACAAAAACAATGCCTCACATCCATTCATTCACACACGTATACACACACTCACTCCCAAATATTCATGCACGTACACACCAAACTCTGCCTCAGAGGTCTGAGGAGGGTTGGTACTGCTGCCTTCCCTCATTGGCTGACATAAGGACAGCCAATGAGGGACGGCAGCCATGCCAAGCCTCGGAGGCCGCAGGATGGTTGGGACAGATGCCTTCCCTCAGTGGCAGACCTTAGATCAGCCAATGAGGGAAGGCAGAAGTCCCTCAGTCATCGCAGAGTGGGATGGGGTCAGTGAGACTGCTCACCCCGCCCTACTCTGTGAATAGGTGTCAGTGATTGACACAGCCCTAGGCACTTCAGGGCTTAGAATAAAAGCACCCAGGTCTGAGGCAATTAGTGACACTCCCCCTCGTCACAACGGTGCGGGCCTCGAGTTGCTTCACCAGGCTCAAGAGGTCACCCCCAGAGGAGCTGTGACTTCCTCAGCCCTGCAAAGTTCAGCTCAGGCAGCCTGGAGCCTGTGCATTTAGGCATGCGCTAGCTCCTGGCTGTCTGAACTGAAAATAAAGAGTGCCTTTGCTCAGCCTGTCAGACACCGCCCTTGTTTTGGTGAAATAGTGAGGGGGCGTGGCCCCTCAGCCCATTAGGATGGACCGCTGCGGGGGACGATGCATCCCTGTAGAGTTGCTGCCTATGGAACATTCTTGGAAGGGAGATGTCGGGCTGCTGCACGAAGAGGAGGAGGTCATCTGTGTACAGAGAAATTCTATCTTCTAGACCCTCAACCTGTTGAAACCCCCAAAGACCTGCATCACACCTGGTCCACTCTGCGAGGGGCTCAACGACTAGGGCAAAGAATAGTGGGAAGAGTGGGCGTCCCAGGCACGTGACACGCCTACCTAGAATGGGGCAGAGAGAGCAGTGTTTACATGAACTTGAGCCCATGGGGCAGTGTAAAGGGCCCTCACAAACCTGTGAAAACATTAACCAAGCCCCTTCCTAGTACTTCAAACATGGAGGGACAGTGCACAGGTTCAGAGGCTTCTGGAAGTCGACTTTGAGTAAAGCCACCAATCTATGAGTTTTAGTGAAATACTGCCTGAAACCCACAGAGGCAGTACCTGGTACTTCTCCCAGGCATGAAGCCAGTTTGGTCAGCAGTAATTAGGGTGTAGATTTTTTTGACCAGCCAGCTCATAATATGCGCATTCTCTATTGGTCCTATTCACGTTACACATCCAATCCCACCAATCAGCAACCCACAATGTAAAGAACCAATCAGAAAGCGAAGAAAACTGCTCTCTGCTCATTCAGCCCCTGGTGTAGTCTTTCTTCAGTTACAGTTGGTTTGTCATGAGTGAAACTAAAGCCAAACCTAACAACAGATTCAGTGACTGACCTTTAATTTACGTTTTGCACTGCCTGCAGCCATCATTAAGGCACCCTTATCCACTAGATATTACAGATATGACTACTCTTTGCAATGGGAGCAGGTGATATGAATAAACCGAACACTGCTTCCTGGTGAGTTTTATTGTGTTTATTTAAGATCAACAAAGCATGCAAATCAACAACTTTCCAGGTGCTATAAAAGCGAGTTAATGTTAAACCCGAATAAATGGCATTTCTTCCTTGTTCTTGTTTGTGTTGCCATTGAATAAATGTACTCAGAGCTGCAGCCATTTTGTGTCTGCTCTTTATTTATTTATTCACACAAAGTTCATTATTGCACAGGCCACGCCCCGGAAGATGGAAGTCTCTGTGGAACCGAAAAATACCGCGCAGTCCTTCGAGAACACGCGTACGTGCATGTTAAAGGCCTCTGGAATCAGCTGACGTGTCTGTGACGTGGGCACATGTCCAGAGACGTGCTAAGACATGGGCAAGGTGGGCTCCTGCCTTTCATGGGGGCCACTGTTAGACCCAGCTCTATTCCAGCTGGGTCTGGTGGCTCAGTGGACTAATGCGTCCACTGCAGGGGCCTGTGTTCAACCTCATGGTCACAGGTTCAAATCCCAGCGGGTCCACTCAGCCTTTCATCCATTTGAGGTCAATAAAATGAGTACCATTGAGTTGGGTAACAATATACTTCTGTTATTTCAGCGCCAAGATGCCCCGTTGCTGGGGTGAACGTGCGCTTTACAAATACACCTGTTATGTTATGTTATTCTACACACAGTCCTGCCCTCATCACCTTGAATGATTTTAAAAAAAATAAATTATTTTAAACACGATTTTCCCTTATTTTTAATACAGGTAATGTGTGGGAATGTATTACAGACATTTTGCATAAAACGCCATGTTTATGTTTCTCAACACCATGCAACATCCATAAAAAAGTTCCTTTTAGATCAAAACAGGACCTCACATATGAGAAATGGCAGCGGGTCTGCTGCTATTTTACAATATTGAAAACAGCCATCAGAATCCTTCAATATTAAATGGAAATGCATTTAGAATCTCTTTAAGACTCTTTAGGGCATATTTACAAGGAGGTATCACCACCAGAACGTCACTTTTAGTAACGCTTTCGTGTTGATATCCCCTTCTCCTTATTTACAAAGCGGCGTTAAGCCACTTAACACCATTGTGTAAATAAGGCCCCGTTTCACGCTTCACTTAGCCTGAAAGGGGCGTGCAATGGGCGTAGCTGTGGGCGTGCAGTGGGTGTTGCTGTGAGCGTTCCACCGCAACACCAAGGGCGTTTTTGATGCTGCCCCAGATTTACAAGGCCGGGGCAGTGCCAACAACTTTCACCAGGGAATACCTGGTCTTTGACTGGCTATACAAGGAGAAATTATTAATTTCTCCTCATTGTTTGCTCTTTCCATGTGTGCTGCATTCTGCAGCGCACATAGACAAAGCAAATTGCCTTTCAAGATTGGTTATGTGCAGGAAGGTGTCCCTTCCTGCGGATGTATGACGTTACAACGCACACTTTTACAACGCATGCACTTACAACGCATTTTTTACAACGCATAATCCATTACAACGCATGACATTACAACGCATGACACTACAACGCATTTTTAAAAAATACCTTTACAACGCATTTCCATTACAACGCATACTACCTTTACAACGCATACCATCACAACGCATAATATTAAATTACATTTAAGGTAAGTATTAGATAGTATAGGGGTAAAAGTTACTTTTCTAACTCCAGGGGGTGCAACAGTAGGGTAAGTGTTGCATAGTATAGGGGTAAAAATTACTATTCTAACTCCAGGGGGTGCAACAGTGGGGTAAGTGTTGGATAGTATAGGGGTAAAAATTACTATTCTAACTCCAGGAGGTGCAACAGTAGGGTAAGTGTTGGATAGTATAGGGGTAAAAATTACTATTCTAACTCCAGGGGGTGCAACAGTAGGGTAAGTGTTGGATAGTATAGGGGTAAAAATTACTATTCTAACTCCAGGGGGTGCAACAGTAGGGTAAGTGTTGGATAGTATAGGGGTAAAAATTACTATTCTAACTCCAGGGGGTGCATCAGTAGGGTAAGTGTTGGATAGTATAGGGGTAAAAATTACTTTTCTAACTCCAGGGGGTGCAACAGTAGGGTAAGTGTTGGATAGTATAGGGGTAAAAATTACTATTCTAACTCCAGGGGGTGCATCAGTAGGGTAAGTGTTGGATAGTATAGGGGTAAAAATTACTATTCTAACTCCAGGGGGTGCAACAGTAGGGTAAGTGTTGGATAGTGTAGTGTAATATTATGCGTTGTAATGGTATGCGTTGTAATGGTAGTATGCGTTGTAATGGAATGCGTTGTAAAGGTAGTTTTTAAAAATGCGTTGTAGTGTCATGCGTTGTAATGTCATGCGTTGTAATGGATTATGCGTTGTAAAAAATGCGTTGTAAAGGTAGTGCGTTGTAAAAGTTACGTTGTAAAGGTTGTTCCCCCTTCCTGCACATTAACAATCGCCCCTGCAGCGCAGGCAACCTCGCATCATGGCACCAGGGTGCCAGCACTGGCACTAGGCAGCTTTATTTGCGCCAGCACTAGGGAAAACACAGGAGTGTGCCATATTTTGTAAATATGGTGCATCCCTGCAGTTTAAAAAATGTTGGAGCGCGACGTTAACAATTTTGGCATAGCAGCCCACTCTGACATTTTGTTGTAAATATCCCTCTTTGATTCCCGGTATTTCCTGGTTATGGATGGGGTAAATAACGTTTACCCCCAAACTTTTAAAACGCAGGGAATCACAACACGGTCATTACAACGACCGCGTTGTGATTCCGCATACCATTACTCCGCAAGTCGGAACAACGACTTGCGGAGGGGGGGGGCGAGGTGTTGGATTTAAAATCTAACACCTTCCCTAGTGTCCGCACAGACTAGAGTTGGAATAGTAAATTATACTATTCCAACATCCAGCGCCCCCCCTCCGCAAGTCGTTGTTCTGACTTGCGGAGTAATAGTATGCGGAATCACAACGTGGTCGTTGAAACGACCGCGTTGTGATTCCCTGCGGGATAAAAGGCGGCGGAATAACATCATACATTCTATGGATGGGCATTGCCAGCAGCAGCCTGGTCCTGGCACATGGAGCAGAAGAGGTCTTCCCAGCAGGTTGGCCCTTGTGGTTCTCTAAGCTGAGCAGAGGTCCATTCTCATCGCTTGTAGCAGTCTCCCTCGCTTGCCTCAGGTCACATCAAAAGCGGGCCTTTTCCTACAGTTCTAGAGCTTATCACTGACGGCCAAGCAGGGCAGCAGCATGGTGTCCGGCCCCTGCTTCAATCCTCAGTCGCTCCTTTTGCACCGCGCCCCAAGAAGTCAAAGGCGAACAGGCCTCAAGTACCATCAAGTGTCCTAAAGTTTAGGTCCGCTGGGTAACCAGGTGCTATGGTACACCCGGATATGTGGAAGGGACCAACCAGACTGAAATGCATCAGTCTGCGGGTGATGATGGTTAACAGAGATCGCACAATCCCTCGAGGGCCTTGAGGTCCATGGTGATGGGAGGCATCCCATAATAGTCTCATTGGTACAGGATTCACCTCTGATGGGCTGTAGCTTCAGATCTTCGTCCTGAGCAGGAGAGAGGAGCATGGGCCGTATCCTCCTTACTACAGGTGTGAGCTGGGGCACACCCCTGGTCTTCCTTTGAATAGACTGGCATTCTTGCCGGGCACGGGCTGGCTTGCCACACGTAGCTCAAGATGGTGCTTTCAGCACAAAGGACTCCCTTCAGCTCCATTCTAGCTTCTGTGGATCCAACCCTTGGACACAACACCCCACTCTTTTACTAACCAGAGGCCCACTCTTGCTCCTGTCTTCTCCTTGTTTTCCCCTATTTTTTGTGTGCCCTCTCTGTTTCCCCCCCCCCGTTTTTTCAATGCCTTCTTCTTGCTTTTCCCTCATTTCATTGCTTTCTCCTCCTCACTTCTTCCCCCGTTTTTTGAGTCCCTTCTCCTTGCTTCTCTCTCGTTTTCACTGCTTCTCTTTGCTTTTTTCCCTGTTTCTTGGGTGCCTTCTCCTTACTTTTCCCTCATTTTCATTGCTTTCTCCTCACTTTTTACCCCGTTTCTTGAGTCCCTTCTGCTTTATTCTCTCTCGTTTTCACTGCTTCTCTTTGCTTTTTTCTAACCCTGGGCGAGACACTACGCTTCGCCCACGTAGTGTACGTAGCGCTGCCTGCTTCGCAGTTTTCGAAGTAGGCGAAGCAGGCTAGCGCTACGCACACCCAGGGCGAAGCGTAGCTGCCTGCCGCTGCCACCCGCCTCCCGCCCGCCCTCCTTTTAAATCAAACCCCCGCATTTACAATAAATACTAAATTAAAGAAACTTACCTGAAACGCGGCGTCTCCGGGGCTCCCTCTTCCATTTCAAACATCTTCTGACAAATGCGCATGCGCGGACGCCCGCGCATGCGCATTTCTCGCAAGAAATGCGCATGCGCATTTGTCAGAAGAAGTTTGAAATGGAAGAGGGAGCCCCGGAGACGCCGCGTTTCAGGTAAGTTTCTTTAATTTAGTATTTATTGTAAATGCGGGGGTTTGATTTAAAAGGAGGGCGGGCGGGAGGCGGGTGGCGCGTAGTGGGGCTACGCGAAGCACGTAGTGTGCGTAGATTTGGGCACACTACGTGCTGCTTCACGTAGCCCCACTATGCCCACTACGCCCACCCTTACTTTTTTCCCTGTTTCTTGAGTCCCTTCTCCTTGCTTTTCCCTCATTTTCATTGATTTTTCCTTGCTTCTTCCCCCATTTTTTGAGTCCCTTCTCCTTGCTTTTACCTAGTTTTCCCTGCTTTCTCCTTGTTTTTCCCTCATTGAGACCGAATGAAAAGATTACCATGAAGAAATTACCAACTCCTGCCGCACTTCATAAATCCTTGATCGATTGCCTTGCTCAGTGGAGGGGAAACTGGGCACTGTTAGTGACGTGCAGCGTCAAAGCAAGTGAACAGCTGTTGGTCTGGTCAGCAACTGCTCTCAGTTGTAGCAACCCACCATTTCAGGAGGTGTGGTGTCCACGTGAGGAACAGGAGGTCCCAGCTGTTCCTATGGGATTTGTAATTCCAATACGGATGGTAAACCCTATTATCTGCTCCATTAGGACTAAAACTCTCCCAAGTAAGCAGCGGCTGTGCGTCTCATAGGGCCCCACTTATATTTCCTCCCCCTGCATGATGCATTCCCTAAATATGCATTAATTTTTATCTTGCCGCAGCAGTCAGCCTTCAGCCGAGTGGAGCGGCTGAGGCGGGTCCTACGTCAGTGCGGGCATGAGGGGTGTGGGTCTTCACATTCTTTGTCATCATAGTTAGCAGCGTGGCTCAGGTGCGCAAGTCAGGTTGGACGCGCTCTTTCGCCGGCCAGCCTGACAGGCTCACTAGAGGCGCCTCCGCTGACATATGAGTGAGCCGGGGGTGACTCAAAGTCTCATCCCTCGGTCTCAGAAATGAGCAGTGAGGCTGCCTGCCCCAGCCAATCCTGGTGCTGTCCGTAACTGGCTTAGAGTCGGAGTGAGGTCATGCCTACGTGTTCACGTCAGGCAGCGCGAAGGCTGAAGGCTGACTCCCTCTCTCTATCCAACTCCTCGAGTGACACAAAGGAAAAGTTTTGGCAGGCTTCATCAGTAGCATGGCAGCAGTGCCCACACCATCGCGTTGTTCTCCCCGTCCGCCTCACCTGGAGTCGAACTTGCTGCCATCCAGAAAGGTGCCATGGTGGTGCTATCCTGTAAAGTCTCTGACTGCAACCGTGAGGGGACAGACATCAGGCACGGAGCGGCGCTCCGGATCACTGACAGAATATCGAGGAGCAGAATATCAAGCTGCCAGAATATCGATGAGAAAATATCGAGTGACAGAATATCGAATTCCTATCTACAAACAGGTAAGTACAAAAATATCGAATCCTAAATATCGTTGTAAATAATATAGTTTTCTAAAATATCGACTTTTTAAAATGTCTTAAAAGTAATATAAAATTAATTGAATAATAAATAGAATTAAGTAAAACATACTTAAAAATAATAAAAAAAACGTTAAAATTAATAAATAATACATGTAATGTAAACAAAAAACATAAACATGCATTTATATTATATTTTAACTTAATAATATTAAAAAATAATTAATATTTTTAATTATAACATGTAAAAAACATAATTTAAAATATAATTACATTACCTACTGGTATGTAGTTATAGTTGGAACCTAGTTTCCATAGGAAAAGCATTTTTTGATTTGCTAATAACTTTGGCGTCGTTTGACGAATCTTCGCGAAATTCTCCCAAAAAAAAGGTCTATCCAGGTCAGCTCCTATCCTGAAAGTTTGGGGGTAATTCGGCAAGCGGGGGCTGAGAAAAAAGGGGGGTCCCAAAAAGTGTTTTCTCCATGTTAATTTCCATAGGAAATTTTATTACAGGCTACAGCCCGAACTGCTGAACGGAATAACACCAAATTTGGCAGAAAGGTAGAGCTTGGTTCAGAAAGCAACCTTTTTTTAAATGGTGTAAATCTGATCAGAAGTTGCCGAGAAATTCAAAAAAATAAAAGTCAAAAATAATTTTCCCATAGGAAACTTTAGGCAAGGCTACAGCCCGAACTGCTGAACGGAATTACACCAAATTGGGCAAAAAGGTAGTGCTTGATTCAGTAGTTGCTGAGAAATTCAAAAAGTAAAAGTTTCAATATCTGGGGAGCGGT
The DNA here is from genome assembly GCF_964204655.1 of Triturus cristatus. NCBI lineage: Eukaryota > Metazoa > Chordata > Amphibia > Caudata > Salamandridae > Triturus > Triturus cristatus. The sequence continues at coordinate 1,180,987,456 of NC_140594.1, read as the reverse complement.
GGGTTCGAGCAGCCTCCCGACCACGCGCTTTACTGTGATTGGCTGCCATAACCACAAGCTTCACTGTGATTGGCTGCCAACACTCCAAACCAGGAAGTGTTAGCAGCCATCTTGTGACTCGGTAGAACCGAGTCACAAGAAAACAGTAGAAAAAAGATTAAAAGAGAAAAAAAGAGGGCAGGGTAGAAACACCCTGACCCCCTAGTCCTGCTCAGGGGGTTCCACAAGGACCCCCAGGGCCAAAAAAAGCATTTTTTTTTTTATAATTTCGAAATTATTTTAAAAAATGAAGCACGGGCTCCTGCGCTTCATTTAAATGAGGCCCCCGTGTGGGCCAGGTCCGAATTTATAATTTATAATTGCTAGGGCCCATGGGGGCTCCCGCAACTCCGGGGACCGCCACCTCCCCGGGGCTATGTAAATTATGATATGCGGGAGGGCACGCAGCCCTCCCGCAACCCCGGGGACCGCCACCCCTAGGGCTTGTTATTCAATGTGTGGGGGGCCTCCATGGCTCCCCCAAGGCTCAGCGACCGCCACCCCCCAGGACTTGTTTTAAAAAAAAAGAACTGTGTGCCCCACACGCCCCGGGGACCGCCACCTCACCGGGGCACTAAAATGCAAATGCGGGGGTCCGTTACGGACCCCGAAGCCCAGGGACCACCACCTCCGAAGGGCTTTGTAATTGAATTGAGCCCTTGATGGCCCTGGGGACCGCCACCCCCCAGGGCCGGCTCCTGCAGTGTCCCGGGGTGCCCACCCCCGGGACACTGCTGTTTGCTATGGCAGGGCGGGAGCCGTGCAGCTCCTGCCCTGTAATAGCAAACTCTGCTTTGGATTTTGGAAGCGAGAGCAGGTTTCCTGCTCTCGCTTCCAAAATCCAAAGCAGAATTGCTTTTCCACAAGGGGAGCTGCATGTCAGCAGCTCCCCATGTGGAAAAGCAATGCCGGTTCCTGCAGGAGGTGGGGAGCCGGCTGGACTGTGGTGGAATTAGGGTTCCCCCATGGTCCCCACCGGATAGGGCCGGCCCCGGGGGATGGGGTCCCCGGGGCTAGAAGTGGCCCAGGAGGGGGACCACATGGCCCCCTCCCCTTAAAAAAATAAATAAACACGGCGGGCCGGCCCCGGGGATGGGGTCCTCAGTGCCATAATTGGCCTCTGGAGGGGGGCCACGTGGCGCCCTCCCATTAGTTTTTTTAAAAGGGGTCAGGCCCTGGGGGATGGGGTCCTCAGGGCCCCAAAAAAAGAAAAAGAAGGGGGGTCCACAGAGCCCCCCTTCTAAATAAATACATTTTTAAAAAAGCCGGCATCCTGCCGGAGGTCCCGCCCCCTCCCAGCAACACTATGCAAACGCGCCCTGTGGGGCGTTTTAAGTTGGGGAATTAATTCTCCTCCAATCCTGAGGGTCCCTGGGGGCCAACTATCCCACCAGGTACCTCCAGTTAGCGCCACAGGGCTGCGTTGCAGAGAGGTGGTCTGAGCCCACGCCCCTTTTTACACCTCTCTGCAACGCAGCTCTGTGGCGCTTACTGGAGGTACCTGGTGGGCTAGTTGGACCCCAGGGACCCTCAGGATTGAAGGGGACTTAATCCCACAACTTAAAACACCCCACGGGGCGCGTTTGCACAGTGGTGAAGGGAGGGGGCGGGGCCTGACGTGACATGTGTGCAAACACACCCTGTGGTGTGTAAGTTGGGGAATGTATTTCCCTTAAATTTTGAGGGTCCCTGGGGGCCAACTAGCCCACCAGCTACCTCTAGAAAGTGCCACAGGGCTGCATTGCAGAAAGGTGGTCTGAGGCCACACCCCTTTTTACACCTTTCTGCAACACAGCTCTGTGGCGCTTACTTGAGGTACCTGGTGGGCTAGTTGGACCCCAGGGACCCTCAGGATTCAAGGGGACTTAGTCCCCCAACTTAAAACGCACCACAGGGTGCGTTTGCACACTTGTCACATCAGGCCCGGCCCCTCTCTGCACCACTGTGCAAACGCTCCCTGTGGCATATTTTAAGTTTGGGGATTAATTTCCCTTCAATCCTGAGGGTCACTGGGAGCCAACTAGCCCACCAGGTACCTCCAGTAAGCGCCACAGGGCTGTGTTGCAGAGAGGTGGTCCAAGGCCATGCCCCTTTTTACGCTTCTCTGCAACGCAGCTCTGTGGCGCTTACTGGAGGTAACTGGTTGGCTAGTTGGACCCCAGGGACCTTCAGGATTTAAGGGGACTTAATCCCCCAACTTAAAATGAGGCACATGGCGCGTTTGCACAGTGGTGAAGGCAGGGGGCGGGGCCTGAAGTGACAAGTGTTAAGACACGCTCCAGAGCACTACTGATGCAGTCCAGCCATCTCCTTGTGACTACCCATGCACTCCTCCAATCACCCAGCCAGTTCCATGTCCTTATCTAATCACTGTGCCAAAACACAAGCACTTATAAATTCACCATGCAGTCTCCTTGCAGTACTCTAATCATCCAGTCACTATTCATATACTCATGCAACGACCCAGGCACTAACACATGCACTGCTACAATCCCCTGAGCACTGCTGATGCAGTCCAGCCATCTCCTTGTTACTACCCATGCACTCCTCCAATCACTCAGCCAGCACCATGTACTTATTCAATTACTCCGCTAAAACCCAAGCACTTTTAAATCCGGCAATGCACTCTCCTTGCAGTACTCTAATCATCCAGTCACTACCCATGTACTCATGCAATGACTCAGGCACTAACTCATGGCAAATACAGAGGAGGTCATGCTAATCACAGAGGTACCCCAACGCATAGTGTTCCCTTGTTCCCTTGTTTATGTAGGTGTAGATTTATTCTAAGTGTCTTTCAGCATAGCACTGGCACTAGGCCTGGTTAGTCAGAGTCAGTTACCACCAGTACCCGTCAGCAAAACATTGGGGGCACAGGAGGACTTTCTGCTTCTCTGTTGGTTCTTTCTGCACATCTCTTCTTCTTCCTGTCTTTCTGGACTTCTGTTGCCTCTTTCTGCATTTGTCTTGCTTCTTTCTGCGCTTTTCTTCCTCTTTCTTCACATGTCCTACCTTTGTAGGCATAGTTAGAAGTTAGAATTTAAAAAACCTTTGACATTCATTGAAAAAAACACAGGTTTCAGGGACATTATAGTTAGTTGGACATTTCACTCATACAAAACCGAGAAATTCGGCCGTTATAGTTAGTAGAGCTGACTATAACTCGCGCCCGCAATGCACTGCTGATGACGTCACATATTACATCACTCATGACATGGTCAGTGACATCACTGATGACTTCACAGATGACATCTCAAATGACATCACTGATGACATCACTGATGACATCATCCATGTGATAATCTGATGCACCTCCCCACACCCTAATATGATCTGTGATACACCCACTCTAAAATACAGACTACCATTTTCGAAACCATAGACATACCAACACAAGTTACTACATACGCACTCACTGAATCTTAGGTCTACACACATCCACTCATTCACCCATACAGCAAGTCATACATGCAGTCACTCATCAATACAGCACTATCACATGCACTCATACACCTATACATACACTGAGATACCGCCACTCATCCATAGACTCACTCACACACCTACTCAGTCATGCAAAGAATCAATCACACCCATTTACTCAACTATACAGTTATACACAGACCACCTCACTTATTTATACAAATACTAACACATACTTACTATCTTATACAATCACTGATACAAGCACACACTCATCCATGCAGCCACTCTCACAATCACTCACTCCCACATATAGTAACTTATATACTGCAACATTAACATATACTGCCTTTCTCATATGTAGTTACTCACACATATACCACTGAGACATCCATTCACTCACCAACACACCCATATACACACACTCACCCACCTATACAGCCCTTCACAGATGCACTGTTGGACCCACACCCCCAGTGAATCAGCCACTCACAGATCTATGCACAGTCACCCACCCCCCACCCACTGACTCAGACACTCAGGCACCCATACAGATACTCAGACAACCAATCAATAACCCATATAGACAGTCATGTAGCTACCTACCAACCCATGCAGCTGCTTATACACCAACTGACAGACTGATACACACATTTACACACTTTACTCACTAACCCATGCATTCAGTAAGATATGCTTAATCAGTCACTTATACAATCAGTCACGCACCTACTAAATCATCCATTCAGACACTTATACACCCACTCATTCTTCAATACACCATGGCATAGATATATATATATATATACATATATATATATATATATATATATATATATATATATATATATATATATATATATATATATATCAATCAACACCAGTCGGGTCCTTCCGGGATCTAAGCCCTAGTCAGGTGGTGCGCTGTCCGGCGAACCCAAAGCCGGATAATCCAATAACGGTTTCAAAAAAGAAAAACGCACTCTCAGAGGTCAATAGTTTTTAATTAACAATCGCTACGCATTTTGACACACACTCGTGTCTTGCTCACACGATTTTTTACAAAGTTCCCAAATGTACATATACTCCTACGTAAACACAAAAGAAGTACTACTGTATTTCTCACTCTAAACTCTGCGTGTAGCCGCCATTTCTAAACGGGTTACAAACTCTTACTCTTGAATGAGTACATGCATGTTCCCTTCATAAGGAGTCAGCAATGGACTGTAAAACAAGGCAATACTAGACATTACTAAAACTGTAAATAATAGTAATGAAAAATTAGGTAAATAGTCCGAGTTTTCTAATTTGATATCCAATGAACTGCTAGTGCAGACCTAAAGACATTAGTAATACTTTATCGATTGCATGTTACCACCCACGAAAAAAAATTTTTTCTCCAAAACAGGGTTATTAAAGCCTGATGAGCTCTGTGTGAAAAAAAATAATAATAAATACGCCGAGCGGACTCGTGCCGCGTATGGGAATGTTTACATGCTGATATGCAAAAGTAAATAAACATGCTTGTTAGACATTGGTGACGCCCAACAGGGGGTTCTCGGACTCCGAACCTACATAATGACTTATCTGAGGACTAGTGCCCCACATTACATATGCACCCGTAGAATCAGGAAATACCTCAGCCTACATACCTCAAATGCCCAATGGCAAATTAAAGCTGGGAGCAGTTAGTACTTCTAAGCTAAAACCACATGGTGCCACACAAGAAGGAATAATCAATATAGTTAACACCATTTATGATAGACAAAATGAAATCAGTGCATAATAGAGAGCAGTGAACACAAGATGTGCAGTTCTTATCTTATGGAGCGTATAGTGGCATCCTCATGAAGAAAAGGGTAGGGAACCTGTGCCGTGTCGTTGAAAAGTGAATGGTCCCTTCCTTTCCTCCTGGATAATAATGAAAAACACATAAGTTAAAATTACAAACAGCTCTAACATATGTTCAGAGAATCATCATCTATGCAAAAACAAGAAATTATTCGAGCTAGCATACAGTCACATGAAGAATATTCAAGAAATGTCAATGGACATGGTAAAAAAGGTTCAGTCATCATGCAAATGAGTTGCCAGTTCCTCGTCAAGATTGTGTCCCCCTGGAAACTTGGTTTCTAATTCCATTATCATAATGGTGAACTGTATAAACAGGTCCGCGGCACGGCCATGGGAACGTGCGTCGCACCTAGTTTTGCGAACCTATTCCTGGGTAAGTGGGAGGAGGAGCTCCGCGCTAACAGCGACATGGACTCAAACTTCAGGAAGGTCCTGGTGTGGTTGAGATATATAGACGATCTCTTCGTCATATGGAAGGGCAATGAAGAGGAAGCTAGGGAGTTCATTAGTAAACTGAATAACAACAGCTACAATATACATCTTACCTCAAACATAAGTAGTAACAAAATTGAATTCCTCAACACTGTCATTACAATACAGGATGGTAACATGGTATCAAGTTTACACCGGAAGGAAACTTCCGGGAATAGCCTGCTACACGCCCACAGTGCTCATCCAGAGCCACTCAAATGGAGCATCCCATTCGGAGAGGTACTAAGGGCACGGAGAAATTGCAGTACGGAGGAAGATTTCCAGAAGGAACTAAGTTTCATGCTAGGTAGATTCAGGGAGCGAGGTTACCTGGAATGGGTGTTGAAGAATGCCAAGGATAAGATTAAGAAAATCAGTAGACCCTAAGCCCTTGAATATTCTGCTAGGAATGATCAGGATGAAGTACCAATGCGGGTTATAACCACGTTCAATCAGGAATCTAAACAGGTCCAGAAAATGCTGGCTGACAATTGGAGAATCTTGAAATCTGATTCAATCATTGGTGGCACTATTAGTGACAGACCCCTGATTACATACAGGAGAGGGATGAATTTGAAGGACATACTGGCCAGGGGGGACATCACAGAAACCCCCAATAGGAACCTATTCAATCTCAAAGGTTTCTATCCATGTGGCCATTGCAAAGCATGCAAATTTAGCCACATGGTCAAGGAATTCAAGATCACAGGATCACGACAAAGTAAAACTATATCACAGTTCCTTACATGTAGTACAAACTATGTGGTATATATCCTGGAATGTCCATGCAGACTCTGGTATGTTGGGAGTACAACTTGCATGGTTAAAAAGCGGATACAGGAACATCTTAGAGCCATAACCAACAGGGACCAGAACTATCCCATTGCACGACATTTCCAGGATATACACCAGTCCAACAACTCTCTTTTGAAGTACTTCGCCATAGAACAGGTGAATGTATCCAAAAGAGGAGGTAACAGAGAGTTAGCCCTGAGAAAGAGAGAATCCAAATGGATAATGGAATTAGAAACCAAGTTTCCAGGGGGACACAATCTTGACGAGGAACTGGCAACTCATTTGCATGATGACTGAACCTTTGTACCATGTCCATTGACATTTCTTGAATATTCTTCATGTGACTGTATGCTAGCTCGAATAATTTCTTGTTTTTGTATAGATGATGATTCTCTGAACATATGTTAGAGCTGTTTGTAATTTTAACTTATGTGTTTTTCATTATTATCCAGGAGGAAAGGAAGGGACCATTCACTTTTCAACGACACGGCACAGGTTCCCTACCCTTTTCTTCATGAGGATGCCACTATACGCTCCATAAGATAAGAACTGCACATCTTTTGTTCACTGCTCTCTATTATGCACTGATTTCATTTTGTCTATCATAAATGGTGTTACCTATATTGATTATTCCTTCTTGTGTGGCACCATGTGGTTTTAGCTTAGAAGTACTCACTGCTCCCAGCTTTAATTTGCCATTGGGCATTTGAGGTATGTAGGCTGAGGTATTTCCTGATTCTACGGGTGCATATGTAATGTGGGGCACTAGTCCTCAGATAAGTCATTATGTAGGTTCGGAGTCCGAGAACCCCCTGTTGGGCGTCACAAATGTCTAACAAGCATGTTTATTTACTTTTGCATATCAGCACGTAAACATTCCCATATGCGGCACTAGTCCGCTCGGCGTATTTATTATTATTTTTTTTCACACAGAGCTCATCAGGCTTTAATAACCCTGTTTTGGAGAAATTTTTTTTTTTCGTGGGTGGTAACATGCAATCGATAAAGTTTTACTAATGTCTTTAAGTCTGCACTAGCAGTTCATTGGATATCAAATTAGAAAACTCGGACTATTTACCTAATTTTTCATTACTATTATTTACAGTTTTAGTAATGTCTAGTATTGCCTTGTTTTACAGTCCATTGCTGACTCCTTATGAAGGGAACATGCATGTACTCATTCAAGAGTAATAGTTTGTAACCCGTTTAGAAATGGCGGCTACACGCACAGTTTAGAGTGAGAAATACAGTAGTACTTCTTTTGTGTTTACGTAGGAGTATATGTACGTTTGGGAACTTTGTAAAAAATCGTGTGAGCAAGACACGAGTGTGTGTCGAAACGCGTAGCGATTGTTAATTAAAAACGATTGACCTCTGAGAGTGCGTTCTTCTTTTTTGAAACCGTTATATATATATATATATATATATATATATATATATATATATATATATATATGTATATATATATATATATATATGTATATATATAACACATAATTAAACTTTAAAGAAATACACATTCACTGGATGATGTCATCGGTGATGTCATTTGAGATGTCATCAGTGATGTCATCAGTGATATCACTGACCATGTCATGAGTGATGTAATATGTGACGTCATCAGCAGTGCATTGCCGGGGCGCGAGTTATAGTTAGCTCTACTAACTATAATGGACGAATTTCTCTGGTTCTGTACAAGTGAAATGTCCAACTATCTATAACGTCCCTGAAACCTGTGGTTTTTTCAGTGAATTTCTAAGGTTTTTTAAATGCTCATTTCCAACTATAACGTCCCTGAAACCTATGGCTTTTCAGTGAATTTCAAAGGTTTTTTAAATGCTAATTTCTAACTATAACATGCCTGAAACCTATGGTTTTTTCAGTGAATACATATATATAAATAAACCTATAATATTAATATAAAAAAATGATAAGGTTAAACCATTAAAATTAATATATATATATTTTTTTATACTACATTAAATATAACAATACTAAATATGTTACATAGCGTAAAGGATAAAATTACTATTTCCACTCCAACAAGTGGTACAGTAGGGAGAGTGTTGGATAGCGGGTGGGTAAAATTACTATTCCCACTCCAGCGAGTGGAACAGTAGAGAAAGTGTTGGATAGCGGGTGGGTAAAAATTACTATTCCCACTCCAATGAGTGTAACAGTAGGGAGAGAGTTGGATAGTGGGTGGGTAAAAAATACTATTCCCACTCCAGTGAGTGCAACAGTAGGGAAAGTGTTAGATAGCGGGTGGGAATAATGTACTATTCCCACTCCACCGAGTGTAACAGTAGGGAAAGTATTGGATAGAGGCAGGGTAAAAATTACTTTCCTACTCCAGTGAGTGCAACAGTAGGGAAAGTGTTGGATAGCGGGTGGACAAAAATTACTATTCCCACTCCAGTGAGTGCTACAGTAAGAAAAGTGTTGGATAGCGGGAGTGTAAAAATAATTATTCCCACTCCAGTGAGTGCAACAGTAGGGAAAGCGTTGTATAGTGAGTGGGTAAAAATCACTATTCTCACTTCAGTGAGTGCAACAGTAGGGAAAGTGTTGGATAGCGGGTGTGTAAAAATTACTATTCCCACTCCAGTGAGTGCAACAGTGGGGAGTGTTGGATAGTGGGAGGGTAAAAATTACTATTCCCACTCCAGTGAGTACACCAGTAGGGAAAGTGTTGTATAGCTGGTGGGTAAAAATTACTATTCCCACTCCAGTGAGTGCAACAGTCGGGAAAGTTTTGGATAGCGGGAGGGTAAAAATTATAATTCCCACTCCAGCGAATACAACAGTAGGGAAAGTGGTGGATAGCGGGTGGGAATAATTTAATATTCCCACTCCACCAAGTGTAACAGTAGGGAAAGTGTTGGATAGCGTAGGGGAATAATTTAATATACTCACTCCTGCAATATAATTAAGATTAATTAACAAGTAATTTTGTTTTCAAAATTAATTTACCTCCCAACATTTCCCCCTAAAAACGTCACCTACAATATTGTAACATATTAATAAATTAACATATTTAATTAACAATCGATGAATTAACTAAAATAAGGAACAATAAATTCACACATTTAACACAATAACATTACTTTTAATAAATATAATATATAAAATAATAAAAATTACATTAAAACTAAATTACTTCCTACCCTAATCCACTATCAACCCTCAATACACTCCTAACAAAAGTACACAATTAACATATTTACAAATTAAGTATTAATAATTAATATATAATTAATTGAAAAAATAACACAATTAACATAATTACCAATTAATTATTAATTGTTATTAATCAATTTATAATTATTTATTAAAAAATTAATTAACTTAATTAACAATATACATTATTAAATATTAAATTATTCATGAATAAATTAATTAATTAATTAATTAATTAATTAATTACAATGGAATTACTTCCCACCCTATTGCCCTATAAACACACAACCCGCTACAGAATTAAATTACGCAAAAAGTAATTAACATATAATTAATTAATTCTAAATAATTCTTAAAAAATATATTATAATTAAATTACTTCCCACCCTATTCCCCCATAAACCCACAACCCGCTACGGAATTAAATTACCCTAATATTAATTAACATAAAATTAATTACTTAAAAAACATTCAAACATACATCACAAAAATAATACATACTTTTAACACATATACTAACACTTAAAACACTAAAACAAAAAAACTATATTTTTAACAACTATATTATGACTGCCGATATTCCTAACTTCGATATTATGACAAACGATATTTCTTTCCTGCATCTCGATATTCTGCACCACTATATTTTTGACAGTCGATATTATGTCCACTCGATAGTTTAAACTCGATATTTTGCCATATCGATATTTAAAATTCAATATTTTGACTGTTCACCCGGCGCTCCATATGCACGTCGTCTAGAGCTGCTCAAAACTTTCTCTCATTGTTAAAAGGTACAGATTTCAGATAAATGTCAAGGCAACCCACCCCCACAATATACTTCCGCTTAAAATAGCTACCTACTTCCATCCTCCCAACTCCCCAGGGTGCCTCTAAAGTTCTTTGTGGGCGTGGTTTCACTCATGTTTACCTTCAGCTGTATTTTGTCGTTTCTTTCTATGCCATCGTTTCTCTGCGCTCTTCTTCTCTGTGACCCTTCACCTCTACTTTCTTCTCTTGCAGCCCTCCTTATGGTTCTTCCTATCGGGCGACTCCTCCAGTGTTTTTCTTCTGCACCCCGTTCTTGCTTCCAGCACATACTTTTCCTGCCTGTATATTCTACTCCTGCACTACCCTCCATTTCTTTTATTGCACCCCTTCACTCTCTCTCTTTCTCTGGAATAACTTTCAGGCCGCATTTTGTAGATAATAAATAAGCCAGTGTATTACAATGTGCTGCGAACAAATGCACTTCGGTGCCTATCAAAAATGACATATGAAGTGAAGTTGAAGCGCTAACAAAGCCTGCAATGACACGCCGCCGCAGACAACACAACCACTTGTCCTAGCGCTCTGCCTTTTTTAATTGTATATTGCGCCTAGAAGCTGGAGCTTGGCACTTGTTGCTCATAACAAACAACAGACAATTACAATTGGGGATATAATAATTTGACTGAGTAGGGTGAAAGGATTATTTTATTGATGTTCTGTCTACAGAAGGAGTGCTACAACCAGGCCTTTTTGGGCGGAGCTAGTTAGAGGAGGAGGTGTGAAAACATGAATTGCACAGGACAAGTATCTAAGGGGCATATTAGCAACGGCCAGCGATAATTATCGCTGGCCGTGCTTAGTGATAACTTTTTTATCGCAGGCTATCTCTGGAATGTATCGCTCTCGTAGCGCGTTATTAACAACGCATTTCTCCAGGGTGATAAAAATTCCAGAGATAGCGAGGTTATCTCCGTTTTGCAGGGAACATCGCTGGTTTTCCAGCGATGTTCCCTGCAAAACGGCGATAACCTTGCTGATAAGACCCTGTGGTCGTATCAGCATAATCCCCCCCTATGTAAAGCATAGGTAAGTCAGGATTTTAGCAGATGTTAGTTTTTGGCGAAAACTACAGTTTTCGCCAAAATCTAACATGTGCTAAAATCCTGTGGGCTGCCTTGTAAATATTGCGATGTGAACATCAGCGATATTTGCAAGGTAGTCCATCCGGGGAACGCCCAGTGACGCCCACTTTGCATCTCATTAGAGATGCAAAGGGAGGCGTTGGGAAAAAGGGTGCTAACATGCGATTATGCATGTTAGCACCCTCTTGTAAATAGGGCGATATTTTTATCTCCGCTTTTTTGGCTTTTTAAGCCAAAAAAGCGGAGATAAAGCGCTTGTAAATATGCCCCTAAGAGTTTTACGGTTCAAATTGGTACTTGTCTGAGGTAGGAGGAAGTGAGTAATTTACAGCAGCTTTCATTTGAGACAACTTGTGAGTCACTTTGAAACACAAAGAAATGAGATAAAAAGCACCAAAGTGAGTTTTCCTTTGACAGTAACAGTTGTTAGTAAGCCCCTTAGGCATACAGCAATGCACATGACTTGAGAAGTGAGAACTGTTGGTAACAATCTGTATTTCGACTTTGGTTTTGGACTTCTAATTTCATGACAATCGCTCATTTAATTTATTTGAACCTCAGGTCAGGAAAAGAAAATGTGCACATGATTATGAGAACACGGTTGAGCAGCAAACAAGCCAATAATGCTTTTGTCTATCTTTTTGTGTGAATGTTCGGGTTTCAGTTTATTTATGTGTGCACTGTACCGTGTACTGACCTAGGCAGGATAGTGTTGTTGTTTTGTGCTGCTTATGTTTAGTGAGGCTTGAAACTGGATGGTAAAATGGACCTTGGCGTGGGTGAGGCACAGGGAAGCATGGCTGCCAGTCTCATGCCAGCTCCAGAGAGCTAACCTCCCCTCTCCAGTGCTTCCCAACCCTGTGCCGCACTAGTGGCAATTTGAATAGGAAAGCATGCACTGTGTTCTCGTGAACAGACCTTTGAGTTAGCATAGCAGTTCTCTGAATATACAGAATAAACAGCGGCATTATCATATGAAATATTTTTATTGATGTCATAACTACAGTTACTTTATGACCCTTCTTGCTTTCTAAAATTTGCTTGAAAATGCACCATTTGCCCACACCTTGTTGCAGGGATTCTGCTCATACACAGAACTATGCGCACAAAACCAGGACCTCGGTGTGTAGTGGCGTACCAAAAAACCCACCTCGGTGCCCGGAACCCCAATCCGACTAGCTATAGTGTCTCATTCGTTCTCCATACTACAGCGAACCTACCAATGATTAGACATCCTAGAACATGTCACTCCCACCCTCTCAGGATTCGCGGGAACAAGAACACTCTTTTGTTCAAACACTCATACTTGTCCACAACGTGAGTAAACAGAGACGCTGTATAGTTTAAAATGTTTATTTTAACTAACGTGCTCTATAATGCAGTACACGAGCCAATACTAGCAGCAAAATGCATAAGAACAATATAATCAGCATTGTTACAATTCCATAAAGCACAAAAGGGGAAATCATATTATAATGAGAGTGGAAACAGGACTCCCGCGCCTTACCACCCTCCCCATGCTATGAGCTAGTTTATTATAATTATTGAAGACCTCTAGGCTTTGTCAGGGGGACCCCATACCTCCAAGATTAGATGCAAGGGTTTACATCTCCAAACAAGCATAGCTCTTCTTTGTGGGAATGATTTTCTCAAAGTGCCTTTTCATGCATGTAATGCCATATTAAAAGCGTCCTAGTTTCAGGAGTGCAGCTGTGTTCCATGTTATGTCTATGGGCGTGGGACTGACCAAAGTGAATCAACAGCATACATTGTTTTTCAACCTTGAACAAGCTGTTCCGACGAGGAGCGCAGTGTACAGCTAGGTGTGTGAAAGGCAGACAGTACTCATGTGAAAAAGCGCAAGCAGAGTATTTACGAGAACAGAGCCCTGTAGGAAAGCGTGCAAAAAGCGGCAAGATGGCGGCCAAGCATAAACCAATTTATGCTAATTTAGCAATGTCCACAGTTAATCCCATGTCCTCACTACAACCTTTTACAAAATATTCCCGGGGGAGAATCCCCGGAACCCTTGTTATGACAGTCAGGCTCACTCACTACGCTCGCTTGCCATAGGGCACTCATCATAAACGTTTATGCCCCGCCACTTTCAAATGTCACCAGTCGCCTCTGCAAGTAAGGAGGACTTTAGACGTGTGAGGGTGATATAAATATTACACAACTCAAAATTCCAATCCAGTCTGTTCACACGGAGACTGGAATGTGGGCCTTAATGAGGACCAGTTGCTGGTAAATGGTAAATGGAATAGAAAGAGGTACTTACCACGTGTGGTTACTACCACGCAGCGGCGGCTTCTCTGCTAAGGCGGAGGAGCGTTGCCCCACTGAGTTGAAAGGAAAAATTAAATGATAATAACGCAACATTAATAACGTTAAATTATTATCATTAATTTTTAGTACGGAGCCCAAGCCAGGTTAGGGCGGGGCTTGGCTGTCGTCACAGGGGGAGGAGTGGTTACTGCTGCACAATAAGTGCCCATGATGGTTTGACCGGCTGTCTTGGGCACTTTGCATGTTCTCCACTTGGCTGCATTGCAAGGCTGGGTGGAGAACATGCACAGGCTCCCACATCCTGTCTGAGTGCCGGTGACAGCAGCGCCGTGATTAGATAGGGGAGTCTGTGAGCTTGTGTGCTTCCTGGAGACTACAATAGAGGACGGACAGGGGGTGGCGATTGGCAGGTAAGCGAGCTTTTCTTTTCTTTCTTTTTTTTTTTTTGCAATTCCACCCTGACCTACCACTACAATTCCCTAGCAGCCGCTCCTGCTACCACTATCTTTGGTGAAGTACTTACCACGTGGTAAAGAACTTTCAAGTTTTTAATTTGCAAATGTGGCATAACAGGTAGAATCCATATTTTACCCCATGTTTTGCTCTTTTTACAGCCTTTTTCCCCGATAATTGTACTTATACTTCTTGATCTAGCAGTGGTATTTTATACCAGAAACAAACACAAGCCCATCCAGATTCTTGAGGTTTGCCAGGGTATCAAAGGACAATTATCTGGCACACTTTGGAAAATATGTACAATGAAGTGTCGGAGTGAGGCGTTAGCATCCTTGGCTTAACGCCTCTCACGCCACTTCTGAAACGCAAGGCTGCACCATATTTACAGCGATATGGTGCAGCCTTGCATTTCCCCCCTGCGATGGCGCTGCACTTAGCAGTGTAGCGCCAACACAGGCACCCTTGCACCATAGTGCAAGGGTGTGTGCGTGCAGGGGAGGATTGTTTATGTGTAGAAAGGTGTCCCTTCCTGCACATAAACAATCCTGAAATGCCATTTTGTCACTTTCATGTCCGCTGCTTAATGAAGCACACATGAAAGTCACAAAATTGATTTTTTTAAAAGATTGTTTATGTACAGGAAGGGGGACCGTCCTGTACATAAATAATCCAAGGCAGCACACATGGAAAAAGCAAGAACAAGGACAAATAATGCATTTCTCCTTGGTTCGCTAACTTAAGACCAGGTTTTACCTGGTCTTAGTTTTGGTGCTGCCTCCTATATACATAGGGGTCAGTGTCAAAATCAATGGGTGTTGCTGTGGAACGCCTACTGCAACACCCACTGCCCACCCCTTTCACACTAAGCACAGCGTGAAAGTGGGCCTTATTAACAAGCCAGCGTTAAGCTTAACGCTGCCTTGTAAATAGGGCTATGCCACTATCACCACCACAACATCGATAAAAGTGACGTTGTGGTGGCGATAGGGGCTTGTACCTATGCCCCTTTGTTCCTTGCAAGGCACAAACAATTGGTCAAAATGGGTAATGCCGCCTCTAACCCAATCCCCTGCGGAGTTTAGAAGGTTCAACACTTGTTCCTGTGTTGTTGGAATTGTGTGTGGAGTCAATGAAAATTCCGATGGAGAAAGATAGCGATAGATTCACGAATGTGCAGCAAACACCCAGGGAACTACCTCTCTCCAAGATGCTCTCACTCTACAGGTCTGCCTGCAAACAGTAGAACACCGGATGTCACCAAAGTTCCTGGACTGAACCCTATCATTCAACAGGGAGTGAATGAATGAGCAACAATCCCTCCCCTTAAAATCAAATGTAGTCCCTTGGCTTTTGGCCAAATAAATCCAATTAAATAACTTTACACTGTAAAAACAGCTAGAACCACATTAATCTGTGTAAAACAAATCTAAAACACATTCTTATAACAACCAAATAACCCTCGATGGTCAAAGCTTTAGTACCCTAAGGAAACCGATGGTGGCAACAGCAGCCTTGTGTCAGTTCCCAAATCCATGCCCTCTCCTCCCACATCAACCCTTCTTTCTGCAGCTAGATTAGGATGAGGCACCTGGAAATGTGCCTACCTCACTGGAGCCCTGACATAACTCACTGACTCCCCTTGAAACCCTAAATCTAGAAGGTTGGCCTGTGTCACCTCAAAGCCATCCACACAAGCAGAGGAGGAGACTTGTGGGCTGCTACAAAAATGTCTGGAAGGACCAATCATCAAAAGGACCAAAGATACAGCGGTGCGAGTTTGCGCGTGGATTGTTAAATAAGAAAGCACTTGAAATTGAGTCCTTAGATTGAGGCTGAGAAAGCTTAAAATACATGCAACCATCTCTTGCACCTTCTCTGGACCAAATCCTTTCCCCTAGAACTCCCTAAGAGAAGAATTGAGATGTGAAAAGTATCTCAATTAAAAAACGATTTTTTTCCGACCTTCCACAATTCCTTACATCCTCTTCTTGGTTGCTTCCTCCCAGCCCACCGCCCCCTGTTCCACTTTCCTTCCCTTTGTAATATGTCTCCCAAATACCTCCCTCCCTGTAATACCAGTGTGACTCTGCAATTGCTACCCTCTACTAGACACCCTCCTATATCTTAATTCATGTTCATTGTAATCAGAGACATTTGCCTCCATAACCTGAATACAAAGCGAACTGACACCCATCTGGTAGAGTGGCACTATAGAAAAAATGTAAAATAAACTATATTTGCTTATTGTGCCACTGCAGCTGCATTGCTCATACCGTTACTTGTCTTTCCTGGCCCATAAGGCCGCCTGTAAGGCTTTCAGACTTTGCTGCTGCTTGAAGCTGGGTGGAGGTTGCAATGTGATGACCACACAGAAGGGCCAGACTGGTCATTTATCCTCTGGCCCATTTCCATGGGGGCTGGAGCCATCGGAAGCCAGTTTTTGAAGCCCAGGGCCCTGCTGACGTGCAATGTATTGGTGTTCTGCATGACTCGTTTCTACTAAGTGACAGAAACTACTATAATGACCTTTACGCTCACTGTGAGTACATTATTAAACAATACATTTTGGGATGGTGGACACACAAGGAAAGAAAATCAGATGGAATTCATAGTCCGTCTTCCCTCACCGCATTCTCATTGTCCAGTGGAGAAAGGACAGGAATGTTAAAAAGTTGCCAATGTTAAATTCATGCAAAATGGCATTGAAAAAGGCATAACTGCTGAAACGTGTCTGCCTCATTAAACTGAAGTTTGCTCCGTCCCTACGTGGAAATTAGTGAAAATCTATCTATCTATCTATCTATCTATCTATCTATCTATCTATCTATCTATCTATCTATCTATCTATCTATCTATCTATCTATCTATCTATCTATCTATCTATCTATCTATCTATCTATCTATCTATCTATCTATCTATCTATCTATCTATCTATCTATCTATCTATCTATCTATCTATCTATCTATCTATCTATCTATCTATCTATCTATCTATCTATCTGTCTGTCTGTCTGTCTGTCTGTCTGTCTGTCTGTCTGTCTATCTATATACATACATACATACATACATATATATATATATATATATATAAGGAGGAAACGTATTATGGGGTCGGCAGCTATACAAGAAGGAAGCTCTGAATCAACTTAATGATGCAGAATGTTACCAAAGAATAAATAGAAAAGAATTGATGTGGTAAAAGAACAATTCTTCTCTAGACTTGATTCATGGAAAGATGATGAATTATTGAGTTGGGACGAGTACAAAATTCATAAAACAAGACAACCCAAAACTACCTGTCTTTTACATGCTCCCGAAGGTGCATAAGAACACCACTACTCCACCTGGGAGACCAATAATAGCTTCTTCTGGCAGCTTATTCGAAAAAGTTTTTAATATATTGATTATTTTTTAAATCCAATTGTACGAACTTTGACATCAGATGTTAAGGACTCTATGGATTTTTAAAGTGTATTTATGATATATGTTGGAATGAGAGCAATATGGTTTTATTAACACTGGATGTCACTACGTTGTATACTAGCATAAGACACAATGACGGTTTAAAGGCTACCGAGTACTTTTGAAATCAAAGACCCATTAGATTTTTAAAACAGAATCAAATGATTTTGGAAATGATGCGATGTTGCTTGACTAGAAATATTTTTTCATTTGGTAATGATTTGTTCGAGCAGGAACAGGGTACGGCCATGGGCACCTGCTTCGCCCCCAGCTATGCGGATTTACATCTGGGCTGGTGGGAGGAGCAGGTGCTCAGAGGGCCACCTCTGGAACATTGGTCTGAGCATGTTCTTTTATGGATTAGGTTCATAGATTACGTTTTTGTGCTGTGGCAGGGCACGGAAACAGACATAGAATCATTTATAATTGACCTGAATACAAATGTTCTGAATATCAAATTTGTAGGACATTGGAGTAGAACGTCCATTGATTTTTTAGACATTAGAATTAAACCAGTGGAGGGTAAACTTGAAACCACCATCTTTAGGAAGCCTACTGCGGGTAACACCATTCTGCACGCAGAAAGTGCCCATCCAGTGCCCTGTATAAGAAGTATACCCTTTGGGGAATTTTATAGGGCACAAAGGGCGTGCAGTAATGATCATGAATACTGTAAGGTAGAGCATGAGATGGCTAGCAGATTCCTGCAGAGAGGCTACTCACCCAAGATCATAAAAGGGGCTGCTTTAAAAGCTAAGAAACTGGAAAGACAGAGAATCTTATTCGAACCATCAAGCACACAACAAAGAAAGAATAATCAAACATCAGAACTAAATCCAGCCAACCACTTTTCTATAACTACTTTTACTGTGAAACATAAAGAAGTAAGGTTCATTTTAAACAAACACTAGTATCTAGTGAGAAACGATCCAGTAATGGGCCCCAAAGTGAATAAACATCCGAATCTAGTTTTTAGAAAATCTAAATCATTGAAAGACAGGATGGTGAAGAGTGAATATCAAGAACCAAAGAGGGGGGAGCCCCTTCCTGGCTCCAGCAAAAAATGGGTTTTATGAAGTGCTCTAAGTGTAAGGCGTGTACTCATGGATTAAATTGCACGCATTTTAAAACATCTTTTAATAAAACCGTCTCAATCAGGAGCTTTTTAAATTGTAGGTGAAGCTTTGTGGTCTACATGTTACAATGCTCCTGTAAAAAGATCTATATAGGAAGTACAACGGTACCTGTATTTAAAAGAATACTGCAACATCGTAGAGCGATTGTGAACCAGGATAAGTCATACCCTATCGCCGGGCCATTTCAAACTCATCACCATAGTGATCCCATAGGCTTACAATATTGTTGTATAGCTGAAGTACCCAAATAGAAAAGAGGGGGAAATAGGGAGAAGAAACTCCGTAGACTAGAAATGTATTTTATACTGGAGTGTGATAGAAAGGAACCCAATGGGTTAAATATGGATGAGGACCTGTACACTTGTCTAGGGAGATTTGAGATTGCGATAAAACAAATAACAATAACGAAATAAGTACGAGCAAGCACATTTAAGTATCATTTATTTTCAAATCTTTATGTTGAAATTTAAAAAAACTTTTGTATTAAGTGTGAAGGGAATAGGGAAAGGAAACTTACTTTTTTTATTGCACCTTTTTATTAGACATAGCACTTTATATGCAGGATGAGGCAGTGTGAAAGTCTTTTTAGTAATTATTTGTGATATAAAAGGAAATTAAATGTGAAAACTTTTTATATAAAAGATATAATTTTATATTTTAAAGTGTATTTTGTAAAGTTTATGAAGATATTTATTGTGGTTTTATAAATAAATAATATACGTGAAATATTTATGATGTTCTAGTACTGTAGATAAGTATACAGGTATTAATTGAAATGAAATTATAACCGGTAAACTTAAGCACTAGCACTTTTTACTTATAGAGTACTGTATCGACAAAAGCACTAGCACTTTTTTGTGGATTAGTTTTTTATAAAGTGAATGTCTAAAACAAGCATTAGCACTTTAAACTGTTAATAATTGTTATGTATCTAGCAGACAATATTGTCACCTAGAGGAACAAGCTAAAATAGCCACTTGGCAGAGAAACATAGAAATGAAAAAAGTATGTTATTCTGTAAATTAAAAGCAAGTAATTAATTTTGCTGTTTAAGATTATGAAATATTCAGATTAAGTGTATAAAAGAAACAATTCTAAATGTGTGGAAAGAATTCTTTGAACTGTTTCAAATCGATTGTAAACCAAATGAACAACAGAAAAGAGGCAGATTGCCATATATTACTGGTAGCCTAATATGTTCTAAGATGGCGCCCGTTGTGACAGTGTAATAATGTCCTTTCCATGGAACAAACTATTGTCCTTCCCTTATGTTAATGTTTGGAATGTGTAGTTTAATGTGAAAAAATGGCGCTTCTACATCGTGAACAAGGTGGCAGCAAGCCACCGAAACGCGTAGATGTTGTCATTTAAATAAATAAATCAGGGTGATTTTTACCCCCCTGGAGTGCTGGATGATCTTTGCTGCAAGCTGTGGTCTTATGGGAGGTATACACATATATATATTCACTGAAAAAACCATAGGTTTCAGGGGCGTTATAGTTAGCTGGACTTTTAACTCGTACAAAACCATTGAAATTCCCCCGTTATAGTTAGATCAGCTAACTATAACTCGCGCGCCCGCAATGCACTGCTGATGACGTCACATATTACATCACTCATGACATGGTCAGTGACATCACTCATGACATCACTGATGACATCTCAAATGACATCACTAATGACATCACTGATGACATCATCCTTGTGATAGAGTGGCAGACCTCCTCTTCCCCTAATATAACCTTTGATACACACATTCAAAAATAGAAACTACAATGTTCAAAACAATGGACATACCAATACCAGTTACAACAACCTATTCAGTAATTCTAAGATCCACATATACATCCACTCCTTCACCAACAGTCCTATACAGTCACTCATACATGTACTCACTCATCATATGTACTCACACACCTATACATCCTGTTACACAACGCCACTCATCCATAGAGTTACTCACACACATAGTCACTCATGCTAATAAAGAATCAAACATCCATTTACTTGCATATACAGTTATACACACACCACCACACTTACTTCTACAGAAATTTACACATACTTAGTCTTTTAAACAATCACTTATAGAAACACATACTTATTCATACAGGAACTCTTTCAATCTCTCACTCTCACATATACTCACTTATATACACCAATAGTCACATATACTAGTTTAAAACATTCTCATATTTTACTCATGAAGACACTATTGAGACAGTCTATCACTCACTAACACACCCATGCACACACTCATCCACCCATACAGTCCTGCACACATGCTGTCTTCAACACATACAAACAGTGAGTCACTCATTCATGCACCTATGCACTACGTAATACCCCCCACCGAACCATACAGACACTCAGACACTCATGCTGATACTCAAAAAAACAACTAATAACCTATATAGACACTCATGTATCTACTCACCAACCCATGCAGCCACTTATACACAAAGTGAGAGCCTGAAACAGATATTTACACATTTAAACATTACTCACTAAGCCATGTATTCACTAAGATACACTTAATCAGTCAGTTATACAATCAATTTTTCAAAAACAAATCATCCATTTAGACACTTATATACCCATTTATTCTTCCATCGACCTTGAGATATACATATATAAAACATATGTAATTTTCAGAAAAACACGCATTCACTGGATGATGTCATCAGTGATGTCATTTGAGATGTCATCAGTGATGTCATGAGTGATGTCACTGACCATGTCATGAGTGATGTAATATGTGACGTCATCAGCAGTGCATTGCGGGCGCGCGAGTTATAGTTAGCTGAACTAACTATAACGGGGGAATTTCAATGGTTTTGAACGAGTGAAAAGTCCAGCTAACTATAACGCCCCTGAAACCTATGGTTTTATCAGTGAATTTCTAAGGTTTTTTAAATGCTAATTCCTAACTATAACGTGCCTGAAACCTATGGTTTTTTCAGTGAATATATATATATACACATATTACATCACCCATGACTTGGTCAGTGGCATCACTCATGACATCACTGATGACATCATCCTTGTGATAGAGTGGCGGTCGCGCGAGTTATAGTTATGTGAACTAACTATAACGGGGGAATTTCATTGGTCTTTTACGAGTGAAATGTCCACCTAACTATAACATGTGTGAAACCTATGGTTTTTTAAGTGAATTTGCAAGGTTTTTAAATGCTAATTCCTAACTATAACGTGTGTGAAACCTATGGTTTTTTCAGTGAATTTGTAAGTTTTTTTAAATGCTAAGTTATGTTTGTATTATTATATTTTTTATATATTTATTTTACAATAAACTACGTATTAAAAAGTTTACTTTTTTTTTTTAGGGTTTTTCACGGTGTGCGCACTGTGCGCGCACCCTGCGATTTTTTGAAAAAAATTTAAATGTTTTTTTCTGCCTTCGGGGTCCTTCAGGGACCCCCTGACAAAGGCTAGGGGGTCAGGAACTCTCTACCCTGCCCACCTTTTCACGTTCGCCACCTTCCTTTTTCACTCTCGCACTCAAAACAAACAAAATGGCGGCCGACACTTCCTGATTTCGACCGATTCGAACGTTGGCTGACATTTAACCACCAATCAGAATTATGCTCGCGCAAGTTAGGGTGCGCGCACGGTGCGCAGCTATAGATATTTATGTGCTTTTAACTCAATTTTCTCAGGAACTACTGAACAGATTGACTCCATATTTGCAAAAGGCACTTCCCTGACCTGAGGACTACCTCTTTGCCAAATTTCAAGTAATTCTGTTCAGCCGTTCGGGCTGTACCTTCGACTAAAGGTCCTACGGGAAAATGCATGGGGAAAATGCGTTTTGGGACCCCCTTTTTTTCTCGGGCCCCGCTTGACAAATCCCCCCGAGACTTTCAGGGTAGGAGCTGAGCGGAGCACCCCATTCGTTTTGAAAATTTCGCAAAGATTCGTCAACCGGCGCCAAAGTTATTCAAAATAGAATTTTGAGATTTCCTATGGAAACACGGTCCTAACTATAACTATCTACTGGCGACCGCCAGTAGATAATATATTTATATATATATATATATATATATATATATATAGAGAGAGAGAGAGAGAGAGAGAGAGAGGAGTGAATGAGAAAGGAAATGACGGATGGATGGAAAGAGAGGGAATATACATGAGGGTAGAGGGGGGGAGAGAGAGAGAGAGAGAGAGAAAGAGAGAGGAGAGAGAAGAGGGAGAGAGAGAGAGAGAGAGAGAGAAGAGAGAGAGAAGAGAGAGAGAGAGAGAGAGGAAGAGAGAGAGATAGAGAGAGAGAAGTGTCATGCTTGGTTTCCAACCCAGCCCACCTCTATCGTAACCTTTCTTTTTTGGACACCTTATTAGTAATTATCCATATTTATTTTGCTTTTTGAGGATAAATGGAGTAGTGAATTTGTATATTTCCACATTTTTTTACTGATCAATATGCAGTCATACTTTTGTGCCTGTCGCGTTTTAGCAAATTAAACAGCCAAATATAGTGAAACACTACACTCACAGGTAAATAACTATGTTATAATACAAATGAGTTAATATATGCCTGTATTTAGGGAAATCTAAACCAGATTTTTTAACTTCCCATACTGTCTATCTGCTCAGCTGTAGTCCTGGACATCACAAACACAGCATGGAGAGTCACCCACACGAGCCACAACTTTCAACATTTTTGTGCTTTTACAAATAAATACAAACAGGAAACATATTTTTTCTGCCTGTATTTATCTGTAAAAATCAGTAAAAACGGAAAACTGGAAGTCTTACTTATAAGCAGTGTTGTCTTCACTACAGTGCCTTGTTTTAATTTGCCTCCAAGTCAAGGCAGCCAATGGGATACGCTTCTGAGCCTAGGTGTGGACAAGAGGAGAGACACCAAAATAGAGAGAAGGCAGGGCTTTTAAAGAGCTTATCTGAAGCCCCAGCCCTCTGCCAGCAGTCCCCAATCTGACGCCAAAGAGCATCTTTAATTATATTAGAAATGTTGAATGTTTTTCGACAGATTGTAATACCTTTGACTTGTGACTCTTACATTGTAAATGTTACATTTGTAAGTCTAATATTTTTGGTTCTATATATCTTTAATAAAAACTAGCACAAAAAAATGAAATGGTTCAAAAGTGCAAATATAATAAAGCCAGCTCGCCTTAAGGCCACCGGCGCCAACCCAGCCGGCATTACCAGTAGATGAGTGAATCAACACTGGCTTGCTGGCTCATGAGGATATTCCTGCAAGTCTGTTTTTTGTGTTCAGACTTGCTGGCCCATAGGGATATACCTGCAGTCTGTTTTATTGTGTCTATGCGTACCATTACAGGCTTGCTGGCCCATGGGGATATTCTTACTCTTGTTTTTTTGTGTTCATGATTCCCAATCCAGGGTTGCTGGCCAATGGGGATATTCCTGCAGTCTGTTTTTTGTGTTCATGATTCCCAATCCAGGCTTACTGATCGATGGGGATATTCCTGCAGTCTGTTTTTTGTGTTCATGATTCCTTGTTGTCCTGTTTTGAGGAATACACTAGCCCTACAACAGTAATGTTTAAGATTACTCCAATTTGTTGTATTAGTCCAATATATATATATATATATATATATATATATATATATATATATATATATATATATATATACATATATATATATATATATATACAGAGAACTCCGTCTAGTACTTCCAACTGGACCTGGAAAGACGAACATGGACCCAGAGAACTTTGTGCGGGGTTCTTTTATTTCATCAAAACACCACGCACCGCCATCAATATAATATATATATATATATATTTATATTTATTGATCTACCTCTATCTTTGAGAACATGTCCTCTTACTTCACACCTCAGTCTGGAAAAAATGTTATTGCTCTTTGGAGAATATCATGCATTTAATCAATGGTCGATAGTTGGTTATAAGGCACCAATCTGTTTGCATTTTTCTGTAACAGTTGATTTTTTTCCTGTCTGCAGCTTCACCTGCTCTAAGTGCACCCATTTCTGGAATTCAGCCAGGATCTGCATCGTTTTTCACTACCGGCTGCGCGAGAGGGCTGGACGTGGGCAGGTACTCATGCGCCCCTTCCGCCAGCAGTGCCGCGAGTGCGGCAGCAAAACTTGGTATACTCCACGATTCAATGACAACAGAATTGAAGAAATTTTGTTGATCCTCATTGCCAAAATTAAGAAGAACTGCTACCACGAGGTGGATCCTGATGAGCCGACTCCCACCGGTCCGAATACAATCCGGACGACGCCCCATCATAAGGAGCTCTGTGAAGCCTGCCTGCTGGGCATCTGTACGAAGGCATGAGCTGTGTGTCCGAGCGCCCCTAACAACCCGGGACCTCCAGGGGCACCAGGAGTTAGCTCCAATGTGCTTCCATCATAGGGTGCCTGTGTCTTCCACGCCACTTCCACCACTCTTATGATTTGGGACATTATTACGATTGCCCCTTGTTAGGGAGGTATGAAATCGCTAGAATTCTCTTTCATAATAAAAAAAAAATATATATATATATATATATATATATATATACACTCACTCTCACACACACACACACACACAGATATTTATACATATTTTCTCAAATCTTATAAAATATCATATATTCAATTTTTTTATTGTGTGGGAAAATGTGAAGAAAAATACGGTTAGCAGGACGAAAAAGCCTTTCAGAAGAATACTTTTCATGAAAAAAAAGAAATTTGACTTTGCTGATTTTTTTCAGGAAAATGATTTGTTGTAATCAAAATCTGAAAACTTTGCAGTACAAAAGATCTTTGAAATTATTACTTTTTTCAATATCAGGAAATTGTAAATGAATGGATTTTTCCCATCTAGCAATTGTTTTGCACACCTACAGACTGTACACAAGTATACACCTAAAATTGAATTTTCTTGACAATCTACATATGATATTTACAGTCCAGATAGGAGTCACATTCTATACACTCTCAATTCAGAAACAACTTTGAATTTATGATAAAAATATGATTCCATGTCAGCGGCGCGCTGTGTTGTTTGCAGTCGTGGGTTTTCATCTGTAAATAATAGAACCGATAATCATTTTCCTTACTTTTGAAGATAGTCATTAAATCACTTTTGAAATCATGCTTTGGACCAGTAGTGTGCCTTATTCACCTGTGCTTTCCATACATACTATTTTATTCGGGACCCAGGGGCTTCTCTTCTCCACCTGTTGAATCCCAAGATGACACTTTAAAAAGACATATGGGGCATATTACCAAGGGCCCTATCGCCGCTTTCGCGGCACTTTTTGCCGCTAAAGCAGCGATTTTTTTATCGCCCTATCAGCAAGCTGTCGCTAACAGCAGTTAGGGACAGCTTTCTGACGAAAGCGACCGGTTTGGGTGCCGCTTTGCATTTCAGCAATATTTATCGCTAATGACATACAAAGTAGGCGTTCCCGACCAACAGACCTGATAAACAGCCGCTAACAGGCCTATCGCCTATTAGCAAGGAGGCTCTGGCCCTGGTTAGCGACATAAAAAGTCACGCTAACCGGGGTCATTGACGGTTTTTTAACACCTGCTAATTTTGGGGCATATCATCAAGGGCAATATCGCTGCTTTAGCGGCACTTTTTGCCCCTAAAGCGGCAATATTTTTATCACCCTATCAGCTAGCTGTCGCTAACAGCTGTCAGCAACAGTTTACTGGCAATAGCGCCCCTTGTCAGCACGCCTCCCATCGCATCGCTAATGAGATGCAAAGGAGGCGTGCCTGACAAGACTCCCTTGGGAAAATATCGCTAACCCAGCTTCGTCATATTGACAACGAGGGTTAGCGATATTTAAAATCATGTTAAGTATACCTTAACACAGGAATTTAATGTCTGTTAAATTCCTGACTAAGGCATACCTAACATGGGGGGTGGATTGTGTGGCTAAGACCACAGGCCCTATCATCTAGGATATCGCCGTTTTCCACCATGGAAAACGGCGATATCCACACTATCTCTGGAATTTTTATCGCCTCAGCGATGCACGTTGTTGATAACGCGCTAACCGGGCGATAAATTTCAGAGATAGCCAGCGATAAATATGCAAGCGCTAAGCGTGCTTTGCGATATTTATCACCGGCCCTTGATAATATGCCCCTTCATGACTTAGCAATACCTAACATGGGGGGGGGGGTGGATTATGCTGATACGACCACAGGGTTGTATCAGCAAGGTTTTCCCCCTTCCCCATACAACATCGCTGTTTTTGTCGCGATGTTGGCCGTTCCCTCCCGCTATCGCTGGAATATATATCACCATAGCACTAACTGTTGCTAATACAGCGTTAGCGTGGCGATATATTCCAGAGATAGCTGGCGATCAAAGCTCGCTCTGCGATATTTTTCGCAGTTTCCTGCTAATATGGCCCTATCTGTGAGTCCACCTTTCCCTAGTCAAAGTAAGACTTCAAGCCAGATCCATCGCATGTTATTGAGGTCTCAGCTCCGAATCGCTTCTACTGGTCCCACCTACCTTATGCAAATCATTACTGACCCTGCATCCCTTGGGAGCGGTCCATCCTGGACTCCCAGGTGAGGATCCCCCCAGACGAGAACACAAGCAACGCCAGACCAGTTTCAGGATTATTAAACTTCTTCATTCAGGGGCAGATTGATTCCAGTGGCACAGACAGCAAGAGACACATGTTTGGCCATACCCGTCGCACTCCGGATGGTACATCAAACACACAAAGGTGATGGAAAGAATGCTTGTAAATAGTCCAAATCACTGGTACTCTCTCCGGGTGGCATTCCAAACCATCATCATTGTTCATGTGCTGTGCCACTCTAGGCAACGTCCAGCCTTATGTAAATCAGTACTGACCCTGCTCCTCATGGAAACAGTCCGTCCAGAACTGCCAGGTGAGGTTCCCTCCAGAAGGAAACATGAGCAGCCACACACCAGTTTCTGCCTTCACAGACCTCTTCAGTGAGAGATAGCTTGGATCCAGTGGCACAGTGAGCAAAGGACCTATGCCATGGTATACCCTTGGCTAATTGGGACATTAACACAAACATGCACCAGGGTTTTTTGTTTGGGTATACCCTTGCCTACTTGGGATGTTAACACAAACACACGCCAGGGTTTCACGTCTGGATATACCCTTTACCACTTGGGATGTTAACACAAACACACACCAGGGTTGCACATGTGGGTATACCCTTGCCTACTTGGGATGTTAACACAAACACACACCAAGGTTTCCTGTCTGGGCATACCCTTGGCCACTTGGGGCATTAAGACAGACACACACCAGGGTCCCACATCTGGGCATACCCTTGGCCACTTGGGACTTTAACACAAACACACACCAGGGTCCCACTTCTGGTCATACCCTTGGCCACTTGGGGCATTAACACAAACACACACCAGGATCCCACGTCCGGGTATAGCCTTGGCCACTTGGGGCATTAACACAGACACACACCAGGGTCCCACATCTGGGCATACCCTTGGCCACTTGGGACTTTAACACAAACACACACCAGGGTCCCACTTCTGGGCATACCCTTGGCCACTTGGGACGTTAAAACAAACATATGCCAGGGTTCCACGCCTGGATATACCCTTTACCACTTGGGATGTTAACACAAACACACACCAGGGTTGCACGTCTGGATATACCCTTTACCACTTGGGATGTTAACACAAACACACACCAGGGTTGCACGTGTGGGTATACCCTTGCCTACTTGGGATGTTAACACAAACACACACCAAGGTTTCCTGTCTGGGCATACCCTTGGCCACTTGGGGCATTAAGACAGACACACACCAGGGTCCCACATCTGGGCATACCCTTGGCCACTTGGGACTTTAACACAAACACACACCAGGGTCCCACTTCTGGTCATACCCTTGGCCACTTGGGGCATTAACACAAACACACACCAGGATCCCACGTCCGGGTATAGCCTTGGCCACTTGGGGCATTAACACAGACACACACCAGGGTCCCACATCTGGGCATACCCTTGGCCACTTGGGACTTTAACACAAACACACACCAGGGTCCCACTTCTGGGCATACCCTTGGCCACTTGGGACGTTAAAACAAACATATGCCAGGGTTCCACGCCTGGGCATACCTTTGGCCACTTCGGACATTAACACAAACACATGGAAGGGTACCACGTCTGGGTATACCCTTGCCACTTGGAATGTTACCACAAACACACACCAGGGTTCCACACCTGGGCATACCTTTGGCCACTTCGGACGTTAACACAAACACATGGAAGGGTCCCACGTCTGGGTATACCCTTGCCACTTGGGATGTTAACACAAACACACACCAGGGTTGCACGTGTGGGTATACCCGTGCCTACTTGGGATGTTAACACAAACACATGCCAGAGTTCCATGTCTGGGTATACCCTTGCCTACGTGGGACGTTAAAATAAACACACACTAGGGTTCCATGCCTGGGCATTACCTTGGCCACTTGGGACTTTAACACAACCACACACCAGGGTCCCACGTCTGGGTATACCCTTGGCCACTTCGGACGTTAACACAAACACATGGAAGGGTTCCACGTCTCGGTATACCCTTGCCACTTGGGACATTACCACAAACACATGCTAGGGTCCCATGTCTGGGCCTACCCTTGGCCATTAGGGCGTTACATCAAACACACAAAAGGTAGGTGAAGAAGAATGTGTTGGGATGCTACCCCGAGCGATTGCTAGTGGTTTGAACTACTTGCAAGCAGCCGCCCATCACCTTTCGTGACTTTGATATTTATCATTAAGACCATCACTTGCGCCTGTTTATTCCCAACCCCATGGCAGTCGCAAATGTGTGCAGGATTTATACCTTTTAAAAAATTGGAATTGACACCTTAAGATCATGTCTCATCGCCTCATTTTAACTTTTATGATATAAAGTGCTTTGTTCTCACACATTGTGACTATAATTGAACCGGATAAATATATTGAAATAAAGTAAAAAAACAGATCAAAATGTAACTATGGAGCTGCCGGGTGGAACAAATACCACAAAAAGTAAGAAATCAGTATAAAAATGCATATTTTATTAACTAAATATTGTAGAATTGGTGCAATGGACAGGCTACCTTTGAGAGATTGGTGCAAAAAAATCCTGTGAAAGGAAGGGATTGATGTGCCTACTTCTTTCGCTCTTGTGAATTAAGTGAAACTTGCACTCATTCGCATGACCATCACACCTTGTTTCACGCTCGCCGTCGGCTGGTGGTACAAAGGGGTACGCTATGGACACCATGATAATAAGATATTGCATGTATTATTGTCCTTTAGTAAAGCAATTCATTAAAATAGGTGGTAAAGTCAGATGCACTGTGATTGCAAAATACTAATTGTGCCGCAGGGGTTACCACCTGAATTTTGGAGAAACTTTAAATGAAGCTGGAAATCTTCACAAAGTGACACAAGAGACCGCGGCCATATTTATGACCCAGTTTCCTTTGCTTTTGCACCACGCAATGTGGTGCAAGAGCGATGAAAACCTTAAGTCAGATTTTTGAAGCCACGCAAAGCCACTTTGCATGGCTCCAAAAATCTGGAGTAACGCATCGCAAATTGTTGTGTTGCGTTACTCTGCCCTGGGTAGAAGTTTCATGGGCATTGCGTGGGTGCTCCCACACAACTCCCATGGTTTTTGATGCAATCCTAGATGTAAAAAACTTTTCAAACCTGGGAATGAGCCAAAAAGATACGCCTTCCCAGGAGAGGTGTAACAAAGAGAAATATCTTTATTTCTAGATGTTACTCCCTCTTTCAATGTGTGCTGCATTCTGCAGCACACATAGAAAGAGGAAAACACCTCTCAAGATTGTTTTCTGTGTAGAAAGGTGTCCCTTCCTGCTCAAAAACAATCCTGCCTATACCACAGACAACCTTGCACCATGGTGCAAGGGCACCTGCATTGGTGCTAGGCTGCCAAAATGGTGCAAGGGAAAAGGACAAGGAATGAACCATATTGGGTAAATAAATACCACATCCTCCTGCCCTTTCCCTGTGATGCAGCGCAGCCAGGTGACTTGCTGTGCTGTGTGACAAACTCACACATATGGCCCATAGTACACTGATTACAGGTGCACTTGTATCACCATGTTTACTTACACAGGTAAAGATTTGAATCAAGCAAAAGAACAGGACCATTGTATAGTAGGACATAAGTGGGATGCACACACATATGTCCTAAGCTGACACTGTACATTGTGATACATATATATATATATATATAATTCACTGAAAAAACCATAGGTTTCACACATGTTATAGTTAGCGGAAATTTTACTGATAAAAAACCAGTGAAATTCCCCCGTTATAGTTAGCGCAGGCAACTATAACTCACGCGACTGCAATCCTCTGCTGATGCTAATACTGTATTTAGACACTTATTTGCCCATGTCTTCTTCCATACATTTTTAGCTATACATATATTACAAATATATTTTTTTCATAAAGACACATATGTCATCAGCAGAAGATTGCAGTCGCGTGAGTTATAGTTGCCTGCGCTAACTATAACGGGGGAATTTCACTGGTTTTTTATCAGTAAAATTTCCGCTAACTATAACATGTGTGAAACCTATGGTTTTTTCAGTGAATTTGCAAGGTTTTTTAAATGCTAATTCCTAACTATAACGTGTGTGAAACCTATGGTTTTTTCAGTGAATTAGTACGGTTTTTTAAATGCTAAGTTTTTTTCCCTTATAATAAGCCCTGTACATTTGGTGGCCTTCGGCCACCAAAAGCACAGGGGGTGGGGTAAGTGTGGATAGTGTTTTTTTTATTTTTATTTTTTTACCGTACGCTTACGGTAAGCGTACGGTAAGCGTACCCCGCGAAATTGCCGAAAAAAAAATAAAACCGTTTTTGCACTTGGGGGATGTTTGGGGACTCCCTCAACATGACTATGTGGGAGGGAGTTGTCAAAACAGCCCCTTTACATGTTTTTGGGCTTGATATTTTAAAAATCACTCTCAGTGCGAGAGACAAAATGGCGGCCGCCGCTTCCTGGTTTCGGCCGATTCGAATGTTTACTAAGATCTAAGAGCCAATCAGAATCGCGCTCGCGCACGCCACCGTACGCTTACCGTAAGCGTACGGTAAGCGTACCGTAAGCTGGCTCAGATATATATATTGATTTAAAGGCTATTTTCTCAGAATCTACTGAACAGATTTACACCAAACCTACAAAAGGCACTTCCTTGACCTAGGGACTACCTCTCTGCCAAATTTTGAGTAATTCTGTTCAGCCGTTCGGGCTGTAGCTCGTTCTAAAGGTCCTATGGAAAAATGCATGGGAAAAACGCGTTTTGGGACCCCCCTTTTATCTCAGCCCCCGCTTGACGGATCCCCCCGAGACTTTCAGGGTAGGAGCGGAGCGTAGCGCCCCACCTATTTTGAAAAATTTGCGAGGATTCGTCGACCGGCGCCAACGTTATTCAAAATAGAATGTTGAGGTTTTCCTATGGAAACGTGGTCCTAACTATAACTACCTACTGGCTATCGCCAGTAGGTAATATATATATATATATATATATATATATATATATATATATATATATATATATGTAACAATGTCTCCAAGCACACGGAGCCCCCGACCCTACAGGGCGGCCTCTGGAAACAGTGGGCATGGAGCAGCCCATCAAAGCGCCATCAGCGTAACAACAAAGCAGAGGCCCATTTCTGTGTTAAAAGCGTTTAATCCAAAGACAAGCAGCATAGGTTTCCATATCCCCTACGCGTTTCGGCGTGAGCCTTGTTCACGGGTGGAAACAAACGTGAAAACAAAGTGCTTTGTGCGTGCTCATTTATGCTGGAAAGTCACATGACCATAATTAAAGAATACATTTCCCATAATGCACGGTATTTTTCCATTCCGATATTTCATGGATTCACAGTTGATCTTTATACTGCTTAGTGCATTATTTTCAAAGTTAAATACCTGCATAGCATCGTAGCAGTAATTGATGTTTCCGGCATGTGTCTTTGTTTTTATTGCCAGTGCTCATTAAATCCAACAGTCTCTGGATAACGCTCGTCACCCAGAACGGTCAGAGAGAGAGGTTGTCTCCTCCGACTCCCTTCCTGCATCAGTCACCACTTTCACCATTTTGGCAATCCTTTGGTAGGCGGGTGGCCGAGAGTGGGTCATGCTCCTGAATATATATATATATATATATAGTAAAGAAGTGAAATAACCAAGTGGTGGGAAGCAACATCACTACAGCACTATGTTGACCAGGAGATCATCCCTAGGGGGCTAAGGATTTTCACGACGCCAACATATGAGAAACCTAATCCCAAAATGCTGGAGGAATGGTCGAACAATTCAGCTCTGAGCTCTAGGAGGATGTTAGAAATTCTCATCAAGTACGCCTGGTTAGATCGAGAGGGGATTTTGGCTGATATTAAAACCATAATGGATGAATTAAAAAAGAAAAAAAAAGAAGAAAAAAAAATGTATGGACAAGGAAACCTTGGATAAGGCGTTAGCCAACATCAAAGAGAAACTAACCAAACACAAAGAAGATATAAAAGCGCGGAAAGAAAGGAAACTGAACCGCAATTATGGCGATTACGACTCCGGGCGTATTCTGACATTCAGCCATAAATATGACCACCTTTACAAACAAGGCGAACATGAAGTGGAAAAGACGGTTTCCCCAAATGAAATGTCGGGAAGCGAAGGAGCTATTTCCAGCGAATGCGAGTTGGATGTGTCAGCACAGAACGAAACCTCCTCAGTACCGAATAAAAAGCAACTGACTTTTTTAGACGAATATCGGACACTGCGGAGAGGCCGCCAAACAACGAGGGAGACCCCAACCCCGAAAACAAGAGGACAGAGAGGACGGGGGCGGGGGAGAGGAAGAGGTCACGGCAAAATCGCAGAATCAGAATCAGAATCAGACAAAGGTTGCAGAAGAGGCAGGGGCCGTGGCACAGTGGGAAGAGGCCGAACATATGCCAAAAAAACTTATTGATGGCTGAAACAATGGTAAATAGAACAATTGTAAATTGATCTAAAAGACCCATGAACTTAATAGAGAAAAGAACTCTGTGCCTTGGTCTATCTTTCTGTCCCTCTGGTCCCTCAAGTTACATCAATGACAGGATTGATCTGTTTAAATATGTACGTAAGCTGAAACTTAAGAAATGGCATAGGATTAAGGGAGTTAATGCTAGACATGGCACGGATACGGTTAACAACATAGAAACCCATGATTTCAGCTTAAGAGATGTTGAAGTTCTTAACACAATGGTTGAACTTAATTGTGGTGCAAATGAGACAGAGTATGAGAGTACTTCAACTCAGCTATTGGTCGAACTGGATATATTAACTGATGCATCTGCTAACACTAATTTCAAACCAAAGTCTAGCTTTATACCAACATTACCACACGATAGCATAGACACATTTCACGAATGCGTGAGCAAGGCACTCAACGATGCTAGGCATAATAAGAATAAAAACAACAACAAACGCAGTGGCTTCAGGGATTCCAATCTTTCTTTTGAGCAAAGAAAAGCCCTCAAATCTCTTATGGATGATGACAGCATCATCATACGCCCTTCAGATAAAGGGGGCAACATAGTGATTCTAGATCGGGATCAATATCTAAGTGAGGCAGATAGACAACTCATGGACACTACATTCTATGAAACAGTAAATTTCCAACAGTACAATGACAGCATCACCACCATATGGGAACTACTAACTCAATGGAAGGATAAAGGGATTCTGACATGAGAGGAATACGGATACTTAAAACAAGATTATCCTGTTCTCCCAGTCTTATACCTTCTCCCCAAGATACACAAGGATCCAGAGAAGCCACCAGGGAGGCCCATAGTATCATCAAGGGGGAGCGTGGCGGAACATGTGTCTAAATACATTGATTACTTCCTGAGAGAATATGTGACCACATTGGATAGTTACATAAAAGACACTAAGGACTTTCTAAAGAAAGTAGAGGGCCTAGAATGGGACAAGGACAGCATGTTCATTATACTAGATGTGCACAGCCTGTATACCATCATTAACCACAAACAGGGTCTTGAGGCTTGTGAACACTATTTAAAGAACAGAGACATCAGATTCCGTGAACATACGCGGATGCTCCTCATGATGGTGGAATACTGTTTGATGAACAATATTTTTTTGTTCAATGGTGCCCTCTTTAGACAGGTAAACGGGACGGCGATGGGATCGTGCTTTGCTCCCAGCATCGCCAACCTCTTCATGGGAAGCTGGGAGGAGAACATACGTTCCCATCCATCCCTACAACAGGACTGGAAACTGGTGTCGATGTGGCTTCGCTACATCGACGACCTGTTTATTGTATGGAAGGGCTCTGCTGAGGAAGCACAAAGAGTTTATCAACAAACTCAACAATAACAATCTAAATATCTTCCTCAGTGGGACCATCAGTAAAACACAGGCGGAATATTTGGACGTCAAACTGGAAATCATTGACAACCGAGTACACACATCCCTGTTTCGCAAAAACACAGCAGGCAACAGTGTCCTTCACGCCCTCAGCAGCCACCCAGAAACTCTCAAGTGGAGTATCCCTTTTGGGGAGCTGCTGAGGGCGAGAAGGAACTGTAACACTGAGGAGGCATACAAGCTGGAAAGCCAGAACATTATAATTAGGTTCAGAGAAAGAGGGTATCCCAATTGGGTATTTAAAGAAGGCACTGGCCAGAGCCGCAGGAACAGAAAGGGCCCAGACCATCTCTGACACACTTCCTCCAGCCAACACAGAGGAGGAAACCACGAGAATGATTATGACTTTTGGGTCAGACTCTAAGATCATCAAGAGAATTATTACGCATAACTGGGGTATCCTCAAAAATGATTCTGTGATTGGAGGCAGTGTGCCAGACAGACCCAGTATAACATACCGCAGAAACAAGAATATCAGGGATTTGCTCGTCCACAGTGACGTTACCATATACCCACCCACAAACATACAAGGACTTGAGGGGTTTTATCCGTGCGGCCACTGCAGGGCTTGCAACAACATTGTATCACAAAAAAAAGTATCGTACAACGGGATCAACAAAAACATCACCCAATTCTTGACATGCAGCTCCGTGTTTGTCATATATGCCATCTAATGCACTTGCAAACTGTGGTATATTGGCAGCACCACCTGCATGGCTAAAAAACGTATACTGGAGCACTGCAGAGCCATCAACAATTTTGACCAGAAATACCCCGTGGCACGACATTTTAGGGAGAGACACTCTTCCAATACCAAAGAACTACGTTTCATCCTCCTAGAACAGGTAGAGAAAAACCCCAGAGGGGGTAACAGAGTTTTAAAGTTGAGACAACGAGAGTCAAAACTAATGATCGACTTTCAGACCAAGACCCCGGGTGGGCTAAATCAGGAAGAAGAATTGTCCGTACATCTCAAGGAATGAATTGCATATCATAACTCATTGATTGCTTTGTTGCTGCTCTTCTAGTACTATATACATACAAACATCCTCTCAATTCATGTCTGTATAGTTA
The DNA here is from genome assembly GCF_964204655.1 of Triturus cristatus. Lineage (NCBI taxonomy): Eukaryota > Metazoa > Chordata > Amphibia > Caudata > Salamandridae > Triturus > Triturus cristatus. The sequence continues at coordinate 1,180,950,883 of NC_140594.1, read as the reverse complement.
TAGTGTTCGTAATTTGTATATAAGAAGCATACACTGTTGCTGCTTCTATTGACATAATTCTAATTGGTGGTTTTATGTTTCAATTACAGGAAAGGAGGACGGGGTCTAGACATTTGAGGTCAACCCACACGATCCCTACAAATTTCCTCCCCTTCACTCTGTTTCGTCCTTCTTCCTGCAGCCATGTCAGTGGCATTATTGCACTTTTGTTTATTTTCTTCTTATTCACATTCATTATTTGTCTAACGAGCACGACACACTGTTTACAAATTAGACCGCATACAATATGACACATGCTTATTTGTGGGATAATTTATGGGTCCCTGGCCAGCCACATAAGCAGATTAACTGGATATTTGAGGCACTTGCCAACAGGGCTCTGTCGGGTGGACATCGTGAAAATTGGATGGCATTACAGTGACATGTGACACTTGTCATTAGCAAACAGGTTGATCCTGCAGTATTCTCTTTGACAGAGAGGTTACACGCAATATCCGTGCGCATCAGTATGGACGAGGGATTCCCCTTTGGTGGAACGCGCTAGATCTGAGAGACTATTTAGCAGCTATGCGCAGTGCACTGTCATTCATTCTAGGCACACGTAAATTGACGGCAACACAACTTTATTAAGGGGTGACAATGAGCATTGCCTTAAACAGTAGACTTTAAATGTGATGTGTAGTCCTACGTTACTGTTTAGTATTCAACAACATTGCATGAGTTGACCATTTCCTTTTAAAATGAGATGTCATTTTGATCGAGTATGTAAAGATATTGTAATTTAATGTGTATTAAACATTAATTTTGTCTAACGTCAAGAACCTGCGAGGAATATTATTTTACTCACGATGTCCTCTTTCTATGCACACTGGCATATATGCGGGCATTTTCAGTGTTGTCACTAACACGTGATCAAGCCAGACGGCGAAACGCATTGTGTGTTTGAATAAACAGCAGTTTTTCTGAAACCATTTCTGGTTCTTTCTGATTCCTGAGAGCGTACTTACTGAAACAGAGTAAAATTACAATTATTGAACAGCCGGTTCATCTCCGCCGGCATGTACGCCACTCCCCTAGGGTCCATTCGAGTGCGGAAGGAGGTATTCGCTGATACGATATATATATGTATATATATATATATATATATATATATATACATATATATATATATATATGTATATATATATATATATATATCCTCATGGGCTTGCTGGCCCATGGGGATATTGAAGCAGTCTGTTTTTTTTGTTATTAACTCCAAATCCAGACTTCCTGGCTAAGGGGGTTTCCTGCAATCGGTTTTTTGTGTTCATGATTCACAATCCTGGCTTGCTGGCCCAAGAGGATATTCCTGCAGTATGATTTATGTGTCCCCAATTGTTAATCCAGGTTTGATTCCAATGGGGATATTCCTGCAGTCTGTTTTTTGTGTTCATGATTGCCTATCCAGGTTTGCTGGTACATGGGGATATTCCTGCAGTCTGTTTTTTGTGTTCATGATTGCCTATCCAGGTTTGCTGGCCCATGGGGATATTCCCGCAGTCTGTTTTTTGTGTTCATGATTGACTATCCAGGTTTGCTGGCCCATGGGGATATTCCTGTAGTCTGTTTTTTGTGTTCATGATTCCCTGTTGCCCTATTTTGAAGAGAAATACACTAGACCTACAACAGCAATGTTCAAGACTACTTCTATTTGTTGTATTAGTCCATTGCCTATATAAAGAAGTGTTTAGCAGTCTGCGCTCATCATTTACAACCAAAGTAAAATAACATCACTCAAGAACAGATTCAGGAACAGCCCTGGAAGGATGTTGAGTGGGCCAGTGACAGTTTCAGAATGTAGCATAAAAGACCAGAAGGTGTGAGTTGCTACGCCTCTTTGGGAATTCTATTGTGCCTAGAGCATTTTCGGTTCCTCTGGTGTAAGGATTTCTGCCCCATCCCCCTATATTCTGTCTCCCCTCCGCTGGCAATGAAGCAAGCTATAGTTGCTTTTTTTTGGGCAATATAGCAGATATTTCTGTAACTGTTGTTTTTTTTCCTGTCTGCAGCTTCATCTGCTCTGATTGCTCCCATTCCTGGAATTCAGCCAAGATCTGCATCGTTCTCCACTACAGGCTGCGCAAGAAGGCTGGACGCGGGCAGGTACTCATGCGCCCCTTCCGCCAGCAGTGCCGTGAGTGCGGAAGCAAAAAATACCACACTCCAGGGTTCAATGAAGGGGAAATCGAAGAAATTCTGTTGATCTTGATTGCCAAAATTAAGAAGAACTGCTACCACGAGGTGGATCCCGATGAGCCGACTCCCACCGGTCCGAATACGATCCCGACGACACCCCACCATAAGGAGCTCTGTGAAGCCTGCCAGCTGGGCATCTGTACGAAGGCATGAGCTGTGTGTCCGAGCTCCCCTAACAACTCGGGACCTCCAGGGGCACCAGGAGTTAGCTCCAAGGTGCTTCCATCACAGGGTGCCTGTGTCTCCCATGCCGCTTCCACCACTCTTATGATTTGGGACATTATTACGGTTGCCCCTTGTTAGGGAGGTATGACATTGCTGGACTTCTCTTTCATTATTAAAAAATATTAATAATAAGAAAAAAAAAAAAGAAAAAAAATATATATATATATATATCACCAATTCCTCCGTTTGTGGCCACTTCCCTTCCACGGGAAAGAAACGAAGAGCGAACCACAGGTATGGCGCTATAATCCAAATTTATTCTGCGATCACAAACACCGTGACCGCCATGACGCGTTTCGGTCTCTCAAGACCTTGATCACATATATTATATTTATATTTATAAATTTATACATATGTTCTCAAATCTGATAAAATATCTTATATTCAATTTTTTAATTGTGCGGGAAAATGTGGAGAAAAATAGGGTTAGCAGGACAAAAAAGCCTTTCAGCAGAATACTTTCCATGAAAAAACCCACAAATTGACTTTTTGCTGATTTTTTCAGCAAAATGATTTGCTGAAATCAAAATCTGAAAACTTTGCAGGAGAAAAGATCTTTCAAAATATTCCTTTTTTAAATTGCATGAAATTGTAAAATGATGGAGTTTGCCCATTCTAGCAATTGTTTTGCACACCTAGAGACTGTACACAAAAATACACCTAAAATGGAATTTTTTTGACTATCTACATATTATATTTTCCGTAGAGATAAGAGTCACATTCTATACAATCTCATTTCAGAAACAACTTTGAATTTGTGGCGCGCCTTGTTTGCAGTCTTGGGTTTTCATTTGTAAACAATAGAGCTGATAAACCATGTTTCTTCACTTTTGAAGATATTAATTTGTGTTTGTAATCATGCTTTGGAACATTAATGTGCCTTATTCACCTGTGCTTTCCATACATACTATTATATTATTTCAATGCAAGTCAGGACCCAGGGCTTCCCTTCTCCTGTTGAATCCCAAGGTGACACTTTTTAGAAAATATCTGTGAGTCCACCTATCCCTAGTCAAAGTAAGACTTCAGGCCAGATCCATCGCATGTTATTGAGGTCTCAGCTCCGAATCGCTTCTACTGGTCCCACCTACCTTATGCAAACCATTACTGACCCTGCATCCCTTGGGAGCAGTCCATCCTGGACTCCCAGGTGAGGACTCCCAGATGAGAACATAAGCAACGCCAGACCAGTTTCAGGATTATTAAACTCCTTCATTCAGGGGCAGATTGATTCCAGTGGCACAGACAGCAAGAAACCCATGTTTGGCCATACCCGTCGCACTCCGGGTGGTACATCAAACACACAAAGGTGATGGAAGGAATGCTTGTAAATAGTCCAAATCAGTGGCACTCTCTATGCATAGTATTCCGAACCATCATTTTTCATGTGCTGTGTCACTCTAGACAACGCCCGGCCTTATGTAAATCAGTACTGACCCTGCTCCTCATGGGAACAGTCCGTCCAGAATGCCAGGTACCTCAAAAGGGACCATGAAGGGACACTTTCAGTCTTCATAGGCCTCTTCTGTGAGATATAGTTTGGATCCAGTAACACAGAGAGCAAAGGACATATGCCATGGCATAACATTGGCGACTGCTAACACAAACATATGTCAGGGTTCCATGTCAAGGCGTACCCTTGGCCACTTGGGACATTAAAACAAACACATGCCAGGTTTCCTCTTCTGTGCATACGCTTGGCCACTTGGGACGCTAACACAAACACACACCAGAGCCACACGTCTGGGTATACCCGTGGCCACTTGGGGTGTTAGCACAAACACACACCAGGGTTCCACATCTGGGTATTCCCGTGACCACTTGGGGTGTTAGCACAAACACACACCAGGGTTTCACATCTGGGTATTCCCGTGACCACTTGGGATGTTAAAACAAACACACACCAGGGTTCCACGTCTGGGTATACCCATGGCCACTTAAGACGTTAACACAAACACAGACCGCGGTCCCACATCTGGGCATACCCTTGGCCACTTGGGGCATTAACACAAACACACACCAGGGTCCCACGTCCGGGTATACCCTTGGCCACTTGGGGCATTAACACAGACACACAACAGGGTTCCACATCTGGGTTCACCCTTGGCCACTTGGGATATTTACACAGACACACCCCAGAGTTCCACGTCTGGGGATGTTAACAACAATACATGCCAGGGTTGCATGTCTGGGCCTACCCTTGGCCACTTGAGGCATTGTGCGAAATCAACATGTATCGAACCAAAGCATTATGAAACAAACACCCACAAACTGCTTGACTATAAAACGGACCTGGAGACATACACAGGTGCTACAAACAATTTTAATAAATACGCGTAAGAGCAGCACATGAACAGTAACACTGCATCACTCTGCAACTACCTGCGATAAGTTCAACCACAGGAGAACAATGCACTGGCGGGGGCCCCCTCAATGCCCGCCCCTGCACGAAAGGCGCACATTTGTTATCCCAGATTTAGTAATACCACATACACACAATTAGAAGAAGTTACACATTCTGGACATGCAATTCCAGCTGCACACACACATTACTTCTGCAAGAGAGACTTGGAGGAAGCCAAAACACAGTCCCACACTGGAAAACTCATTTGAAGGGAATAGAAAAGCTCATTTGTTAGAACAGGAATACTCTCCGATAGACAACATTCTACAAACACATGACATTCTGCACACAGATTGTTTAACAAATTACAACATATTGTTACCAGCCACAACAGAAAACAAACCACACACAGCAGAATACAGCACCACGCAAGAGCTCTCCAATTCAACTTCATTGCTTGTACTTCTCTCCATTTGCTTAACTCCTGTAGGTAATATGCCATCAACTTAAGTTTTGCAGGCTAACTAGATGTTTAAAACCAAAAAACAGGTTGGCCACAGATACAGAGATATAGGTAAGAGCTAGATGTAAGATTACACTGGTCAGAAAAATATTGGTTTCAAATTGCGACCAGTGTGAACTTTTGCAAATCAACCAAGGTACTAATAGGTTGGTTTGTAAAATTCCAAATCGGAGTGGGCCGCAGTCCAACACATGTAATTAACACAGAGAACAGATTTACCTTCTCAAGTGTGGCAAAAAGAGTTCAAGCAGGTCAGCGGTACATGCGGTCGCTGCTATAGCGCAAAGTACAGGACCCGCTGGAACTGGATGTTGGCGGTCGATGCGGGCGGCACAGTCTTGCCGCGAACAAGCCCATTCACGATTGTGAGCAGTCCAAACTTCAGGAATTTCATGTTTTTCTTTGGGAGGAGCTCTCACTGATGCCAGCCAAGGGTCCAGGACTAAGGGACACATCTTGGCGACCAGGACTCACTTCAGAAGAGGTCAGGAGCAGGGTTCAGGCAGGTCCAGTTGGTGCTGGTAAGCTGGGCAGTAGCAGGGAAGCCTCTGGATGCTTGTTCTGTCCCTGTAGCTCACGTAGGAGATCAGCCAACTAAGTTTTGGGTAGCCTGGGATCAAGGTAAGCAGGTCCAACCTTCCTTTTTCAGACAACAAGACAGTCCTTCAAGCAGCAAGGTAGTCAATCTTCTGAATCTTCCAGAGGTCTAGGAGTATTCTCAAGAGTGGATCAGAGGGTCCTGTTTTTATACCTGGTGCCAGCCTTTGTGTGGGGGGATTCCCTGACCTATCCCCAGAACTGGTTCTGGTCTCATCTTCCCCTTCCCCTGGTCCTGGCTCCAAACTGTCTAGGGTGACAAAGGTAAGGGCAGGCCTGCTGTCAGTTTCTATTGTGTGTGCTGCAGGCAAGGGCCTTCAAAATGTAATTAGGGCCAGATACAGCTCCTGGCCACAGCCATCCTGCCAGGATGACCGTCTCCCAGCTGCACCTAGGTCCCATTGTCCACTGGCTGTGCCCAATACACATTCCTGCTGGGGGAGGGAACTATTAACAGTCCCAGGCAGCTGGAAATGCAAAGAAAGGCCCCAGAAACTTTAGGCAGCTAAATACCAACTTTCTAAAAGTGCCATTTTCAAAATTATAATATACAATCTGACTTTACCATTAAAGAGGATTTTAAATTACAATTCATTTGAGTGTAAATAGTAATCCTCTATCTGCTACCGTTATAAAATGAGCACTTATTAAGTGTAATAAGGCAACCTAGTGATAGTCTTTGGGGGATACAGGCCTTACAGCAGTAAAAAATGACTTTAGCGGGTTTCCACAGACAGGACATGTAAAACGTCAGTACACATGTCCTACTGTTTAAATACCATGTACCCTGCTCCTATGAGCCTTTACAGCCTTCCTTAGAGGTGGCATATGTATTAAAAAGGAAGGCTAAGGCCGGGCAAAATGTTTATTTGGCAATTTAAAACTGCACTACAGGCTACAGTGGCAGGCCTGAGACATGTGTAAAGTGCTACTTTAGTGGGTGGCAAAATGAGTGCTGCGGCCCACTAGGAGCATTTATTTGAAAGGCCCTGGATACATGTCATGCTATTTAGTAGGGACTTGCAAGTAAATTAAATATGCCAAATAGGTGCAGTGTAATTTTACCATAATTTAAAGATAGAGCACAAGCACTTTAGCACTGGTTAGAGTCCTATGGCCAACATAAACAAGTTCAGCAAAGTAATAGTGGGAAGGCAAAAAAATTGGGGGAATACCACAAAGGATGCCAGGTCTAATAAATACAATAGCGAAGTTCCCTTTCGGTTTGACTTTTCTCCAGGGGACGTGACAGCCTGCATGCAGCTTACCCTTACAAAGCCGAGCAGCTCATATGGGAGGGGTGGCAGAAGCCAGGTTTTCTGTACATCAGGATAAACGATTTACTCTGAACAAAGGAGGGAACTACACCTAATTAGCTGCCTGACCACCTTTGCCAGGGCTAAAAGACATCCCTGTGGCCTTCTGTGTCGTCCCCATATCTCGCGCTGGGAGTTGTCTAACAACAGCAGAGACCCTGTGTGTGCGTTTAGCCCATGATTCTTGAATGCACACCCCTTCAACCATTTGACGCCCTACCCTCGAGAGCCAGGTGCTCACAGTAAATGCTGAAGCTTGACCGGTAATTCCCACATTGCAGGACAGCTGTGTGTCTACATCAGGCTGGTGGTTGCTTGTTGCATCTTTGTATACAGCCGTGGGTACACAGTCAGAAAGATGTTACCAGAAAAAGGGTCTGTGACACTAAGACTAAGGTCAGACTGAGATAGAAAGTAGGCCCGGACACCAAAATAAAAGTGGCAACTATTCATGTGAATCAGATAGCTGCACAAAAAGTGGTCCATATATGCAACCGTGGCAGTTTTGAACTTGTAAAGACACACAGTATAGGTATTTAACAAGGTATGGAAGACTGCATGCATTTCAGCTTGCTCCAGGCAATGTCTGTTTCAATATCAGGGAATTCAACAATAAAACCCGACTGGGCAGACCACACAACAGGGCCACAAACAGACAAACTCTGGCCCACACACTGACCTGTCAGACCACTGCCCGATTGCCCTATAGGCCAGTCCAACCACACGTCCCTCGGTATGAAATCTGCAGCACACCTCAGCCATGGTCTAAAAGGGCCTTTTCACATCACTCCAGCACTGAAGTCCCATCACCGACTGCTGGTCAAGCAGGCGTCCCTCTCTGTCTGGACCACAAGACCAGCATGTTCGAACTTGGGACTTCCCTAACAACTAGCTTCTTCATACCAAGTGACTAGGGGCATATTATCAAGCCAGGCGATAAAATTATCGCCGCTTTTGCGGCAGAAAACTACCGCTAAAACGGCGATATTGGGCTTAATAATATGCTCTATGGAATTCCAATTGAAGCCCATGTTGAATGTGAAGGACGTCTAATATGGGCTTCAAATGGAATTCCATAGAGCATATTATCAAGCCCATTATCGCCGTTTTCGCGGCAGTTTTCTGCCGCTAAAGCGGCGATAATTTTATCGCCTGGCTTGATAATATGCCCCCAGGTGCCTACAGTCTCAAAGCGCCAACGTTTGCAACTTACAGTCAGTGAGAGGCCTCAGGCAGACAGAGAAAGCATCGCTACACACCTCTTCTGCAAAGAACTGATGTAGACACTGCACTATTACCCATCTGCATGATTTGCCATTCCTACTTGTTATATTGATACATGCCCGTGCAAGGGTTGCTAGCCATGTGGCTAGCGCTTCGCTGCTCCACATAGGGCACTAATTAAGCACTATACAAATGCTACAATACAATAAATACAAGGTAGGAACGATGTACATACACATTTATCTGGTCCTGAAAAGCACTGTTACTTCCAGTTTCTGAGCATGTTGTACTAACATTGGTCAGCAGATGGCAGACCATGTCCGTGCAAATAAAATTATACAGTTAAAGTTGTAGGAATACTAGATGAGACCTCAAAGCAATAAAGGGAGAAGCTTGCACATTAGGTGTTAGTGAATTCATTAAATAGTAAATAGATCCTGGCGTCCAATGATATAAGTGACATGTTAAATGATTCACATCTAAAGAAGCCCAGCTGCCGAAGCCGACAAAACTAACGCCTAGTAGTCTAAACTATTTATACTTCTTCCATTAATTTGTATGCATAGTGAATGACAGTAGTGATGTGCGTTGCCCTCTTTTCCTCCCTATGCAGTAAATACTTTGGGGGATTCTGGGCACTATCACTACCCCGCCCACAAAAAGATGTTTGCACCATCTCACAATTAACTTTACCAATAGCACCTGTCACGTGACTGTCCCACCCTCCCCATCTCAGTAGTTAGTTAGTTAGTTAAGTTTATTATGCATAGTTAATTAAAACCAGTGCAAACATTTTACAAAACACATTTTTTTTTAAAAAAATAGCATAAAATTTGTTCATTATAATCCTCCAAATAAGGCACAGGGTAATTGTCCAGCAACATTTTTTCCCTGATGCAGGGCAGCATGTTCCTTGACGTTCTTATGACCTCCTACTTGTTCTCTGTGTAGTTGGTCTCTGGTTGTAGTAAATTTGACAGTCTGTGCTCGGTCATTGCAAGGAACTTGACAAATCTGCAGTTCAGTTTCGTATTTGCAGGGTTCATACAGGCAAGGACTGCTTGCCTTCTAGTGCTAGTCCCTAACTGCTTGAACTGGTCCTTTAGGAGGTGTTGACGAGCTGGCCGAAGCTCTTCACAGAGGCAAGTCAGGTGGAGGATATCGCCCTTTTCTTGATTGCAGAGCGGGCAGGCTTCTTGGCCCTTGCTCCTGAGCCATGGTGGAAGATGCTCTCTACTCGGCAAAACCCCTAATCTCATTTTCAGGAACCGCAGTTTTGTGGCCTTGGGATAACCCTGACTAAAGTATGGTTGTGGTGTCAGGGTTTTGTATGAGTTTAGGGTCATCCATGCGTGGCTTCTTTTTGTAAATGCAGCCTTATCCTCTAGTAAGGAGAGAGACTTTACGTTTTTCCAAACCAAGTTTTTAAAAGTGTTGTGCCCAAGTTGCATATCCCAAATTGTAGTTTGTTTGGTGACCCCCAGGGCTGCCTTCAAGTAAGATCTTGCTTGAGATTCATCCCTGCTTTGGATGTCTTGCCATAGCAGCGAATTTAAGGTATTAGCCATGGCCAAGCGAAGTTTGTGGCAGCAGATGATGTAGGCTCCCTGTCTGGCAAGGTCTTGTTTTAGCAAACCAAACTCCATTCTTATTTGGGCTGGCGAGGTGTAGTGCGGGAGCGAGAACATTATTCTGTAGGCTTTTGTTCGAATTGTGTCCAGGTTCTTGGAGTCTCTGCCTCGTAGAGCCTCACTGCCATAGCAGATGGAAGGAACTACTTTAGCCTCAGATGATTGGCAACATTTTTTAATGCAAATGTGCCATCTTTGTCAAAGATGACTCCAAGATATTTATACTCAGACACATGCTCTATTTTTTGGTCGCCAAGTGCCCATGGCTTCTGGTATTTATTCTTGATGTTAATTGACATGGTTCGGGTCTTACTCAAGTTTATTTTTAGATTGTTATCCGTTGCGTAACTATGCATTTGAATCAGAAGCTGCTGAAGGCCTTTATGAGTGTGACTGAGTAATACGACATCATCCGCGTACAAAAGGTTGCTCAGAGCTTTTCCTCCCAGCCTCGGGGAGTGGGAGTTGCATGTATTGAGTAGACTTGGGAGGTCAGCCATATACAGGTTGAACAATATTGGGGCAAGCACACACCCTTGTTTGAGGCCTTTTGTGGTGCGAACCTTAGATGACAGGTGTGTGCCGCCTCCTAGCTTCACTTGTACCCAGGTGTCAGAGTGGAGGAGCTTAAGCATGTTGAGTGTCGGCTGTGGTATGCCCCATTGCGCCAATTTCCCCCAAAGTCTGCCTCTCTCGATGTTATCAAATGCTGCACTGAAGTCGATGTAGCACAGGTGTAGCGGAAGTTTTTTGATTTTTGCAGCATCTATAATCAGGGAGATAGCCAGAATGTTAGTTGATGTTCCTGTTTTTTTCCTAAAACCAGTCTGATTCAGTGGAATAATCTGGTTAGCTTCCGCCCATTGCACAATCTCTTCTAGGATTATTCAGCGAAGTATTTTGCCTCATTATCAAGGAGGGCTACTAGGCGATAGTTGTTGGGGTCCGTTTTATTACCTTTTTTGTATATGGGGACGATTGTCGACCCTCTCCAGGATTCTATTTAGTAGTCTGGCTTCCGAGAATATTGGTTGCAGAATGGTTGCCCATTCTGTGTTTTTTTCCTTGAATAGGGCTGGCGCGATGCCGTTGGGTCCTGGTGCGCCTTCTTTCCTGCCCTTACAAATCTGCTTTTTTATTGCAGCTATTTGCTGAGCGGCTGAGAGCTCCAAGTAGTTTTTGATTTGGCCTTGCTCTCTCTTGATCAGAGATCCCAGCGTTGGCGTAGTGGAGTCTGCCTCTATGTTGTTACCTCTTTGTACTCCTGTGTGTTCCAGATGGTCATTAAAGTGGCTGTAGAGGTAGTTGATCCATGACTCTTCCACGATGTGCGATCCTAGATCTTTATGTTGTGGGCGCAAGATCCTGTTCATTGATTGCCAGAAGCGGGCGCTATTGCTGCTTTTAGTATCAAATAGTAATTTTGCCCATGTCTCGTTTTCAGCGTCTTTTTTTATGGTCCATTTCATGCGCTTGAGCTCAGCCCTTTGTTTTCTCAGCTCTATTCGAAGATGTGCATTGTTGGGAGTTGATCTTAGATTCTGTAGGGTCAAGATGACTTTTCTTTTGTGTAACCTTACTTGAGCTCTCGGACCTATTTTTAAATTACTTTTGCTATCTTCTTAAAGGAAGTTACTTTTTGAGGTGTTCTTAGTTGCCAGTTCTTTTAGGAGAAATCCTGTGTATTGCTCCCAGTGGGAGATGTGCCCAGCTGCATCTGATTTATATATGTTGTACATAAGGAGTGCAGTTTCCGCCAAGATGGTTAAGTTAGCCATCCATTTGATCCTTTTCAGATTGATCGAATAGATCTCCCCTAGCATATTGTCAGGCTTAATTGCAGTATCCATCTTAGATGTCAGATGGCATTCCTGGGGATGGTGGTCACTTTCACCCTTGTCCCCCATTCTGAACCCCCTGATATATGGAAATAATGCCAAACTGGCAAAAGTGTAATCCAGGATGGAGCTGGAGGTTTGTGAGTAGAAAGTTTCTACTGGGGGAGAATCAGTCGGAAATCTTCCATTTAAGGCCCGAAGATTTTGATGTTCTAGATCTTTAAGTTCGGCGTTATTTTGATTTTTTCTCCTACTTTGCGAGGAGCTTTGTGGTGGAATGGTATAGATTTTGTTGAGGGCTAAAGCCTCTTCTTCTGCTGATGAACCGAGTAAGTTTTGGTTGAAGTCCCCTGACAAGAGGAAGAGAGGCTTATCCATCTAGTTCTAGGACACCCCCGCGCCGCACGGCCACCAGCTGCTGCGTGTGCCTCCCCGCCTTGTGCCTCGCTGCCCCGGCTCCGCCGCGTGACCACGCCCCCTGCCACGTGGTCTGTGCTAGCTTCCTGGCCTGTGTACCTGTCTCTGTTGTTGTCACTCGATTTGTATTGATTTGTATTGACTTGTAAGCTGTTCTGTTGAATTGTTTTATTCCCCCATTTGTGCCTGTTTTGCCTCCGTTTTTGCCGTCCCCGTCTCATCCCTCCCCGCTCCCCGCTTCCCGCCATCACCGCTAGCCCCGCCCCTTTCTTTGTGTACCCTCCCCGCTCCCGCCTCCCAGCTGCTCCGCCCCCCCCGCGCACTTGGCCATATATGGCGACCGTGCGACGCAGGTGAGTGTGACCTAGTTCTAGGACACCCCCGCGCCGCACGGCCACCAGCTGCTGCGTGTGCCTCCCCGCCTTGTGCCTCGCTGCCCCGGCTCCGCCGCGTGACCACGCCCCCTGCCACCGAGCGGCGTGGTCTGTGCTAGCTTCCTGGCCTGTGTACCTGTCTCTGTTGTTGTCACTCGATTTGTATTGATTTGTATTGACTTGTAAGCTGTTCAGTTGAATTGTTTTATTCCCCCATTTGTGCCTGTTTTGCCTCCGTTTTTGCCGTCCCCGTCTCATCCCTCCCCGCTCCCCGCTTCCCGCCATCACCGCTAGCCCCGCCCCTTTCTTTGTGTACCCTCCCCGCTCCCGCCTCCCAGCTGCTCCGCCCCCGCGCACTTCGCCATATATGGCGACCGTGCGAACGCGCAGCGGTCACGCGCAGCGGGTGCGCCGATTGTGCGCCGAAGGCGCGCCAAAGGTAAGCCCGTCTACGCCCGTCCGCGCCTGGATCGCGCCCAGTGCCAGGACCCCTGGCCCGCGGGGACCCCGACCGACCCGCCAGACGTACGACGCCGCCACCCTCAACGCACTCAACACCGGCCGAACCCCGGGATGCCACCAAGCCACCCCGAGACGCACCCACGGACCCTTCAGCTGCCTCGCCTGCAAGTTCACCTGCATCCGGACCTGCCCCGCACCAGCACCCGCCAAGCCGAACACCAGCAGCAACCACCTCAAGTGCATCCTGCTCAACACCCGCTCCGTCCACAGACACGCCATCGAACTCTGGAACCTCCTAGACACCACAGCCCCTGACGTCGCCTTCCTCACGGAGACCTGGATGAACGCCTCCTCAGCGCCCGACATCGCCATCGCCATCCCAGAGGGCTACAAGATCACCCGGAGGGACCGCACCGCCAACCAGGTGGGAGGAGGCATCGCCATCATCCACAGGAACACCATCCGTGTCACGACCAGCACCGACAACACCCTAACCACCGCCGAACACCTGCATTTCCAGATCCACACCGACCCGATTACCACCCTCAGAGGCACCCTGATCTACCGACCCCCGGGGTCACGCACTCAATTCAGCGAGGACATCGCCGAATTCATCAGCCCGCACGCCCTCCCCTCCGCTGACTACATCCTCCTGGGGGACCTCAACTTCCACCTGGAGAACAACAACGACGGCAACACCAGCACCCTGCTCGACAACCTCGCCAACCTTGGACTCAAGCAACTGGTGAGCACCCCCACCCACCTCGCCGGACACACACTCGACGCCATCTTCTCATCCAGCAAAGACATCGCTTTCAACCACGCCACAGAACTCCACTGGACGGACCACAGCTGTGTCCACTTCACCTTCGAAAGGACGACGATCCACCACCACCAGCAACAGGTCGCCCGTAGAAGCTGGAACAAGATCACCGCCGACCAGCTCACCGCCTCCCTGAGCCAGCACCCTCCGGCCAGCTCAGTGAACCCCAGCCAGGCCGCCGACAACCTCACGAAGTGGATCAGCAACTGCGCAGACGTACTCGCCCCTATGAGGACCCCGCCCAGCAGACCTGGCAGCAAGAAAGCCCCATGGTTTACCGACGAACTCAAGAGCTCCAAGAAGAACTGCCGAGCCCTCGAGAAAGTCTGGAGAAAGGAACCCACACCGGACAACAGGACCACCCTCAAGCTCGCCACCCGGAAGCACCACCAACTGATCCGCACCACCAAGAAAACGGCTTTCAAGAACCGACTGGACAACAACGCACACAACTGCAAAGAACTCTTCAACATCGTGAAAGAGCTCTCCAACCCCAACGCCGGAAACAACGACATCACCCCATCGCAAGACCTCTGCAACTCCCTCGCCTCCTACTTCCACAACAAGATCACGGACATACACAACAGCTTCAGCACTCAACCGACTCACGCCACGACCACAGCAACGCCGCCCACCACCACCCTCCGAGCCTGGACTCCGATCAGCACCGAAGACACCATCCGCATGATGAACTCCGTCCACTCCGGATCTCCAACCGACCCCTGCCCTCACCACGTCTTCAACAAAGCCGACGCTGTCATCGCACCCCACCTGCGGGACATCATCAACACCTCCTTCGACACCGCCACCTTCCCCGAGAGCTGGAAGCACGCCGAACTCAGCGCTCTACTCAAGAAACCCACAGCAGACCCCTCCGAACTCAAGAATTACCGCCCCATCTCGCTACTCCCGTTTCCAGCCAAAGTCATCGAGAAGACCGTCAACAAACAGCTGGCCGCCTTCCTCGAGACGAACGGATCCCTCGACCCCTCACAGTCCGGCTTCCGAGCCAACCACAGCACCGAGACCGCCCTCATCGCCGCCACCGACGACATCCGAGCCCTGATGGACAACAGAGAGACAGCGGCCCTCATCCTCCTAGACCTCTCCGCAGCTTTCGACACGGTCTGCCACCGCACCCTAGTGCAGCGCCTCGGCAACGTCGGAATCCAGGAGAAGGCACTGGAATGGATCGTCTCCTTCCTCGACGGAAGAACGCAGAGAGTCCGCCTACCACCGTACAAGTCAGAGGCAACCGAAGTCATCTGCGGCGTCCCTCAAGGATCCTCGCTGAGCCCTACCCTCTTCAACGTCTACATGTGCCCCCTCGCAGCCATCGCACGTCAACACAACCTCAACATAATCTCCTACGCCGACGACACCCAGCTGATCCTCTCCCTGACCAACGACCCCGCCGCCGCCAGAGCCAACCTGCACGAAGGGATGAAAGAGGTAGCCGAGTGGATGACAACCAGCCGCCTGAAACTGAACTCAGACAAGACGGAGGTCCTCATCCTGGGCTCCTCGCCCTCCGCCTGGGATGACTCCTGGTGGCCCCCCGCCCTGGGCACCGCACCCAAACCGACGAACCACGCAAGCAACCTGGGCTTCATCCTGGACTCCTCCCTCTCCATGACCAGGCAAGTCAACGCCGTCTCCTCGTCATGCTTCAACATCCTGCGCATGCTTCGGAAGATCTTCTGGTGGATCCCCACGGAGACCAGGAAGACCGTCACCCAGGCCCTCGTCACCAGCCGACTGGACTACGGCAACGCCCTCTACGCCGGAACCACCGCCAAGCTCCAGAAGAGACTCCAGCGGATCCAGAACACCTCAGCCAGACTCATCCTCGACGTCCCACGAAACAGCCACATCTCCGGACACCTGAGAGACCTGCACTGGCTCCCCGTCAACAAAAGAATCACCTTCCGGCTCCTCACCCACGCACACAAAGCCCTACACGATCAAGGCCCGAGCTACCTCAACAACCGCATCAACTTCTACGCTCCCAAACGCCACCTCCGATCAGCCAGCCACGCCCTCGCCGCCGTCCCACGCATCCGGAGAGCGACAACAGGAGGAAGGTCCTTCTCCTACCTGGCCGCCAAGACCTGGAACTCCCTCCCGGCCGACCTGCGCCTTACCCAAGACCACCTCTCCTTCAGGAAGAAGCTCAAGACCTGGCTGTTCGAGCAGTAACGGCACCCCCCCCCCTAGCGCCTTGAGACCCTACGGGTAGGTAGTGCGCTCTATAAATGTCTTTGATTGATTGATTGAGTGACATACTCCATCAGTTGGTTACAGATTATGTTAGAGTCTTTGGCTCTGTGTTTGGGGTGCACGTATGCGTTGACAAGGCATATCTCCTCTTCTTTATTGGCTAACTGTATTTTTATCTTCACAGTTAGCGTAGTGGATGTGGATGAGTCCATAAGCACTGCCGAAGGTATTGTTGTAGTGGATATGTATGTAGCCAAGCCTCCAGATTGATGACCGAATTTGTTAGTTCTGATCGCTGCTGTAGAATAACAGGTATAGCCCATGATATGTTGTGTGGTTGTGAGCCAGGTTTCTTGCAGCATTATTATGTCAAATGAAGAGATGTATTTGCGAAAATCCAGGTCGTCCATTTTTGAGTTTAGGCCATTTATGTTCCAAGAACATATGCCTATGGTTGGTAACCTTCCCTTTTTCTCGTTGCTGGTTTGTTGATAGCGTCAGATCTCTTCGGAACAAGTGAAGATCGTGCGAGATAGTATTTTTCTTGTTAGGGCTTGATTCGAATACGATACTCCCCTTGCACAAGCTACTGTACGTCCCCGTGGGCTATATGTATGTTTTTTTGGCGGACTTCCTCGCGGGGGCTCAGTGACGGTAAGAGTCCGAGGCTGGTAATCCTTTGATGCTGTGCCCCGCCAGCTCATTCTGAGAGCCGGCTCGGATTCGGCTGTCTCCTTCGGCCTGTCATTTAATTGTTGCCAGGGGCTAACCACTCTTGTTTTGGGCGAGCTTCCCAAAGCGCCTCTGAGGACGCTGTGAGTATTTGCCTGATGTGGCTCTGGTTCCGGTCTTATCCTCCTCTGAAGTGGTGAGGGGTACGCTGGTCTTTGTAAAGGGACTAGCTTGATGCCCCAAATCTTAAATTGCTCTGCTTCTGCTGCAATTGAATCAGCGACTTTGCTTGAGCACCAGGTAGTCTTGGTCGCCTCTGGGAAATTTGAGTTTGTGGCGGGTAAAAATTCAACCGAGATCAAGTCCTTAGTGCTTATGTCCCCCATCTCAGTAGAAGCAAACATGGAAGTAACACGTGTGCTGGGTTCACAGAAGAACCCCGCTTCCAGGACTTCACGCTCCCTCTTGACTAATCCAGAAAGACTTCCGCGCGTGACGTCAGCGCGCACATTGACGCAGGGGCGGAGCTTAGAGCCTCGTCTCATTTCGGCCTAGGGCCATTCCACCTGCAGTTGAACAACAAACATCGCGTTCTATTTTTAATTATTGATTACTGATTGACAAATCGCGCATATTGCTGATGCCTGGTTTTATTTGTGGCTATAGTTTGGCTCAGCTCTATTTTACTTGACAACAGTAGTTATGAGTTTGCATCAAAACCTGTAGGTGTTTACTGTGTCTGCCGAGTCGCACCTACATCGCATGGATAGTCAAGGGTTTCGCACTGTACAATAGTGCCATGCAAGGCCATTGAGCACCGTTCCCACATTAGCATTCAGCACAAAAATATTTCTGTACATAATAGATGGTTTCTATTTAATTAGCCATAATTATCAAGATTTTCCTCACTTTTGCTCGACGTGGGGGAGTTCATAAGCAACCCTTGAGATGTGATTTATCAATCCACGCAAGGCCAACTTTCGTGGCCCTCAGGGGCTTGATAAATCCAGAGTAACACAATGCAGCACAAATCACTATGTTGCGTCACTCTGCCCCAGGGAGGCATTCCATGGGTGTGCACGGGTGTCCCCACGCATCCATCCATAGACTTTGGTGCGTTCCCAGATTTACCATAAGTGGTAGACTTGGGAATGCGCCACAACGGTTATACCTCCCCAGGTGAGGCGTAACGAGGAGAAATATATTTCTCTATTTATTTCTCCTCGTTTCTTCCCCTTTATATGTGTGCATAGAGGAAAATGCCTCAGGTGACTCTTTTTGTGCAGGAAGATGTCCCTTTCTGCACAAAAACAATCCCACTTCCAATGCAAGCACCACTGCACCATGCTGCAAGGGTGCCTGCGTTGGTGATAAATGCAAAAACAACAGCTGATGGACAGAATGCTGAACAATGTCATACATTCACCCCAGTACAGAGATCTGGGCCTAAATCCATCGTTTTTTTGCTCACCATGCCATTCAGTTTGAACCCTGCCATATGCAAATCAGTCTTGACCCTGTGCCTCATTGGAACAGTCCAGCCCGAACTGCCAAGCCAGGTCCTCCCTGGACTGGAACCAAGCATTCTAGGACTGGTTTCAGGGTTTCACCCCTCTTCAGCCAGGATAGCTTGATTACAGTGGCATGGAGAGCACGGGACCCACGTCTGGGCATACCATTCCCACTCGGAGTGACAAATGCAAAAACAACAGTTGATGGACAGAATGCATAACAATGTCATACATTCACCTCAGTACAGAGATCTGGGCCTAAATCCATCGTTTTTTTGCTTTTGGGGTGATAGGCAGCACATTTTGCACTAGCACTGGGAAAAGGCAACTCCACCCAGGGTTACTAGTGCGTCCTCTACTCCATTTTTGGACTATATTGGGCAATTCTTTGCTAATGGCATTGTAAAGTACCTGTTGGGATCTCGCGCGCATTGCACCTGACATCCATTCCCCAAGTGCGCCTCCCATTTCAAGTCTTCTTAACCCTACTTCTCTTACCCAATATCCCTTCAGTTTCAGGTTTCTTGACTATTTCCCTCTCGTTAGAATCACTAACCTTCCCTGCTGCCACAATCTTCTCTGGCGCAAAGGTTCTCAGGAGTTTTCCAATCGGGAATTCCTTGTTGGGCCACTGTTTGTCAAGTCCAACTTTTCCAGACAATTCCGCAGAGATTGTATATCCAGAAGTCACTTTCCTTCTCTATATATTCTATTTTTATGTTGTAATTTTCTGTTATGATATTGTTTCACCAGGACTCCAAGATATTTTTCATAACAATACTTCCACATTGGTGACCTTTATATTGTTATTTGTCAGGGTTTTCCAAATTGGTGAATGCTCCACCCAATCCTTTCGAATGATTATCTGTTTGAGAGTGCTGCATGTCTCCTTTTGGTTACTTGAAAGTTCTAGAAAGTCATGATGATGTAAAGTAAGTCTTGCTCAGCAGAGAAGGTTGTTAGAATCTGGTTTATGAGGTGGAACCGTGTCCTATGTTCATCAGTCGTGACACCTTTACTGCGTGAAGCTCAGTTCAGTTCAGTTTGCATTAGTTTTCCTGAAACAAGTGTAGTTTGGTTATGTTATGTTAATTCACATTTCCTTCTGTTTTGTTATGTTTTGCAGTTTTCTAGTGCACCATCACCTGGCAAGGTATCCTGGTGCTGAGCTTGTGAGTCTAGCCAAACCTATGGGCTAGTGGGACTACTTTAAATGGCATGTCTTAACCTTCTTGGGAATTCAAGAAGTGAGGAGGAGGCTCTTATGTGTAGACACGGATCATGCCACGCTTTAGGAGCGATGAAGGAGAAGGTTTGTCCACCGGATCTGGTTTTCCGCTTATGTGGGATTTGTCAAGTAGGAGTCTGGATGAACAAAGGTGTCTGGAAAGTTTGTGACATCTGATGCGATTGTTGAGGTATACTGGGCCAGTGTTATGTAGTGCCTTGAATGTGTGAGTGAGGAGTTTGAATTGTGCTTGTTTGTGTATGGGGAGCCAGTAGAGCTCCTTCAGGTGTGGTGTGATGTGAAAACGCCGTGAGAGGTTGAGAGTGTTTCTGGCTCCGAGTTCAGAAAGGTCTGTTGGTCTTTTGGTGAGTTTATTGTTGATCCCAGCATAAAGGGGGGTACCATAGTCCAGCTTGCTTGTGACAAGGGCATGTGTGATGGTTTTCTGGGTACCAATTGGGGGGCATTTGATAATCTTCCTCAGCATCTTGAGGGTCTGGAAGCATGAGGCTGTGATGTCATTGACTCTGGCAGTAAAGTCAAGTTTGCTGCCGATGATGATCCCAATGTTCTTGGCAGGGATGGGTGTCGGTCCAGGCTCTGTTGGCCACTAGGTGGAGTACCACGGTGAAGTGCTCTTCCCAAAAGGTCACGATTTGGGTCTTGTCAGTGTTCAGCTTCAGAAAGTTGGTCTTCATCCACGTGGTGAATTCTGTCATGCAGGCATTGAACGTGATCGAGGTACTAGACGTCTTGTCCTTGAGGGTAGAGAATGAGTTGCATGTCAGTAGCATGGGATAGGACCTTGAAGTCATGAGAGTGGACGATGCTGGCTAGATGGATCATGTATACACTGAAGAGGCTCAGGCTCTGGTAGAATCCTCAAGGAACTCCACAGATGAGGTTTCGTGCGTCCGAGGTGTGCGGTGCCAGGCTGCCTGACTGGGTCCAGCCAGTCCCATAGAATATCCAGCCAAGTGTGTGTCCTTGGATTAAGATGTCATGTAGGCATTGGATGAAGTTTGGGTATAAAAACAAAGCCTAAGCTGGAGATGTGACGAGGTCCAATGATCTGCCCATGTCAAACCTTGCGAAGAGGTCCAAGAGATTGAGGGCTGCAGTTTTCTTCTCCATCCAGAGTCATGTGGTTGTCATCTGTGATGGCAATGAGGGGAGTTTCCATGATGTGGTCGGATTTGAAACCAGAATGAGAGGTGTCCATGAGTTGGTGGTCATTGAAGTATTCGGCGAGGCATCTGTTTTCTTAAAAACCTTTGCTGGAAATGGTAGCAAGGAGACGGTCTGTTGTTGATGAGTGCTGAATGGTTTAGTGCTTCATAGCATCTGGGAAGGTCACGAAAGAGGTGGAGGCATTAATAATGGATGTGAGCATGGTGCTGTTGCGTTGTAGCCCTGTGGAGTAGGCATGTTGGGACAGGACTTCGATGAGGTTCCTTAGTGGATGGATTTCATGGTGGTGGTGATTTCATCTGGGATAATGATGAACCATGTGGTTGGCATTGGTTCTTTGGATAACATTGGAAGGTGTTTGGTGAGGTCTGTTGGGTTCAGTTATGGGTTTGAAGTTCTGTAAATGTGGTGATTGTGTTGCTGAAGTATTGAGAGAGATTGGTATAGAGGTCCTACAAAGGGGAGATTGAGTTGGAGTCGGCCACTGGTGGCATAAAATCCTTCACAGTAGCTAAGATTTCTTTACTTCTGTTGTTGTTGGTATCAATTCAGTCCACCACATTGGCGTTTGGTGGTCCAAGTCATTTGGTGGAAGCATCTCAGGGCAGATCTGAATGTACCCCTGTCTGCACAGTCCTGGCTCTTTCTTCATTTGCGCTCCAGTTGTTTACAGTGGAGTTTCATCAGTCTAGGTTCCTCTGTGTACTCACAGGCCTGGGGTCTAGATCTTGTATTGCTGTGTTTGAGGGGGGCCATGGAGTCGGTGCAGAAGGTTATCCAATTGTTGAAATTCCTGATGGCTTTGGGGAGGCTGCTGCTGTGTTCGGGTCAGTGAGGCTTGAGAGCCAAGTTCCAGTTTTTATCAGTGATGCTGTTCCAGTTTTTGTAGGCTGGTCTGGTGGTGGTGTCTGAGTGTTGAACCGGAACGGGGAGGCTGAACTTGACGAGGGAGTGATCTGTCCTGAAGACTGGTGTAGGCTCTTTGACTTGGATGTTGTCAAATGTGTGAAAATATGCTCTAAGAGATGTCTGACAACATGGGTCTGTCCCTGTGCTCATTGGGTTAGGCCAAGGCTCCCAAGGTCTTCGATGAGTCCTTTTATGTTGGGGGTTGGCGTGGTCTTCCAGGTGGAAGTTTGGGTCTCTGAGTAGGATCTAATTGCTAGCGTTGAGGGTGAGTGGTGTGATGAAGTCTGTGATGGTGTCGGTGAAGTTGATGTGCTGTGCCTGTTGTCTATAGATGAGAATGCCACTTAGGGTGAAGTTGGCTGTGACATAGAGCGTGATTGACCGGCGTTCCATGTTGGAGGATGACGTGTCCAAGAGGTGGTGCAGCTGATAGCGTTCTTGTGGATGATATCGATTCCTCCTCCGGGCTTGTGGAGTCTGTCTAGCCTGGTGAACTTGTAGCGGGGTTGGTGTGGTTGTGGCGATGCTAGGTTTGGTCCAGGGTGTTCTGTAGTCTCGGGCCTCAGCTCCCAAGAGACTGCCTCTGTGTTTAAGACTTTTGAAGGTCCATTAGGTGATGATCTGTGTTGCAGAAGTAGAATTCTTTTTTTGTTTGGATTACGTCATATAAATCTGTACAATTCATACACATCTATGCAATCCATCTCTGAGCTGA
Source organism: Triturus cristatus (assembly GCF_964204655.1). Lineage (NCBI taxonomy): Eukaryota > Metazoa > Chordata > Amphibia > Caudata > Salamandridae > Triturus > Triturus cristatus. The sequence goes on along the minus strand of NC_140594.1, from coordinate 1,180,928,425 downwards.
ACAATAAAATCCAACCAAACCAAGGGATACAACAATTACATTTCCTTTCAGGAAATAAATTATAAAGATATGCATGCTCCTTTTCTTTTATTGCACCTTAACGAGAACTCTGGCTGGCATGTAGCTGGGGTGGGGGCTGATGGGGATTGTGGGTGTTTTGGGTCTTTTCCTCAGTCTACTTTCAGGTCAGCGCAGAGGGCCTGGGTTTAATCCTTGACTCCATCGTGAGCCAGTGGTGCGTATCAAGCAGTGATTTGATGTGGTCATTATTCCAAAGGTTCAGCCACATTCTTGCTGCCTGGTTTAGCAGCCTTTGAAGGTCCCTAAAACAATAAGTGAATGCCGTGACTAACGCCCTCAGGAGCTCCCCTGGTGATTGGTTGGGCGGAAACAGAGGATCTCCAGAGGTAGCAACGGTGCACATTGACCCCTTTAACTGCTGCTTCATTTTGGGATGCAGAAGTGAGTTCAACAGTGAGGATGAAGCTCAGATTCCTGAATTTTCTTGCAGGTGTTGGGTGTTTACTGAGGACTGGAGAAGGGGAATGTGTCTGCATCAGTCCCGCTCATCTCCATGATTTGGGTTTCACTCCCTTCGTGTGGGGGAAACTCACCTTCATCCAAAAATGAACGTCTTCCAAGCGTTAACTGATGCCAGCTTGTTGTTCTGGGGCTTTTTTTCCAGCCTAAAATAGAGTAAAATGTAATAAGTATACATTTGGAAATTCGCCTGGTATTGCTTGAAGAGCTGCACCAGTGGGCATGTGTAGGTTCTGATACCGGATAAAGACACTCTGAATTTCGCCTGCGAACACTGTGAGAAGATGATTTCACTGAGAACATTCTTATATTTGGGGTGCATTTGGAGAGGCTATATTGGTTCCATAGCAATTCTAGACTAACTTGTTCACTTTTCCATTCTTTGGAGAAGGGTTTCATTTTCCACCATGCCATCATTCCACCAGCAAGGTCAAGGAGAAAAAGGCAGTTTTTTGCCTTCATCAACTCAGTGGAGAAGACCATCTTTCATGTTGATTAAGGTGTAGTCTCTTTCCCTGGCAGATCTGAGTCTTGCCCTGTGATGATAGAGGAGACGGTTCTGCTGCCTTACATCCATGGTGCTGTCTTGAGACTTCCTTTTCCATGACTCTATTTGGATAGCAAAAATGTGGTAGGTGGAATGCCAGACCTGGCGGGGGGGGGGGGGGGGGGGGGGAGTAGTGTTCCAAAGCGTTTGACACCAAACACGACAGGTTTATATGTGTCTGTATATATATGTGGATATAGGTAGCCAATACCACTGTAAGGGGTGCAAGCACACCCTTACCCAGGCTGCAGTAGCAGACCTGTGGTACCATTTTGGAGTGCTTCCCAGGGGTAGCATAATACATGCTTCAGCCCCGGGTAGGCCTCTGTGTTACCTATGCCCTAGGTACATAGTATACCATATACAAGGGGCTTATAAGGCACTCCAGAATCCAATTAGATATGTACCTAATGTACATGGAAACCATTTTAGAGAGGAAGCAGCTAGGCTGTGGTCCTGATTAGCAGGGCCACAGCCAGACTAAGGTCGAAAAACAGTGAAACGCCAACAAAAAGTGGGGGTACCCATGTGAAGCAGATCCTACTCTCCTACACAACCCCCCCCAAACGCAGGGACATTAAACTAACCTCGACCAGTTGAGTCTTCATGTTCTAAGTGAAAATACCTAGAGAGTCCATCTGCATTGGCACGTTTACTCCCAGGTCCATGTTCCACTGTAAAGTCCATCCCCTGTAGGGAAATGGACCACCTAAGCAGTTTGGGGTTTTCACCCTTCATTAGTTTTAGCCATAAGAGGGGCTTATGGTCTGTCTGAACAAGGAAGTGAGTACCAAACAAGTATGGCCTCAACTTCTTCAAAGCCCACACCACAGCAAAGGCCTCCCTCTCAATGTCTGACAAACGTTTCTCTCTAGAGGTCAGCCTTCTGCTTACGAAAGCTACTGGCTGATCCTGATCTTCTTCATTCATTTGTGCCAGTACAGCCCCTACCCCCAATTCAGATGCATCTGTTTGAACAATGAACTTCTTGGAGTAGTCAGGACTCTGCAGAATGGGAGCAGTGCACATGGCCTGCTTCAGCTCATCAAATGTCTTTTGACAGCTAGCTGTCCACTAAACCTTTTTGGGCATCTTCTTAGAAGTTAAGTCATTCAAGTGTGTCACTATTGATCCATACCCTTTGACAAATCTCCTATAGTACCCAGTCAGGCCTAAGAAGGCTCTCACCTGAGTCCGGGTAATTGGAGCAACCCAGTCCATTATGGTCTGGATTTTGCTCTGCAATGGTTGAACCTGGCCTCCACCTACAAGGTGGCCCAGGTACACAACCTGACTCTGCCCTATCTGGCACTTAGTAGCCTTGATAGTTAGGCCTGCTTTTTGCAGGGCCTCCAAACATTCCAAAGGTGGACCAGGTGGTCCTCCCAGGTGGAGCTAAAGACAGCAATATCATCTAGATATGCTGCACTAAAGTCTTCCAGGCCTGTAGGGACTTGATTCACCAACCTTTGGAAAGTGGCAGGTGCATTCTTCAAACCAAAGGGCATTACCACAAATTGATAGTGCCCACTAAGGGTAGAAAATGCTGTCTTTTACTTTGCATCATCAGCTAGTCTGATCTGCCAGTAGCCAGCTGTTAGGTCAAATGTGCTGAGAAACGTGGCAGAGGCCAAATTATCTATTAGCTCATCTGCCTTAGGGATGGGATTGGCATCAGTCCTAGTGACTGCATTGAGACCCCTGTAGTCTACACAAAACCTCATCTCTCTTTTCCCATCACTGGTGTGAGGTTTTGGTACCAGGACTACTGGGCTAGCCCAAGGGCTAACTGAGGGTTCAATCACACCCAGATCCAACATCTTTTGGACTTCTGTCCTTATACAGTCCCTGACATGGTCAGGTTGCCTGTAGATCTTATTCTTCACAGGTGTCTCTGTCCCCAGGGTCCACTTCATGAGTGCACCAGGTGGTCTGACTTGAAGTCAGAGAAAACATATGTCTAAACTGGCTGAGGAGGTTTCTGCAGTCAGTTGTCTGCTGGGCAATGAGGCTGCCTGCCAAGGCTACACCATCAACTGACCCATCATCAGGGTTTTGAGAAAGCAGGTCAGGGAGTGGGTCACTCTCTTCCTCCTGTCCTTCATCAGTAGCCATGAGCAAGCCCATGTCTGCCCTGTCAACGTATGGTTGAAGTTGATTGACATGAAGTACCCTGTGGGGACTCCTAGGGGTTCCAAGGTCTACCAAGTAGGTAAACTCCCCTTTCTGTTCTACTATGGTATGAGGGGCACTCCATTTGTCCTGGAGGGCTGCTGGGGCCACAGGCTCCAACACCCACACTTTCTGTCCTGGCTGGTAAAGTCAGTACAGCCTTTTGGTCATGCCAGGCTTTTTGCAGTTCCTGGCTAGCCTCAAGGTTTTTGTTTGCCTTTTTCATGTATTCGGCCACCCTGGAGCGGAGACCAAGTACATAGTCTACTATGTCTTGCTTTGGGGCTTGAGAGGTAACTCCCATCCTTCCTTCACCAAACACAATGGACCCCTAACAGTGTGACCAAACAGAAGTTCAAATGGGCTGTAGCCAACCCCCTTTTGAGGCACCTCCCTGTATGCAAATAAAAGGCAGGGCAAGAGCAGGTCCCATTTTCGCCTCAGCTTCTCTGGGAGTCCTTTGATCATACCCTTTAAGGTTTTGTTGAATCTCTCAACTAAACCATTGCATTCTGGGTGATAGGGTGTGGTGAACTTGTAGTTCACTCCACACTCCTTCCACACAGCAGGTAAGTAACTTGACATGAAGTTTGCATCCCTGTCAGATACTACCTCCTTAGGAAAGCCTACTCTTGAGAATACACTCTAGAGAGCTCTTGCCACTACAGGTGCTGTAGTGGTCCTTAAGGGAATTACTTCTGGGTACCTGGTGGCATGATCCACCACCACCAGTATAAATCTGTGCCCAGATGCTGTTTCGGGATCCATGGGACCAACAATGTCAATCCCTACCCTTTCAAAGGGCACCCCCACCACAGGTAGTGGTATCAGGGGGGCCTTTGTAGTGCCACCTGCTTTGCCACTGGCTTGGCAGGTTACACAGGAGCTGTTAAATGGTAGCGGCAGTTGCAGTCGATAACCTTTCAAGTATTGTCCGGCGGTAATCGCCTCTTATACCATTCGACGATTTACCAATAAAAGAGGCAGGCACCGGAGACTGGAAGGCAGGAAACAAAGTTTTATTCTCTCCGGAGGAGAACACATCAGATCAGACCCACAGGGAATCTTCTCGAGATGCTCTAACCACATCTCTGAGGCCTGGCCTCTTATACACAGGTTTATTGCTTTATTACATGTTATACATTCTTGTTGAGACTTTGATGTACGGAAAGACATCCTTGGAATCCCCACTTCAAGCTCGTTCCCACACATATCTACAGTGGAAGTCCCCACCCCACCCACAGTAGGAGATGGCTATCACACAGCTGGACATTCCGCCAATTCCCGGGGGGTGAGTGCGACTGATCGGGTCACAGGGGTTGGGGGCCTTGATCTACCGCAATCCCTTAGATGTGAGGTGCTTCCTTTACAGTAGGGGCAATAAAACTGCGTCCGCAGGGCTAGGTGATGGCCTGGGATCAGTTCGGACGATCAGGCGTGGAGGAAGGGGTTACCGAAAGGATGTATGACCATGTAAGGGATAAAAGGAGGTGTTGGCCAGGTGCGGGATGTGGTTACATGGCAGGGTCGTGCAGAAGGAGAGGGTTCATGGCCTATGTATGAGGGAGCGGGGGCGACCGGCGCGTGGGGGATGTTTTGCAGCGCCTAGGGAACGCGTTGGTGGTCGGCGGGGGAGGGGAGGGGCAGAGGGGCCATGGCGCTTTCGAAAATGGCTACTGCTTGAGGGAGCGGGCGAGCCTGGGAGGGGACAAGATGGCGCCGATTATGTTGACATCGCAAACCAGATTTTAACAGTCCTCCCTTTTCAACATATCTAGCCAGCTTGTCTAGCCGACATTCACCTTCGTTAACCTCTTAGCCATAATATCGTAAATGCTTTCATGCGTTCCTGTTTTAAAAGTACAGAGTTTTAGGACAGACAGGAACAATCCGACACAATTGTACATAGTTACATGTGGTTGATGTGACAGGCGAGGAGGTAGCGTATACAAAATTACATCAGCTGCGTCATATGTCAGACCCGGAGATAGGAGGAGGGAAGCTCGCTTGAACACAAACATGATACCGTAAAGTAAAAATGTTCTGGCAAAACAAGGAATATTACGTACTTTACTCAAGGCCTAGACTTCGTGTGGATCAAACTAGACAGCATAGTCATGTGCACGGCTGGTTTATACAAGTGTCATTATACAAAGTTAATGTTTCTTAACTGTCAGTGTACAGTTAGAAGTGACCGATGTAATATCATGAAAACTTGATTGGAAGATAGTCAATACGAAAGCGGTTGGGAGAGGTATTCAACTCAACACGAGTTACAGTCAGGGATGGGAGTTCTTCTTTCCAGTGTCCTATTATAGCGAGCCATCACTGGTAAGCTCTCATTGTTCTTCTTCTTTCGTTGGCACTGTTGAGCACCGGCGATGGAGCTAAGGTCCAGCTCAAATCCAAGTTTTCACGTAGCAGGGTGTGACCATTCGTTGCCCTCGGATCACAGTCCTGTTCCTTAACTCATCTTATCATAGGTACCTTGAGACGGAGCACCCGCATTTCGTTCTTCTTTTGACAAGTCAAATTCATAATCCCATATTGTGAGACCGGCCTCACGGCGTATGCCCTCCCGATCATTCAGCCAACCTGCAACCACCCCCAAGACACGGCATCTCCGACTCCGGCCGCCCCAGCCACACAGACCCAAGGGCCGGCCAGAGCCCCCGACAGACTCGACACCCTATCACGCATGTCCGACCGAGGGAGCGGGAACCCCCGAGCCAGACCCAGAGGCGCCAGCCCAGTCACACCTCGGGTCGCCTTCCCCCGGGAGGACTCGATCGGCCACCAGGCCCCTGGGGAGCAGGCGCCTCGCCTGCCGAGCGTCTGGGGTCCCTCCCAGACCCACCTGAAAAGACCAAAGAAACGAGCGGCAGGAAATCCCGCCGAACCCCCGCAGTCTCCCAAGGCCCCTCTCTGCGAGGACTCCGGACTTCAAAGGGCAGGGGGAGTATAATAAGGGGTGCCGGAGGAATGAATAGCAGAGAAGACCTGGAACCATCGAAGCCTGCTGACGCTGTCGCGGCTCCCGAACACCGAACCACCTGGGCCTGCTGAGTGACTCGCGGCCCCCAGCCATTGAACCATCTGAGCCCTGCTGACGAGGTCGCGGCTCCCGAACTCTGAACCACCTGGGCCTGCTGAGTGACTCGCGGCCCCCAGCCATTGAACCATCTGAGCCCTGCTGACGAGGTCGCGGCTCCCGAACTCTGAACCACCTGGGCCTGCTGAGTGACTCGCGGCCCCCAGCCATTGAACCATCTGAGCCCTGCTGATAAGATCGCGGCTCCCGAACTCCGACTACCTGTGCCTGCTGAGTGACTCGCGGCTCTCCCCTCGAGGACAAATTGGCAGGAGATCGCCCAGAGAAACAACACCCTCCAGCTCGAGGATTGTGAGCTATCCGCAGGGTACTTCGCAGAGACACTACCACCAAAGACTGTCCCGCTACCCCCATTCCCCTACCACCGATTTGTAGACTCTTGTGCCGCTGATGTACTCCTTACGCTTTGGATCATAAAGATCCCTTGAAACCTTCGATAAAAGAACCTATCGTCCTACAAAGAATACGTGTGGTGTCACTCTGTTCGTAGTGTAAGCTCAGGGTGTGCGCGCCTGGTTCGGCCTACTTGGGAGAGGTGGGTCAAAGGGGTGGGCAAGACGTGCATCGAACCCCCCTCCGGCGAACGCCTTTCCAACATTTGGTGGCAGACGACGGGATCCGAGCCGACACCAGAAGAGAGCGTGCAGTGAACGACTGACACACTACCAAACAGAGATGGAAGGAGAAACCTCCCTGGGTGCCGCAGGTACCGAAATGAGCTCGACGTTCCGAAAGGATCAATTGGACTATTATACGCGTAGAGAATTTAAACAATTTTGCAAAGACCTTGGAATCGCTACCACCGGATTAAGCACAAAGGAAGACTTCCAAAAAGTATTGAAGACCTGGGTCGAGACGGGGGCGCCCCCGGCCCAAACGGAAGGAGACTCCGCCCATGAACCACAAAGCATCCCGGTGAGAAACAGCGGGCCAGAGGGGAACCTGTCCCCCGAGGAACTAGCAGACCGAGAGAGAGGCCGCAACCATGAACTTGAACTGGCCAAGCTGAAAATCGAGGGGGAACTAAAACTGGCCGAGAAAAAGCTAGCCGTCGAGCAGTTACGGCTACAAGGGGAACTCGAGGAAAAGAGACGCCAAAGAGAGCACGACGAAAAGAAACTCCAGCTGGAACATGAACGCAGCCTGAAAGAGATCGAGTTGAGGGCTAAAAGCGAAGAGTCACGACCTTCCGGGAATCTACCATCCGCTTCCACCGTGGAAGCCAAAGTCCACATCCCCAAGGATGTAGTAAAGGAGTATTACAAAAACGACGATATCCAGCAGTGGTTTAAGGCCTACGAAGTCGCCATGACCTCTCACCGAGTCCCGCAGAAGGATTGGGGGGCTGGGCTATGGGGCCGGTTCTTAAGCGAAGGAAGAGATACCCTGCTGGATCTGCCCTCCACGGTCATGAACTCCTACAGCCACATGAAAGAAGCCCTCGTGGGCCGGTATGGACTCACTCCCGAGATGTACCGGCAACGGTTCCGAGATTGCAAAAAGATACCGGGCACCACATGGGTAGAATACGTGAACTTTTACAGCCGGGCCTTGGACGGGTGGATCAAGGGCAGCAAGGTCTCCACCTTCGAAGAGCTGTTTGATCTGATCGCCTGGGAACATTTAGCGGCCAATTGCTTTGTAGAACTGCGCCAACATCTCCTGGACAGTAAACTCACCGACCCTCGGAAGCTGGCCGCCGAGGCTGACCGTTGGGTGAACACCCGGGCCACCCGAGGCCCCGTGGGAGACTACGGTCGCCACAGTCAAGGACCCCCCCGCCAGAGGGGCGGAGGAAACCACGGCCGACCGAGAGACTTCCCAGGGGGGCCCCCGCACAGCCCTCCCAGCAGCCCACCAGCGGCAGGTCCAGCCCCGCCCCCAGCCAGCACCGGAGCCCAGGGGCGGCTAGGGCCACGAACCAGGATCACCTGCTTCCGCTGCCAACAGCCCGGACACTACGCCAATGACCCCCAGTGTCCCCAGTATCAACGAACCGCAACGACCAACCCCCCGGCCCGGCAGATGGCCTCCGTGGCCCTAGGGGAAGAGATCGAGGACTCCAAAGAGTGGGAACCAGCTGCCATGGCCCTGGTCTCCCTTGGTGATCGAGAGATGGTCCCCGGGACACCCTTGCCCGCCAACACGAAGAAGTACCGGCAGCAGGTGACCATCAACGGCCACCGAGTTGAGGGCCTCCGCGATACCGGGGCAAGTGTCACCGCGGTCCACCGCAACCTAATCTCGGATGACCAAATCCTACCCGATGCCCTCTGTCCGGTCATATCCTCTGACAATTCCGAGAGCCTCTGCCAGATGGCTCTGGTGCCCTTCGAGTGGGGAGGAGTCTCCGGAGTATTGAAGGTAGCCGTCCGAACGTCACAGCCCGTAGACTGCCTCCTGGGCAACGACCTTGAGAGTTCCCCGTGGGGGCAAGTGGAACGAAGAGCCCATCTCAAGTTGATGGGCCTACCCGAATGGGTCTGCACCACCACGCGCTCCATGACCGCGCGATTGCCCCTCTCCGAGGGCGGTGAGGCCCTCCCACCGAACACTGACCCCGAGAACCGGGGCACCCTGCCAGAAACGGACAACCCTCCTTCGGAAGGAGAAGAAGACACTAACCCGGGAGAAGGGCCGGAACCTTCCGCCCCTGAGGCGCTGACGGAGCTCGGAGAACTGCCCGAGATGGCCCAGTGGCGCTGTGAGGGAGGTCCCTCCCGTGAAGAGTTCTGCCAGGAACAGGCCACCTGCCCTTCCCTCGTGGGACTCCGACAACAAGCAGAAGCACAGACCGCCGGTGACCGGACCAGAACCCACTGGGTCTATTGGGACAATGGCCTCCTATACAGTGAACAAAAGTCAGCCGAGCTAGGCGCAGCCCGAGTACTGGTAGTACCCCTGCGCTTCCGAAGCCTCCTCCTGGGCCTGGCCCACGATGTACCCTTGGCAGGACACTTAGGCCAAGACAAGACATATCAGCGATTAGTTACCCACTTCTATTGGCCCAAGATGCGAGCAAATGTAGAAGTCCACTGTAAATCCTGCCTCACGTGCCAGGGCAGTGGGAAAAGTGGCGGAAAGCGCAAGGCTCCATTACAACCCTTTCCCGTGGTGAGTACCCCGTTTGAGCGGGTCGGCATCGACATCGTGGGACCCCTGGATCCGAAGACCGCCCAGGGCCACAGATTCATCCTCGTCCTGGTGGACCATGCCACCCGCTACCCCGAGGCCATTCCCCTCCGCACCGTGACGGCTCCCGTGGTGGGCCGGGCTCTCATGGGGATCTTCTCCCGTGTCGGATTCCCTCGCGAGGTTGTGAGTGAAAGCGGCACTAACTTCATATCCCGCTACATGAAGTCCCTGTGGCAGCAGTGCGGAGTAACATATAAGTTCACGAACCCCTTCCACCTCCAGGGCAACGGCCTGGTGGAACGCTTCAACCGAACCCTGAAGGGGATGATCCTGGGCCTCGAGGAGCCCCTACGCAGAAGATGGGACGTCCTCCTCCCTTGCCTCCTGTTCGCGTACCGGGAAGTTCCCCAAAAGTTCCTGGGGTTCAGCCCATTCGAACTACTATACGGACACCCCGTCCGGGGGCCCCTGAGCCTGGTCAAGGAGGGCTGGGAGACAAGCCCCCGGGGGACCCCTCCTGATGTGTTCCGCTACATCCTGGCGCTCCGCAACCAGACCCGGAAGTTCTGAGAACTGGCAGAGGCTAACCTCGAGGCCAGCCAAGAAGAAATGAAGCGCTGGTATGACCAGAACGCAACTCTGGTCGAGTTCCAGCCGGGCCAGCAGGTTTGGGTTATGGCCCCGGTGAAACCCTGCGCCCTACAGGACAAATGGACTGGCCCCTTCAAGGTGATCGAGCGAAAGAGTCAGGTCACGTACCTGATCGATGTACAGTCCCCACGGAACCCCCTCCGGGTTCTCCACGTGAACCGTCTCAAGCCCCACTTTGTGAGAATGGAGTTGAGTTTGCTACTGGCCACCGATGATGGGGCGGAAGAAGACACGGAACCCCTGCCCGACCCCCTGTGCGCTAAAGAACTGGATGGTTCCGTGGAGGGAGTGAAACTGTCGACCACCCTCACTCCCCAACAGTCCGACGACTGTCGCCAGCTGCTCAGACAATTCGCAGACCTCTTCTCCCTCATCCCAAGAGTCACCGACTGGTGTGTCCACGACGTGGACACCGGCGACAGCCCACCCGTGAGACACCGAGCCTACCGGGTGCCTGACCGGGTCCGCACCTGCATCAAGACCGAAGTACAGAAGATGTTAACCCTTGGAGTGATCGAACCCTCCGATAGCCCCTGGGCCAGCCCGGTAGTCCTGGTCCCGAAAGCGGTCGCCCCTGGGGTCGCCCCCGAACTAAGATTCTGTGTGGACTACTGGGGGCTCAATGCGGTCACCCGAGCGGGCGCTCATCCTATCCCCCGCGCCGACGAGCTCATCGACCGCCTTGGGGCCGCTCGTTTCCTCAGCACCTTCGACCTGACCTGCGGTTACTGGCAGATTGCGCTCACGGAGGGAGCAAAAGAACGCTCCGCCTTCTCCACACCCGATGGACACTACCGCTTCAGGGTCATGCCGTTCGGGATGAAAAATGCCCCGGCCACTTTCCAGCGGTTGGTAAACAAGGTCCTGGCCGGACTCGAGGAGTTCAGCGCAGCGTACCTTGACGACATAGCCGTATTCAGCTCTCAATGGCACGAGCATCTCCAGCACCTCCGGCAAGTACTGCTGGCCCTGCGCCAAGCCGGCCTAACAGTGAAGGCCAGCAAATGCCAGCTCGGGCAAGGCTCCGTGGTCTACCTGGGGCATCAGGTGGGCAGCGGGCAGGTCGCCCCCCTCCAACCAAAGATCGACGCCATCAAGTCCTGGAAGCCCCCCACCACTCAGACGGAAGTCCGGGCCTTCCTGGGCCTCACAGGATACTACCGGAGGTTCATTAAAAACTATGGTAGCCTCGCAGGGCCTCTCACGGAGTTGACCTCCAAAAAACTCCCGAAGAAGGTGCAGTGGACCCCCCCGTGCCAACAGGCGTTCGACGCCTTGAAAACCGCCATGTGCACCGCACCAGTACTCAAGGCCCCCGACTACTCCCAAGAGTTTGTGGTCCAGACCGACGCATCCGAACACGGCATCGGAGCCGTCCTCTCGCAGTTCAACGACAAAGGCATAGATGAGCCCATAGCCTTCATCAGCCGAAGGCTGCTGCCTCGCGAACAGCGTTGGAGTACCATAGAACGAGAGACCTTCGCCGTAGTCTGGGCCCTCAAGAAACTACGGCCCTACTTGTTCGGAACCCACTTCCGAGTGCAGACGGACCACCGGCCCTTGCGGTGGCTGATGCAGATGCGGGGAGAGAACCCCAAGCTATTACGATGGTCCATCTCCCTCCAAGGGATGGACTTCACTGTCGAGCATCGCCCCGGAACGGATCATGCCAACGCCGACGGCCTGTCCCGGTTCTTCCGCTTCGGCGAGGAGAACCCCCCAGTGGATGGGCAGTTCTCCACGCCTTTCAGCTGGGGGGGACGCGTGTGAGACCGGCCTCACGGCGTATGCCCTCCCGATCATTCAGCCAACCTGCAACCACCCCCAAGACACGGCATCTCCGACTCCGGCCGCCCCAGCCACACAGACCCAAGGGCCGGCCAGAGCCCCCGACAGACTCGACACCCTATCACGCATGTCCGACCGAGGGAGCGGGAACCCCCGAGCCAGACCCAGAGGCGCCAGCCCAGTCACACCTCGGGTCGCCTTCCCCCGGGAGGACTCGATCGGCCACCAGGCCCCTGGGGAGCAGGCGCCTCGCCTGCCGAGCGTCTGGGGTCCCTCCCAGACCCACCTGAAAAGACCAAAGAAACGAGCGGCAGGAAATCCCGCCGAACCCCCGCAGTCTCCCAAGGCCCCTCTCTGCGAGGACTCCGGACTTCAAAGGGCAGGGGGAGTATAATAAGGGGTGCCGGAGGAATGAATGGCAGAGAAGACCTGGAACCATCGAAGCCTGCTGACGCTGTCGCGGCTCCCGAACACCGAACCACCTGGGCCTGCTGAGTGACTCGCGGCCCCCAGCCATTGAACCATCTGAGCCCTGCTGACGAGGTCACGGCTCCCGAACTCTGAACCACCTGGGCCTGCTGAGTGACTCGCGGCCCCCAGCCATTGAACCATCTGAGCCCTGCTGACGAGGTCGCGGCTCCCGAACTCTGAACCACCTGGGCCTGCTGAGTGACTCGCGGCCCCCAGCCATTGAACCATCTGAGCCCTGCTGATAAGATCGCGGCTCCCAAACTCCGACTACCTGTGCCTGCTGAGTGACTCGCGGCTCTCCCCTCGAGGACAAATTGGCAAGAGATCGCCCAGAGAAACAACACCCTCCAGCTCGAGGATTGTGAGCTTTCCGCAGGGTACTTCGCAGAGACACTACCACCAAAGACTGTCCCGCTACCCCCATTCCCCTACCACCGATTTGTAGACTCTTGTGCCGCTGATGTACTCCTTACGCTTTGGATCATAAAGATCCCTTGAAACCTTCGATAAAAGAACCTATCGTCCTACAAAGAATACGTGTGGTGTCACTCTGTTCGTAGTGTAAGCTCAGGGTGTGCGCGCCTGGTTCGGCCTACTTGGGAGAGGTGGGTCAAAGGGGTGGGCAAGACGTGCATCGAACCCCCCTCCGGCGAACGCCTTTCCAACACATATGAAAGAGGGGGGGGAATAGGGGCGTGCTTTGGGAGGTTGAGGGAAGAGGGGGTGGAGTGGGATCGGATCGAAAAGCGGACCAAGGAGAGCAGAATCTTTTAGCGCTGAGCCCATCAATCGGGCTCGACGGGCTGAGACTTCAGGCACGAGCTGATCAGTGAGGAGGGGGCTTCGGGATAGCCCTTCTTTCTATCACTATTCATGCTGAGAATGGTGCCTCGTCCCGCATCCTTTTGCTCCGTGGCTCCTCCTTGGTCGATGCCATAGATGTTCCATGATCCGCAGCCAGGCTGTGCGTCACGTCCGACCCCTCTCCTCCGATGACCGCATGTTATCTTTGAATGAGTACAAGAAACAAAATCTTAGAGAACTGGTAGGGAAGACGTTTACACACTTCATTCTCTCTCCCAACCCCAAGTAGTGGGGGAAACGTTTATCGGTCACTCTATGGTGGATGTCTATTAACTCTTATGTCGGTGTACGCTACTAACTCATTAATCATTGCTGTGGTGCAGGTTTGCGAGTGTTCCTGCAAATTTCCATCACCAGGTCTGCTAGGTGTTGATTCCTGTACCTTATAAACGTAGTAAGAAGTCTGACATCTATCGACTTCCTGGTCTATCAAAATTCGAACCGGCTTCTCCGGTAGAGACTCGTTCTTCTAACACAAGCTCTGTTAATTCATATTTTTCTCCGAGGACTGCTAAGTTTATGAAAAAAGTGCGAGGTGCTACTGTTATGGGTTCACAAATATCTATTTCGGGGAGGGACACAAGCTAAAAAAAATTCTTGCTGGAGACAATAGTTTAGGCGATGTATCTTCAGAAAATAAAGTCATCAGCTGTATTGTTCAAAATACCCTGGGACGGCTAGTACAGAACTGGGGCTATTCTGGGAGGACGGGGTGCTTAGACGTTCCAGTTCTGAGCAATTGGGCGGGGCGATTCTGAGCGGTGGAGGTGGTGTCGTTAGAGCTCTAAAACGAAAACCACTGACATTTAGTCCCCGTGATGAGGGCCAGATTGGGATACATCAGTCGTCTTACCTGTCCTTTCTTTCTCAGCCAGTTAAGTTCAACATTTTACAGAAAGGAGAGGTAGTAATGTGGTAAAATACGGTCGTTTTGCTTCTGTCAATTTGTTCGAACACTGTCGTGTTTTAGGCCAATTATACACATACTGAGGAGGTATAGTGTTGTTAATTTATTCAAAAAGAAAGAGGGCAAGAGAGCCTTCAGCGAGGGAGAGAGAGAGAGAGAGAGAGAGAGAGAGAGAGAGAGAGAGTGAGAGAGAGAGAGAGAGAGAGAGAGACGTGCGCATCAAGTAGGCTATTTCGTATACGTACGACATAAAAAGAGAGAGAGAGAGAGACATGTGTGCGATAATAGGCTACTTGGTGTACACACAACATGGAGTAGCACGGGTCAGTTCTACGTAGGAAAACACAAGCGGGGGAGAAACATAAATTCGGCGTTCACGTACACACAAATACCGGATAGGGCGTAACAGTACATACATCAAGCGCAGAAACTTAAGACGAAGACACAGAGCTTCATTGAGTATGGGGACCTCTCCTTTCCTGTCCTCTTTCCTATGCATGCTGAGTATTTTCAGTATTTTCCGTAATTCATTTTGGGGGGTGTCGGACCTTTTACTCCCCCCCCTTTGATCGATAGACAAGCACTTCAGTCATACGATGACGTTCTCTTCCTGCGACCCAAGCATATGTAATGCATACACATTCATACCGTACAGTCAGGGCACATACGCACAGTCATACCATACAGTTTTTCACGTTCTCAGTGGTGGTCTGCACTTCACGCACCATCCCACAACGTTTGTCTATGTTTTTCCCTACATTGAGCACGGTGCGGTCCATGTCCACTCCATTCTTCAGTCGGAACTCCGATGTGACCTATAGAGAAAAAAAGAAATGGGGGGGGGGGTGTGCAGCATTCAAAGTACGTTAGCGCGCGTAGACACGAAAAAGTTCTACTTACCACGTACCAGACTAGCTGCAGGAACGTACAATACCACAGATCTTGACTATTCCTTTTCGCATTTTTCTTTCTGTGTACTATATCCTTTTTTTTTCTAATATACCAAAATTTCTTCATTTTTTAAAAATTATTTTTCCCTAAATTCGAGTTCCCTCTTCGTGCATTTGTTTCGCAATTAGCCGTATATTATTGGACAAAATACCATACCTTACATGGATACAAATTTTCATCAATCCAAAATTCAGGCAAAGGGTCTGCATTACCTGTCTTCTATTGTTTGGGAATGACGGCCGTTATTTAAAACCTTACCAACCTAGACGATTGTTATGACGCTGATTCCATAATTCTTTCGAAAACCCTTTATTGTGAAAATGTCAGTATACAAATACGGGCCTACAACCGTATAGGCCGGCCACGGTGCAAGAGGCGTCGAGAATCATGAGCAATACTACCTTAATGCGAAAATAAAAATAATCAATAATGAGAAGACCAGCATCAATAAGGCTGTCCGCATGTCCATTCAGTACCCTCCCTGTCCCCCGCCCGCCATGTGCAAGAAGGCCGTATACATATCCCTAAACATCAATGCCAAGTAACCTGGAACGCCATAAGGAGTTGTAGGCCCCTCCTACATCGGCGCCATTTTGGGGCGAGGTCGGGTGGGTCCAGTGTACAGTCTAGATGTTTCCACTAGCTAACGGTCGGACCAGAATCCCTTTCGGCAGTCCAAAAATGTCCATTAATGCCAACAGAAAGAACAGACAGCATGAATCGTGACTCGAAGGTGGGGAAAGCAAAGTTGTTTCCTACCGGATCATGCCGGGGTTCCACCAGAACTGCTTCGGGTTGGTAGACTACAGTGTCTCCTGGTAATTCAAACAGAAGCTTGCGTCAGCATGGCGTTACCACGGTCTCGCAGCAATGCCGTGGTCCGTTCTTAGGGCGGGACAGCAGGCGGGTCTCTCTGCCGATGCCTTGAATCAGTCTCTCACGGCACCAAACGGAGGCAAGATGGCTGCCGCCTGGGGCAAAGACAAGTTAATGTGGAATGATCGAGCAATAGCGGCGGTTGCCCCCACCGGAAGTCCACGGGAGTCGAGGGCCAATGACTCCCGCAGAATCTGCAAAGCTGGGAGGACGTTTTCAAGGGTGTGGCCCACGCCCGAGCAGGCAAGCTTCCGAGTTCCAAGGTAGCCCAGAGCCATCTTTTAGTGGACCAGGCCTGAATCTGAAGAGCCGACCGCCATTTTGAGAGTCCAGTGGCAGCAGCAGCTCTTCATTACAGCCCCCGGGGTGGGTCCCCCCGACCATTTGGCTGCGGGGGCCCACTTCTTGCATCGAACGCTAATGGCAATCTTGGTGCAGAAAGGAACCCGTGCCTGGGTGGTCGTCCGGCAGGCGAGACGTAAATGGCTCCCCTGTTGCAGCTGGCCGGTGAGTGCAGGGGCGCCTACTCATCTGGACGGCGAGTGAAACGGCAGGGGTGCCTTCTCAGCTGGTCGGCGAGTACAGGGGCGCCTATTCAGCTGGACGGCGAGTGAAACGGCAGGGGTGCCTTCTCAGCTGGTGAGCCTCCACCTGGGGAGGCGGGGGAGGCCCGTTCGTGTCGCTTCCCCCCCGCCAGGGCACCCTTCGTTGTCGATCTGTGCAGCATAGTTGATTGGCAAGACCAGTACAACAACTTGTTGGACACCACTTCTTATGCCGTCCTGGTCTTGGCGCGTCGTGTTGCCTCCGGCCTTTTCGCACAACCTTCCGCCACTGGTGCCGCCTCACAGGCTGCTGGATTTTTGCGGGCCTTTTATAGCCCAAAGCCGACTAAAAAGACCGCCCAAAACAGGCCAATGTTACTACTTCGAGGAAGGAGGGGCGAGGACTGTGTCACGCGGATGTGAATGCTTTGGGATGGGTGTTGCAGCAGGCTGTCATGTAAATAGTTGTTAAAAACGTGTTTTAACGTGCTTACCCTGTTGGAGTGTTGCATATATCTAAAAGTTATTAAAAACGTCTTAATTATACTACTTTGTTGGAGTGTTGTATATATTTGTAATCTGGCAACGAGCACAAGGGTGTTACTGCGTAACCGGAAAATGACATAGCCCAATTGTGTGCGATCTAGCCCAGTTCGGTAACGTCGATGGTGGGTATCAGCAGACTTCCATTTGTGCAGGATTTTGTCGTGTTTACTGGGCGAGGTGGGTTGTAGGGCAGACATGTTTAGGCAGCGAGAGCGATGGAGCCGAGCTACCTCGTGGTCATCTCGACCGTGAGCTTGGCTCCTTCCCCTAGTTTCATATTTTTCGCAAAGGGCTATTTCCTAGTGTTTCTTATTTTTGTAGGGTCAAAAGGATCCCATCAGTGGTCTACTGGTCTCGCTCGATTATTTTTGTTTCTCTATAGCAATTTTTATGCCCTAGTTTGTTGTAGGCTACAGCGACTGATCCATATTTAGTAAATATGTCCTTATTAGGGGTGCCTTCCAGTGGAGCCGGATGGTTCACCTCTAATAAGCGGTCCGGGCAGAACCAACTACCAATCAGTGGGGAGAAGATAGGCATGACGGGTTACAACGGGGACAAAAGTCTGCACTACCTATCTTTTCACTGCTTGCAAAGACTAGACAGAATATCTCTATTCCACGTTATTTGCAAGCAGAGAATACCTCCAAAGAACCAATATCGAACAACTAGTGTTCGGACAATCAATCAATCAATGGTGAGAAAAGAGATAAGCACGACGGGTTACAATGGGGGACAAAAGTCCGCGTTACTTATCCTTCACTGTCTGCAAAGACTTAGGCAGAATATTTCTATTCTACGTTATTTGTAAACAGAGAATATCTCAAGAAGTACTATTCTTCAAAACAATCAATATTCGGACAATCAATCAGTGGGGAGGAAAATAGGCACGACAGATTACAATGGGGGACAAAAGTCCGCGTTACCTACCCTTCACTATCTGCAAAGGGAGAGAGAGTATTTCTACTCTTCCCCATTTGTAGGCAGCGAATACCTCAAGAAGAACAATCAATAAGCAATACTAGTATTTTCAATCAATTAGTCAATCATTTAGCAATTCGTCGTATATCACGACCTTACCCGGACCGCGTGGACAGTTTTCTCGTCTTCCGCCTCCAGCGCCTGATCGTCCTCTACTCTCCGTTATTTGCCGCGGCACTCCTGATGGTTCCCAGTCAGGACCGTAGATCACTCGAGAGAGGTCTGCTCGGAACCAGTGAAGTTCGGATGATCGGCTGCCAGACGAGGGTCTATCGGGCAGGAGCTCTCCCGATCGTTGCAGTCGTTCACTTTGTCGTCAGGACCTCTCCCACTGGATCCACGTGTCACTGATGGGCCCCACGCTTGGGACGCCAATTGTTAAATGGTAGCGGCAGTTGCAGTCGATAACCTTTCAAGTATTGTCCAGCGGTAATCGCCTCTTATACCATTCGACGATTTACCAATAAAAGAGGCAGGCACCGGAGACTGGAAGGCAGGAAACAAAGTTTTATTCTCTCCGGAGGAGAACACATCAGATCAGACCCACAGGGAATCTTCTCGAGATGCTCTAACCACATCTCTGAGGCCTGGCCTCTTATACACAGGTTTATTGCTTTATTACATGTTACACATTCTTGTTGAGACTTTGATGTACGGAAAGACATCCTTGGAATCCCCACTTCAAGCTCGTTCCCACACATATCTACAGTGGAAGTCCCCACCCCACCCACAGTAGGAGATGGCTATCACACAGCTGGACATACCGCCAATTCCCGGGGGGTGAGTGCGACTGATCGGGTCACAGGGGTTGGGGGCCTTGATCTACCGCAATCCCTTAGATGTGAGGTGCTTCCTTTACAGTAGGGGCAATAAAACTGCGTCCGCAGGGCTAGGTGATGGCCTGGGATCAGTTCGGACGATCAGGCGTGGAGGAAGGGGTTACCGAAAGGATGTATGACCATGTAAGGGATAAAAGGAGGTGTTGGCCAGGTGCGGGATGTGGTTTCATGGCAGGGTCGTGCAGAAGGAGAGGGTTCATGGCCTATGTATGAGGGAGCGGGGGCGACCGGCGCGTGGGGGATGTTTTGCAGCGCCTAGGGAACGCGTTGGTGGTCGGCGGGGGAGGGGAGGGGCAGAGGGGCCATGGCGCTTTCGAAAATGGCTACTGCTTGAGGGAGCGGGTGAGCCTGGGAGGGGACAAGATGGCGCCGATTATGTTGACATCGCAAACCAGATTTTAACAGAGCGACAAAACTCCTTTGTGTCCTCAGACATGTGAGGCCAGTGAAAGTGAGAAACAATTCTGTCCCAAGTCTTGTTCTGGCCCAGGTGTCCTGCTGGGGGAATATCATGGGCTAGTGTCAATAGGAAGCCCCTAAACTTCAGAGGTATAACCAGCCTCCTGTATGCACCAGGCTTGGTGTCTCTACTCTCTGAGTATAGGAGTCCATCATCCCAATAAACTTTATGGGTGCCGCTAGCATTCCCAGCAGCCTCATCAGCAGCTTGCTTTCTGAGGGGTTCAAGAGAGGGGCAGGTTTTCTGCTCCTGGCTCAGATCAGACCTGGAAGGGCCCCCTGTCCGCAAGAACTCAACCTGGTCAGGTTCAAGCTCCTCTAGGACAGTTCCTTCTTCAGGCTCAAGATCATCTCCCTGGGGAGACTGATCAGCATTCTGAGACAGGTGGGAAGGCTCTGCCTTAACCCTACTGCTCCTCCTCTTGTGAGGCACCTGGTCCATTATTCCAGAATC
Source organism: Triturus cristatus (assembly GCF_964204655.1). Classification (NCBI taxonomy): domain Eukaryota; kingdom Metazoa; phylum Chordata; class Amphibia; order Caudata; family Salamandridae; genus Triturus; species Triturus cristatus. The sequence goes on along the minus strand of NC_140594.1, from coordinate 1,180,908,587 downwards.
CAGGGCCTGTCCAGTGTTATGCATTTTTGCCTGTGACCTGGTCACAGCAAAGACATGTGCCGGGATCCCTAACATTTCTGCATGTGTCTTGAGCTCCACTTCAGCCCAAGCTGAAGTCTCTATATCATTGCCAAGCAAGCACTGTACTGGTAGGTCTGCACTTACCACAACCTTCTTAAGGCCAGTTACCCTTCCCCAGGAGAAGTTAACAACTGCCAGAGAATGGTCTGTTCTGACATTGCTAGCATTGGTCAATTGGTACATTTCACCAAGTATAATCTGCCCAGGATCCACAAGATCTTTTGTCACCATTGTGACACTTGCTCCTATGTCCCTGAATGCCCAAGCTTCTACTCCATTAATTAAAGGCTGCTGTCTGTATTTGCCCAAGTTACTGGGGCTCACAAAGGGGGACATATCCATGCCCCCATCATTGACAAGCACAGTCTGAGTTGGTACTCTGACTAGGCCAGAGTCCATCTCAGAACCCAGGGTCAACCCTACTACACCCTTATTCTGTGTATTCCCACCACCAATTGTAACTGCACTAGGGGGAGCAGGTGCCTTAGGGGCATTGGGGGTGGCTGGAGTATTTTCTTTGGCCTTTGTACAGTCACTAGTCCAGTGAGTTTTCTGTTTACAGATTTTGCACCAAGGTTTCTTTTGGCCTTTCCCTTTGTTAGCCTGCGAATCCCCACCTGAAGAAGATTTTTGGGGCCCTTGCGAAGACTTCTGGTCTTTACCCTTGTCCCCACCCTTGTCAGAGTTTTTGGAATCTTGCTTCTTTGGGTCACCTCCTTGGTTCTGTAGCTTCTGCCTCACCCTGGTTCTGACCCATTTGTCTACCTTCTTTCCCAATTATTGGGGAAAGGTCAGATCAAAGTCTACCAGGTACTGGTGCAAAAGCTGATTTTGACAGTTATTAAGAATCTACTCCCTCATTATCAGATTGTACAATCCTTTGAAGTCACACACTTTACTGCCCAATAACCAACCTTCCAGAGCCTTAGCAGCACAGTCAACAAAGTCAACCCAGCCTTGATTTTATGCTTTTTGGGTGTCTCTGAACTTTAACCTATATTGTTCAGTGGTTAGGCCAACCCCATCTATTAGTGCACTTTTCAAGACCTGGTAATCATCAGCACCATCTTCTCTTACAGTGAGGAGCTTATCTCTACCTTTGTCTGCAAAGGAGAGCCTTAAGATTGCTGCCCACTGACCTTGAGGGACCTTCTGTACTTTACAGGCCCTCTCCAAGGCAGTTATCCATTTGTGGATGTCATCCCCACTTTGGTAGGGAGGGACAATCTTACTTAGGTTTCTATGGTCATAAGACCTCTCCCTATCTCTAGGGAAATTGCTGCCACCAAAGGACTCTAGTCCCTCCTTTTTACTAGCTCTGTAGAGGTCTAGGGCTTCCCTATCTAAGGCCATCTGCTGCTTTCTGAGGTTGAACTTGTCTTGCTCATACTTCAGCAGTCTTTCTCTCCTCTCCTGGGAGGTTTCCCTCCCTCTCTATAGAGGAGTTAGACTGGATAGATCCCCTTGACAGAGATCTATCCCTTCTAGCCCTATGTTCAACTCTACCAGGGGGAATGAAGGCAGAAGCATTGTTGTCATCCTCCTCATCCGCATCCTGGAGAGCTGTGTTCACCAGATCTTGATCATTGTCATCAGTCTGGTCAGCGTTAGAGGTAGGGTCAGGGGAATTGTTACCCCTAGGCCCACCCTCACCTGCTGCCCCACCCACACTGTCTACCTCATCAGGCCCACTAGGCCCTGTGATATCATCCAGCTTAAGTATCTTTATGAGATGCTGGGTGGATGGACTTTTTCCTGTCTTCAGCTTCCTAATGGAACATAAGGCCCTAAGCTGACCAAAGGAGAGATCCTCATATTTATAGGGAAGGAGCCCAATGGTTCCTGGTAGGGACCCACTGGTTCCTGGCTGGTTAGACATTACTAATGTGGTGTGGTGTATTGCACTACCTACACTAGTGTGGCCTACTAAACTCTCTTGAGTTGTAGAAAGGGTGTGCTATCCCTTAACACACAACTCTAAGTTCAGTAGAACTTACTGTAGCTAAACTTGATATTATATGTACCTCAGGTACCTTAAGTGGTTTTCAGTTGATCAATTCAATTGAGATTATCTGGAAAAACAATAGCAAGCTGGAATCCCACCGCTGCCACCAATGTGAGACGGTGGCCTGATATATGCTGTCCACTAGTTCTAGTGGGCACCTTGTATCAGTCCAAACAACCTCTTATGGTGATAGGTTAAATACAACCTTTATTGAAAGCTATCCTAGTGGTAGCTATGGAGAGCAGCCTTCAGGCTAAGTCTTGAAGGAATGTAAAGCAGCTTGTTTTACCAGTCTATAATCTCTTGAATGATCAAATGAAAGGACAACCACACCAGGTATTTATTTAAAATATATGTATTTAGGTTAACACACACCCCTCTAGTCTCTTTATGAGACTGGAGTTTGAAGTACTTAATTTACAAGTGAGCAAGCATCAGTAATAGCACAAATACACGTTTGGGCCCTAGGGGCGTATCAAACCATATGCCAAAAAAGTGGTATAAGAACCACGACTGATCTAGACACAAGGCCTAGAGCCTGTAGAATTGCTGGGACCCCAAGGTACCACCCAAGGTAGTGACACAGGGGACCCACGGGGACTGTATGCAGTTTGTGAACAAAACCGTGGGTTCCCGTTATCTTCTATGGGCAATGTCGCGGTTGGAAATTTAAAGATTAGGTACACTTCTAATCGAGTCAGGGCCAAACCGTTTTGGACTTAAGAAGTTCTAGGGCTAGCACCCACGTGAGCACCGGAGTACTCGAGTTACCTCACCCAGGGGAGCCGGGTGCATAGGTGTCTTTTGGTGTCGGGTCGCGTCGTCGATTTCAATGGAAGCCTGCAAAGTACTGCTGCTGCCATGAAGAGGAGAAGTGTCCGAAGAGATCCAAGCCTGGATCTAGGATAGAAGGAACCTGAAAGCAGAGGGGACAGAGTCTGGGTCACTAGCCAGTGACCGAGGGCAGGATGGACCAATGCCCACAGATGTCGGGTGCTTCAGGTGAGTTGATGGGTGTCTTGACTCTTCAGCCACGAGGTCCAGGAGGCGTCAACGAAGTCCATGAGTCGGATTCGAGCTGTCCCACAAAGTCTGTCGAGTGCTGCGGTGTCGGTGACCAGATTGGACCCAACAAGCCGTGGCAACGGCAAGTCACTGGAATTCAGAGAAAGGATTGCGGTGCAGACCAGCAAGGTCTGAGGGACTCACCCCACGAGGGTAAGTCAGGGCACGTCGGGAGCAACCAGGAAAGCCCAAGCAGAAGAGGAGTTGCCTTTGTGGGGACCTGCTAGCCATCTGGTTAGTGATCGTGAAGGAGCCTCAAGCGGTCGCACTTGAAACTGGCCCACGGGTCACTCGTGGAGTGGAGGCCAACAATCTTCGGTGCAGGAGGTGCTCAAGGCTGGGGCTACTTGGAGGCCAAAGCACAACTTCGAGGACGACCAGGAAGATAGTATTGCTGCAAAAGTTCACTGTGTCCAGGGGTCACGGTTCCACGTCACCCACGATAGCTACGGGCCTCAGCTTTGCTGGGGATCTCAGAGTAGCCTCGGGGAAGTCTGGAAATCCACCTCTGGTGATGTAAAGACTTCGGTGTCCGTCGGGAGCTTCAGCGATGCAGACCGGCCAGTTGCTTCTTTGGTGCCTGCCAAGCAGGGGAGTCACTCCTTGACCCCAAGGGAGATTTTTTCAGTCTTCTAGTCAGGATAGAACATCGAAGGTCCAGGATGGACGTTGCAGAATTTCATCCAGGGTAATCTAAAGTCCTAGGGACTGGATTCCTATACTTATACTAAGTTTAAGGGATGGACTAACTCTAAGGCCCCACCTATGGATGGGCCTCGAAAAGAGGGGTAGTTACACCCATTTCCTTTGTCCAGTTTCGCACCAGAGCAGGAGCAGGTAGCCCCTGCAACCGGTTTGAACTGGACTATGCACAGGGACAGCAAATGTGCCCCCCAGTGTAGGACTTCAAAGCACCAGAGAGTGCTCCCGGCCAGCCCCAATACACATCTGCCTGTCTGGGGAGGTAGTTACACCTCCCTTCGACAGGAAACCTATTGTCCAGGCCTCCCCTGCCGGAGTTTCGGTCAGCAGCAGGAGGAAAGACCCATGTCTGTGGCAGAGGCATCCATTTTGTGATGCCAGGGCTCAGGAAAGTCCTACCAGGTTTGACCAGTGTGAACATGTCACTCCCTCTAGAAGGGTGGAATGCTACCCCCGCCGCCAGAACTGGCAGGGGGGGTAGTATTCCAAAGCGTTTGACACCAAACGCGACATGTTTTGATGCAGCCATTCCAAAGTTAGCATTTACCATGAGGTTACAATGCACTTAAGAATATATGGCATGGCTGTATCGCAGAACAGCCATAAGGAAGTATTTCTAAAAGCTGCAGAGGGGCTCAGCTCATGCTTAGGCACCCTCTCACACAAAACCAAGCACTCTGCATTCAGGAATGTCAAGGCCTGCCATAGGAGTGACTTATAGGTTTATATGTGTCTGTATATATATATGTGGATATAGGTAGCCTATACCACTGTAAGGTGTGCAAGCACACCCTTACCGAGGCTGCAGTAGCAGACCTGTGGTGCCATTTTGGAGTGCTTCCCAGGGGTGGCATAATACATGCTTCAGCCTCTGGTAGGCCTCTGAGGTACCTATGCCCTAGGTACATAATATACCATATACTAGGGGCGTATAAGGCACTCCAGAATCCAATTAGATATGCACCTAATGTACATGGAAACCATTTTAGAGAGGAAGCAGCTAGGCTGTGGTCCTGATTAGCAGGGCCACAGCCAGACTAAGGTCGACAAACAGTGAAACACCAGCAAAAAGTGGGGGTACCCATGTGAAGCAGATCCTACTCTCCTACAAGGACCATCACTATTAGCCCCTCATTCAAAATAGACTTAGACTGAACTGCTATTATCTTCAACTTTCAACCAATTTTGAGCCCCATGGTTTGGCCAATGTTCTAGGAAATGTTGCCTCCCACTTTGAGTTTACAGTCAAGTTAAGCAATTTCTCGTCTGGATTCTGTGTAGAAGAGGGCTCGGGTCCACCTCATTAGGATCAGAGAATAGCTTCCCCCATTCATGGACCAAGGCCTCCCAGGTGCGGTAATAATCAGACAGCTCTATGTGGCATGGACATGCATGACTCATCCATCCACCCTCTGTGTGCATCTGAGGTGGAGGAACTACACACAGTCGGATCACCTACTTCCGGGAAATTCACAAAGACCAGGTCAAGCTCTAAGGTACCCTTTCTAAAAGGGTATGTGTCAATTCAAAGGTGGCTAGGGGGTCTGTACCCTCTCCCAGCTGTTTCAACGGGTAGATGCCCCCCTCAGCCTAGACATGAACCTTACTACATCGGATTTCACGTGTGCAGGCACCGCAGTTGTATCTGAAGCTGCGGAGATGAAACTTAACCTCATGAAGATTCATCAATTGATTAAACAAATGATGGCCTCTCATGTCCTGCATATTGACCTGCACAGAGGCTGAACCACACTTAACTGTCAATCTGAGGTACCACCACCGCTATCCAAAAAGGTGCAAAACGAAGGGGGGCACTTTTGACGTCAACCTGTCTTTGCTTTTATAATCAACAATGTCATTAAAAGTATATTTTGATCACTTAAGCCGTCTCAGGATTATCCTAACCTTGGGTACCCTTTCACACTACATTGTACGCAGCCTTGAGTTGGAGATATCCAGCTTAGATTACTGTAATCCTAGTTATTTCTCTGGAGCAGTGGTTCTTAATGTGTGGTCAATAGACCCCTGGGGGTCCGCAAAGCTTACTCAGGTGGTCCGCGACTGCTTAGAAAATTAAAGACTAATAACAGATTAAGGAACTGTATTTAAATAAAGAAACAAAATGTAAAATTAAAAAATATTCTGTGAATGTAAAGGAATTTAAAATTGGAGGCTGAAAAATGGGTTAATATCCTCAGATTGATTTTAGGGAGCAAAGCAAGTGCAGCAAACAGAATATTTTATGGACGATGAACGGCCTCAAGTGAACCTAGAAAAGCGCCAACATTCCCATTAAAATTAAAATTCTGATCTTTTTATATTTGATTGCGAATTAAATAAAGGATTTTACCATTTGAGTATTTGTTTGATGAGTGCTTGTTTCTGTATTTTTGTGTGTATTGTTTTACAGTTCAAATTACCGAAAATTCTAAGCCTGGGGTCCCCGGCTTCCAGTAATGACTTAGTTGGGGTCCCCAGATTCTAATAATGATTCAATGGTGGTCTCAGGGTTCCAGTTATGATCAAGTGGGGGTCAACAGCATTAAATAGGTTAAGATCCACCGGTATAGGGGTGCAGTGCTGGGTTGATGCACATCTGGAGCATGGGTGATGCAAAGAGGACCCTACCTCTGCTTCCAGCTGGTGGAGGGCACAGTTACCCAGGGAATCTAAGCACCCATCTCTCACCACCTCCATGGGCCTACCCACCCAAGGTGGAGGAGCAGAAACATCAGGGGAGCGAGTGTAGGATCAGTACACAGCAGCAACCTCTCTGTGGCCTTCCCCCTGATATAGGAAAACAGGGTGCCAGGCGCTGATTGTCTCTGTCCACCCAAGCAGGGTGGTAGCCAGCTCCGCTAGATAGACTCCACCAGCCGCAGACCCTCTGACGTCTCTGAGTGTACTGGCACTGGAAGGGTTTGCAGTTTAATGGAGCGCTGGACAGTTCTGATGTCCCACCAGAGGACACAAGGGGTGGGGAGGGGGGGGGGGGGGCAGAACAGCTGGCACATGCAGGAGGGGGATTGGCTGCACCCTTATGGTCTTCTGTGAGTGACAGCCTCACGGTGGAAGTATCCTCTCCGCAGACCTCTCTAGCCATCTCATAAGGGCTTCTAGAAACCCTTGATTTGGTACGAAATACAATTCTAGGAAAATTGAGACAACTTTAAATTATTTGGCAAACTTTGACTGCCTTTTTTGATGGATTCAGTATTGTTTGTGAAATGTGTGCTCATCTAATGTTGATTTCTTTTCTCGAGACATCAGCAGGGCACATTGGCAGGCGCAGAGAGGCGTTGCGTCTTTCTAAAGCACGCACTGTCAATTAAACAGGACAAACGAGCTCCGTGAATGCAAAGGCCCTCGTTTAGTTCAGCAGGTGGTAGATGGACCACCCATCACGTAGACGCATCAGAGAGCTGAAGTCACGCACCCCGGCTCTGACGCTGTGCCAAGCAGGGCTGCAGGTTGGCATGAGTCACTTGCACCCTCCAGGGCTGGCACAGCTCGGAGGTGGCAGACACTCGTTGTGCCCAGGGCATCTCTCAGCCTGGATAATGACAGCCAGCGGTGCCATCATTCTCGAGGGCATGTATTATTCTTCCTAAGCATCCTTCGTGGGGCGTGAGGGCAGGCGTCTCTTTGAGCTAACAAACATTTTAATTAAAGAAAATACATGCTAGATGAGCTTGGAGTAATGACTGTTTGTTTTTTAATCAGCTCTGCTGCGGGGCACGTAACCAGGAAAGAAGTAACAGCTTTCTGGTAGGATTGAGAACTGGCTTCTCCGACGACCCGCATCCGGTTCCATGTTGAGATGACTAGCTCCGGCCTTCACGGGGCGATTCACTGACCCGAGGGACGAGTCTGCACTATTTGGACACGTCACCTCCGAGTGGATGCCAAGGGTACTCTCTCTGCTGGTGAAACCACCAGTTTCTTGAAGGCTCTGATACTCTCACCTCCTGGCAACTTGAGTTTCATCCTGGCAGGAAAAGGAAATGGCTCTCGTAATTGCTGTGGAGGGAGTAAGATGTACTGGGAATGACAGCAATATGGCAGGGAGGTTACCCTTTGCACCTTCCTGCCACATTCCGCACTATGTTGATCTACAATCTGGCATTAGTTGGAGTCACTGACAAGGCATTGTATTGTAATTGTATTTATATAGTTCTTACTACCCCTGACGAGGCATTGAGCACTTTACGCTGGGCAGCACATTACGCCGGGCAGCACGCTGCTCCTCAACTCATTCTTACCATTTAGTCCAGTGTTATTGGCTATTGTTAGTTATTGGGATAAAGTTTGAGCTCTCACACAAACCATCCTATGCATTCATTCCAGTTTCTATATGGCACATTCTGACAGCATTCCTTCTAAGGTGAATAAAGTGAAAGCCTGATCGCAAACACGACAAAGAGAGCGTGGGAAAGAGCAGATGGACAGGAGAGAAATACAGCACAGAACCAGCAAACAGAGATGCACTCTGTAGAGTGTATCAACCACAAGAAACAAATAGCTCCCAAATATGTGAGCAGTGGAAGGACACAGGTACGTGGGCCATGCTCCATGGGAGGGCCACACAAGACGAGCAAGTGGTGAGTACAGCGAAGACCAGTGGGATGCAAACAATTCAAAGTGACGTTGATGCCAACCAATGGTAAGTGATGTGCGACCTCCAAGCACACTGCTAGCAAACCAAATGTCTTGAAGAGACAGTACATGCGCTGTCTATGTGAGACCTGAAAAACAGGAGTGGCGACTATCAGAAGGTTTCAGTGAAGGTCAGTTTTTCATGTCAGATTTAGAAATATAGAGCTGTGGTTCTTAACCTTCTGACTCCTGTGGACCCCGACATACTCTTTTCTGCAATCTAGGGACCCTCACTGAGTCATTACTGGTGGGTGAATGTGGAGGCTGGTGTCTGTGGAGACTGGAGTCAGTGAAGGCTGGAGTCTGTGGAGGCTGGTGTCTATGGAGGCTGGAGTCTGTGAAGGCTGGTGTCTGTGGATGCTGGAGTTTGTGGAGGCTGGTGTCTGTGGAGGCTGGAGTCTGTGAAGGCTGGAGCCTGTGAAGGCTGGTGTCTGTGGAGGCTGGAGGCTGTGAAGGCTGGTGGCTGTGGATGCTGGAGTTTGTGGAGGCCGGTGGCTGTGGAGGCTGGAGTCTGTGAAGGCTGGTGTCTGTGGAGGATGGAGTCTTTGAAGGCTGGTGGCTGTGGAGGCTGGAGTTTGTGGAGGCTGGTGGCTGTGAAGGCTGGAGTCTGTGAAGGCTGGTGTCTGTGGAGGCTGGTGTCTGTGAAGGCTGGTGGCTATGGATGCTGGAGTTTGTGGAGGCTGGTGTCTGTGGAGGCTGGAGGCTGTGAAGGCTGGTGTCTGTGGAGGCTGGAGTTTGTGGAGGCTGGTGGCTGTGGAGGCTGGAGTCTGTGAAGGCTGGTGTCTGTGGATGCTGGAGTCTGTGAAGGCTGGTGTCTGTGGAGGCTGGAGTCTGTGAAGGCCGGTGTCTGTGGAGGCTGGAGTCTGTGGAGGCTGGTGTCTGTGGAGGCTGGAGTTTGTGGAGGTTGGTGGCCGGAGCCTGTGATGGCTGGTGTCTGTGGATGCTGATGTCTGTGGAGGCTGGAGTTTGTGGAGGCTGGTGGCTGTGGAGGCTGGAGTCTGTGAAGGCTGGAGTCTGTGGATGCTGGAGTCTGTGAAGGCTGGTGTCTGTGGAGGCTGGAGTCTGTGGAGGCTGGTGTCGTGGAGGCAGGTGTCTGTGGAGACTGGAGTCTGTGGAGGCTGTGAAGGCTGGTGTCTGTGAAGGCTGGAGTCTGTGGAGGCTGGTGTCTGTGGAGGCTGGAGTTTGTGGAGGCTGGTGTCTGTGGAGGCTCGTGTATGTGGAGACTGGAGTCTGGAGTCTGTGAAGGCTGGTGTCTGTGGAGACTGGAGTCTGTGGAGGCTGGTGGCTGTGGATGATGGAGTTTGTGGAGGCTGGTGTCTGTGGAGGCTGGAGTCTGAAGGCTGGTGTCTGTGGAGGCTGGATTTTGTGGAGACTGCTGGCTGTGGAGGCTGGGTTATGTGAAGGCTGGTGTCTGTGGATGCTGGAGTCTGTGGAGACTGGAGTCTGTGGAGGCTGGAGCCTGTGAAGGCTGGTGTCTGTGAAGTCTGGAGTCTGTGGAGGCTGGTGTCTGTGGAGACTGGAGTCTGTGGAGGCTGGAGACTGTGATGGCTGGTGTCTGTGGAGGTTGGAGTCTGTGAAGGCTGGTGGCTGTGGATGCTGGAGTTTGTAGAGGCTGGTGGCTGTGGAGGCTGGTGGCTGTGGAGACTGGTGGCTGTGGAGACTGGTGGCTGTGGATGCTGGAGTTTGTGGAGGCTGGTGGCTGTGGAGGCTGGTGGCTTTGGAGTCTAGAGTCTGTGGAGGCTGGAGGCTATGGTGGCTGAAGTCTACGTAATTAGATTTTGCATTGCCCATTTTTATTACATCACACATATTTTGGGTACATTGTGCCTCCTCAGAAGAAGGTACCTCTCAACAATTACAATTGTCAGACTACTTTTTTCAAAATAAAAAAAGCAAGTAAAATCTCTCTCTCTCTCTCTCGTTCTCTCTCTCTATATATATATATATTTACATATGTAAGTGTATATATGTGTGCATGTATATTACCTACTGGCGGTCGCCAGTAGGTAGTTATAGTTAGGACCACGTTTCCATAGGAAATCCACAACATTCTATTTGGAATAACTTTGGCGCTGGTCGACGAATCCTCGCGAAATTTTCAAAATAGGTGGGGCGCTATGCTCCGCTCCTACCCTGAAAGTCTCGGGGGGATTCGTCAAGCGGGGGCTGAGATAAAAGGGGGGTCCCAAAACGCGTTTTTCCCATGCATTTTTCCATAGGACCTTTAGACACAGCTACAGACCGAACGGCTGAACAGAGTTACCTGAAATTTGGCAGAGAGGTAGTCTACAGGTCAAGGAAGTGCCTTTTGTAGGTTTTGTGTAAATCTGTTCAGTAGATCCTGAGAAAATAGCCTTTAAACCAATATATATATCTGTGGCAGCTTACGGTGCGCTTACGGTGCGCTTACCGTACGCGTACGGTGCCGTGCGCGAGCGCGATTCTGATTGGCTGTTAGATCTTAGTAAACATTCGAATCGGTCGAAACCAGGAAGCGGTGTCCGCCATTTTCTATCTCGCACTCTGAGGGGGTGGAAGAAAAACAAAGACAAAAAACATATAAAGGGGATGTTTAGACTGCTCCCAACCACCTAGCCTTGATGAAGGTGTTCTCAAAGAACCCCCAAGGCCAAAAATTCAATTTTAATTTTTTTCGAAAAATCGCCGATTACGCTTACCGTACGCGTACGGTAAAAAAAAAAAAAAAAAAAAAATATCCATATTTTCCACACCCCGTGTGCAAATGGTGCCTGAAGGGCACCATTAGAGCATGGCTTATTATTATTGAACTGCACTTCTAAAAATCAAACATTACCTTTCACAACGAAGCGCATAATATGTCCTCCATGTGCGCACTGTGCGTGAAGCGCATCGTGCGTACATGGCCCATCCAGCGTAACGTGGGCACGCGGTGCGCGTAGCGTACCGCGTGCCCACCCTGCGTGCACGGCACTAACTGCGTAAAGTCGGCACGCGGTGCGCGAAGCGCACCGCGTGCTCACTGTGCGCGCACGGTGCGCGAAGCGCACCGTGCGCGCACGGAACGAACTGCGTTAAGTGGGCGCGCACGCCACGAATGGCGTAAAGTAACTTAGCATTTAAAAAACCGTACAAATTCACTGAAAAAACCATAGGTTTCACACACGTTATAGTTAGGAATTAGCATTTAAAAAACCTTGCAAATTCACTGAAAAAACCATAGGTTTCACACATGTTATAGTTAGCTGGACATTTTACTGATAAAAAACCAATGAAATTCCCTCGTTATAGTTAGTGCAGGCAACTATAACTCACGTGACCGCAATCCTCTGCTGATGCTAATACTGTATTTAGACACTTATTTGCCCATGTCTTCTTCCATTAAATTTTAGCTATACATATATTACAAATATTTTTTTTTCATAAAGACACATATGTCATCAGCAGAGGATTGCGGTCACGTGAGTTATAGTTGCCTGCACTAACTATAACGGGGGAATTTCATTGGTTTTTTATCAGTAAAATGTCCAGCTAACTATAACATGTGTGAAACCTATGGTTTTTTCAGTGAATATATATATATATGTACTCTTTTCACATATGCAGAACTGAAACACAGACTTCTCTTGCTAAAGAGGTACCAGAAATATGGAGGCCTCTAACTACAGTCCCTGCTTCCCCCAATAAACAAACAAAAAAACATGAAAGGGGGGGGCCCAATCCTCCTCTCCCACCCACCTCCTTCATGCTCCTACACCTCACATCTGCTGACCCCAGGGAAACCTGGACACAGCCTTTGTCACAGCCAGCTTGAAGTTTCTCGACCCTGCTTTGCTGTGAGAATGCATTTCCTAAAGCTGGCGGAGCCCCCACACCGCTCCCCGAAGATACCTCTGGATGCAAATGTGAATATTTTACACTGAAAATTGACTCTCAAAATCCGACAGGGATGGGACGGGGTTCAGTCAGCTGGGAGGGGGTTTCCCGACAGACTGTTGCCTCTGAAAGGCCAGCAGGATATAGACATAGTGAGTCACAGGCCTAGCAGGCAGGAAGTCCGACTGACTTCTCCCCAGCCCGAGGGACCAGCGATGAGCTGTGACACTTCGTAGTAGGCCTCTGCGTCTGGTTGTCTGCCATCGGCGAAGCCTTGAGGTGCCACAGTCTCCCTGTGGATGAAAGGCTAGCATGGCCCTGCACTGCTCGTCTTCACTAATTACCCCACACATGGGTTTGCACACAGTCCCCTGAAGCTCTTCGGGTCTGCTCCTCTTGTAGAAGATGTGGGTATAGAAGTAATGCTAGATGAATTCCATAATGCACTTTTAATAAATCTATTCATTGTCTTGCACTCTAACTAATGACATTCCTTTTATGGAGATCTGGGGTAACACAGGACCTGAGGTATCAAAAGGTTTTACCTCTTCTTTGTCTGTGGGGAAATGAGTTAACACACGAGGGCCTCACCCCTTCAGCCTCGTTGTGAGTATAAGTACACCATCCTGCAACAAAATACGGGGAGCATTATTGGTCATTAATGTGACACCAAGCAGAGTCTCGGGTCCTGCCTTTTAAACGCCGTGTATAACTATCATCCACAATAGTATTTATACTATCGACCGCAGAAGGATGAGAAGCTGGGACGGCACTGTTGCGCCACTGAGCTGCTAGTGACTCTCAGATCTCTGCAGCAGGAGCTCAACACACTGATTTCTCTTGCCTGCTCTGTATACGAATCCCTTCCCTTCATCGAGTATAAACGCCATTGCCTCTAGCACTCTAGTGCCCAGCCTTCTCTGTGCCTTTTCTTTTCCAGACAGTGATAAATTACCCCTGCGCCTTTCCTCCTCTCCTGCACCTGCAGCAAAAGAGAAGGGCCACCTTGGAAGTGTCTCTTCGCTTCTGATTGGGTGAACTCAGAGTCTCTCAAGGAATTCCAATGCCTTACCGTGGCTCTCACCTCTAGTACTAACTAAGATGAATGACGATGATCTAATGGCCTCGAGGATGCAGCGAGCCAAGGGGATGTAATTACTGTTCAGGCGGAGCAATTGACAATATGTCTGCCATTGCAATACTGCTAGCTTGAAGGCAGGTTTGCTAAGGATATGCACAGTGGTGCGTGACAGCGCTACGCTTTCTGCGATCCCCAACTCTGACAGGCCTGTGTGGCACTTCAGTTTGCGGCACTGGTGCGCAGTGTGTGGCGCTGGTGTCCAAATTGGAAGTGATGAAATGTTCCCTGGTGGTCGTCACACTTCCAGACATGTTTACATTGGTATTAGCTCAGTTATATGTTTCGATTTTTGTGGCACCTTCGCTATGCAATTGATGTGAAGACAGAAAGTGAAAAGTACTTACTGTAGTGGGTTTCCTGCCTTGAACCTCTTCCAGTAATGGGTCATCTAACCAAAAGGATGAAGATGATGATGATGATGATAATAATAATAATATTATATGTTTTAGTAAACAATTCATACAGTTCTTTTGCCATTTCTCAGCGCTGTAAATAATTGCCGTCCACTCACTTCAATGTCTATTCAGTATTGTATTTGTGTTCTTAATTATGAAATAGGTCTATCTAAAAAAACAAAAGAGCACTGGAGACAACATCAGAAACTACTGAAGCTGAGATCCATTTCTACCTGATGAAGTGCCGAGACATCTTACAACAAGCTTTGGTAAATCCAGCCAGTCCTTGCTGACTTCTGTTGGCACATAGAACACGTGAAGCATTGTGGAACAAAGGCTTCTGACCTCAAGATTAAAACACACAGATGCATTTTAACACCATGAACTGGTGGTGCAAGTCACTGATCTGGGCCTTGCTAATGTCAGATGCTTTGAGGTGAACCGAGAGTGGCGAAGATAATACATGTCACCGACTATCGTAAAACTACAGAAGCTTGTTTTCGGGTGAGTTCTGACAATCAGCAAAGCCACAGCAGGGTGACCACTGGAGCAGGAGGCACGGATGTTGATTCACCAAAATACCAGGTGTAGTGGAAGTGACATCATTTACCATTTGACCTTAATGATGTCACAGGAAGTGACATCATATGACCCATAACATTGCTCCTGATGACATCACAATAATTAACATTGCTGAAGTTACATAAGTGCATAATTCCTATTATATATTCTTCTAGGGGAGAAGAAAGGGTGGGGGGGAACTCTTCCCTGAGAACATTTTGGAAAAAATTAGCTTTACTAATGCATTTTAATGCTCATGTTTCACATACATTTGCTAAAAAGCCATAGGCTCTAAAAAACACTCACTAAATATTCCGTACATGGTGTGCCAAGCTACTGGAATATGACAGTCCCCATGAGACCACCCACTTATGCTTTTAAATTGTCCTATCAGTGCCCCCTTATGTCAATAATTGCCCCCACTGCTAGGACAAGCATTTTTCCATGGGGTCCTCTGTTGCCCAAACATTACAAACAATATTTCAGTGCCAGAGTTTTCCTAATACTGCTTCTCTTTCACTATGGAGGTACCTTATGTCAAAGGTTATGTCTAGTATGACAAGGACCACATTTTTGTCATGGATGACCCCATGACCTTGCCACAGACGTCTTCCCATATGCCAAGAATTTCCTCCAATGTGCCATCAAAGCAATTGGCCACATGTGCCAACTATGCCAAGAATGTCCACCTGTAGGCCAGCACTGCAATTTTCTCATGGATGCTCCATCCCAACATTTATTTACCTACAGAGTGCCAGCAGTAGCATTTTGCCGAGGGTGCCCCATATGCAAGTATTGCCTCCAGTATTCCAGCGCCAACATTTTGTCAGGGGCGCTTCCATAAGCCAAGAAGAATGCCAGATGCAACAGCAGCTCTGCAAACATAGCAACACCTGCTCACTCACATTCACTTATTCACACTCATTCTATCATTAGCATTGACTTACACTCATTCATGTTCACCTACTCTTGTGCACTCACTCTCACCCTGAATCACTCACTCACACTCTCTCACTCACTCTTACTCTGACTCACTTATACTCACTCACTCATCCACGATCCTATATACAAACGTACATGCTCACACATATACGCGCTCTCTCACCCATACTCACTCTCGCCACATGCACGCACACAACATACATTAAAATCATTCTATTTTTCGTATCTAAGATGCCAGTGAAGGTCCAGATCCTGCTGCTCCATTTTTTATTCAACTAATAGTGAATAATAAACTATTATTCTCTATGAATTAAATCAAAATAAGCAGAAAATAAGTTTAAAGCCTGACTCTGATAATGCGAGGCACCCCTGTGTTCTTGGCACTGATTTTGCTACGTCTGAGGCCAGGGGTCGCATAGGCAGTGCCAGGGATCGCAAGGGAAAGCTAGGGGTCGCAACTGCGACTCCTGGTGACCCCCAAATGACGTCCATGGCAGGAGGGAGTGCTAGGGGAGCGAAAGGAGACAGGGGAAAGAGAGCATAATGAAGCAGCAGGAACATCCAGGACATTCCCAAACCCTCCATCTGGTGCCACCCTAGAGACACTTGTAAGGTTCGTGCCAATTAAGGTTAATGCAACAGGGTTTGGTGAGGCACTCTGCTTAGGATCATGGTCACCTGGGTTCTCAGGGAAAACTCATTTCTGTTGACAAAATGAGTTAAGGGCCCAAATGCACATTACCACCTCCCTTTGTCACGTGGCTTTCGGCCACTCCCTATTTACAGTGCTAAGTTAGCTTAATCACGTTAGCTGTTGGAAAACCATCTTGTTGCTTTTGCTGACTTTGCACCCGACACTGTTGTTACATGTTATTAATTTGAGAAATGCAGACTCGCTCTTGTCTCAAGGGAATGTTATTTATACATCCTTAACAGTTGCTAGTGCCCTTGGTCTGTACATCGAGTAAAGAACTGTTCTAGGACACTAGACGGTGCCGGCTGATTGTGTTCAGGGTGATCGTACCACTGTTTAGTCACAACATGCACGTAGCTGCAAATACCAGAAAGTCTTGTGCTTTAATATCACAGCGCAGCATATTGTTGGGGTATTCGATAGAAGAGCTGTTGCAGAGAACACTGAGCTGATCCTGTGATGTGACACACCTGAGCTGATCTATACGGTATGGGGTCCCCTATGCAAGCCTATGAGACCTTCTAATAGTCTAATAATATTTTATTAGTTGCTAGAGAAAGGAGGGTGGTTATTTTCCACTGTCATTATTAATATGATCGCTCCTTTTGTATTCTATGGTATTGTAACAATGTTAATGGTAATGATCTTAACCATTTGTCTACTTATGTTAGCCAAAGTACTTTATAACAGGACTCGAGGTTTATGAATAAATTCTTTAAACTTTACTGTGTCTTAGTTATTCTGTTGTGGACTGATATATATGTGCAAACGGGTATTTCGGGTTCCCACCATTCCTGAGAATAACTAAGTCGCTTGTTCTGGGTTGTCTATACATTGGGACCGCCGAGCTAAATCTCGGATAACGAATGTGACACTAAGCTAGTCGGATAAGGGGTTCTTAGTTCTGAGGGGAGTTTCTGGTACACCACAATTCTCTAAGGTTCTGGTTTCCTGCGCATAGTTCTGTGCATACGCAGAATCCCTACAACATGGCGCACCTAACGTTTGGTCTTAATATCTGAGATGCCTTAGTAGTGCTTTTTATTAGTCCACAACGCCCTCACTCTGGTTTCCGGATAACGGGAGTGACGGCTTAACCTACCTAGGTTTTAGGCTATAGGTTCTTTCAAGCTTGATAATAAAAAAGGTTAAAATAATATAAGCCCAAGTGCTACTAAAGATCTCGTTGTATTTTTTTTCTCTCTAAGTCCTTATGGCGGTAGAAATTCCCGCTCATAGTAGGGTGTCTCTGCGTGCTCATTTGAGGACGTATGGGGTGCCTGATGACGGGATGGCAGTGGTATTTGTCGTAAGTGCAAGTGCTACTTACCCTTATGAGTTGTTTTACTCTTGGGTTACCTTTGAGGCTGTGGAAGATGTCGATAAAACATTCCACAAATACACTGCAACGCCGGTGCCTCTACGGTATACCCCATATATGGCTTTGGAAATTCCTATCTCAACCTGGCAGCACACTATTTGGTTTAATGGCGCCCTCCCCCACACGGTCACCCCGGCGAGACTGGGTCCTTTGTCTATTGAAGGAGCTACTTGGCCGGTGCTGGCCGGACATACACCTCATCCACGCTACCTGACGGTAGGAGTGGATAGCTTACGTATACTACACACTACCCTGATTACGGTCCATAGGGCGTTAGTGCAGTATGTGTCGCGCACTGTACAGGTGGGGGCACCTGCAGTTGCGGGACACGGGGCTGATCACCATCATGCGGTTGTGATCAGTCCTGTAATGGTAAACGCGGTTGTTGGCAAGCGCCCCCAGAATAAGGATGAGTATCCTTATTGGCTTGCAGAGAAATTCGATCAACTAGAAGCCGTGTTTCCTAACACTAGTCCTGTGGATAAACACAGGATTCTCACTATTACTTTGCCAAAAGAACTAGTCCCAGACATTGTCGATTGTGACAATTGGGGCAAGGTCTTTGCCGCGACCTATTCGAAGTGCTTCGGCACTACGTCTATGTCGGTACTACCTTCCGTTATCAAGAAAGTCCAGGAGGACCATGGTGCGGAAGCAGCTATTGAATTGGGAATGCGGCTTATCGACAGCTTCGATGTAGTATGTTCCATGATCATGGGAAATCTCAAAGGAGATGCCATGCAGTTTCAAGTGGGAAACATGATGGCACTTATTGCGGATGAAGATAAGCCGAGGGAGTTTGCAAAAGTTATTGCAAAAGCCTATAGGATGGTTGGACGTAGTGCCCTGGGCGTGAAACCCGTCATCAAAATTCCTGATGTAGTACAGCACACTAAAGTGAGTTCGTCTACAAAAGACGATAAACCTAACTTTCCAAAACAAAATTGGCGAGCCAAAAAACAAGATAAACAGCAACAGAAACAGGAGACTCGTCCAGCGTCCCCAGTTCAGGCATATGTTGAACGCACTTATGATTTGCGTGATCGTTCTCGTATTAAGTCACCTGATAGGTTTCAGGTTCCTGACCAGCGCTCTCCTCGTTCTTCACAGGAATCAGCGGCTTCACACTTTGGTGGCGGAGACCGTGGGAGAGGCCGGAGTGCTCAAGGACGTGAGCAACCCAGACAAGCGGACGTAAAAGGCAAGCAGGAGGATTCTGCACGTCCGCGTCCTCCGTTTCAGAAAAAGAAAGTTGCTGCTATCTCAGCGAAGTATGCCTCAGATGGTGCGGACACAGCTTCTGAACATGAAGTGGGCTTTGACGCTGCTAGACAGCGCGGCGGAAGTTACAGTAGTGCGGGGAGCACTGCGTCCATTTCTGGAGGCGACAGCAACTAAAATCTATGTAACAGTAGAAACTGCTGATACTCGCGTAGCCCCCCCTGAGAGATTATTTGACGTAGTACTCAATATTGAGGGTGACATACAACGCAAAATTAACGCGGTATTTTGGGATAATCTAACAACCACCTATGATATACTTTTGGCGGAGAAAGATTGGCCCCCGGCTTTCGTTCTAAACGCTCCAAGGGGGGAAGAAGTTATTCTTCCTTCTTTTGGACACGTGGTGCCCAAGGAGGAGTCTGAGAAGTTAGCCGAGGAGTGGGCGCGGGTGCTTGCACCTGCGTTGTATCGTAATCAGGTGGGGTGGGATAAAAGTTCTACCCTCCACGATTTTCCATTGCGGTCCGACCCCCAGCCACAACCCCAATACCCTATGCGACGTGAGGCTAGGTCTCACGTCGCGGCTATCCTTGAACAATTGGAATATCAGGGTGTAATTGAAACGTGTGTGTCATCCATGAATAATCCTTTATTCACTGTAACGAAGCCTGACGGATCGTACCGCCTAGTTTTGGATTACCGGCACTTAAACTCGCACTGCCGGAATTGTGCGGTGCAAAATACCCATAGTTCGGCTCTCGTTGATAGTCTTGTGAGAAAAAGGTTCAAAACCACACTTGACTTGTCCAATGGTTTTTATTGCCATAACATATCCCCTCATAGTTATGAGTGGACCGCTTTTACTTCGGGTGGTAAACAAAAAGTGTTCAAAAGGCTTCCAATGGGCTATAAAAATAGTCCTGGGGTTTTTGCTGCCCGTGTGGTCTCTCTCTTAGAGATGGTAGACCCGGAGGCATACTCGTACGTTGATGACATCTACTTAACAGACGATGAGTTGCTTCCTCACCTTGCTCGCGTGGACAACATAATTTGTATGTTTGCGGACTTTGGTTACAAGTTTAACTTTAAGAAGTCCCACATTGCCGAGTACACAGTTTTATTCTTGGGGTACGAACTCAACAATGAGGGCCGAGGCTTGGCTCCGCAGTTCCTTGAGAAATGCGCACGCCTTCGTATCCCTACGACACTGAAACAACTGCAATCATTGCTGGGCTTTCTGAATTTCGGTCGAACCTACATTCCTGAATATGCCCAGCGTATCAAGACATTATATGCCTTGGTGCAACCTACTTTTACCAAATCTTGCTGGCTGCCAGAACATTCAGCTGCATTACACTCTTTGCAGTCTGACCTTCTTACTGCGATATATTTACAAACTCGTGATAACCACAAAAACCTGGTAATTAGAATTGTGCCGGGTGCTGAGGGGTTCACGTACTTAACTTACAATGAAGGCGACACAGTCCCCATTGCTTACAAATCTCATTTATATACTTCGGCTGAAATGCGTTTCTCCACTGTCGAAAAGGTTTTGACAGCTGTTCAGATGGCAATCCTGAAAGAACGAGCGCTATCACAGGGGAAGCGCATGATGGTGGTAACACCATTCCCTGCCCTAGAGGCAGTCACTAAAGCAAGTGTGCCGAATTCTAAAGCTTTGCATCCACGGTGGATACAATGGGCAACCTCCTTAGCCTCACCTGATGTCGAATACATTTTTGACGCAGGACTTCAGACTCAGGAGAGTTTGGAGTATGAATTAGTTCATCCGGCTCCGCTTACATTGCGCCCGTTGGAGGACTTCCATTGTGTCATTTACACTGACGGGTCTGCGCAACCCGCAACTGGATCAAGGCACGCTTATTCAGCGGCTTGCGCAATTGTGGTTGGTACTTTCGTGAATGG
Source organism: Triturus cristatus (assembly GCF_964204655.1). Taxonomy (NCBI): domain Eukaryota; kingdom Metazoa; phylum Chordata; class Amphibia; order Caudata; family Salamandridae; genus Triturus; species Triturus cristatus. The sequence continues at coordinate 1,180,887,959 of NC_140594.1, read as the reverse complement.
TGAATTCGTTCAGGATGCGGTGCATACGCAGACTTTGGGTGATTGTACCGCACAATTGGCGGAGCTTAGAGCTCTGGTGCTTGCACTGGAGTTTGCTGATTATAAAATGACAACGCTTATAGTGAGTGATTCTTACTATTGTGTACAATCTTACAACGACAATCTGATGTTTTGGATCACAAATGGTTTTCGTGATTCAAAAGGTAGCACAGTGAAGCATAAAACGCTTTGGGCTAGGGTGGCTGAACTAAAAGGCAGTCTACCCCTTGTGAGTGTTATTCACACTCTTGGTCACCAACGAGTTGGTGTCCATGCTGTCGGTAACAGTTTGGCTGACGAGGCAGCTAAAACAGCAGTGGCAACATGCTTAGTAGCAGCAGTTACAAGATCCAAAACTAAGATCGATGATGACATCTTGGCAGCTATTGCTGCAACAGAGACTGGGACAAACTTCCCTAGAGGTTTCCCTTCTCGATACCATTATCACTTAAGTCCTGATAACGTCCCGTTGGTGAGGATTAATGAGGTTGGGGATAGGGTTATTCCCAATTCGGACTGCAGGCCTGCTTTGGTACAAGCTGCGCATGAGGGTGTTGCGTCAGCGCACGCCGGAGTGTCCGCAACTGTGTCACTGTTGCAACAGCGTTATTGGTGGTACGGTTTGTACAAACATACGCGGACTTATGTCCTCAATTGTGGTATTTGCCAATAAATAAAGCCATCTACGGTGGCGCGGCCACCACAAACGCAGCTGCATATATCTAATCAACCACTAGCGTGTGTTTATTTAGATCACTGCGGTCCTTTTTCCTCCGACACTGCGTACAAGTATATCTTGGTTGCAGTAGATTCGTGCACACGTTTTCTTTGGGTGTGGCCACACAGGAGTGCTGACGCCAGGACTGTCATCAAAGCGTTGCGTGTCTTTATAGGGAGTTTTGCATGTGGCACCCTTCACTCTGATCAGGGCCCTGCGTTTGCCTCTAAGGCTTACAAAGAAGCCATGAAAAGTTTGGGGGTCCAAGTCAAATTTTCGTCTCCATATCGGCCTGAGGGCAATAGTGTTGTGGAACGAATGAACCGTGACCTAAAGCAATCGTTGACGGCCCGGGTGTTAGGTACTGGCAAAAACTGGCTAGCCCATTTGTATGACGTCCAACGTGCACTTAATAATCTCCCTAGAAGGTCTCTGGGTGGGAGGACCCCGTACATGATGCTCTTCGGAGTTCGAATGTTTGTCCCTGACCTGGAGGGTCTCGACATGGCGGCGGCGGCCGCGCCTTTTGACTTAGATGACCACTGTACTGTTTTACAGAATCTTCAAGAAACAAGAGACACTCTAGCAAAAGAGCACGTATCTTCTGCGACCGAGGCTGGACTGCAGATTCCGGTAGTCGGCTGGCTACCCCGAGTTGGTGATCTGGTCCGTGAGAAGGTGGAGAAGAAGAAGGAGTTTGGACCCTCTTATCGTGCACCAGTGCCGGTGCTTGGAGTTGAGGGTACCCGCACAATTGTTTTGCCTCCACTTCCTGGTCACAGAAACAACAGGTACATTTCGGTTGACAATGTCAAGCTACACAGGGTGGCCGATACTTCATAGTCTGACACCTTCAGTTTCTTGCCCTTCAATGATGCGCAGTGCTGTTGTGGTGCGACCATCTGACGTAGTACCTGAGGTTGCCATTGAAATGCAAGTACTTTCTGATTCTGCTGTTTCACCTGCGGATGGTGCTTTACCTGATGATGCTGAATATTCATATCCTACTGATGTCCCATTGCCTCTTTTGCATTCAACTGACATTGTCCAGTCTAATTCTTCCTTTGGAACTGAATCATTGACTTCCACTGCCCCTTCCAAATTTTCTAAATTTTTTGCCTGGTTCAAGAGACAATTTTTGGTTCCCCCCTGGATTTACATCTGGCTGGTGCTCATTTGCATTTTTTTGTTCATGTCCATTGGTTTTGTGGTAGTGTTTTTTAGGTTGATAAATGGACACTACCTGAATGAACGTTCTACGATTAGATTAATTAATGGAACTTTGGCCCCACATTCATCGTCGCACATCATGAAGAGGGACCTGACCTTTGTTAATATCACCGCCTGGCCTGTTCGTGATGGAATAGCATGGGATGCAGTTAAATTTCAAATTCATGGCCCCACGGAAGTGATTAATGTGCCATCTGTATATCGTGTCTCTATGGGTGATGTGGTGAAGCAAGACATTCGATCTGATGATTGGGATGTTAAAACTATAGAGACACTGTTTTCTGATTTAAAATACTATGCCGCTTTTGATGCTGAGGATTTGTATTTGAATAATGAGAACTATGCAGAGCAATTTTGTTATCAACATTATGGCACACATTTTCTCCATAGGGCAAACACATTTCGTAGTTTGGTTAACTTTACACAGTGGGAACATTGCCCTGCCCCGAAGATTGGAAGTTCAAAAACATTGATCGCAAAGTTTTCATATTTTTCAGATTTTAGTGTAACTAATAATGCTTCTTTTTATTTTAAGCTTAACAAGGACCCTGTTTCAAAGGTGCGTTTGACCCACACTAAATTGTTGTTTTCTAAGTCCTTCATGGATGATTTGGCAATTGGTGGGTATGACGTTTGGAAACAGGCTATTGATCTCAAATCAGTTTGGGGTACTAAATCTTGGCAGGTACACGGTACAGAAGCTTTACATCGTGCCTGCCTGATCCCAAACCACATGTTGTTTTTAAATTCTACTGTTTTTCAGACAACCTGTTTTGGATTGGCTATCTCTAAAAACTTAAATTCCCCCTCGATCCCGGATCTGAGAGCTTATCCCGGTTGGGAGAATCACACAGATCTGTCCCTTGCTATGTTGCAGTCTTTTATTTCCAATTCCACCTTCAATATTAGTGCATTAGACCCTACAGGTTGGTTGATATGGCAGAAAAGTTCGGATACCTGTCAACGTAGATTTTTGGGGTTAATTCCCGGGTACATACAGGATAGAGTAGACCCACGTTTTCTGTCCTCACATACTGTCACTACCTACTCGGTAGGTAAATTATGTCAGACATGGTTGCAACATTCCACATTAGATTCTGTTAAACTTCACTTGTCACGTTTGCATGACAACATTGATTTGAATGATTTTGTTAAGGGTCCCGCATTAGGAAGATCCAAAAGATGGGTGTATGCTGTTTACAACGAGGTTTGGAAGTTGTCACAGATTGAGGCTGCTTCCAGACTCCGTGCTATTGACCAAGCCAATATGGAAAAAGTATTGGCAGTAATAGATAATAGTATTAATACCTTATCTTCAAGAATATATACATTGGACAACATTGTTTCATCTGTTGTAGATATTGTCCAGGACGATGTGTCTGTGTTGTATCATGGTCAAAATCAATTACGATCGATTATGCAATTTGCTTGGACTTTGCAGACGTTGAAGGCGGGGAAAGTACCATGGGATTACATGAATGTTTCGTCTTTATTCCGCCCGTTTAATCTGTCAGCAAAGCAACAATTCATGTCCATGAAAGATGCTACATATTCACTACTACATATAGAAAAGTTAGAACCTTTGCCTTTTTCTGTTGCTGAGTCGGATTATGCAGTGTGGCTCGTACATGGAATGGTAACTTTACCAATTTCTATGTATAAGTTTAGTTCTTGCATGAAACATTATGCCTTAGGCAGATTTGAAAAACTTGGTTCTGCATTTTTGCATGAAGTCTGGTCTCTCCCATTTACATATCGATGTGAGAGAGACGGCAAAGAAGTTTATTTGAAGGGTGAGGAGTGTACGACTGCTCCAGATCATTCAGTAGTGTGTAGACCAGGGGTCTCCAACCTTTTGTGTAGTGAGAGCTACTTCTGGTCAGTGAAAATCGTCGTGAGCTACTAAACCCCAAGCAACTCGCACATTTTTCCGAGAGACCTCCCCACGCTCAATTTCATTAATTTTAAGCCTAATTTCTTCAGAGCCCATACTGTGGTTTGAATGCTAAAGAGTTCCTGTCTAGAAACACTGAAAAGAATGACTTTGGATTGGTGTTGTCAAGACGCTTCGAAACCTTATAATTAATTGCTTCAAAATCAAGACCTTTCAATTAATAGCTGTCACTGAAATAATCAATCTCAAGCCTTCATAACCACTCTCTCTCAGATACATTTATTTTAATTACTTTTATAGCGCCACTCCTACCAACCAGTGTAAGGTGTCAGAACATTTTACATGACACAGATTTACACAGACAATCAATCAGTGAAATGTTACATAAGACAGAGGACAAGAAGGTATAGGAGTCACAAGTCATCCATACTGGTAGGCAGGATAGTTTAAGAGTGCTTGGTCAGGAGAGGCAGAAACATAGAATTTCTTTTTTTTTTAAACCTAACTCCGACCTAACAACATGGTTGGGGGATTCTAATAGGAATTGATTTGTACCCAAATGAACCTATTTTGCAACAACTGGGGGAAATCATAATGGTCCAGCCCGGCCAGCCAGCCTATACCTTGCAGTTTGCATGCAGCTCTTTGAATAGTTACTTGCTCACTGTTCTACATTTGGATTTTAACTCAAAGAGCTAGCTAGCAACAATCTGCACCTTCTTTGCAGCAGGCATATTAACCCTCTGTGCTATCCTACAGCGAGTAAAAACTTCCTGTGTATTGTAAGTTTACAAATTATACAAACAATCTCTTGCTCTGTTTCCAAGTACATTCATCATCCACGTTGACATTTTTATTGTTGGCAGAAATTAGTTCCAGGCCAGGAACGCAGTAGCAGGTGTTTTCTATATTTATATTGGTGCCCCCACATGAAGTCAGCCTTAGCACCCGGTGGCATAGGTCGCGCTGCCCTAGCTGCAGCACAGTACATGCAAGGACTTATAATTTGAATGTCAGCTGCCGCTGTGCTTTTATTACTGTTAAGGCAAGTATTAAAACACGGTGTCAGCCGATATTAAAATCTAAGGTCCTTGCATGGGTGCATACTAACCAGGCCTGCTAACAGCTGTCACAGTCATAAAAAAGCAAATATATAGCGCGGTGTAGTAATCAGTGAAAGGCTTTCACTGATTACTACACCGCGCTATATATTTGCCTTTGCATGAATTTGGAGGTGTTCAGTGCAGGCGAGCACTTAAGTTGGCTGCCACAGTGTTAGAGTGCCTGCAAGGACCTTTGATGTTAACGTTGGCTGCCACCGCACTTTATTCCTCATGCATATGTAAAGCACGGTGGCAGCCAATGTTAAAATCAAAGGTACTTTACTTGCATGCACTTTCACAGATTAATCCACTTTCACTGACTACTACGCAAAGGCAAATGAAAGCGTGATAAAGTCAGTGAAAGTGGATTAGTGCAGACATGAATCTTAGAGTCAGATTTTAACATCGACTCCCACCACGATATCGGCCCAGTCACAGTGCCTGAAAGGACTTTTAATTTTAAACGTTGCCTGCCACTGCGCTTTTTTACTGAAGGCAGATCTCTAAAGTACAGTGGCAGACAACGCTAAAATCAAAAGGCCTGGCAAGCACTGAGTGCTTTTACCCGGCGACTCTGCTCATTCAGGGTCAGGGGCCCCTCTTAGCACACAGCTGTTCCGGGAGGCCACAAAAATTAAATGTGATCCGAAGCGCGGTGCCAGCTTGGAAAAGGCAGATGGCGCGTGAATCGGAGGAAACACCTCACGTTCGCCAGGCAATAATAAGAATCTTACATTTCTTAATTAACTTAACACAGGCATCCAGTCCCACAGCAATTTCGGCCCAGCCCCAGTCAGTGCCTGAAAGGACTTTTAATTTTAAACGTTGCCTGCCACTGCGCTTTTTTACTGAAGGCAGATCTCTAAAGTGCAGTGGCAGACAACGCTAAAATCAAAAGGCCTTGCAAGCACTGAGTGCTTTTACCCGGCGACTCTGCTCATTCAGGGTCAGGGGCCCCTCTTAGCACACAGCTGCTCCGGGAGGCCACAAAAATTAAATGTGATCCGAAGCGCGGTGCCAGCCTGGAAAAGGCAGATGGCGCGCGAATCGGAGGAAACACCTCACGTTCGCCAGGCAATAATAAGAATCTTACATTTCTTAATTAACTTAACACAGGCATCCAGTCCCACAGCAATTTCCGCCCAGCCCCAGTCAGTGCCTGAAAGGACTTTTAATTTTAAACGTTGCCTGCCACTGCGCTTTTTTACTGAAGGCAGATCTCTAAAGTGCAGTGGCAGACAACGCTAAAATCAAAAGCCTTGCAAGCACTGTGTGCTTTTACCCGGCGACGCAGCTCATTCAGGGTCAGGGGCCCCTCTTACCTCAGAGCTGCTCCGGGAGGCCCAAGTCAGTGGAGTGGAAGATGATGGGAAGCACGGTGCCAGCCTGGAAAAGGAGGAGGAAAAACGTCACGATCTTCAGCCCGCCCCACCCCAGCTAAGCTCACTACAGCCAATCAGAGCAGCTGGTTTGTGTGAGGGCGGGCAAGGGCTGTTTACTTGTGGAAAAGAGCTGAAAGTTGTGAAAGAAAATGACGGGATACAAAATAAAATTGTGAATGACGTCTCAATAATTAAATAGCAGCGCGAGCTACTCTCAGAGGGTCGGCGAGCTACCGGTAGCTCGCGATCGACCTGTTGGAGACCCCTGGTGTAGACATATCCAATTACATGGATCATGTAATATGAATGCCCCTAATTTAGCTTGCGTGTTGAAGGGCATTCCTGTACAAGTTATAACGCCATCATTTACGCTGCTTGCTAATGGTAGTTATCTGCTTTTAAATAGTGAGGCTTGCTGTGGGATGTTAGCTGGAATTCCATATATTGTTTCAGTTTCACGACGAGTAGTTTGCTGTAATAACGTGCTTTTCCCACCCCCGCAAGGCCGGCTTGATATATCCATCTGGCCGACGATTCCAACCTTGAAAGCAGAGTTCAATAGGATGAGCAGAATAAGGGCTCTTTTGTCTCAAAAGGAGGTTGCGTTGACTTCGTCACGAGAAACATTTCTCCTTCAAGTTGCAAACACTCGCACGGAAGTTCAAGCGCTTTTGAATACTGACCTCCCCCTACATTTTGGCACACTAATACACACTATCTTCAATGCTTCTTCTACGACTGGTCTGGTGCACTTTTTTAAAATTGTAGGCTCTGGCCTTGTGACGTCTTTCCAGTCTATCTTTGGTATAATACCAGCTATTTTTCATTCTATTTTTTCTGGTTTTTTCGGAGGGTTTCCTCTGGTACTCGCATTAATTGCTGGCTTACTGCTGTTGGTCTGCGCACTACGCTATGGCTGCACGACTTGCGCTACTCGACCACGGATTCAGCATGTTCCATCTGCGTAGCCGAATGTGGGAAGCTTATGGGACTTTGCCACTGGCTACCTTGAGCGTCGCTTATGGATTATCCTTCAGATTCCCGTTTTTCACTTGTGTACAGCCTGTCTTTCACTGTCTCGAATGTCCGTTCCAATGGGCTCTGGATATGTGTCTGTCAAACTTGGTGTCACCGGACCTGGATTTTGATCGACTGATGTATCCCTTAGTGGTACATGAGCTTGACTGTTCTGGAGTCGGGTTTATGGCCTTGGGTGCGGCGCAAGGAGTCCTTGGGTTATGGGATATAGAGAAAGCAGCAATTGACTTCCTGACACACAGTTACATCGAGATGCCTGCTTCTTGTCCACGTGGAGTGCTTGATGCTCAATTCCCTGTGGAACACGTGTGTTCTTTTTCTTTGATGGATTGGATGTCAGCCAATTTTGCTGATGACTCAAATGATTTGCTACTGGAAGCTGCAGCCGCGTATGCTGCTTATACTTTCCAAAATTGACTGCCTGATGACGAGCTCAATGGAGTAAATTTTTTACCTTCACACAAACGATCGTAATGCTCTATGAACGATGGATTGTGTTTTTATATTTTTTTTTCTCTCTTCTTCGAAGTTTTTTTTCTTCCTCTCATTTACTGAACTCACACTTCAAGCTCTTTAGTCTGCATCGTTGATCTTGAACTCTGCGTTCTGTAGACTTACTCGCCCCTGGTTAAACAGTGGTTCGATCAAAGGGGGATGTCACGTGGCTTTCGGCCACTCCCTATTTACAGTGCTAAGTTAGCTTAATCACGTTAGCTGTTGGAAAACCATCTTGTTGCTTTTGCTGACTTTGCACCCGACACTGTTGTTACATGTTATTAATTTGAGAAATGCAGACTCGCTCTTGTCTCAAGGGAATGTTATTTATACATCCTTAACAGTTGCTAGTGCCCTTGGTCTGTACATCGAGTAAAGAACTGTTCTAGGACACTAGACGGTGCCGGCTGATTGTGTTCAGGGTGATCGTACCACTGTTTAGTCACAACATGCACGTAGCTGCAAATACCAGAAAGTCTTGTGCTTTAAAATCTTATCGAAGTAAGTTCCAAACTCCATTCAGTGGGCTGCGGTCCACTTCGTTGATTGCGTTTCTGAACGGTTGTTTTCAGTTCCATGAGATTACACTAGTCAACGGTACTCATTTCGTCCATTCTCCCTTCCTTCAGATACACAAGTATTTAATCTTGGACAGCCGGAAAAGAGGAAAAGTTCCCTTTCTCTAGTAAGTTGAGCGTACATCACCTACCTTGGTCTAAAGTCTCTTGTTGGTTAAGTGTTTTTTGTTTAGCGTGTGGCAGACAAGTTTCAATTCTGATATAGGTGGTTTTGGTTTGTTCCCTTGTGTAGGTCCCTCTGCATTGGAAACAAAATCCATTTAAGGCAGATAGATTTCTCCGTGCAAAGGTGGGTTTTGACAAGCCCGGTTGGTGCTTCATAGTTTTTCTTAGTCCGATTCCATATTCTAAAACCTTTCCATTGTTCCTTACAGAAATTGGTTGGTCCTGAGGAGAACCCACAACTCTGGGGTTCGAAACGCGTCGACCATTTTTCATTTCCTTGTGTCGCACCGCTTTCATAAAATTGTATTCCTATGCGAAGTTTAAAAACATGTTTGTCATATTCATTTTCGCAAAATAATAATGAAATGTTTTTTGACATTTGAATCGCAATGTAATCAATCGTACTAAGAAAGAAAGGTCGCCACAAGGACCTAGTTCTAGACAGTTTTTGTATGTATGCCGTGAATGCATGAGTGGAATGGCCATGAGTGTTTGATGAATGTTGACATTTATTTTCTTTTTGTGTTTCCAGGGGAATATTAGTTATGTGTTATTGTAATATATGCCTTGTAACATTTTGTATATATGACCTCAGCGCAACAAAAGAAATGGTTCTGCGCAAAAATTGTTCTTGCATCATAAAATAAATTTGAATTATTTCCATCAAATAATAAGGAAATTCATAAATCCCTCCTTCTCAGTTTCATTTCTTTTTAGGAGCTACAAAAAGATTGTGTTGAGTTATTCTCAGCTTGAACTGTTTGTTCTGTTTTCTTGTATCTTTGGCTCAGTTCAGCTGAGTAGTTTGAGCCACCACCCAGTGTTGTTTTCTAACTGTTGGAGCGGGCGGTTGCTCGCGAGGTTCATTCCAGTGGCCAAATAGCCACCACCCTTTAGGGATCTAAAGGGTCACTATTTCTAAAATCGTTGTTTGCTGCAGTTGTAATTTTTCTAGTAGGTTAATTTTATGTTAAATGTTTAGTTTGTCTTGTGGTGTCTGAGTCTTAGCAATCCCTTGTTTGTCATCTGTTTTTTATAATGGCAGAGAATGATGCCTTCGCTTACAGCGAAGAACACATTCAGAATTTGATACGGGCACCGCCGGTCTTTGCATCGGCCACCTTAAGTGTTACAGCAAAAACACAGAACGAGTCGGATAAACTCACCAGATTACGTAAAAAACAAATACGCACGGACCTTCACGGACATTTCTTACTACAGCACCTTAAGGAAGGCACCATTCCATCAGGACTTCAGATACGTAACATTCCAGTAGTTTTTATAGACGACCCAATCTATAAGAAAGGTTACAGCTGCATAGAGACCAAATGCAGCAGGGACCTTATGGTCCTCACGGTGGAGACAGCCCATAGGCTTTCATTGACACAACTACAGGAGATTGAGGACCTTGAAAACGAGATTAAAAACAATCCTAACCTCACGGACGCAAAGGCCTTGCTGGAAAAAGTGGAGAAAGAAATACTCGAATTCAAAGATTACACGGTCATCCAAAAAAGCAACAAATTTGAGCAGGACAAAAAGAATTTCTCGTTGGAATCTACTTACCCCTACCTTAATAAGGATTTCTATTCTACCAATGATTCTAGAAACTATCTCCAAAACTATCAGGGGAGATCCCGGAAGAGATTTATCAACTTTTCTGAATCATCATCATCTTCTAGCGAGACCACAGATACAACAACTAGGACCAATCAGAACCAAAGGGGCAACCAACAAAATCAGGACCCGCAAACATCCAATCAAGAAGCACGTTTTTTAGGCCGAGGCCAACGACAAGGCAGAGGACGGTTACGATATTCCCAACCATGGGAAATGAGGACACGACGCCAATATTACAGGAGTTAACTTCATCACCAATTTATAATTTGTCTGACAAAATACTTACAACAGCGGAAATTTCAATTCTCCAAAAAGGACTAAGCTTTGTTCCTTCTCGGGCTACAGACTTCATCAAAATGAAGCTTGAAACCATGGAGTTCTGTCGTAAAATCCGTTTAAAAACGTTCTTTTCTGAGACAACCGAGGGAGGAACGGCAGAAATCACCGGACTAAAGAGGAAATCTACTTTTTGTCCAACAGGACCCAAGGTTCCCAAGGAAATCGCAACGTTTGAGAGAACCATCTTATCAGGAATACAGGCAATGGAAAGCAAAAAAAGCTTTGTGAGGTTCAACCTAGCTAAAAAAGAAAAGGATGCCCTTATCGACCTACAAAATGATAGAACTATTGTAGTGAAGCAGGCAGACAAAGGTGGTGCAGTGGTCCTCTGGGACGTCAATAAATATAAAAAAGAAGTACTCCGCCAATTGGAAGACGTGACCTGCTACCGGAAAATCACAAAAGACCCAACTAAAGAACTACAAGACCAACTATTTCACATTATAGAGGAAGGCTTTTCACAAGGTTTTGTGGGACCTAAAGAACGCCTGTTCCTGAAAAATATGAATCCAAGGATACCGGTCTTCTATGCTTTACCCAAACTCCACAAAAATGAATTGGACCCCCCAGGACGACCTATAGTCTCTGGGTGTGAATCACTTATTGAGCCAGTGGCTCAATATATCGACTATTTTCTAAAACCATTCATCAATCAGGTTCCGGCACATTTGAAAGACACCACGGCTTTCCTGAATAGAATTACATCCGTACATTTCAACAAAAGGACACAATTGATGGTTACATTGGACGTGGTGTCACTCTATACTCAAATTCCACAAGATCAAGCTCTGGAGGCCCTAGAGTGGTTTTTAAATTTAAGAGAACGACCAGTACAAGTGCCCACAGAATTCCTCCTGTCTTTGGCGAAGTTTGCACTTTCTAAAAATTATTTTTCTTTCGACTCAGAGTTTTTTTACCAAATACGAGGCGTGGCCATGGGTTGTCCTTTCGCGCCTGAGCTGGCAGTTCTATTCATGGGTTTATATGAAAACAATTTCATATATAACAATAACCCGTTTGTCTCTAACATTTCCAACTATATGAGGTTTATCGATGACATTTTCTTAATTTGGACTGGCACACAACAATCACTAGACGAGTTCATTTGTTGGCTAAATGGAAGATCTAATGACATCAAATTCAATATAGTCTCGTCAAACGATTCTATCACTTTTCTGGACGTCAAGGTAGTGGCTTCGGATGGAGAGCTTGAAACCACACTTTTTAGAAAAGAGACAGATCGGAACAAGGCCCTTCATTTCACGAGCAACCACCCTCGCAGTCTGAGACAAAACCTACCCTATGGTCAGTTCTTGCGAATTCGCAGGAACTGCACCAAAAAAGAGGAATATTTTAGGCATGCAAACAAACTCAGAGACCGCCTCCTTGAGAGGGGTTATCCAAAGAAATTAATTAAACACTCTCTGAAGAGAGCGTGGTGGACACCAAGAGAGACATTACTTGAGCAAAAAATTAGGAGTAAGGTTGACAGATCGGTTTGTGTGACCACATTCTGCCCAAACAGCCACCAACTCCGCAAACTCATCCTGGGCAACTGGCATTTGATCAAGGACCTCCATGAGGATTTTTCGAGACCTCCGATGTTTGCGTTCAAAAAGGAGAAATGTGTAGCAAACTACATAGTACGTGCGGCCTTACCGAAACAAGAACAGCGCACATTGAGGAGTATGCTTAACTTACCACCTGTTTTAGGACACCACAAATGTGGCACATGCACAAACTGTGACCAGACCATAGAGGGGGACGTCTTTTCCTTCAATACCACGCATTGGAAACATAACTCATTCAGTAATTGCAAAACGAAAAATGTCGTTTATGCAATAGTTTGTCCATGTCCGAAGCTGTACATTGGAAAAACAACGCAGGAAGTGCGACAACGCATCATCCAGCACAAATCTAGGATCAGACGCCGAGTGGAGAATGCCCCTCTAGTCCATCATTGGCTCTCTCATTCACACAGTGAGACTGATTTGAGATGGACAGTCTTGTCCAAAGTTGAAAGAGATCCCCGTGGAGGAGATTTGGAAGGCCTATTAAGCCGTCGTGAGGCGTTATTAATCATGAAGTACAACACGGCTATCAATGGCCTAAATGAAGTCGCTGAGATTTTTAGACCACTTGCTTAAAGTAAAAGAACATCTTAACTTTGCCGCTGTCCTTCTGTGCGGGGCTTTGCCTGCTCTGCTGCATCGATCATTCTTCATACGATTATATAGAAAAGAGAGTTCCATCTTTTTCAGAGCCATGCTTTACTCCCCTCGTAGGGAAAGCCTTCCTTGTTGTTGAGGTGCTCAGCAAAGGAGTTGGTCCGATTGCTAAAAACAAAACTACACAGAAACCATAATACCTGGAAGCCACCTTCCATCGCCAATACTTTAAATTATCAGAATCTTAGCCACATCCCCCTTGTTTTAAATAACACACCTGTATGGTCATAGAACATAAACTACAAGTACCAGCAAGCTTTGCGCTTTTTGGTAGTCCTAATGAGAGTTACACGCCATTAGTACCCACAAGGCTGTGTGCATCCTCACTCGAGACACGACTACGGTGTGGACGGTTGCAAAATGTATGCCCGGTAAGCCTGCAATGATCACTCCGGTCTAAAGAAGAGGAGTTCTAAGATATTGGATTGTTTCACTCCCCGACGCATTATTTACACAGCCCATCTCGTTTTTTTAGATTCCGGCGCGGGATAAACATCATGAAGTAAACTGAAATCTTATCGAAGTAAGTTCCAAACTCCATTCAGTGGGCTGCGGTCCACTTCGTTGATTGCGTTTCTGAACGGTTGTTTTCAGTTCCATGAGATTACACTAGTCAACGGTACTCATTTCGTCCATTCTCCCTTCCTTCAGATACACAAGTATTTAATCTTGGACAGCCGGAAAAGAGGAAAAGTTCCCTTTCTCTAGTAAGTTGAGCGTACATCACCTACCTTGGTCTAAAGTCTCTTGTTGGTTAAGTGTTTTTTGTTTAGCGTGTGGCAGACAAGTTTCAATTCTGATATAGGTGGTTTTGGTTTGTTCCCTTGTGTAGGTCCCTCTGCATTGGAAACAAAATCCATTTAAGGCAGATAGATTTCTCCGTGCAAAGGTGGGTTTTGACAAGCCCGGTTGGTGCTTCATAGTTTTTCTTAGTCCGATTCCATATTCTAAAACCTTTCCATTGTTCCTTACAGAAATTGGTTGGTCCTGAGGAGAACCCACAACTCTGGGGTTCGAAACGCGTCGACCATTTTTCATTTCCTTGTGTCGCACCGCTTTCATAAAATTGTATTCCTATGCGAAGTTTAAAAACATGTTTGTCATATTCATTTTCGCAAAATAATAATGAAATGTTTTTTGACATTTGAATCGCAATGTAATCAATCGTACTAAGAAAGAAAGGTCGCCACAAGGACCTAGTTCTAGACAGTTTTTGTATGTATGCCGTGAATGCATGAGTGGAATGGCCATGAGTGTTTGATGAATGTTGACATTTATTTTCTTTTTGTGTTTCCAGGGGAATATTAGTTATGTGTTATTGTAATATATGCCTTGTAACATTTTGTATATATGACCTCAGCGCAACAAAAGAAATGGTTCTGCGCAAAAATTGTTCTTGCATCATAAAATAAATTTGAATTATTTCCATCAAATAATAAGGAAATTCATAAATCCCTCCTTCTCAGTTTCATTTCTTTTTAGGAGCTACAAAAAGATTGTGTTGAGTTATTCTCAGCTTGAACTGTTTGTTCTGTTTTCTTAATATCACAGCGCAGCATATTGTTGGGGTATTCGATAGAAGAGCTGTTGCAGAGAACACTGAGCTGATCCTGTGATGTGACACACCTGAGCTGATCTATACGGTATGGGGTCCCCTATGCAAGCCTATGAGACCTTCTAATAGTCTAATAATATTTTATTAGTTGCTAGAGAAAGGAGGGTGGTTATTTTCCACTGTCATTATTAATATGATCGCTCCTTTTGTATTCTATGGTATTGTAACAATGTTAATGGTAATGATCTTAACCATTTGTCTACTTATGTTAGCCAAAGTACTTTATAACAGGACTCGAGGTTTATGAATAAATTCTTTAAACTTTACTGTGTCTTAGTTATTCTGTTGTGGACTGATATATATGTGCAAACGGGTATTTCGGGTTCCCACCATTCCTGAGAATAACTAAGTCGCTTGTTCTGGGTTGTCTATACATTGGGACCGCCGAGCTAAATCTCGGATAACGAATGTGACACTAAGCTAGTCGGATAAGGGGTTCTTAGTTCTGAGGGGAGTTTCTGGTACACCACAATTCTCTAAGGTTCTGGTTTCCTGCGCATAGTTCTGTGCATACGCAGAATCCCTACAACACCTTACTCATGTTGATTTTACAAGTGAGAAAGTATCGGCCACTAGGCTTGGTCGAGATCTATCACTGAGGCAGAATGAAATGCCTGTACCTAGAGGTGTTTGTGAACCCCCTAATATTTGGAAATGTTGTCTGAGCTTAGGAAGACACTGGTAAGAGAAGACAAAATACTTTTTAAAGCTAAGCTGCATCCTGAGTCCCTAACCTTAAACTGGAGTTACTCTTCATAATACACGATCCTGCAGAGAGACTAATATATGGTTCCGGTGTGGCATACTGCTAAGACGAGCCCCTTTAAAAACGAAGGCCCAGGTTTACTACGAGTTTGCATTGTGTCACTTTTGTGGTGCAGTCCCAACGCTAAATACATTTTGGCATTTAATAAGCCATGTAAAGTCGACTTGCGTGGTTTAGTAAAAACAAAGTAACACAAGAAGTGCGTAGCTCTGCCTAGCGGTACTATGTGCCAGGGTAGGCGTCACATGGGTGGAGCATGAGCGTTCCCATGCACCCACCCATGTATTCTGAAGCAAACCCACATTTAAAAGACTTGTAAACCTGGGTTTGTGCCAAAATGATGCGCCTACCCAACAGAGACGTAACAAGAGGAGATATCTTTATGACTTCCTCTTTCCAAGCTTGATGCCTTCTGCATCATACAGCTAAAGAGGAACCTGCCTCTTACGATTGCTTCTGTGCAGGAAGGTGCCCCTTCCTTCACAAAAACTATCCTGCCTGTGCACAGGCACCCTTGCATCATGGCACAAGGGGACCAGCGTTGCTGCGAGGTAGCACATAATGCGCCAGTGCTAGGAGAGAGCAGAAGTGAACATTTGGCAAGTTTCTGCTCTATCCCTTTCACACAACAAAACTCAGAAAGTTGCCTTGCTGCGTTGCATGAAATATGAATAAATGTGTTCCTAAGTGCTCACTTCCACACCGTTCGTAGAAGCCATTGCGAAGTTCGGGAGAGGGGGTGAAGTAGCCACACCGCCTAACTCAGGCAGGTGGCAGCGCCAGCAAGGAACGAGGAAGGCCAGCCAGGACTGCTCTACCGGACTCTAAAGAAGAAGCACCATAGCTCGTCCAACAGTCCGGCGGCGAGCACAGATGGCGAACCTTCCACGGAAGTATGAGCTGGAAGATGGCGTGTGCCGCAGCGCAAAACAATTGGCAAAGAAGCAAATAGCTTGCAAAGGCATCAGTGGTTTGAGTAATAAACATATGGTAGTAATTAGAGTAGCAGCTGCTCATGTATAAGGTATAATTTGACTATAAAAATAAATGGATATTAGAAATTTCTTATAATGCAGTTAATAAATATATTCCACACAATCCTGTACCTCTGCTCAGGACATTTCCTAATTAAGGTGGGACCTACCTTAGAAGGTGACACATGATAATATTTAGAGTTCGGCAGAGCGAGACCATATTCATAAACTGTCAGAGGTTCTGCCCACACCAGAGCTTAATTTGAGCCAGTGGTTTCCGGTGCTTGGCCCTGGCAATAAATAGCAACGGCGCTTGTGACAGCCTGCCACAGGGTAGCACTGCCTGCCAAATTTGGGTATGAACATAAGGACAGCTGTTTATTCATTCACTATACATTAACAATCATTAATACGTGTCACCCAAGCCATTCTTAAAGCATTGAATAGTATGAAATGTCACACTTGTAGGAGTACGATGGTTAGTAGTTGTGTTGGTACTGTCGAGGGCAGCGCTGGCGGGGGCAATGGATGGTGCAAGCTGCTGTGTCCTCCTGACGAGGGCCCTGGCAATTATTGTTTTACAAATTAACCACTGACCCACACCAAACTTGTATTTGACCCACCTTAATTATACTTGGGGGAACCACCATGTTTTTGACAGCAGAGGTTCAGCCTGGTCAACTGTTGGAAACCTCTGACCTGGCAGCTCATTGGCCAGAGGTCTGCTGGGTCACAGTGGCACCAGCCTATCCTATTTAAAGTGGGACTTCTGCCTCTGCTCTGATTTCCTCTGCCAGGTCTGCAGTGCGAGGCAGGGGAGCTTTGGAAGGTAAAAAACGAATGTATGATGTTACAACGCATACATTTGCAATGCATGCCTGTACAATGCAGTTTTTACAACGCACCATCCTTTACAACGCATACATTTACATTGTATACCACTACAACGAGTTTTTTTAAACTACATTTACAACGCATTCCATTACATAGCATTATACCTTTACAACGCATACCATTACAGCGCATACCATTACATTGCATTTAAGGTAAGTGTTGGAAAGTGTAGGGGTAAAAATTACTATTCTAACTCCAGGGGGTGCAACAGTAGAGTAAGTGTTGAATAGTGTAGGGGTAAAAATTACTATTCTAACTCCAGGGGGTGCAACAGTAGGGTAAGTGTTGGATAGTGTAGGGGTACTGTGCGTTGTAATGGTATGCGTTGTAATGACATCCGATGTAATGCCTGCATTGTAGTGACATGCGTTGTAGTGTCATGCGTTGTAGTGACATGCAATGTAATGGATGCGTTGTAGTGACATGCGTTGTAAAGGATGTTCCGATGTAATGACTGCATTGTAAATGTAGTGCGATGTAATGACTGCGTTGTAAAGGTTGTTTCCCGTAAAAAACACATTGACCGCCCCCTCCTCCCACATGCATGGAGAAACTCCCCTGTGCACGTGGGTCATTTTTTTAGTTTTTTTGCTAATAAACTCCCAGTTTAAGGAATTATTTCTAAAGAAATATAATCGACTGCAGAGCATGTGAGACAACATTGAGACCCACATGCCATTCTGCTTTGCTGAAAGGGCATCCATTGCAGGTCTCTGACAAGGAGTTGGGGGGGGTTCTCTAAATATGATCACCAGTCATCTGCTGGGGGGGCGGAGGCCAGGACCTTCTCCGACCTGAGTGGCTGGTTTGCTGCTGGGCAAAAGCTCTCACTCTTGCCCTTGTTTGGAGTAAATGTCCGACCATTTCTAGGGGGGGAAGAGGCTGGAGAGGAGTTTGTAAATAACACTAAATGCAAGTGTTTGAAGGTGTTTGCACACTTTCAAGGCTCACCACCCATTAGGATGTGCACTCCCACTTGCATGTGATTTAGTCCCATATAATGTTGCGTGATTGTGGGATAAAGGGATGCAAGACTTCCGGGTCCTCTGTTGTGACTTCTTTGCAGCTGTAAAGGCAGCCATTTTTCAAGGTGAGTCGATTTAGCTAGCAAGTGGCTGCGTGCATAGGGACATGATATGCAAACTCTGGCTAGCCTAAGGCCATAATTTGATGGTCATGATGGTCAGCAGTCATTGGTTCTCGATGGATTACTTGGGGTGACATTCTCCTTTAGAGACCGGACAAGACACCCGGAAACTGGTCCCAGGATGCTTGTTTCCGGTCCAGGGAAGACCTGGCTTGGCAGTTAGGGCTGAACTGTTCCCACGGGGAGCAGGGTCAAGACGGATTTGCATATGGTTGGGTCTGAACTGGTGTGGCGAAGTGAGCAAAAGAAAGATGATGGATTCAACTCAGATCTAAAAGTGACTGGGGGTGAATGTCTGAAAGGTTTCAGCGCTCCGTCCATCATCTCCTTGTGTTTGCCTTCTCCGCGCTAAGCTAGCAGGGTATGCCCAGACGTGGGTCCCTTGCTCACTTTGCTACTGGATGCAAGCTAGCCTGGCTGATGAAGGGAAATACCCAGAAACTGGTGCTAGGATGCTTGTTTCCGGTCCAGGGAGGACCTGGCTTGGCAGTTTGGGCTGACTGTTCCCATGAGGCACTGGGTCAAGACTGGTTTTCAGTCTCTCCTGAGCTCCAGAGCACACAGGTTTCTTGAAGCAAGTTCTTGGAGCATGGAAGCTCTTCTTAGGAGCTCCACCCGTGTGGACTACTCCTCTGGAACCTGGTGCTACCAGGTCGAAGAAGGATGCTGGAGGCAAAGGTTTGGGATAGAGCCGGAGGTGCCCCGTACAAGGTCCCAAGCAGGCACTCTATCATGTTCTAGTGTAGGAGACAACACAGCATGTATTTCTTAAGCTCCAGGCAGGTTAACCTACTGTTGTGTGTCACTGATGGTGTTTTAAAGGACGCACTAGTTTACTAATGGTTGTATTCGCTAAGACAATGTGAGGCCCTTCTGTAACTGTGCCTTGTGTGATCACTTCTATACCAGAGCCTGTGCATCAGCACACTGGGGGGAGGGGGTCTCTTCTTTGTCTAATAGCAACATGATTAAAAAGCAAGTTTATAACTTATATACATTTAATACAGTCATGACGTATATAAAAGGAAGACACTACACACCAATTTGTGAGTGATTTACAGTAATCGAAACAAAGAGACTTGTAATGCAACAAACTAAGCAGTCATTTGGGCCAACACTTAATTAAACTTTATTCTCTTTAGGAGGTTCAACCACAATATCGTTTTTACAAAGAAGTCATGACATTACATTCACTAGTCATGTGAACAAGAACATAATACTGAAAGGTTAAACAATCTAAATTGATAACAATAAACTTGGAACAGCATTGGTTTCCCCATGATTGACAAGGCAGGCTTACAGGTCTCCTCATCTATTGCACTGTAAAGAAGCAAAACAAAACTGATAGAAGATTTAAAAACATTTGGAAATATTGCATCTTTGGAGAGCACCAGCAGCGGTCTGTAAACACTGCCCTTTAAACTTCCATCTGAGGATGATCCCAGACACAGACCGGTCAACCTTTAAACAAAGTTCACCATGTGAGAGAGGAGGAGGGACCTTGGAGTGGGCGGAGCCTGGAGAGGGAGCCTGGTGCTTTGAGGCAGTCAATACCTGAGCAGCAATGCGGGGCTGCCTTGGAGGGGGCAGGACCTTGGAGATGCTACTCCTGCCCTCTTCAAAGACACAAGCAAAGGCGTCCATGTCCTCAGCAGATTGAAAAAGCCACAACGGATCTCAACTGTGCAGCAGCTTCACACACGAGCTAACCATCTAGGTCCAGATTTACAAAGGTTTTTCGTCAGGTTTGTCTTACATTTTTAACGCGGGCCCGACTGTGAACCAAAAGCAGGCCTAGCAAAAATGTTGAAACATGTTTGTGTCTCTTTTCAATCCCCCCTCTCTCTCGCCCTCTTTCTCTCTCTTCCTTTCCTTCTCGCTTAAATGCTACTAGTGGGCCTGCAGCACTTAACGCAGCTCTTCGCAGCACCTCATCGGACCGGACGCAGTGCAATGCACCCTCGATGCTAGCCTGCACCGCCGCCCTCACAGCTCATCAGATTCGCTGCTGCGAGACGCATCATCGATGCAGATCTTGCATCGCTTCTCGAGACAGTAGCGGTTTGGAACGAAGCTCCACAACCAGGGTTTAAGGTACATTTCTCAACGGTACCAACTTGATCTCTCAATCCGCTCCACCATTGTTGGCCTGAACTTGTAACTTTGTCCCAGTTCGATGTGACCGGACAACCCCAGTTGCCACTTTGTGCTTTTATGCACTATTTTTACCAACATTTTTAAATGTGAATACCTCTGGTTCTATTAATTTTTGTTGTTTTTGTCTCAAATACTTTATTCAATTTTACCCTATTTTCTAAATTGGTGTGGTATTTTTCTTGTCTTGGGTTTTCAATGTATTACTGTTTGTGTGCTGCATAAGTACTTTTCACACTACCTCTAAGTTAAGCCTGACTACTTTTGTGCCAAGATACCAAAGGGTTGAGCACAGGTTAATTTGGGGTTTGCTTGTGTTTCACCCTGACAAGAACTGTAGTTGCTGCTTGAGTAGGGTTTCACCCCCCTCAACCAGTAACCCAATTTCCCACACTCTCCGTCTTCCCTTCTACGTCCCTCCGCCATTTGCTCCCTCCCATGCTCACTGCCATAAACCCCAGGTAACTGGAGACACATGCAATACCCACTAACCTTCCAATTACAGCCACTGACAGCTCCAGCTCCTCCCTCTCTTCCTGGGGAAAGGCCTTATGGAATAAAGGACCATCCAACTTGTGTGCAGGGGTTTCCAGCTCACCTTGTGCTCACCGTGTGAAATCAGCTGTTCACTGGGTGATCATGTAAAGAGTGCCACTATATGTGCGACAAACACCGACACCGTCTGAGATGACAGGTCTGTGAAGGGTCCAGAGATGGAAGTAACGGAGACAGGAAGGGGCGGGTGCTTGAGTCTACGCAGAGCCCAGCTCTCGAACATTGCAGTCAAACAAACATAGACCGATGTCCATTTCTGACCAACTGGAGCACCGTGTTGGCATTACCCTGTCAGCCTTTGTAAACAACTTTTAAATACTGTCAGGAAAAAACCTGCTCCAGGGAGGCATTCCATAGGTGGAGCATGGGTGTTCCCACGCATCCACCCATGGATTTTGGCACATTCCCAGATTTACCATTACTGGCAGACCTGGGAATGCGTCAAAATGCTATGCCCCCCCAGGGGAGGCGTAACGAGGAGAAATATGATTATTTCTCCTAGATGTTTCCTCTTTCTACGTGTGCTACATTCTGCAGCACACATAGCAAGAGAGAAATGCCTCTGAGGATTATTTTCGTGCAGCAAGGTGTTCCTTCTCGCACAAAAACAATCCTGCCTAAAACACTGGCACCCTTGCACCATGGCGCAAGGGTGCTTGCATTGGCGCTGGGCAGCAGTTTGTGTGCCAGTGCAGGGGGAGAGCATGAATGCGCCATATAATGTTAAATACAGCGCATTCCTGCCCTTTCACAGCGCAGCAAGGTGGTTTGCTGCGTTGCATGACTATTTGATAAATATGGCCCTTAGTATGCAACACTTCTCAGCAGGACCCTGTAAGTTTGGTATAAAGCTCTTCTCAGCAGGACTTTATGTTTGGTATGCAACACTTCTCAGCAGGACTCTGTACGTTTGGTATAGAACACTTCTCAGCAGGACTCTGTACGTTTGGTATAGAACACTTCTCAGCAGGACTCTGAACGTTTGATATACAACACTTCTCAGCAGGACTCTGTATGTTTGATATACAACACTTCTCAGCAGGACCCTGTATGTTTGGTATACACCGCTTCTCAGCAGGACCCTGTATGCTTGGTATACAACACTTCTCAGCAGGACTCTAAGCTTGGTATGCAACACTTCTCAGCAGGACCCTGTAAGTTTGATATAAAGCTCTTCTCAGCAGGACTTTATGTTTGGTATACAACTCTTCTCAGCAGGAATCTAAGCTTGGTATACAACACTTCTCAGCAGGACCCTGTATGCTTGGTATGCAACACTTCTCAGCTGGACTCTGTACGTTTGGTATACAACACTTCTCAGCAGGACCCTGTACGTTTGGTATACACCACTTCTCAGCAGGACTCTGTACGTTTGATATACAACACTTCTCAGCAGGACCCTGTACGTGTGGTATACAACACTTCTGAGCAGGACTCTACATTTAGAATACAACACTTCTGAGCAGGACTCTACGTTTGGTATATAACACTTCTCAGCAGGACTCTGTACGTTTGGTATACAACACTTCTCAGCAGGACCCTGTACGTTTGATATACAACACTTCTCAGCAGGACCCTGTATGCTTGGTATACAACACTTCTCAGCAGGACTCTGTACGTTTGATATACAACACTTCTCAGCAGGACCCTGTACGTTTGATATACAACACTTCTCAGCAGGACCCTGTATGTTTGGTATACAACACTTCTCAGCAGGACCCTGTACATATGATATACAACACTTCTCAGCAGGACCCTGTACATTTGATATACAACACTTCTGAACAGGACTCAGTATGTTTGGTATACAACACTTCTCAGCAGGACTCTACATTTGGTATACAACACTTCTCAGCAGGACCCTGTACGTTTGATATACAACACTTCTCAGCAGGACCCTGTACATTTGATATACAACACTTCTGAACAGGACTCAGTATGTTTGGTATACAACACTTCTCAGCAGGACCCTGTACGTGTGGTATACAACACTTCTGAGCAGGATTCTACTTTTGGTATACAACACTTCTCAGCACGACTACTGTACATTTAGTACACAACACTTCTCAGCAGGACTACTTTACATTTGATACACAACACTTCTCAGCAGGACTGCTGTACATTTGGTATAATACTGCTTCTGCTCAGCAGAACTCAAGTACTTTTAAGTGCACATTGCTTGCACTTGTTTGGAGTCTCTGCAGAGAACCCAAGCATTGAATGGGTATAACTATGAACTCTCCTCCCGCACTTGTGAGCAGTGTCAGAAGCTTGCTGTGGTGTGCAGTACACTATACATTGTCTTGATCGAGGTTTGCACCAAGAGTTTGAACAATACACACACAAATTTACACACAGCATTTTACAAACAGTGAATACACATTTGCCTGTGGACTTTGGTGGGGGGGGGCTTGCAAGGGGTGTAATGAACGACAGCAGGCACAGGTGGGACAGTAGAACCTCAGATGCAGGGAAAGGTCACCAGGAGTTTGAGGGTAAGGGGAGGAATGACTTTGCCACAGGCACAACATCAGAGCTGACAGTTGATGCACAGAAAAGGGGTCTGTATTGTGTGCTATGATCTCCTTGGGGAAATACTGGTGCCAGGGTGAAGGCATAGTGTGAAGATTACATTCACAATTCCTGGGTGTGTAGAAAGGTCTTGTCTGACTTTTTGCACAGGGGACCCAATTTGTAAAGCCAGTTGCACATGGTTTGACCTACGAGTGCAAAGTCATTTGGAAAATTCACAAAATGTGAATTTGTATCCGTAATGTACTCATGCATACTTTTACCCCAGTAAAGTACAATTTTCCGCATGAGTAAATAATTTCCGAAAGCCGAAGAGCAGCGTACCAGTGACGGATGCCTTGAAACATTTGGGCACCCCTACCCAGAGTTTGTGAGAGTTCTCAAACTTTGTCCCAACCAAGTATCACTCCGGAAACAGATGATTCACTAATTTCAAGGACAAAGGTAAGTGTGCACCCCGACTACCGGGAACACCCCAAAAATGTGGAACCTGTGGAAGAAGGCATTTATTCGCAGTGCGAAATATGAACCCTGTTGGGAAAAGTACAAGTGCATGTACCTAATTTGGAATTCATAAACAATGTCAGGCGTTTTCTAGAAAACGACCACTTTTTTGAGTTCCAGGAATATACTTTTGTAACTTCTAGATATTTATAACTCTCCAAAAAATGAAGAAGTAAAGCTAAGAGTGCACATTTATGGTTTCTTAGGAACTGGGTACAGAGGGGCAGATTTACAAGCCCCCTGCGCCACCAGTACGTCACTTTTCGTGACGTACTGTTGGTGAGACACATCTCCAGAGTTACAAGAAATCGTAAATCTGGAGAAGCGTCTGAATGCTACGCCACCCTAGAGGTGCCGTAGTGAGGCGCAACGAGGAGAAATGTTTTCATTTCTCCTCGTTTTTTCCTCTTTCAATGCGTGCTTCATTCTGCAGCACGCATTGAAAGAGGAAAATGCCTGTAGTGATTGTTTTTGTGCAGGAAGGTGCAGCCAAAGGGCTTGCGGTGCCACGCTGCGGCACTTCCTTGTAGATCTGCCCCAGAGTTTACACATATCTCCAAGCTGTGGGTTCCAAGGCAATGGAGTAACGCCCCGTGGTCTCTTAAATATCCAAAGACAGGCATGGAAAGACATTAAGACAACAGAGAAGGTCGTGGGTGGGTGCAAACTCAACAATCATTGGTTAAAAAACCTCTGGTGGCAGAGTCATGGCGTAAACTCAACACATATTAGCAAAGCCATACCCCTGGTAGCAGTCATGGTGAAAACTCAACACATCATAGTAAATTCAGCCAATGGTGTCAGTCATGGTGCAAACTCAACACATGATAGCAAAGCCACACCCCTGGTGGTTGAGTCATGGTGCAAACTCAGCACATGTTAGCAAAGCCATACCCTTGGTGGCCGAGTCATGGTGCAAACTCAGCACATGTTAGTAAAGCCATGCCCCAGGTGGTAGAATAATGGAGCAAACTCAACACATGTTAGCAAAGTCATACCATTCGGAGCAGAGTCATGGTGCAAACTCAACACATTTTTGCAAAGCCATACCCCTGGTGGTAGAGTCATGGAGCAAACTCAACACGTTAGCAAAGCCATACCCATGGCGTCAGTCATGGTACAAGCTCAACACATGTTAACAAAGCCATACCCCTGGTGCAGAGTTGTGCTGCAAACTCAACACACATTGGCAAAACCATACACCTAGTTACAGAGTCATGGTGCAAACTCAACACACTTTGGCAAAGCCATACCCAGGTGGCAGAGTCATGATGCAAACTCAACACACTTTGACAAAGCCATACCACTGGTGGTAGAGTCATGCTGTAAACTTAACACATCTTTGCAAAGTCTCACCCCTGGTGGCAGAGTCATGGTGCAAACTTAACACACATTGGCAAAACCATACACCTAGTGGCAAGATCATGCTGAGAACTCAGCACACATTGTTAACACCATACCCCTGGTGGCAGAGTCATGGTACAAACTCAGCACACGTTGGCAAGCCTTACCCTTGGTAAATTCATTGAAAGCGGTAATTATGTATGTGATCTGAGATTAAAGTTTTAAAAGGAAGGCGATATTTGAGAGGGCTCATAGCAGAAGGATAAGAATGAGTTAATATCCGCCAGGGTCCATGAAGTTTTTGTGAAATAAGTCCTTACGTTTGCTATAAGTTTCATAAGCCCAGAAGCCTGTTTTTTCTATCAATATTACCTGACCTCCTTTTAATAAGGCGCCCTTATTCAGTTTGCCTCATGCAATATAATTACAAAATCAGCCAGTTCGCCCAGAAGGTGCGTTTTTCAATCATTTTGCTAATCATGCATAGGTTTCCCCATGAAATTGATGTAGCCTTTGCTCCTGAGAGAGTGATTTCCGCAGTGCTGACAGCGCCGGCGGGCGAGTCGTTTCTGTCTGAAGCTTGCCCCGATAAGATGGCCCTTCCAGCTGTGGCCACGAGGCCGAGCACCATTTGTAGACGTTAATACTTCACTCCACTTTTTTCCTTAATCCAGGGCAAATTCTTCAAAACATCAGCATAGACTCCGTATCGATCCTGCTCTCCACAGCCGACCCCCCAGGAGACGATGCCGGCGAGAAACCAGCGCCTCTGCGATGCGCTGAGCGTCACCATTGGGCCGCCGGAGTCACCTGAGCACGCGTCCTTCCCGCCTGTACAAAGACATAAAGAAAGGACTCAGTTGTGCCATGGGACATTGTCTGCAGCACCTTTGCCCTTTTTTTGGGTTAAGTGGCAATCACACAGCTTTGTGCAGGTTTACTGTATTTGTGTGGGTGTTCAGGTAACACTAACTTTGTGACACAAAGTAACACATGGCAGCATCAAGCAACCTTCCCACACAAACTACAGTTTGCAGTGAAAAGCTGATCAAAGTGCAGGGAAAAATGAGTTTGCATTGCGGAGCACCAACATATGTATAATGTGTGCAAATGGGGTGAATGGGGTGGGAACACGGCAAACACCTTTTGGTTTTGAGGAAAAGCCAGATCTACTAAAATAGCGTATGTTGATTTTGCGCAAAACCCTAATGTTACATGAAACCAGACTCAAAGACGGGGCAAGAAGCATGTCACGTGATACCCTTATGTATGACACGCACAACTATCCTGAAATGACACAAGTTACCCAGATTGCTGTTGGACGGGTGCACTTACAATGGAGTTTATACTGGTGGGTGTTCTGTCGAGCACAACCTTCATACAAGACCGCTCTGACGTGCCTTTGTGTCATAGCATGATGCTTAGTGTCACTATTAAAAGCCTTTTTTAGTGCAGGTGTAGCCCATGACATCATCAGCACGCGACAATTGCTAAATATAGCGTTATTTTGGTACTGCTGATTTTTGTGCAGGGCTGCTCTGCGCTACTTGAATGTTAGTTGCTTTGGGCCGCGGTGTGGCAGAGGCCGTGTTGTTGCTCGCCCAGAAGGGAGTGAAAAAAGTGTTGCGAGGCTACTGAATATTGCTTTATGAGAAAATCTCTATCCAAGTGAGGGAACCAATATTGTCGAAAATATTACCAATTAAACAACAAATATTAATTTGGGGGTTTGAGAAGGGGTGACCTTGATGTGACCTACACAACCATCTAAAGGTTCATTGAGATGAAGTAAGACGTTTCCCACTGACATTAGCAATGGTGGCAGAGAAAACAAGACTTTATGCGAATGGTTCTGTGGTAATAAGTTAATTTTCACGCATCCTTTAGCTAGGGGCCAGGGCTCTACAAACCTAATTCTTTTGCTGGGTTAGCCCAGCACCTGAGGGAGAAATTCTTCTCTCTGTCCTCGCGCACGTATCTCTGATCATCAAAGTCAACATCTTTCTCGACATGGCTAGATCGAACTGGGCAGGAAGACCACGTGCACCGTGTAGTGAACCACCCGGCAGGACGTAAGGAGGCCGTGACCCACACGCAATCCGACGGCAGCGCGCGGCAGGGGGATATAAATAACAGGGATCCAGGCCGCTTGTGGTTCAGTCCCGACCAGTAATCACTTGTGTCCGATGTGCGCTGTGAGCGCGCGACATATGCAGCCCTTTCCCCCATCTACATTGGCGACGAGGACGACACGATGGCTTCCCAGCTGTGCTCCTTCACCACTTCAGAGGCCTGAAACGAGCTGATTGCTAGCATCATTCATGTACCCCCAGGAGGTGGGTGTTCTGGCAGGCCACATCAGGAGCCCCCGTGAGCACTACTCAGGGGACTGGGAGGCAAATAAGCCACAGCCACCCAGTGTGCCAAGCTGATACCAACCCAGCGCAACAAGTGGAGAGCTGCTTGAGACTGCCACTGTCCACATGGTGTGAGGCGTCTAGCGCAAACTGGTGGTGCCGTATCTTGCTCAACATCATCCCTCTGGACCACTATAAGGTACTCTTTGCCCGTGCATGCAGCTGACTGGACGTTGCAAGACCGCACCCCTCAAGGACCCGGCCAAGCCCTTATGTCTCACTTGTACTACCAGGCGCAATGCCACCACAGGAAGAGTAGTGCACCCCACACTTGTCCAGCCGCATCGCACCCTTATAGAGCACCATTACGGACAATGTCAATCACGCGTCTGTGGGCCCCAGCACCCCTGCACACAGCCAACTGCGCCAGCGAGCGTGCACAGCTCCCTCACTGCCGTTCAGAGTACTCATGGACCTAGCCACTGCGACCAGGATGGAAAAACTGAGTTACATGTCTGAATAACTACTTCAGAGCCACAAGGGAAATGGATTGCACCATCAAGAGTACCTTACTAATTCACTTCGCAGGTGAAGAAATATACTAACCTCCTGGGGACAGGTGCCGATAATGGCACAGCTGTCAGGGTGTTGAATGCGCACTTTGATCCCCAACTCAACCCAGATTTTGAGAGCTTCAAGCTGTAGCAGGCCCACTAACGTGAAGGTGAATCAATCAACGCATTTTATGCATGTCTTTGTGAGATGGCAAGCACATGCACCGATGATGATCAGACCAAAAAGGTCTGGGCGCAACTAATTCAGTGATGCAGGATGGCAAGACTCAGATGGCTCATCCTACCACAACAGGCGTCACCCTTGAGAAAATCCTAATACTGGGTCGGTTGCATGACCTCTCCGGCACCCGAGATGAAAAGATGGAGTTGGTGTTGGCCAAGGAGTCGGATCCTTCACACAAAGGTAAATTGTTTCCCTTCAAATCCGAAGCTGTAGATGTTACATGCACTCGCTTAGCACTGAAATACACTGCCCCTGCTAGTCGCAGTCAGGGCCCCAGATGCTGAAACTGCAGAGCTGAGGGGCATCCGCCACACAGATTCCTAGCACAAGGGAAGGTGTGCTCCAACCGAGGCAAATGGAACCATTTGCCCACATGTCCTCATCGGCGAGAAAGGACGGAAGCCTCTGGAATAGATTACCCCTACCCACGATGATTCCGAAGCTCACCATTGACGAGGGAGCACAACACAAGCTCGACACCCAGATACCCTGGAAAGGGAAAAATAAATACCTGCATTTGTAAAGCGCACAGCTACCTCCGGAGAGGTGTCCCGGCGCTGAGGGCCGTTGGGAAGATTAAGTGAGCTATTGTCCAGAGTCACATGGTGCTGGACTAACCTGCCACCAGCGATTGAACCGTGAACCCCATGGTCCAGAGTCAGGCACCCTGGCCGCTGCGCCACACCTCTTCTAGGCGAAAGTCACGAGTGATGAGGAGGATGTGCTTCTCATTTTGTACACATCACCAGCAGAAGGTGGCAGGCGGCCCCAACCAGTGTGCGAGATACGTATAACTGGCCCCCTTGTGAACGCTCCCATTGATACAAGAGCATTGGTGAACGTGATGAGCATCAGACAATACTACCGTCTGAATCCTCGGCCCACCGTGGCTCTGGCCAAGATGAAGATATACACGTGTTGGCGACAACGACCCCTCCCACTGGCGGGGGCGCTTGAGACAATGGTCAAACACGGCCAGAAGAAGACACCTGCAAAATTCCACGTTACCAAGGAGGTTGACGAGATGCTGCTGGGGTGCCACACTGCCGAAGACCTAGAACTAGTCATATTTGCCCGGTCAGTCCAGGCCCTGCAAGTGGATAAGATCCTCAACCACTCACCACAGCTATTTCAAAGGCTAGGGTGCTGGGAGAGTGCTCCAGTGAAACTCCACATAGGCAAGTTGGTGAAACCGCTAGCACTCCCACATTGAAGAGTGCTATTCTATCTCAGAGTGCTGTTAGAACAAGAATTGGCAGAACTCCAATGCCTCCACATGATTGAAAGGGTGTCTGCACCCACCCATGAGTCTCCCCGATGGTGATTGTAGAGAAGCCAAGCAGCCAGGAAAAATCAGGCTCTGCATTGACATTCGTCTCCCCAACATGGTGATCAAGAGAGAGAGACACATCACCCTTACAATGGATGATGTCATAGAAGATTTCAACAGAGCGCAATGGTTATCAAAACTAGACCTCCGTTCTGGTTACCACCAACTTCCTCTAAACCCGGCGAGTTGGTACATTACAACATTTTCAACACATGTGGACCTACGCAGCTATGAAGTCTAAACTTTGGGATCTCGTTGGCTGTAGAAGTATTTCAGAACATCATCTGTGTGGCCCTCTCCGGCCTGCAAGGGATGATGAGCATTAGCAAAAACATCTTAATATACTGGTTCTTATGCGAGGAATACCACTGACTCGGCACAGCAACCTTACAATGACTCAGCAACCATGGACTTACCCTACACAGAGACAAATGCATCTTCTTTGAATCGCAGATTGGATTCTTTGGGGTTGTCTTCACCAAGAAGGGACTGAAAGTGGACCTGAGGAAAATAGAGGCCATCCAACACGTGCCAGCTCCTCGCAACGACACAGAGGTGCGCAGCTTCCTTTGGACGGCCATGTATTTTGGGCAATTTCTACCAAACCTGATGAACTTCGCAGAGGCAATGATACCACTCACGAAGACCAGGGCAAAGTGGGGGCAGAGCCCCAAAGAAGAGTCAGGTATCGCTGACATCAAACAAGCTCTTCTGAGCAACATCACAATGGTCTTCTTCGACCCAGAGAAAGAAACAAAAATGGTTGTTGAAGCCAGCGTGTGGGTCAAGGGCAGTGCTCCTGCAGGAACAGGATGGGGGTCTCTCTAGCCTTTGTGAGCCATGCTCTTACGATGACTGGAGCAAGACACACCCAAATCAAATGGGAAAGATTGTCTATCAAATGGGGATGAGCACATTCCCACTTGTACCTCCGAGGCACGGAGTTCAGGGTTGTCACAGACTGCAAGCTACTGGCCACACTGCTCAGTGGGACAGCAGCTCACCCTCCCGTGCATCAAAAGGTGGGTTATTCAGCTACAACAGCACTGGTTCACCTTCATATACCATCCAGTAGCAAAAAACCTGGCCGACTTCTTGTCCTGCTATCCGGTCAGCAAGACAGGAAGTGCTCCTGCATGTGATCCAGAGATGGAGACCTACATGAGAATATCTCGCAGCACCCGCCTGACGACACTGACCCTGGAGGGGATCAGCAAGGCCACACTGGAGGATGCAGCGTTGCAGAATGTCATCACCACCGTCCAGGCAGGATCATGGAAGACATTCCTACAGGATGCCAATCAGTGGGGCGTAGCAGAGAAGGAACGCTTAAACCAGTTATGCAGGGTGAGGCAGGAACTGTGTGTGTCACCAGACAGTATACTACTGAAGGGCCACTGGGTCAAGGAATCAGCTAGCCTGCAGCAAGTGGATCTTGCCCATGAAGGGCATCAAGGCATGTCCAAAACCAATGCACGCTTGAAAGAGGTGTGGTTTCCATGACTCGAAAACGTCATGGATGACACCATCAAGCGATGTCCAGCACGCCAAATTACAGGAGGTGCGAGCGCACCTGCTCCCATCACCATGGAGGACCCATGAACGGTGCCCGGACCAAAGCTTTGGGAGCTTCCTGGACGGACGCCTCACTATAGTGATGGTAGATGGCTACTCAAAATGTCCAGTTGTGGATCTGACAGAGTGAACCACATTTAGCAAGATTGGGCCATTGCTGAAAAAAATATTTTCTAAATTTGAGCTACCTGAAGAGGTGCACACAGACGTACCCCCTTTTTAGAGGGCAAATTTCAAAGCAATCGTCAAACACCGAGGAGTTCATCACAGATGAATCACATCTCGGTGGCCCCAAGCCAACGGCGATGTTGAAAGATTTATGCAGAAGGTTAACAAGGCCCTCCAAATAGCCTTGGATGAAGCAGTCAATGCAGAGATCCGCCTGCACCAGTTCCTAAGGGCCTATTGGAATACTCCGCTCACCCCTTGCCATGCTACTAAGGCAACCAGGCTGCAGCACCATTCCGATCAGCCCTTATTGGCAGGACCGAGCGTTCAACCCCATCTGCACTCAGGGGACGCAGAAGAAGGTGAACCATTGGTCCAGCCCCCGCAGAAGGTCCGAAGCATCAGACCTGACACCCAGAGACCAGGTCCTCTTTTGGGATCGGAACCCTGGTTGGAAATCCCATACCATGTATGAACGAGAACCATGGACAGTGACTGAGGTAAAAGGGACACTTGTATCAGCCCAAAGAGGCTGAAAGGTGGTAGTTAGGAACATATCGTGGAACTAAAAACCTACATGCCAGATCTGGGCCAGGAATTAAAGAAAGAGGCCGCGCAATGGATGAATTGGATGAAGTGGAGTATGGGGAAAGCTGTGCCCCCACACCCACTCCAGCAACGCCGCTGACTGAAGGGTCAAGTCTAGGCCATCAGAAAACTCAGCAGCAAGCCCAGTGCTGACCCAGAACCCGAGGTATAATGTGCGGTCAAGCCCTGCTCCTAGCCAAAGACTGGGACTTTGTATGGCCATCATACGAGCCAGGGGCAGGGTCTAGAGCTGACGGAGGGGATGTAGTGAGACACCTGGCACGACGTAAAGAGGCCCTGATTTCCCATGCAGTCTGAAAGCGACGCACTGCCTGAGAATATAAATAAAAGGGACGAGGGCCACTTGTGGCTCACTCCTGACCAGTGATCACCTCTGTCCAGCGTGCTCTTGCCTCTCTGTGAGCATGCGACATATGCAGGCTGATTCCCACCTGCATAAACTACTCATGGCTGCCAGTGTCTTACTCCGTCAAGAGGTGAGTATCCTAATAGGGGGGCTGACTGGCAACATACTTGAATGGCGCCCTTCTCAGTGAGGAACCTCTTGACAGGCGAGAGTTTTGCTGCGCGCCTTCTGCTGGCTGCAGGTCCGAACTGGAGAACCAAGGCAGCCCTGGCAAAAATGCTCAAACCTGCCCTGCTCCCTTCGTCTCTTAGCATCATCTCATCTCATGTCATCTCATGTCATGTCATGTCATGTCATGTCATGTCATGTCATGTCATGTCATCTCATGTCATCTCATGTCATCTCATGTCATCTCATGTCATGTCATGTCATCTCATGTCATGTCATGTCATCTCATGTCATCTCTTCTCTTCTCTTCTCTTCTCTTCTCTTCTCTTCTCTTCTCTTCTCTTCTCTTCTCTTCTCTTCTCTTCTCTTCTCTTCTCTTCTCTTCTCTTCTCTTCTCTTCTCTTCTCTTCTCTCTTCTCGCTCTTATCCCTCCCTGATCGCTTTTTCTCTACCTTCCTCCTCCTTCCCTCTCTCAGGAAGGCTCCTCAAGCCTCGGATAGCTGGGGAAAGTGCCAGAGGCACCAGGAGCGGTCCAGGGATTTCAGTATGGGCCGTTCAGGGGCTTCAGGCCACCGGGGAAATGCCCGGTAGACTGGCTGTCCATTCGAGCTAAGAGCCGTCCTCCATTTCCCTGCCACGAGGTACACGAAGCCAGACACCGCGTTCTAGTCATCAAACTTGTGCACCATCATGGCACCTTTTTAGGGGTCACATGGAATGAACTTCGGGTACCCTTCCTTCAGTGCTCTGCCAGTGTGATCTGCAACAGCGCCCCCTGAGGCACTGCCAATGGGTGGCCCTGGGCAGAGGACCCTGCCTGACTGGACTGAAAGAGTGGACCGTAGAGGACAGGAGAGGGGGTTGTTGTGACAGGTTTCTGGACAGCTAGGCCGACAAGGCTGGGGGAGAGTCAGTCACATGGCAGGACTTCTCTGGCACGTGACTTTCCGTGCCCTCACCTTAACAACCAATCAGAGAGGCTTAGAGAAAAGTCTACTGTATCATAATCCTGAGTTGGGTAATAATAAGGGTCATTACTGCTGCTCTATGAACCTCAGCCCTTCACCCCTGCTAATCTTCCAGTGAAGACCCCCCTCTCAATGTAAAACCTTTAAACATTTATCGCATGAATTCTATGT
This sequence comes from Triturus cristatus, assembly GCF_964204655.1. Classification (NCBI taxonomy): domain Eukaryota; kingdom Metazoa; phylum Chordata; class Amphibia; order Caudata; family Salamandridae; genus Triturus; species Triturus cristatus. Next base: position 1,180,854,155 of record NC_140594.1, on the reverse strand, counting down.
GTGAAATCTATTGCAATGTCACTGCCTCGACTCTTCCACACCTCCCCCCACACACCCACAGGTGTTCACAACTGGTGATGCTGTGGCGTCTTGTTGCTCTGGTCAGCATCACTGGTGGAAATACAAGTTACGGCTGAACAATCCCCCTGCGTGCAGGCCACCCCGACCATGGAACTTGTGCCCTGTGGTGCACTGTTTTCTATATAGTCAGCTGGTGTTTCACAAGCCCCGCCCACTGCAGCCCCACACTTACCTTGCTTCTCGCCTGCGCACAGCATGTCATCCGTCACCTTCATGTTCAGGGTGGTGTAAGTCTGCCTGCACACCTCCAGGTCTATCACAGGAACCTCGATCTGAAAGGGACACACAAGACACCATTGAAAATGGAATTTTACAGATTTTTGTGAAGTATGTACAAGCATTGTAACTAAACAATTAAAACATACTGGGTAAAGAAACTTAGGATTTCTTGGCGGATAAGTATGGCCATTTCTCTGCTTCCTCTCAAAACAGTGACCGTCCATTGTCTTCACCTTCATACTGGCTTTCTCAATATTTTTCTTCCTGGGTTTATCCCAAGATTTTTTTAGATGGTTTTGTGCTTTTGCGGGTTGTTTAATCCTGGAACTTTCTAATGTTATTTCCAAAACTCGAACAAAACCTTCTGTTTGGTATTCACACCCACAACAAACCACGGCCGCCCGAACAAGTTTTATTATGGCTGTTTGCTCTAAGGGCAGACTTGAATCGAAGTGAGTCTACTGCTGTTTAGCGCCTTGAGACCCTCACGGGTATGTAGTGCGCTTTATAAATGCTATGATTGATTGATTGATTGATTCTATCACATGTACCAACTTCGGGATTCTAATCTCTCCTTTTTAGCCCCATATTTCGTTTCCGCCAGTTGGACATGTCTAGACTTCACCCTATCATCCATCCGTGGAATGTCTTCGGTCTTTCTTTAGACTCCTAAAGATAAAACAATAGTCCATAGATGACCTTGAGATCTGGACAGGATACTTCACATGTGATCTTGAGAACAGGAAACAACCCTTCCGGCGGTCTCTCTAGAGACTATTATAATGATGCAAACAAGACTTCCAGAACTAGGCTCCATACTCCAGATCCGACTGCAGAATTGAGACAATGATCAATTTTTGGCAATCAGAAGGGGACAACCTGCTCTTGATGTAGCCCAGAAATGGGGACGGTCCGCCCAATGTGGTAACCAAAAATTGGTACAAGACTCCAAAAAGATGGCTCCGGAAATGGCACCACACTCCTCTTATGGTCTACAGAGTTGGCCATATTACAGCAAATGAGATACGCAAATCACGACACAGTACTCCAGATATGGCCGAGGAATTTAATATGCTGCTTCATGAGGTCCTGTGTCTCAATCAAGTGATCTGCATCTGAAAGCCCACCTCTCACACCACTCGGTGTCAAAGATAAGATCCTTTTCGGCTCTGAGCTGTCATTCTTCCACAGAAGCCAAAATACAAAGAAGGTCCTCCTGCTTTCTACAATAAATTCTCTCACAAGGACTGTTATAAAACCTTTTCTCTTAATCTATCTATTTATACTCAAACTGCACATACATTAAAATACATCCAATCCTTGCAATATCTGCCAGGGCTGGTAGAGCTAGCAAAGTGCTTTCTGGTGCTTACAAAAAGGTTATGAACTAGAAGAACGCTGCCTGGCAACTGTCTGTTCTTATATGGCTTCCACCCTTGTTTGGGTTGTCGCCCCATTGCATCCTCCACTTTTGTGGCTTTGTTCCTTCCCCGGTTCATGTATTCGGTATCCCTCTGCTGTCCTACTGCCAATTTCCAGTTTGGGCCTTGCTGTGCATGAACATGGGGTGATTGCTTCCTGGTCTGCAGCTGGCCGGTTGACAAACTGCTTACGGGGTTTGTTAGGGTCTCAAGGGGTTTCCTGGGGCCCTCAGGGCGCGGTATTGCCATCTCTTCTGAAATACCCGGCGAGTTTGTACAGCCTGCAGCTCCTTGTTTAGACTTTCATGTTTGTTGTTCACATGTGTTAATTGTCATTGTGCAGTTTGTTGTTACACCCTGTCCCTGAATTCGCCCACCCCAACTCCATCATGTTTGGGCATGCCGAGGGATTCTCCTGATACGGCTCCCAGCAGATGTGGCATGCTCTCCCTCTCGCCCGTCCTCACCCTTATAACCCTTTCCCTCTTCTGGACAGTTCTGGGTGGACGCTCAAACTCATACCACTCTTTGGAAGTCCTTGCGAGGACACTGGTGGATCGCCATCCGAGTCTAGTGCCTAGCGCTCACTTGTGGGAACCGATGCATTCCTGATAAGACTCTAAAACGCAATATTACTCATTCAAACTCTCCATTGCAATGTTTAAAAAAATGCTACCTGCTGTTTTCAATTACTGCTTGATTATATTCAGAATTATTGCATTTCCATCACATTGTATGTAATTGCAATGTCTTCCAGTCCAGTTAGATCAATTTTTCTTGTCCACGCTCATTTCGGCGGCACTCGTTGTTTTATGTGGCCTTCATCAGGACCACACATCATCTTACAACTAAAGGCCTGATTTAGATCTCGGCGGACGGGTTACTCCGTCACTACGGTAACAGATATCCCATCCATCGAAATATAAGTGCCATAGGATACGATGGGATTTATATTTCAGATATAATGGGATCTATATTTCGGCGGATGGGATACCCATCACTTTTATGACGGAGTAACCCGCCCGCCGAGATCTAAATCAGGCCTCAATTATCGAGGTCCCAATTATTGTCATGGTAAGTGTATATAAGTAAACATAGCTTTACGATTCTCAACTCCACATCTGCTCACTTTGAAGATCAATATATAATCTCAATGTATATATTTGAGGATTTAGGAATAGTAAATCTGTACGTCCCTACATGCACTCACCTGCACAATATTCTAGTCCTACATATTTGGGCCTCGAAGTTCCGGCGCCACGATATCCTGTAGTCAATATTCTGGTGGGATACCGCTAGCCAGACCTTATGTCAAGAGCCAGCTAGCCTAAGCAGACTTCACTCTCCAACCTTACTTGCAAGACAATGTACACATGGCAAGGGGCACAGTGCAGCTAATGTGACCCTGTACCAGGGTCCAGTGCTCCCACCCTTGAAGCTCACGCACCCAAAAATCAGATTAATGCTTGAGACCATCTCTACAGCAAGTCAAGAGTTGGGAGACAATAAACAGAATCTGCAACCTGCCTTTTCTTATCTGACATCCTATATATTTTTTTTAAACAACAAGGCCTGTTTCCGATGGCTAAAGGTATCTACATATAATACTAGATTATTAAAGGAAATATTAAGGCGCAAAGTTTTTTTTAAAAAACTTTAAAGTATGACAATAGTCAAACCACCTCCAGTAATGCATCTGGAATCTTCGACAGGAACTGTTTCCCCCATCCGCTGACAACCACATGGTCACCTGAAGGAATGAGAAGAAGAGGGCAGAGATGTGATTTGTGAAATAGATAAGGGTGGTCAGACAGATAGACACAATGTTGAATGATGGAACGTAAATGTGGAACAAAAATAGCAAGGAACCAGTGGAAGAAGATGAATGACAAAAGTATGAAATATAAAAGGAATGACAAAAATATTAAATGTAGATACAAATCAAGAATTTAAAACAAAAAAGACTAATATGGATTAATAAAATGAAAGGAAGGACGAAAGAAAAAATAAAGAGGGAAACTGAAAGGGTGACAGGATGAGAGAAAAAAAGTAAAATAGAAGTAAAGAAAGAGAGAAAGGGGGATAGAATGAGGGACAGAATATTAGCGAGGAAGCAAACATACACATAATAAGAAATAGAAAGCGCAAGAATGAAGAAAATAAAATAAGAACAAAAAGAAAAGGAAATGGAAAAGCAGACAGTAAAGCGCAATGACCAAAGGAAAAAGAAAGAATGATGAAAGAAGAGACAAAGAAAGAGACAAGAAAGGAGTGAGTGAAAGAGAAAAAAAGAGGATTAAAAAAGGGATAGAAAGCATGAATGCAAGGGAAGAAAGAATAGAAAGGGAACATAATAAAAGCTACAAGAAAGAGAATGAAAGAAAATCAGCAGAGGAAGAAATTAGAAAGAAGAAAGAAATAATAAGAAAAGGAAAAATATAGAAAGAGAGAAAGAAGGATGGAAAGTAAGAAAGAGTGAGAGACAGTAAGAAAATCAATGATGACAAATTGGTCTTCAGTTATTTTTTTAAAAAAGTGCCCCATCCATCACCCTGTTTTTTCCTGATTCCAACACAAAACCACAGAGTCCGTGCAGAGAAGACGTCAGAGAGACCAGTGATTCAGTAATTAAAACAGAACAGATTGGATCCATTTCTAGAATCCAGATGATTTTTGATTTGTTTTAGAGAAATGAGGAGGTCGTTCCATAAATTAGGAACCAGAAAATGGAACATAAGCCCCCGACTGTGAGCTTGATTTATCCTGGGGACCCGAAGAAGGGATTGTTGTGTCTGTGTGGTGCTTCAGAGGATTATCAGGGCCACAAGGGGGTTCATATAAAAGGTTTTAAGACTCGTGCTGAGTGCCAAACCTGATCCTCTCTCCATGGTCAGCCATTGAAGATTCCTCCTCGCACCAGGCACATTATCATATTTTTTTTATTGGGATTTGCAAGGGCGTAGCTGTAATATTTTTTTCTGCACCTTGAGTCATCGTAAGCAGGTATTAACCTCAGAAGAAATATGGTGGACAAATTACAAATTTGTATCTACATTCCCCCTAGTGATTTAACCTTTGACACAGGCATGAAAGGGTTGATGTGGAACAAGGTCACATATAGTCGTTGCAGCAAACTTTCTCTCTTCCCAGAGTAAGAGATCCATCTTCTCCGCATTAAGCTTTGAGACGTCATGGCCCATCCATCCATCTCTGTACAGGAATCAGACAATGATGCAAGCTGGGAGCAGATACCAGATCTTGGTTCAGCTGGACCACAATCTGTTAATCATGGACGCAGTGGGGCGCTCAGCATCCAGAGGAGTGCATAAGATGCAGCAGGGGTTGGACATAAAGGGTAAATAACGGTTGTATGACGGAAGCCCGCATGCGTTTAGCATGTATGCCTTTACAACGCTGACATTAGTACGGCACGTTCCTTTAGCACGCAAGTCATTATCATGTCTTAGGGAGGCGCTGCACTTTGAAATAGTATCATTGACTAATCCACCTCCAGTCTGCGCAACAGTAGGTAAGGTGTTGGACTTTTAATCCAACAACACTTCGCCAATGCGCCCCGTAACGACTTGCATGCTAAACAAATGCACGGTAACGACGAGTTTCTACTAAAGCCGGCGTTGTAAAGGCACAGCGTGATTCTGGCTTCGTAATGCGGAATGTTTCCCTTTAAATAACATCAGCGACCAGGAGGAGCCTTGGAGCAAACCTCAGTTACTAGGGACGCTTGGTCCCCTTAAAGACAGAGTGTCCTTGCAGGAAGGAGCAAAACAGATCCACACCCTACCCTACAACTCGTCTCAACCGCTCATTGTGATCTACCACAATCGAGGCCGCAAAGAGCTGCAAAAGGAACACGCCAACTCCCCCATCACGGTCTGGTGTAGCACTGATGTCATCTTCCAAAGACACAAGCAGCTACCTGGCGAAAGCCCACCTGCCAGTCATCCATCGGCTCCCCAGACAGCGGATTAGCTACTGGCTTTTCTAAGATTGCACCACACCTGCTGCAAGAGGTAGGAACCACCCTAAAATGGAATGACAGATGGTCAATAATTCAGTAGTCTTTCCTGCTAATAAAGGAGTCAACCCTAACTGTTTGGCTGATGCCCGGTGGAGCTACCTGATAGCTAAAGAGGAGATGGACTGTGGACTTCCCCCTCGGTCATCACCTACCCAGCCGGACTGTGGGCAGACCCTCCTTCGTCTCTCCATTCTATCTAACTCCTACCCCTTTACCCCACCCCTTACCCTTCTAAACTCCATTTATTTAGTCCTCTACACTCTTGAAATGTTTTTATAGTAACTGATGTAACGTGTAACTGACGTAATTTTATAATTTCTGTGGAACCTTATGTAAACCGCTCTGATACCTCCGGGTCTAGCCAGCGCTATATAAAACTTTTTAAATAAAATAAAATAAATAAATAAACCCATGGAGCACAGCAGGAAGACAGGGGTCATAGGGGGTCCCGACTTATTGGAGGATGTGACACGGCCACTTTTTCAGCTGTTAATTCGCTCAAATCAGATTTGTTACATTGTATCCTCTTGCTGTAATGGATACTTTGTCTCTACTGGTGTATTTATAGTAATTGTTATCTCAAGATAAATCTCTTGGTTTTTCCCACAAAGAAGACTGCCAGGTGAATCTAGAACTCATGAGAGACTGTCATAGCACCAGAGAGGCTTGGCAGAAGACACAAAGAAAGAACAGCAAAGAAAGAAGATGATACACTGCCGGGTCTGGTGGCTAAGTGGATTAATGCCGCTACTGTAGGGATTGTGTTTGACCTCATGGTCATGAGTTCAGATCCCAGCGGGTTCACTCAGCCTTTCATACTTCTGAGGTCGATAAAATGGGTACCTTGTTGTGCTTCGTATCAATAAACATCTGCTATTCAGCCCCAAGATATCCTTGGGTGAAAATTTGCTTTCCAAATTTACGTTATGTTATAAAAAGAGAAGTAAATTAAGTAATATTTAAAAGTACAGAAAAGAAAGTGCAGAAATTAAGTAACCATAATAAAAAGACAAAAGAACAAAAAAAAAAGATGTGATGAAAGAATGGAAGAAAAATACAGAAATAAGAAAGACCTAAAGAACGCTGTAGAAGGAAGAATTAACAAAACAAGGAATTAAAAATAAAGGAGTAGGTTTTGATCAGATTGTAAGAATGAAAGAAATTTGACCAAGAAAATAGAAAGGTGTGTGGGAGAGGAAAAAAGAACGCAAGAGTAAAATGAAATGTTAGAAAAAAGGAAGGAGTGGAGAAAGAAGAAGGAAGGGGAGGATGAAAGAAAGAAAAGCTAAACTGAAAAAAAGAGAAAAGTCAGAAATAGAGAGAAAAGAAAAGCAATGAAGAAAGAAAATAAAGCAACAGAAAGAATAGTGGTCAGAGAGAGATGAGAGAAACCCGAAGCAGGTGCAGGCATCCCCGCTTCTTTCCCTCCCACCTGTCTGCAGCGGGGCGGTGGGGAGGCAGACCGGCATGACATAGTCATTCAGGCGAGGCCTCTCCGTCAGCTCCAGGAGCCCAAGGTCGAACTCAAAGGTCGAGCTGTTGTAGGCCGGGTGCAGCAGGATGGACTTGGCGTGGAAGGCCTGCTCGGAGTCATCTTTCCTCAGGGTTCTGTGCTTCCCTGGGAACAGAGAGGAAGGGACCTATCACTCAGAGGCACTCACTCAGAGAAACTCACTCGGAGGCTCTCAGAGCCACTCACTCAGAGGCTCTCACTCAAAAGCACTCACTCGGAGGCTCTCATTCGGAGGTACTCACTCTGAGGCACTCACTCAGACGCTCTCACTCAGAGGGTCTCGCACAGAAGCACTCACTCAGAAGCACTCACGCAGAGCCAAAGGCAATCACTCGGAAGCACTCCATTCCATTCATTAGTCTTTATTATCGATGTATTTCATCATAAAAGACAGTTACAATGCAAAGAAAAAATACAAACAGAATACATGATGAAAACAAATCCAGGTAATCACAATAAAATATAATCATATAAACATATTTCGGTAACCTAATGCCTCTTGTTTCTAATATACCAAACCCAGGCCAAAAATTTAGCAACAGCAATTGCGACACATTCACTTGAGTCAAAACGCAAAATTTTAAGTGCTTCTGACCCTTGTCTTGTTCCCAAAGTACGACATATTGGTTTGAGCCATTTAGCTCGAGGAGCAGCATAGGCGGGGCAAACAAAAAAGATATGACCAACTGAATCAACGCAGTCAGTACACCATTTACAAGAATCACAAGACACACCCTTCCATTTTTTTGTAAATGAGTTAGTCGGAAGAGTGCCTACTCTAAATTGGTGATAGAGTTTCCTGTCTCGAGGTCTGGTGATAATATCCCAGTAGGCTTCAAGAAGAGGGATTTTTTTTTGATCTAGAAACCTGCCTGTCAAGGACTCTGCAGAAGCTGAAAATAGATGTTTTTGCATCACCATTGTCCAATAAAGGCCCTTAAAATCTTTTTTGGAGGGGAAGGGGTTATTGGCCGGGTCGGTCCACAGAATTCCCAACCCCATAGAATCCAAGAGTTGTTTAATCTGTCTGAACCAAGAGATGTTACCAGCACCCAAGATGGATCGAACATCAAGAAATGCCTTGGCATAGAGGCCTAACTCGGGGGCTGTCCATAGTCTCCTCCAGAAGGCCAATGGCTTGAACCTAGCAATGTCTTCAAAAGAGTGACAGCCAAGATCCAACAGGAGCGGTTTCACTGGGGTAGAACAAGGAAGGCCCGTAAGCATTCTGAAAAATTTATGTTATGCCTTAACCAGGGGAGAAAGATCGGCAAAACCCCAAAGTTCGGCGCCATAAAGGATCGCCGAATTAATCCTAACATTAAAGATTTTAATGGGGGGGCCTATCATTCTCGACTGGGATTGCTTTTGTTCTTTAACTAGGCAACCAGAAAGCTGGGCAAATTTGAGAGTAAGAACATCAATTTGCGGCCTCCAATCCAGCTTGTTTTCAAATACTACCCCCAGATAGGTCATAACATTAGTTCGTTCGAGCAGGACGTTATCCATGGAAACATGGCCCTTCACACATCTCCCTTTATTAAAGACCATATATTTGGTTTTAGACACATTAACAGACAGGTCAAAATCAGAGCAAAAGTTGGTAAATACATTCAGAGCCACCTGTAATCCAGACAAAGTCTGGGAAAGGAGTAGGGTGTCATCGGCAAACATAAGGAGTGGAATTTTAATACCACCCAACGTTGGGGCGTCCGTGGGAGTAGAGGAAAAATACTGGACAACTCTATTAATAAACAATAAAAACAGAGTAGGCGCAAGGACGCACCCCTGCCTGACACCCCTATTGACCCTAAATCTATCAGTAACCTGGCCCTGTTTCCCCCATCGAACTTGTGCAAAGTTTTTATCATGGAGCCTAATGATGATGTTCAGGAGGTCAACCGGGATCCCTAGCTCCGCCAATACACTCCAGAGTTTAGTCCTATTAACTAAGTCGAATGCTGACCGAAGATCTACAAATGCAGCATATAAAGTACCACCACACAGATAAACCGTTTTCCAGACAATCAATTGAAACTTGAAAGCCTGGTCGATGGTACTAGTACACGGTCTGAAACCGGCTTGCAAAGGAGAGATGATGTCCTCCCGCTCAATCCAAATCTGGATTCTTGCCAGGATCATTCTAGCGATGATTTTCTGGACAGAATCAATAAGACTAATCGGGCGGTAATTCCCCGGGCAGGAGCGGTCTCCTTTCTTAAAGATGGGAAGAATCTCAGCCCCCCCCCAAGAATCTGGAATGGCGGCCCCTCTGGCTATGGCATTAGCAATATGAGCAATATAAGGCACCCAATTCCCAAGGTCAGATTTAAAAAGATCCGTGGGAACACAGTCCATACCCGGTGCCTTACCACTTGGAACCTTACTTAAAGCCTTTTCAACCTCAGCACAGTCGAAGATTAAAGTCAGGGAGGTGGACAGGTCCCTGATTGCTACTGGGGCAGGCCCCTCGACCTGTGATGCATCCGAGAACTGAGATTCAAAATGCGTCACCCAGGCATCCGGAGGTACATGGTTGGTAGGGACCTGGGTGTTCTGTGAGTTGCCCCACTTAACAATGTGCCAAAACAAGGTTAGGTTCCGGTGTTTACTGGCAGCCAGAAGGTCGTTCCAGTGGTCATTATCCCACTCTTGTTTGGCCTTGACTTTGGCCTTATTATAGTCTTTTCTAGCCAATCTGATATTAACCGAATCTTTGATGGTGATAGCAAGTTTCAATTTGCTATATGAGTCTCGGCATGCTTTGTTATACCAGGTAGTTGGTTTTAAGATAGGAGATTTCTTAGCCTTACAAGGCCAGAGAATAGATGGTCATGTACGTGTGTGGCCTTACCAACAACATCCTCTGTGCTCTGGAGAGACTGTAAATCATCCAAAGCACAGGAAACCTTGGAGCTGATCTCTGATAGTAGTGCACTATCAATAGCAACCTTATCCCAGCGTACTCGCCGTTGATCATTACATAAAACGGCTTCTGCGGTCACTATTTCAGAGGGTTTGATTCTATAGGCTGGACAAAGTAAAAGACTCAAAACCAATGGGTTATGGTCACTCTCGGGGCGGTCATGAACCGCCATGTCGCATAATGTGGACCAAAACTCCACTTTGACAAGGGCATAGTCGATTCTGCTATTACACCGTCGGCCATCAGAAGAGGTCATCTTTCCACCTTTATCGGAGGCAGTCCGCCCATTTGCAGCCCTGAAACCCCGCTCCATACATAAGCCCATCCACTGGGTGGCAGACTCGGTCCACCTCTTGATAGGAGGGAGATCGAGAGGAGGGATATTTAGGATCGCGTCCACCTCCCATGTGAGTGAATCAGAGGCGAAGAGCAGGGGTTCAAAACAGCAATTTAGGTCACCCACAATAAAGACATTAGTGCATATATTAATGGTGTCCAAAAACCCATCCAGTTGTGAAAAGGTATTAGTACCACGGCCACCTGGAAGGCCCCTATTATAGACATTTATGATCAAAAATTCGGGTTCATCATAGTGTTGCAATGAGATAATCAATAAGTCAGGGCTGTCGATGACCAATTCTCTAAGGGAATACCCAAGAGTTTGCTTGACCCATATACAGAGGCCCGCCAGAGGGACGGCCCCTAGTTCCACGTATGGCCCCCTTAGAGAAATTTACATACCCGGAAAAATAGATGGGATCCACAGTCCAAGTTTCCTGAAAAACCAGGATATCATGGGTATTTACCCAGACAGACCAGTCTTCCGAGGTTACCCTACTACGAAGACCAGCAACATTCCACGAGACCAGAGTCAGGGGAAGAGAACTAGTTGGGATGATCCACGGGGAAACAGGGGCGGGGCCCAAGATGGCCGGATGGGTTGCGATGTTATTGGGGCCCTTACACTCGCTCTCAGGGGGACAGGAATCAATATGAGTGAGGGATGGGCTATTAGGTAGAATAGGTGTGGGACTGGGAAGCAAAGTACCCGGACCCACGTATGCCCCCCTTAACCCACCCCTCCCTGCTAACCCCGAGATATCTGGGCCAGGACAGACCTTACGCACACTACCCAAATTTTTCTTATTTGGTGACAGTCAATCAACCCCTTCTAAGGAATTCAAGGGGGCATAAAAATTGGACAATGGGAGATGAAAATCCGGTCTTGACTGTCGGTGAAAGCTCCTGTTAACCCTTTCCCAAACAGTAGACGTATCACGTGGTAATGCATGAGGGTTGTGTGGATAGAAATATGACAAATCCAAAGTGGATATACCTGTCGCTCTCAAGATGTTGGGAAAAGAGCAGATATGGCTCACCACCCTTGGGTCACGAAAATGTATAATCACACAATCACCCTCCACTTGTTTGACTCTATTACCCAACCAACACACCCTACGTACAGTCAAGATTTCAGCCCGTAGTCTAGCCGGTAAAGGCCTATTACCATTTAACCAATGTGTAACTTCGTTCTTCAGCTCGCTATGAGACTCGGGCTTTGCCTGTGGGAGCCGAGGAACACCAGCCATTATGACTGTATATGGTTGGGACTCAGGTGGAAGGTTAATACAGGGGAGTTTTTGAAAGGAATCAACACCCTCTAAATTAGGCTTACTGATAGAGATATTATTCATATTGGTGGCAGTGTTAGTAGTACAACCTGATTCTATCGGTACATCAATACTGACAAGAGGGCGGGGTGCTTCCACAGCCTGGTCGTTATGAGCAAGGATATTGGACGATGCTCTAGCCATAAGTACATTAGCAGAGGAAACAGGCCCGGTTTTATCAACATTGTCAAAATTGGAAGGAATCTTAGGACTAATAGGAGACACTGCAATCTTCTCCAACAGAGACGTGTTGGCGAGCACCATACCCTCTATCTTCTCAAGCGAGGTGGAGAGTCGATTAACTCTCTCTAATAATGGTAGGAGAAGGGATTTAAGTAGTTTCTCTACATGCTTGAGAAAATCAGGGGGGTGGAGTCAGCATTAGATTGGAGGGTAGGAGGGTGCAGAGACCTCGGACTTCCAGTTACCAGGAAGGAGCTATCAGACATAGTAGAATTGGAAGCGTCACAAATATTTGCGGATTTAGGCAATTTGGACACTTTAGACGTTTTTACACGTTTCCCCTTGGGGGGTGCTCCCGTACGTTTTCTTTTACTCGAAATCAGCCTAGACTTGTGGACCTGAGTCAATGCATCAGTAAGTGGTTGGTCAGATGTAGACTGTGGGAGGCTGGTACTAACAATAGTTAATGCACCACTGGGCTCGGAAATGCTTGTTATCTCGTGCAAGTCCACCAACGAACACTGAGCAGGTGTGTCCGACGACACTTGTAGGGTGTTATGTGGCATGTTGGAAATTGATTGGGGCTGGCTATTTTCGTGCGAAATGGCTGTCATAATGTTACCGAGAGATTATCGTTTAGCAGAAATTTCGAGGGACAATCTTTTTTCTGTTAATAAAATCTCATGTTCAAAAACACGAGCAGCTCTTGTGATGAAATTGTCGAGAGTCCCTGTTACTTGACCCCCTAAGCTACCCTGCACCACCTTCCTACCGGACCTTAAGGAAGTCATGTTTAGGGAAAGAGCAGAGAAGCGGTAGGGGGAGTAACCAAAGAGAATAAAAATGGACCTCTGGGGTAAATAAATATATCTAAATCACAATAAAATATTAATATGCTAAGTATAAGCAACAAATACTTAATAAGGCAATCCACCTATCAGCAATAAAGCATGTACTCACGATTACAATAATGTTTACAACTCGTTAGCAAAGACCCTTTTCAGGGGGGTGGCCCGCCCCGTCCTCAACCGACCACGAACGGCCACAAATGGCCCGCTCTTTGCCCGGTCTTCGCCCCGGTCAGCGGCCCGCGCGCGTTCCGCTAGCGCGTTACGGGGATGAGATGTTAATGACAAAGACCGTTAACAAGGGGGCGGCAACGGGAAGAGCAACCAGGTGAGGCGGATCTGTTTGGCGCAGGGCACCGTGGTCCTCGCAGTCCCAGAGCTGAGCTAAGCAGCAGCCTTCCCCCTAGAGCAGCGTAGCGTCCGTGAGGGTCTATTCGCTCCGTGGCACTCACTCGGAGGCAATCACTCAGAGGCGCTCTCACTCAGAGGCGCTCACTCAGAGACTCTCACTCAGAGGCACTGAGCCAGAACCACTCACTCAGAGCCGAAGGCAATCACTCAGAGGCATTCACTCAGAGGCACTCACTCAGACGCTCTCACTCAGAGGGTCTCGCAAGGAGGCACTCAATCAGAAGCACTCACGCAGAGCCAAAGGCAATCACTCAGAGGCACTCACTCGGAGGCCCTCACTCAGAGGCGCTCACTCAGAGGCTCTCACTCAGAGGCGCTCACTCAGAGGCTCTCACTCAGAGGCTCTCACTCAGAGGCTCTCACTCAGAGGCACTGAGCCAGAACCACTCACTCAGAGCCGAAGGCAATCACTCAGAGGCATTCACTCAGAGGCACTCACTCAGACGCTCTCACTCAGAGGGTCTCGCACGGAGGCACTCACTCAGAAGCACTCACGCAGAGCCAAAGGCAATCACTCGGAGGCACTCACTCAAAGGCACACAATCAGAGGCTCTCACTCAGAAACACTGAGCCAGAAGCACTCACTCAGAGCCGAAGGCAATCACTCAGAGGCTCTTACTCGGAGGCACTCACTCAGAAGTACTCAATCAGAGGCACTCACTCAGAGGCTCTTGCTCGGAGGCATTCACCCAGAAGCACTCACTCAGAGCCGAAGGCAATCACTCAGAGGCAATCACTCGGAGGCACTTACTCAGAGGCACTCACTCAGAGGCTCACACTCAGAGGCACTCACCCGGGGGCACTCACTCGGAGGGACTCACTTGGAGGCATTGACTCAGAGGTACTCACTCAGAGGCTCTCACTCAGAGGCCCTCTCTCAGAAGCTCTCACTCAGAGGCACTCCACTGACTCTGTCATTCGGTTATACAGGATATAGAACAAGGCCTGACAAAGCCTATAGGCCTCGCTTTTAATTTCTGTATACACACTTACACAAAATAATTTTATGGAGCAGGAAGTGACACATTGGGAGCGATGCATGCAGGCTTTGTTGTAACAGAAGCAAATTATATGGTGTTCAGTTTAATTTATCATTATGTGTAATGCAACATATGGATAAGTTAGCAGATGTACCAACAAATGGAGCAAAAACAAACATGAATGTGTCGAAAAAATGTACAAATGTTCATCTATTTAGATGAACGTATAAAATGCATTTGTTAATTTCAAGATTATTTTATGGTAGATACTGAAAAGGCTGTTTGTACATCAGAGAAGTACAAGAAAATGTGGCACGAGTGGCACTAACTGAAGCTGTACAATTGTAATTGTGTGATCAAGCATACGTCGCTGCCACTGGTCCTATAACTGTCCTTTGTGTTAGTGAAGCTTGCACTGCTGCTGCACATTGTGCACCTGTTGTGTGTGTGTTATCAGGCATACGCTGCTGCCGCCAGTCATGTGTCTGTCCTTTGTGTTCGGGAAGCTTGCACTGCTGCTGCACATGGTGCAACTGTTCTGTGTGTGTGATCGAGCATACGCTGCTGCCACCCATCCTGTAACCGTCCTTTGTCTTAGTGAAGCTTGCACTACTTCTGCACATGTTGTGACAAGTGACCTTGGTGTTATGGAAGCTTGGAAGCTTGTACTGTGGGCACACATCGTGCACTTGTTCTGTGTATGTGACAAGTGTCCTTGGTGTTAAGGAAGCTTGCACTGTGGGCACATATGGTGCACCTGTTCTGTGTATGTGACAAGTGCCCTTGGTGTTAGGGAAGCTTGCACTGTGGGCACACATGGTGCACCTGTTCTGTGTATGTGATCAAGTGTCCTTGGTGTTAGGGAAGCTTGCACTATGGGCACACATGGTGCACCTGTTCTGTGTATGTGACAAGTGTCCTTGGCGTAAGGGAAGCTTGCACTGTGTACACACATGGTGCACCTGTTCCGTGTATGTGACAAGTGTCCTTGGTGTTAGGGAAGCTTACACGGTGGGCACACATGGTGCACCTGTTCTGTGTATGTATTCAAGTTTCCTTGGTGTTAGTGAAGCTTGCACTGTGGGCACACATGGTGCACCTGTTCTGCGTATGTGACAAGTGTCTTGGTGTTAGGGAAGCTTGCACTGTGGGCACACATGGTGCACCTGTTCTGCGTATGTGACAAGTGTCCTTGGTGTTAGTGAGGCTTGCACTGTGGGCACACATGGTGCACCTGTTCTGCGTATGTGACAAGTGTCCTTGGTGTTAGTGAAGCTTGCACTGTGGGCACACATGGTGCATCTGTTCTGCGTATGTGACAAGTGTCCTTGGTGTTAGTGAAGCATGCACTGTGGGCACACATGGTGCACCTGTTCTGCGTATGTGACAAGTGTCCTTGGTGTTAAGGAAGCTTGCACTGTGGGCACATATGGTGCACCTGTTCTGTGTATGTGACAAGTGCCCTTGGTGTTAGGGAAGCTTGCACTGTGGGCACACATGGTGCACCTGTTCTGTGTATGTGATCAAGTGTCCTTGGTGTTAGGGAAGCTTGCACTATGGGCACACATGGTGCACCTGTTCTGTGTATGTGACAAGTGTCCTTGGCGTTAGGGAAGCTTGCACTGTGTACACACATGGTGCACCTGTTCTGTGTATGTGACAAGTGTCCTTGGTGTTAGGGAAGCTTGCACCGTGGGCACACATGGTGCACCTGTTCTGTGTATGTATTCAAGTTTCCTTGGTGTTAGTGAAGCTTGCACTGTGGGCACACATGGTGCACCTATTCTGCGTATGTGACAAGTGTCTTGGTGTTAGGGAAGCTTGCACTGTGGGCACACATGGTGCACCTGTTCTGCGTATGTGACAAGTGTCCTTGGTGTTAGTGAGGCTTGCACTGTGAGCACACATGGTGCACCTGTTCTGCGTATGTGACAAGTGTCCTTGGTGTTAGGGAAGCTTGCACTGTGGGCACACATGGTGCATCTGTTCTGCGTATGTGACAAGTGTCCTTGGTGTTAGGGAAGCTTGCACTCTGGGCACACATGGTGCACCTGTTCTGCGTATGTGACAAGTGTCCTTGATGTTAGGGAAGCTTGCACTGTGGGCATACATGGTGCACCTGTTCTGCGTATGTGACAAGTGCCCATGGTGTTAGGGAAGCTTGCACTGTGGGCACACAAGGTGCACCTGTTCTGTGCATGTGATCAAGTTTCCTTGGTGTTAGGGAAGCTTGCACTGTGGGCACACATGGTGCACCTGTTCTGTGTATGTGACAAGTGTCCTTGGCGTTAGGGAAGCTTGCACTGTGTACACACATGGTACACCTGTTCTGTGTATGTGACAAGTGTCCTTGGTGTTAGGGAAGCTTGCACTGTGGGCACACATGGTGCACCTGTTCTGTGTATGGGATCAAGTGTCCTTGGTGTTAGTGAAGCTTGCACTGTGGGCACACATGGTGCACCTGTTCTGCGTATGTGACAAGTGTCTGGGTGTTAGGGAAGCTTGCACTGTGGGCACACATGGTGCACCTGTTCTGCGTATGTGACAAGTGTCCTTGGTGTTCGTGAAGCTTGCACTGTGGGCACACATGGTGCACCTGTTCTGTGTATGTGACAAGTGTCCTTGGTGTTAGTGAAGCTTGCACTGTGGGCACACATGGTGCATCTGTTCTGTGTATGTGACAAGTGTCCTTGGTGTTAAGGAAGCTTGCACTGTGGGCACACATGGTGCACCTGTTCTGCGTATGTGACAAGTGTCCTTGGTGTTAGGGAAGCTTGCACTGTGGGCACACATGGTGCACCTGTTCTGCTTATGTGATCAAGAATACACTTCTGCCGACAGTTGTGCAACTGTCCTTTGTGTTAGGAAAGCTTACACCGGTGCTCCACATGTTGCAGCTGTTCTGTATGTGAACGAGCATATACTGCTGCCACGGGTCCTGTAACTGTTCTCTGTGTTATTGAAGCTTGCACCGCTGCTGCACAAGGTGTACCTGTTCTAAATGGGTGATGGCGCATACGCCTCTGCCACCGGTCCTGTAACTGCCCTTTGTATTAGGGAAGCTTGCATTGGTGCCGCACATGGTACACCTGTTCTGTGTGTGTCATTAAGCATACGCCACTCCAACCGGTCCTGTAACTATCCTTTGTGTTAGGGAAGCTTGCACTGCTGCTGCACATGGTGTACCTGTTCTGTGTGTGTGAGATCGAGCATACGCCGCTGCCATCTGCCCTGTAACTGTGTTATTGAAGCTTGCACTGCTGCTGCACAAGGTGTACCTGTTCTGTGGGTGTGAGATGAAGCACACGCTGCTGCCACCTGCCCTGTAACTGGTATTTGTGTTAGGGAAGCTTGCACTGCTGCTGCACATGGTGTACCTGTTCTGTGGGTGTGATCAAGCATACACCACTGCCACCTGCCCTGTAACTGTGTTATTGAAGCTTGCACTGCTGCTGCACATGGTGTACCTGTTCTGTGGGTGTGATCAAGCATATGCCGCTGCCACTGGTCCTGTAACTGTCCTTTGTGTTATTGAAGCTTGCACTGCTGCTGCACATGGTGTACCTGTACTGTGTGTGTGATCGAGCATACGCCGCTGCCACCAGTCCTGTAACTGTCCTTTGTGTTAGGGAAGCTTGCACTGCTGCTGCACATGGTGCACCTGTTCTTTGTGTGTGATCGAGCATACGCCGCTGCCAACGGTCCTGTAACTATCCTTTGTGTTAGGGAAGCTTGCACTGCTGCTGCACATGGTGTACCTGTTCTGTGGGTGTGATCGAGCATACGCCGCTGCTACCGGTCCTGTAACTGTTTTTTGTGTTATTGAAGCTTGCACTGCTGCGGCACATGGTGCACCTGTTCTGTGGGTGTGAGATGAAGCACACACCTCTGCCACCTGCCCTGTAACTGGTATTTGTGTTAGGCGTGCTCTGCTGAGACTCATACTGTACCAGTACTAGTGAATCTTGGTGAATCTTTTCACTGTACATCAAAGAACACACACTGGTTTTAGTTTAACAAAAGCACAACTTTATCCTAATGGCAGCACAAATGGGACAATGTAACCATCCACGAAATGCCATGGCCTTGATAGACACCCCATCCGTGCTTTACAAACCACCATAAAAAACACATGAACACCGATTGCTGAAGGGGTGACTAAACTCCTACTCTATAGATAGATGGATGGATGGATGGATGGATGGATGGATGGATGGATGGATGGATACTTTCATGTTTAGATGAACTGACAACGTAAGGCCTCCAGACAGCAAGAGGTGTTTGGCAGTATAGCTAGGCTCAAAAAGAATTCACAAAACGTTTAAATTATTACACCTGGAAAGTGGAGTCTGATGCTGGTTTCCAGTCAAATCTTGTAATATTTTATGAATTCCAGAAAGACGTAAATCTGCACCTATGTGGGCCTGTTGCACTGCAGATGCAGGTTTACGACTTTATCTATGAATCAAGCAACTACATTTTGTTCCAAGTGTATAAATGTGTGCTAGATATTATCAGCTGGATTTCCATGCATTTATCAAGAATTGTTATATTGAGAGGAAGAAATACTCTTGCGCAAGAAGTCCTAGCCTGTTAACAGCAGGAAAAAGCTGGCGGTAACACACACACACACACACACGTATATATGGAAAACCCACAGAGGCAGTATAGCCATGTTATATACTTCTTTCAATCTAAGTTTGTGGTAATTTTATGATTAAAGATTGTGGTAACATACTTATTGGAATTGAGGAATTACTACAACCTGCCAGATCTGTCCGTCCATCGGAAGTCTCCCGTCAACGGAATACTTAAGGTCCGCCCACCTCCAATGATGGGTGTGAGGGCAGGGGGCTTGCGATGGAGTACCCCGTCAGCCGAACTCTACATCACGCTGTTAGTTACTGCGATTGGCAATAATGACACTGCAGCAAACTCTATTTCCAGTGGGGAGCAGCATGCAGATACATGCTGAGGCTAACATATGACCCTTTTCTGTGTAAGAAAAGCCATTTCTGCATTTTTCTAACTCAGTAATACCACTTGTTTTATCCCTAAATAGGAAATATTGTGTAAAATGCATGTTCACCCACTTAACACACATTTAAACCTACATTTGAGATTTTCATCGTTTCAATATGAGTGCTTCAGAGTTGCTCAAATGCTCATGTATTTGTGTTTCTGAACACCAACTCACCCAGGATTACTGTGAATGAAGAGGCAGTTCTGATGTCAGAGTGATGCACCACAGGGTTGTCTATGTCCAAGGGGTGGTGAAGGCAGTGAGCTGCTGTCAGAACCCAGTAAGCACCTGCAAAGCAAGAAGGACATGGGGATATATCACTCATAAGGTGGGGGGCTCCTCTATGGACCATCAGTGGCTAACGCACTCTCATGCACAGCAGAACTCAGAGCACTGCCCGTTCATCAAACACCACAAGCTGAATGAATCAACTGTTCTTACTAACAAGAGCGGTTATCACCCATCCCCATAGCGTCCTTCGATCTACCTCAGAAGGATGACATGCAGAGTTGCCCGATTGAGATTCAAGCTACTAACTTGTGGGGTACTTACATATCTCTACAATAAGCACTCAACCCCATGGGCTAGCTTACCTATTCTGTCAGGCGCTGAGCTCAGGCGCCTACCGAAGATGCAGTTGGACCACAACTCCCAGAAATCTCGGTGGGAAGGAGGTGTGGCCACAGCAGTTAAGTACGGGCGCCGAGAACCTATCGGTGCGCGTAATACTGCCTAATTGGATTCGCTTTGGTGGAGACCGAAAGCAGAAGCTACGAAACGAAGAGCTCGTAGAACGGACGAAAAAACCCTGCGTGCCCCGCTGGACTTAGGATTCGTCGGGGGGTACGAGAAGCCGGAGTTAATTGTTTTCCAACGACGGAGGTCGCGGGACGCTGACGTAAGCGTCACCGCGCTTGCCGGTTCTGGGATTGACGGAGCGGGACAGAGAAGCTCTCCGTACCCGCGGAAGGCTGAGTGAAGCGTGCCACATAGCCAAACCCCCCGGACCGAAGAGGAAGGAGGAGCGGATGCTCCCTAATCTGCTGGGGGACCGGAGCAAGGACCCTTAGGAGCCACATCCAGAATATCGACGTTCAGGTAGCTCACAGAGGAGTGAAAGGCTGCACTGTGCGGGACACTAGTTTGGTGATAAGAAGTTACCACAAGTGTAGGGCATAGGGGAGAGAGCGTGACTGTGATAGTGCTCCCATCGCCCTCGGTGCGGTTCCACAAGAGTACTCTCGGGGACCTGTAGAGTAGAGTAGAGTAGGTCTCTGCCTATTTCCAGATAGAACACTAGCACTTCTCCTATGCTGTAAAGAGAACATTCGGGGGGCTTTCACAAAACACTGTCTCCTATCTGTAGTATCTTGCTTGGAGGGGGAGTGACCCTTCAGGGGAACGCATTGTTTATGAAGGCATGGGTTTCAATGCCTGAGTATGATTTGAGTTGACACATTGATGAGGCATACCTAGTGAGACCGAATGAGAGTAGGATGCCATATGTTTATTGTCATGTGTGTTATGATTTCATTATGTTACAGGTATCCCTATCCCCGCTGTTCCCATCCTAACTCCCTTTCCCTCGCCTGATTGCCATGGATGAATACAGGCCCCAGCTAGGCCCGCAGGACACAAGGGTTCGCTCTCCTGTAATGGAATCTATAAGGAAGTTGGCACGGAAACTGCAAAGTACAAAGACAGCATTTATTAACCCTTAAGGGTGGTCCTACAATCCACACAACACTCTTCAGTATTGCATAGAGTAGCACAAAGAACTTGCGTACATGGTCCCCTTTTATACACAACAGAGGGGCTCATAAGTGGGTGGATACAACATGAGGCCGAAGAACATTACCATTTATGGTCATTTTCGATACTGAATCAATATGTGGGCGGAGCTAACACACTCCTTGAGCCCGCAAAAACATGGTCAAGCAAGGCTAACTGATAACAGATGTGGTCAAGTCTGGACATGCGCCAGATGGACAAAGGAGCTATTTATAGACTGTTACTAGGCAGATTACAAGAGCAACTAACACAGAGGTTGGACTCTTCTCGTGGGGAACACGTGGAAGCATGACAATACAAAATGGAGTCCGAACTTCAGTCAACATAACAGAGGAAACATGCTCAAAAGGGAAGAGAATTAATGTCTTTAGTAAATGCTTAATCACATTGCTGTCTCAATTTACAACAGACGACCCTTTCAGCATTTACTGAAGACATCCGGTTTGACAGGATAATCATCATATATGTCAATTGTCATCATTTCTTCGACTTCTTTAGCTAGACGTTTCTGATGAGCAACATCGGCAATAGCTTTCTTATCAGGGATACAGAATGATACGCATAAGGAACAGAGCAAGGGACCACATTGGACACAGATACAGCAAGAAAACAGGACTGCTACAATAATACAGAGACCAGTTAAAACCTTCCATCCCCAGGCAGTAATCAATGCCCAAAACCATCCAGAAAAGGACCAAGTGCCGTTTTCTGTATGGATTTCAGCTGCAATTTTGTGCAATTTGTTTATAGCGTTATAAACTGATGGCGTATGATCAGGGATAAACACACAACAGCTACTTCCAATAATTTTACATGCTCCTCCTCTGTCAGCTAGCATAACGTCTAATACCATACGATTCTGTAATGCAACAATTCTAGTAATTTGCAGTTCCTCCGTAAGATTCCCAAGAGCAGCAGCGGTCTGGTTTGTCACAGCTTCCACCACTCTTGTTAATCTTCGGATCTTCCTACTGTTCAGAGCAGCTCCAACAAAGAAAAACAGTCCTAAGTTAAAATCAATATATTGTTGCAGACTGGTATCAGTCTGATCTACATCATCAATTGATAAAGTACGTTTATACCTATTTACAGTCACATTATTCAATAATTTCAGATCTTTATGATAAGATGCGGGTGCTAGGAATACAGGGGGTAATAGGAATGATACATAGCATACCCCAGACCACCCAGCCGGCAAACGGTAATAACCTTTATTTCCACACACAAAGTAGGTATTATGGGACGCTAGGAAGGTACTGTTGTTCAACCCATCAATATTCAGGACGGTGATACAATCGCTGACACCGACAGGAATAGAACCCACACTCTGGACACACAGGTCCGCTTGAGCTTGTGCTACTTGAATCACAAATTTGTCCTTTCCCACAGTGTCTCTTGTGTTCGTGAAAATGTAGGGAATGGATTCATTGTCTGGTCGGTA
Source organism: Triturus cristatus (assembly GCF_964204655.1). Lineage (NCBI taxonomy): Eukaryota > Metazoa > Chordata > Amphibia > Caudata > Salamandridae > Triturus > Triturus cristatus. The sequence goes on along the minus strand of NC_140594.1, from coordinate 1,180,831,609 downwards.
CTCTTCCCATTCCCAAATTGTCCCATTCGCTTGTGGATACCCATTTTTATCCTGATGACATTCTTTATTGAGTCTGAAGAGCAATCGTCCCACTGTCGGTTTCCGAGTGGCAAACAGCAAAGTGTACCATGCTCTACAAGAGCCATTATGAGAGAAAGGAAGCGGTATGAATGGCGTACCTCCTTTCTTCTGATGGGCTGGCATCATCCCACATATCCAACAGTTCGTAGTGTTCGTAGCAACGTGGGTATGATGCAGCATCTGGATGAAAGTGTTATTCAAGTAAGACTGTCGATGCTTCAACTCTTGATACGGTAATGTATAAAAGTAGTGCTCCTCAGGCACCGGAGTTGTCAACACAAGTATTTTCCGAGCGGGGGTTACATCCTCCACAAACCATGTGGTTATCCCAACAATAGCTACTGTCAACATGAACCCTGATGCACAAAGGATTTTCTTTTTCTCCATGTCAAAAATAAAAACCCGATATCTTCCTGAAACTAAAAATCTGTCAGAACTCTTCCCCTTGGGCAGCGGTCGATTTCTTCACCAGCGGGCCAAGACGGGTGTCGCTACACTAATGCAGGGCTGATCCCCCCCCCTTGCCTCATCGGCTCTCCGTTTCACTAACCCAAGGGCCGTTCTGACAGCATGTCCCAGCACTGGAGAACTCACTTCCTTGGTCGAAGATGATATCGCCTTCCTCCAGGAGTCACGTGGTCCGGAAAGAGCTCCTCAGTGACGTTCGGCTCCGCAGCACGGCCTGTCTCTGCAGCCAGGATTTCTCGTTGATCGGTCAGCACGGCAGGTTCCACCAATCCGGGCGGCACCTTCCTACAGTGCAGGGAATGGATCCAATTCTTTCTGTTGGAGACTCGCACAGCCGTCCTCGTTGCGAGGAGGACCTGCTCAGGGCCCACCCATCTCGGTTCCAAGCTGTTTGTTCTGTCAAATATTTTCACCATCACGTGGTCCCCAGGTCGGAGACCATGTCCTTCACCGGTAGACCGATCAGGGAGCACCTCTCGGACCTGTTGATGAATAGAAACCAAGTTATCCGTTAACTGTGCCAGATAATCGCTCATCATTACACAAGGTACATCATACACAGCCTTAGGCTTTGGTGGACCCCAAATATTCATTGGGCGTCCGAAGACAATCTCGTACGGTGTAAGGCCAGTTCGAGAGTGCGGTACCGATCTAATTGACAATAACGCCAGTGGCAGAACGTCTGGCCAAGTCAAGGACGTCGAAGCTTGAATCTTAGCGATCTTGAGCTTCAGTGTACCATTATACTTCTCGACTAGTCCTGCAGACTGAGGGTGAAACACGGCGTGAAACTTCTGAGTGATGCCTAGGCCCTTCAAGACATACTTTATAACATCCGCTACAAAGTGAGGGCCATTATCACTCCACAGAAGTCTACAAACGCCATATCGAGGGAAGAACTCTTTCAGCAGCAGCTTCGCAGTAGTCATTGCAGTATTGTCTTTCATAGGGTACGCTTCAACCCATTTACTGAAGGCGCAAACCACTACTAGAACATACTTCAAATTGTTACAGCGTTCAAGCTGGATATAATCCATCTGCAAAACCTCGAAGGGTGCAGTGGGTGTCACAAATCCTCCTGCTGGAGTTCGAGTACCCTTTCCTGGGTTATACCTCAGGCAGATCATACAGGTCTGCACCACCCTCTTTGCTGTGCTAGCAATCTCTGGATGCTCCCAGACTTGGGTAAGCAATTTCACAATTGCGGAAGCTCCAACATGTGCTAGCCCATGTGCCATCTGAACCATAGGCTGTACAAAAGCCGTAGGTAATTTCCATCTATCCATCTGCTTATTTCTCCAGCAGCCTTCATCATCCAATTCTCCCTCGCTAGCCCATTGCTCCCGCTCTTTATCAGAAGCTGTCCTTTGCATTTCTCGCACTTCCTCCTTCGCATCATGCCATCTTTCCAGCTGTGACTTTACTACATACATAGCAGTAGCACCGGGCTGCATCGCAGTCTCCCGTGCTACTCGGTCTGCTAACGCATTCCCTTCTCCAACTTTATCAACTACTTTCCTATGGGCGCTACACTTATCGATGGCAATTTTCTTTGGGTATGTCAATGCGGTTAAAAGATTGTGAACTAACTCTCCATGCATTATCTGTACCCCATGTGACGTTAAAAACCCTCTCTCCTTCCAGAGTAGGCCGAAGTCGTGCGCTACTCCGAAGGCATAGCGGCTATCTGTATAAACATTCACACACAATCCTGTACTGAGCTCACATGCTCGTGTTAATGCTATCAGTTCCGCTGCTTGAGCTGATTTCTGTCGTATGCGTGCTGTCTCCACTATCGTTTGTAATGTGGTAATTGCATACGCTGCTGAAGTCGTACCATCTGGTAGCTTCAGGCATGATCCGTCCACCCACAGTTCTCCATCTACATCTGGAAAGGGCGTATCCTGGAGATCAATACGACCCTTTGTTTGTTCCTCAGTCACGAGAATACAATCATGTGCTTTCCGCGCCTCAGGCTGGGTTTCGGGGTATGGCAACAATGTTGCCGGGTTTAACGTTACGCACCTTTTTAACGTAATATGAGGAGCCAAAAGCGTCAACTCATATCCCGTTAAACGGGCACTGGTCAAATGCTGCGTCTTCGTTTGATTAAGCAGGGCATCGACAGCATGGGGGACTAATACCAACAGCTTATGAGATAACACAATTCCCTCACTTTGGCGTATTGACACAGCTGTCGCCGCAACCGAGCGAAAACACCCTGGTAATGCTCGGGCGACAGGATCAAGTACAGCCGAAAAATATGCACAAGGGCGCTGCTTATCGCCGTGCATCTGCACTAAAACTGATAATGCACATCCATCTTTCTCATGCACATACAACGAAAAGGGTTTTGCATAATCAGGGGTCCCTAACACTGGTGCTGAACAGAGGGCTTGTCGCAATTGCTGAAAAGCAGCATCACACTCATCTGACCAAGGGATCGGGATAGGCGTATCCTTTGTCAAAAGGGCTAACAATGGCTTAGCTATGTGTGAAAACCCCAATATCCACTGCCTACAGAAGGAGACAAGACCCAAAAATGCACGCACATCCTTCTGCGTGGATGGTGTCGGTGTGTCCAGAATTACTTGGATACGATCTGGTGTGAGTGCACGCCCCTCCTTAGACAAAAGGTGACCCAAATAAGTCACCTTTGGTCTACAGAATTGCAATTTCTTCCTAGATACCTTATGATTGTGGGATGCTAAAAAGGAAAGCAAGGATAACGTACTTTTTTCACACAACTCCAGGGTGTCAGCCGCCAGCAAGATGTCATCGACATATTGAATGAGGGCGACCCTCTCGAGCAGAACAAAGTAATCCAATTGTCGTTTCAAAGCCTGACTGTAAATACTAGGGCTTTCTGTGTAGCCCTGGGGGATCCTACAAAAACGATAAGATCTATTATTTAATGTAAACCCAAAAAGATATCGGCTATCGGGGTGAATGGGAATGGAAAAGAAGGCATTCTTCAAATCGATCACTGAGAACATAGTCGCCGTAGGCGGGACCAAGGTAAGCAACGTCGTGATATCGGAAACTACTGGGTACTGAGGTATCACGATCTTGTTTACTTCTCTCAAATCAATTATAAACCGATAGACTCTGGCATCCGTATCCTTTTTCAGGATGGGAAGAATCGGACTGTTACAGATGTTGTAGGGAACTTCCTCCACCACCCCTACCGCAATCAAATCCTGCACTATCTGTATGAGAGCCTCCTCGCCCTCCTGGGAAATACGGTACTGTGGGAGGCGAGGTAACACCGCCCCCTCCTGGACACTAACATGGACCGGTGGAATCACCATTTGTCCCACATCTGTGTCCGAAGTTGCCCACAAAGCACGAGGGAGGGTAGCTAACAACGCATCCTCTGACATCGCACACATCCGCTCAGACCGGGGGTAGTTGTCATTCAATATCACCCGCACACCAGCAGGGGAGCAGCGGATCGTAGCCCTAAAATGCTTTAACATATCAAGGCCCATAATGTTGTCTGGTGTGTACGGGGCAAGCAGAAACGGACAAGGTGCAGAAAAAGAATCAACCTTGAACATGAGGGGCTGTGAAAGAGGGCTTCGGGCGAGTGTACCGTCAAACCCTACCGATGTAACCATTAAGCCGGATGGAGGAGCCCCCGGAACCAATTGCTTAGACAGCGCACTACGTGTCGCTTCTGTATCCACTAGGAACTGATCGGTAGAGCCCAGAACCTCAGCCGATACGTAAGGACCCTTCTGATCGACCGGCACCTCAACTGATTCCAACCCCCATCCAACGCATTCCTATGCATGCTGAGAATCATGGTACCCCGATCGGTCAATCCCCGCCACTTGATACTGATGCTGGCGATCGAAAACATTTGATCTATCTCGTTGCTGCCCAGCAGAGTCGAAACGAGCCCGTTCGTTAGAATTCCCTCTAAAGTTCGAGAAACCCCCTCTACCTCACGGGCCACCCTGAGTATGCCCCTGACGCGAAGCATGCAACACCGGGCAATCCCTAGCCCAATGACCCGATTGCTTACAATACGCACACTGGTTCCTATTCAAATCAGATCGGCCCGAGGGAGGACCATAAGATCCTCCCCTACCTCTATTACTACCCCGTCGGGGCGGGCCATATACTTGTGCCAACATCACCTTTGTTTTTAGATCTTTCGATTTCTTTTCCTCCTGGCCCTTTGCTTCTTGCTCCTGACGCTCATAATACTGAGCGATAGTCAGGAGGGCCGTCGGGGTTGTGGAAGACCAAGAACTCTCGCTCGCTTTTAAACGGGCCGCAACTGCCGGCAGCAGATTAGCCACATATTTATCCGCAAAAAGGTGGCGGCCTGTATCGTCAGTAAGCGACTGGCCACTAAAATCATGAAACGTCTCCTCAAAGCGTGTAAAGAAATCCGCAACTGACTCGTCAACTTTCTGTTTACATGCAGCTAACATATTCCAGTCAATCTTTCTAGGGGGGATAATTGTCTTCAACTTAGCCACAATAGCAGCAGGGAGATCTAAAATACTCTGGGGTGGTTTCTGCGCGGGCTTCCGCTCTCTATCCTCATCCTCAAGCTCAGACCACCGGGCCTTGAAGGCAACTGTATCATCTACCTTTCGCACAGATCGCCACATATCCGGTGGTAGAATAAGGCCAAAGAACAGGTCTATATCTGCTAAAGTCATAACGCAAGAATTCAAGGCCCCCTCGACTTCTTCGTAGAAGGCCGCTGGATTCTTGCGGGGGTCAGGCAACGCATTCTTTAATGCCATAACATCAGCTCTATGCCACGGAGTATAAACCCAATTATACACAAAATATCCCTTAGCATCGGCGGAGGTAATGTCCGAGCTAGTCCCCGCTCCTTTAGGAGGAACATACAAAGGCGCCGCCTCTCGCATTGGTTTAACATGCACTATGACATCCTTATCTGACTGGGAGGTTGATGGGTGGCCTTCTGCGGTACACGAATCCGACTGCTTCTCCTCCCCTGCTCGTTGGCGCTCTTTTTCTTTATGGGCCAGCACCGCGTCCCGCAAGGCGAACAGCCGCCGAGCCGTATCAGGAGCCTTAGGGGGAGAGAAAACACCATCATGCAATGCTTTAGCATCCGATGTCACTTCTTCAGGCTCAAAGACACTAGAATATTTCCGGAAAGCAGCAATCACTTCCTCAGCGAAATGACTCAGAAAATACAATCTCTCTCTATCCTGCCACGACCCCCAAGTATGGAACAAGTCATCCACGGACACCTTGCCCTTGAGTGCACGGAAGGAAAGTTGCCGAAGCTCAGCCATATGCTCAGCCGATAACATGGACCGCGTATCCACCTTACCCGGACCCGGGACAGAATCTTGTGGCCTCGGAGCAGATGCGCCGACATAAGGGGGCGGAGAGCGATCTAGTAAATAAAAATCATCATCAAGATTATTAAGGACAGGATAAAGCGGCTGCCGAACAGCATATTGACCCGAGACTTGCAGCCTACGCTCTTTCTCTTGTCTCTCTGTCTGTTCTTTGTCTTCCCGACGCTTCGCTTCCTGGGCTCGCACATGATCATTCTTCCGCTGTTCTTTATCAAACAGCGCTTTCTCACGCTTCTCTCGCTCACGCACCTCCTTCACCCACAACCGCACACACTCAAACATATCCTGACGAGCACGTCGCTTACACATACACTGTTCCACATACTCAATCTTACGTATATCAAACGATCCATACAAAGGCCATCGTAACTCAGGATCTTTTTTAGTATATTTCCTCCATACTGTGCTGTACATTATGGAAGAAAGACCATGCTTCACATACATATCCCTATTAGGAGTCCCCTCCGGGGGAGCTGGAGCAGATTCCTCGAGGTTCAACCGGTTTCCAAAGCAGCAACACCACTTACGGAGTGCGCTAAAAGCAGGCATGCTCAGAAATAATGCAAAATATGCAATATTATAAAGAAAATGGCACTTAATCGTTGCGCCGTTCAAAGTTACACAGCTCCGGAGAAATCTCTCCACATTACCTGCCTATATGTGTTGCAACGCATATATGTTCACAAAGACAAATACAGAATATGACTAGTCATCACAAATCAAACTCAAATAGCCAGATCAGGCTTCAAAACTCGGAGCAAGTACCGTACACCGGTTCTTACCAATCAAGAGTCCAGATTCCAACTGCCAAGCTCCAAAATCGCCCAAACGGCTTTCACGGCAGAACCGACAGAAGAGGTCTCAGTCGATGACCGGCGCCACCCAGACGGTCAGCTCGGAAGGGAAGGAAGAAAAACCTCGGGATGCCAGGGCTAAGACGCCGCTGGCAGTGATCACGTCCCCGGCCAAATTCCTCACCTTCGTCACGACCAGTCCTTCGAGCATCCGAGTCGCCGATGAGCCCCACGTGACGGGCGCCAATTGATGAATACAGGCCCCAGCTAGGCCCGCAGGACACAAGGGTTCGCTCTCCTGTAATGGAATCTATAAGGAAGTTGGCACGGAAACTGCAAAGTACAAAGACAGCATTTATTAACCCTTAAGGGTGGTCCTACAATCCACACAACACTCTTCAGTATTGCATAGAGTAGCACAAAGAACTTGCGTACATGGTCCCCTTTTATACACAACAGAGGGGCTCATAAGTGGGTGGATACAACATGAGGCCGAAGAACATTACCATTTATGGTCATTTTCGATACTGAATCAATATGTGGGCGGAGCTAACACACTCCTTGAGCCCGCAAAAACATGGTCAAGCAAGGCTAACTGATAACAGATGTGGTCAAGTCTGGACATGCGCCAGATGGACAAAGGAGCTATTTATAGACTGTTACTAGGCAGATTACAAGAGCAACTAACACAGAGGTTGGACTCTTCTCGTGGGGAACACGTGGAAGCATGACAATACAAAATGGAGTCCGAACTTCAGTCAACATAACAGAGGAAACATGCTCAAAAGGGAAGAGAATTAATGTCTTTAGTAAATGCTTAATCACATTGCTGTTTCAATTTACAACACCCTGGTACTCTGTTTTCACATATTCAGAGCTGGGGACGTCGGGAGGTGGACCCCTTGTGCTTCACTCGACTCAACGGAACCCACGAAAAACGTGACATATTCCTCTCAGTCTGCACTGAAGCCAAGACAGTTTGGTTTCCAAAATCCATCAGGCTTGGCCTCCAGCTGCAAATGTGTTTCTACCAATACAGCAATTTGCCATCAAATTAAAAAGGCGGATTGCTTACCATGAGATTCCTCTAGAATGTACCCCATCTCAGTTTTTTTGTGAGCAAATCACCCCATCTTCTTCATTCTCAAGTTTTATATGTGTAATATGTTCTCTCTGTTGTATGGGTCTCCACCCCCCCTGTCATAATTTCCTGTTCTCTGCAATCTGGTTTCGCCTGCCATCATTATGATGTTGGCACGGACAGTCCTTTAAGGTTGATTATGTAGGGTGCTGTGGTGGTGAAGCAGCACATCTGGATTACACTGATTGTAATTTTTACACCAGTAGTTATACTGGCCTTTGCACCGTGCGACTCGTGCAAATTGAATTTTTTACTTTGTAAATTGATGCATTTATCAGTGAAAATTAACACTGGTGTTGCCGGTGCAATCAAGTTAATCTGATCCAGGATGTTCGAGAAGCACCTGATGCAAATCAATGTTCTAAGACTTTCTGCTGCTCTCTGGAGCATGATCAATAAGCACTGGCAAAGCCTTTAGGTCACCCTTTGGGCCTCGGCATCCCAAGTCATTACTAGATGTCCCTCATGAGACTGAAACAGCATCTAGAAGTCTTTAACAAACCAACAGCCCTGCAAGACATTACAAGAGGTCCCTCTTGAACCAGAAGCAACTGCTTTCAGTCTTTTAAAAAGGTGCAGTACCTCAAGTCATCACTTGATATCCCTCTTGAGTCAGAAACAACTGGTTGGAAAGTCTTTCAAAAGGCTGCAGTACCTCAAGTCATCACTAGATGCCACTCTGGAGTCCGGTCCAACTGCTTGAAAAGTCTTCACAAAGGTTCAGTATCTCAAGTTGCTGCTAAATGTCTTAAGTCAAATGCAACTGCTTGAACTATCTTTCACGAAGCAGAGGGGGTGTGACTTCAGCATATATGTTTGCATATAAGCTTTTGCACCTCTAATGATTTGGGCATATTTTTATAGGCTAAATAAATATTCTAAAGCTGGGTTATGACGATGAGTCAATATTCTAACTTTCAATAAATGTATTGCGCGGGAAAACTGTGATGACACTGGCCAGTCTGGGGTTGCTTGTAGTCCCTTGTGCAGGGGGCCTCCCCTGGCAGTCCAGGGTGGTCTCTTCCCATGCACGAGGAGCAGGGTCAGTACTGATTTGCAAAGGTGCATGGTACATGGTTGGTGAAAAATGAAGGACTGGAATGTGGCCCCGAACGATTGCCAGTCACAGAATAATGCAAGCTTCCACGCATCACCTTGTTGTTGCAGTAACTATTCTAAGGCCAGATAACGATGACAAGTCAATATTGTAACTTTCAATAAATGTCTTTATTGCTACGGAACACAGACACGCTAATATACATAGGTCCTAGCAGTCCCTGGAACTAACAAGTGCCTTTAAACTTATTCTTAGCAGACTGCTTTCAACTAGGTACACACGTCTCCCAGCAAATTGTTGGTTCCTTGTAGTGAGAGGACAGGTTATGGATAAACTGCGCTCTTTCATTGCCCTGCGCTGTGTAAGGAGGAAGCAAAATGACCACTGAACACATCATTGAAAAATACATTTGACCAAATGCCCTTCTATGTATGTATGTGTACATATTTACTTTCACTATGATTTTGGGGAAATTTGAGGTCAACAAGACATTCATAAACCTGCGCTACCACAGCCTGCTGCTGGTGGTTTCTCTTGTGCCAGATGCCACTGCTTCAAGTCTTTCACAAACCTGCAGCACTTCAAGTGGCCACTAGATGTCCCTCTTTAGTCAGATGCAATTGGTTGAAATGTCCTTCTTAAAGCTGCAGTACCTCAAAGCGTACTAGAGGCCCTTCTTGACGGATGCAACAGCATATTAAGTTTTTTCCAAAGTTGAAATACTTCAAGTGGTCACTAGATGGCCATCTCGAGTCAGACCCAAAGCCTTCACTAAGCTCCAGTACCTCAGTTCGTTCGATTTCAGGTATACAAACTGGCATTGACATTTTATGGAACATTGTGATGAAACCATTAAATACATAGGTAAGAGCCATCACTAGTAAATCCAAGTGTCTTCAAACTGCTAACCTTAGTGGACTATTTTTTAGGTGAATGTATACATGTGCAGCAACAAATGCATTCAGATCAGTGGATAAAGATGGATGACTGAAAGCTCTCTAAGGAAATGTTTTTTTTTTACATTTCTTTTAACACAGGGCTTGAAAATCAGCTAAAGCTGTTTTTAGGCCTGACCTCAAAAGGTGTCTGTTTCTTTAACTAATTAGTGGGAATTGTGCAGTACATCAGGGACCAGACCAAAGAAGTGATGGGTGGAATGCGAGATGTGCGAGATGCTAATGCCAGCATCTCACTCACTGGTATTTACTCGTGGCCGCATCCAGTCCATGGTTATGTCCCACACCATGCCACCTCAGTTTGGACCACGCCATATGCAAATCAGTCTTGACCCTGCTCCAATAGAAACAATCTATCCTGAACTGCAGGCAGTGCCTTCCTGAACCAGTAACCCAAGACTAGTTTTGCCCTGATTGGGGCTCTCCAGTCATGTGTTGCTTGGTTTCAATGGCACAGTGAGCACAGGACCCTAGTTGTATTACAAAACTTGAGGGGGGGCCCCCGGCAAAGTATATAGAAGCACCCCCTATGCTCCAGAGCCAGTCAGAAGCTGACAGGGCAGGGGCCCACCACTCGTGCACAGTGCCAGAGGGGCCCCCCTGGCACTCAGTGGCTCCCCATACTGCGGGCGATGTCGGCCTATTGTTACGCCATTGCAGGACCCGCGTCTGGGCATATTGACGTAGCAGGGCACATTCACTATTCAAAACTCATGTGCAAACAATGGAATGTAAACAAGTTGATAAAGTGGACATATTTACCCAGCACATACTTTACCCCACGTTCCTTTGGAGGTTGCTCTATGCATGCGTCATCTTATTGTTCTCCCAAAGTATGCCTTTGACCCGCAGGTCATCAGTTTCTGCTTCCTGTGGCTTACCTATCAATGAGCCTCCGCAGAAGGGGCGGCCATCTTGAACCATCATGGCGATCCACGGTGAAATACCTTTCTTGGCATAGGTTCCTCCAGCAATCCTGGCGAGAGCACTCCTGGTGAACCTGGGGCTTCCACACACTGAAACCAGTAGGAAGACAAAGGGTTAATACCACAGGGGCAAATTCCAAAGGGACAGCCATGCACATAGGTTTGGGCTAATAAGTGATAGCTGAGAAAGCAAGTGTAGTCAATAAATACCTTTAAAAACCTGTGACATTTTTAACATTTAGGGACATAGTGGTAATTGTGTCGCAGGGCAGCTCTTGCTGCACCGCACTGCGTGCCAGGGAAAGGGCAGGATGGCACCATACAGTATTTATCCAATACGGTGCACTCCTGTCCTTTCCCCCTGCGCTGGCGCAGTTTTGGCAGCCTAGCGCCAACAATGGCACCCTTGCACCATGGTGCAAGGGTGCCTGTGTTGCAAGCAGGATTGTTTTTGTACAGGAAGGGACACCTCCCTGTACAAAAACAATCCCCTGAGACATTTTCCTCTTTCTACTGCAGCACACATTGGAAGAGAAAACAAGGAGCAATAAACCTATTCCTCCTTGTTACGCCTCACCTGCGGAGGCGTATCTTTTGGTGCATTCCCAGGTTTTCCAGGTTTGGTAAATCTGGGAATCCCTCAAAAACCATGGAATTTGCATGGGACTGGTTAATTTGTAAAAAATTAAGTGCCGGGACTCTCGTCAGGAAGCAGCTTGCACCAGCCCCTTTCTCCTGTTAGTGCTGCCTAAAACAGAACCAACCATTAGCAATGAATGCGGGAGAAGATGTGGTGTAATGACCAGAGCTGCAGACTTCTGAGCTGGGGAACCAGTTCCGAGTCTCGATGTCGGCTCAACATGCTGTGATTCTGGACAAATCACATAGGGCCTCCTTATGATGTCGGTCGGAGTTGCCACCGTTTCTGTGTGGGAGCACATCATTTTTCTATGGGAGCACAAGCTCCCATTGAGAAATGGGACTTTGTATAAATCCCTGCACTGTATGGTAGGCATCTCACGGTACCTGCCAAACGGTGTAGGGATTTTCAGCGGGGCACCATAGTACTTAAGGGCAGTCTGTTTACGAAAGGCAGTCTGTGTACGTAAATGCAGCCTGTGTACATAAGGACAGCCTCAGTACGTAAAGGCAGTCTGTGGACGTAAAGGCAGCCTGTGTATGCAAGGCCAGCCTGTGTACGTAAGGGCAGTATGTGTACATAAAGGCAGTCTGTGCATGTAAAGGCAGTCTGTGTACGTAAAGGCAGCCTGTTTACGTAAGGGCAGTCTGTGTACATAAAGGCAGTCTGTGCACGTGAAGGCAGTCTGTGTACGTAAAGGCAGCCTGTGTACATAAGCATACATTCCAACATTTCAGAAGAGCAAAGTGGGAGATTCTTTTAAAAAAATCGGGAGAATGGGGCCTTGAATCGGGTTACTGTCATGTATGGGCTTTGGAAGTGTGCTGCTGCAGGATCCGACATTTGAAACGCAAATGCACGTTTTTTTCTTACCTTTCAGAAGCATGGAGTACAATGGCAGGCAGAGAGAGAGTTATGTAAGTATTCTGCACTCACTGGCCTGGCAGGTTGCTGGCAGTGCGTATACCAACCCCCCTACCCCCCCCCCCACCTGTGTGGCAGCCCGGGCACACACACAGCCGCCCCCGAGTACTTCACAGGTCCTTAAAAGACCATTCACTTGTTAATGGGGCTTTGTTGGTTGTTCACCCCTTCTAGAGCCCCTGTCGCCACTCTGACTATTGCTGGAAGAATTAGCACGTTACACAATACCAAGCCCTGTCTGCTGAAACCCCGAGGAATCGGGTTTTTGCTTGCAGGAATCAGGAGGCGGGAGACTAGTCTTGAAATCGGTAGTCTCCCGCCTGAATCAGGAGGGTTGGCATGTATTCATAAGGGCAGTCTGTTTACGTAAATGCCGCCGACCGTGGCCCCCGCAGGGGGCACTACAGCGGTCGGTGCCCTAGTGCTGCCGGGGCACCGGTCACCCCTCCCCACCCCCTGAGGGGGAGGGGACGCCGGCCGGTGTTCCCCTCCTCCTCGTGCTTGCCCGGAGGTGACGCTCAAGCGCGTCACTTTCTGGCCCCTGTGGGGAAGGGGATGCTATTTAGCCTTCCCCCACCCTCCTGGCGACCTCTTTGTTCGCCCAGGACGCTGCATCTAGGACGTCGCTTCGCCGTCATGTCGTCGTAACGGACGGTGAGTCTTGCTGCACCTTACTCCGCCCCGGCCCTGTCCCTGGGCAGTACCAGGTCGACGGGGCCCTGTGGCATGGATTGCCACGGGCGGAGGGGGCGCAAGATCCATGATTGTGTGGCGAACAGAGAGGGCAGTTATTTTGAGCAGGGGAGGAAGCTCGAAACGCACTTTGCTACTTCCCGCCCTCCCCCACGGCGGCCACGGGGGGGGTTAACGCCTGCGTGTTCTGGTCGGATCTAAAGGAAATGCGGATTAAACCGCAGGGTGGCCCCGCACCAGGGGCTGCTCTCCCACAGCACTGCCCGCTGTCGCCTATAGTTCAGGGGGAAGGGAGGTGGTCCGTCGGCTGCGCTGCAGACTTGCGTGCAGGAAACCAGGTTTCGAGCCTCGAGGTCGCGTCCACTCCCCTTGACTCTGGGCAAATCACTTAATTTCCCCGTGCTCGAAAATATATGTAAATACAGTGCTCATGCACAGCGCTCCGATTACCTTCGGGTCGAGCACACGCTGTGACTCTGGGCGAATCACTTAATCTCCCCGTGCCTGAATATGTACGTAAGTACGGTGCTCATGTACAGCGCTCCAAGACCTTTGGGCGAGTTCGCGCTGTGACCCTGGGCAAATCACTTAATCTCCCCATGCCTGAATGCGTATGTAAATATGGGGCTCATGTACAGCGCTCCAATGCCTTCGGGTCGAGTTCGCGCTGTGACCCGGGGCAAATCACTTAGTCGTCCCGTGCCCGAGTGTGAATGTAGATGCGGTGCTCAGGTACAGGGCCCCAATCCCTTCGGGTCGAGTACGCGCTGTGACTCTGGGCAAATCACTTAATCTTCCTGTGCCCGAATGCGTATGTAAATACAGGGCTCTTGTACAGCGCTCCATTGCCTTCGGGTCGAGCTCGCACTGTGACCCGGGGCAAATTACTTAGTCTCCCCGTGCCTTAGTGTGTATGTACATGCAGTGCTCAGGTACAGCGCCCCAATTCCTTCGGGGTCAATTTCGCGCTGTGGCTCTGGGAAAATCACTTAATCGCCCCGTGCCCGAATATGTATGTAAAAACGGAGCGCATGCACAGCGCTCCAATACCTTCGAGTCGAGTCGCGCTGTGACTCTGTGCTAATCACTTAGGCTCCCGGTGCCCGAATATGTATGGAGATGCGGTGCTCATGGACAGCGCTCCAATAGCTTCGGGTCGAGTTTGCACTGTGACTCTGGGCGAATTACTTCAATCTCCCGTGCCTGAATAGGTATGTTAACACGGTGGCAGGTACAGCGTTCCAATACCTGCGGTCCGGGTTCGCGTGACAAAAAAAAATATATAATCCCTTCTCCACTTGGTTGATGGCAGCTCACTCTCTTCCCAGCTCGGATGTCGGCAGCTGTGGCAGTTAGGCCACACCCCCCTTTGTCATGCTCTTTTGTTACATGCAATTGATAGGTTAAAGTAGGCCGCGTTGGGCGCGATTTTCCCCATTTCATCCTGCCCCCGGCTAGGAACAGTGCAGACCGGGGGCACTGGCTAGAAAGCGCAACGGTGGTGCAGGAAATCAGGGTTAGAGCCTCGGGGTTGCGTCTTGCAAATTTGGAAAAATTCCTTAATCTCCCGCACCTGAATATATAATTTAAATACGGTCCTCATGTACAGCCGTCCTGTGATTCTGGGCTAATCGCTTATTTCCCCCCGGGCCTGAATATGGAGGGTAAATGGGGTACAGGACTCAGCGCATGGACTGCCCTGCACCTGTTTCCCGTTTGTGTTTATTAATGGTGCCAAGGCGGTTGCCTAGGGACGCGTGCAAGCCGCGGCTAGACATTTGCGGGGGGGTGAAGGGACCCCCCCCTCCTGCGTGTGGTTGTCCCTTGTCTCACAATGGTTTGTTGTTACAGCAGAGTTGCTCGACGACTAGAGTTGGACGAGGATAACAGAGGGACCAGTGAACGACAGGCGGACAGCACGTCCATTGCATTTCTCCCTGTATTCAGCGAGTAAGTACGGGCCAGTGGGGGTGGGGGGCGGAGCAGGTTTCCCGGTTCAGGGAGCAAGGCGACGAGAGCACCAGGGGAGGAGTATGGGGCTAAACGATGTCTTTTCTCTCCTTCCAGATTGGGAAGTGCACGCCCCGAATAAGATGGATAGTCAGGGATCCCCATCGCTGTTTACAATGGGGTCCCAAGTCGAGGAGACCCAGGCACGCACCTCCAAGGACGCTCGTATTGTCGCTTTTCTAGACTTGGCCAGGACCAAGGGACTGGCTTGGGCCACCGAACTGTTGAGAAGCAGCAACCCCGCTGACTCTGGTATTGCTAGTGAAGCCCCACCCGTCGAACGGGAGCACAGTGAGGAAGCTGGCCCCTCTAGGTCCAAGAGGATACGTCGCCCCACAGTCAAGGATTTTCCGGCGGAGCAACCGCCGGCGAGGGGCAGAGCTGCCACCCCCCCAGGGCCGTGTGGAAATTTAGTTCGTAACTGAACATTATCTGCGCCATCTTGTCTCTCTCCAGCGCCGCACGCAGAAACACACGGCGGCCATTTTAGACACCATGGCCCCTCTCCCCGCTCATTGGCGATCGCCAGCGCGTCCCTCTGGCGCTGCGAACATCCCCCCGCGCCGGCCACCCCCGCTCTCTCACACATGGGCCATAAACCCTCTCCTTCTGCGTGACCTTGCCATGGAACCGCATCCCGCGCCTGACCAACACCTCCTTTCATCCCATACATGGTCATACATCCTTTTGATAACCCCCTTCCTTTGCGCCCGATTGTCCGAACCGATCCCAGGTCATCACCTAGCCCTGCGGATGCAGTTTATTGCCCCTACTGTAAGGGAGACACCCCACATCAAAGGAATTACAGTAGATCCACACCCCACCCCCTGAGACCCGACCAGTCTCACACACCCCCAGGAATTGGCGGAATGTCCAGCTGTGTGATAGCCATCTCCTACTATGGGTGGGTTGGGGACTTCTACTGTAGATATGTGTGGGAACAAGCTTGAAGTGGGGATTCCAAGGATGTCTTTCCGTACATCAAAGTCTCAACAAGAATGTATCACATGTAATAAAGCAATAAACCTGTGTATAAGAGGCCAGGCCTCAGAGATGCGGTTAGAGCACCTTGAGACGATACCTTGCTGTCCGATCTGACGTGTTCTGCTCCGACGGAATAAAACTTTGTTTCCTGCCTTCCAGTCTCCGGCGCCTGCCTCTTTTGTTGGTTAATCATCGAATGGTATAAGAGGCGATTACCGCCGGGCAATACTTGAAAGGTTATCGACTGAAACTGCCGCTACCATTTAACAATTGGCGTCCCAAGCGTGGGGCCCATCAGCGACACGTGGATCCAACGGGAGAGGTCCCAACGACAGAGTGAACGACTGCAACGATCGGGAAGAGCTCCTGCCCGATAGACCCTCGTCTGGCAGCCGATCATCCGAACTTCACTGGTTCCGAGCAGACCTCTCTCGAGTGATCTACAGTCCTGACTGGGAACCATCAGGAGTGCTGCGGCAAATACGGAGAGTAGAGGACGATCGGGCGCTGGAGACGGAAGACGAGAAACTGTCCATGCGGTCCGGGTAAGGTCGTGTAATACGACAAATTGCGAAACGCTTGATTGATTGATTGAAAATACTAGTATTGCTTATTTGATTGTTCTTTTTGAGATATTCACTGCCTACAAACGGGGAAGAGTAGAAATACTCTCTCTCCCTTTGCAGGCAGTGAAGGGTAGGTAACGCGGACTTTTGTCCCCCTTTGTAATCTGTTGTGCCTATTTTTCTCCCCACTGATTGATTGTCCGAACATTGATTGTTTATGAAGAATAGTGCTCTTTGAGATACTCTCTGTTTGCAAATAACGTAGAATAGAAATATTCTGTCTAGTCTTTGCAGATAGTGAAGGGTAGGTAACGCGGACTTTTGTCCCCCTTTGTAAACTGTTGTGTCTATTTTTCTCCCCATTGATTGATTGTCCGAACATTGGTTGCTCGATATTGGTTCTTTTGAGGTATTCTCTGCTTACAAATAACGTGGAATAGAGATATTCTGTCTAGTCTTTGCAAGCAGTGAAAAGATAGGTAGTGCAGACTTTTGTCCCCGTTGTAACCCGTCATGCCTATCTTCTCCCCACTGATTGGTAGTTGGTTCTGCCCGGACCGCTTATTAGAGATGAACCATCCGGCTCCACTGGAAGGCACCCCTAATAAGGACGTGTTTACTAAATATGGACTAGTCGCTGTAGCTTATAGCAAACTATGGCATAAATATACAAAGAAGGACTCCGAAAGTCAGTGGCCACTGATGGGATCCTTTGATGACCATAAAATAGAAACGCTAGAAATAGCTCTACGTAGCAATAAAATGACGCCCACTATGCTCGACAGTATCGGCATGTGGCACAAAGAAACAACGCAACGAAAAAAAAAAAGAGAGAGAAGAAGTAAAGGCAGAAAAAGAACTACAAAAGGCAGCTCACCTTGTCGCTCGAAAGTTAGAAGAAGAAATAAAGGAGAGAAAGGAAGCCAAACAAAAACAGGAATCTGAAACGTCAGGCCAGTGCCCTGTTAGGACCCCCTCTACGCTCTACCCTGAGTTGCCTTCCAAGCAACGGGCGAACGATGAATTGCTATTAGGTCCTCCGATCATCTATATGCCCCCTCCATACGCTCCCTCCCAACCTATATATACCACACTCCAACAAAGTAGTATGATTAAAACGCTTTAATAACTTGTAGGTATATGCAACACTCCAACAGGGTAAACACATTAAAACACTCTTTATTAAACAACTATTTACATGGCAGCCTGCCGCAACATCCATCCCAAAGCATTCACCGTCCGCTTGACACAGTCCATGCCCCTCCTTCCTCGGAGTAGCAACACTGGGATGCTTTGGCCTGTCTTTTAGTCGGCTTTGGGCTATAAACACGCCCACAAAATCCATCGGCCTGTGAGGCGGCATCAGTGGCGGACTGTTGTGCGAGTAGGCCGGAGGCAACACGGTGCGCCGAGATCCGGACGGCACTGAGGTGGTGTCCAGCAAGTGGTTGCACTGGTCTGGCCATCCTACAAATGCAGCATAGAAAGACGGCGTGGGGTGCCCTGGGGGGGAGGCGACGCGAACGGGCCTCCCCCGCCTCCCCAGGTGGAGGCTCCTCAGTTGCAGTGGGGCACCCCTTAGCGTTTCACTCGCCGGCCAGGTGCAGCAGGGTAGCTATTAACGTTTCACCTACCGGACGACCACCCAGGCGGAGGTTCCTTTCTGCACCATGTTTCCACTAGCGCCCCACCCAAGAAGTGGGCCCCCGCAGTTGGTTGGTCGGGGGACCCACTCCGGTGGCTGTGGTGGAGAACTGCTGCTGCCACAGGACTCTCAAAATGGCGGCCGGCTCTTCGGATTCGGGCCTGGTCCACTAAGATGGCTCTGGGCTACCTTGGAACTCGAAAGCTTGCCTGATTGGGCAGGGACCCCACCCTTGAAGACGTCCTCTCAGCTTTGCAGATTCTACGGGAGTCATCGACCCTCGACTCCCGCGGACTTCCGGTGGGGGCAACCGTCACTATTGCTCGATCATTCCACATTAACTTGTCTTTGCCCCGGGCGGCAGCCACCTTGTCCCCATTTGGTGCCGTGAGAGAGACTGATTCAGGGCGTCGGCAGAGAGACACGCCTGCTGTCCCGCTCACCGAAAGGACCACGGCGTTGCTGCGAGATTGTGGTGCCCTCATGCTGACGCCAGCTTCTGTTTGAATTACCAGGAGACACTGTAGACTACCAACTCGAATCAGTTCCGGTGGAACCTCAGCATGACCCGGTAGGAAAAAGAAAAACTTTGCTTTCCCCACCTTCGAGTCACGGTTCATGCTGTCTGTTCTTTCCGTTGGCGTTATCCAGAACTTTTGAACTGCCGAAAGGGATTCTGGTCCGGCCGCTAGTTAGTGGAAACATTTAGACTGTACCCTGGACCCACCCGACCTCGCCCCAAAATGGCGCCGATGTAGGAGGGACCTACAACTCCTTATGGCGTTCCGGTTACTTGGCATTGATGTTAAGGGATATGTATACGGTCTTTTTGCACATGGCGGGCGGGGGGACGGGGAGGGTACTGACTGGGCATGCGAACAACCTTATTGATGCTGGTATTCTCATTATTGATTATTTTTATTTTGCGTTAAGGTAGTGTTGCTCATGATACTCGACGCCTGTTGCACCGTGGCCGGCCTATACGGTTGTAGGCCCGTATTTGTATATTGACATTTTCACAATAAAGGGTTTTCGAAGGAATTATGGAATCAGCGTCATAACAATCGCCTAGGTTGGTAAGGTTTTGAATAACGGCTGTCATTCCCAAACAATAGAAGACAGATAATGCAGGCCCTTTTCCTGAATTTTGGATCGGTGAAATTTTGTATCCATCACACCTGTCTTTTTCCAGAGTTGTTAGAAAATGGTTGACTGTAACTTAAGGTATCTGCCAAATGTAAGGTATGGTATTTTGTCCCATAATATACGACTAATTGAGAAACAAATGCACGAAGAGGGAACTCGAATTTAGGGACAAATAAAATAAAGCATTTTTGGTATGGTAGAAAGGAAGGATATAGTACGATGCGAAAAGGATAGTCAAGATCTGTGGTATTATACGTTCCTGCAGCTAGTCTGGTACGTGGTAAGTAGAACTTTTTCGTGTTTATGCGCGCTGATGTGCTTTGAATGCTGCCCCCCCCCCTTCTTTTCTTCTCTGTAGGTTACATCGGAGTTCCGACTGAAGAATGGAGTGGACATGGACCGCACCGTGCTCCATGTAGGGAAAGACATAGACAAGCGCTGTGAGATGGTGCGTGGAGTGCAGACCATCACTGGGAACATGATAAACTGTATGGTATGACTGTGCGTACGTGCCCTGATTGTACGGTATGAATGTGTATGTATTGCATAGGCCTGGGTCGCTGGAGAGAACGTCTTTGTATGACTGAAATGCTTGTCTATCGATCAAGGGGATGGGAAAATAAGCCCGAATATGGTAACTCCTCGTTTGAAGAAACGACTCTCCCTCTCCCGGAAGCTAGTAAATTGGAGGGTGACTTAGGCCAGAAACTCGAAGGATCATTTCAGTACGACGAACCCGACTCCAACTGATGACCCAAATGTACCACCAGTGAGTCGATTTTTGTGCTGACTAACTAAGAGAAGTTAAGAATACCCCAGGTCGGGGTCCATCCAAAACCCCCCCCTCAGCCCAGAAGTTAGGGATACTGGCATGTTTTAGATTCACCATTTCTTCTTCCATCCACTTAGAAAATAAGAGTTGTACCATTGAACGTCCGACCGATACTCCTCCTCTGCCTCAGTTTGGATCACCGCCTGCCCAGGGGTCGGAAGGCTCCACCGTGAGTATAAACACGACTGGACTAATGTCCGGCCGGAAAAAGAGGAGTAAGTATTTTTCAAAAATGAGGCCTCCAACAAAATTGCCCAGAAAGGGAGGGGAGTAAAAAGTCCGACCACCCCCCCCCAAAATGAATTACGGAAGATACTGAAAATACGCAGCACGCATAGAAAAGGGATAGGAAAGGAAAGGTCCCTTACCCAATATAGCTCTGTGTCTTCGTCTTAGGTTTCTGTGCTTGATGTATGTACTGTTACACCCTATCCAGTATTTGTGTGTGCGTGAACGTTGAATTTATGTTTTCCCCCAGCTTTTTGTACGTAAAAGTGACCCGTGCTGCTCTATGTTGTGTGTACACCAAGTAACCTATTACCGTACACGTTTCTCTCTCTCTCTCTCGTTTTATGTCGTACGTGTACCAAATAGCCTACTTGATGCGCATGTCTCTCTCTCTCTCTCTCTCTCTCTCTCTCTCTCTCTCTCCCTCTCTCCCTCTCTCACTCTCTCTCTCTCTCTCTCTCTCTCTCTCTCCCTCGCTGAAGGCTCCTTTGCCCTCTTTTTGAATAGATGACGACACTATACCTCGTCAGTATATGTATAGTTGGCCTAAACACGACAGTGTTCGAACAAATTGACAGAAGCAAAACGACCGTATTTTTGCCACACTACTACCTCTCCTTTCTGTAAAATGGAGAAAGAAAGGACAGGTAAGACGACTGATGTCTCCCAATCTGGCCCTTATAACGGGAACTATATGTCAGTGGTTTTTGTTGTTTTAGGGCTCTAACGACTCCACCTCCATCGCTCAGAACCGCCCCGCCCATTGCACAGAAATAGGGCTCTAAACACCCCGTCCTTCCAGAATAGTCCCAGTTCTGTACTAGCCGTCCCTGGATATTTTAAGCAATACAGCTGATGACTTTGTTTTTAAAGATACATCGCCTAAGACTGATAAGGGTTAACTATTGTCTCAAAAAAAAAAAAAAAAATGTTTAGCTTGTGTTCCTCCCCGAAACAGATATTTGTGAGCCCATGACAGTAGCACCTCGCACTTTTTCATAAACCTAGCAGTCTCTGGAGAAAAATATGAATCAACAGGGCTTGTGATAGAAAGACGAGTCTCTGCCGGAGAAGCCGGTTCGAATTTTGATAGATGAGGAAGTTGATAGATGTCAGACTTCTTGCCACGTTTATAAGGTACAGGAATCAACACCTAGCAGACCTGATGATGGAAATTTGCAGGAACACTCGCAAACCTGCACCACAGCAATGATTAGTGAGTTAGTAGCATACACCGACATAGAAGTTAATAGACATCCGCCATAGAGTGACCGATAAACGTTTCCCTGACTACTTGGGGTTGGGAGAGAGAATGAAGTGTGTAAACGTCTTCCCTGCCAGTTCTCTAAGATTCTGTTTCTTGTACTCATTCAAAGATAACATGCGGCCATAGGAGGAGAGGGGTCGGACGTGACGCACAGCCTGGCTGCGGATCATGGAACATCTATGGCGTCGACCAAGGGGGAGCCATGGAGCAAAAAGATGCGGGACGAGGCACCATTCGCAGCATGGAAAGCGATAGAAAGAAGGGCTATCCCGAAGCCCCCGCTCACTGATCAGCTCGTGCCTGAAGTCCCAGCCCGTCGAGCCCGATTGATGGGCTCAGTGCTAAAAGATTCTGCTCTCCTTGGTCCGCTTTTTGATCCGATCCCACTCCACCCCCTCTTCCCTCGGCCTCCCAAAAGCACGCCCCTATTCCCCCCCCCCCGCCTCTTTTTCATATGGGATTTTGAACTTGACTTGACAAAAGAAGAACGAAATGCGGGTACCCCGCCTCAAGGTACCTATGATAAGATCAGTTAGGGAACAGGACAAAACAGGACTGTGATCCGAGAGCAAAGAATGGTCACACCCTGCAACGTGAAAACATGGATTTGAGCTGGACCTTAGCTCCACCGCCGGCGCTCAACAGTGCCAACGGAAGAAGAAGAACAATGAGAGCTTACCAGTGATGGCTCGCTATAATAGGACACTGGAAAGAAGAACTCCCTTACCTGACTGTAACGCATGTTGAGTTGAATTCCTCTCCCAACCGCTTTCGTATTGACTATCTTCCAATCGAGTTTTCATGATATTACATCGGTCACTTCCAACTGTACACTGGTAGTTAAGAAACATTAACTTTGTATAATGACAATTGTATAACATCAGCCGTGCACATGACTATGCTGTCTAGTTTGATCCACACGAAGTCTAGGCCTTAAGTAATGCACGTGATATTCCTTGTTTTGCAAGAACATTTTCACGGTATCCTGTTTGTGTTCAAGCGAGCTTCCGTCCTCCTATCTCCGGGTCTGACATATGACGCAGCTGATGTAATTTTGTATGCACTACCTCCTCGCCTATCACATCAACTACATGAAATTATGTACAATTGTGCCAGATCATTCCTGTCTGTCCTAAAGACTCTGAACTTTGAAGCAGAACGAATGAAAGCCCTGTATGAAGTAGAAGTACGTGGTATTATGGGGATAGATCCGAACTAAACAAGCTGGCGAGATATGTTAAAAGGGAGGACTGTGGAAATTTAGTTCGTAACTGAACATTATCTGCGCCATCTTGTCTCTCTCCAGCTCCGCAAGCAGAAACACACGGCGGCCATTTTAGACACCATGGCCCCTCTCCCCGCTCATTGCCGATCGCCAGCGCATCCCTCTGGCGCTGCGAACATCCCCCCCGCGAGCCGGCCACCCCCGCACTCTCACACATGGGCCATAAACCCTCTCCTTCTGCGTGACCCTGCCATGGAACCGCATCCCGCGCCTGACCAACACCTCCTTTCATCCCATACATGGTCATACATCCTTTTGATAACCCCCTTCCTCTGCGCCCGATTGTCCGAACCGATCCCAGGTCATCACCTAGCCCTGCGGATGCAGTTTATTGCCCTACTGTAAGGGAGACACCCCACATCAAAGGAATTACAGTAGATCCACACCCCACCCCCTGAGACCCGACCAATCGCACACACCCCCAGGAATTGGCGGAATGTCCAGCTGTGTGATAGCCATCTCCTACTATGGGTGGGGTGGGGACTTCTACTGTAGATATGTGTGGGAACAAGCTTGAAGTGGGGATTCCAAGGATGTCTTTCCGTACATCAAAGTCTCAACAAGAATGTATCACATGTAATAAAGCAATAAACTTGTGTATAAGAGGCCAGGCCTCAGAGATGCGGTTAGAGCACCTTGAGACGATACCTTGCTGTCCGATCTGACGTGTTCTGCTCCGACGGAATAAAACTTTGTTTCCTGCCTTCCAGTCTCCGGCGCCTGCCTCTTTTATTGGTTAATCATCGAATGGTATAAGAGGCGATTACCGCCGGGCAATACTTGAAAGGTTATCGACTGAAACTGCCGCTACCATTTAACAGCCGCACCCCCCCTCCAGGCCTCCCTGGCCTTGTGCACCGTACCGTCTCCTACACCTCCCAGCTGCCCTAACCAGGTGGCATTTGCAACATCAGAAGACCTCGGTAAGCTCTCGGACACGTTGAGAAGCTTCATGGCTGAGGTCAGAACGGGCCTAATGCTGGTTAGGCCGCCCGCAGGGGCTGTGCCCGCTGCCCCTGCCCCACCTGGCAGTGCCACGGTGCCGGGGGCGCTTACACAAGTTTGGGGGGAGGGGGGCAGTCCGTCCAGCGCCACCGGGGCGACCGAAGTGGGAGGATCGGTACCTGCCGTCCCTCCGCCCGTGGGAGGTCCTCAAACTGGGCGGGGGTCCCACCACCGACGACCACCCCCGCAACAGACATAGCGTCAGATCTAGCAGCAAGCATACTAAACCTACCTAAGGCGGTCCCACCGACGGGGCCCCCAGCGGTGCCTACCCTTGCGGTGGTGCCTAAGCCTTTTTTTTTTTTTGAAAACCTTTATTGAGATATAGTAAATGGACAGATCAGACCGCCGTAGGCACCCATTACAATGGGTTGCCCCCACAAGCCCATCAGAACCGATCCGGTGTCTCTCACACAGCCATTCAGCCGACATCCCAGAGGACCGGCGGCATTGCAATAATAACATCACATAAAACAGTCCAGACTGAATCACTACTTGAGAGTGGAAGGTGTATTTGCCCCCAGCCTGCACTTCAGCCTGACATGCCTGTATGACCAGCCCACTGTTGTCCAACCTCTTCCACAAGCCTGGTCGAACTCCTAAGAATTTGTAAACCATATCTCAACGCCCACCCACCCACCCCACCCACCCCACCCACCACCATTTCACTGTCTCCTCCTTCGTTACTTCTGCATGTACACACTTTCGCAAGTCCAGCAGCCAATACTGACCAGCCACTGCGCCCCCCGCTTTCAGGCCATTCTCAACCCTGCAACTCTCATTCACGTCTCACTTGAATGCTTCTAAGGAGCGCCAGCCGCGATCGAAGGGCACCCCAGCGCCCCTTCCACAGACCAGCATCCATCCCAGTCGGTGCACCGGCATCACAGCACATCACACTACAATAGGGTCCTGTTCTTGTGTCGCGCCCCCCTCCGTCCCTCTGTGAGCACCTGGGGCTTCACTCTGTGTCTCCCCCTGACCAGCCGCCTCGGGGTCTCCGGCAGTCAGGTATGTTCTATACAGCGCCCAAAAGTTCTTGGGGCGACTCTTCGGGGGTAACAGTTCGCTATACGTTTCCGCCTGCGTGCTGCAATACAGCATATCTCTAGCCCATCGTTTCTTAGTAGGAAGCGGCCCTCTCATCCAGCAGGCCGCCACGACGCGTCGCGCGATCAATAACGCCATGTCCGTCAGACGTCGCAGTGCCAGCGGGAGAGGCCTGGAGTAGCCCAGCAGCGCCAATGCCGGATTAGGTGGGATCTCTTTTTCCAGTATCTGGCTCAATTCCCGAAACACCGCCGTCCAAAACCGGGCCACACCTGGGCAAAGCCAGGACATGTGCAGGAAGTCAGCCACTGGGACATGACAGCGCTCGCACTCCGCCGTGGGGCGCAACCCGCACCTATGTAGTCTTTCAGGGGTGTAATAGAGCCGCTGTAAGAACTTAAAATGTATCAACCGGTGTCGACCATTCAAAGAAACCTTTTTGGTGCTAGAGCAGCAGTACTTCCACATCTCATCCGAGATGTCCATTTCAAGATCCGTCTGCCAGTCTCGCCGCGCTGCAGAGCACTGGTGTACCCTTTGCTGGTCACCGAGTTTTTTGAGGGTCGAAACCAATTTGGACGGCGCCGCAGTTTTGATAACATAGGTAAGTTCCGGGATTTCAGGGGGTTCCTCCCCGCTCAGCCCCAACAGAGCCAACAGCGTGCTACGGACCCTATGAAATTGAAAGCGCTGGAGTAACGTGACCTCAGGCTGAGTCGAGACGACACTCTCCGGTGTTTTGGCCACTCCGCCCTGGAACAGATCCGCCATCCTAACAATTCCCAAAGCGCTCAGCGCCTGCTTCACTCCTGCTTCCCGCAGAGGGGGGAGCCAAGCCGCCCATTCCACCCGCATCAACGGGGAGTATAATAGATCTCGGCCTTGCGCTCTCATTACTGCATGCCATGCGTGGTTTGTGGCTCTAAGCGAATCCAACAGTCCCACCCTGCGATCCACAGGCAGAAAGACCGTCGCCGGGAGAGGGAGCGGATCCGCAAACAAGCGCTCCAGCAGCACATGCGGGACATCTGGTTTGGCATGTATCCACGTATGCAGATGGGACGCCTGTGCCACTCTGTAGTAACTTTCCAGGTCCGGAGCTCCGAGCCCTCCCATCTCGTAGGGAAGCGTCAACACTTTCCACTGGACTCTAGGTTGTTTACCACCCCAGGCCAGCCGAATCAGGGTCTGAGTCAACTGCGCGAAGAAGGTCTTAGGGAGCACTATAGGGATGTTGTTGAAAAGGAACAGAAATCGCGGTAGGACGACCATTTTCATGATGGCTATTCTGCCCATCAGCGACAAGGGGAGCCTGTTCCACTCCTCCACCTCGTCAACCAGTTTGGAATAAGCTACTCCATAGTTTTCCCTCAGCAAAACCTCCGGGTCCTTGTGGAGCCGAATCCCCAAGTATCGGATTGAGTCCGTTGTCCACAGCAAAGGGTATTCCATAGGGAATGGCAATGTAGCCGGAGTCAACGGGAAAGCCAGCGACTTGTTCCAGTTAACCTTGAGGCCCGACAGTGCCCCAAACCGGACCACCTCCCGCAAAATGGAAGCGAGATTCTCCTCCGGGTCACGGATGTACAACAGCGTATCGTCCGCGTAGGTAGAAATACCAATCTTATAGGAGGGAAAGTTAATGCCCTCAAATCTGTGGTATTCTCTTATTGCGCATGCTAAAGGTTCCGCCACCAGCGCGTATAGGAGTGGGGAAAGAGGGCAACCCTGCCTGGTCCCCCTGGAGATTTCAAATGCCTCGGTGACTCGGTCGCCGAGGCGTAGCCGGGCAGTGGGTCTAAAATACAATGCTCCAAGCATCTGCAAAAAAGGCTCTCCCAGTCCAAACTTCCGCAATACCCTCACCAGAAACGGCCATTCCACAGAATCGAACGCTTTCTCCATATCTAGGAAGAGCGCTAAGGCCTTACTCTCTGGGCGCACATGCTGCATGACTCCAAGGACTGTGCGGATATTGTACGTGAGGTTCCTGGATGGAACAAAGCCTGCCTGCTCCGGCGCCACGAGCTCCGGCACCAGTAGTGCTAAGCGCGTGGCCAGCACCTTAGCATATAGCTTGGCGTCGACATTAATCAGGGAGAGTGGCCTATAGGAACCGCACTGGTTAGAGGGTTTCCCGGGTTTTAAAATGGTAACCAGCAGGGCCTCTTGCATCGTGTCGGGCATGCAACCTTCAAGACATATATCGTCAAAAAGAGTCATAAGGTGCGGGAGGAGCTGATCCTGAAAGGCCTTATAAAAGGCCACCGTCAGCCCGTCCGCTCCCGGGGCAGTGCCCGCCTTCATACCCCCAGAGCCTCCAGGATCTCATCCTTTTGTATGGGCAGTGTGGTGCCTAAGCCTTTGGTAACCACCGCCCCACTAGTATCTGGCCGCTGCTCCCTGGGTTGGCAAGTTCCCCTGGCGGCCAAGGAGGGTATATGGCGTAGGGAGTTTATCGACATTTTCACCCTGCTCATGCATGGGGCTGAGGGGGTGGATACTAGGAGGATGGGCACCAAGGAGGAGGACAGGAAGGTGCGCTTCCAATCTTGGCCTGAGAAGAGCATTGTCACTTGGGGCCAGGCTTTCGCCATAATGGCAGCAGTTATAATGGAGAAATTCCCAGATGAAGGGCCAGGGCTATTTCCTTATGCGAGTGTCATCACGGAGGAGGCAGCCAAGGGCGGGGGCATGGGGTGGTACCGAACGATTGCGATTTTAGAAAGAAGAGGGCTATTTGTCCGGAACTAGAGTGGGATCAGCTGGAGGTCAGGTTATGGGTTATGCATATGGGTAGGCACGCGGTAGAAGCGACAACCAAACCAGGCACTCCCAACAGTGAGAAGAACAAAGAGACTAGGCAGGAAGGGAGGGCACAGACTAGGAAACCCTTTCGAGGCGGCCGGGAGGCTGGCCGCAAGCCGGGTTTTAGAGCACAGTCCAACGGCACCTGCAGGCTGTTCAACGCAGGGTCATGCTCATGGGGCAAGGCGTGCCGGTTCGCTCATAATTGCAGCAAGTGTGGGGCGCCCCATGCTGCGACCTCATGCTCCAAGCGTGACAGCCCTGGCCAACCCACTGCCAGACAGGACAAGTAAGCCGCGGCAGGCCCCGGCCCCCCTACCCCTCAGATCCGCTGCCTCCGTCCGGTTGCCCATTCCGGACGCAACTCCCAGTGTGTTGGCCCCTGCACCGCGCGACTGCAAAAAAGGCCCCTCACCCATCAGCATAGCCAACCTCCTTCCCATCCTCCACGGGTACCACAATAGCAAAGAAGGGACCCTCATTGCGGATGGCTTTGTAGAAGGTTTCTGCATTCCATACCAGGGCCCCCTCGTGAGCAGGGATGCGGAGAACCTCAGATCTGCGAGGGACCACCCGGAGATAGTACGGTCAAAGATAGCGAAGGAGGTTGCCCTGGGCAGGGTGGCGGGCCCGTTTGCCAACCCTCCCCTGCCGCATTTCGTGATCTCCCCCCTGGGGGTGGTGCCAAAGAAAGAACCTGGGGCATTTCGGCTGATATAACACTTGTCGTACCCGGAGGGGGACTCAGTGAACTTTTGGCTAGATGAGGGGAGGTGTTCAGTGTCCTACTGTTCCCTAGACCTAGCGGTTGACATGATCAGCAGGGCAGGTAAGGGAGCGTGGTTGGCCAAGTCAGACATAGAGTCGGCATTCAGACTGCTGCCGGTACACCCAGATAGCCAACATCTTTTGGGCTTCAAGTGGGAGGACAAAGTTTTCTACGACAGATGTATGCCCATGGGTTGCTCAGTGTCATGCGCGTACTTTGAGGCGTTCAGCTCTTTTCTCCAGTGGGCCCTAGCGAGCAGGTACGGGGTAGAGGGAGTGACCCACTACCTGGACGATTTCCTGTTCATTGGGGGAGCTGACACGCAGGAGTGCGCAAGAGCACTGCAGTGTTTCCAGGATTTGTCAAGACACTTGGGTGTGCCTTTAGCTCCGGGCAAGACTGAGGGTCCAGCGCAGATTTTGGTATTCTTGGGCATAGACTTGGACACAGTCAAGGGTGAGTCCAGACTCCCTGCGGATAAGGTACAGGCCCTGCGTCAGGATATTCACAGTTTGCTCGGTAGGGACAAGGCTACCCTGGGTGAAATCCAATGCTTGTTAGGAAAACTGAACTTTGCAGTCAGGGTCATCCCCATGGGGAGGGTTTTCGCTCGAAGACTAGCAAGGGCCACAGCGGGGGTGAAAAAGAAGCACCATTGGGTCAAGCTAGGTTCAGGTTTAAAGCAGGACCTCGCCGTGTGGGACGACTTCCTTTCCCGTTTCAATGGAGCAGTGATATGTTGGCAACCGTGGGTGGGCAGTCAGGAGCTGTGCTTATTTACGGATGCCTCTGGTAGGGAGGGCTTCGGGGCTATTCTTGGCGAGGACTGGTGTGCTCAGGAATGGCCCAACGTTTGGCGCAGGCGCAAGATCACAAAAAACATCACGGTACTTGAGCTCTTCCCCATTGTAGTTGCTTTGCACCTATGGCCCTAGACGTTGTCGGACAAAAAGGGCCTATTCTGGTCTGACAACATGGCGGTCGTCCAGGCAATCAATGGTCAGACAGCCAGGTGCCGGTTGGAACTATGCCTGTTGAGGGAATTGGTTAGGGTCTGCCTGCGCGCCAACGTTGAGTTTAGGGTAAGGGTGGGCGTAGTTCGCGAAGTAGCACTTCGCGAAGCTACGCAAAGTGAAGTTCGCACTACGCGAGCTATGCGTAGCACTTCGCGAACTGCGTAGTAACATGATCGCACTGTGCAAGATATTGTTTTCAATGATTGCACAGTGCGGACAAGCAACCGGCACTGTGCAATCATTGAAAATGGCATCTTGCACAGTACGAGCTGTAGTTTTCTGCTGCTCGAGTAGATTTTTACTCGAGCGGCAGCTTTCTCAACGCGAACTGGTAGTTTCTCATCGCGAGCGGTTGCGAGCATACTCGACCCCTCGCAATGAGAAACCTGACCTACTCGCGTTGGGAATCTCGCCGGGAGGTTTATTTTCCATGCTCGCGATCGGCAACTTGATGTTGCTGATCGCGAACAAGGAAAAAGTCTCGCCGGGATGTCATTTTGCTTGCTCGCGGTCGCCAACTTGACGTTGAGGACCGCGAGCAAGCAAAAAATGACCGCAGCACTACGCAACACTACGCTACGCGTGTTCGCACTGTGCTACGCGCAGTTCGCGTAGTGCGAAGTAGCTTCGCCCAGGCTTAGTTTAGGGCCAGGCACATTGAAGGTGTAAAAAATGTGGCAGCGGATGCTCTTTCTCATTTTCAGTGGCTCCGCTTCAGGGAGGCCTGGCCGTGGGCGAGGGCTCAGATGACCCCATTCCCGGAGCACCTTTGGAGGATCCTGCAGTGGGACAGCAGCTGAAAGCAATGGGAGAGAGAGCACTGGCCCCAGGTACCAGGAAACGTTATGGTACACACTTGGCAACCTTTAGGGCGGTGTCCCTGGTGCTGGGCACTTCAGGGGCAACAATGGAGATCAAAGTCAGAGCATTTGTGGTATGGGCAAGGGAGCAGGGGAAAAGCCACTCTTAGGTTGGTAGCCATTTAGCGGCGGTGAGTCACGATACCAGGTTATCCGGGGGGCAGACCCCACCAATTCTTTCGCCATACGGGCTGCCATGAAGGGTTGGGCAAGGGAGGAGCCCAGGGTGCCGGACAACCGAGCCCCCATTGACTTTGACATACTAAGGGGCATGCTGGGCGTGCTTGAGGCGGTCACCTATTCACCATATGAGGCCACGCTATTCTCTGCTGCCTTTTGCCTAGCATTTTTCGGCGCATTCCGCATCAGCGAGCTGGTGGCCAGGTCAAAGTACGACAGCTCGGGGGATGCTCTAGCCATCTCAGATGTGTCCGTCACCGACTCCTTAACCATCCGCCTCCGGAGGTCAAAGACCGATCAGGCGGGGCGGGGGATTGATGTGGTTCTCTGGCCCCTTGGCGACCGTCGGTTTTGCCCAGTCCACTGGGTGAAGGTGTTCCTGGGGTGCCGCCCCCCCGCCCCGGGGTACTTGCTGGTAGACAGGGACCAGACCCCGGTGACCAGATACCAGTTAGAGCGAATGATCAGGGCCAGCTTGTCCAGCCAGAGAAGAGATACTCCAGCCATTCTTTTATGATTGGAGCAGCCACGGCAGCCCACCTAGCTGGTTTAGCACCCGCCAAGGTGAAAAAAGTGGGGCGGTGGGAGTCGAACTGTTACAAACGGTATGTTTGCCCCCGAAATAGTGGCCAGCCCCCCAACCCCCCCCCCCCCACCTTTTTTGGGTGTGCCGTGATTTGCAGTGGTTTTGTTATTATGTGGATAATCTACTGTTGATTAAATAATCATGAGTGTGAACCATGTCTCTTGTTTTACTAGGGTGACTGGTGTGGGTGATCGGGCATTCATTTATCACCAGGGCAGCCCGATGGGCGATGCACCGAAATTGGATGCGGCACCTTCCACAGACACATGTTGAGTGGATGGGTTTTCCCGGCATGAGATGGTTTGAGCTTCGGAACAAGTTGGAGCAGAAGCTGGTCTCGCAGGGCTCCACCCTCCCCCACACTTTGGTGATTCACCTTGGGGGGAATGATCTCATCACCCTAGGAAGGAGGCGGTTGCTGCTGGCCATGAAGAGAGACCTGGGGGAGATTTGCAAGCGCTTAGGGCAGTGCAAAGTCATCTGGTCAGAGATTATCCCACGCAGAACTTGGCGGGGGCCAAATCAGCGGAGGCAGTGGAGCATTCTAGGAGACATATTAACGGGGCAATGAGGGAGTTCACGGAGCAAAGAGGCTTAGGTTTCATACGCCATGAGATGATCAAGGGGAGCGTGAAGGGATATTTCGATATAGATGGGGTGCACCTGTCCCAGGTGGGCATGGATCTATTTCTCCTAGACTTAAGCGAGGCGTTAGAGATGAGAGGTTGCAGGTAAAACAAGGTGTGGTGGGGGGCCCTGGCGGCGACGGTGAGCCACCTCCAGGGCTGTGGCGGAGTTACAGGGCGATCTGGAAGCAGGCCGGTACCAAGGGTACCTCTGCGCGGCACCATAGGGGGTGCCTGAGCCAAAACCGAGGAGCCTCAGGGGAGGGTCCCGGAAGCCGTACCGGCGCCCCACTAGTCCTGCGGGCGGTTGTGGGCCTGAACAACTGGGGGGTTTGCTATGCGACGCTCCGCCCCGAGAGGGGGGGCGTGAGTAGAAGTTACCAACGGCACGTGATCCTAGAAAAGAATCACCTGGATGGCAGCAAAGGCGGGGTTCGCTCCCGCGCTGCCCGGCTCATCAGGCGGGCAGGCGGCCCAGTTGGTTGCCTGCCCTTGGATCGCCCGTAAGATAACCCACCCATTACATATTGTAATATGTAATAAACCTGCAGCAAATTTTACCCAACTCAGCAGTCTGTGTGTGTGTTATTTGGGTATGCATTTTGGGGGAGGGGGGACAGAGGGGTGCCCCTGGCGGTACTAGGCAGTCTGTGTACGTAAAGGCAGCCTGTGTACGTAAGGGCAGTCTGTGTGCATAAAGGCAGTCTGTGTAAAGGCAGTCTGTGTACGTAAGGGCAGTGTGCGTGCGTAAAGGCAGCCTGTGTATGTAAGGGCAGTCTGTGTACATAAAGGCAGTCTGTGCACGTAAAGGCAGTGTATGTACGTAAATGCAGTCTGTGTACGTAAAGGCAGCCTGTGTACGTAAAGGCAGCCTGTGTACGTAAAGGCAGCCTGTGTACGTAAAGGCAGTGTGTGCACGTAAAGGCAGTGTGTGTGCGTAAGGGCAGTCTGTTTACGTAAAGGCAGTCTGTGCACGTAAAGGCAGTGTGTGCATGTAAAGGCAGAGTGTGTGCGTAAGGGCAGTCTGTGCACGTAAAGGCAGTGTGTGCACGTAAAGGCAGCGTGTGTACGTAAAGGCAGTCTGTGCACGTAACGCCAGTCTAAGCCCTGAATGTCTGTGCCCAGAGAGAGGCCTGGAGTTTTCTCGGGCCTCTCGTGCTCCTCGCTGTCTCGCCTGGCAGAGTGGCATCTGCTGTGGGATTACCAGCCCCCCTGCACCCCACATCACCCCAGTGGCCGCCAGCGGTGCGTGCTCTGACGCCCGGCTGCGCAGAGGCGAGAGGATGGCCTCGGTGACACTTCACACTAAGTACATCCAGCCGGGCGCTAATTGATAGTTACCGCAACTTAATTAAGCGGTGTCAGGCTCCGGGATCGTTCATCACTCAATTAGAGGCCGAGCCTGTTGTCTGAGCACCGCTCTCCGCCGGGCAGTCTCACCGAGGGGGGGGGGGGGGGGGTAGATAGCGCTCAGTGCCCCTCCCAAGCGCTATATGTGGGGGGGGGGGAGCAGCTTCAGTGAGTGCTGAAGCATGGGAGTGTGAGAGCTTCTCTGGGGGGGGGGGGGGAGCTCTCCGCCGGGCAGTCTCACCGAGGGGAGGGGGGGGGGGGCAGATAGCGCTAGTGTCCGACTGGGGTATAGAGCTCTCAGCCGGGCAGTCTCACCGAGGGGAGGGGGGGGGGGCAGATAGCGCTAGTGTCCGACTGGGGTATAGAGCTCTCAGCCGGGCAGTCTCACCGAGGGGAGGGGGGGGGGCAGATAGCGCTAGTGTCCGACTGGGGTATAGAGCTCTCAGCCGGGCAGTCTCACCGAGGGGAGGGGGGGGGGGGCAGATAGCGCTCAGTGTCTCTCTGGGGTTTAGAAGTCTCCACCGGGCAGTCTCACCGAGGGGGGACAGATAGCGCTCAGTGTCCCTCTGGGGTCTAGAGGTCTCCGCCTGGCAGTCTCCCTGAGGGGGGGAAGGCTGGGGACAGCAGCTGTCAGTGAGTGCTGAGACATGAGAGGGTGAGAGCTCCTCTGAGGGTCACAGCCCCCTGTCAGGCAGTCTCTCTGCGCGGGGGGGGGGGGGGGGACAGCAGCTGTCAGTGAGTGCTGAGACATGAGAGGGTGAGAGCTCCTCTGGGGGTCACAGCCCTCTGTCAGGCAGTCACTCTGATTACGGAGGGCTGGGGACTGCTGTGAGTGAGTGCTGAGGCAGAGAGTGTGAGCTCCTCTCGGGTCACAGCCCTCTAAGGCAGTCTCTCTTCATGGGGAGGGCTGGGGACAGCAGCTATCAGTGAGTGCTGATGCAGAGAGTGAGAGCTCCTCTGGGGTCACAGCCCTGTGTCAGGTAGTCTCTCTGCGCAGGGAGGGCTGGGGTCAGCAGCTTCAGTGAGTGCTGAGATATGAGAGGGTGAGAGCTCCTCTGGGGGTCACAGCCCTCTGTCAGGCAGTCTCTCTGCTTGAGGAGGGCCGTGGACAGCTGTCAGTGAGTGCTGAGACATGAGAGGGTGAGAGCTCCTCTCGGGGTCACAGCTCTCTGTCAGGCAGTCTCTCTGTGTGGGGAGATATGGGGACAGCTGTCAGTGAGTGCTGAGACATGAGAGGTTGAGAGCTCCTCTGGGGGCCACAGACTTCAGTGAGACAGAATCTCAGAGCGAGGAGCGCTTGCTTTCAGTGAGAGACAATATATGGTCGGTTTAAGCGTCCTCTGGAGGCCACAGAATGCCAAATTTGAACTATTTCCACTACAATAGGGTTAATCCGAGAGCCTGTTTTTGTATATTGTGTCAGATAGAATGTTCTAGAAGCTCAGGCTCTCCCTTTCCAAAGAACAGGACCATGTCCCAACCAGTGCTTAATTTATGCTGGTGTTTGGCGGGGCTTGGCTACTGCTCTTGTTTCTAAACACCGGCACTTATTTATGACAGTCCACCACATGGTGGCACTGTTTAATTTTGAGCAGTGCTTACAAATATGAAAAAGTGTTCAATATACTTATACTTAAGAAAATAATAAAACAGCAAGAGGAATGTTATCCCTACAGCGTGAGGTGACCTGTGAATACCTTAGGCCCCAGCACTTATAATTTTACAAATTAAGCACTGGTCACAATAGCACACCAGGGTCGGTCAGGTGCCCCTGCCTCATGTTGAGTTATCCAGCCGCTCACAGTTGCGATTAGAAAACTACGGAAAAGAGATTCAATGCACAGTCCAGACACAAAACAACAAATCAACGTCTTAAGGGCACCTTCACAAAAATGTAAATGTAAATGTAAATGTAAATGTGCTAGTACTTATAGAGCGCACAGCTACCCCGGACCGGGGTCTCCCGGCGCTGTATTCATACCGCTAGGGAACCCTTCCTGGCTTTCCCTGTGAAATGTCCACTCCTGGGCATCCCCAGGGTGAAGCCAGGCATCCCCAGCGCTGTGGGGCCGTTGTGGAGATTAAGCAAGCTATTGCCCAGAGTTGCAGCGTGGGACCCATGATTAGAATAGGCACTGAGGCGAGAATATCCGGTCCGCGGAATCTATAGCCCGAGACCCTGCCGCGACGGGAATCGAACCCTGGTCCCGGACCAGTGCTCTGCATTGAGGTCTGCCGCTCTAACTATTGAGCCACACTTCTCCAAAAAGTCAATCTGGTCAGCAAAAAAAGCACACCAATCAAACAGCTGGACAAAGCTCCTGCACACGAGTAAAACAAACAACAACAAACAGTTTTGGGCAGAAATTAACATTGCAGCCAATGGCAGCTTCCGCCATCATACTGCGGACATCTCCGAGGCAGATGAAACAGCGCACGATCAATGCAGAAGCACCAATCCCTGAAAGCCACCAAGTCCAATTACATCGACAATTATGCCTCTCAAAAATCAGCCTGAGGGACAATGGGTAAATGAAACCCAAGTCCAGAAAGTCCTAAAAAGATTGAGAGCAGGTGGGGTCTAAGACCCAAACGGCCTCCCAAATGAACCAATCAAGCTCGATCAATCCTTTTGGGCCTCCTTACCCCTAACCATGCGTTTACGACGAACTGCGTACCCGCATCACGGAGAGGCAGTATCCTCCATCCAATCTTCAAAGCAGGCAGCAGATCAAACCTGGCGAACTAACGACTGATCGCGCTTATTGATGTTTAAGCCAAACTGTGCGCCTCCAACATTCTTCTAGACTTGGAGGCTTGGACCACTGCTAGCAACAGCATTCCAACTACACAAACTGGTTTTAGCCCAGCCGCAAGTACAAAGATGAACCTTTGGCCCTGAGCCTCCTCGTAGAAAAAGCCTTTCACAAGACCACCAAATTGTACACCTGCTTTGTCGACCTAAAAGCGGCTTTTGACATGGTTTAGAGAGAGCTCTTATGGTCAAAGATGGTCAAACGGGGCGCTCCCCCAAAGATACTCGGGCTTAAGTCAACTTATTCTCACAAACATGGGTTCGAGTTAAACTAGGCAAAAACGACAGAACAACAGGGAAAATACCCACACATACAGGCCTAAAGCAAGGATGTGTGCTTTCCACCAGCTTATTTAACATCTTTACGGCGGACCTAGAATCATGGTTAGAGGAAGTTCAAAGCGACCCGCCCAAGCTAGCAAAATGCCCAGTGAGGTGCTTACAATACGCAGAAGACATAGTCCTATGCAGCCAGACCCCAATTGGCCTCCAGCCCCTGATAACTAAATTACTTGAATATACACAGTTGCTTGGGCTGAAACAAAACTACAACAAAACAACGGTCATTTGTTTTTCTGCAAACACTCACCTCCATAATACAAAATTCAAGTGGACGGCAGCAGGGAACAAACTGGAGATAGCTGGATCTTACAAATATCTAGGGGTATTTCTGGACTCCAAACTAAAAGTCAAAGACCAAATTTAAGAAACAAAAGCAACCAGAATGACCGACCAAGGTCCAGCTCAACCAACACACAAGTCTTATTGATAATCTAGAAAATAGGTGCAAAAACACTTCCTACATCCGTCATTCAAAGATGTGAAACGAATCAAAGCATAAATCCAAAGGTGGAAGGTGCACCAAAATTAAGATTGTTATATAGGAATCTTGCATCATTCTTACACAATCTGTTTGTTAATATGGAGTATTGTCCAGTTGTTCGAATTGTATTCTAAATTATGCGTCTTCGCAATTAATGTCTTTGTTAACTTTATGTATGTATATATTTACATGTCAAAAAGCTTTTATATGTATGTGGTTTTTATGTGCCATTTTCCTCTAAAGACTGAGTAGTTATGTATTATATGTTTGTTTTTTATGATTGTCGCATATATATGTTTTTAAATGTTGTCTACTTTGTTTGTGATTATTACAGCCCTGATGAAGTTCCTGTACGGAACGAAACGCGTTGGCTGTGCATTGTTCGTGTTTAAATCATCAGAATAAAAAGAATAACAAGAATAAAAAGAAAGAACTATTATATTACTTGGACTATTTGATTTAATGTGTTCAAACTCAATGAGTGCACCTTCCACTTTTGGATTTATAAAAGTCAAAGACCACCTAGATCAAAGACGGGCCCAGGCAAATAAATTATTCTTTGCACTCAACACACAATGAACAAAGTTGGGGTGCCCGTTCCCACTCCCACTCCCATATATTACAAGTAATCGCAGCCAAGTTTCTTCCCACACTCACCTAAGGCTCAGAACTCTTAAAGGGAAAGGACGCGATCACTTTGAACTAACAACAGTCCACCCTGTTTAAATGAATTTTTTGTGTCCCGCAATTCACTTCCCAGGCCCAGGTTCGATTGGAAGTCGGGCTATTCCACCAATCCGCAGCTAGGATGGCTGCACTCATTAAACTGTGCTGGAGGGCGAGAGCGACACAACCAGACTCACCGGCCGCACTATGCTGGACAGAAATAAAGAACCAGCCCACAACCAAGAGTGCCTGGCCAACGCTGCTCCAGCAAGCTCCAGCCACCCTCAACCTGAAGAAAGCGTGGGGCCTAAATATCAGCTTCTCTGCATTAAAAAAATAACCAATAAAGCACCCAAACTACAAGCCTGGTCACTCGATAAAGCCAAGATGGCGCGAAAAAAGATGGATGGACGGTTCTGCAATCTTACGTGAGCTGCGGTCCACAACTCTACCTCATAAGCCACATATCTTCATCAACACATTGTTCTCGCCTCCTTATTTGTCTGGAAGCTTTTACTTCAAAAGACCAGGTTACACCTTGGAAACAAACCTGGTTGAATCCCAACCGCTGGTTATGTGGTAGCTCCGAAGAGACTATCACATTTTCTGTGCACCTGCCCTGCTGTCAGCCCGCTGAGACGGAAGCTATTACTACCAGCCCTCCAGTCTCTCCAGATAAGATCTTGCCGACCCGCTGTGATGACATTTCTGAACAGTAAGTCGCCTCAGCTCTCCTGTAGGGCAATAAAGTTTCTTCAACAAGTTAAGAAACAGCTAAAAACACAGCGGGGGGAGAATGCAGGATCGAGAGAGATAGCTCGGCTCATGGAACGAAATCTTAAGCTAACATCACACAGTATTTCACCCAAGCAATAATAGCACTGTATTTTAGCAGTTATTGGAAGTTTTTTTTATAAACCAATTTGGTGCCATATCCAGTGCAGAGTTGCCGGGGAGCCTTTCCTGGTCTCAGGAACCCATCCAGACTGAGCTCGGCTCGACAGTGAGGGCACCTCGGCACGCTGAACCACTAAGTGATCTCTGTGGATTTTCTTAAATTCTGCAAGATAGCTTCACCCATGTTATGAATGGTTATTACCCAATGAGCTTTGTGTGCCCAGCGCCTTGAGACCCCCACGGGTGAGTAGCGCGCTTACAATTCCCCTGATTGATTGATTGATTGATTCAATAGGGGTTAGTGTTTATTAAGCTATTATGACAACACTTTTACGCTTATTGAATTGTCTATGTTACCGTACAGTTACGCACAAGCACTTTGTTGCTAATTACGGCATCACATCCTTTAACCAGGATTCGTCCTATGCTATGCTAGACAGCATTTTTTACCAAGTGAAGTGTATCGTTATATTAATTGGTCTTGCGCAAGCACCTTGATGGTGACGTAGGCAGGCACCCGTTAGTTGACTCGGAAGCACTTGTATAGTGGTGAGAGTCTCCCCATTAGGATACTCTTCGCCTTTAGTCCCCATTACGGACATTCTTTGTCTCTTTTTTGCTAGGAGACGCTGTCACCCTAGTCAAGAGTTCGAACTCAATACTACTGACAACATTTTGTTGTTTCCCATCTCTTTTAATCCTTTTTAACTTGTGTGTTGCCCCTCCTCCTGGAACGTGATTTGAAATGCCCGTTATCATGCACCTGTATTTTATACGTAATTGTAAAGGTTTTAATTAACCGAACAATAAAGATAATGATACTAATCAAAAGTTGCAAGTATGGAATATAATTTATTTACATTATATTATATTGCTCTATGATTGCATTGTTATAGCGCCTCGAACCTCATTGTGAAGCTCCGAAGCTCATTTTTGTATCAGTATTGATGGAGCAGGTAAAACAAAATTTTGTATACCTCCTCTAAATTGCATGAAATTAATTACATAATCCTTCTAAATCTAACTTGCACTAACTGGTTTGCAGTGAAATCTTACTAATCAACTTTTACACCTTGATAAACACGAGATACACGTGGGACTAAAATGCAAATTGCATGTCAGAATAATTAATTAATTAATTATGGTACGCAAACTAACCTTAGATTGTGGTGAAATAGAAAATTGCATGATTTATGTTGCTTTGTGATTGTGTGTGCTTTCCAGTATTACCAAATGGTGAGTATTTACACTTTAAATGTTGCTACAGCTAGGGAAATACTGATATATATTGGGATTAGTGTGGGTTTAAACATTAGAATCTCCATTTCTATATTTTAATTACTGTTATGTCTGTTTTTGCTTAAGTTGGCATTCGGACCTACTAGGCCGCAGTACCCAAGATGGAGTCTCTACAGAAAACGCCACCATGTGAGCACAATGGTTTCTGTACAGAATCGGATGGCTATGGAGATCTCCAAATGACCTCAGATCTGTGACAACGTGTTTCTTGTCAAGGATATGAACGTGTTTGCTTGCCAACTGACGATGGGAGAGAACAGCGGAAGGGACAATGCAGAACTGTGGATAAATGTCTTCTTGCCTTCTCAATGTTACATTCGAAGCTTTCGCCTGGGAGCAAAGGGGATATTATACGGTTTGTGCCTTCCTATGCCAAGTTTAATGGAGAACCAGTTTACCCTGGGAAACTTTATAAAAACTCAGAGATGACCCCAAACTGTCCAACCAGAACATTTCTCTACCCCTAAATGGTTGCATGTTAGCATGAAGTAAATGGGAAAAAGGGTATATAAAATCATCATCCGCCAAAGGGTGGTGGACATCGGGCTGATCTTTCATGGAGTTGGGTCTGCATTGAGCTGGTGAAGATTTTGTGGTTTTGCCTTCGGTTTCTTTGGTTTTCGGGAAGTTATTTCATCTGACGGTTTGATCTTTGCTGCTTTGAGCTTATCCCGGATATGGTATCAGAGAATGCGGATAACTCTCTGTTCATTCAGAATGTCGCCGACGCTTGCTAATTAATTAAATGTGCCTTCTAAATTTATGCTTATTTACTAAATGTCTGATTTGTCTTTGAAAATTAAACTGAATTTATAATATGACCTGTAGTGCATAAATGCTAATGCAGAGAAAAATTATTATTAGATAAACAAAAATTGAATTAATAAGAAATGAGTTTGTGGTTCTTTAATTGATTACAGAAAATAATCAAATGTATTCCCAAGCTTTAATTGTGTTTTAGCTGGTTCTAATTCACCATCAACCAGTCCAACTAATTGGTCCATCGACCAAGTGGTGGAGTGCCTTGATGTAAAGGTCAGGATTTGGTAGGTACATATGTATGAAATGTATATAATGTAAAGAAAATTAATCCTGAAAGGTAATAAGGTACCCACATGTCCAGCGCTTTTTCTCCTATGTACGGATTCGAATGAGACAAGTGCATGTCGTTGTTATGGGCCCCACCAATGAATGAATGTATGGATGCATTGTTGTGATTACGAATCTGTGACATAGGGAGATTATGAAAATTTGACCCTTGCGCTGCATCAGATTTCATGGTAGCAGATTGATGGTTTGATTGCATTGGTTTGGTGATTATTGATTTATGTTTAACACTTTATGTTGAGTATTGTCCATGTTAAATGTAGTCGAAAATTTGAAGCTTTCGGGAAGTAGGGAGTGGATTTATGTGGCAAGGGAAGTGACATTGAATTGAACATTGTCTGGTTTCAAGAATTGTGATAACACGGAATTGTGTTATGTCAGGGAAATCTCTGTGTGAATGTGTGTGGGTGGCAGAGTAATAGGTTCTCTTGTGAAACTCTGGCCTTAATTCTCAGGAGCATTGTAGTCTCCACATGTGTTTTATCCCCAGAGAAACAGTTTGCCTTTTTGCTTGATAGAAGGGTAAGGTAGAGAGTAGTGTTACTTTAGCGGCATAACGGAAAATTCTGTGGTAGGGTAGAGACAAAAGTTGCCTACTGGAAAGACAGAATTCTTGTGTAAATTAACAAAGCTATCTCTTTGGTTTAGCGAAAAAGGCAATGGAGACGTTTTATGTTGTTACTAACAGATTTTGATTAAAGAAAACGTACGAAAAATTTGCCGATAACATTTTGTAAAGGAGGGGTCAGCAAGAGCAGGGGTAGCGAGAAAGGCTGATGTCAAGACCGCGCTGGGATTGGTCAGCTGTAGAAAGACGAAGTTTTCACTGATTGGTGCATTAGTGTGGGACGCGTTGGGAGTGGAGAAATTACCGGAGTCACGTAGACGCCCAGGATTGGTGCGTTACTGTGAGTCTCGCTGGAATTGGAGGTTTTCAGGAGTGACGTAGACGCCCAGGATTGGTGCGTTAGTGTGAGTCGTGCTGGGATTGGACAGAATACGGAAAAGCCGTGAAGGAAGTGATTTGCAAAGCTTAATTGCTTAAGAACTTTGAAAATTAAAGATGATGTACTACGATCCACCTGAGAAAGAGAAAATATCATGGTTTGGAAAAATTAAAGACCTATTTAAAAAGGATAAGCCGATTGTGACTAGGGAAGGACGGACACTTCCTCCACCGAAATCGCCTGCATCTTTTATGGTAGCGAAATATGGTTATCATACATGTATTTGGTTAGAGAATTGGGAAAAGTGTACCAAAGATGATGGAGTGATAGCGTTTTCAGAAAATGGTTCCTTTAGTCTGGCAGTACTACGAAATTTAAGAGATAGGATGATGAGGTTAGAACCGAAACCCAGACCTACCCAATTCGAGGCTTTAACTGAATGGTAAGAAGAGATGTATGAAAGGGAAAGGCTTCGGAGTGGGAGAAGGTATAATTATATGTTTGGTAGACATTGTGGTCACGAAAGTCATAATGACAGAATGAAAAGATGGAGAAATGCGAATATGACTGATGGTATGTTTCCTCTGAGAAATGCTGGAGCGATGAGTGACAGAAAATGCACAGAAAAGAGAAATAACATAGGGCCAGAAGGTTACAGATATGGAGTGAGTGAATCAGAAGATGAAGTGCTGGAAGACATGTTTTATAAAAACCCACCTCCATATCAACAGGATTCTACGTCTGTGACGCCGAGTGCACCGGCAAAGGAGACTTTAATGAATAAAAAATTTGAGCAGATGCCACCTAATTGGGGAAAAAATAACCCATTTAAAGATTCTGAAATGTCACAGACCGTTAGAACTGAAAATGAAAAATCAGCAGAGTTAGCTAGAACTACACTGGAATTAACTGAGAAAATTAGAGAATTAACTAAGAATATGGAAGCAATGACTGTGCCTGCAACTATAGGACCGGTATTACATTTCAGAGAAAATGAATGGAAGATTATGGCAGGAACATTAGGATTAAGTACCCCTACAAATTTAACCGTAAACCAAAGTCCAGCGAGTAAGACACCTATGACAACAGAATCAGCAACCAAAACCCCAGAGAGAATGATAGATAAAATGAGAATAGAGACAACCCCGGTAGGACCAACATCGGAGGAATTAAGTGATTGGTTAAGAAGGTTACAGAAAAAAGACACAGAACCACAACGCTTAGATGTAGCAAAACTAAAAGTAACATTAAGGAGTTAATCGTAGGAACAATTCCAACAGAAAATGTAAAAGCATATCAAGATGAAAACCTGATGTTTTTATGTAAAAGCATAACTTGGAGAGCAAGGACTTTGCATGAAAAGTTAGAAGAGACAGCGAGCGAAATGGGAATCGATTTTGAGAAAATAAGGTCGTTACAAAAACCATATAAGGTAGATTTTTCTGAAAAAGATATTGAAAACCTGAATACTGCCGGGAGACTGACCCAAATTAAAGAGCTGATTGCATTCTTAAGGAAATGGGGTGATGTGGATCGATGGAAGAGTAGGTGGTTTAGAAAAAGAGAGGAAAATACAGATAAGGCCTCTCTAGCTTTCCCAGTGAGAGAAAAAGAGCCAGTGATAACAGAATGTCCCATGAGAGAGATTCCTGGAGGAGGATATGTGCATGTTCCATGGACCACACAGGATATTTTGTCATTTACCAATGATTTTCCAAGGTTAAGAGAAAAACCAGTGGAATGGTACCGACAGGTAGAAAGGTTTGTCAAACTTTCAAAGGTGTTGTGGATAGATCTGAATGGTCTTTTTGATATAATTGTACCTGCAGATTTATGGCCCGCATGTAAAATTACCATAGATTGGCCAACACAAGAATACCCTAGGGATCCTGAGACGGGAGCCCCAGATCCCGAAGTTATGAAAAAATATGATCAGGTAATTCCTTTATTGAAAAATAAAGTACCTCCGAAAGAAACTGACTGGGTAAAAATTGACAGCGGGCACAGGCCTTGTTGATACGCCAATTCCAAGATGGTAGCACGCTGTCACGCTGGTGCCGGATGGCTCACCAAGAGGCAAAAGAATCAGCGCATGCGGATTACGAAAAGGTCACTGTTGGCTGTTAAACAATACAGTGGAGATGAGAAATTAAGTGAAAAGGATTTGAGTCGTTTTGTGTACAGATTTGTTTATGGTTTAAAGCCTGAAGTTAGTGAAATGATTAAACAGCATACAGTAGATTGGCAGAACAAAAAGATAGACGAAGTGTTACGACATGCAAAATATTTTAGTGATGAAATTGAAGCCAAACAACGTAAA
This sequence comes from Triturus cristatus, assembly GCF_964204655.1. Classification (NCBI taxonomy): domain Eukaryota; kingdom Metazoa; phylum Chordata; class Amphibia; order Caudata; family Salamandridae; genus Triturus; species Triturus cristatus. Next base: position 1,180,787,482 of record NC_140594.1, on the reverse strand, counting down.
CTGAAAGAAAAGGCAATGTGGGCACAGGTTAAGGTAGCCGAGCGACAAGAAGGCCAGTTAATCGAGCAAGCTAATGGAATGGGGCAAGCAAAACAAAAGCCTAACATTGGAAAAGGAAAAGGACAGATCAGCATAGAAGAAGCTAGAAAGAAATGGCCATGTCATAATTGCGGAAAATTATGGCATTGGAAATCCGAGTGTAAATTGCCACCGAGAGCTAATGGTGATAATTCACCATTGAATCCACAGGTGCAGAATGAGGTGAGTTGCCAACCACCACGACAGCAGCAGATTGTTACCCAACAGTGCCAAAGCCACCTTTTCCACAGAACGTAAATCCTCAAAGATACAGTAATGAGACAGGATTCTACACCGAAAAAAAGGTAACAAAGCTACCACGCGCTGGTGCCGTTTCGCAATATTGGCTGCAACGCGATGAGAGTGAGTCAGAAGAGAATTATTGACGGTGCCTAGGAGAGGAAGAGGAGTGCGTACTTGGCGCAACTCTGGAGGTAGACCAGACAGGACCCTTTGTGGATGGAAAGGTGAATGAAGTAAACATTACTTTCCTAGTGGATACTGGTGCTACTCGTTCAACTGTTAGATCAGCTGAAGTGAAAAATCTTCCTCTCTCAGGTGAAACAATGCAAGTAGTTGGAGTCTCAAACAGACAGATAAAAGCTTACCTTACTGATCCCGTAAAGATTAAAATAGGAAAATTCACTGATATGCATCAATTTGTCGTATGCGACACTAGTCCTGTAAATCTATTGGGGAGAGATTTGTTGTGCAAGATGAATTGTACCATCTTTTATACCCCTGATGGCATAGCTTTTGAAACCCCAGATGAAGACGTACTGTATAGAATGATAATGGCAAACTTAGAACCTGAAATTACTGAGGCATTTGTTGTATTTGATCCGGAAGGATTGCCTCAATTACCCGAATATTCCTCAGTACAAATTAACACCAGAGATCATTGCAAGAGGAATGCCTGTAATAGACAGAATGATTGAACAAGGAATTCTGAGAGAGATAATGAGTAGTCCATGTAACTCTCTGATCATGGGTTTGAAAAAGCCAAATGGGGACCTTTCGGATAGTACATGATTTGAGAAAGGTGAATAAAATCATTATTCCATGCTGTCCCATTGTGCCGAGCCCTTCAGTAAATCTATATCAGATTCCCCATGATGCAGAATGGTACACAGTCATTGACTTATGTCATGCTTTCTTTTCTATTCCATTGCACCCTGATAGCCAACAAATGTTTGCGTTCCTGTTCGGTGAGCATATTTTGGCATGGTGCCGTATCCCTCAAGGGTATACAGAGTGCCCATCAATATTTAATCAGATTCTAAAGAAGTCACTGGAAGACTTATTAAAGATGCCCGAAAGTTCAGTGCTTGTGCAATATATCGATGACCTGTTAGTGGCATCGAAGACGCGAGAAGCATGTGTAGTTGACACAGTTGCACTGTTAAATCATTTGGCCGATGGAGGACTTAAAGTATCCCCACCAAAATTACAGTTTTGTCAGAAAGAAGTACAATACTTAGGTCATAAGATTGAAAAGGGCCTGAGAAAAGTAACAATGGACAGAATAAAAATAATCAAAGGAATGAGAGCACCAATGACACAGAAACAGGTCAAAATGTTTCTTGGAATGGTGGGATATTGTCAACAGTGGATCAGCAACTTCTCGCTGATCGCAAAACCACTGTTACGTTTGACAAAGAGTGATGTGAAAGATCCCCTTGAGCTGAACAGAGAAGAGATGAAATCTTTTAAACAACTGAGAGACAGTTTGTGTGAAGCGCCGGCTCTTGGAATGCCTGATTATGAAAAAGAATTCGAGCTATATTGCAGTGAGAGAGATGGGTGTGCTCTTTCCGTATTAGTGCAGAGACACGGAGGATTGAGATGACCGATTGCGTATTTATCAGCTGTACTAGATCCAGTAGCTGTAGCATTGCCTGGTTGTTTGAAATCCGTAGCAGCCCCTTGTAAAAGCTTGGAACAAAGTGAAGGAAAAGTAGTGGGATACCCTGTGAGAGTGTTTGTCCAACATGATGTGGCGATCCTTTTGACAAGAAGTAAGACACAATTCATGACGCATAGCCGTCTAACTAAATATGAAAAGGTGATATTGGGTGCTACAAATGTGAGTCTTGTAAGATGCACTAATGTGAACCCATCGACATTACTACCTGATGCAGTGAATGCGGAAGTGAAAGATGATGTTGATCATGATTGTTTGGAAGTGCTTGATTTTTGCACCACACCATGTCCTAACATAAAAGATGTGCCTCTGAAAGAGAGTGACTATGTGATGTTTGTGGATGGGTCATGCCTAAGAACTGGCGAAGGGATTTTGAGTGCTGCATATGCTGTATTTACCATAGCGACTGTGTTGGAAGCATCTTGTTTGAGAGGAGTAAGATCTGCGCAAGTTGCTGAGTTGTTTGCACTGATTAGAGCATGCAAGTTGGGAAAGAATTTGCGAGTCACTGTAATTACTGACAGTCAGTATGGGTTTGGAGTGGTGTATGACTTTGGGCAAATCTGGTCCCAAAGAGGTTTCTTGACATCGAGTGGAACTCCAATCAGAAATGCAGAAATAGTTGGAAAATTACTTGAGGCAATACAGCTGCCTAAACAGATTGCTGTTATAAAATGTAGCGCAGACAGAAAGGGAACTGACTACGTGTCAGCAGGCATTGAGTTTCCCAATGACCTAGCACAGTATTATGCGCAAAACCAAACTTCATTAAATTGTAACAGGGAGAAGGAAATGGATTTATGTCCCTTGCTTTTTACTAACACCGTAAGTAAATGGGATGAAGTGAGACAGTTGCAGGAAGAGGCAGGGGAAGAGGAGAAGAAACAGTGGATAAAATCAGGATGTACACCATGAGAAGCAGACAGAGTTTGGGTTTACCGTGATGGAAGACCAGTAATGCCTAATAGCATGATCTCTACCATGGCACGGATGTACCATGGGCAGGCCCACATAGGGAGGGATGCCATGATTAGACTTTTTAAACAGACCTGGTATAATGCAAAGTTTCGGCATATAGCTGAGAGCCTTTGTCAGAGATTTCTCATATGCCAGCAATTTAATCCAGAAGGAAAACTATGGTGAGCTTGGGAACCATAGGACGGGAGGGAGGTCCTTTCACTCGAATGCAGCTTGATTTTATTGAAATGGCCTCATGTAACGGGCTAAGATATGTACTGGTGATTGTCTGTCTGTTTTCACGTTGGGTGGAGGCTTACCTGACCCAAAGGAATGATGGAGTTACTGTAGCAAAACTCCACCTGAGAGAGTTCATTCCTAAGTTTGGTTTCTCAGTAACAATTGAAACAGATGGAGGAACACATTTCCAGAATGAACTTATAAAATTGATTTGTGAAGCATTGAATGTACAACAGAAACTGCATTGTGCCGACCGACCAGAGGCTTCTGGAGTGGTGGAGCAAATAAATGTCACCATAAAGAACAGATTGGGAAAAATGTGTTTGGCCACAGGTCTCAAATGGACAGATGTCTTGCCTCTAGTTCTCATGCCAATTAGATCAATTCCTGATAGGAAGACTGGTCTGAGCCCTCACGAAATTATCATGGATAGAGCGATGAGACATGTTTTTATTCCCGTCAGCAAACTGCTGCCTGTATCTGATGACTTCGTCTTGGATTATTGCAAAGGATTGGCTGATATGGTACATTCTGTGTTTCATCAGGTTGGCCCAGATGCGACCACTCTTGAAAAGAAGCCAGCTCATGACTTGAGTCCTGGAGATTGGGTATGCACAAAAGTACACAGAAGAAGAAATTGTCTGATTCCACGCTGGGGAAGACCACGACAAGTGATCCTGAAAACAACGACTGCTGTGAAGTGTGCAGGAGTGAAGAACTGGATTCATGCCAGTCCCACTCTTGGAGTCCCAAATCCGGAAGATCAATCTGAATAGGAACAATGAGATGCATCAGATACCAGTTCCGAATCAGAATCAGAAGAAACGAGAACAAGACAAAACCCAGAAGCAGGAGAAACGGGTTTAAGTCAAAGTGTTGCGCATGAAAATATACCACTAAGAAGACGCCTTGAAATTTCTGATATCAGTTCTGAATCTTAGACAGAACCAGTGGAATACAATAAAGAATAAATGAGGACACTGGAAAAGCTGAACAAGTAATCTTTGGAAAAGAAATCCCGAGTACAAGCACAAGAGAAATTCCGCCCGAAATCATAGAGATAGAAGGTGAGGAATTAGATACAGAATGTGAGGGTGAGATAATTGCGGAAGAACCCCAAGGAGAAGTCACCGGAATGGACATATGTGGCACTTCCTGATATCCAAGAGGAAGCTGATAGCCAAGAAAGTCTAAGAGTGACTGTGCAGAAAGTGGACGAAGGAGAAGAAGATTCAGAAATCCTGAGAGTTATCTTGTCTGACACCAGAGAAGAAACGGATGATCAGGAAATTCTGAACAAAGACTGTGAACCTAAAGCCAAAAACGATTCATACATGGACTGAGTGGCAAAGGAAAATCAAAAGGAATTAAAACCCGGACAACGACACTTGACCAGAAAAGAACCAAGTAGGCAACCAAAGCCTTAGGTTTAGACAAAGGTAAATAGTTGAAGAAAAGAGGCTAAGTCAAAAGACACTGATCATAACCAAAATGGCAAACAATGAAAATGGAAATCCAACTTGTGGGTTTCTCCGAAGATGGTGTAAAATGTGTTTTTGTTGTACAGTATTACTAATGCTTGTCTCGATCATATTAGCAATAACAATTTCATTTAGAGTAGCATTTGAAAATGTAGATGAACACGCAGCAAACAGAACTAATAGTGGAAAGGTTGATTAAAGTCATGTTAAAAACTGGTAAATAGAACCGAACTTCACAAAGATAAGTCCATAAATGATTTTTCTAATAATGTTTTTTCAAAATTATTGTACGAATATGTGAAAACAATGGAGGTTAGAGACTGTTATGTTTGCATGCAGTTACCTGCATCTGTATCAGAAGGTGTTACTTATCATCACCTTCCTTTGACATATGGGATAACTTGTAATGTCCTAGCTAGTTTGTTTTATAAAACAGGAAAATTAGAATACTATTACACTGATGTAGATAATATTTTCTCACAGATTCCTGTAGTTCCTGAACTAAACAAAGTGATTCCTGGTAGAATACTAGGTGAATTCTTTCCTGGAAACAAGAGAATTAACTTTAGAAGAAGTATTTAAGAATAACCTTACTTGTAGTTTAGGAAAAGACGAGAACATTTTCCTGAACATGGTAGAGGAGAGGAGAGTTAAAATTCAAAAGAAGGCGTCTGGGGAAAAGATGGAAACAACATTTTGGGATGTTAGGAAGGAAGAGCATTTAAAGGGAGAAACAAATCCAGCAATGGCTTTAGATTGGCCCCAGAAAGGGAAGTTGTGCATTAGTATAGATAATATGGTATATCATAATTATTTTGTAGGTGCAAGTGAATGCCATGACTTATATAAAATCATGGAAGGATGGGGATTTAAAGGAGGAAATGATCCGGTATTCCCTGGAATATATTACATCTGTGGGAACCGAGCTTATTATAGGTTACCGGACCACTGGTATGGGACAGGTTACCTAGGGCTGGTCTTTCCAAAAATATTTCATGTGGAAAGAGGAGATGACGGTTTGCACGAAATAGGTAGACAGCTAACACGTAGAAGGAGGGAAAGTTGGTCAGAAATTATAGGTGATATCTTTGGAGCACTGATACCAGCAGTTGGAATATCTCTGAATGCACATAAAATTAGAAAATTGTCTACAGTTGTAGATCGTTTATCAACAAGCACAGCTGGAGGGTTCTTAATGGTGAATACCAAAATGGTTGCCATGAGAGCGATGATAATGCAAAATCGACTTCCTCTTGATATTATATTGGCCAAAGAGGGAGGAGTCTGTGGAATGCTGAAAGTACAACATTGTTGCACTTATATTCCTGACGAAAGTCAGAATTTAAAAAATATATTAAGAATATAACTGATTTGCATGAAGAAATTGTTTCACTGGAAGTTGAAGGTGTATGGGAGAAACTTGGTAAGGGTTTTTCCACTATTAATAATGTATTAACCAAACTAGATAGTTCCTTTGTGGGGAAAATACTGATACCTGTGACTTTTGTGATTGCTTTAGTGTTAATATTAAGATTAGGTCAGGCAGTCTCTCTGAACAGGGAGGGTTCGGGACAGCTGTCAGTGAGTGCTGAAACATGAGAGCTCCTCTTGGGGTCACAGCTCTCTGTCAGGCAGTCTCTCTACGCGGGGAAGGCTGGGGACAGCAGCTGTCAGTGAGTGCTGAGACATGAGAGGGTGAGAGCTCCTCTGGGGGCCACAGCCGTCTGTCAGGCAGTCTCTCTGTGTGGAGAGGGCCGGGGGCAGCTGTCAGTGAGTTCTGAGACATGAGAGGGTGAGAGATCCTCTGGGGGGGTCACAGCCCTCTGTCAGGCAGTTTCTCTGAACGGGCAGGGCTGGGGACAGCAGCTGTCAGTGAGTGCTGAGACATGAGAGGGTGAAATCTCATCGGGTGGTCACAGCCCTCTGTCAGCCAGTCTCTCTCCGAGGGGAGGGCTGGGGATAGCAGCTGTCCGTGAGTGCTGAGACATGAGAGGGTGAGAGCTCCTCTGGGGGTAACAGCCCTGTGTCAGGCAGTCTCTCTGAGTGCGGAGGTCTGGGGACAACAGCTGTGAGTGAGTGCTGAGACAGAGAGTGTGAGCTCCTCCACAGGCCTAAAGCAAGGATATGTGCTTGCCACCAGCTTATTTAACATCTCTACGGCGGACCTAGAATCATGGTTAGAGGAAGTTCAAAGCGACCCGCCCAAGCTAGCAAAACGCCCAGAGAAGTGCTTACAATACGCAGAAGACATAGTCCTATGCAGCCAGACCCCAATTGGCCTCCAGCACCTGATAACTAAATTACTTGAATATACAAAGGGGCAGATTTATAACGGACTTGCGCCACTTTTACGCCGCCGTTGCGTCACTTTTGTGATGCAGCGGCGGCGTAAACCCTGCGCCATGTTGCGCCCCATTTACAACGTGACGCATCTAGGGAGATGCATCACGTTGTAAAGCTTGTGCCACATGTGGGCGTACCTGCACAGGGGGGGGGGGGGGGGGGGCGTTCCGGCACAGGAATGCCTCCGAAAAGTGGCTGAGTGAAATCTACAAGATTTCACTAAGTCACTTTTCCGGCCATGCTGCGTCAAAACCCTGCGCCTGCTTGAAGCAGGCGTGAGGATTGATGCAGCATTGTAACGATAGGGCACCCCCGAGCCTTGCTGGAGCTGCGTCGCGCTTGCGACGCAACTCCAGCAATGCGCCAACCTTCCGCCATCAGATGCGTCACGCATCTGTTTATCCTTGCGCCACGATGCGCTGCATTGTAAATGCGGCGCATCTATTGTGGGGCAAGGGTAAACTTTCGTGACGCATCTTCCCTGGCGCATCCATGCTGATTTGCAGGGATACGCCACGGAACATAAATCTGCCCCATAGTTGCTTGGACTGAAACAAAACTACAACAAAACAAAGGTCATTTGTTTTTCTGCAAACACTCACCTCATAATACAAAATTCAAGGGGACGGCAGCAGGGAACAAACTGGAGAGGGCTGGATCTTACAAATATCTAGGGGTATTTCTGGACTCCAAATTAAAAGTCAAAGACCACCTAGATCAAAGACGGGCCCAGGCAAATAAATTGTGCTTTGCACTCAACACACTATGAACAAAGTTGGGGTGCCCGTTCCCACTCCCATATATTACATGTAACCGCAGCCAAGTTTCTTCCCACACTCGCCTAAGGCTCAGAACTCTTAAAGGGAAAGGACGCGATCACTTTGAACTAACAACAGTCCACCCTGTTTAAATGAACTTTTTGCCTTCCGCAATTCACTTCCCAGGCCCAGGTTCGATTGGAATTTGGGCTATTCCACCAATCCGCAGCTAGGATGGCTGCACTCATTAAACTGTGCTGGAGGGCGAGAGCGACACAACCAGACTCACCGGCCGCACTATGCTGGACAGAAATAAAGAACCAGCCCACAACCAAGAGTGCCTGGCCAACGCTGCTCCAGCAAGCTCTAGCCACCCTCAACCTGAACAAAGCGTGGGGCCTAAATATCAGCTTCTCTGCATTAAAAAAATAACCAATAAAGCTCCCAAACTACAAGCCTGGTCACTCGATAAAGCCAAGATGGCGCGAAAAAAGATGGATGGACGGTTCTGCTATCTTACGTGAGCTGCGGTCCACAACTCTACCTCGTAAACCACATATCTCCATCAACACATTGTTCTCGCCTCCTTGTTTGGCTGCGAGCTTTTACTTCAAAAGACCAGGTTCCACCTTGGAAACAAACCTGGTTGAATACGAACTGTCGGTCATGCGGTAGCTCCGAAGAGACTATCACATTTTATGTGCACCTGCCCTGCTGTCAGCCCGCTGAGACGGAAGCTATTACTACCAGCCAGAATGATTATCCCCAGCACACGTAAACACTTTTAAAACAAATTAATATCATAGCATTTTGTGGGCAATGTTCGAAAACAGTTGAATAAAGATTAATGTCTTTTTTTCCCCTTTATTTCTTTCTTTTATTGTCACGTTCTTCCGGCAGCCTGACAGCCACAGCCAACACATGTTTCGTTGCTAATGGGCAGTCTCCCGCGACTTTATCAAGGCTGTATGAAATAAACAAAACAAACAATGTACCACCTTACAAAATTACAGGTGTACATAAAGCTTAAACGATAGTAATGTTAGAACGTGCTCAAAAGCAACCACAAGCAAGATGGCGGAAATTGCGTGGTAGGCCAGAAAAAAACCAAATTAACAATTTGGGCTCAGTGACCCAACAGAATATTCCAGCGACGGAAGAGAGAATCCCAGAATTAATAGCGTGAGTTTGTGATTTCACCATGACACGATTGCATAGTGGGACTATATGTAAGTCAAAGGATTTTGGATGGTGCAACTGAAGATGATGTCAAGTCTAGACAACGTAGACCCTTAAGCCCAAGATTCAGTGATAAGACTGCAGAGAGAAATTTTGTAAATATAAATACCTCTGTCTTGCTTGACAGTGATCTAGAATTATGAATAATGAGATTATATAAAAGAAGGTCTTGCGTGTTCAGGTTATGTATGAATTTTGTGATGCCAAACTTAAACATCAAAGACCTACTTGTATTGTGGTGATAATTCCAACCCACAATAATGGGTTCTGTTCCCCGCAACGTCACACTATTGTAAGAAGAGATGACCAGGAGTCCAATTAAGTGCCTGGAGAAAGAGTTCCATGTATCCTGAAATTAATGTTGAGTATGTGTTTAATAGATGTTAATTTGGTTTTTTTCTGGCCTACCACGCAATTTCCGCCATCTTGCTTGTGGCTGCCAGAAGAACACGACAATAAAAGAAAGAAAAAAAAGGGAAAAAAAAGACATTAATCTTTATTCAACTGTTTTCGAACATTGCCCACAAAATGCTATGATATTAATTTTTTTTTAAAGTGTTTACGTGTGCTGGGGATAATCATTCTTGTTGCTGCTGACTACGGCTGCCAAACCTTGCGGGGGATTAGTGGTGTCCCTCACAATCAGCACCGGTATTAATCTAGACCAAACCGACACACGTATATGATAATCTCCTGAGTGGCGCCATTTTCCTAATTTTCAACCACCACCATACAATTTTTATTACTACCAGCCCTCCAGTCTCTCCAGATAAGATCTTGCCGACCCGCTGTGATGACATTTCTGAACAGTCAGTCGCCTCAGCTCTCCTGTAGGGCAACAAAGTTCCTTCAACAAGTTAAGAAACAGCTCAAAACCCAGCGGGGGGAGAGTGTGGGGACGGTGAGAGGTAGCGCGGCTCATGGAACGAAATCTTAAGCTACCATCACACAGTATTTCAGCCAAGCAATAATAGCACTGTATTTTAGCAGTTATTGGAAGTTTTTTTTATTGTCTTTATAACTGAACCGTTACGTATTTTTGAGTGCACATTGTATAAACCGATTTGGTGCCATATCCGGTGCAGAGTTGCCGGGGAGCCTTTCCTGGTCTCAGGAACCCATCCGGACTGAGCTCGGCTTGACAGTGAGGGCACCTCGGCACGCTGAGCCACTAAGTGATCTCACTCTGTGTGGATTTTCCTAAATTCTGCAAGATAGCTTCACCCATGTTATGAATGGTTATTACCCAATGAGACTTGTGTGCCCAGCGCCTTGAGACCCCCACGGGTGAGTAGCGCGCTTACAATTCCCCTGATAGATTGATTGATTCAATTGTTTATTAAGCTATTATGACAACACTTTCACGCTTAATGAATTGTCTATGTTACCGTACAGTTACGCACAAGCACTTTGTTGCTAATTACGGCATCACATCCTTTAACCAGGTTCGTCCTATGCTATGCTAGACAGCATTTTTCACCAAGTGAAGTGTGTCGTTATATTAATTGCTCTTGCGCAAGCACCGTGATGGTGACGTAGGCAGGCTCCCGTTAGTTGTCTCGGAAGCACTTGTATCGTCGTGAGAGTCTCCCCCATTAGGATACTCTTCCCCTTTAGTCCCCATTATGGACATTCTTTGTCTCTTTTTTGCTAGGAGACGCTGTCACCCTAGTCAAGAGATCTCAATACTACTGCCAACATTTTGTTGTGTCCCATCTCTTTTAATCCTTTTTAACTTGTGTGTTGCCCCTCCTCCTGTAACGTGATTTGAAATGCCCGTTATCATGCACATGTATTTTATACGTAATTGTAAAAGGTTTTAATTAACCGAACAATAAAGATAATGATACTAATCAAAAGTTGCAAGTATGGAATATCATTTATTTACATTATATTGTATTGCTCTATGATTGCATTGTTATAGCGCCTCGAACCTCATTGTGAAGCTCTGAAGCTCATTTTTGTATGAGTATCATCTACACTGTGCATAGTGCCTGCTTGGAAGTGTGTTGTACTTGCTGTGACTGCATGTGTGAAGCGTTTTGTGTTGGGTGTGAGTGATCAGAGAGGTGCTTTTATCTCATCATGAGGCACAAAACCTCGCAGTGTAAAGGAGAAAGGACACTGGGCGATAAGGGGTGTCCTAGTAACCTTTCCAACATAGCTTGTCGTGTACTTCTGTCGGTGTGTAAATATGTTGGCATGTGTATGCTTTTTTGTATGCATATTTAATGTCTGCGTATACATGCTATGTGCACATACGTGTGTGTACCTATTCGAATTTTCATATTCGTGTGAATAGGAACATGACGGATCTGTGTGAAGTATTAGTGTGTTTCATACGTGTAAACGTGAGTCTGCATGCACGCATGTGTGTGTCTGTATCCTAACGTGTATGTGTTCATATGTGCGTGCTAATATAAGGCCCTAATCACAGAGGTATTTTCGGTCGTAAACGTGTGCTTATGACTGAAGCACCCCCATTCATGCCCACCAGGACCTTACAAAGGCATGCCGGGAAGGCGTAAATGGATCTACTACTGTGGACTGCCACGCGTGCAGTCTGCAGAGCCAGATCACATGCAAGGGATAGGGAGGGGGGGGGGGGTTATAAGGCATGGTTTGCCTTGTACGTCTGTGAACTGACATGTATACATTCCAATCCTTCCAGAGGATTATTAGGCCCGGGGGACCTGATCCCCCAGGGTTGGCTGCCTCCTGGGCAGTGTGGGGTTGACTGCCTCCTGGGCAGTGTGGGGTTGGCTGCCTCCTGGGCAGTGTGGGGTCTGCTGCCTCCGGGGCAGTGTGGTGTTGGCTGCCTCCGGGGCATTGTGGTGTTGACTGCCTCCGGGGCAGTGTGGTGTTGACTGCCTCTGGGGCAATGTGGGGTTGGCCTCCTCCCGGGCAGTGTGGTGTTGGCTGCCTCCGGGGCAGTGTGGTGTTGGCTGCCTCCCGGGCAGTGTGGTGTTGGCTGCCTCCTGGGCAGTGTGGTGTTGGCTGCCTCCGGGGCAGTGTGGTGTTGACTGCCTCTGGGGCAATGTGGGGTTGGCCTCCTCCCGGGCAGTGTGGTGTTGACTGCCTCCCGGGCAGTGTGGTGTTGGCTGCCTCCTGGGCAGTGTGGTGTTGGCTGCCTCCGGGGCAGTGTGGTGTTGGCTACCTCCGGGGCAGTGTGGTGTTGACTGCCTCTGGGCAGTGTGGTGGTGGCTGCCTCCGGGGCAGTGTGGTGTTGGCTGCCTCCGGGGCAGTGTGGGGTCTGCTGCCTCCGGGGCAGTGTGGTGTTGACTGCCTCTGGGGCAGTATGGTGTCGGCTGCCTCTGGGGCAGTGTGGTGTTGGCTGCCTCCTGGGCAGTGTGGGGTTGGCTGCCTCCGGGGCAGTGTGGTGTTGGCTGCCTCCGGGGCAGTGTGGTGTTGACTGCCTCTGGGGCAGTATGGTGTCGGCTGCCTCTGGGGCAGTGTGGTGTTGGCTGCCTCTGGGGCAGTATGGTGTCGGCTGCCTCCGGGGCAGTGTGGTGTTGGCTGCCTCTGGGGCAGTGTGGAGTAGATTGCCTCCTGGGCAGTGTGGGGTTGGATGCCTCCTGGGCAGTGTGGTGTTGGCTGCCTCTAGGGCACTGTGGTGTTGGCTGCCTCTGGGGCAGTGTGGTGGTGGCTGCCTCCGGGGCAGAGTGGTGTTGACTGCCTCCGGGGCAGTGTGGCATCTGCTGCCTCCGGGGCAGTGTGGTGTTGACAGCCTCCTGGGCAGTCTGGTGTTGGTTGCCCCCGGGGCAGTGTGGTGTTGGCTGCTCCTGGGCGGTGTGGTATTGACTGCCTCCTGGGCAGTGTGGATTTGGCTGCCTCCTGGGCAGTGTGGCGTCTGCTGCCTCCGGGGCAGTGTGGTGTCTGCTGCCTCCGGGGCAGTGTGGTGTTGGCTGCCTCCTGGGCAGTGTGGTGTCTGCTTCCTCCGGGGCAGTATGGTGTTGGCTGCCTCCTGGGCAGTCTGGTGTTGGCTGCCTCCTGGGCAGTGTAGTGTCTGCTGCCTCCGGGCAGTGTGGTGTTGGCTGCCTCCTGGGCAGTCTGGTGTTGGCTGCCTCCGGGCAATGTGGTGTTGGCTGCTCCCGGGCAGTGTGGTGTTGACTGCCTACAGGGCAGTGTGGATTTGGCTGCCTTCCGGGCAGTGTGGTGTTGGCTGCCTCCGGGGCAGTGTGGTGTTGGCTGCCTCTGGGGCAGTGTGGCGTCTGCTGCCTCCGGGGCAGTGTGGTGTTGGCTGCCTCCTGGGCAGTCTGGTGTTGGCAGCCTCCGGGGCAGTGTGGTGTTGGCTGCTCCTGGGCAGTGTGGTGTTGACTGCCTACAGGGCAGTGTGGATTTGGCTGCCTCTGGGGCAGTGTGGGCTGCCTCCGGGGCAGTGTGGTGTTGGCTGCCTCCGGGGCAGTGTGGTGTCTGCTGCCTCCGGGGCAGTGTGATGTTGGCTGCCTCTGGGGCAGAATGGTGTTGGCTGCCTCCGGGGCAGTGTGGTGTTGGCTGCTCCCGGGCAGTGTGGTGTTGGCTGCCTCCGGGGCAGTGTGGTGTTGGCTGCTTCCCGGGCAGTGTGGTGTTGGCTGCCTCCGGGGCAGTGTGGTGTTGGCTGCCTCCGGGGCAGTGTGGTGTTGGCTGCTCCCGGGCAGTGTGGTGTTGGCTGCCTCCGGGGCAGTGTGGTGTTGGCTGCTTCCCGGGCAGTGTTGTGTTGGCTGCCTCCGGGGCAGTGTGGTGTTGGCTGCCTCCGGGGCAGTGTGGTGTTGGCTGCCTCAGGGGCAGTGTGGTGTTGGCTGCCTCCCAGGCAGTGTGGTGTTGGCTGCCTCTGGTTGGGTCTTGCTCTGGGGTAACTATACCTTGCACCCTCCCCATTCACTGCTAATTACCCCACATATTATATCACTTATGACATTTTTATGACATCATTGATAATATCACTGCAAGAGTTGCTATGAAATTATTGATGAGAAAAAGAGTAGAGTTACCTTAGGGCATGATTTATATTTATTCGAGATAACTAACTTTTGAATTTCGATTTTTATTTGAGTTTAAGACATTACATTGTTACTGAACATTTCAACTAACTATAACATAACTATAACCTTTGGTTTTTCAGTTAATGTGTGTGTATATATATATATATATATATATATATATATATATATATATATATATATATATATATATATATACAAAAAATCATAAGTTTGAAGATAATGTTTAGTTACAAAAACTTTATTCATGTTTGCTATACACACACAATGTGGTGTTGGCTGCCTCCGGGGCAGTGTGGCGTCTGCTGCCTCCGGGGCAGTGTGGTGTTGACTGCCTCTGGGGCAGTATGGTGTCGGCTGCCTCTGGGGCAGTGTGGTGTTGGCTGCCTCTGGGGCAGTATGGTGTCGGCTGCCTCCGGGGCAGTGTGGTGTTGGCTGCCTCTGGGGCAGTGTGGAGTAGATTGCCTCCTGGGCAGTGTGGGGTTGGCTGCCTCCTGGGCAGTGTGGTGTTGGCTGCCTCTAGGGCACTGTGGTGTTGGCTGCCTCTGGGGCAGTGTGGTGGTGGCTGCCTCCGGGGCAGAGTGGTGTTGACTGCCTCCGGGGCAGTGTGGCATCTGCTGCCTCCGGGGCAGTGTGGTGTTGACAGCCTCCTGGGCAGTCTGGTGTTGGCTGCCCCCGGGGCAGTGTGGTGTTGGCTGCTCCTGGGCGGTGTGGTATTGACTGCCTCCTGGGCAGTGTGGATTTGGCTGCCTCCTGGGCAGTGTGGCGTCTGCTGCCTCTGGGGCAGTATGGTGTCTGCTGCCTCCGGGGCAGTGTGGTGTTGGCTGCCTCCTGGGCAGTGTGGTGTCTGCTTCCTCCGGGGCAGTATGGTGTTGGCTGCCTCCTGGGCAGTCTGGTGTTGGCTGCCTCCTGGGCAGTGTAGTGTCTGCTGCCTCCGGGCAGTGTGGTGTTGGCTGCCTCCTGGGCAGTCTGGTGTTGGCTGCCTCCGGGCAATGTGGTGTTGGCTGCTCCCGGGCAGTGTGGTGTTGACTGCCTACAGGGCAGTGTGGATTTGGCTGCCTTCCGGGCAGTGTGGTGTTGGCTGCCTCCGGGGCAGTGTGGTGTTGGCTGCCTCTGGGGCAGTGTGGCGTCTGCTGCCTCCGGGGCAGTGTGGTGTTGGCTGCCTCCTGGGCAGTCTGGTGTTGGCAGCCTCCGGGGCAGTGTGGTGTTGGCTGCTCCTGGGCAGTGTGGTGTTGACTGCCTACAGGGCAGTGTGGATTTGGCTGCCTCTGGGGCAGTGTGGGCTGCCTCCGGGGCAGTGTGGTGTTGGCTGCCTCCGGGGCAGTGTGGTGTCTGCTGCCTCCGGGGCAGTGTGATGTTGGCTGCCTCTGGGGCAGAATGGTGTTGGCTGCCTCCGGGGCAGTGTGGTGTTGGCTGCTCCCGGGCAGTGTGGTGTTGGCTGCCTCCGGGGCAGTGTGGTGTTGGCTGCTTCCCGGGCAGTGTGGTGTTGGCTGCCTCCGGGGCAGTGTGGTGTTGGCTGCCTCCGGGGCAGTGTGGTGTTGGCTGCTCCCGGGCAGTGTGGTGTTGGCTGCCTCCGGGGCAGTGTGGTGTTGGCTGCTTCCCGGGCAGTGTTGTGTTGGCTGCCTCCGGGGCAGTGTGGTGTTGGCTGCCTCTGGGGCAGTGTGGTGTTGGCTGCCTCCGGGGCAGTGTGGTGTTGGCTGCTTCCCGGGCAGTGTTGTGTTGGCTGCCTCCGGGGCAGTGTGGTGTTGGCTGCCTCCGGGGCAGTGTGGTGTTGGCTGCCTCAGGGGCAGTGTGGTGTTGGCTGCCTCCTAGGCAGTGTGGTGTTGGCTGCCTCTGGTTGGGTCTTGCTCTGGGGTAACTATACCTTGCACCCTCCCCATTCACTGCTAATTACCCCACATATTATATCACTTATGACATTTTTATGACATCATTGATAATATCACTGCAAGAGTTGCTATGAAATTATTGATGAGAAAAAGAGTAGAGTTACCTTAGGGCATGATTTATATTTATTCGAGATAACTAACTTTTGAATTTCGATTTTTATTTGAGTTTAAGACATTACATTGTTACTGAACATTTCAACTAACTATAACATAACTATAACCTTTGGTTTTTCAGTTAATGTGTGTATATATATATATATATATATATATATCTATATATATATATATATACAAAAAATCATAAGTTTGAAGATAATGTTTAGTTACAAAAACTTTATTCATGTTTGCTATACACACACAATGTGGTGTTGGCTGCCTCCGGGGCAGTGTGGCGTCTGCTGCCTCCGGGGCAGTGTGGTGTTGACTGCCTCTGGGGCAGTATGGTGTCGGCTGCCTCTGGGGCAGTGTGGTGTTGGCTGCCTCTGGGGCAGTATGGTGTCGGCTGCCTCCGGGGCAGTGTGGTGTTGGCTGCCTCTGGGGCAGTGTGGAGTAGATTGCCTCCTGGGCAGTGTGGGGTTGGCTGCCTCCTGGGCAGTGTGGTGTTGGCTGCCTCTAGGGCACTGTGGTGTTGGCTGCCTCTGGGGCAGTGTGGTGGTGGCTGCCTCCGGGGCAGAGTGGTGTTGACTGCCTCCGGGGCAGTGTGGCATCTGCTGCCTCCGGGGCAGTGTGGTGTTGACAGCCTCCTGGGCAGTCTGGTGTTGGCTGCCCCCGGGGCAGTGTGGTGTTGGCTGCTCCTGGGCGGTGTGGTATTGACTGCCTCCTGGGCAGTGTGGATTTGGCTGCCTCCTGGGCAGTGTGGCGTCTGCTGCCTCCGGGGCAGTATGGTGTCTGCTGCCTCCGGGGCAGTGTGGTGTTGGCTGCCTCCTGGGCAGTGTGGTGTCTGCTTCCTCCGGGGCAGTATGGTGTTGGCTGCCTCCTGGGCAGTCTGGTGTTGGCTGCCTCCTGGGCAGTGTAGTGTCTGCTGCCTCCGGGCAGTGTGGTGTTGGCTGCCTCCTGGGCAGTCTGGTGTTGGCTGCCTCCGGGCAATGTGGTGTTGGCTGCTCCCGGGCAGTGTGGTGTTGACTGCCTACAGGGCAGTGTGGATTTGGCTGCCTTCCGGGCAGTGTGGTGTTGGCTGCCTCCGGGGCAGTGTGGTGTTGGCTGCCTCTGGGGCAGTGTGGCGTCTGCTGCCTCCGGGGCAGTGTGGTGTTGGCTGCCTCCTGGGCAGTCTGGTGTTGGCAGCCTCCGGGGCAGTGTGGTGTTGGCTGCTCCTGGGCAGTGTGGTGTTGACTGCCTACAGGGCAGTGTGGATTTGGCTGCCTCTGGGGCAGTGTGGGCTGCCTCCGGGGCAGTGTGGTGTTGGCTGCCTCCGGGGCAGTGTGGTGTCTGCTGCCTCCGGGGCAGTGTGATGTTGGCTGCCTCTGGGGCAGAATGGTGTTGGCTGCCTCCGGGGCAGTGTGGTGTTGGCTGCTCCCGGGCAGTGTGGTGTTGGCTGCCTCCGGGGCAGTGTGGTGTTGGCTGCTTCCCGGGCAGTGTGGTGTTGGCTGCCTCCGGGGCAGTGTGGTGTTGGCTGCCTCCGGGGCAGTGTGGTGTTGGCTGCTCCCGGGCAGTGTGGTGTTGGCTGCCTCCGGGGCAGTGTGGTGTTGGCTGCTTCCCGGGCAGTGTTGTGTTGGCTGCCTCCGGGGCAGTGTGGTGTTGGCTGCCTCTGGGGCAGTGTGGTGTTGGCTGCCTCCGGGGCAGTGTGGTGTTGGCTGCTTCCCGGGCAGTGTTGTGTTGGCTGCCTCCGGGGCAGTGTGGTGTTGGCTGCCTCCGGGGCAGTGTGGTGTTGGCTGCCTCAGGGGCAGTGTGGTGTTGGCTGCCTCCCAGGCAGTGTGGTGTTGGCTGCCTCTGGTTGGGTCTTGCTCTGGGGTAACTATACCTTGCACCCTCCCCATTCACTGCTAATTACCCCACATATTATATCACTTATGACATTTTTATGACATCATTGATAATATCACTGCAAGAGTTGCTATGAAATTATTGATGAGAAAAAGAGTAGAGTTACCTTAGGGCATGATTTATATTTATTCGAGATAACTAACTTTTGAATTTCGATTTTTATTTGAGTTTAAGACATTACATTGTTACTGAACATTTCAACTAACTATAACATAACTATAACCTTTGGTTTTTCAGTTAATGTGTGTATATATATATATATATATATATATATATATATATATATATATATATATATACAAAAAATCATAAGTTTGAAGATAATGTTTAGTTACAAAAACTTTATTCATGTTTGCTATACACACACAACTTAAACTAAACACACAGACTTTCTAAAGTTATAATTATATTTTTAAATTGTAGTTTATGCCCCACTTTTAAATTAATATGTCAGCTCACATTTATAGTTACGCACCACCTTCAAATTCATCTATCTCTCGCACCTCCGTAACCAGTCTTCCCACCTCACTCGCCTCTCTGCATTAACTATAACTCACTCCTTCTCCAAGCACTACCGATACCCTTGCATATCACAGATGTTAGAGCATGTGAAATAAGTGCATTAATAACAACCCTTATGACACCTTAAATTATATAATGTGGCAGATCATAGAGTATGGAACAGTGGTGAGTTATAGGTCTCAACTAAGGGTCCCTGTTTTCTGTTTTTATGGAATTTTACAGATAAATAGAGACAGAAAACAATGGGTTTTCTGTCTGCATTTATTTTTAAAAGTGGATAAATACAGAAAAATGGCTTCTTTTAAGTGACTCTTCGTGCTGTCTTTCATGAATTATAGCCCAACAGCTGAGCAGATGGAGAGCATGCAAAATGAAAAAAGCAGAATGAAATTTCTTTAAATAACTGCATGTGTCAACATACATGTGTGGTATAATGCTAGTATTTGCCAGTGGATGTACTGTTATGTAATATTTGGCAACTTAAATAGCTAAAACGCGACAGATATCAAAGTATGAGTGCACGTCTATCATTTAAATAAATATGGAAATGTACAGTTTGACAACACATTTATATGCAAAACACGAACTAAATATGGATAAATACAGACGGAAATGTTAAAAAAAAAAATACCATGAAACCTGGAGCCCTAGTTATAACGTTTTGAACTAAAAAAACACAGAAACTCACCAGTTCTAGTTAGCAGAGCTACTATAACATGAGCCCTCACCATGCACTGCTTGTGATCTCACATATTATATCACTCATAAAATGTTCTGTGACATCATTTTTTACATCACTGAAGACGTCTCAAATGACACCATTAATAGCATCACTGATGACATCACAGATGACATCATCCAATGAGTGTATTAGTTTGTTGTATAGTTTACACAGTGGTGAGTAGCTACCACATTCCTTTTCTACCTAGTTTTGTACAGCCTGTGTCCAGCTAAAGTGTGTAAGTGTTTACAAAATTCACATGCACCTAATGCATCATAGGTGTATTGATGTAATGAACACGTTATAAATCAGTGTAGCCCCACTCCACGGGCCATATTCTGCCCGTGGACCCATCCCCTGGGGCCCAATCAATTTAATAAGGGGAGGGGGGGCGCGTGGCTGTCCTCCATGATCCGTTTTTTTGGCCCTCGGTACACCATTGCATGGCCCCAATGTGCTAATTAAGAGGAGGGGGGGCTACATGCCCCCCCGAGCTCTAAGACGGCCCTAGGACCCCCAGGGCCATGTTTTTTTTAAAGGGATGGGGGCCTCACGCCCCTCAGCCCTGAGTCCCTTTAGGTCCTGGAGACCATATCCCTGAGGCCCATTTTTTATTTTTAGGGGAGGGGGGCTGTCGGGCCCCCACTCCTCGAGCCTATTATGGCTGCAGGTTCCCATCCTCTGGTGCCTGTCTGTAATATAAGTAGGTGATGCAGTATGCACCCGGGGCACTCAGAGTCAACAAGTTGAGGGCAGTGGGGGCAGTGGGGGCCCTAGGGTCCCCACAGCCCCAGTCGGCTCCCAGCATATTGCTCCCGACACGAGAGAACAGCTATACATGCTGCTCCGTCTGGGTCGGAACCATCTGTTTGTCAGCTTCCCTGCCTGCATCAGTTTGGGCAGGGACACAGATCTCAGGTCTGCTCCCTGCTGGCGGGAGCATTTTTAAAGCTCCCCCTACTGGAGCAGGCTTTGTGTTTGCTACACTTTGACGGAAATTCAAAAAATGCTCCCACCAGAGAGGAGAAAACACAGGTTTTTCTGCCCCGCGCACGCTCCCATCCTCTTAAAAAATACATTGGGGCCAAATGGATGGGGTACCCAGGGCCAATTCTGACTTGGGGAGCGGGCTGTGTGCTCCCCTACCTGTATTTATCAAATCGGGGGCCCAGGAAATGTTGCTGACACCCAATCAGCACACTCAATCCTGCAGGTGTCTAACTCCTATGGAAGTGAGATGGTTCAAGAGGATAAAAGCTCCCTGGGCCAATCAGGACGCTCGGCTTTATAAAATTGGGTCTGATGGACTCCTGAGAGAATCCCTCACACCAAACCATTCAGATATACAATTATTTTTCAACCTTAATTTCTCAAAAAACTACTGAACGGTTTTACACCAAATCACAAAAAGCATCTGGATACCAAGATCTAGCTTCCTGCCAAATTTGGTGTAATTCCGTTCAGCATTTTATGCTGTAACTTTTCTTAAAGAAGTCCATGGAAAATGCATGGGAATTTTGCGTTTTTAAATACCTCTTGTTTTGTTGGCCCCTGCTTAATGTATCATCTCGAATCTTTCCATGTAGAAACTGGGGAAAAAGAGCAATTCTTTGGAAGAGATTCTTGAAGATTCATCAAACGGTGCTAAAGTTATTTGCAACACAAACCTAAGTATAACTATCCAGTGGCGACCGGAGCTGCTCTCCATCCAAACCTGGGAACTACACAGAGTTCACATATGGATGGATGGATGGATGGATGGATGGATAGATAGACTTGAAATATGTGGAACGGAAGGTGTGTTTCGAGGATTCAGCATCCCAGGGTTTTGATAGAGAAAGATTGGGGTTGTTCATTTGACAATGTCTTAAAGACATTGGGCCCGATTGACAAAGGTTACGATGTTCGGCATTCACAAAGGGGATTTACGAGTAGTATATGCTCTTTGTGAATATCAAAAGTCGTAAAGTTACACTTTCGTCTACCTTTACCTTTGTGAATCGAGCCCTTAGAATTCAGGTCTTTGGAGCTCAGATAGTGTGGAAGAGATGGGGTACCTTACAATTGACGAAAACCATCCCATGGGAACAGTCTGAACCAAAGGGTACTAGTACAGCAGGTGCAGTGATACCAGGGACCAGAGACGGGGGGCCCCCTCTATGACTGCCTTTTATCATTAATCTGGGGACAGAAGGCCCCGTTTTCCTTTGCTTCCATGCCACAAAGCATCCTTCCTTCACCAGTGCTTGAACCACATCAACATGAAAGGGGGCAGGGTCGTCTTGTGTCAGCTTAATTTGTTTATGGAAAAGGAGTTTCTGGTAGAATCAGGACTTACAAGAGATGAGGAAATAGAAGACTTCCAACTGCCTGCCCAAACCACCCCCCAGGGCCAATACCCGCCAGATATTTTACCACGTATATATATTACTGTGGTATGCCTGCGTACCAAGATGACCAAATCCCACGGTATCAGTAGTTTTGGAATTGTAATGGAGCCCTAGTTTTTTCCCCTGACTTTGTCACTGCTCTTCTTTATGAGTCTCCATGAACTGCTTGCAATTCTGCTGATGGCCACAGGGAGGCAGACTGGTGCTCAGTCAATACACAGGGGTCTCCACAGAGATGAACCTGAAAACAAAATGTCCATCCCCCGACTCTAACGAGCTGTGCAGCCACAGCACGCTTCCTGTTTATCAGCCATGTGTCTCCCAATTATCTTGCAATGAGCACTTCATGTCCTAATCCTCAGGTGAAGGGTTATAGTTCCGCCTTATTATGAGCCGCACAAATGTGACGTCTGAGCGAAAGACCAGTGCGCGCGGTGACCAAGGCGACTTCACTGGCTTGTCGCTGAACAAACGCAGAAGAGTACATTGATAAACAAATAAACATGGTGCCTACTGCAAAGAAAAAAAAAATATGTATATATATATTTATATAAATATATTTCAACAAAAGATGAGTACACGGCACACACCTCGATGAATTTCAGCTCTTTATTAGGACAGAAAGCTTTCTGGCATAATAAAGAGCTGAAATTCATCGAGGTGTGTGCCGTGTACTCATCTTTTGTTGAAATATTGATAGTGAGAAAATAGTCCTTTTCTCGCCACGAGCACCAGGTATATTGTGTTCCCCCATCAAGGACTAAATTGTTGAATGATATATATATATATCTAGAGATAGATAGATAGATAGACAGACAGACAGACAGACAGACAGACAGACAGATAGATAGCTAGATAGATAGATAGATAGATAGATAGATAGATAGATAGATAGATAGATAGATAGATAGATAGATAGATAGATAGATAGATAGATAGATAGATAGATTATATATGTTCAGTAAACAAACAAAGGTTTAGGTGACATTATAGTTCGGTGAAATTTATTTTAAATGAAAAAAAATCACCAGTTATAGTTACCTCAAGGAACTATGACTCGTGCCCTGAAGTAACGGTAACTGACGCCCACTCCATTCACAGTTTCGGATATTGCCGTGATCTCATCAATGATGTCATCAAAAACACATCATAAGTGTTGTAACATGGAAGGTAATTAGCAGTAGATGAGGCTTGAGATAACTAGAACTGGTGAATTTCAGTGTTTATTTTTTGGTGTTAAATTTCATCTAACTAATCTCAAATGATCCTTTGTGTTTTTTTTGTAAATTTGTTTATTTTTTGCGTGGTGTAGGCCCCAGGATGTGGTCCAATTCAAGCAGCCAATCCCAAACCTTCACGGTTGGGGCCCCGGGCGTGCAGGGGGTCTCTTGCACTAGCGCAGTGCTTGCTCTTTTCATTAATGGAGAATTTCAGGGTGCAGATTTGGGGGTCTTATTGAAGGGTAAAAGGGCAGCCAGAAATGTGAAGCCAAAGTACAGAGAGATGGCCAGCCGGGTTTGATGGCTCAGTGGACTAATGCATCCATTCCACGAATCTATGTTTGACCCTTTGGTCACAGGTCCTCAGGTTTGGCAGGTCCACTCAACCTTTCATCCTTACAAGGTCAAAAACAGGAGTTCCACTGAGCTGAGTAACATTGAGCATCTGTTATTCAGCACACCATGTCCCAAAGGGTGAACATGCACTTTACAAATGCACATCTTATGCTAGGTTTGTTTGTTGGCAGGGTTCTGTCTCTTATCAGCGGCTACTCTAAGTTTTCAAAAAGCAACAGCTCTGAGTATTGTAATCAAACAAAGGCCTTCACATCTGCAGAGAGGCTGTTTGATGAATTCGCGGATTGTTTTGGAAGCTGGCTGTGATTAACTTTCCACACCTGGTCTGATTGAGGGGTAATATAGTAATTTCAATGCCTCCACCCTGGCAGATTAGACATTTTATATGAAACTTGGGAAAAAGATGCAGATTACACTGTTGTTCAGTCTCAGACAGGAGCCATCAAGTGGCCAACAAGGGTTATTTGAGATGTAGGTACTTTTTCAAAATCAGAAATTCTGAAACGCCGTGACTCAAAATCATAGCCAGCTGCTGTCCACCCTGTAAATATCATTTATTGACATGAAGATGTAAGTTCCAGCAGTCTGGTACAAACACCAGAAGCTCAATTGTGATTATAAAATAAAACTGAAAGGGATTTTTTTGTCAAAACAGACGATCCAATTTCGTCACAAATTTTCCAGATTCAGGGATTGAGACAATTCAGAAATTAAATTTTGAAAACACCATAATGGATCATATCACCCACTTAAACATTTAAAAGGGCTGTCATAGTAAAAAAAAGACCTTGTTTTTCTGTCTTTGAATATTCCGCACACCTTTGATGTTTGTGTTGACTGTAGACAATAGTTTAAAATCTTTTTAGAGTGGATTTAGGGTCTGTTCCCCGCTCATGATTCAATAGATTACTTGTCAATCTCAGATCCCTGCTTGTGATTCCTTGGAACCGCTCTCTATTCTCGTGTTTGTCCTGCCTCTGGGGTACTTTGATTTTAACTTTGTTTAAAATGAAAGAATTCTATCTTTCCACTGACTAAGTTGGAGTTTTTTCATCCTTTTGCAAGTTTCTACAGCATTTGAATTTTAGCACTTAATTGGAGTGCAAGCGTCGGACCTTTCCCTGTTCCTTGTGCTCTCCCCCACTGGCCTTCCGCCCCCCCCCCCCCACCTCTGCTTCCAGGCCTCCGTCTCCCCCCCCCCCATCTCCCTGGCTGCCACATCTCTTTCCTGCTTCTCTCCTGCTGCTGCCACACTTCCCTCTTTCTCTTCACCAGTCTCAGACTCTCTTTACTGTTCTCCTTCCTTCCCACCCCAAACTCTCTGCTCACTCCAAACCCTCCCTCCTTCCCCCATTGGCCTTTGTTAGGGGTCGGATGGTGATGAACAAGGGCTGCTCTTCACCCCCCCCCCCTTTCTGCTGCTCCCTCCAACCTCACTGAATGCCAGCTCAGGAAGTCAAGATTCTTTTTGAAAAGTTTGGCAACACTGTTGACTGACTTCCTCAGTCACATCCCTTCTGCAAAGAAAATGGAAGCTGGGAAGCGGCTGCCAATAGCTCCTGGGAACCAAGAAAGAAAGAGGTAACTAGGCGACAAAGCAAGTTTTCAATGACACATTTGAAGTCCAGCGCCACCAGTCCATTGGAACAACAAAACCACGTGTCGCGGGACACTCGGAACATCATACTTGTGAGAAATTGGGTTGATGGTTGGGGGTCGGGGATGAAACCCTAGTCAAGCAACAGCCACAATGCTTGTCAGGGTGAACCACAAAACCTCACTAAATTAATCTGTGCTTAACCCTCTGGTAGCGTGACACAAAAGTCATGGCTAACTTAGGTGCAATGTGTAAAGTATATATTCAGCACCTAAGCAGTGATCAAGAGAAAGTACAACCCAAGAAAAAGCCCACACTAATTTAGAAAAATAGAGTACATTTTAATAAATAATTTTACACCAAAACAACAAAAATCCAATCAGTAGAACCAGAGTTATGAATTTTTAAAAATGAGAGTGAAAAATAGCGCCTAAAAGATCAAAGCGCCAACTGTGGAGATCTGGTCATGCAAGACCAGGGCAAAGTCAAAAGGTATGGCCGACTGCGGTAGAGCACAGGTCGGATACATGATGTGGATTGGCCCGGTCTCCTCTTCCTTTCGGATTTAGAAGAATATTTCAACAAAAATGACTGAGAAGGTAAAGTTTAGCTGGGCAACGCAGCCATCTGTGTCCGAAGAGTAGGCGTCATCATTGGGGAGCCGCCGGACGAAGTTGCAGTAAAGATTTTTATGTTTGAACTTTGTCTCTTTTTTTTAAAGTTGTAAGTCTCCAGTGGGAAGCTTCACGCTGTAGCCGACGAGGGCTCCACGAGCCTGGATACCCCTTCTGCAAGGAGTTGCTGAACAGGATTTGTGCTGCAGTGAAGAACGTAGCAGGAACTGCCACAAAGTCAGGCTGACTCGTGATGCACCCTGGGTGGATCAGCAAGCAGGTAGGTCTCCTCTTGGTTCTCAGAAAACGTTTTAGCAGAAAATGTTTTATTTCCTAAGTTTGGGATTTGGACAATCTGGGAACCTTTAGCACCACTTCCAATGGTCCAGGACTGGAGTGGTGTCACTTGGAGGGTCAGAACTCACTCAGGCTGGGTCCTGGTGCAAGTTCAAGATAATTGGAGTGTTCTGGCCCTGAGGCTCTGATCAGGAGGCCAGTCAGCGTGCCCTTGGAGTCACTCTGGAAGTCTTGGGTTCAAGCAGAAAAGTGGGACGCAAATAGCAGGGTTGTTCTCTGAGGCCACAAGGCAGGCTTCGGGAAGCAGGTCAGGCCTCCTGGTGCAGCCACGCAGTCCTGTCAAGTACACAGCAGACCACAGGCAGCAGGACAGTCCTTTGAGAGTTCTTCTGGAGGCCTAGAAGTGAACTGAAGAGTGGTTCTGAAAGCTCTGTTTTTATTGCTGGTGCCCCCTTTGAAGTGGGAGAAACGTCTGGCATCTTTCCCCACCTGAATTGTCTGTACTTTCCTGTCTCCCTGCTCTGGTCCCCGTCTGTCTGATGTGATGGACTAAAACCTATCGACAGAAGCCTGTTGAGATGATGGCCATTCAAAGAAGCTCTAAATATGTAAGAGGAGAGGAGAGTGCAGTTAGAGAGAGGATCTTCCAGAGATTAAGGGAAGACAAATGATATTAAATCAACATGAGCTACAGGGTAGATGGGGCAGCAGTCTGCAGTGGAAAAAAGAATGAAGGGGGCAGGAGGAAAGAGGAGCCGAACAAGAAAGGAGAGGAAATGAGGAGCCAGAGTGGGGCCACATTTGAAGTGAATGCAGAGGAAACAGAAGAGATATGAGGCCAGGAGAGAGTAGACAGTGGAGAAATTTTTAAAGAGAAGGTGAATGGCAGAAGAAACAGCCCAGAGAGTGGGCAGAAAGATCTCTCTGCAGGAGGAAGCAGAATGAGGGAGAGTAAGAGGTTTGGTGACTTGGAAAGTGAGGAGAGGAATCTTGTCAAACAACCAAGAAACAGCAAAAATATACAGAGAGAAAGAGAGTTCAAAATCATGCCCAGAGCATAGGCAAAAGGGGAAAGAGATAGACGAGAAGTGCAATAAAAAAAAACACAGTAGAGCGGGGGAGAATGAGTGGACACTGCAGGAAAGATGGTAATTTCTGTTTTAGATGGAGTTTGGTGCAGTGAATGTGGCGTGTGTTGAAGAAAGACAACAGGAGAATATGTCTTGGAGAATAGGTTAAAAGATGAGAAAGAGAAATAGAGCTGGGAATCATCGGCCTTATATAGATGGTAAGAAATGGTAAAAGAAGAATCTACCCCTGAGGGTGGGGTTCTCTTGACCAATGAAGAGCAGGGGGCAGCAGGACAATCCTAGGACAGCACACAAAGAAAGTGAAACCAGGATTAGTGCAAGAGACAGGACTTTGGCCATCAGAGAGATGAGAAGAAAACCAGGAAAGAGCGAAGACAGAAATGCTAAAAGAGAAAGGATAAAGGGAAGAGTGCAGAGGTTCACGGGATCTAAAAGAATAAGATGGGAGGACAGTCCAGAGTGGTCAGCAGGGTGAAGGTGATTACAGAGGGCAAGAATTGCAATGTCCACTGAGTTTGCCGGAGAGAAGCCTGGTAGAAGCCGAGGCAGCGAGGAGGTAGAATCAAGGCGGTAGAATCAAGAAAGTAGAATCAAGGAGGTACAATCAAGGAGGTACAATCAAGGAGGTAGTATCAAGAAGATAGAATCAAGGAAGTAGAATTAAGGGGGATTGAAAGTGTGGTGATGCATAGTGCATTTAAGAGGTATATTGCACGCTGGACGTTTACAATGCTACCACTACCATGGATGCAAGTACCAAACATGCCACTTTCTGGCACTTTACAGTGCAGGATTCTTCCACAAAAAGGTGTGTATTTTAATTACATTAATTAAGGGAATTAAGGGGAAGAGATGGGTGAAAGGCATTTTAAGGGTTCAGGGATGGATAAGGGTATGGGGTAGTAAGGTTTTTTTTTAGGGTTTGGGGGTGGTAAGGTTATGGGGTAGTGACAGATTTTAGGGGTCATTAAGCTTCAAGGATAGGAAAAGTTATGGGGTAGTAAGGGGATTTTATGCTTGAGGGATGGCTCAGGGTGCGGAGTAGTAATTGTTTTTTCGGCTTCAGGAAGGGTAAGGATAGGGAATAGTGAAAGGTTTAAGGCGCTTTTAAGGTGTAGGGATGGGTAAGGGTACGAGTTAGTAAATTGTTTTTTTTTTACGGTACAAGCATGGGCAAGGGTCCAGAGTTGTAAGTGTTTTTTTAAGAGTAATGGGATTGGGGCACGG
Source organism: Triturus cristatus (assembly GCF_964204655.1). Taxonomy (NCBI): domain Eukaryota; kingdom Metazoa; phylum Chordata; class Amphibia; order Caudata; family Salamandridae; genus Triturus; species Triturus cristatus. The sequence continues at coordinate 1,180,759,578 of NC_140594.1, read as the reverse complement.
GTTTAAATTAATTTAAAAATATGTATATATAATATCTATCTATCCGTCTATCTGTCTATCTCTCTCTATATATATATATATATATATATATACACACACACACACGCACACGCACACACACACATATTAGAGGGATTGAGGGATCCACCGTTAAAATTAACAAGGAATATATATATATATATATATTTGTTACCATGAACAATGCTTGGTAATGTACAACTATGTAATAGAATGCGCTGTAACGGCCAGAGCCTTCCATTGCATACGTGATAAATGCATTTGTGGTAACAACTGATATTCCAAGAGAGAAAGGGCAGAAGAAATGCAGCAACAACATTAGAGAACACTGAGGGACCAATAGCAGGTGGATTTTAGAGATAGATATGATATCAACATTCTTAAAGGAAAGGGAGAATCAGCCAGAGGAAATAGAAAGATTAAATGAAAAAAAAGAAAAGGAAGAAGAAGAGACCAGAGCTTAGGAATAAGAGAAGCAGATAAAGGGACAGATGAAGCAGACAGAGGGTTTGCTCTCATCAGAAAAATGTGGTGTTCAGAGAAATAGGAAAGAATTAAGATGTATTTTTTTCCGGAGAATATATACTTCCAAAAGACAAGTTAATGCAAAAAGATTGATTTTCTATGGTAAAAATGTTATCAAAGTCAGATGCAGAGAGTGGAAATTTATGGGAGTAGGAATTAAGAAGATGATTGATAGAACAGAGGCACTGGAGGTGATGAGAAAGAGAAAAGACTAGATTTTGGAACTGAAATTTTTTTGACAGAAACTGTAGAGTAATAGGCAGAGCACAGAGATTGGAGAAGGGCATCTTCTGACAATATGCAACTTTTTAACCACCACCACTCTGCCTTGCGTAGGGATATCCGTTGGGAGCAGAGGGACGGAGGGCTAATGCATGAATGATATACCTCTGAATGCATGTTCACTCAGGGATATCTTGGCTGTAGGACTAAATTCCAGGGCTGAATGAAAAGAGGGAGCTGTTAACAGAAAAGTTGAGTTTTCAGAGCTCTCCGAAAGAAGGCATGATTTGATATAGCACACAAGATTAAACTGTATGTTTTGGAACATGGTGAATTCTGAAAATAAGCTGCATATCATGAAAGTAGGATATAAAGTCCAGGCCTGAGAATCTGTCATCTGTCAAAGGCCTCATGTAGATGTTGATGAGGATCAGAGAAAATAAATATTAAGCCTGGGTGAAGTTTGTGAAGTTCCGCAGTGACCAAACAACTCTGCCGTGCTGCGCAGAGTTCCGCAAGCGGCGGAGTGCGTTAGGTCGTGCTGATTTTTAGAGCCGGGTGATTGTCTCGCGCAGAAAATCAGTGCGAATGGCACCATGCACAGCGCAAGAGTGTGCTGCTTCTCTCCGCCGCTCGGGTAGATGTTCTACTCGAATGGCAGCTTCCTCAACGCGAACGGAAAGTTTCTCAACGTGAGCGGTAGTGACCATCCGTGACCGCCTGCATTGAGAACTTTTTCTGGGAGGCGGTCTAATGTTGGATTTTCCTTCCTCGCCAACTTAACGTTCGTAGCTGCGTTTTTCGGAACTCTGCGTGCTCCATGGAGTGTGGAATGGAAAAATATCTGCAAACTCCAGAGCGGAGTTCACTGCCCAGGCCTAATAAATATCCCGGAATGACTTTGCAGAGTACCAGACAGGATTTAGATGGAAAAGTGGAGAGATTCACAGATTAAGTATACCCAGATAGGAAAGATTAGAAGCAGGATAGGGCAGGTCCACCTAATCCAACATCGGCCAAACCGTTGAGCAGAATAGAATGGCCAAACTTATTGAACGCATCGGAGAGATCCAACAAAATGAGTCCTGTGGGGTGTCTGGCATCCATCACCTAATACCGAAACAAGCGCTGTCTCAGTGCCGTTCCTGAACGAAAACCCACCCCTCTGGATCTAGCAATTCATGTCCTCTAAAAAGGTAATGAGACGTTGAGCTGATATTCATCCCCTAGTTCTGCAGTGGTGAGGAGCAGAGAGACTGATCTTTCTCCTCCCTGTCCTAGGACCTAAAAGAGGCTTCTTTAACAATGGTTTGACAATACGTCTCTTACAACAGGTGGGCACAAGCCCGAGGAGAACATTTTAAGAGGCAAAGAAAGGACACTTGTGATCAGAGGCAGAGTGCATGCAAGACATCAGGAGACCAAGATTTAATTGAGGAAAGAAAATGGCATGTTTGAAAGTCTTCAACAGTGGAGAAAGCCTCCACTAATGTATCTTGCTGTAAAGTAGTTTGGGCACCTATCGGTCACAATGGGATACATTAGTTCTACTATTATCGTAGATAAGACGCATCATATCAGTGAAGAAAGAGGCAAGTCTGTCACACAACTCCTGCGCAGAAGGGATGGTGAAGGCCATGCTGGCTGAGCTGATGAGGTCTCTAAACATTGCTTGAGCTGAGTTTGCAGGTGTTTGAATTAGTTGCTCCTAATAGTTAGATCTGATAAATGTGCTTCTTATAGAGTTTGAGCTGAGTTGTGTGTGTCTGAAGAGAGTTGGAAGAGTAGGGCTCACTCCACTTTTTATCTCTGCCCACTGTATCGAGGTCTGTGTGCCCTCAGTTCAGTGGGTACCAGTGGTAAGCCACGGCATGCTACCTAGATGGGATTAAAGGGTGGACACCGTGAGAAGCCTCTGGAGAATGGAGGATAGTGGGAGAGATTGACAAGGAAGAATTGTATATGCCGTGGTTAGTGTAGGTGCCAGGCTGAAGAGAAGAAATGGAGGGGGCCACTGGGGGTGGATGTAGAGTGACTGTCTCACAGATAACATGTTGCCTTCAGTGGACACAAGAAGACACAAGGACACCACATACCACCTCCACAAGATACTGTGTACAGGATAGAATGCTAACACCCCCCCTGAAGATTACACCCATCATACAAGAGCAGTGGCATACACTGAGGCATTGTGCTGGCAGGAAGTGACAATCAGCCAACATATATCAATTGCCCAGTCACCCTCCTATAAACTTATAAGAATTATTTTAGACTTTTAAGCCCAGGGAAGGACAGAGGTTGTTTGTTTGGCCAATGACCAGTGGCGAAACACCTTCCTTGTGGTGCCGCATCTGGCATTTATTCTACTTGATTTATTTTGCATTTTCATAAAGCACAACTCAACCAAGGAGGTGCCAGGGTACAATACGAGTGGGTTAAGATTAACCCCTAACATATAACCCATAATTAACAACGAGAAGAACATCCGAGGTATTGGCAACAACATAATTTCAGAACCAGTTCTTACTAAGATGTAGAGACCGGAGAGAAACAGTAAAAGACAAAAAGGAAGAGAAAAAGAAAGGAGGCAGATAGTTGAGGAGTTTAGGAAAATGAGAACTTTGAGGCAAAAAAAGGACTAAGAAAGAACTTGAGGTGAGGGCCTTTGGGTTGAGAAGAGCTAAGATGAGGTAAAGCATAAGCAACGTAGAATACAGAGACAGGGAGAGATAAGAGGGTGGCAGGGGGATGGTCTATTTAAGAGAAGGGTAAGAGTCCGTAAAGGAAAGATAATAAGCAAGAAGGAAGGGAATGGATAGATTCGAGTGAGATGTCTCAAGTAGTAAGGACATTGGGGGTCGCGTGAAGAGAAATGGCTGAAATGGAAGAGGGGGACAAGGAAAAAGAGAGAAGGAGGAGGCCAGAGAATAAAACTAACTCATGTGCATCTTGAAGAACTTTGTTTTCAGTACTTTGAGACACTCAAAGGGGTCTTTAGAGCATCTCAGATCACCCATCGTTGAGGTCCAGCTGGTGTGGGCTGCACCGGAGGCGCTGCCGGCCCCGAGACCCTTTGGCTTTGACCCGATTCATACTTTGTCAACTCCACTTTTTTTTAGTATTGGTTGCATTAGAATCACGCCTCTCTTTAAAATAGTTTCATTTTACTCCCTAAAGATCTGTGATTTGGAAATCAGTCGTTCTGAGCTCCACAGTAGCTTTGCCTTTATGTTATGTTATGTTATGTTATGTTATGTTAAGTGGAATTTATAGAGCGCACTGACACCGAGGGTTTCCTGGCGCTGAAAGACAGAGGAGAGTCTGGGGGGTCAAAGGGGGTGGGAGTTAGCCGGGTAAGGGGAAGAGGAAGGTTTTGAGCAGTTTGTAGGTTATAGTAGTAGGAAAGGCGGAAGTCGTGAGATTGTAAATTTGAGTTCAATCCCTCGAGACCCAATCCTTGTCCATGGCTTTCACGGATTGCTCCAGAGGAGACTTCACAGCCACACTTCCGCGTTTCAGTTTAAACTCTACATACCTATGAAAGACACCTGTGATGTAGAATGTGTTATTGTTGCAGCCACAGATAAATTGTTATTGTATTGAAAGGAAAAGACAACTGAGCTCAGGAGTTTGATTTAAATCGCTGTATATATTTTATTTGCACCAAATGTGGCTTTGCATTCGAGAAAATGACACATGGCTGAAACATAAAAACACCGTAAATAGTTTTATTGCATTTGAAACCCTTGTGTGTCCCTTTAGGGCCTTCTGTGGAGTGCAGAGTCAGAAGGTAACAGAAGAATCGGTTCCCTTTGGTTCTCATTCACGCTCCCTGCTGTGCACCGTATACGTCATTAAAATAATGAGCTTCATTCCTTTAATTGATTAGTTTTGATCAGTTAAATGAGCGTGCTCAGTGGAGTGCCTAGGCACTCAAAGCAGCAAGAGCTTGTAGCTGTGTACCTCACTGTATGATTATACTGCGCCTGTGCACCTGGGTTTGCATACATATCCCAAGATGCATTGCAATCTGTCAACACTATAGTTTTCTTTTGAGCTTTAAACCTGACTCGGTGCCTGTCTGCCAATGAAATACAAGCGTGGTTTGCTTGTCCTTGAGCATGGATCTGAGTCTGGTGCCACCATCGACAAGGCAGACACTCAGAGTATGTGCGTGAGTGCTGGTCTCAGCGCAGCGTACAATGCAAGCTGTCTGTATGGGTAAACTCATGGGGGCCGGTGAACAAAGGGTCTCCGCACTTGTGGTAGAGCCCCACACTCATGAGGGTGGTCCTGCACCAGTGGCGGAGGCCCCGCAGCCGTGACAGGGGGTTCTGCACTAGTGGCGGGGGGTTCTGCACAAGTGGCGGAGGCCCTGCAGTAGTGGCCAGGGGGTCTTGCACTTGTGGTAGAGCCCCACACTCATGACAGGTGGTCCTGCACCAGTGGCGGAGGCCCCGCAGCTGTGACAGGGGGGTCCTGCACTTGAGACGGGGGTTCTGCACTAGTGGCAGAGGCCCGTAGTAGTGGCGGGGGGGTCCTGCACTTGTGGCTGGGGGTTCTGCACTAGTGGCAGAGGCCCCGCAGCCATGACAGGGGGGTCCTGCACTTGTGACGGGGGGTTCTGCACTAGTGGCGGAGGCCTCGCAGCCGTTACAGGGGGGTCCTGCACTTGTGACTGGGGGTTCTGCCCTAGTGGCGGAGGCCCCACAGTAGTGGCGGGGGGGTCCTGCACTTGTGGCACACGCCCCGCAGTAGTGGCGGGGGGGTCCTGCACTTGTGGCGCATGCCCCGCAGTAGTGGCGGGGGGGTCCTACACTTGTGACGGGGGGTTCTGCACTAGTGGCGGAGGCCCTGCAGTAGTGGCAGGGGGGTCCTGCACTTGTGGCGCACGCCCCGCAGTAGTGGCGGGGGGGTCCTACACTTGTGACGGGGGGTTCTGCACTAGTGGCGGAGGCCCTGAAGTAGTGGCGGGGGCGTCCAGCACTTGTGGCACAGGCCCCACAGTAGTGGCGGGGGGTTCTGCACCTGTGGCGCACGCCCCGCAGTAGTGGCGGGGGGGGGGGTTCCTACACTTGTGGCACAGGCCCCGCAGTAGTGACGGGGGGGTCCTGCACTTGTGGCACAGGCCTCGCAGTAGTGGCGGGGGGGGTCCTGCACTTGTGGCACAGGCCCCGCAGTAGTGGCAGGGGGGTCCTGCACTTGTGGCCCAGGCCCCGCAGTAGTGGTGGGGGGTCCTACACTTGTGGCACACGCCCCGCAATAGTGGCGGGGGGTCCTGCACTAGTGGCCGAGGCCCCACAGTCGTGGTAGGGGGCCCCATACTTGTGACGAGCAGTCTTGCACTCGTGACGAGCAGTCCCGCACTCATGGCCGGGTCCTGCACTCGTGGTAGGGGGTCTCGCACTCGTGGTTGGACCTCTCTACTGCAGTTACAGATTGCAGAGACTCCCCCACGACTGCGGGGCCTCCGCCACGAGTACTGAGGTCCTTTGTGAATCTGCCCCCCAGGGTGTATGGGAGTAAACACACAAGCCCAGAATTACAAAAATTGCACGGAATGCAGTGCCAGAGAGTTGCTGTGCTACGCTGAGTACAAGATAGAGCAGAACAGCACAGTGTTTTCAAAGTTATGGGGCAGCTGTGCTCTCTCCTGGTGTTGGCACACTTGTGGCACCCTAGCGCCCGCGCAGGCACCCTTGCATCATGGCGCAAGGGTACCTGTGTTGGTGGTCAGGATAGCATTTAAGGCTGGTTCCTCTTTATATGTGTGCTGCAGAATGCAGCACACGCGCAGGGGAAGTAAAGGGGATACATAAAGATATTCCTCCTTGTTGCACCAGCCCTGGGGAGGGCAGCTTCATGGTCCAAACCCATGAGTACAAGGCTTTCTAAATGTGAGTTTGGGTCAAAATCCATTGATGAATGTACAGGAACGCCCGTGCACCACCCATGGAACGCCCGTGCACCACCCATGGAACGCCCGCGCACCACCCATGGAACGCCTGCGCACCACCCATGGAACGCCCGCGCACCACCCATGGAACGCCCGTGCACCACCCATGGAACGCCCGTGCACCACCCATGGAACGCCCGTGCACCACCCATGGAACGCCTCCCTAATGCAAGGTAACCCACGGCAGCATTATGCGCTGTGTTGCATTACTTTTTCTTTTCAAAGCCACGCAGTGCAACGCAAATCGACATTTGAGTGCTTTGCAAATCCCAAAGTGGATTTTGCAGCGAGGATGAGCCTAATAAGTGATGCAACCCTGATGCAAACTCTTATTAAATCTGGGCCGCAGTCTATAGGCGGATGTGTCTGTAGCGTACGGGTGTCAGTACTCGACCTATAGAAATCAACGCATAGTGAAGCGAATACCCTGAGCTGACAGGAAACCCCTCAGGATCTATGAGTTAAAAGAGGGGGCGGTAGATGTCAGCATCTTCTTTTGAGGTGGGTCACAGGCGTCCGCCCTGAACCTATAGAACTGAAATGAGCCATCAATAAAAGACAGAACGAAAGCACATGGAACCTGATGTACAGAGTCTATGGGAGGTCTAAAGAAGGGAATCCACCAGTCTCTAGGAGTCCACATATGGGCACTGACTCCGAGTGCCACGGAACCCCGAGTAGGATTTACTGCACCTCGTATATTCCAATCTCCCGGTGGAAGCTTTTACTGTGTGTGGTAAATACCTCCTATTCTGAGTTTTGAAGAGTAAAATGAGGCATAACATGCAAAATCCGTTTTTTAACCGCACCTTAATCTGCATGTTTTCCTGTTTTTTATTGCACATTTATCCCCAATTAATATCAGGAGCTTTGACCTTCCAAACTCTGTTGAGAGAAGGCAACACCACAGGATTTCAATCCTGGTGCAAACTAATTCTCCTCCACTCTCAGACTCAGGGTCATAGAGGGAGACTCACTAGAAGGTCTGTAGCCATCAACCTATGGAGTCTCTGGAAGTCAACAAACTGTGGTTGCCGCATTCCATTTAGAGCTCGCCAGTAGTCGATCATCGGTGGTGGTCCCATCTGCCACAGGGCGGCCATATTTACTGCATTGGAAGGCCCACCCAACTTTGCTAGGAAAACCCAAAGCAGAGTTTCTATGGCCAGTCACCCGTGCTAAGAATGGGGGACGCACACAGGGAATTTTGCGATGGCCCACGGACTAGGAAAAAACTTAAACATGGGAGCCATTTATGTTTTTTGCAGGCATAAGCCCCGAATTTCAGGGACTGTTTCTGTGCAAAACAAAGCCATTCCTGACCTGATGGGAAGACATGATGGTCGTCTGGTAATACTGTTTCACCACAAGTGCTCCCACTGCACTTTCGGCCAAACGATCCTCGCGGATACCCAGGTGTGTCTAAACATAGTGTGTGGTCATCCAGCAGGAGGCCAGATGTACAGTGAAAAGGTGTGAGGATTCAAAGGGCCTGAATTATAGTTTGCCAGATGGTGGAGAGTTTGCAAGAATGGCGGAGGATCAGCTGCAGCCTGTCCTAATGGGCTGAGGGGCCACGCCCCCTCTCCTTTTGGCCACTATAAAGAATGTCTGTCAGGCTGAGCGAAGGTCAGCCTGACAGACAGACTTTATTTTTAGGTCTGGCAGGCAGGAGCTAGACATGTGCTAAATGTGCAGGCTCCAGGCTGCCTGAGCTGAATTTTGCCGGGCTGAAAATGTCACAGATCCTGTGGGCGTGACCTCTTCAGCCTGGAAAAGCACCTCAAGGCCCTCCCCCTTGTGAGAAGGGGAGCATCTCTGCTGCCTCGGTCCTGGAAAATTCAGTTCTAAGCCCTAAAGTGCTCATGGCCGAGTGTCAATCACTGACACCTCATTACAGAGTGGGGTGGGATCAGCAGTCTCACTGACCAGGGAGGGACTGCTGCCTTCTCTCATTGGCTGACCTAAGGTCAACCAATGAGGAAAGCCAGCAGACCCATCTCTCCTGGGATCTCAGAGGCAGAGCTGTGCAGGTAGGTATGATGCACATTTGGGAGTGTTGTGAATGCATGAGTGTGTATGTGTGCTTGTGTGGCCCCCACCCCCACCTCCCTAGTAAAAGTCACGGCTGTCACTGCGGAAGACATTAAATCCACCATACGAACAGTACTCCGTCTGTGAAATATAGCGATGAACGCAAGCCTAGCAGCCCAGCCCTGCCAGCCAGCACCATCTCTGTCCCTTGAAAGGAACCGCTGCCATGGCAGTTGCCTTCAAGTTAAAATAAGACTGGTTGGCTGGCCACCATCTGTTTTGATAGCTGTTCACCAAACCTTTATCTGTTTTTGTTTTTTCCAGAACAAATACCAAAAGCAGGAGTTAGCTTCTGAAAAAAAAGAAATTATTTCTCTCACCCGTGAGAGTTTTCTCCCAGGATTTGAAACATTATTTCTTTTTTTCTGGGTGATGGACAGGAAAAAAGGGCTTTACACCGTCCACCCTTCCTCTGACGGCCTCTACTCTGTCAGGCTATCAGGGGAAGCTTTCTGTAACTGAAGCCAATGGGGGGCTCTGTTGACAGAAACCTTGTGCTCTGCCCGACTCTAAATGAGGTGGACAGATCCAGGAATTGAGGAGATAGTACTCTGTCACATTTGCGATGGTGCACCCTCTCCGCCAAACTCTAAATAATTTCCAAAGTCTATAGCAGTGAAATCACAACCTTGAGCAATCCACACACGTCGCATATAGACGTCAACAAAGAGAACAGAAGGTCTTCAACACATAAGACTCATTCAGAGGACCAGGGGTGGATGCAAAGTGTTTAGGGCAGTGGAGGCACTCTGTGTGTGTGTTGAAGGCAGGCAGGGGCCCAGGGGTCAGTGGTTTGTGACAGGGGGCCAACTGCAGCTCTTCTTTGGAAGCAGTGGTTCTCACACCTGTAAACGAGGTAAGGGAAGCAAGGGGCTGGCACACTGGACATCCACCACTTTAGTGCCACCTCAGCTGATGTCATCCAATTAAGTTGATAGATATGAATGGGGTGTTGAGGCATGGCTGGCCCGCAGTGGACCGAGAGACGCCTGTTGGTCCTGAGTTATGTACGGCCACATCTCAGTTTAATGCTCCAATAGCATTAACCCCTAGGCAGGTTGAGCCCTAACTCATCAGACACAATAACCTGAGAACAAGTTGTGTTCCTTTTTGTGACACTGAACTCTATCATGTTTCATTATGGTACCAGTGGGTACACTATGAGCAGGCTAGAGGGGCACCATTTGTTCATAGAATCCAGCAGTTTCAGAGCTCATACATGTGTGCGCTGACATGTGGTACCAATATTGAGAGCCATGGTACATTTGCAAAAACTAGGAGTTGCAGTAAAGTCCACAAACTGGCTTTAATGTTACGGTGGTGGTATTCTGGAGATATTAATGAGGGGCACGTGTTCCACTGATGCAACTACTGAGGCTTCACTCTGAACAGACAAAAATCCTAAAAACCTAACAATGAAGTGAAGGTATCCGCTGTAAGACATGCATTCAGCATACTCTTGGAATCCATACCTGGGAGGAAGTCTGCATCCTGTCTTAAGGTCTGATTTATAGTTTGACAGATGGAGTTAAATCCAACAGGATAGCAGAGGACCACATCTCTGCCATCCTGAGGGACCTTACCCACAAATTTAGAGTTGTACACCAGTCCTGTGGACAACTGTTTACATTGACAGGACCCGCTGTTAAGGTGCTTTCTGTCAATTTACAAAACGTTTGATGGTTGGTACCATTACCCATGATGGCTGGCCATCAAACTTTTCAAAGGTTCTGCTTTTCAAAAACAAACTCCAAAATCTGGTTTGTTTTTGAAAATTAAATAGAAATAATGACCCCCCACAACCTGAGAGCTTTCTCGCTCAGAATGTGGGGGCCAACATTGTTTTTTTCTTGTCCCTTATGAGCAGGTTCTTTCTGGTGGTGACAGACATACAAAAAAAGTTATACACCGTCAATAGGGCGGACAATGTAAAGTCCTTCCTCTGACAGCCCGCTTCCCATTGTGCCGTCCAAGTAAGAATTCCGTTGGCGGAATCAATGGGCTCGGTCAACAGAATGTTTATGCCCTGCCTGACTCTAACTGAGGCTGTTAGACTGAGGGTTTGGTGGAGAGGGTACTCTGATGCATTTGCGAAGGAATAAGCCCTACGGCAAAACACTGAATCAAGCCATTAGTTATGCTGATAGACTCCCTGAGCTCAGCAACCCTGACGATTAATTCTGGTAATGTGGTCTCATGCCAAGAACAATGAGAATTGATAAAATCATGTTTTTACTGTCTAATGACTATCTCAGATGTCACTAGTCAATGAGTGCCTGATATATCACGGATAGGAGAGCATCCAATAATGCAGATCTACCAATACCTCAGCCTTTCTGGAGTTTCTGCAGGTCTGCAGACACTCCAGCTCTTGAAGAGTTGCTGTTCTGATGAAATGGTACAAAGTGCAGGGCTTCCAATGGAATGCCATATGTTGAACAGAATTCTGAATGTCACACCTCACAGGTTATCTGATATTTCATTACCCATAGGGTAAATGGAGAATGGCCAATGCTTCCAGATTGTCTGGCAATAGTCATTCTTTTAGAGTATATGATTTGTCAACGCTTGTAGAGTATCTGATGATATGTCAACATATGTGAAAAATCTGATGATATATCAATTCTTTTACAATCTCCAATGATAGGTCAACCCTTGTTGAGGGTCTGGTAATATTTTAACACCTGTTCAGTATCTGGTATTATGACCTCTTTTGAGTATCAGATTATGTTTCAGTGTCTGTGACGTATCCGGCAGTTCATCAATGTTTTACAATCTCCAATGATACATCAATGGTTGTTGAGTACTGATGATATCTCAATCCTATTTGTGTACGTGATGATATGTCAATACTTGCTAAGTATTAAAATATGTCAACACTTGTTAAGGGTATGCGGCCTTGCCTGTGCATCATGCTTGCCGATGGATAATTTCCTGCCTGCACTTCGCCACAGGATGAAACAGCATGGATGGGGCAGGAATAGAATAAAAAAGTACTAACAAACAAAAAAGAGCGAGGGCAAGTTGAAGGGGGTGGGTATGAATGGGACCCCAAAAAAGAAAGAAGAAAATGGGGAGCAGAGAGAGAATCCACCCCCGTAAAAAAAATAATCAGGCATGGTGTGGAGACTGAAGGAGTTTCAGTTAATGACTCGCCCATGGTCATGCCACCAGTCCTGGTACAAGCCAGAAGGTTCCACGAAGGGTCAGTCGACCAAAATAACACACAAGGAGTAGAGAGAGGAAGAACCAGTGAAGCAGCACCCTCACTATGGGCGATTTGCTGACGGAAAGCATGTCGGAGAGTCTCCTGTGGTCAGATATCCTACAATCCTTGTTAAATATCAGATCACAGGTCAAATCATGTTGAGCAATAGTTGTTTGGAGTGTGTGAAGATGCATCATTGAGAGAATGGCCAATATGTCAACATGTTTGCTGGTTATCTGATAGTTCAACGGTTGCCTGAAGTCCTGCAATCCTTTGTAGATAGATCGGTTGCTCCTTAAAGTGCCTGCTAAGCCATTACCAACAACTGATGAAATCTTTCTGGTTTCATAGCATCTGAGATGTCACCGCTTGCATATTTCCTGATGATTTGTCAATTCTGGCAGATGCTATTGTAGAGACTTGACAATATGCCACCCTTGTACCGTACATATGGCTATCAAATACACAGATTATTTACTTATCTTGCCTTTGCCGAGTATTTGATAATATTTCATTGCCTGTAGAGTGTCTGGTAATATGCCAATGCATGGAGAGTAGCTAGTGTAGACGTGGTTGCCTGTAGAGACAAGTTTATGTTCTCAGTTTATCTTCCAACCATTCCACGTAGTTTGACACTTTTGTGTAAACACCATAGACTTGTTTGCTTGCACATTCTTCAGGTCCTCCCCAGGAGACCAGCCCCTGCACAACCCAACGGTTGGTATCTGGGTCCTGCATGATAAAGGCACCGCCACTGTCCCCCAAGCATGTGTCCTTTCCACCCTCGTAGAACCCAGCACAGAACATGTTCTCGGTCACACTGTAATTTCCCGAGCGAGATTCATAACTGGTCTTGCACTCGGCATGCAGCACGACAGGTAACTTGACGTACTGAAGAATGTCAGAGAGCGTCCTCATCCCAGAGCTGATGACTTCATCAACAGTGACATTGGGGTTGGAGATGCCCCAACCAGCAACAAGGCCAAGAGTGTTGGGAAGAGGCCCTTCCATTTCATGGTCCAGCTGGGGGAGACAGAGCGGCAAAACGTACATGCTCAGGGTAACTTTATCCTTTAACTTAACCAGTGCTATGTCATGATTATAAATTTTAGGATCAAAGTCATCATGTAAGATGATTCTCTCCACTGTCCTGTTGACTGCGTCCATCTTATTGCGCACATCATGCAGTCCCAAGTAGACGGTGACATGCTCCTTCGAGACAGGGATCACCGTGCTGTCTCGGCGCTGGGAACGTAGGACATGAGCCGCTGTCAGAACCCAAGATGGAGATAAAAGAGCTCCTCCCCCAAACCACTTCTCTTCTGGCACTCTGGAGAGATCTTCCACCACAATGAGAACCTGCCATGGAAAGTAACCAGGCTCGGCGTTCCTTCCACCTATGATACGTTTAATCACACCTGGCAGAGGGCGGGTCGGCTGACCACACACTGTCAAGACAAAGAAAAGAAGACACGTTAATAAAATCAATTCATGCTGGCAAACACTAAGCAGGTACCTCAATCAATCAATCAGGAATTATTGATCACAGCAAATCACCCGGGTACTTAAGTATTTATTTGAACATGGCTGATTATTATTGATTACATTAGTCGGACCTCAGATTTGGCAACCCCCCTTTACAAGTCTGCATAGGCATTCATTGTGGCTTCGGCTATCTGAAATAACCATTCGTCCCTTCCCGATGGGTCGTCTGAGTGCTATTGGGCATGATAGCTAAATAATGAATGATTGAGAGGGCATGAGCGCAGTGGAATTACAAGTAGAATAGGAGAACTGTTGTCTGGACATCAAACACTTACACATTTCTCTATGAGTAAGACTTCTACTCCTTCCATCATAAGGCCTCTTTGACAATAATCCCACAATTCTGCAGATAACAGATGTCTCTCTTACCCTTCTAACTGATTCTCATAGCATTGACCTCCAACACACTGTATTGGTGAGCAAGCATGCGAGTCCATGGCTTGGTCTTCTAACAATAAGTGCATTAACCCTCTGAGCACTCCATTGTGTCAACGGCTTTTTATTCCTCCATTTAATGCTAAGAAGACACCCTTATATCTAGGTACTCTGATATTCATGTTCTTTTTTTGAGAATGAGATAAGTTGACCTAGGTGGTCTAATATACTTGCATTCCAGAGTGGTGTGTGAGTTTAGGCAACGCAACCCATTATTGCATTGGTAAAAATTTGAATATCATAAGGGTGAGGGTTTGATCCCTTTTTTTTCGCATCTTTAGTCTGCATAATAACCCATGGTAGTTCAGTTCTAGAGCAAGTTCTACAAAGACAGCAAGCTAGAAACCCAAACTGTTCGATGAACACTTAATTGACATAATAATAGGCTCAACTGACATTCTTCAGGAAATAATGTGTCTATATATTTCCAAAGAATATTCAACCAGAAATGCACCTCACTGATATCTAGCCAAATCATCAAAACCATTAGACCGTAAATATGCCTCTCCTATTTGGTGTTGCCAAGGCTCTGGAATTTAGGCAGGCCCATGATCCCCCATTTTATGTAGCTTGGAATCTCTTGATACAGATGAGCATCAATTTGAGTTCAGAGGGTGAAAGTGGGGAGTTCTGAAGACTCGTGCAAATCATAGTCCTTTTCACAGTTGAGGGGCTGAGAGAGTGGACCCCTGTGTCCAGGTCTAGCCATAAAAACCTCGTTTGCGGTGTCTGCTCCAGACATTACAGTGAAAACAAATATCAGTACATTTTCAAGGTCATTACTTTCAAGAAATTGATTTGAAATCCAAATTTATACCAACAAACATATAGCAATGTGATTTTCCCCATGCAAATCAGCTGTTGAATTGAATTTCCATTGATCATTGGAAGAAATTGGTGATTCTTTTTGACGGTGAAGTGATTTAATTTGATTTTGGTGCCATTGGTCATGCATAGGGTATTCATACTTCCGGAGATTTTACCTGACGTGTCTGTGGACGTGGACCAAGTCTTCTTTAGTTTGGTGGTTCAGACCGATGGTGCTGAAGGTTTCATTTTCATTCTCATCACAATTTCAGGGATTTTTTGTGTAAAGAGCCATCAGGGGACCTCTAAAGGTTTTGGAGCAATAGGGTAAGAATTTGGAGGTTCTTGGCTTCTCATACGGACTGTGTTCATGAGCTTTCTTGCTCTTCTGTTCAGCAAGCTGCAATGGCCACCAATTCTCCAGGAAACCAGGGAGGTAGGAGGGAGCTGGCAGCCGTGTGTTGTGCTATGTGCTAAGGAGTCCTTATGGAAGAGAAGTGACTAGGGTGACAGTGTCTGGTGGTACCCAGAGTCTATTTTTGGGAGCAGAAAGGAAATTGCTGCCTATAAGCATCCAGTGCAACAGCCTTGCAGTTATCAGTTTTGGTGGGAAAAATAGTTTTTCTGCTTTTTGACCTTAACACCACATGCAACCACTAACACTCGATCACTGACCACACACACCTCCACATCTCAATGTCCACTCTGCCAAGGCCATTATTAGCACTCTAGTGCTCCATAAAAACAGTCACTCCCTGTGCCTTCCTCATGACAAGAAACAAGTTCACCGCCTGCATGACTGAAGTAGCTAACTGGATGAAAGCCAACTGTGTCAGGCTCAACAAAGATAAGACAGAAGTAGTGTTCTTTGGCATGAGCACCCCACGAGTTACACGCCCAGGGGAAAAAAATGGTTTAGCAACTGGTCTCCCCTTTCTGTTCCCGGAAGCCAGCCTATTTTCCTGAACAAAGTGGCACCCCCTCTGGAATGTGGTTGCCATTTTGGGCCAGCACTCTGTGTGGCTTCCTGAGAGTGGGATGTAACACCTCCCCCTGCGGCAGGCCTCTATTGTTCATGTGCTTGGAAGTCATTTGCACTCCGCCCCAGGAGGGCAGAAGGCTGTCTGGTGGCCAACATCTGTGAATGACTACTGGAAAAACTGGGCACACTCTGGCAAGTTTCTAAAGTTGCTTTTCCTTAAAAGTGACATTACATTTGACTCAGGCATCAAGTCAGGTTTAATGCTATGAATAATTTGATATCTTGAAGTACCTATTTTAGTAGTCTGGTTCGGAAGTTATCAAGGCTGGGATGCAGCTGGTAACTCTGTACTTGCCAATGGGGCTAGTAGCCTTTCCAGAGTAAAAACAAAAGTTTGGGGTTTTTACTGTTAGGACATATAGATGTATGTGCCCTACCCAATGATATACAGCTTCCTCCCGTAAGGCTCGATAGGCCCTCCTTAGTGGTTTAGAATATATTATTCAGGGAAAAATGGGCTTTGCCATTGGATTAAATGGCAAAGTCCAAATAGCAGTTTAAAATTGCTCCTCTGGGCTACAGTGGCCGGCTGGGAGCCATGTTGTACTTTGTCACAGTCAGGGTGGCACAATCAGTGGGTGGACACTTTAACTTGCAGGTCATGGGTACCTTTGGTACTACATACTAGCGACTCATAAGTAGCTTAATTAATGCTGATTAGAGGTAGCCAATTCAATATACACCTTGGAAAGGATTAGAGCAACGACACTGAGGGCTGGTTGGTAGGCCTTGTGCACTCTCAGAGTCGAAAAACCAGCAGCATCAGTCACAAACTTTTGAGGCGATCAAGCAAAAACAGGCATTTCCTTATAGTACCCATTTCCTGATTCTCCGTCTGCCCGTGGTACCCTTTTCCTTGGCCCCTCGTTCCACATGGCTATGTACGTGTGCAAAGCAAAACCAAAGGGGATGATGGACGGAGTGTTGAACATTGCAAGCACTCACCCCCAGTCAACTAATCTGGGTTTAATCCATCATCATTCTTTAGCTCACTCCGCCACCCCAGTTCAGCCATGGCCATATGCAAATATGTCTGACCCTGTGCCTCATGGGAACAGTCCAGCCCGAACTGCCAAGCCATGTCTTCCCTGGACCGGAAACAAGCATCCTGGGACCGGTTTCTGGCTAATCAGCCGTCATCAGCCAGGCTAGCTTGAATCCAGTGGCAAAGTGAGCACGGGACCCACGTCTGGGCATAGCATGCCAACTTAGGGCGAACAAAGCAAAACCAAAGGGGATGATGGCGTGTTGAATAATGCAAGCACTCACCCCCAGTCAATGTACATGTACGTGTGCCCCACTCCCCCATGGCACCATTCCTCCTACCCTTTGTCCCCCAGTTGTCCTTGGTGCCTCCCTCTTTAGGACTCATTTCCCTATACCCCCTTCCCCCTGGCACCTGTTCTTGTGCTCCCCTCCCCCCATGTCTCTCATTCCTCTGACCCGCTTCCCCTCCCCGCTGCAGCCAGTCTCCTGTGATCACCATCCCTCCCCGGGCCCCCTCTTCACACATTGTAGCCCTGCATGAAATACAGGGTGTATTTATCCTTCTGAAACATTGAAATCTCCCTTGTATCTCCCCTGCCGTCCTCTGCTCCAGTCAGCCAGTAAATAAAATCTTTATTCCGTCAAAACAGGACCATAAAAGCACAGATTAAAATATCGATATCACTTAGTAAAAAAAAAAAAATCATTATTAGCATGTCTTAAAAAGATGAACAGACATAACAGCATTAAAATATGTAGGCGCGCCCGCTAAGTGAAGACAGCTTAGAGCACAGTAGTAAGCCAGCCCATCCTCACCCCTAAAACAAAGGCCCCAATTCAACCTATTGGGGTTTTTAAATCCCCTGTCTTATCCCTCCTCTCCCCTCTCACTTTTGTATTTCTCTGTATTCATCTCCCTCTAGTATTTTAATGTCTCTCTCAGATACCTCCCTTGTCCTTCTGCTCCGGTTTGCGTGGGGGAGGTCAGTAAACACGTCTCAAATCTCTCCGCACCCTCATCTGCTGTTTTTACACCCCAATAGTTCTTACGGTCCCTCTCGGATCTCCTGGTGTTATACACATGAGGTAATTCATCAAACATCTCCCTCGTCCCTCTTAGATTGGAGTTTTTTAATTGTCGCCTCGTATCTCGCCTCTCCCTCGTACCCCAGGGGTACTGACATGTCTCTCTCACACTTCCATGTCACCCCTCCACTGTTGCTGCATATATATACCCATGAGCACTTCAACGTATGGACCACTCTTCTACAGTTGGTTTTTTTTTTTTATGCCTTCTCTTCCTGATCTTCTTCTTCTGCTATATTACACTCTTGAGATATCTAAATCTCTCTCTCATCCCCCCTTTTGTCCCTCAAAAACATACTTCTGCCAATTCTTGTCCCTCCACATCAACTCTAGCCCATGAATACTTCCTGCTGTAAGTCTGGTGGCCATGGGAAAAGGAGCCATGTCTGCTGCTCTCGGAGCAGGAGTCAGGGACCCAGGGTTAGCATACACACTGGGAGAGAAGTGTTTATGTTACAGCAGCCTCCAGCAGCTTCCGCTGCTCATTACTGGAGAATCCCAGGGGCTGGCCCTGCCTTATCGAGCAATTATTAAACACAGGAGATCTCTACCCCGCCAGCATCCCGGTCCAGAGTTACTAACAAGCTCCACTGAAGCCAGTGGGGTGGACTCTGTCTAGTGGACGCACGCCCACTTTAACACCAACATAGGGAAAAAAAAAATATATATATATACATATATACACATATAGATACACATAAATATATGCATATATATGTATATATATGCACACATATGTATTTCTATATATATATGCACGCAGCTGAAGGAAAGCGCACACTCAAGGGGAATATGCTTAGCAGATGAAATGTATTCCCAGTTACGCGTTTCGACTGCGAACAGTCTTGATCACACACTGTGCCAATGCAAACTTGTTTACATAGAAACTACAAAACCTAGAAAAAGGACTAAAACAGTAGTGAATCTAGTATTTCAAACTTCTGTGGCAGACATCTTTCAGTTTGTTACAGTTACCTTGCATTTAATGCATCGAAAAAAAACTGCAGGGTATTTAACCAAATGGTTAACTACCCTCCCATATCATATACACACCGGTGTCATATATGTTCTGCCAATTCATATGGAACACACATCAACATAGATGGCGGCCATCTTAGAACCTCCAAATGCAGGTACGATGTAATTTGTACTAATGTACACTCGGTTTCACATGAATGTACATAGTCAATTTACATGCACAATTCAAAATCGTACCAGCATTTTGGCGGATATATATATATATATATAGTATATTGATTAATAGTACCAATTATGTTGTCTAAGTGATCCAATGTCATGTATGGATTTATATTTATTTGCACACGGTGTGACTCACATCTCTCCCCTTGTATAGGGGGAGGGGTACGGGACAAGTGACTGAACTGTAATGTTATATTGTTCCTAAAATCCCAAAACATTTTTTAAACCATAAAAAAGAAAAAAAAACATATTTACATTGACAGATCACACATACAACTGGCACACACAGATCAACAGATAAACAGGCCCCTTAGACACAGAGACACAGGGATCCATGCACACAGACCACGAGCATGCAGTCGTCCAAGGACACAGACCAAGACATCTTATCTAGTTTGCCGGTGTAGACATTATGCTGCTTTCAAGCCTCCTGAATGCTCTCGAGGGAACAAGAGGTGAAAATGGGGGAATAAGTGAGGGAATGAGAAACAAGATGTATGAATCCAATGTTAGATTAACAGATGACCTGTGCACACGTTTAAGGTATCAGCAGTATAAATTACTGTATGTAATGAACAAAGAAATCAATAAAACAATGATCAGATGGCGTAGTTTCTTTCTTTGTGGATTTAACCGGTGATCAAATGCCCAGCCAACACGTGTTTCGTCAGGGTGTGAACCCTACGACTTCTTCAGGGCTAATGGACAAAGAGGGCAGTAATAATAAATCACTCCGCCTGTTGTAATTCCGCCCCAGCTGTGGAAGGGTAGATCATTCCCAGGAGGCGCAACGAGTAGAATACGGTAAGTACCAGAGTCAAAGCACACAAAGTGTGATGCGGGGTAAGACAAGCGAGTACGCCAGCGTATGAAGGAATAACACGTGTTTTGTCAGGGTTTGAACCCACAACTTCTTCAGGGCTAATGGACAAAGAGGGCAGGAATGATAAATCACTCCGCCGGTTGTAATTCCATCCCGGCTGTAGAAGGGAGAATCAATCCCAGGAGGGGCAACGAGTAGAAAATGGTAAGTACCAGAGTCAAAGCACGTAAAATAAGGTGTGGGTTGAGCCAAGCGAGTACGCCAGCGTATGAGGGAGTGCAGCGTCCAACGTTCTTCACCAAAGTGACGGGCGAGCGGAAGAGGAACCTCGGATTCCGGTCAGCAAGGATGAAGCAAGAGGCAGGCAGGGGAGGTAGAAGTGACAGAGAGGCAGCAAACATTGTGAGGAATCAAGGTCTGAGCATGAGTAAAGAAAGAGACGTACCAGACAGAGAGATGACAGAGCCTCGAGACCCCCACCAGTGACGTGCTGCGCTTTACAAATGCTTGATTGATTGATTGATTGATGTCCGGTGCAGCCGCAGAGATCCAGGCAGCCATGCACAAGGACAACACACAGATGCCGACACGTAGACACAGCAGGCACACACACCGGAATCGGAAGTATCACTCTCATGGGAATTCCCTATTTTCTTGCCCATTCTACCGAGTTTCAACAGGTGAAATCTCTGTTCGTTCATTCTTTAATTCATTTTCTCATTCACCCACTCAACAATCCATATAATAACACAAACAAAATAGCCAGTCAATGAGGAGGCACTGCAATAAAAATAAAAATAAAAGCCAGTCCTATTGGCTTTACCATTGCTTGCAAGGGTTGTACTGGGAGTGTAGATGGCTTTGTAAAAACGACTGGGTCACCCCTTTCATGTCAAGCTTGCGCTTGGATCTTTCCTTCCATTCTCAGGCACACCTCCTCAGGCAGCAGTGTCTGAAGCCGAGATGCGCCCCCGCGGCTCAAGCGCCTGGATACCCTCTCGGGTGATTAGTGAGCTATACAAATCAACATAACAAAACATAACACAAGACATGGTGGGATGTTGTTCACTTGTGATACTTTGGCAATGCAGATCACTGCTGTGATGGATACACCAGGCTCCACCTTGTCATGGAAGGTCTACATATTTTCTCTTCCGTAGAACATTCCTTGCAGCCATCAGCACATTGAAATGACCAGATCTCTTCAGAAAGAATGTAGACAGATGGTTGGACACAAGCCAGAAGCAAAGCTGAGATTTGCCTTGTAATTGGCTATCAATTCGCTCTCAAAACACTTGCCAGCAGGACCCACCACACCTAAAAATCATCAGCCAGAACACGTCCATCGATCCAACGCAGCACATGCGTCATGCCATTGGTGCTCACGTAACACACCCAGGGCCTGATACGAAACTGCATGTTATAGTACGTAAAGTACGGCTACAGTAGGACTATTTAGTTACTACAAAATGCAATTCACAAACATAGAATTGTAAATCTCCCCCTCTCCGGTCTTCTCTAGGGGGATCCTCACACTTGTAAGTTTACTACTTAGTACTAACTGTGGGAGGGCCCAGGGGGAGGGCCTGAAAAAAGGAACATACTATTAAATGGGAGGGGTTCAGGTAGGGCTAAGTAGGGTTTTGGGGAGCGAGAGACACCCACCTACAAAAGAGTAGGGGAGAGGATGTAGCCTTATGGCTAGAGCGGCGACATCGAAGCTGGGGAACCGGGTTTGAGTCCCGGCAACGACGCTCAACATCCTGTGATTCTGGGCAAATCACGTAATCTCCCTGTGCCTAACAAAAATGAATGTGTCCTTGTGTAACGAAACTGGGGCTCCTGTAAAGAGCTCTGATACCCAATTCGGGTCAAGTTCGCGCTATATAAAACTCTGTAAAATAAATTAAAAAAAATAAAAGTAAACCCATTGCTATAAACAAACTCCACATTTGATGTTACTGCAGCCAAAACGGACCCAAAGAATCAAATGCACTCCTGCTCAGTGCTGGAGTAAGTCCAACCCCACAGTGACCAGCCACCCTCCCATAGAAAGGAATGGAGGTAGCAATGGAGGTATGGACTTACGATAACAACCCTGGGTCGAGCGTAGAGCGGTTGGCCCTTCAGAAATAAGCACCTATGACTCCAGCCCCCCAGGAATCTACCGGTATGTGCACAGGACGCATCTCAGAGAGTACTGAAAGCATCTCTGTGCCATGCTGGCACGTAAAAAAGGCAAAATATATGCATAACTTACCATACAACGTAACAGATAACATATCATTACACAATGTTATATGCACACTTAAATGCTAATGCTTGCTTGGAAATGCCCACGCCTTCCTCACTTAGCAGATGTCTCACTTGTTTGCATGTCTCTAACTCAAAGTGGAGGCACTTTCGTCTTCTTATGCGCACTCCAGTTTGTCACTGGTCACCTTACCTCGTAACTCCATCTTTGACCCACCCCTCCCCTCTTATGAAGTCTCACAGCTTAACTGCTAGGTTGGTTTCGATTTTAGGCTCCTCCCTGTGCCTGTCTCAGCCCCGCCCACCCTCTGGCCAGCTTGTGCTCGCCTTCCCAACCCCCCCGCATCCCTTCACCGCATGAGGCAAGAGCATGGGGTAAATATCCGAGACACCTCAAGGTCTGCTTCTGAGAAGTGCTCATGTACCTGGCTGACATGTTGGAATGGTGGATCCCAGCTCCGCGTTCTTCCATACGCCGCTTGCGTCACAGGTGTAGGCACCTAAGGGGAGGGGCGTAAAGGTCACATACACACAAATAAACGTATGCTGGTAAGAAAAGTATTTTATGTTTACACTCACTCCAGTCAGAACACTTGAAAAGTACAACAATTCAGCTAGAGCACCTTTAATACACTGAAAAGAACGACAGGTGTCAATGCTGACGTCATTCACAAACCTACACACCAAGACACGTGCAGGAGAGTTTTTTATATTTATTTTGCATCATTAACTACATGCACAATGCATTTTCACACTCGCTTGTGCATCTATACGTTGGTGTTGTACTACTGGTCTTTTCAATTGTTTTAAACAAATTCTCTATGATGTGTAGAAGCGCGGTTTCCTGAAGTGTGTTAAGTAGGTCACAATTTATGTCCAAGCCTCATCCTTTCTACAATGGAGTCACCCCTGTCACTCGTGTTCTCTCTCTCCCTACCCAGTCTCTGCTTGAAATGTCTACAGCACAAGGTCAAGCTGAGCTGTACTCGTTTATTTCCACTGTTCTTGTTTATTCTGCTCTCAGTGACCTTTATCCGGTCCAGTCACGGCCCGTACCTTTCTCAAGGCCCTTCCCCCGGTTTACCGGGGCTCACTCATTCCTAGAACACGCTCTAGTGGATGTATCTAGTTTCGTTCTAGCCTCTCCGGACACCATTAGCTGAGAGGGTGCTAAAGAATCCTTTATGTAGGTGGCTAGTGCTTAGGTATTAAGGCAACATGACGCTTCATTTTCACGTGTTCTGATTTGCTGATGAAATGATACTATGCTCACACCACAGTAATTCTGCAGTTTCTGGAATTCAATATGTGAAAGTAATAGGTAAAAAACACCGATTTGGGGGATGAGCTGGAAAGACTTTCCTGTTCTGCTAGGGATAGAGTCCACTACTCTCCCGATTTTGCTGGGCACTTAGAACTTAAAATAAGTTTTGAATTTGCATTTTTTTCTGTATTGTCCTTTCTTCGAGAGCCTTCACGTATAGCTTATTTTTTAATTTTTTGTAATAAACCCTTTTAACTTTTATTGATCTAGAACTCAGTTATTGAGTGGGTCCTTTTACTTAATAACTTGTATTTCTGATGTTTGATGCATTGGGGGGTGGTTTAACATGGGGACACACTGCAGCGATCCGATATGGCGAATGTGGGCATTCTGATTAAGGTCAAACGTTTGGGGGTGTCTAAAACTTTCAGTGTACCCCGTGCCGGACCCAGCTGCTACACAGGCTTTTTTAAGAACATATTTCAATGTTGCACTATTATTTTCAAGAGCACAGGTCATTGCTAACTTCCTGTGCAACCAGTGGTGGCTGGCAGAGAATGGGGACGGCAGGGTGGGGGGGTTTGAAAAAAAACCCACTTACCTTCAAAACGGCCGCTGTCTCTCCATTGCGTTGCCGCTCTTCTTGGTGAGGTCTGATCCAGGAAGCACCCAGGCTCCCCATAGCCAATCACTATGCTAAAATGCAGCGTTGTGATTGGTCTGAGCACCATGTTTGGCACTCAGACTGGACAAGGAGCCTGTGCATGTTCCTCACCAGGCTGTGCATCACCTGGGGTCGAATAGGCAAAGTGGGCATGACTCTTTGGCCGGCCCGAGATGGCAGACCAAGCAGTCATGCACACTTAGAGTGTTCGAATCACTCCTCCCCCTGCGATACCAGCCCCGCCTGGCCTAACCCAGCCCAGCGGCAAAGAAACATAAAATAATAATAACAAAGTTATTATCATTTTATTTTTTTCTGCTCTGCGAGCAGTGGGGCGACGCCCCTCCCCCCCCGCTTTAGCAGAGGAGCCACCCTTGTAAGCTACACTATTACTTTGAAGAACATGTCTTGATGTTATATTGTTAACTTCCTGTGTTACCACACGGGCCCGAACTCATTGCTACATTGTAATCTTCTCGTGGGGGTTATAGTTTTACTACACAGGGTCTTTCTCACTTTTACACTGTTAACTTCCTTTTCTACATTGTTAACTTCCTTGATTAAGTTAAGAGAAGGGAGTTGGAGGATAGGGAGGTAGGCTTTTGGCCTCCTACTATGATATGTCCACCAATAGAATCCACAAGGATCCCAATAAAAACCTACCTTGGATTAGGTACTCTAAAATTGGTAGAGTCCTATACTAATTATTCCTGGAAAAACACTTGTTTTTCTAGAGTCCCCTCACTCACCTAGGGTTGCCCCAGGGTGACATGCTTCATCATACGGGTCCTCCCAGGCATCTACTGTCTGGGGCGTGCTGCAACTTGCGAACTACGTAGGAGCACTTTTTCATTTGTACTATGTGTAGTGCTGTGCATGAGGAGTGAATAAAGTGAAAGATAAAAATTACCTAGATAGTGAGCCCTGACTTTATTCTGCTCCTATCTGGTAAATGTATGATAAAATAGGGCTAGTAACAGAGAACAGTAACCATTATGTGAAGCTGTCCCTATTTACTTGGTCGACATGTTTCGTGGTTACCCCAACCACTTCCTCAGGACCACACAAGGACCAGCCCTGCGTTTACCACTCCATGCCTTAAAAATAATAGGTTGTATTTTAACTTTTACAGCAAACGTACTAGGTCTGCTAAATACATAAGTTTCCCTTGTGAAAAGATTTTCTTAGTCGCATTAGGTTGATGTATTTTTTAGAAAGTAATATTATACTACATGGTGTTGCTGGGGCGGAGAGTCTCTAGATACTTGTCTAGGTAGGACCTCCAGCCGTAAAGCCTACTGACTCCCAGGAACACCGCATGCTGGCATGCGGTGTTCCTGGGAATCAGTAGGCCACCAATGTCGACCAAGCAAAAGTTGCAGCACGCCCCAGACAGTAGATGCCTGGGAGGACCCCTATGATGAAGCATGTCACCCTGGGGCAACCCTAGGTGAGTGAGGGGACTCTAGAAAAACAACTGTTTTTCCAGGAATAATTAGTATAGGACTCTACCAATTTTAGAGTACCTAATCCAAGGTAGGTTTTTATTGGGATCCTTGTGGATTCTATTGGTAGACAACTTCCTTGATTACACTGTTACCATACAAAGCCTGTGTCACTCTCACAGTGTGAACTTCATCTTTTGAACAGTTACCATACAGGCTTTACCTCTTTCTTGCACTGTTGCCTTCTTGTGTTACTGTTATTTTACAGGGCCTAGCTTACTCTTGCACTGTTGCCTTCCTGTGTTACTGTTACTTTTCAGGGCTGAGCTCACTCTTGCACTGTTAACTTCCTGTGCTACTACTACTTTACAGGGCCTAGCTTACTCTTGCACTGTTACCTTCCTGTGTTACTGTTACTTTTCAGGGCTGAGCTCACTCTTGCACTGTTAACTTCCTGTGTTACTGATACTTTACAGTGCCTAGCTCACTCTTGCACTGTTACCTTCCTGTGTTACTCTTACTTTACAGGGCCTAGCTCACTCTTGCACTGTTACCTTCCTGTATTACTGCTATTTTTCAGGGCCTAGCTCACTCTTGAACTGTTACCTTCCTGTGTTACTCTTACTTTACAAGGCCTAGCTCACTCTTGCACTGTTGCCTTCCTGTGCTTCTCTTTCTTTACAGGGCCTAGCTTACTCTTGCATTGTTGCCTTCCTGTGTTACTCTTACTTTACAGGGCCTAGCTCACTCTTGCACTGTTGCCTTCCTGTGCTACTCTTACTTTACAGGACCTAGCTTAGTCTTGCACGGTTACCTTCCTGTGCTACTCTTACTTTACAGGGCCTAACTCACTCTCGCACTGTTACCTTCATGTATCACTGTTACTTTTCTGGGTGTAACTCACTCTCGCACTGTTAACTTCTTGTTTTGCTCTTACTTTACAGGGAACAGCTCACTCTCGCACTGTTACCTTCCTGTGTTACTGTTACTTTTCAGGGCCTAGCTCACTCTTGCACTGTTATCTTCCAGTGCTACTGTTACTTTACAGGGCCTAACTCTCTCTTGCACTGTTACCTTCCTGTGTTACTGTTACTTTACAGGGCCTAGATCACTGTTGCACTGTTACCTTCCTGTGTTACTCTTACTTTACAGGGCCTAACTCGCTCTTGCACTGTTACCTTCGTGTGTTAGTCTTACTTTTCAGGGCCTAACTCACTCTCGCACGATTACCTTCCTGTGCTACTCTTACTTTACAGGGCATATCTCACTGTTGCAGTGTTGCGCTTCTATGATAATGTTACTTCAAAGGGCCTTACTCCCTCTCGCACTGTTACCATTCTGTGTTACTGTTAATGTTCAGGGCCTAGCTCACTCTTGCACTGTTACCTTCCTGTGCTTCTGTTACTGTACGGGGCCTAGCTCACGCTTGCACTGTTACCTTCCTGTGTTACTGTTACTTTTCAGGGCCTAGCTCACTCTTGAACTGTTACCTTCCAGTGCTACTGTTACTTTACAGGGCCTAACTCACTCTTGCACTGTTACCTTCCTGTGTTACTGTTACTTTTCAGGGCCTAGCTCACTCTTGCACTGTTATCTTCCAGTGCTACTCTTACTTTACAGCCCCTAACTCTCTCTTGCACTGTTACCTTCCTGTGTTACTCTTACTTTACAGGGCCTAACTCGCTCTTGCACTGTTACCTTCGTGTGTTAGTCTTACTTTTCAGGGCCTAACTCACTCTCGCACGGTTACCTTCCTGTGCTACTCTTACTTTACAGGGCAGATCTCACTCTTTAACTGTTGCGCTTCTATGATAATGTTACTTCAAAGGGCCTTACTCCCTCTCGCACTGTTACCATTCTGTGTTACTGTTAATGTTCAGGGCCTAGCTCACTCTTGCACTGTTACCTTCCTGTGCTTCTGTTACTGTACGGGCCTAGCTCACGCTTGCACTGTTACCTTCCTGTGTTACTCTTACTTTTCAGGGCTGAGCTCACTCTTGAACTGTTACCTTCCAGTGCTACTGTTACTTTACAGGGCCTAACTCACTCTTGCACTGTTGCCTTCCTGTGCTACTCTTACTTTACAGGGCCTAGCTCACTCTTGCACTGTTACCTTCCTGTGCTTTTCTTTCTTTACAGGGCCTAACTCACGCTCGCACTGTTAACTTCCTGTGTTACTCTTACTTTACAGGGCACAGCTCACTCTCGCACTGTTACCTTCCAGTGCTACTGTTACTTTACAGGGCCTAGCTCACTCTTGCACTGTTACCTTCCTGCGTTACTGTTACTTTTCAGGGTCTAGCTCACTCTTGCACTGTTACCATCCTGCGTTACTGTTACTTTTCAGGGCCTAGCTCACTCTTGCACTGTTACCTTCCTGTGTTACTCTTACTTTTCAGGGCCTAGCTCACTCTTGCACTGTTAACTTCCTGTGTTACTCTTACTTTACAGGGCACAGCTCACTCTCGCACTGTTACCTTCCAGTGCTACTGTTACTTTACAGGGCCTAGCTCACTCTTGCACTGTTACCTTCCTGCGTTACTGTTACTTTTCAGGGTCTAGCTCACTCTTGCACTGTTACCATCCTGCGTTACTGTTACTTTTCAGGGCCTAGCTCACTCTTGCACTGTTACCTTCCTGTGTTACTCTTAGTTTTCAGGGCCTAGCTCACTCTTGCACTGTTAACTTCCTGTGTTACTCTTACTTTACAGGGCACAGCTCACTCTCGCACTGTTACCTTCCTGCGTTACTGTTACTTTTCAGGGTCTAGCTCACTCTTGCACTGTTACCTTCCTGCGTTACTGTTACTTTTCAGGGTCTAGCTCACTCTTGCACTGTTACCATCCTGCGTTACTGTTACTTTTCAGGGTCTAGCTCACTCTTGCACTGTTACCATCCTGCGTTACTGTTACTTTTCAGGGCCTAGCTCACTCTTGCAGTGTTACCTTCCTGTGTTACTCTTACTTTACGGGGCACAGCTCACTCTTGCACTGCTACCGTCATTTGTTATAATACTTTACATTTCCTATCACACTCTCGCACTGTTACCTTCCCATGTTACTCTTGCTTTATAAGGTCTACCTCACTCTTGCCCCGTTAACTTCCTGTGTTGTACTATTACCATACAAGGTCAATCCCGCTGCAACATTACTACATTACAGACCTATCTTACTGCTACAGTTACCAGATCCTTTTTACTATATAACTTTTACCTGAATGGTCTGAATCACATCTCACATAAAGACTATCTCTTAGACTCTTGCAATATTACCCATGGGTGCTCCAGTGTTGATTAGGCTCACAAGTATTTTGGGGGAGGGAGTGAGTCGTGGGTCTCCCTTGGAAGTCAGTCAGAGAGTTCATCAATGCAGTATCACTTCCAGGATGTGGTAACTTTGAGGTGAAATGTCTGCTCTTAGTGTCTGGTGTTCCTGATGGCCGTAGGTCCCTTATTCCAACGCGTCAATGGCGTTCTCTATGACGTGTTCAGCAACCCGTGCTGCCGACAGAGCGTTGTGCCCCACGCCAGGTAACAGGGCCCAAGGGGACCTGTGACAACAGTGGAATCTTCTTCTTACCGCTCTGTGATCAATATGAAGCGCCAGCTTCGGACTGACTCATCGGCTTCCTGTGCTACTGCATGTGATAGGTCCCTGTGGGCGTTACCTAAGACGATGCACAGGTTAGAGGGCATTACACCGTGACGCCAGGCGCGGCAGGGGTGGACCGCTTGAATTCTGCCTCTTGAGGCTTCGATACAAAATACAAGCCAACGAAAGAAGAAAGGCCAGGCGGGGGGGGGGGGGGCGTGGCTCAAAAACACACTACTGTGAGGAAGGGAGAAACCTGGCAACTGTGAGGAAGACGTCACACGGAAGGCCAATGGCAGATATCATCATCATCATCATCTTTATTATCATCATTACTATTGTCAGTATCACCATAATAATAATACTTATTATTATTATTATTATTGTTATTATTATCATCATCATTATTATTGTTATTGTTATTATCATCATCATCATCTTTATTATCATCATTACTATTATCAGTATCACCATAATAATAATAATTATTATTATTAATATTATTATCATCATTATTAAAATGATTAGCACACCTAATATAATTACTCTGATCATGGACATTATCCTTACAATTATCATGACTATTTTTACACAATAATTGATTATTATTGTTATTAGTCTTTACTACTTCTACTAATGCTGATGTACTTGCTATCATCATTCTAGCCTTGCTGTTGTGTGTTACTAGTGTTCTTGTTGTTCTTGCTGACATTTTTTTGTGATTATGATTGTTGTTGTTGCTGTTGCTACTCTCATCCCTCCATCCAGTCTTCACAGATGCTCTCTGATCTCAGCCTACTGAGGGTCAGAGCAGCCAGGGGACCACCAGAGACCCTCAGGTCTAGGGACGTGAGCCAGTCACGTGGACAGGACGGCTACACAAGCCTTGAAAATGTGGTGCACACAACATGGCTCGCCCTGGCGGGAGAGGTGGCAAAGCGGAGCATTGCCCGAGCGTGGAGTGCCAGCGTAGCCCCAACAATACGGTCCTGGGAAGATGATTTGGACTGGTGACAGCGGGCTGAGCACACAGTATACCAGAGCAGGGGATGCCCACGTAAATGGGAAAAGATATGGGGGGCCTGGGTGAACTACAGAACGGATCAGCCCCCAATATAACATAGGGCTTCCGACACTTCAAGGAACACGTTGTATGGTTGCATCTTCCGTCGAACTGGTTGGGGGGGGGTGGGTCACTGGGAGGCTTCAATTATTGTACTTGCTATGCCTTTGTGTATGCCAATCTCCATACTATGTATACTGTAAAGTCTTTTGAAGCATGTGTGTTTTGGTTAATAAAAAAGAAATAAAAAAAGAAAATGTGGTGAATGGGATAAATTCCTCCACTTTTACCAGGTGCTACACACTTTGCTATTAGAAAAGTGGTAATTACTTTTTTGTTTTGTTTTATGTAGCACAAACTCAATCCGCAGGTATCAGAGCACTTTACATGAGCACCATTTGCGTTACAGATGGACACAATCATTTTGTTAGGCATGGGAGATTAAGTGATTTGGCCAGAATCACAGGACGTTGAGCGTCCCTGCTGAGACTCGAACCCATTTCGCCAGCTTTGAGTTTGACCGCTCTTCTAAGCGCTTGTTCCCACTACAGAAAACATACCAGAGCAACTCGCATCCAAGACGATGCGCATAGAATGTGCCCACCCCGAAGAGTCTCTCCTTTTCCCCTCCTTTCTTTTCTTAGAAGGCTGCTTGTGAGTTATCAGAAGCTTTCAAATGACCACCAGTAGGTACATCTGAGGGTCATAACAAGTCCTTTCCTTCCACTGCCAATGTTACATCAGCTTAGAAGGTACAACTGCAGTGGGTACGAATACAGGAGCTGGACTTCTTGCGGGGAGGGGGGCAGGAGAGACCACAGTATCTAAGCAGATGCTGCAACATGCTATGGGCAACTACTGTGCAACACTTCTCTTTTAGCAGGGAGAGGACCTTGAGCCTGCACCCCTTCCCCTTGGAGAACCCTCTAGTCCCTTCATCACCCTTTCAATAGACACAGCTATTGGTTCTTCAATCCAGGGTCCTCGTAGGGACAGCTCTCAGCCTGACCACCTCACCAACCAACACCAGGGGGGCTGAACGAACGAATGAGAAGAAATCTGCATAGCGCACACGTACCTCAGATAGAGGTGCCCTGGCACTTCTCAAGCCACTCTACCATGTCAAAGAAAAATATTCAGCAGACAAAAAGTTATCTGTTGAACAGAGAAGCTTTTAAACAATTATGTGAAACTTTTATAGTTAGGTTGGGCATGAAGAGAGGTAGGCATAGTGTTCCATTCATTAGATGTTTGGACCAAGAGAGAACCCCATCCATGTCCGGCTCTTCTATATTTCTGCACATTGGCCAAGTTTTGTGATCGTGAATAGTAAGCGCGGGTTATTTGAACTCAGTTGTTGCCACATTGGGAAGGTGATGTACAGCATACATGCCAACATTTCAGAAGAGCAAAGTAGTAGATTCTTTAAAAAAATCGGCAGAACGGGGCCTTGAATCGGGTCAATATCTTACCTTGTTTCCGAGGCCAACACGCTCTGTTTTACCTGACGGACTCCTGGGGTGCAGTATCGCCATCTTCGGCGTCTCCCTCCCGCCGCCGCCATTCTCAACGCGGCCGCCGTGCGGAGGGGGACTACCCTTCCCAGGACCCTTTGCAGCGGACGGGAAGCGGAACTAACACCCGCCTCCTGTAGTCTCGTGCCCGGAGGCGCTTAAAAACAACGTGAGCCCCTGGCAAAGCGGGCAATATTTTACCTTGTTTCCGAGGCCAACACGCTCTGTTTTACCTGACGGACTCCTGGGGTGCAGTATCGCCATCTTCGGCGTCTCCCTCCCGCCGCCGCCATTCTCAACGCGGCCGCCGTGCGGAGGGGGACTACCCTTCCCAGGACCCTTTGCAGCGGACGGGAAGCGGAACTAACACCCGCCTCCTGTAGTCTCGCGCCCGGAGGCGCTTAAAAACAACGTGAGGCCCTGGCAAAGCGGGCAATATTTTACCTTGTTTCCGAGGCCAACACGCTCTGTTTTACCTGACGGACTCCTGGGGTGCAGTATCGCCATCTTCGGCGTCTCCCTCCCGCCGCCGCCATTCTCAACGCGGCCGCCGTGCGGAGGGGGACTACCCTTCCCAGGACCCTTTGCAGCGGACGGGAAGCGGAACTAACACCCGCCTCCTGTAGTCTCGCGCCCGGAGGCGCTTAAAAACAACGTGAGCCCCCGCCCCGCGGGTCCGCGCGCGGGCAGCGCCGGGCTGAGCCCGGGCAGAGGGCGGGCCGTCTGTGGCCGTCCGGGGCAGGAGGAGGCAGGGCAGGGCCACGGAACTTTGATCGTCGACTAACCTGTAAGTGATCAGTTCTACATACATACTCGTTTTAAAGGTTACTGCATATGCCTTCACTCATGTCGAAATCCAAGTCGTCTAATCAATCTGGTGCAGGGGAAAAGAGGACTATGGACAACTACCTGGTAAAAGTTGTGAATAAGATCAATAAAGATCGGAGACTTTCATTGGGCAGATCTAACTCTGAAGCTTCCCTAGTGGACACATTAGCCTCTAATACCGAAATACTTGCTGAAAGCTGTATGGGTAACACTGGCAATGCCGATGGGATTGCTGATGTACTCCCTAATATGGATATTGTTGGAAGTATTGATGAACCCACTTCCCCATTGAATTCATCTATCTCATCGATTAGAGCATGCTCCAAAACCACCCCAACTCCCTCCCCGATGCAGAGGAAAATGCGGGCCTGCAGGAAAGTACAAGTAAAGAGAGTGGTGACCTATAAGTCAAAAAAGCAGGGTTCTTCTCAATTAGGCAGGGGGGTTTTACCGGATTCGTCAAAAGATATATTGGGGACTAACGACAGTGCTGAGGGGGTCTTTCTGCATGCAGCCACAATAGGACATTTGGTGTCAATTTTTGAGACCAAATTAGAGTCTATCATTAGTCCCTTGTTGGCGAAATTAGAGGTAATTTCAGCAGAAGTTGATAGTTTAAAGGGCCTTTTGGCTTCTTATGATAAACGATCCTCCCCTACGTTAACCCCCCCTGTCCATAAACCTATAGATGGTGCCATGGAACCTATTTTGCAGCCGTCTGGTATACACAGTATGGGAGTCCCTTCGGTTTCGGGGGGCAGCTGTCAGTTAAGTCGGCCCATGGACGCGCCATCCACTGTGACATCAGTTGTTGTACCTCCTAAAATAGCCATTTCACCAGGAAAAGTAATTTCTGCACATACATGCCCAAGTAATAATCAGAAGTCTGTAGCCAAGGGAAATGATGGGCATATTAAGCATAAGAGAAACCATATCGTTAACCTCCCACCACAGTGTGCCCCCTACACAGTGGTATTGATTAATGTCCCGGAGGCTGACTCTAGTATGCTTAACTCTAGCCAGGAATCTCATGACTCCTTAAAAAACAAATCACTTGCCTGGCTTAACAAAAATTGCGGATTTCCGCTGGCATTAGCTAAAGATATTTTATCCACTCGCAGAGTCGGCTGGATAGGAGAAGGAAGGAAAACTACCATAGGGGACTGTATACTAGTTAACTTTAAATACCCACAACATGTGGCAACCGTCCTCTTAAGAGCCGCCTCCCTACCCAACCAAGTTAATTTGGTTTCTGCTAGGCCTTTAGGTTATTTTTATAGTTATCTAGACGGCCTACAATTGCCAAGGCCCCAACAGATCGAGATGCATGAACCTGGTTTAATCAGGGGTGGGGGTAGTTATCCTCCCTTTTTTCCACCTAGAGCCCCGCTGTATTTTAATAGAGGGAATATACAGGTTAATGAGGAATCAAGTTGGCAAAGGGATTATACCATCCCCCTTTTTAACCATTACTCTGCCCTGTCCTCATTGGAGGAAAATGACTGACTGTCCGACAATATTAGGAATACGAATGAGATAGTGGTGATTGGTGACCTTACTGATAAAGTAGTGACTGTTCCCTTGCCACCTCCACCCGAACCTAACAGGGTGGATGTTGTCATGGAGAACATAGGAATTAAAGAGACTCAGAATTGTTGTACTATTGCAGACCCCCCTTTAAATCCAGATTTTTCCTTGGTAGACCCAGTAAATGTTCATACGTGTGATCTTGATACAGGCTACCGCGTTGTTACGTGGAATATTGCTGGGTTGAAAAGGAAATTAGATTCCCCTCTGTGGAAAGACTTTATTAATATAGGGTACGACATAATATGTCTTCAAGAAACGTGGTGTGAGGAACCCATCTTTATTGAGGGATATTTAGCACACAGCTTGAACGCAGTGGGTTCAAATGCTGGAAGAGCCAAAGGTGGTCTCTTGCTTTTAATATCCACTAAACTAAAATTTTGCAAAGTTAAAAGCTGTGTTTCAGTGGATGTCTATTCTCAGGTTTTATGTCTAGAGTTTGATAAAGGGAAAGATTTGTTGCTGATAAATTTTTATAATAATGTATTCACTGCAGACAGAGGTAAAATCCTGATTCAGCTTGAAAATGAAATTGAGAGGACACTGGCAGTTACAGGTCACCAATCTATAATCCTCTGGTTGGGCGATTTTAATATAAGTCCTTGTCCTTATGCCTCGAGTAACTCATGTGGCCTAACAAGGGAAAGTGGTAACATGGAGGGAAATGATTGTTTACATTTCCCACACTGTATGTATGGCACTACCCTTAATATGATGTTAGCAAAGTTTGATTTGGATATGTTAAGTTGCACAAAGAATAGCACCAACGTTAACTGTCCAACATTCACTGGAAGAGGAGCTAATTCATATATTGACCACATTTTATTGTCTAACGATTGTGCATACTCCAACTTGTGTGTTAATGAACAGATTTTAAGTGATCATAACAGCATCTCTTTATCATTGCATTGTTGGGGCCCCAAAAATATGGATGCTAGCAATCGTATTAACTTTATCGAGGCTGTAAGACCTAATGGGTTTAGGATCAAATGGACTAAGGTTGTCCCACATGAGTTGCTGGAGGAGGTTTTAAGAAAATGTACCTTGGAGATAAACTATTGTATTAGCGATGAGGTACACCCGCAAGTTATATTAAACCACCTACGTACTATTAATGAAGCAATTGACAACCTACTTACCAAACCGCATAAGGGGAAAAGAGAAATTAATACTGGTTGGTTTGGTAAAAGTTGCACACAGGCTCTTCACGCTCTAAAATACGCAATGAGCTCTAAACCACGTGATTGTACAATAATTAAAATTTGTCGTTCTGCCTATAAAACATCACTTACCATAAGGAAAAAAGCTCTTCAAGAAGAGGCCTGGTACAATCTCAGTTGTGCGGCCGAAACAAATGATAGTAAGTTATATTGGCAGACTATAAATAGTCCTTTCTTAAAAAATGACTCAGTGCCTGAAATAACCTCCCATGTCGACTGTCAATCATGGATGCATCATTTTTCAAATATTTTTAATCCGGATAGGTTGATTTTAGATTCCCATATGGACAATGAGTATACCTGGCCCAGATTGCCTTTAGATATCGGCCTTGATGAGGTTTACGAGGGCATACGCAACAGCAAAGGCGGAAAGGCGCCGGGCCCGGATGGAGTCCCGCTGGACTTGTATAAATCCGAGTTAGATCTGTGGGCCCCCATCCTGACCAGGCTCTTTAATGCAACAGCGGAGGGTCAGATGCCAATTTCCTGGGGCCAGTCCATAATTATTCCTCTTTTTAAGAAGGGTTCCAGGTCTGAGGCAAGTAATTATCGCCCCATTTCTCTATTAGACGCATCGATAAAAATAATGAGTAGAATAATTCTAAATAGACTCGAGACTTGGGCCGAGGACAACATGATAATTTCAAAGGCACAATATGGATTTAGGAAAGGTCTGGGGACGTTGGAACAGTGTGTTAATTTAGACCTCCTCATACACAAATATACCGTCGCTAAGGAGGGGAATCTTTTCCTTTGTTTCGCAGACCTAAGTAGTGCCTTTGATCTTGTAGACCATAACATCCTTTGGGACACCCTGTTAGATCTCGGTGCCCCCAAAGAGTGTGTTTTCTTTCTGGCCCGGTTATATTCCGGCCTATCATGCAAAGTACGCTATGGTCCTATGGGAGAATGTACACCTTTTTTTTTAAAGTTGCACGAGGGATTCGTCAGGGGTGCGTTTTGGCCCCGTTTTTATTCTCATTATTTATAAATGAAATTGATACGATTTTAAGTAAATTACCCTCAGACGCCCCTTTGATTAATGGCAGCGTTACCCCTATTTTATTATACGCAGATGACGCAGTTCTTTTATCACGAACACAGAACGGTTTGCAACGCCTCATAGATAGATTTGTGTTATTTACCAAAGAGAGGAAATTGATTATTAATAAAAGCAAGACTTTTGTTATGACCTGCGGAAAGAGGGTGAAATTTAATTCTTCCTTCTTTATTGACAAAGTGAAAATACAATCGGTCAATAGTTTCTGTTAATTGGGGATAACATTTTCAGGTGATGGGAAATGGACTAAAGAGGACGAAAATGTGAGGCTAAAGATGAACAGAAACACCAGTAGTATTTTTAGATTTGCGGCTAAGTTAGGGCAAAGGAGAGTGAAAGACATGCTGGCTATCTACAAAGCTAGGTGTATTTCATCCGCTTTGTATGGGGCAGGAGTTTGGGGCCACCATTCTGTTAATGGTTTACAGAATGACGAAAATAAGTTCTTGAAGAAACTGCTATGTGCCCCAT
This sequence comes from Triturus cristatus, assembly GCF_964204655.1. Lineage (NCBI taxonomy): Eukaryota > Metazoa > Chordata > Amphibia > Caudata > Salamandridae > Triturus > Triturus cristatus. The sequence goes on along the minus strand of NC_140594.1, from coordinate 1,180,722,671 downwards.
CCTCGGTTCCCAATATTTTAACTCACATGGAAGCCGGTATTGACTTTATGGCGGACCTAGCCGCATTACGCCCATTGCTACTTTGGCGATCTATTTGGTCTAAACCCGAGACAGTATTTACACAATCAATTATCAAGGACTGTTTGAAACTTGATAATTTATCTCGTATACCTTGGCTGAGTTATATTTACTACTGGTTTAATCTTCTGTTTGAATGTAATATTCATCTGAACCCTGAAGCAGCTGTACTGATACCAAAGAAAGACATAAAATCGAAGTTCCTAGCATTTAAGAATGCGGCTAGAGAAAATCAGTCCAAAAATCTAATAACAGTTGCTTCTTACCTCGATTTGAATTTAAGGAGAGGTTTTCAGACATATCTAGCGATCGTGACTTACAACCCACATAGATTTGTCCTTACCCGACTAAGGCTTGGGATCGTGCACCATCTAGTCTCATTCCCGGATATAAAGATCAAATCCAATATGCTGTGTCCCTGTGATAATATTTCAAAACAAAGCTGCTGTCACTTTTTATTGTTTTGTAAGTTTTATTGTCATTTTAGGAAATTTTATTTAAAACCTATCCTTTTAAAAAACAAGATACGCACTACTAAATCAGCAATGAAGTTCCTAACAACTCTAGAAAGTCCGGATACCTGTTTTTTTGTGGCATCCTATGTGCTTAAATGCATGAATATAAGGAAATCCATAGTCTGCGTTGATTAGTTTTATTTTGTTATGTACTCTGCACATATAGGTACCGCTCAGATTCTGATATGAACCTTGTAGCATGAGCGAAACTCGGATGAATTTTGTAATTATGGGATTGTTACTATACTTATTATCTCCTGCATATTTGCACATATTAGATAACTTACCTGGAATTTGCACTTTGTTATAAATATAATGTGGATGCTTTGTTGGAAAATTAAGTTCAATATTGAATTATTCAAGGAACCACTATGCACTTTAACAATGTGTTAAATATTGTTTTTGTTGTGTCCTGTGTATAAGACATTCTAGTCTAATATGTATTTTTAATTGTTTGTTCTGCTTTTATGGTTGTATTTTTACATACCGAATAAAGCTTTTGAACTGAACTGAATAGAAAAAACAAGATGGAGAACATGGTGGACATGTATGAGCCGGGTGCATTCCAGTACATTGGAAGGGCACGGGTCCTCTGAGGATTGGCTCCTTGGCTACAAAGCAGGGCCACCTCATATTCAATGACTGCGACAAGTAGGAGTTGGTGTAGGAGTGATGAACATTGCCGATATATAATCTGGGTATTCGTTTGTACCTAACGTCATTGCCACACACCCTGGAGAACAGATAAGCTGGATTGGGGCTGGCTGTTCAACGTTTCACTGCCGGCTGGGTCTCAATATCTGTAAAGACTGAAATTCTCCCCCTGAAGCTACTGTTGTGTACTTTGGCCACCTACAGAGATAAACCTATTCAAGGGTCCACTCACTGCACCTACAAGGTTTCTGTTGCTCGCCATTAAAAAGTGTTTACGTTCAAGCACCCTCTACCTGGTATCGTTGTAACATTCCTTCCTCTCACCTACAAGACGCCAACAGAGGAACGGCAAGACGTTTCTAGGGGTATTGTGGCTTATTCGCCATCTGACATACTGAGAATCAGTCCCTGGTGGAAGACACTTACTGGTGATGTTCGGCTTCATCTCGTAGTACGGCTGCTGGCAGGAATACTGGATGCTCGACTGGTAGGTGGTACCACTGTTTGCAGTGAGGAAGGCTACGTGCCCATTTTCCAGTTGCAATGGAGCTTTGCAATCAACAACTGAAACAGAAGACGCAAAAATTATGAAGTCAGCATCAAGTGAAGATATCTCTCCTACCGCGAGGTCGCCACAAGCACGCACCCGGTGTTGAGTTAGTGACCAGACCCTCCATCCACCAATCGCTTTGTGTTATCATTTCTTAAAGAGAGAAGTCAAGTCCTACAGGTCATACAAGAAATAGTCCATCTGGAATACTCTTTTCCGGATCCTTGAACGCGCATTCGTGTCAATATTCAACTGCTCTACATATGAAACCGATACTCGTGATGAAACATATTCTGAGGATCCAGCGTAATTGAGAAAAAAACCATATTCAGGGTTGATTTGTGTTTTTTGCAAAATCCCAACCACAATTTAAAAACAGCTGTTTGATAAAGAAAAGCCTTTAAAAAGTCATAACATCCATACCTCCCACATACCCCCCATGCACAGGGTTAACGATGGTGGCTTAAGTTGTAGACAATCTGTTAACAAGGCCTTTGGATGACTTTTGTCACAATAGGCAGATGAACATCAGACATCTCTGAAGTAGGATGTATTTTGGAATTCTTCCTACATCCTTCCTGGATGCTGCTGCAGGTCTGAGGATACCTTGCGTTAGTGCCTAAAATAGGCAATTTAACTTTTTACATTTATACAACGCTGATACATTCAATCTTCCAAGAAGGAGAATGCTGTCCATGAGGGGAACTGCAGAAGCAGGAGATTCCAGCAACAGCCCCTGTGCTGTGGCTGTTGATTCTTCTTCTGTGCTGATTTGTACACGGGAAACAATGGAAAACTGAGCAGGCAAATACTTCAGAAACACAGGGCATGTTTTGCATAAAGTGGCCTGAACATGGACCAAGAAATAGGGCTTAATTTGAGCCAGTGGTTTCTGGTGTCCAGCACCAGCACTTAACTGTCAACACTGGTGCTTGTGACAGTCTGCCACAAGGTGGCGCTGTCTGACCAATTTAGAGAGGAACACAACAACAGTTAATTAAATATTCATATACGTTAACATGGCTTTTACCTGCCGCCGAAGCCATTTTTATAGCTTTAGGGACCCGAAATAGTTTGAATTGTCACACTTGTAGGAGTGTGATGTTAGAGGTTGTGTTGTTACTATCATTGGCAGTGCTGGCAGGGGAAATGTGTGATGCAAGCTCCTGTAGCCTCCTGACGGGCGACCTAGCAACCATTTTTTACACACTAAGCACTGAGCACGGTGTTCTATCCCTTTACAACAACTGCATGTAATGAAGATCCTGTTGAAATACACAACCCCATCATGTGGAATGACAGATCAAAGTGACTGGTGTTAAAGTGGAAAACAGGACAGCCCTTTGTGAACTCCAGGAAACCTTTTATCAGAATATTGATCACTACACATACATAAATTTGATGCAAATTGGTTAATTGGAAAAATAACCAACCTACAGCTAACAACTGTTGACCACTGCAGATCTACCTGCTCAAACCCTATCACCTTCGAGTACACATTACTATTGTGTACTGATGAGCGCATCTTCAGAAAAAGGCAAATCTGTTAGTTGGCAAAATAACCAACCAACCTACCAACCAAGAGTTGTTAAACTGTTGACCTCCCCAGATCTACCTGCGTTAAACCTAACACCTTTGACTACGCATTACTATTTGGTATTGATGAACACATCTTACGAGAAAGCCACTGATGGCTAATCTCTAAGTCAAGCCTTCCAGGACCAGTCTTGAACCCATCAATCGAGAAACTCCTCGCCATTTCCAATCACTAGGCTTTACAAATATAAACATATTACTGGTAGCCGACCAGGCATCATGATTGGTCTCAAGTCACCCAAACTCTGAAAATGTGCTCAACTGACGACTAAGACAGTGAGATCAATGATGTCTCCTGAGGATTGATTTGAACATTTCTACCATCTTTTCCTTTCAATCTACATGTCTGGTATTGGGCAAATTAAACACTCTTAGTTTTGCCTCAAGATACTAAAGGATGAAGAGCATCTGTCATAGTCCATGTGACAGAACCTCACACACCTCTTGAAAATCTCCATAACTTCCAGCAGAGTTTTGACAGGAACAAACATAGGAGGCTTCTGCTATTTTTATGTCAAAAGGGGAAATAAAACTGAACCTTCAAACATTAATAAAACTACATAAAAATTGTTGGTCGATCAATGTAAGTAAATCAATCAGCCCAAAATTCGTGGTGTCAGGCTTGCCCCTATGGAATACTTGTGAGGGTTTTCTAATGAAAATCCAGAAGCTAATAGAAAAGCCTGTTGTGATATTTTAGTGCTAATTTCACAAAACTAGAATACCTAGGGATTCCTATTTATTTAATTTTTCATTTTGTTTATAGGGTACTGTTCAAAATTAATTGTAAAATGAATTGTACTTAAATGGAAAGAAAAATAAACATCAATTAACAAGTTAATACAGAAAAGTTAGATTCCCAGGAGATCAGAGAATGAAAATTAAACTAGAATGTTTGGCTGCTTTCCTGAAGCTTATGGGGGAGTAACCCCTGGGGGGACTCAGAACCACTTACGTATGTGAGCAATAGGTTTGTCATTGTATTATTCCTGATTAACCAATGCCTTGTTGATTTCTGCTTTACGAATGACTCATGGGCTGCTCGAATTATATAAGGCCCCTTCGTGGCCCCGTGATTGTGCTGCACTGCCGTTTTGTATTTTATGGTCTTATCAAATTAAATTAAAAGTTTTTAAAAAAAGAAGCTTAATATCTTTGACTAAATTTGCGGGCCCAATGCCTCAAATCTGTAGTGCCAATTTCAGTGTAATGTTTTCTTGCATTTTCGGATACAGCTAGCCACCAACCTTAGTATGAGTGTTGACTGTTACCAAGATGGTTTCTCCTGAAGAATAGTGTTTTTTTTCCGCTTAAGTATTTAAAAAAAGGGAAATGTTTGGCTACTGGTAGCCAGTCAATAGTGCCAAGGAAAGCCCGGATGATTTTAATCTGCTTTAGTTTTAACATTAACTTTGCAGTTAAGTTTGAGAGAAATTGGGCTCATCCAATATGCCCTTTAGGCAACCCTCCCACTATAGCTTTGGCATAGTCCATAACTGAGTTTTCTTCTATGAGCCTACAAATGGTTTGTGACTAGACTCGTAAAATAATGTGGTCACCCCAGCAGGGGCATCTTGGCGCTGACTGGAATTACAGGTGTTTATTGTACTCAACTAGTCCTCATTTTGTAGACCTTTGAAAGAAGAAAGGTGTTGCAATTAAATGAAAGATATGTAGTCCAGAGATGTATATAAGGATCACAGCTTTATTCTTCAGATGGGATTCAAGTTATGTCTCATGCTATGCCTCATGCTATGCCTCATACTATGCCCCATACTATGCCCCATACTATGCCCCACCAGGAGCAGCCTCCTCGCCGCTCAGCCCTTCCACACCAACTGATTCCTTCTTCCACTCAAACACCCTCAACATTCTGATGACATCACATAGACTGAGCAGCAAGGCATGGGCAGCAACAGAGAGGATGCATTAATCCCTCACTAGATTATAACAAAAGGCTAAGGTGACCCGCTGGAATTTGAACCTATGATCATGCAGTCAAACACAGATTTTTGCAGTGGAGGCATTAGTCCACTACACCACCAGACCCAGCTGGGTAGAAAGGCTAGCATTTGGGTAAGTTTGAAACAGATTGATTGCCGCATTCAACACAGCGGCCACAGGCCTGAGGTGGTTGTTCCAGTTCCATCTCAGAATATCAATAACAAATAAATCCTCTCACAAAAATATCATTGTGTAAATATCCAGTGGCGGCTGGTATGGTATGGGGTGGCGAGGTCATAGGGGGAGGAGGAGGAGGAGGAGAAAAAAATCACTTACTTGAGAGCTGTCTCTTCAATGTCGTCTCTCGTCAACCAGGAAGCACCTAGGCTCCCCTAAGCCAATCACAAAGCTGCAATGCAGCGTTGTGATTGGTCTGAGCGCCGTGGATCAGCGCTCAGACAGGGAATGGAAGCCTGGGCATGTTCTCCACCCAGGCTGTAATGCAGCCTGCAAAGTGCACATGACTGCATGGCTGGGCCAAGAAGGCCAGTCAAACCCTCATGCGCACTTTAGAGTGCAGCAGGCACTCCTCCTCCCCGACGTCGCAGGAGCCAAGCCCTGCCCCGCCCTAACCTGGCTGATACTAAAAATAAAATGATAATAACTTGGTATTATCATTTTTTGTTTTTTTTACACCGTGGGGCGATGCCATTGTAAATATCGTTTACAAAAACCCCATTCCACTGTGGATCGATTTTCTACCATTTACTCCAAAGGGGCCATATTTTTGTAAATGATATTTACAACTCAGCATTTCTGTCCTTGTATTCGTGTATCACACTGGTTGCGCTCATGTTTTCCTGTCTTATTATGGTCCTAGTATGCTATACTCTCCTAAGATATTCTGCACAGCTGTCCTACGGGAATCCTATTGTTGTGGTCAATTTAAGTATGTGAGGCAGAACTCCTCCCGTTCTACTTGCGATACTCTTGAATGTCTGAATGGTCCCAAAAGATCTAAAATGGGGAAAAACAGGACTAATCAGGACATTTTCATGAGCAAGCAGCATAAACAGAAAGGACTGTGCCCTCTTTGCACTTTGGCTATATGTGGGACCCATTCACAAAGGCATTTATGAGTATGTGAACTAGTACTCCTGCAGTTAACCTTTCAATTTGTTAGTCTTCCTGTAAGAAAACCACAGGACTGCACTTGGAATCATGTAAAACACTAGGACAAAACATGCAGGTCAACAAGTGCATGAGTTGGTTAGAGAAGTAGGGGCTGCCGGCTCAGAAACAGCGTATCTGGTCATGTTTCAGTTCTGGTGCCTACAGCTCCGAAAGGACAATGGACGATTGGAGGGATTCTGGATAAGGTCTAACAAGATTATCCAATCTCTGGAACTAGTTCTTAATCGCAGACTTCAAGTGGCTCACAGTGTAACATGTCTGGGGGTGAGAAGGAAGATTGGTGGTAGCAAGGAGGCAGCTAAACACGGCCAGACTGGCCATTTATCTCATCAGGCATTTTCCAGGAGGGCTGGAGCATTCGGGGGCCTGTTTTTGAGCTGGCAACTGTGTCACTTTATTGCAGCAAACACAGCATAGAGGTAAGAAAGAGAGACAGACAAAGAGCCTGGTTCACAAAGGGCTTCCGCACTCGTGGAGGAGGTCCCGCACTCGTGGAGGAGGCCCGCAGTCATGGAGGAGGTCCCGCAGTCATGGAGGAGGCCCGCAGTCATGGAGGAGGTCCCGCAGTCGTGGAGGAGTCTCTGGACTCGGGGCAGAATGTCCGCAGTGAGAATTCACAGAGAGAGAGGAAGGAAAGGGAGAGAGATCAGAGGAGGGGGTAGAGAGATAGGAGAGATGGAGAGAGAGAGAGAATTGATGTATGGAAAGAGAGAAAGAGTGGGGAAGAAGGGAAGGTGGCTTGTTGCGAATTTTTTTTGCCAATGCTGCTTGTTGCCTCCCTCCAAGCCCAGTTAAACTTTATTAATTCCGAAGAGGTGGTGAAAAATTCTCATTAGAGATGTAACTCTGGAAAAAGGGGTGTTGTACTAAGACTGTAAGCAATAGCTAAGATTCTCTTAGGCTACTAAAAGATATTTATCACAGAAAGATCTCCAAGTCGTAGAATACCAGAGAAAGTGAGGGTAAAATTAATAAAACAAATTTAGGAAGATTTTGGAAAGAGACATGGTAGTATTTGAACCCTGAAAGTGAAGGCAGAGTTGGACTCTATATCCTCATTACAGTATTTATTTATTTGGTGAACATTACAAATGTAACTGCCTCTAGGCACCCAGTTCTACTAAACTATCCATCATCAGATGACGCTGCATCAATTGTTGATCAGAAGACTTATGAGCTGAGAAAGACTGATGTGACTACTTTTCGGAAGCTAAAAGGGCACGTGTATGTTCACTTTGCAGTGGTAGAGAGTTCCAAATCTGTGATCCCTATTCCATGAACCTCCAGCCCCTCTTCCAGTGGTACCTGGGACAGTCAGCAGCATCTGCCTGCTTGATGCCAGCAACAATGGTGGCCATGACAATGTCTCCCACAGATAGGGGGGGCATTCACTTTGAAACATTTAAACACCAGACAAATTTAACTTGACCAGTTTTGCTATTGACAGCCAGTGGAGGGAAGAAAGACTATCGCTGATGCTTTCATACTTGCCTTGTCTTATTTAATTGTCATTTTTAGAATGAACTGTAGGCTTTAAATTAGCCCCTTGGGTAATCCTCCATGTATTGCATTGGCACAGACTAGTTTTTAATTAATGAGGGAACCTACAGTTGATGTAGGTGGTCCATTGTCCAGACAGAACACTATTTGTTTTAACTGCTGCAAACAAAAGCATGCTGCACTGACCACCTTCCGTATACGTGCCTCAAAGTTCAGATTTTCACCCCATACTACCCCAGATTCCTTGATGGCTTCCTAAAGGTGGTGGGAAGATCACACCGTTGAGAGGTTGGGGAATATCACTTTAAAGCTGTATCTTGATCTCCGGAGGGGAACCTCCATTCATGCCTCACTGAGTTCCAATCCACTGGTCTTCATCCAGCGAGCTCGGCCATTCAGTCCTTTTCCAAGTTTGCCAAAGTTACGATCAGTACATGGGTGCGCATATAGACAGGCGCATCTTCTGCACAGTCGTGGTACCGCAGTCCTCTAGCTCTGATAATTGAAAACAGTGGTTTGGTAAATATGATGAAGAAGACTGGGAAAAAGGGAAGCCCTGGGCACTCTGCATTCCACCCTTGCTTCACTTCAGAAGACTGAAAGATGTTGTGCTTGGCTCATCGTGGGCGACCAAACAGGCGGGACTGAACCCAACCCATTGCCACGTCCAACACACCAGTTGCCACCACAGCATCTGGAGCAGCAGGCTGGAGTCCACTTTGTCAGAAGCACCAACAGATGCCACAGGATGTGGAGTGGCATCCTGCCCTCATCTACAGCAGCAAGTAGGTCACTGCTCCCTTGAGACCCTGCTGCAGCCTGAATTCGGAATGATCCGCAACACGCTGCGGATGAGGATCTTCAAGTCCAGCTGCCGCCATCACTTATAGAACTTGAAATCCAAGGAAAGCCTCCAAGCGAACGATAGGTCAGCAAAATCTGGATCCAGCGATCACTTTGTAATCAGTGTGGACTTCTTTAACGGCCTGCACGTTAGGTGTGATTTACTATCTGTCTGATGCCTTGTGCTGTAACAGAAGCCATTCTGTTGGCCACCGGTCCAGGTAGGGGATGATACACGTCGCCGGTTGCTTTAATTTATTTTAACAGCTTTTCAATCTCAGCAATTTCAATTTCCTTGAAATGGAAGCGAGCACTGGGGCCACCATCAGCATTGCACCGTTTTGTACAATCTCTTCTTTTTCATCTGCACTGTTCTGCAGACAGACAACACCACTGTGTTGATTAATGATGGGCTGTTGAATATTGGCAAATGTTTATATGAAAATGTATTTGATTCTTCTGCTTTCTGAGCAGATGGAAGAGGACACAGCAGGAGGTTTTGTGGTCTAGATAAGGTCAGCAGTATGAAAGAATCTTACTTTAGTTTAATAGCTGCAACTTCAGTTTCGTTGCACAGGTTTATTTATTCACTCAAATGCAGCTTTCTCCTGAACCTGCAGCTGAGGTTTTAGCTAGTAGCTGTCCTCTGTGAGTTTACAAATCCGCCATCTTGTTTACATTGTTTACATTCCAAAAATCAGCTGGATGGTAATGGCTGCCGAAATCTACATATCGTATTCTAGGTTTCACCTTGTGGCGATGCCCTATAAAGAATTTTGAAACTCACTATTAGCCATAGAATGAAGACCCTTGTAGTCTCTGGGGTACAGAGGAGGCTGCCACCATTACCCATAGAATGAAGACCCTCGTAGTCTCTGGGGTACAGAGGAGGCTGCCACCATTAGCCATAGAATGAACGACCCTTGTAGTCTCTGGGGTATAGAAGAGGCTGCCACCATTACCCATGGAATGAAGGACCCTTGCAGTCTCTGGGGTACAGAAGAGGCTGCCACCATTAGCCATAGAATGAAGGACCCTTGTAGTCTCTGGGGTACAGAAGAGGCTGCCACCGTTAGCCATGGAACGAAGACCCTTGTAGTCTCTGGGGTACAGAGGTGGCTGCCACCATTAGCCATGGAATGAAGACCCTTGCAGTCTCTGGGGTACAGAAGAGGCTGTCACCATTACCCATGGAATGAAGACCCTCGTAGTCTCTGGGGTACAGGGGAGGCTGCCACCATTGCCCATAGAATGAAGACACTCGTAGTCTCCGGGGTACAGAGGAGGCTGCCACCATTACCCATGGAATGAAGACCATTGTAGTCTCTGGGGTATAGAAGAGGCTGACACCATTACCCATAGAATGAAGACCCTTGTAGTCTCCGGGGTACAGAGGAGGCTGCCTCCATTACCCATGGAATTAAGACCCTTGCAGTCTCTGGGGTACAGAGGAGGCTGCCACCATTACCCATGGAAAGAAGACCCTTGCAGTCTCTGGGGTACAAAAGAGGCTGCCACCATTACCCATGGAATGAAGACCCTTGTAGTCTCTGGGGTACAGAGGAGGCTGCCACCATTACCCATAGAATGAACGACCCTTGTAGTCTCTGGGGTACAGAGGAGGCTGCCTCCATTACCCATGGAATGAAGACCCTTGCAGTCTCTGGGGTACAGAGGAGGCTGCCACCATTACCCATAGAATGAAGACCCTTGTAGTCTCTGGGGTACAGAGGAGGCTGCCACCATTACCCATGGAATGAAGACCCTTGTAGTCTCTGGGGTACAGAGGAGGCTGCCACCATTAGCCATGGAATGAAGACCATCGTAGTCTCTGGGGTACAGAGGAGGCTGCCTCCATTACCCATGGAATGAAGACCCTTGCAGTCTCTGGGGTACAGAGGAGGCTGCCACCATTACCCATAGAATGAAGACCCTCGTAGTCTCTGGGGTACAGAGGAGGCTGCCACCGTTAGCCATGGAACGAAGACCCTTGTAGTCTCTGGGGTACAGAGGTGGCTGCCACCATTAGCCATGGAATGAAGACCCTTGCAGTCTCTGGGGTACAGAAGAGGCTGCCACCATTACCCATAGAATGAAGACCCTTGCAGTCTCTGGGGTACAAAGAGGCTGCCACCATTACCCATAGAATGAAGACCCTTGTAGTCTCTGGGGTACAGAGGAGGCTGCCACCATTACCCATGGAATGAAGACCCTTGTAGTCTCTGGAGAACAGAGGAGGCTGCCACTATTACCCATGGAATGAAGACCCTTGTAGTCTCTGGGGTACAGAGGAGGCTGCCACCATTACCCATGGAATGAAGACCCTCGTAGTCTCTGGGGTACAGAGGAGGCTGCCTCCATTACCCATGGAATGAAGACCCTCGTAGTCTCTGGGGTACAGAGGAGGCTGCCTCCATTACCCATGGAATGAAGACCCTTGCAGTCTCTGGGGTACAGAGGAGGCTGCCACCATTACCCATAGAATGAAGACCCTCGTAGTCTCTGGGGTACAGAGGAGGCTGCCACCATTACCCATGGAATGAAGACCCTTGTATTCTCTGGGGTATAGAAGAGGCTGACACCATTACCCATAGAATGAAGACCCTTGTAGTCTCCGGGGTACAGAGGAGTCTGCCACCATTACCCATAGAATGAACAACCCTTGTAGTCTCTGGGGTAGAGAGGAGGCTGCCACCATTACCCATGGAATGAAGACCATTGTAGTCTCTGGGGTACAGAAGAGGCTGCCACCATTAGCCATGGCATGAAGACCCTTGCAGTCTCTGGGGTATAGAAGAGGCTGCCACCATTACCCATAGAATGAAGACCCTTGCAGTCTCCGGGGTACAGAGGAGTCTGCCGCCATTACCCATGGAATGAAGACCCTTGTAGTCTCTGGAGTACAGAGGAGGCTGCCACTATTACCCATGGAATGAAGACCCTTGTAGTCTCCGGGGTGCAGAGGAGTCCGCCTCCATTACCCATGGAATGAAGACCCTTGTAGTCTCTGGGGTACAGAGGAGGCTGCCACCATTACCCATGGAATGAAGACCCTTGTAGTCTCTGGAGTACAGAGGAGGCTGCCACTATTACCCATGGAATGAAGACCCTTGTAGTCTCTGGAGTACAGAGGAGGCCACCACCATTAGCCATGGAATGAAGACCCTTGAAGTCTCTGGGGTACAGAGGAGGCTGCCTCCATTACCCATGGAATGAAGACCCTTGTAGTCTCTGGGGTACAGAGGAGGCTGCCACCATTACCCATGGAATGAAGACCCTTGTAGTCTCTGGAGTACAGAGGAGGCTGCCACTATTACCCATGGAATGAAGACCCTTGTAGTCTCTGGGGTACAGAGGAGGCTGCCACCATTACCCATGGAATGAAGACCCTTGTAGTCTCTGGGGTACAGAAGAGGCTGTCACCATTACCCATGGAATGAAGACCCTTGCAGTCTCGGGGTACAGAGGAGGCTGCCACTATTAGGCATAGAATGAAGACCCTTGTAGTCTCCGGGGTGCAGAGGAGTCTGCCACAATTACCCATTGAATGAACGACCCTTGTAGTCTCTGGGGTACAGAGGAGGCTGCCACCATTAGCCATGGAATGAATAACCATGTAGTCTCTGGAGTACAGAGGAGGCCGCCACCATTAGCCATGGAATGAATAACCTTGAAGTCTCTGGGGTACAGAGGAGGCTGCCTCCATTACCCATGGAATGAAGACCCTTGTAGTCTCTGGGTACAGAGGAGGCTGCCACCATTAGCCATGGAATGAAGACCCTTGTAGTCTCTGGAGTACAGAGGAGGCCGCCACCATTAGCCATGGAATGAAGACCCTTGCAGTCTCTGGGGTACAGAGGAGGCTGCCACCATTACCCATAGAATGAACGACCCTTGTAGTCTCTGGGGTATAGAAGAGGCTGCCACCATTACCCATAGAATGAACGACCCTTGTAGTCTCTGGGGTACAGAGGAGGCTGCCACCATTAGCCATGGAATGAAGACCCTTGCAGTCTCTGGGGTACAGAGGAGGCTGCCACCATTAGCCATGGAATGAAGACCCTTGCAGTCTCTGGGGTACAGAGGAGGCTGCCACCATTAGCCATGGAATGTAGACCCTTGTAGTCTCTGGGGTACAGAGGTGGCTGCCACCATTAGCCATGGAATGAAGACCCTTGCAGTCTGTGGGGTACAGAAGAGTCTGCCACCATTACCCATTGAATGAACGACCCTTGTAGTCTCTGGGGTATAGAAGAGGCTGCCACCATTACCCATAGAATGAAGACCCTTGCCGTCTCTGGGGTACAGAAGAGGCTGCCACCATTACCCATAGAATGAAGACCCTTACAGTCTCTGGGGTACAGAGTAGGCTGCCACCATTACCCATGGAATGAAGATCCTTGCAGTCTCTGGGGTACAGAAGAGGCTGCCACCATTACCCATGGAATGAAGACCCTTGCAGTCTCCGGGGTACAGAGGAGGCTGCCACCATTACCCATAGAATGAAGACCCTTGTAGTCTCCGGGGTACAGAGGAGTCTGCCACCATTACCCATAGAATGAACGACCCGTGTAGTCTCTGGGGTGCAGAGGAGGCTGCCACCATTACCCATGGAATGAAGACCCTTACAGTCTGTGGGGTACAGAGGAGGCTGCCACCATTACCCATAGAATGAAGACCCTTGTAGTCTCCGGGGTACAGAGGAGTCTGCCACCATTACCCATAGCATGAACGACCATTGTAGTCTCTAGGGTACAGAGGAGGCTGCCACCATTACCCATGGAATGAAGACCCTTGAAGTCTCTGGGGTACAGAGGAGGCTGCCTCCATTACCCATGGAATGAAGACCCTTGTAGTCTCTGGGGTACAGAGGAGGCTGCCACCATTACCCATGGAATGAAGACCCTTGTAGTCTCTGGGGTACAGAGGTGGCTGCCACCATTACCATGGAATGAAGACCCTTGCAGTCTCTGGGGTACAGAAGAGGCTGCCACCATTAGCTATGGAATGAAGACCCTTGCAGTCTCTGGAGTACAGAGGAGGCTGCCACTATTACCCATGGAATGAAGACCCTTGTAGTCTCTGGAGTACAGAGGAGGCCACCACCATTATCCATGGAATGAAGACCCTTGAAGTCTCTGGGGTACAGAGGAGGCTGCCTCCATTACCCATGGAATGAAGACCCTTGTAGTCTCTGGGGTACAGAGGAGGCTGCCACCATTACCCATGGAATGAAGACCCTTGTAGTCTCTGGAGTACAGAGGAGGCTGCCACCATTACCCATGGAATCAATACCCTTGCAGTCTCTGGGGTACAGAAGAGGCTGCCACCATTACCCATGGAATGAAGACCCTTGTAGTCTCCGGGGTACAGAGGAGTCTGCCACCATTACCCATAGAATGAAGCCCCTTGCAGTCTCTGGGGTATAGAAGAGGCTGCCACCATTAGCTATGGAATGAAGACCCTTGCAGTCTCTGGGGTACAGAAGAGGCAGCCACCATTACCCATAGAATGAACGACCCTTGTAGTCTCTGGGGTACAGAGGAGGCTGCCACCATTACCCATAGAATGAACGACCCTTGTAGTCTCTGGGGTACAGAGGAGGCAGCCACCATTAGCCATGGAATGAAGACCCTTGCTGTCTCTGGGGTACAGAAAAGGCTGCTACCATTAGCCATGGAATGTAGACCCCTGCGGTCTCTGGGGTACAGAAGAGGCTGTCACCATTACCCATGGAATGAAGACCCTTGCAGTCTCTGGGGTAAAGAAGAGGCTCCCACCATTACCCATAGAATGAATACCCTTGCAGTCTCTGGGGTACAGTGGAGGCTGCCACCATTACCCATAGAATGAAGACCCTTGTAGTCTCCGGGGTACAGAGGAGTCTGCCACCATTACCCATAGAATGAACGACCCTTGTAGTCTCTGGGGTACAGAGGAGGCTGCCACCATTACCCATGGAATGAAGACCCTTACAGTCTCTGGGGTACAGAGGAGGCTGCCACCATTACCCATAGAATGAAGACCCTTGTAGTCTCCGGGGTACAGAGGAGTCTGCCACCATTACCCATAGCATGAACGACCCTTGTAGTCTCTGGAGTACAGAGGAGGCTGCCACCATTACCCATGGAATGAAGACCCTTGCAGTCTCTGGGGTACAGAGGAGGCTGCCTCCATTACCCATGGAATGAAGACCCTTGTAGTCTCTGGGGTACAGAGGAGGCTGCAACCATTACCCATGGAATGAAGACCCTTGTAGTCTCTGGGGTACAGAGGAGGCCGCCACCATTACCATGGAATGAAGACCCTTGCAGTCTCTGGGGTACAGAAGAGGCTGCCACCATTACCCATGGAATCAATACCCTTGCAGTTTCTGGGGTACAGAAGAGGCTGCCACCATTACCCATGGAATGAAGACCCTTGTAGTCTCCGGGGTACAGAGGAGTCTGCCACCATTACCCATAGAATGAAGTCCCTTGCAGTCTCTGGGGAATAGAAGAGGCTGACACCATTACCCATGGAATGAAGACCCATGTAGTCTCTGGGGTACAGAGGTGGCTGCCACCATTAGTCATGGAATGAAGACCCTTGCAGTCTCTGGGGTATAGAAGAGGCTGACACCATTACCCATGGAATGAAGAACCTTGCAGTCTCTGGGGTACAGTGGAGGCTGCCACCATTAGCCATGGAATGAAGACCCTTGCTGTCTCTGGGGTACAGAAGAGGCTGCCACCATTACCCATGGAATGAAGACCCTTGCAGTCTCCGGGGTACAGAGGAGGCTGCCACCATTACGCATAGAATGAAGACCCTTGCAGTCTCTGGGGTACAGAGGAGGCTGCCACCATTAGCCTTGGAATGAAGACCCTTGCTGTCTCTGGGGTACAGAAGAGGCTGCCACCATTACCCATGGAATGAAGACCCTTGCAGTCCCCGGCTTACAGAGGAGGCTGCCACCATTACCCATAGAATGAATACCCTTGCAGTCTCTGGGGTACAGTGGAGGCTGCCACCATTACCCATAGAATGAAGACCCTTGCAGTCTCTGGGGTATAGAAGAGGCTGCCACCATTACCCATAGAATGAATACCCTTGCAGTCTCTGGGGTACAGTGGAGGCTGCCACCATTACCCATAGAATGAAGACCCTTGCAGTCTCTGGGGTATAGAAGAGGCTGACACCATTACCCATGGAATGAATTCCCTTGCAGTCTCTGGGGTACAGTGGAGGCTGCCACCATTACCCATAGAATGAAGACCCTTGCAGTCTCTGGGGTACAAAGAGGCTGCCACCATTACCCATAGAATGAAGACCCTTGCAGTCTCTGGGGTACAGTGGAGGCTGCCTCCATTACCCATAGAATGAAGACCCTTGCAATCTCTGGGGTACAAAGAGGCTGCCACCATTACCCATAGAATGAAGACCCTTGCAGTCTCTGGGGTACAGTGGAGGCTGCCACCATTACCCATAGAATGAAGACCCTTGCAGTCTCTGGGGTACAAAGAGGCTGCCACCATTACCCATAGAATGAAGACCCTTGCAGTCTCTGGGGTACAGAGGAGGCTGCCACCATTACCCATGGAATGAAGACCCTTGCAGTCTCTGGGGTACAGTGGAGGCTGCCTCCATTACCCATGGAATGAAGACCCGTGCAGTCTCCGGGGTGCAGAGGAGGCTGCCACCATTACCCATCGAATGAAGACCCTCGTAGTCTCTGGGGTACAGAGGAGGCTGCCACCATTGCCCATAGAATGAAGACCCTCGTAGTCTCCGGGGTACAGAGGAGGCTGCCACCATTACCCATGGAATGAAGACCCTTGTAGTCTCTGGAGTACAGAGGAGGCTGCCACCATTGCCCATAGAATGAAGACACTCGTAGTCTCCGGGGTACAGAGGAGGCTGCCACCATTACCCATAGAATGAAGACCCTTGTAGTCTCCGGGGTACAGAGGAGGCTGCCACCATTACCCATAGAATGAAGACCCTCGTAGTCTCTGGGGTACAGAGGAGGCTGCCACCATTACCCATGGAATGAACGACCCTCGTAGTCTCCGGGGTACAGAGGAGGCTGCCACCATTACCCATAGAATGAAGACCCTGTAGTCTCCGGGGTACAGAGGAGGCTGCCACCATTGCCCATAGAATGAAGACCCTCGTAGTCTCCGGGGTACAGAGGAGGCTGCCACCATTACCCATAGAATGAAGACCCTCGTAGTCTCCGGGGTACAGAGGAGGCTGCCACCATTACCCATAGAATGAAGACCCTTGTAGTCTCTGGGGTACAGAGGAGGCTGCCACCATTGCCCATAGAATGAAGACACTCGTAGTCTCCGGGGTACAGAGGAGGCTGCCACCATTACCCATGGAATGAAGACCCTTGCAGTCTCAGGGTACAGAGGAGGCTGCCACCATTGCCCATAGAATGAAGACCCTCGTAGTCTCCGGGGTACAGAGGAGGCTGCCACCATTACCCATAGAATGAAGACCCCTGTAGTCTCCGGGGTACAGAGGAGGCTGCCATCCTTGGGGGTGTAAAGGGGGAGGGGGGAGCTCACTGGCTCCCGTCTCTTTGTGTACCTTTGACATGCTGGAATCTCAAAATATGTGCATATATTTTTTAATATTAGTGTTATGATTTGTGTTGTTTGTATTATTATTATTGGTAATAATACTGATAATAATAATATTAATAATAATAGTAATAATAGTAAAAACAATAGTATAGTGATAGTAGTAATTGTATTCATAATAGCAATAGAAATAGTAATAATAGTAATCTAAATCGTATTAGTAATAATACTAAAACTAATAAGAATAATAGTAAAAACAATCATAATAATTATAATAATAACAGTAATAATAAAGGTAATAATATTAGTCAGTGCAATTATAGTTCTAATAATAATGATAAGCATAATGATATTATTAATAGTAATAAAAACCATCTTCATCATAATGCTAATAATAATAATAATAATAATGACAATCATTGTAATATTATTAATAACAATCATCATCATGATGCTGATAATAATAATCATGGTAATTTTAATAATAATAGCAAGTAATATTATTAATAGTAATAATCGTAATAATATTAATAGCAATAATAATGATAATTGTTATTATTATGATAATCTTCATCATAATCATTATAATAATAATAACAGCAACAACAAAATCAATCCTGGTCATGTGCCATGAAGGCTCCAGACAGCAGTGCCAGGGGGCGGGGCTAGGCTCCAGGGGGCAGTGCCCGGGGGCGGGGCTGGGCTCCAGGGGGCGGGGCTATCACAGAGCCTGAAGCCAGTCACCACACAACAGATTTAAAGTTAGTACCAATACAGAATCTACCAAGCAAACATTACAGAACTCAAGAAACCTCATCACTTCCAACCGGTGGCCTCCGATGGAGCCTACGCGCCTCCTATCGGGCCTCTCAGCAGCGTCTGATACTGTGGGCCACCAGCTTCAACTCCAAAGACTGAACACCACAGGAGCTCATGGTGGGGATGGACCCTGGAACAGCAAACATTACAAGACTCAAGAACCCTCATCACTTTCAACCTGTGGCCTCCGATGGACCCTACGCTCCTCCTACCGGGCCTCTCAGCAGCGTCTGATACTGTGGGCCACCAGATCTACTCCAAAAACTAAACACCACAGGAGCTCATGGTGAGGACGTACCCTGGAACAGATGACACCCTACCTCGCAGACACAACACAACACCTTCCACTCTTGTAAAGGGTGGACGCTCGCATGGCTCACCGATCACCCACGTTTTTTTAATGTATATCTATCTGCACTTCCCAAGATTTCAGTATCTTTGTGCTCACCTGTTACAACTAAAATGACAACATCTGGATTATTCTCAAACTGGAAACACAGCAGACCCAGGGAAACCTGAGCTTTCAGAATATCTGCAGGTATCAGAGTCCTCGACGCTATAAAATCACCTGAAATTAAACCCCTCAAAAACGGAGGGCCTGTGGAACCCATATGACCCCTCTGACCTCACCATGGCCTGTCCTAAGCCCCTAACCCTAAACCCAAGTGAGAAAAATAAACCTCGGTATTATTACACAATCTAAATTGTCACTCCAAGGTCCGGTCAATAATGTGATATAAAAGGCCTTTCCACATCATGGGAGTATTACGCAGTGGCGGCCCCTCCGTTAAGGCGGAGGAGCGTTTCCCCACTGCTCTCTGAGCAGTGCAAAAAGCAAAAAAAATGATAATAACACAATGTTATTATCATTCTATTTTTCAGTGCTGAGCAAGGGTGGGCGGGGCTGTGCTATCCTGACTGACAGCTGCAGCCAACAGGGTGGAGGAGTGGTGAGCACCATAAGTGCGCATGACGGTTTGGCCGGCCATCTTAGCACGCTCAACACGTCATGCCCACTTAGCATTTCTCCACCCCCAGGCATAGTCTGAGCGACAAACCAGTCTGATCAGACCAATCACGACGCTGCTGTCATGCTGGTAATACTATTACAAGCATGACAGCTGCTTTGTGATTGGCTTAGGGGAGTCCCGGAGCCTGTGTGCTGCCGAGAGTCAGGTACAGAAGAGGACGGAGGAGATGCAGTAGCCGTACACAGGCAAGTGATCTTTTATTTTTCTGCCCCCCCCCCCTGCTGCCGCAACACTGTAGGTCGCCAGCAGCCTCCACTGGCATAACGTTTATCCTTCCTTACTGGGACTACTCCCAAAGACTGACACTGTGACTAGGTGAATGACCTTTCAAATGGGATCACAAAGTGTTTAGTCGACAAAATTAAAAAGTCCAGAATGCTGCTGCAGACCAGTACTTAGTGTGAACCAGTGGGACATCATCCCTCTTGTCCTGAGGACTCTGCACTGGCAGCCTGTCGGAAGAAGAATCTCTTTCCAAGCGCTCTGCGCTGCCCATCGGGGAACCCTTATCCCAGGAAACTTGAATCAAGAAGGACATGCTACATAATCACCCTTTCAGAGGAACCGACTCCTTGATTAAAAAACATGTAAACTATGGACCACCCCACCAAGAAAGAACGGGTAATCATCAGCAACCTCAAATGCAGAGGAGCACCAAAACCTGGCTTTTTGTCCACATGTGGCGCAACTCACCATAAGTCTATAGATTCTCAGGTCTTTACACTCCTTAAGAATAGGGCCATATGTATCAAGCCTTTTTCCCATTTGCAAATGGGCAGATTCTCAGAATCTGCCCGTTTGCGAATGGGAAAAGCCATTTGGGATGTATCATCCCAAAAGGCTATTGCAAAATACAGAATCACAAAATTAGCGATTCTCTATTTTGCGAATGCAGTTAAGGAATTGCAAATTGCGATTCCTTAAATGCAATTCTGGAAGCACCAGAAATTTGCTATTTGGTCTTAAGGAATTGCAAATTACCACCAACTTGAAGTTGGTGGTAATTTGTGATTTTCTTTTTTAAAAAAACACTTTTTTGATTTTTTTAAAGTGCCACATGTCGCACATACATGCTCTTAGGGCATGTATGTGCGCAAAATGTGCACACATGCATATTTCAGGGATGCAACAGGGTGTCCTTTTGGCACCCTTGCAACCTTGAAATTGTATTCTCAATTTGCGATTCTCTAATTGGTAATCACAAATTGAGAATGTCTTCCCATTTATTCCTATGGGCCTCCTAGCCCATAGGAACGAATGGGAAGGTATTCGTTATTTGCGGATCTCAATTTATGATTTGCAAATAAGAAATATGTAGGATTCGCAAATTTTTTTGCAAATCCTACATACATTGAATCTTGCGATTCTCTGGTTGCGATTAGCTAAAAATCGCTATTTGAGAATCGCAAAACTCTTTTTTGATACATATGGCCCGTAGTTACTATGATCTGGGGAAACCCTGTCACTTTGAAACAAGAAACCCACTAAACCACCACCGCATGTCCTTCCAATGAACTAGTGCAGATTAAGGCTAGTCCCATGCTGCTATCATTTAGAAAACAAATAAAAACTTGGCATTTCAAGCAATAGGCTTTTCTCACTTGCTCTTGCCAATCCTTCCAGCATATAGCGCCGCGACACCTACGGGTATTTGTGCGCTTTACAAGTTGTTAAAATAAATAAATAATGGAAACGCCCTCCCCGCACCAACAACAGTGGTGGCTTCTTGGGTTTTTTCCTCGCTGCCGAGGGCCTTATAATATCGACCCTGCTGATCACATCAATGTCCTCACCTTTCACTTCCACTTACAACACTGATCATGCAAAGATGGTGTGTAGTTGCATGTGTCTGTGTCTGTTTCCACACTCTCCACATCAGCCATGCGTACGTACCCTACCACTCCCCTCAAACATCACACACTGTACCAAACTGGTCCCATTTAGGACAAACTACAAACAGCACCTCCTCAACCATGCACTCAAGGGGCCAAGAGCACGCTGCAAATCAAAGGAGTACGAAGCAGTACATAAACAACACGAAGGGCCAGATTCACAAAGGTAACTTATGAGTAGGATAGTTATGAGTGTGGAGTTTGCACACGGCCCACTCTCGGCAGCGTGCCATGAGGAGATTACGCCCGAGTGCGGAGACTAGGGTGTGAGTAAAGATACTACGCACTCGTAACTTTACTACACGAAAGTAACCTTTGTGAATCGGTCCCACAAAAAGTAGCTCCCCACTAGACAAGCCATAAAGTCTGCCAAGGTGTAGGAAAAAGCCACAACAATGCCATGCAATACAATATAGTACGATGTTTATTTATAGCACCGTGACAGATTTCATACAAAGGACGGAATCAAACCACATAGCAGACTTTAGAAGTGTCCTACATTGAACATTTGTTTGCAACACATTTGTATCTGTATGTTGGTGTGGTGATTTACACAGAACATATGGAGCTTCTGTTCTATCAGTAGCCAATCAGAAGGCCTCCTGCATGTGGGTGAGCAAGATGCTGAGTTTTGCAGATTTGATCAGGGGTCCTACGGGGGGTGACCCTATGCTGCAGGGAATAAAATACCTTCTCCCAAACAAAAATAGGATCGCCAAAGATAATTCAGAGTTCCTTGACCTTATAAAGGAACTCGCGTAGTTCCTCTGCACAGTCATTAAACACTATAGTGTTCAGTGACCTAGGGACAGTATGGGATACAAGTCAAGTCAAATAAACTTTATTCGATTTATATAAAACATAAAGGCATAAAACACATATTTCCATCACAGAGCATTTCAAAACATCCAGAAAGGGATACTTTAACCCATATGGTACCTAATAGACCTGTTCATTGATAACAGGAACCCCAAAATATGGGGACCAGGGAGCAGAGTGCATAGGGGAGTACAGCTGCGGCACCAGCAGCCACAAAAACTGGAAAAAAACAGTTATGTATAGGTTTTGGCACTTACAAACTTAAAAAAAGATTTGATGAAATTATGTGTCAGTTTAGGTTAATATTAGCAAACAGAAACATATTTGCACAAAAGTTTCTTGGGGTGTTGCCATCATCACCAGAGGCTCAGGTCTAAAAGGAAAACACTTTAATCAATTTAATATGTAATTACGTATGACCCAGCAACTGTTCAGTCGAGATTGAAATTCAACTCTCAAAGGGTTGTTTTCCTTGGGGTTATTTAAGAATCTGCGGAGTCACGTTGATGTGAAGGTGCTCAGAATCTGGTACATTAGAACAATTCTTCTCTAGAAGGCATTAACAAACTCTCTAGGCAGCATTATAATGGGATAATTGACCACCAAACAGAAGACAAAGGTGAAAGTCCACTGAGAAGGGGATGAACGAACACCTCAATGAGAGTTCCTTAGTGGTACGATAAGTTGCTTGCTTGACACACTGGGGGTTTAGGACACATGTAAGGCTTATGTTTAAAAAGATAGAAATAATAAACACTGAGTGATGTTGCCTATTTTACTTCAAAGCAATGTTGTCTGACAGACTTTGTGGTGTAATTTTATAATGAATATATTCAAAAGAAGTTAAGATCCAAAGGGGAAAATGGTGTGTAGGCGTTATTACATTAGACTTGAGTCGTGGAAAGGAGGCCTTTGTTGATAGTTAGTGCCTTCTTTACAAGTGAGCTGAATGGCCAGCCCAGTCTAAAGCTTCCAGGGCATGTCCTAACTGTAGAGAATTTACTAAGGCATGGAATTATGATAGATTATCTGGGAGACATGGGAACATGAGTATTGCTGCTGTAAGTAATTATGCATCATCTTTATAGCACAAGCCTAGCTAGAGATCATCGGAGCGCTAGACAGCATCCCGGCCCTCCTTTATAATGAGGTAGAAAGGACTTTGGCTTCTATTGTGTAGGGTGGTTGTGCTCCTTAAAGAGATGTATCTTCACTTTATTTCCGAATTGCCGGATGTCCGAGCCAGTCTGATGTTGGTGGGGATGTTCCAGATCCTTGGTGTGGAGATGATCTTTCTGGTAAATCTTGTTTACATATATTAGCCTTCAGTCTGGTGATGTCCTGAATCCTTCTATGACTCTGACTGCCTGAGGTGATTGCCTTATCACGTGAGCAGGGTGTTGTATCTGAATGCCTTGTAGGTGATGCGGCTGGACTTGAAGGTGATGCGGGCCTCAAGGAGCTAATGCAGTTCCTGCAGAGTTTGTGAAACATGATGTACCTTCTTATGGCCCTTTGTGAGGCGTGTGGAAGGATGAAGGATCCCTTCAAGGATGTCAGTGATATATCGGGAAGGCTGTTGAGAAGAACATTGGCTCTATCCTGGTGGAAGGTGACCGGGGCGTGCACTATACTAATGAAGAAGGGTGGGAAGTGTTTCTCTTTTTCAGGATGCACAGTTGGCACCATTATTTTATTTAGGAAAGACAGCTGGCACATTTCTCTTATTCAGGATGGACCACTGGCACCTTTCGCTTTTTTAGGATGCAGAGCTGGCACCTATTTTTTCCAAGGGTGGACTGTTGGCTTTTCTCTCTTTTTTGGATGGACCGCTGCCACCTTTCTCTTTCCATAATATACCGGTGGCACCTTTCTCTTATTCAGGATGCACAGCTGCCACCTTTCACTTTTTAGGATGGACCAGTGGCACATTCATCTTTTCAGGATGCACAGATGGCACCTTTCTCTTTTCAGGATGCACAGCTGCCACCTTTCTCTTTTCAGGATGGACAGCTGGCACCTTTCTCTTTTGAGGATGGGCCGCTGGCACCTTTCACTTTTCAGGATGTACAGCTGCCACCTTTCTCTTTTTTAGGATGGACAGCTGGCACCTTTCTCTTTTTTAGGATGGACAGCTGGCAATGTTCTCTTTTCAGGATTCACAGCTGGCATCTTTCTCTTTTTTAGGATGTACCGCTGCCACCTTTCTCTTTTTTAGGAAGTACAACTGGCACCTTTTTCTTTTCAGGATGCACAGATGGCACCTTTCTCTTTTTGAGATTGACAGCTTGCATCTTTCTCTTTTTTAGGATGGACCTCTGCACCTTTCTCTTTCCAGGATGCACAGCTGGCATCTTTCTCTTTTCAAGATAGACCTGTGGCACCTTTCTCTTTTCAGGCTAGAGCAGTGGCACCTTTCTCTTTTTAGGATGGACAGCTGGCACCTTTTGTTTTTCAGGATGCACGGCTGGCCCCTATTTTTCCAGGTTGCCCAGCTGCCACCTTTCTCTCTTTAGGATCCACAGTGGGCACCTTTCTCTTTTTCAGGATGCACAGTTGGCACAGCCGGCACCACACTGTCTGGGTTTTCTTAGTGATGTGTTCTGTGAAGGAGAGGTTGGTGTTGAGGGTGGAACGAAGGGCCTTATTTAGAGTTTGGCAGACATGTTACTCTGTAGCAAACATGACGAATATTACGTCCACCTAATTACACATGTATTATATCTTGTAGCACATAAAATAAGGTAAACTGGTTATTCCTCTGTGTTTTCTGTCAGCGGGGGGGGGGGGGAGTCACTTTGTCTACATTGATGTCAGCTTCCAAGGTGTCTGGCGCTGTTGGCAAGCAGGAGAATTCGGTCTTTTTTGACTTGGCTAAAGCCAGGAGCATAATGGAGGCCCCCGTTGCCTGAGGGGTGCCGGTGGGGGCCCACACCGTTCACCTCTAAGGAGGCCCCCTTGGGCTGGCCAGCTGCAAACAAATAGAACACTCAGAGGCAGCAAGGCAGTTAGGGAATGGGTAATGGTGACCCCCTAACATTACCTTGCAGGGGGCCTCCTGGGGTTTTGTTATGCCACTGACTAGAGCTTCAAGTTGGAGCTATCAGCAGGTTCTTATATTCATCTGTTCAGAAGCAGGGCATAGATGAACTACGCACCCTCACCACATCTTCACAACTTCATTGTCTGACATTCACATTTACTTTGTTGCCTGTGTTATGTTTTGTAAAGTACCCCAATGTAGGCCTGGGTAGTCACCTAACCTTTTCCCTAAATTTCCCCTGCCATTGTACTACATAACGGTTTTCTTGGTATTGACCTTTTACCTAGTTAGGTGCTGCATAAAATAGCTTATGCTTTTCCCAGAAAACTATCCTCATTAATTATGCATGAGGATTCTCAGAATCACAGCGGGATTACCATCTTCTGCATAATAACTATGTATAAGGGTCTTCCCTTCCGTCATCCTCGGCCGACATTACACAGCAAGGTAGAACCCCTGAGAGTACCTTTTGGGTATATATACACACAATATCTTTGCTGGGGCAGGCAGAGGAGCAAAACTTCCATGCTGATACACTGACGTGAGAAGCTAGGTTCCTGCACGCAGAGACTCCAGCACGCAGTGGTCTGACATCCCTTGCGGGGTGTCCATCTCGAGACCAAGACGGAGTCCTTCATTCTCTCACACCAGGTAATGGGGTTGACCTCAACCTATTGGGATTCTTGGCTATACACCTACATACATTCTTAGGTACATCTAGTTAGGGTTGCATCATAGGAGTACACATTATTACTGTCATGTAGTTATATGTTGCATATATTCGTTGTTTTAGCACTATGGTAGAAATCTACCATCCATTTACTCTGTTGGTACTTATAATAGTTTATATCTGTTTCTGTCTTATGGTTGTTTCAGCACACCTGTTTCACACTAGAATGACGCTGGATCAATAAATGCTTACTGAAAATATCCCCAGTATTTATTTTGTGTATCTCTCTGAGACAAAGTGAGCATGAGTGAGTAAGCGAATAAGTACAGTACTTTTTCCACGATCCCTGAGGGGTCAAGGTTGTCATGGTCAATATTTGCCAGGAGCTATTCTCTCCTTGGTAAGAAGAGCTTACAGTGGCACTGTGAGATAGCTGGTATACAGGCGAACATACCCAGTGAGCGTGTCTGGAATCAGTCTGGACACCAATCCCACAGTTTATGTTGTCTAAACGTGCAGATCCTATATAGATTTATAGGAACCACATGAAATGGCGCCGCCAACGATGGTTTGGTTCTTATTTAACGGTCAAATCTGAGTAGTTCAGTTGTGCTTTCTCAGAGACTCCTACTCACATTTACCCAGAGAAATCTGAGTGCGAAGGGAAAAATATTTGCCGCAGCTGAGTAGGCATATCCTATGTATTGGCTGTAGGTTTAATCAAGCTTGAAGGATAAATAGTTCCCTGTTGTGCAAAAAACCTTATCTCAGTTTCCTTGAAACTCTTTCAACAATGATCAAAGAAGAAAATGCTGCAGCAGCATTACGTGCAAATGCAGTGAGGAAAGAAGAGCAGGAAGGTGCAATAAACATTTCAGAAAATATTAGAAATGCACTCACTTTAAAATTAGCAGAATTTGGAGTCACAGCAAGAGGCAGGATAGTAACCTTTGTGATTGAGGCACACGAGTCATATAGGACAGAAGTATTCTATTCATGGGTCAAATTTGCACCAGCAGATGCATGCACAAATACATTTCATTCATACACTGAAGATGAAATACCAGAGTAATATTGTCCATACAAGGACAGTGAAGTTTCGCTCACCTACCAGGAGCACATAAACTGGTTTAAAGGCACCCTCCCACACACAACAGATAAAGTGAGACTCGTTCCGCTCCGCAGAGATGGAGCCACTTGGCCGGTCCTAGTTGCCGATACACTGCATCCAGAATAACCCTGGGCGTAGTTCGCGTAGTAGCGCTATGCGTAGCTACGCGAAGTGCACTTCGCACTACGCGAGATACGCGTAGCACTACGTGAACTGCATAGTACGCTGTTCGCAATGATTGCAGAGTGCCGGATGCTTGTCCGCACTGTGCAATCATTGCAAACGGCATCTTGCATAGTGCAAGCAGTCGTTTTCTGCCACTCGAGTAGATTTTACTCGAGCGGCAGCTTTCTCAACGCACACTGGTCGTTTCTCATCGTGAGCAGTCGCGAACATACGCGACCACTCGCAATGAGAAACCTGACCTCCCCGCATTGAGAATCTCGCCGGGAGGTTTAATTTCCACACTCGTGATCAGCAACTTGATTTTGCTGATCGCGAAAAAGTCTCTCCGGGATGTCATTTTGCTCACTCGCGGTTGCCAACTTGACGTTGAGGACCGCGAGCGAGCAGAAAATGTCAACTATGCTATGATACGCGATTTGGCACTGTGCTACATGCAATTCACGTAGCGCGAGCAATATAATTTTGGGATTCGCGTCTGAGTGCTACAAATTCATGTTTAAAAAATTGAAAATAGCCCACCTCAATGTCCTATTTTTGGGCTACAAGTTATTAAGTGAAGGAAAAATCCTAGCAGCTAACTTTTTTAGATAAGTGTGCACTACCCCAACCTGCAATAACTCTGAAAAATGTACAATCCATATTGTGATTCTTTAATTTTGGGAGAACATACATTTTGGATTACGCAGAGAAAGTAAAACCTTTCTACAATTGAATAAGACCTAATTTCTCAATTAGACATTGGACACAGGAACACACGGATATCCTTAGTTTCTTACAGGCTGACATGATAGCTTCCAAACACCTACACACACGTGTTAACACCCCAAATCTGGTGATTCGTGTAATTGCGGGTCATTCAGGGTACACTTACCTAACCTTCAATGAAGGCAAAATGGAACCCATAGCATAGAAATCACCCTTGTACACAAATGCTGAAATGCGCTTTGCTTTGACAGAGAACATTTTGACAGCAGTACAGACTGCTGTCGTGAGAGAAAGAGCACTGGCACAGGGGAAACAAATAATTGTCGTGACTCCAGTACCAGTCTTAGAGGCAGGTACAAAAACTAGCGTTCCAAATGCAAAAGCACTACATCCACGATGGATACAATGGGCTAATTCTCTCACTGCAACAGATGTAGGCTACAAATTTGACTCTACACTAAAAACACAAGCATTTCTGCAATACGAAAAAGAACATCCTCTCCCAAATGAAATAATGCCTCTGGATCAGTTTGAATATATTATTTACGCTGACGGTTCTGCTCAGCCTGCCATAGGTAGTAAACAGCAATACAGCACAGCTTGTGCGATTGTAAAAGTATGTATGCAGGAAGGCAAGTTCCATCCCAGCAGTACGAAGACGCAGTCTCTGGGAGACTGCACGGCACAACTTGCAGAATTAAAAGATCAATTACTGGCACTTATAAATATAGTTCGGGAATTCCCAACACTTATAGTGTGCGATTCATTTTACTGTGCCAGTCTTACAACGAATATCTTCACTAATGGGGTCAGAATGGGTATAAAGTCTCAAAAGGTTGCACAATAAAGCACAAATTGTTTTGGGAACAAATGGCAGAGGTGAAAGAAGACATGCCAAGAGTTCATGTGATACATATGCTGAGTCATTAACGTGATGGCATTCACGTTGAAGGGAATTCATTGGCTGATGAAGCCACCAAGGAGACAGTGCAAACTGCTGATGTAGCTGCAATCACTCGTTCTAGCACGAGAATAGACAGAGACATAATGGTAGCTGTCATTGCTTCACGCAAAAACAGCTCAGCCATGCCAAAAGGCTTTCCGCTCAAGTACATGTTAGATGCAAAAATGATTCTGTATGCTCAGATTCCTGGATTGGGGGATAGAGTAATACCAAACATGGATCGCAGATTAGGTTTAATTCTAGGTGCACACGAGGGTCTGGGTTCTGCACACACAGGAATTACCGCAGCGGTTTCTCTACTGAAACAACTCTATTGGTGGCCAGGATTAACAAAACATACAAAAGCAATTATCCTCAAGTGCGATATCTGTCAGCAGATGAAGGGTTCCACCGTAGCATGTCCAGTGCAAACACCACTACTAACATCAGACTGACCTCTCGCTTGTGTCTATGTGGACCACTGTGGTCCCTTACAATCTGATGGGGCTTACAAGTACATCTTTGTGGCAGTGGATTCATGCTCTAGATTCCTGTGGGTTTGGCCTCAGTGCTCAGCTGATTCCCAAACTGTTATAAAGGATTTGCGGGTCTTCATAGGGACATATGCAGCTGGCACATTACATTCTGACCGTGGCCCCATGTTTAGCTCTCTGGCTTACAAGGAAGCCATGGGAAGTTTGGGTATGGCATTGGGATACTCCTCTCCGTATCATCCAGAGGGAAATTCTGTTGTGGAAAGGAGGAACCGAGACTTAAAGCAATCCTTGACAGCAAGGTTATAAGGCTCTGGTGGCAGTTGAGTCAATTACCTATATGGGGTCCAGAGGGCACTTATTAACATGCTAAGAAGTTCACTAGGAGGCATAACCCCTTACGAAGTCCCATTTTTTTTTTGAGTTTTATATAGCGCAAACTAGACCAGAGAAATCGGGCATCAGAGTGCTTTACATGAGCACCAGTTTCATTACATGAGGACACATTCATTTTTGTTAGACATGGGGAGATTAAGTGATTTGCCCAGAGTCACAGAATGTTGAGCGTCGCTGCCGAGACTCGAACCCGGTACCTCAGCTTCGAGGACGGCCGCTCTAGCCGTAAGGCTACATCCTTTCCCTGTCTATTTGGTACAAGAATGTGGGTACTTGACCTTGATTGTGGCAGCCCAGTGGTGGATGAAAAACCAGTTGACATCAAGAAACATTTGGCTGTTTTACAGGTACTCGAGAAATTCCGGGCACTACAAAGCAACGCCCAAGTAAAATGTACCGCAACTGGGGAAGTAAAAACAGTAACTGAGAGACCTGCCTGGATCCCAAAAGTCGGGAATCGGGTCAGAGAAAAGATTGTAGACAAGAAAGAATTTGGGGCATCATACAGGATGCCTGTACCTGTCATGGATGTCAAAGGAACAAGAACAGTACTTCTTCTGCCTCTTGCCGGCAAGAAAGAAAAGAGATTTGTCTTAATTGATCTAATCAAACCACACTATGTGGCCGATACAGAATAGCAGGCCGCATGGGCTCCTGGGAATCCACCGCTCTCCTCTCGCTACCATACAGGAGGTTCAGACAGAAAGACTGATAACATTTGAAGAGTCTACTGCACGTGATAATGGAGTCACCAACAATGAAATGGAACTCGTTCCTAGTGATATAACATCAACAAAATACAAATGAAACACAGACATCAATTCGGCCTACCACTGACATCTACATCAATATGCCTCTACAGGAGACATCTGCAAGTTCAACAAAACCTGCTGAGCTTCCAAAGATAGGTTGAACTGCATCTGGCTACTTCATCGATACTGTTTCTCTAGTTTCAAGTGAACCTGAGTCACCCACAGCTCAATTTTCCCACGAAAAGCAACTTCATTAACTTCACATTTTTCTGAAAAAGACATACCTAGTATCACCATTGCTACAGCTCTGAAAAATAACTGGAATACTGTTCCTACTATTCTGGATAGGTTTAGTGACTGTCTTTTTCGTGCTCGTGAATGGACACTATCTCCCAGAACGCTCCGCAGTATCGCATGTGAACTTGGTACTGAAACCTCATACGTCATCTCATCGTGAACAGAGAGACCTGTCCTATGTGAACATTACAGCAGTTTCAGTTCCTGATGTAATAGTTTGGGACAGAGTTTCATATGATGTATTTGGTCCCACTGAAGTTTAAAAAATACCACATGTATTCAAAATTTCTTTAAATGATATCATCACCTCCAGTACATACTCTGACGATTGGGATTTTGAAACTGTTAATAGTATGTTGTCTGATTTAGAACTATCTGCAGCATTTACGAAAAATGAAATGTTTGATGACTCGTCTGATGTTGATACCATGTACTGTTACCAACATTATGGTCATCACTTTCTGCATAAAACAAGTGCACCACGTAATGTTTTCACATACCACCAATGGGAACATTGCCCAACACCACCGAAAGGTAGTTGCAAAAAAGTTTGCTTATTTTTCTGGGTTTAATACACCAGATCCACGCTCATAATATCATAAGCTTGCACCTACATCTGCGAAGAAAAGTATGCTCACTAACACAAAACAGATATACTCTGCGTCCTTTATTGCCCGACTGTCTGAACAGGGTTTCGACTTATGGAAAGACACTATAGACATAAAATTTGCCTGGGGTACTAAGGAATGGCAGGTTCAGGAAACTGAGACACTATTTAGAGCATGCCTCATACCACAACAGATGATTTTCTTGAACAACACTGTGCAACAGACTTCCTGTCTTGGGTTAGCCAAGATTAAGGACTTGAACACACCTCATATTCCATCACTGTCACACTTTGAGGGATGGCAAAACTAGACAGAAAATGGTGAAGGTACACTCGATGACATTGTGAATGACATTTCATACATTTCAACAGAGCCCAATTGGAAGGGATGATTAATTTGGCCTATCGACACAAATAGGTGTCAGTTAAGATTCATGGGTAGCACCGAAGGGTATAGTACCCATAGGCTTGACTTACGCTATGTACAACGAGAACATCTGGGGGCAGTGACATCATACAGTGTTGGAAAGTTATTCCTAGATTGGCTAAGAATCTCAACACTGTCACAGGTGAAACAACACTTGTCCTTACTCTCAGATTACATGGATCTTAGGTATTTTTGATTAGGTCCCGAAAGCCACGTCAGAAACACTTCTTATACGCTGTTTATAATGAAATTTGGAAAATCTCTCAACAAGAAGTTGCGGAGAGATTGCGTGAAATTGACAGAATTAACTTAGAAAAAGGCTTTGGCTGTGGTTGACAATGGCATGACCACACTAACATCAAGATTTATTCACTGGGCAACAATGTATCTTCTGCTATAGATATAATGGAACAGGCTGTGTCCATCTTACAACCTGGACAATCACAGTTATGTTCTATTGTGTTATTAAGCTGGACGCTACAATCCCTGCTCTGTGGTTATGTGCCCTGGAGATATATCAACAGTACGTCTCTGTTCTCTGCATATAGTTGACTAAAAAGCAGAAAACAATGGCAGAAAGAGATGCGAAATAAACAATGCTGCGGATTGAAAAATTAGACCAATTACCTTTCACCATGGTAGAGTCACCATCCACAGAATGGTTAATTCATGGCCATATAACGTTACCAGTAATATCTTTCCAGCTTCAATATTGCCTAGAACAGCACCAGGTAAGCAGGCATGAAGCAATGGGTAGGGAATTCATCTATGAATCTTGGGAATTATTATTCAGATTTAGATGCAGGAACGGGGACACTGAAGTGTTTCTCAGCGGTGCGGACTGGAAAAATTCTTTAAGTGAATCTCTCATTTGTCAGGACATTATGTTTCACGGGGCCTGTAATGGTTCAGTAGCTAACTTATACTGTCATTTGAAAGGTTCCCCAGCTGCCTTGATTAATTCAGTGTTTAGGCTGCTCTCGAATGGGAGTTACTTAATACTAAATGATCAAGGTTGTTGTGGGATGCTTCCAGGCATCGCATATCTTGCCACTGTAAGTTCCAGGGCTACTTGTTGTATGCAAGTGTTGTTTCCGCCGACCCACACAGTCAGGGAGGTGCCGTTATGGTCTTCGTTGAATGTTTCCTTTATACGGTTTGATACTCTGAGCTGAAGGAAAGCCTTGCTTTTACAGAAAGATTTGCCCTTAACCTCAAACCGAGAGACTTTTGATTTTCAGGTTGCAAGGTCCTCAGCTGCGATACAGACACTGGTACGGACTAACTGCCCTTTCCAATTCAGAGAAACGGTACATCATATCTTTAACATGTCTGATATGAAGGGTATAGTACACCTATTTAAGATCATAGGTTCTGGACTGTTAATAACCTTTCAGACAGTCTTCAGAGTGATTCCGACTTTTATACACTAAGTATTTGGATGCATTTTTGGAGAGCTTCCACTGATCCTGCTACTGGTAGTGGGGATCCTGATTTAAATTTTTCTGCTATGCAATGGATGTCCCAGTTACCAAGGAGATGGAAAAGACACTCTTGGAGCGATGTTACCATGATTGCATGGTACTCCATCTTGGCACACCTCGACTTTAGGATCTAAGCTAGTCTTGGTTCCTATCATTCCGACCAGTCTGGAGTGACTGTGTTTTGCCTGTCCTCCGCTTCTTGTTTTGCGGACACTTCCAGCGGTTGCGCCACCGGACACGGATGTATTACTGGACCTGTTAACGGCCCACGTACTGCAGTGTCCCCAGCGTATTCCATATTGATGTCGGCATTCTTAGAGTCACCAGGAGATGCTTCAGCTCCTGTTGGATTGGATACTGGCTCTAGCACAGGCAAACAGGCTTTGGATGTTTCAAATACTTCCTCCGCATCGGTTGTGGGAACTGAAGAAGATCCTCTTTGCTCGATTGACCTGATCTGTGCGGTGTTACAGGGACCATCATCTGCGAAGGCAAACAGCAGTAATGTTGCGTCTCCCACACAGGACACATAAACATCTGGCTCTCTGTGTGCTGGGAAACAATCAAAACAACCAAAATTTGAATTTTAAACAAAAGTTTTTTTCTTCTATACTATTATTGAGCACCATGGCTTTCAGATGCTCTCAGTTGCTCCAACCATATATATGAACATATTTTAAAGGACTTATAGAACCTTTTTAACATAGACAAAGGATCTATAGAGTTTTTAGGCACTTGTTATATACTTTTAGACTTTTTTTCTGAACATTTTTAAAAAATACTTTACGATTGATTAGAAGAACATTCACTTTTACTATATCGTCCAGTCGGATGAGGAGTGGCTGTTATGTTTTGTAATGTACCCCAATATAGGCCTGGGTAATCACCTAATCTTTTACGTACATTTTTCCTGCCATTGTACTACATAACTGTTTTCTTGGTATTGACCTTTTCCCTAGTTAGGTGCGGCATAAAATATTGTGTTGTTTTCCCAGAAAATTAGCCTCATTAAATATGTATGAGGATTCTCAAAATCACAGCAGGATTACCATCTTCGCATAATAACTATGTATAAGGGTCATCACAACATGACACAGCAGATAGAACCCCTGAGGGTACATTTTGTGTATATATACACCATATCTTTGGCAGAGGAGAAAGACTTCCATGCTGACACACTGACGCGAGAAACTGAAGTTCCGGTGCGCAGACACTCCAGTACGCAGTGATCTGACATCCCTTGCGGGGTGTCCATCTTGAGACCAAGATGGGGTACTTCATTCTCTCAAACCAGGTAATGTGGTTGGCCTCATCTTAGGGGGATTATTGGCTATACACCTACATACATGCTAGGTACACTTAGGTACATCTAGTTAGGGTTGCATCGTAGGAGTACGCATTATTACTGTCATGTAGTTATATGCTTGCATATATTCATTGTTTTAGCACTATGGTAGAAATCTATCCTTCATTTACTCTGATGGTGCTTATAATCATTTATATCTGTTTCTGCCTTATGGTCGTTTCAGCGCACCTATTTTACACTAGAATGACGCTGGTTCAATAAATGCTTTTTGAAAAGGTCCCCCCTGTTTATTCTGTGTATCTCTCTGAGACAAAGTGAGAACAAGTGACTGAGTGAAATGAAATGAAATGAAATGAATGAATGAAAAAGATATTTGATAAAGCGCACTGCGGCCAAGCGGCTTCCTGGCGCTAAAACCTGATCAAGGCTCACATAAATCAGACCGAAGTGTTAGGGAGAGAAAGCCTGAGAGAAGAGGAAGGTTTTTAAAGCTTTACGAAAATGGGAATAAATGGGAATAGAACGAATAGAAAGGGGGAGATTTTCCAGAGCTGAGGGGCCAGAACCGAAAGGCGAGTGCCCCCGGTTCTGGATTTACGAAAACGAGGGATGTGCAAGAGAGACAAAGAAGAAGAGTGAAGGGTGCGACAGGGGGCATAAGAAGAAATGAGAGAGGTGATGAAAAGAGGGGCAGAACGGAAATGAGCTTGAAAGGCTAGACAGGCCAATTTAAAAAAAGATCGAAAGTGTACAGGAAGCCAGTGAAGAGATTTGAGTGCAGGAGTGATGTGAGAAAATTTAGGAAGGGAAAGTATAAGGCGAGCAGCTTGATTTTGAATGGCCTGAAGTCGGCGAGATTGAAAAGCAGGAATGCCTACATACAGGCCATTTCCATAGTCGATGCGGGAGATGACAAGAGCCAATACTATGGTTTTGAGGGCGTCAGTGGAAAAGAACCGAGAGATCTTCCGGATGAGACGAAGGGACAAAAAACAAGAAGAAACGACGGAGCTGATCTGACTATGCATCGAAAGGTCATGGCTGACTTTGATGCCAAGAGTACGGACAGAGGGGACAGGTGAAGGTGGGGGACCAAAAGAGGGGGGCCAATGTGCAGGGGACCAAGGGTTAGAGGGGCCACCCGTGAGGACAAGTTCCGTCTTGTCAGGATTGAGTTTCAGATGGTTGGCGCTCATCCACTCAGAGATAAAAACTAAAGTAGAACACAATTTGGGAAGGGAGTCAGAAGAAGAGGATAAATCAAAGATGAGCTGAAGGTCATCGGCATAGTTATAAACAGAGACCCCCAGCTCAAGAAGGGAAGTAATAAGGGGTTGGATGTAAAGATTGAAAAGTAAAGGGGAAAGAGAGGAGCCCTGGGGAACGCCACAGGTAACCGGGCGGGAGGGGGCCGAAAAGCCAGAGAGATGGACCGCCTGGGACCTATCCCGAAGAAAAGACGCTATCCAGGAAAAGGCCACACCCCGAATACCAGCTGATCTGACACGGTCGAGAAGGATGGAATGGTCGACCGTGTCAAATGCAGCGGACAAGTCGAGGAGGACCAAGGCTTGAGGAAGATTGAGATCGGCTTTCGCTTTGAGCTCATCCAGAACCGCGAGGACTACCACCTCCGTGGAATGACCCGGGCGGAATCCGGCCTGGTGAGATGCCAATAAGCCATTCTGCTCGACATAGGAGGAGAGGCAAGAGGTGACATGTGCTTCAAGAATTTTTCCAAGATATGGGAGAAGAGAAATGGGACGAAAGTTAGAAAGAAGAGAGGGATCCAGGCCAGTTTTTTTTAAGATGGGAAGGACAATAGCAGATTTAAAAGAGGAAGGGACAGAACCCAAAGCCAAAGAAGAATTGAGAAGAGCAAGAGGGGGAGCAGAGCAGCTGGTGAATAAGATTTTGAGGATACGAGCTGGCGCACAATCGGCAGGAGAACCTGACCTGATTTTGGCCAGGAGTTTAGAAAATAATTCAAAAGAAATGGGAGGAAAGGAGACAAAAGAAGAGAGAGGAGGAGGGGGGGGGAAGACAAGACAAGGTTGGGGCACAGGGGGGATGTGGGCTTTTATCTTCAAGATTTTGTCAATGAAAAAATCATTGAGTGAGGAGCAGAGGGTTTGTGAGGGAACGGGACCGGGGGTGGAGCGATCATAAGTGGCTAGAGCGTGAACCAGGGAAAATATTTCCCGAGGCTTATTGGCAGCCAAAGCCACTTTCTCAGTAAAGTAAGCGGTTTTGGCTGCAGTGATCGTTTTTTTGTATTCCGTGAGAAGAGATTTGTATTTGACGCGCTGAGATGGACTGTAGTTGCGTCTCCAAAGGCGTTCCGATCGCCTAAGATCGAGTTTGAGCACTTTAAGCTCGGGAGAGAACCACTTGTGAGCGTCATGGGGACGAACCTTTTTGACCTTTCTGAGCGGGGTGACTAGGTCGCAAGAAGAAGCGAGCCAAGTGCGAACGGTCTCAGCTTGGGAGTCAAGGGGAAGGTCGTTAAGAGCCGGGGCAGAAGAAGCCAGAGTGAGCGTGAGGGCGTCGAGGTCAATCGAGTTCCAATTTCGGGCTAAGAGATTTTTAGGGAGGGAGGGCTTAACGGCCATGCCCAGAGAAATGGAAAACGAGATATTAAAATGATCCGACCAGACACAGGGGGAAATAAAGAGAGAGGAAATATTAGAACAAGTAGACCAAATTTGGTCTAAAGTGTGGCCCTGAACATGAGTGGGAGCTGTGACGTAGGGTGTGAAGTTCAGACAGTGAAGGGTGGCAGAAAAATCTTTAGAAGAAGAGTCTTCCCTAATATTACCCGGCCAGAAGTTAAAATCGCCGAGCAAGAGGACCGAGGAGTTGTTGACCACCAAGGTGGCCAAAAGGTCCTGGAGGGAAGAAACAACAGAAGGCATAGATTGGGGGGGGCGATACACGAGAACAACTGTGATAGGCACCAAAAGATTGAGTGAGCGGGCCACCAGGTAATCCACATTGGGTATAGGAGGATAAGTAAGGAGTTGAAATTTAAGAGAGGAACGGATGAGCATCGCCACTCCTCCCCCGGCTTTGCCTGCCGGGCGATCAGCTCGAAGGGCATAATGAGAGTTGGGGAGGATGGCCAGAAGGTCAGGGAGAGAGTCAGAAGAAAACCATGTTTCGGTCAGGCAAAGAATGTCAGGGGAGTCTGTGGTCAAAAGGTTAAAAAGGGCCGTCTGATGCTTGACCGCAGAGCGGGTATTGAGAAGATGGACAGAAGCAGTGGTGGGAGCAGGGAGAGGGGTGAACGGGCGAGGAATAGGGTTAGGAGTGATAGGTACCGGGTAGGAAGGGGGAGAAAAGAGGATACCATGTGAGTCGAGGAGCTGCAAAAGGGGGAGAGGCGGGGCGAGAGAAGATGACAGTGCTGTGAGCTGGGCAGCCGAATAAGCCACAGCAGGGGCAGAGTGTATAGTCCCTAGTTCTGGCCCGTCGCGGACGGGCGCAGACGGGCTTAACTTAGGCGCAACTTCGGCGCGCCTTCGTCGCGCCCGCTGCGCTCGTCCGCTGCGCTGCCTAGGATAAGCGGCCATGTTATAGGGACACATGAAAGGGAGAGATTGGTGGGCGTGGCAGGGGATGGAGGAGCCAAACAACAGCGACGCGGCGCCCGGACCCGGCCAAGATGGAAGACCAGCCCGTCCCACACCGAGAACCAGGTGAGGAGGGGGCGGTCAGCAGCGGGGGTCTGGGACGCGTGCAGGGGCAGGGCTGCAAGGAAGGATCCAAGAGCGCTGGGCGCTGTGGCGAGAGCGCAGAAAGTGCAGGTGCAGTCGAAAAGATTTAAAAACAAGAAAGTCTCGTGACAGGTTGTTGCTCCCGGAGACGCTTCGGGAGATTTGCGGTGAGATGCAGGAGTGAGCGCACTCTCTGCCGTCCGCCTGAAGTACTTGCCAGGGGGGGAGGAGCCAAACAACAGCGACGCGGCGCCCGGACCCGGCCAAGATGGAAGACCAGCCCGTCCCACACCGAGAACCAGGTGAGGAGGGGGCGGTCAGCAGCGGGGGTCTGGGACGCGTGCAGGGGCAGGGCTGCAAGGAAGGATCCAAGAGCGCTGGGCGCTGTGGCGAGAGCGCGGAAAGTGCAGGTGCAGTCGAAAAGATTTAAAAACAAGAAAGTCTCGTGACAGGTTGTTGCTCCCGGAGACGCTTCGGGAGATTAGCGGTGAGATGCAGGAGTGAGCGCACTCTCTGCCGTATTGTATTGTATCTGGGTTTTGTATCGCGCCAACTCACCGACAGGTCTCAAAGCGCTACTGACCAAGTACAGAACAAAAGATGGGAAGGATACATAGGTGGCAGGTCTAGCAGTTCATTATTGAAGTGGGAACGCGTTCTTGAAGAGTAGAGTCTTCAAAGATTTCCGAAAGCGGAGGAGATTGGGCTCTCTACGAAGTGCCTCTGGCAGCTTATTCCAATTGATAGGGGCCTGCACTGAGAACGATCTGCCTCCTTTGGTTGTTAGCTTAAAGCGTGGTTGAGACAGTAAGAAGGAACCCGACGATCGCAAGATGCGTTTAGGTTCGTGGAGCTCGAGCCTTTCTTTTATATAGGCTGGCGCCTGTCCGTGTAATGCTTTGTGGCAGATACACATGCTTTTGAACTCCACTCTCTGCAGCATGGGCAGCCAATGTAATCGATGGAGCAGGGGGGAGGCATGGGTCCTCCTTGGAACTCCAAAGATCAGGCGTGCTGCGTCGTTTAGAATGACCTGGAGACGGCTAATGGAATACTTTGGAAGGCCGAGGTACAGCGCATTTCCATAGTCTATTCTAGACACTATTGTGGCTGACACAATAGTTTGCAGCATATTCCTCGAGAGCAGGGGGGCGAGTTTGCGTAGTTGCCTGATTAAGTTAGTACAACAGCCAACTACAGCAGAAACTTGATTAGCCATTGAGAGTTCTTGATCGATTTTCATCCCAAGACTCTTGACATTGGGGCATGGTTTTGGGGCAGGGCCTAGCTCTTGGGGCCAGTATAGATCGCTCCAAGGGGACACAGCAGTTGAAATAACCAGGACTTCCGTTTTATCCGGATTGATTTTCAGCAAATTAGATGACATCCAGTTCACTGTGAAGCGTAGGATGTCTTTAGCCACTGATTGTGCCGATGAAGCGTTGTCGATGCTCAGCAATAGCTGCGTATCGTCGGCATAATTGAATACTTTACACTTCATGTTTGCCAGCGACTCTATCAGTGGTTGCAAGTAGAGGTTAAATAGGAGTGGCGAAAGCGCTGACCCCTGCGGAACCCCACAAACTAACCTGCCCACCTCTGAGACCTGGTCTGCCAACTGGATCTTCTGCGTCCTTCCTGTTAGAAAGGCTGTGAGCCATTTAAGAGCCTGTCCCCCTATCCCGAACCCGGCCAGTCTATCCAAGAGCAATGCATGGCTGACAGTATCAAACGCTGCTGAAAGATCTAATAATATCAGCGCGCATGGCTTTTTACTGTCAGCCATGCATCTTAGCTCATCCAGTACGACAGCATTACTAGCTCTGTGCTATGGTGGGCACGAAAACCAGCTTGCCGGTCATGGAGAAGATGGTGACATTCTAGGAAGGCTGACAAGGACTTAAGTACATGTTGTTCCAGTACTTTAGACAGGAATGGCAGCTGGGAAATTGGCCTATAATTCTTCAGGCTAGATGGGTCGGCTCCCGGTTTTTTTATCAAAGGTCTGACACATGCCTCTTTAAAGGTGGATGGCAGAAGTCCAGTGGCTAATGAGGTGTTTAAAAGATCTAAGATCTGGTCTTCTAGAAGTGGAATTGCCATCCGAAGGGTGTCAGGCGGGCAGGGGTCAGCAGGGGAGCCAGATTTAGGGCTTTTTTGACGTAAGGGGAGGTTTTTTGACGTAAGAGACTGGGTTGTTCTTCTTGATCTCAGCCAAGATAGTCGCAACCTTTCCCAGGAAATATCCTTGAAAGGTGTCGCAATCAATCAGGATATCAGTCTTTTCCTCTTTCTTACTTAACTCTTTCAGTATTTGGAAGGTCTCTCTCTGTATATTGGTATCGTTATTAATACGCGTCTCGTAGTACTCCTTCTTTGTTATAATAATAAGCTTTTTGTATGCTTGGAAAGACTTCCGATATAAATCCCTATCGGTGGCCCTTTTAGATTTCCTCCAACATCTTTCGAGGTAGCGAAGCTTTCTCTTGTTTTCGCGTAGACCTTCAGAGAACCAAGGGGCTCCTTTCTCTACCCCTTTTATTTTTTGTACCTTTTCAGGAGCTAATTCGTCAATGGTTTGCCTAAGGACGGTTGTTATCAGATTGTACTTGGAGTCTAGATCGGTACTATCAGCAGGAAATATAGAGTTCTGTATGTACTTGGGCATGGTTTTGGTTAGAGTCTCGGCATTCACCCTTTTCCATTGGCGCACTTTTTTAGTTTTAATGGGTAGTTTAACCTGGCAGATATCTTGCGGTAGATCGTATAAGATGAGGTGGTGGTCTGACCAGAGACAAGGTAAGATGCTGGTGATACATGCTTTTGGGGATGAAGACCAAACAAGGTCTAAGGTATGGCCTTTTATGTGGGTTGGAGCTTCCACAAGTTGTATCAGTCCAAGAGTAGTCATGATGGTCTGTAGTTTCTGGGCTGACAGGTCTTGAAGAATTTTTTCCCAGTGGACATTAAAATCGCCAGTTACCAGAATGTTTTTGTAGCGTGTGCAAAGATCGGATATAATTGGCTGGAAGAGATCATTGAACACAGGTGTGCTTTGGGGAGGGCAGTATACCGTTAAGATGATGAGACAGGAGTTATTCATAATGATTTTTATACCCAGTAGATCGACGGTATTAGTTGTCTCGGCTAGGATCTTTGTTACCCTAAATTGCTTTTTAAAGATCGTTGCTACCCCCCCACCCCGGGTACCCTCTGGTCGGTTGTGCCAGACCATGTCATACCCGCTGGGAAGGGCGGCGATGATATCCGGGGAAGAGGCATCACTCAACCATGTTTCAGTGAGTGTCAGGATATCAATGGTCTCATCCTGTAGCAGGGTAAAGATCTCTAAGTGATGTTTCTGCAGCGACCTGGTGTTAAGGGTCGCTAGCTTCACAGGGGCTAAGAGGCTATGGTTCTTAT
This sequence comes from Triturus cristatus, assembly GCF_964204655.1. Lineage (NCBI taxonomy): Eukaryota > Metazoa > Chordata > Amphibia > Caudata > Salamandridae > Triturus > Triturus cristatus. Next base: position 1,180,681,106 of record NC_140594.1, on the reverse strand, counting down.
TACTAGAGCTATACAGGATGTTGAGTTCCTTGAGTGTGGCACCTGTACTCGGGGATAGGATATACCTGTCGGAGTTCAGTCCAAGAAGGTCCGCTGAAGTATAACAGGTGCGTGTGCCAGAGTCCCTAAGCCCTAAGCCCAGTCGTGCGCGGACGGGCGCAGACGGGCAGGACTCTGGCACGACTCCGGCGCAGATCCGGCGCGTCCGCTGATCGCGTCCGCTGCGCGGAGACATCCTAGCCCGTTTTTATAGCGCTGACGATGTCCTGACTCACCTATCCCAACCCAAGATGGCCGCCAAACTCGACGCCCAGCGCTCTCGGCCTCGATACTCGGCGAGAGCGGGACTGGAGCTGGAGGGAGGGGGTAGGGGTGAAATCCAGGCGCTGCTGAGCTCTCAGGAGTTATGGCCCACCAACAGCACGTCAGTCGCAAAAACATAAAATTTCACGGGACCGAAAGTATCCCAAGGTAAGCTGTTAAAAAATTCGTTTGTGGCAAGAATAGATAGGAGACCTCCCGGCTTCCGCCTCAGGAGGGAAAGGAGCGTACAATGTCAGAAATTACTTGTTCCTAACACCTGGCGCCTTTTATAGCGCTGACGATGTCCTGACTCACCTATCCCAACCCAAGATGGCCGCCAAACTCGACGCCCAGCGCTCTCGGTCTCGATACTCGGCGAGAGCGGGACTGGAGCTGGAGGGAGGGGGTAGGGGTGAAATCCAGGCGCTGCTGAGCTCTCAGGAGTTATGGCCCACCAACAGCACGTCAGTCGCAAAAACATAAAATTTCACAGGACCGAAAGTATCCCAAGGTAAGCTGTTAAAAAATTCGTTTGTGGCAAGAATAGATAGGAGACCTCCCGGCTTCCGCCTCAGGAGGGAAAGGAGCGTACAATGTCAGAAATGACTTGTTCCTAACACCTGGCGCCTTTTATAGCGCTGACGATGTCCTGACTCACCTATCCCAACCCAAGATGGCCGCCAAACTCGACGCCCAGCGCTCTCGGCCTCGATACTCGGCGAGAGCGGGACTGGAGCTGGAGGGAGGGGGTAGGGGTGAAATCCAGGTGCTGCTGAGCTCTCAGGAGTTATGGCCTACCAACAGCACGTCAGTCGCAAAAACATAAAATTTCACGGGACCGAAAGTATCCCAAGGTAAGCTGTTAAAAAATTCGTTTGTGGCAAGAATAGATAGGAGACCTCCCGGCTTCTGCCTCAGGAGGGAAAGGAGCGTACAATGTCAGAAGTACTTGCCAGGGGGGGAGGAGCCAAACAACAGCGACGCGGCGCCCGGACCCGGCCAAGATGGATGAGTGAAAAGTACTGTACTGTTTCCACGATCCCAGAAGGGACAGGGTTGTCATGTTCAATATTTGAAGGAGGGTGGGAGCACACTGCTTCACCTCCCAGCACAGTTCACCCCTTAGCATCCTGGTAAATGCAGTTCAGTTTAAATTCTTACTTGGATTTTTGTTGAAGTGTTTCACCAAAGTTGGTGAAGGTTAATATCCAGAACTATCATCTGGGGTTGCTGAGATAGCTGCCACAATCCTCTCAGGTCCCTGTACCTCTCCCTGGCACACTGGTGCATCTCCAAGAGCTCGTCAGCTCAGTGGCTCAAGGGAACTTTTTTAAACAGAAAGGGGGATGGGAGCACACTGCTTCACCTCCCAGCACAGTTCGCCCCGAAGCATCCTGATAAATGCTGTTCAGTTTAAATGCTTACTTGGATTTTTGTTGAAGTGTTTCACCAAAGTTGGTGAAGGTTAATATCCAGAAACACGTGTCTAGAGATTGACAGCACTAACCGTCACCAACTTTGGTGAAACACTTCAACAAAAATTCAAGTAAGCATTTAACCTCTTCAGTGCCCATGACGAGATAGTCTCGTCATGGAGCACGGTTGCGCTGTGCCCATGACGAGACTATCTCGTCATGAACCCCACCCACTAGTGCAACGCCCGGCACAGGAGGGGGAAAGGGCGTGGCACTGAAGGGGCTAAACTGAAATGCATTTACCAGGATGCTAAGGGGCGAACTGTGCTGGGAGGTGATCCAGTGTGCTACCATCCCCCTTATGTTCAATAGTTACCAGGAACTATTTTCTCCTTGGTAAGAGGAGTTTTGCAGTGGCACGGTGAGCTAGGTGGTATACAGGCGAACATACCAGGTGGGGGTGTCTGGAATCAGTCTGGACAACAATCCCATAGTTTATGTTGTCTAAACACGCAGATCCTATATAGGTTTACAGGACCGACACAACACCTTCTTTCACAAAGACTGACATTATCATAATATATATTGTTGTTTGCATAGTCATTCTATATTGCATGTCCATTTTAAGCCCAGGTTTAGGATGGGATTATAATTGGGGGTTGCATTTGTGCAGCAGTTGCCAGTGAGTCCGACGGGCGCTCATCTCAGTGAACTGGATCTTTTTTTTATCCTGAAAATCTGCTTATTGACAGTTTGACAGCCCATTTCTGTTGTGTAAACAGTGTGAGACTGCTGCCCTGTTTACACAACACTGAAGGGCTGTCTGTCATTATAGCAAGAGAGAGAGTGCGCGCACACCCACACACACAAATAAGTGTTAATGTGTGTGAGTCAGGGCTTTAGGTGGGGGGAGTGCTCAGCACCAGAAGCATTTAAAACAGATTTTGAAATGGGCAAATGACATGATTTCTGGATCCTGTTTTTCTAGCTCTTACCTTTGTATGTACGCATCTGCTAAAAACCTAGCGGGAAGGCCGTGGAGCACCGGACAGGGTTAACAACAAGCATAAAGTCAATGTGTAATAGAAAGGGAGAATGTTTGTGGTTTGTTAATGCAGTGTGATACCGTGTTTTTTAAAGAGCTGCATCTTCAGTTCCTTCCTTATTGGAGCAGCACTGGGAGTTCACAATCGAAACAGGGGTGTTGTTTCACATCCTGGGTGCACAGATGGAAAACACCTGCTGCCTTGGTTTTTTATACCTCATAGTCTGCTGTCTGTGCCCTGGCTGTGAGTGGGCAGAGAACCGCCAGAGATGGTGAGCTTGCAAGATAAGTGGGAATGCTGGCCATGATAGCTTTGTAAATGATTCAGCTACTTGTGAAGGTGGCACGGTCTGGCCAGGGGAGCTAATGAAGTTTCATCAGGATGGCGGTGATGGGACTATATTTCTTCAGGCCCCGGATGAGACATGCTGCATCATGTCCGATGCCCTCCACGGGTACCAGTGCGGAGCCTGGGAGGCCATGAGGCAGATGCAAGAGTGCTAGGCATTGCACAGCTGTTCTGAAGTTGCCTCCTGGAAGAAAAGATTTGCCCCTTAGAGGAGACAGATTGTACTAGGTCATTGTTTTTTTATGTCCGCGGTGAATCCAAGTGACTTGGCCCTCTTTAAAAGTTGGGGTTCAAATCTACCCAGGGTCATGTCATTGAGCCAGGTTTGTACTATTTCTTGTTTGTTGTTCTTGGGAAATGAGAGGGGTTCTCTCTTGGTTGGGTTGACCTTCAGGTAGGCACGGGACACCCACATATGGGTATGCGCTCCCAGTGTTAGAGACATAAAATGTCTAAAGCAGAGTATACGTTCAGGTAGAGGTGTGTCTCGTTGCCATTCTGTGAATCTTGATATTGTTATCGGTGAGGAGAGCAGCATGCGGCTCCATGGGCTAGATATTAAAGAAAGTAAAATGGCCGGAGACTGAACCTTACCTGGAAGTGTCCGTATCCTTCCACATTGACCACTTACAGCCCACATCAGCTGCAGTTAATCAGAATCAGTGTTTAATGAGGTTTACTAGGAATACAAGAACACTGTGGTCTCAGGAGTGTACTTTATTTCATTGGTGCACAAGGAGGAAAAAGGAGTGGTTCAAATTCTGTCGTGCAGCATCTGGTTTGCATATTTATGTGCAGGCAGCACAAGCAGCATATATTAAGGCAGGAGACATCAGCACATTAGAGTCAGAGGAGCTTGAAAACCACCCAGAAGCACCATGGCAGCTGAAAAGGGCCAATCGACTTCTACACTGGGCTTGTGATTGGCAGTGCTGCGGCTGGGGCAGAAACTATAGGGGATCGGCACAAATGGTGAAAGGTCTACATTGTAATTTTTTTTAAATTAAACAAATACCTGATTTTGGGTTGGCACATACTCTTACAAGCATATTAAACAGTAGCATAACATTCATTATTCGAAATGTTATACTTTACAAACAAATACTTGAGTCATAAAATCATTATACATCGGATTTACAGGAATGGACCGGTTCCTAGGGAAATTCCAAGTCACGCAGAGGGGGCATTCACATATCAGGACTGTGACCATACCCCATCTAAGGCACCCCATGATGTCCTCAGAGAAGAAAATATCAAAGAAGATCCTGGAGTGTTAGCACAGAGTACAGAACTGGTGCTGTTTGTGGTGTATCCATCAGACACTATGCCAGAGCATGTTGGTTGTGTTGCGTCTGAATAAGTGTTGTATATTTGCTGACAGAGGAGTACTTTTAATTGCTTGCAGTTGGTAGGTGGAGTCATGTCCACTCAGGAAAGGGCTTCCTTCACCCACAGTCTTCACTTTCCCGGTTTGCGACATTTCCTTTACTCTTGGTGGATTGTTTGCTGTTGGGCGGGCGGTGGGGATACTGTCTGTTAGTGGGGCCCTTGTCCAACAAGCCTAATGTCACAACATTTAGAGGTGCAACCTGTTTTTGTGTCATTTGGTTTTATTATGTGGTGTTTTGGGTTGCTGCATGTGCAGTAGTTTACATTAGTATATATTTAAATAAATAATATTTAGGGGCCATTGATGATCTCGTCCCGAAAGCATTCCTACTGAATCAGTCCCAGAATGCTTTCCGGACGACTCGGATCGGGTGAGTCCGACCAAGCGATTTGGATGTATCCAGATGCTTCCGGATAGGATTCAGTTGGACTCCCATGGACTTCAATGGGAGCCTGTGTTGCAAACGAGAACACAGGCTCCCATTGAAGAAAGGGGTGACTGGGGAAAACCTTGCACCCTGTGGCAGGCACCCCATGGTGCCTGCCACACTGTGCATGGGTGGAAAGGGGGGTCCCTTGTGCACCCCCACAAACCCGATTCGGAGGGCCTTGGGTGAAGGGGGACCTGCTACGGGACCCCAAAGAAAGATTCCGGCAGCCGATTAGTTCCAGAGTAACCGAATTGGAACAGCTATCTGAATTGGTCATCGTAATCTCTTGCTCGGAAACAGAGTCCATAGAGCTGTACGATTCGGCTCCAAAAGACGCAAACTGTCCGAATGCCTTTTGGAATCTGATTCGGAGCCCTTCCGAACGGGACCGCAATCAACCCCTTAGTGTGCATGTTGGGTGCATACACGTGTCTGTGTGTAAATGTGTATGTGCATATTGTACTGTCATGTAATTGCATTTATGTAGAACTTACTAACCCTGACAAAGTATTTTAGCCATTTGTGTGTGCATAAATATATGAGTGTGTGTTCATATGTTTGCGTGTGCATTTATAATTTATGCATTTATGAAGTTTTAAATGCTAAAAAAACATGTTTCTCCAGAATGCTAGTTGGCGAAAAGTTAAAGCTAAAATTCAAGGTGCCCCAGCACACCCCTGGGAGTCTGATGGCTTAGATAGGACAGCAGATGCTTCAGTCAAGACACCGGACATTGCAGTCTTGTCTGGATATTCACTAGATTTTATTATTGACTCACCACAGTCCCTGTGATAAGGATGTTGTTTTGTGTAGGCTGTTATGTTTCAAAAAGCACTCTTCAATGGACAGGTCGTCCAGTCTTAGTTTAACCTGAGGGAGTTTACTTGGCTTCTTAAAGAAGGATCTAGCGTGGATCCTCCTATGTATTTATTTTATCTGTTTTGGCGTGTGTGTGTGCGTGCGTGTGTGCATGTGTTTGTGTCTGCACCTATGTGTGCATGTCAGTTCATGTGTGTGCATGCCTATGTATGTGTGCTTGTGGATGTCTGTCATTTCACACATGCGTGTGTGTATATACATGCCCAGCAGAATGAGGCGGAATACCTTCATCGTATATTGTGTTGCAGATTCTCTCTCTTCATTACTACACTCACAAGGGGGCAGGAAGAAGTCTCCTTACCATACATAACTCTAGTCATTTTGTTACTAGTGTTGCGTCCGGCCTTCAACGTGTGTATCTGAAGAGAATGAATCCCTTATAGAGTCCCAAGCGTATGGTAATACATGAGTCGGTTTCAGTGCAGGCTGTGCTGTTGGCAGAGAGAGGTTATTGGTCCTGTCGGGTCTTCATTAACCAACAGACCAAAGGCTCTGAAAAGTTAGCTTGGATGAGGGGTGAGCCAGTGACTTGAAGCACCTTCACTTGGGTAACAGCTTCAGGGTTCATGTCGTAGGGATTCACCACTCTACCGATTACTGACAAAGACAGGTTGCAGCGCCGCTCACCGCCTTCTCTTAAGAGGAGTAACACATTGTAACAGGGGGCCATCTCAACAGCATTAGTACAGACTCTGGAAGGGTGAACTCAGAGGGGAAGAGTTTCATGATTAATGGAAATAGAATGACTAGAAGTGGAAAACCTTCGATTCCCAAAAATCACTCGAGGCAGGTAGAAAAGTCAGATTCTTCAAAACAACGGACCCCAGATTAAGGAGGGATGGTGGGAGCCAGGTATCAGGCTGCTGTTATGCCAGTCGTTGGACTGGTTCTACTTCCCTATGTGCTAGGATGCGGGCCATACCAGCGATCACACCACCGTCAACGTCCTGGAGATGTTGAAACTGCAAGAGCTCAGGGTGTGGTGGTACCTCTGTACGTAGATGTTAAGTGCCTTTTTAGGAAGAAGAAATGACTGGGCAAGAAAGAGCAAAACTAAACCAGGACCGATTTAAGTAAGTCCTCCAGATTCAACAGTGCAGTTGTGGCCGAAAGGCTAGTCCAACACTTCTTCTGGTGCCGATCTTCGGCTGATCCGGTTTTCTGTTTCTGTAGCGTAGCAGAGGTGGAAAACGAGCAGCGATGAACAATGCGACAGAGGAGACACAGGCAACAGATTGAGGAGAGAGAAAGAAAGAGGAAAGGAGTTAGTAGTCATGCACGTAGGCACCATGCAGAAAACCCAACCACCGTGGAGAGAAAGGGTAACACAACAGCAGGTTACAATGTTAGATATTTGAGTGCGAAACCAAAGAGCTTGCCGAAAAGATACCATTGGACTGAGCACCAACCACATGCACCAGAAAACCAAAGAAGGAATTAGTATGACAAACATGGACCAGAAACCACTGTGTCCATTTTTAGGAGAGGTCAAACATATCAATTTTGCATAAGCAGGAATTGCCAGAAGAAAATGATCATTTACAATTCTCATCCCATTAGAAGAAGTGCAATTCTTTTACAATGTCCACATGGGCAACAGTAACAAACAAATAATTGTTTTCATGCAGACCTTGTAAAGAGATGGGGAAGGTGCGTAGGCAACATAACCACACTACACTCGTATTTGAATCCAATCCGCCTGACACTTCTTGCACTCTTGAAAGAATGGCTAAATGCCTGACCTGCTCCAGAGGAAATAAAAGCATTGAACCCATTTAAAAACCATGGTCTGCAATAAAAGTTGGCTTCCTGAGAGGAAATTGTGGCCCCAAGCTACATTTACCACTGGGTAACATCTGGATTAAGACACATTTTCCATGTTGTACATTTAGGGGTTTGAGGTGGAAAAGGGATGCAAGGAAGAGGCAAGCTGTTGGGCCTGCCCATATGGTTGCAGCCCGCACATATGGTTGGATCCCTGAAGCTATTTACTAATACTGCGCATGCCAGTCCTCCAGGGGCCCACCCTTTCAGACGGCAGCGCCATAGGTGCACCAGCGATGGTGGCCTCACGTTACTTCACAAGGTCTCTTTTCAGTAGACGGGGAATGCTCTAAGAAAGAATCCTGAAACATTGTGCAATGCTATTTATTCATAACTACACTTAAAACAAGCATTGGCCAGTGTTTGTCACCCACTGTGCATGAAAGCCAAAGGCTGACGTGGACTGACCCAGTGCTCCATGCTGTACAGGGGGCAGGATGGAAGCAAAATGAAAGAGACTGCTGAACAGTCTAATGGATAAAGAGGGGCAGCTCAAAGCTTCTCTATGTGTGTATATATATGTATGTATATATATATATATATATATTATTTTTTTTTGCATTACATGAATCTAGTGAAACCACCAAACTCTGCACCAGACCCAAAAAGGTGGACATGACAGGCTGGCGACTGACTTTCCCCCAGTTTGACTGGCTTGTAACTGATGTCTACTCATCTTGGTATCTCCTTATTGGCGTGTATGCCTATTGGCTGTCCTTTGGTCTGGGTATCTCCTTATTGGCATGTATGCCTATTGGCTGGCTTTTGGTCTGGGTATCTCCTTATTGGTTTGTATGCCTATTGGCTGGCCTTTGGTCTGGGTATCTCCTTATTGGCATGTATGCCTATTGGCTGGCCTTTGGTTTGGGTATCTCCTTATTGGCATGTAGGCCTATTGGCCGGCCTTTGGTCTGGGTATCTCCTTATTGGCTTGTATGCCTATTGGCTGGCCTTTGGTCTGGGTATCTCCTTATTAGCTTGTATAATTATTGACTGGTCTTTCGTCTGGAAATCTCCTTATTGGCTGATATGCCTATTGGCTGGCCTTTGGTGTGAGTATCTCCTTATTGGCATGTATGCCTATTGGTTGGCCTTTGGTGTAGGTATCTCCTTATTAGCTTCTATAATTATTGGCTGGCCTTTGGTCTGGGTATCTCCTTATTGGCTTGTGTGCCTATTGGCTGGCCTTTGGTCTGGGTATCTCCTTATTGGCATGTATGCCTTTGGCTGGCCTTTGGTCTGGGTATCTCCCTATTGGCTTGCATGCCTATTGGCTGGCCTTTGGTCTGAGTATTTCCTTATTGGCGTGTATGCCTATTGGCTGTCCTTTGGTCTGGGTATCTCCTTATTGGCATGTATGCCTATTGGCTGGCTTTTGGTCTGGGTATCTCCTTATTGGTTTGTATGCCTATTGGCTGGCCTTTGGTCTGGGTATCTCCTTATTGGCATGTATGCCTATTGGCTGGCCTTTGGTTTGGGTATCTCCTTATTGGCATGTAGGCCTATTGGCCGGCCTTTGGTCTGGGTATCTCCTTATTGGCTTGTATGCCTATTGGCTGGCCTTTGGTCTGGGTATCTCCTTATTAGCTTGTATAATTATTGACTGGTCTTTCGTCTGGAAATCTCCTTATTGGCTGATATGCCTATTGGCTGGCCTTTGGTGTGAGTATCTCCTTATTGGCATGTATGCCTATTGGTTGGCCTTTGGTGTAGGTATCTCCTTATTAGCTTCTATAATTATTGGCTGGCCTTTGGTCTGGGTATCTCCTTATTGGCTTGTGTGCCTATTGGCTGGCCTTTGGTCTGGGTATCTCCTTATTGGCATGTATGCCTTTGGCTGGCCTTTGGTCTGAGTATCTCCCTATTGGCTTGCATGCCTATTGGCTGGCCTTTGGTCTGAGTATTTCCTTATTGGCTTGTTTGCCTATTGGCTGGCCTTTGGTCTGGGTATCTCCTTATTGGCATGTATGCCTATTGGCTGGCTTTTGGTCTGGGTATCTCCTTATTGGCTTGTATACCGATTGGCTGGCCTTTGGTCTCGGGATCTCCTTATTGGCTTGTATACCTATTGGCTGGCCTTTGGTCTGGGTATCTCCTTATTGGCTTGTATACCGATTGGCTGGCCTTTGGTTTGTGTATCTCCCTATTGGCTTGCATGCCTATTGTCTGGCCTTTGGTGAGGGTATCTCCCTAGTGGCTTGTATGCTTATTGGATGGCATTTGGTCTGGGTATCGCCTTATTGGCTTGTATGCCTATTGGCTGGCCTTTGGTCTGGGTATCTCCTTATTGGCTTGTATGCCTATTGGCTGTCCTTTGGTCTGGGTATCTCCTTATTGGCATGTATGCCTATTGGCTGGCTTTTGGTCTGGGTATCTCCTTATTGGTTTGTATGCCTATTGGCTGGCCTTTGGTCTGGGTATCTCCTTATTGGCATGTATGCCTATTGGCTGGCCTTTGGTTTGGGTATCTCCTTATTGGCATGTAGGCCTATTGGCCGGCCTTTGGTCTGGGTATCTCCTTATTGGCTTGTATGCCTATTGGCTGGCCTTTGGTCTGGGTATCTCCTTATTAGCTTGTATAATTATTGACTGGTCTTTCGTCTGGAAATCTCCTTATTGGCTGATATGCCTATTGGCTGGCCTTTGGTGTGAGTATCTCCTTATTGGCATGTATGCCTATTGGTTGGCCTTTGGTGTAGGTATCTCCTTATTAGCTTCTATAATTATTGGCTGGCCTTTGGTCTGGGTATCTCCTTATTGGCTTGTGTGCCTATTGGCTGGCCTTTGGTCTGGGTATCTCCTTATTGGCATGTATGCCTTTGGCTGGCCTTTGGTCTGGGTATCTCCCTATTGGCTTGCATGCCTATTGGCTGGCCTTTGGTCTGAGTATTTCCTTATTGGCGTGTATGCCTATTGGCTGTCCTTTGGTCTGGGTATCTCCTTATTGGCATGTATGCCTATTGGCTGGCTTTTGGTCTGGGTATCTCCTTATTGGTTTGTATGCCTATTGGCTGGCCTTTGGTCTGGGTATCTCCTTATTGGCATGTATGCCTATTGGCTGGCCTTTGGTTTGGGTATCTCCTTATTGGCATGTAGGCCTATTGGCCGGCCTTTGGTCTGGGTATCTCCTTATTGGCTTGTATGCCTATTGGCTGGCCTTTGGTCTGGGTATCTCCTTATTAGCTTGTATAATTATTGACTGGTCTTTCGTCTGGAAATCTCCTTATTGGCTGATATGCCTATTGGCTGGCCTTTGGTGTGAGTATCTCCTTATTGGCATGTATGCCTATTGGTTGGCCTTTGGTGTAGGTATCTCCTTATTAGCTTCTATAATTATTGGCTGGCCTTTGGTCTGGGTATCTCCTTATTGGCTTGTGTGCCTATTGGCTGGCCTTTGGTCTGGGTATCTCCTTATTGGCATGTATGCCTTTGGCTGGCCTTTGGTCTGAGTATCTCCCTATTGGCTTGCATGCCTATTGGCTGGCCTTTGGTCTGAGTATTTCCTTATTGGCTTGTTTGCCTATTGGCTGGCCTTTGGTCTGGGTATCTCCTTATTGGCATGTATGCCTATTGGCTGGCTTTTGGTCTGGGTATCTCCTTATTGGCTTGTATACCGATTGGCTGGCCTTTGGTCTCGGGATCTCCTTATTGGCTTGTATACCTATTGGCTGGCCTTTGGTCTGGGTATCTCCTTATTGGCTTGTATACCGATTGGCTGGCCTTTGGTTTGTGTATCTCCCTATTGGCTTGCATGCCTATTGTCTGGCCTTTGGTGAGGGTATCTCCCTAGTGGCTTGTATGCTTATTGGATGGCATTTGGTCTGGGTATCGCCTTATTGGCTTGTATGCCTATTGGCTGGCCTTTGGTCTGGGTATCTCCTTATTGGCTTGTATGCCTATTGGCCTACCTTTGGTCTGTGTATCTCCTTATTGGCTGGCATTTGACTAACCATTGGTGAGTACTGCTTTCACTGGTGAACCTTGCACACCTGAGCCTCATCAGTATTGCTCACAGTAACAATACACACGTGCGAACGCCCTGCTGAGAGCTAGGGAACAGAGTAGCTATGTCTTCACTTACTTTTACAAGTGGGGACCAGGTTGCTCCACGTGCCGTCCTTCTGACACTCAATCTGGAACGAGTCCATCTCAATATCGTCCTTAGGGAGAAAAAAAGACAAATAACAAATTTGTGAGTTTATAAACCATGCAGGCTGTCTTACTCTCGGATGCGGGGCGAGTAATGCAGGGCCCCCAGTAAAGTAAGGAGTCAGGCTTAAAATACGCCTTAGCGTTCTAATAGCCAATACATCTGTCCTGTAACTCTGGAATACCCATTCCATGGAAAAGAAGTGTTTCATGCAAACGTTTCCTCATAAATAGGACTTTGCCAAAATTTCCACATAATCTGCCATCTCCCCTTATTGTAACAAAATAACGGTTTCTTGGTCAAACTGATGAAAAGTTACTAAAAAGCTGCACACATAGCGCAGTGCCGCAGTCGTTACTTTGTAAAAGCTAAAAACTCAAAAGTTATATTTGTTACTTTATAAGTTTCTGATTATTATGTACAGATATTAAACAGTTGAGAATATTTCCCAAATGTTTGTTATTATACCCAACTGATGGATATGGAAAAGTCTTTTACACAGAAAATAATAACCTTACAAAGTTATTCATGTTTCAATTAGGGTAGAAAGAATAAACCCTTCTTTGTTGTGAAAACCTTTTGTGTCAATATTCACACAATTCTCTTTTTACAGGACACAGGACAGACTTTGTTCTCAAACCAACAGACATTTAAAGATAGCGCTCTGAGTTTTAGAAGATCTGCATCGGATTTTAAGGTCAGGGACCGCATTACAGACAGGGTCAGTGTCTGACCCGTAAGTGTGTGCATTTGGCCCAGACCAGGACAATGCGCAGGATCACAGCAAAAGCGCTGGTCCCATTGCAGTTGTGAACCCACAGCAACCATGGGACCAGCACATCACTGAAGAAGAACCAGCTGTTTGAAGCTGCCAGTCCATCTTTGAGTGGAGGTGATGACATGGCCACCATTTTAAATAGGTTCAGAGCAGTGTTTAATTTGAGCCACTGGTTTCTGGTGCTCGGCACCAGCACTTAATTGTCAACACCAGCGCTTGTGATAGTCTGCCACAGGGTGGCACTGTCTCCCTAATTTAGAGATGAGCACAACAACAGTTGTTTATGAATTCAGTATGCATTGAAAAAGCCTAGTACCCGCCATCCATTCTTATAACGTTGGGGGCATGGAATAGTCTGAGTTGTCACACTTGTAAGAGTGATTGGTAGAAGTTCTGTAGGTACTGCGATTGGCAGCGCTGGCAGGGGCAATGGGTGGTCTTACAAAGTAAGCACTGGTTCAGACAGGCTTCTTCAAGGCCAGGGTAACAATATAAACCTTCTATGCAGCTGTCCCTGATGCCAAAAGCAAATTGGCACCAGGCTTCCCTTTGAACAACTGGATATGATCCAATATCCAAGAGAGGTGCGAGAAATGACCACTGTGCAGGGGTGCTGATAATCAAAGCCCATTGCTGCATGCTTGGGGAAGAAGGAGAGATTGGTGTGAGCTGAAACAGAGCATGCGGCAGGGAAAGGAAGCTACAGTTACCCCCTCTGCCCTCCTCTTTCTCCACCTCTGCTTCTGAGTCTCACAAACTTGTTTATCATGCGTGCTGGCAACAGTTTTACCATCACTGTCAGAATTTCCCTACTTAATATCCTGTCTGATATCAACTAAATTTACTTTGTTTTAATCCAGCAAATAACTTGGGACACTGCCCTAGTTGAACGGTTGTAATCTAATTTAGACCCTCCGAAAGAAAACAATTCTAATACATGCTTGAAAAGACTCATTAACATGCGACAACATTGATGTCAGTGATGTACAATGCTGGTCCACGAGGGCTGAAGGAGCGCTACCTTTCTAAGAATATCGCTCACTATGGAAACAATTCCTATTTGTACTGATTCTATGCAAACGCATCTCTTTGGGATATCTTGAAAAGGTAGCCCTTGTGGAACAACATTGGACACCCCTACTTTATGTAAACTAACAGGGGGAAGGTCACATATTGGTGCCCGCAAAGCAATCCTGTAGAAAACAGATATCACTCTGTGGATACTCTGTGTACTCTTGGTCCAGCCCCTCACCCTTGTACCATGAAAGAGGAATGCTCCATACCTTCAGCACGTGGTAGCCAGGGTTGCAGGTGATGAGCGCCTGGTCTTTGAACGTGTACTTTGACTGTATGGGGTCGATGTTTCCATTGGCCGGTGCCTGTAAGACTGGGCAGGAATTTCCTGTATGATAAAACACGAAGCACAATCAAGGACATAGTCTGAACACAGATTTTACAATACAACCGTTGGTTCCAACGTCTGAGCTCCCCTCCATCTGAACCAAACATGCACTTTTGCAGCAAAATGTCTATAACTCAGGTTGAGGGCCTTTATCAACCAGTACAGCCCTCTGCAGAGGGCCATAATGTTATAGCACTGTGGACCTGTGGCTAAAGTGTGCATATCTCTTTGGCCGCCAGTCTTGCACATGCACATTTTAAACCTCTCTAACCTAGCTGTCTAAGAAAGCTGCGTTAGAGAAAGCATAGAGCTCCGGTGTCCTCAGGAGTGGCGAAGAAGGCTGCTCCCTCCAATCCTGGTGCTTCTCTCATGCTGCATGGGACCAGCACCAGGATTGGTTAGTGCAGTTTCCTGGGTCCCACATTGGAGCCTGCCTTGAGAAGACCCAAGCGAAGAGGACGTTGTATGAGAAAGTTAAGTCAATATATCCTCACCACCCTCCTTACATGCCAGCCGCCACTGATTATGGAATGTGCATGCTGGATATGTACAGCAGCACTTTTTATTGGCATTTTTGCATATGGGGAAACATTTTTCTCCAAGAAACAGGACCACGATGAAATAGTGGGATGGACCCTTTCCACTCACACCTTGAAAAGCCACTTACCACTGCCATTAACAGGAGGGGTTTGTGTCTGTTTCAAGGGTGGGAAACAACCTGCAAAGTGTTTCTGAGTAGATGCATACAATCTGTCGATGTTCACACACGCCTCCTGATTGGCCTTCCCACCCCTACGTCAGGGATTTATTCAAAGGACAATCAGTAAGACACTAATAATGAATGTGTGAGTCTTGTGCATGTAAGTTCCACTTCCAAGCACAACATTCTTAGTGAACAGTTGTGCATGTGTGCTGTGTTTGTGCACATTTATGTTAATGTTCATTTATATTTTTGTGACTTTTTGCCTTTCAGCCTCTCCATTCACTGGAACCAGCCACATAGTACCAAGCAGTTTCTAGTTTCAAGTGCAAGTTTAATTTAGTGTGTATTTGGATTTAAATGAGACATAACAAATGTCAGCTGGGAAGTCATAATACAGAAAATAAAAATGTTATTAATCAAGAGGTAATGGTGCAGTTTGCGCACTGATTAAACAAGTCCGTGCATTTGTCACCAGAGCCACGCGGGAGCTCCAGATATACAAATCAGAAGTGCCGTCAATCAAACCCATATGTAGTTTGACTGCAGGTTCAAGGGAAAAGAGGATACCTATTAGGTAAAGTATGTAAAAAAATAAATGGGCTGTAAATCATAACTGAGCAAAGGCTGGAATGTGGAAAACTGGCACTTTAAAATCAATCAAGCAATCAATCAAACAAACAAACAAACAAACAAACAAACAAACAAGCAAACAACAAACAACCAAGCAAACAAGCAAGCAAGCAAACAAACAAACAAGCAAGCAAGCAAACAAACAAACAAGTAACTGTTTTAACACCAACTTAGGGCATATACACCTATGGTGGCTCCTATTGGTACATGAATCAAGTACCCCCAACCCATTCTGTTTGTGCCCCTCTTTTTTTAAACATTATTTCCTTTATTTTTTTCCTACATTTTCATTCTGATAACTCCCAAAGGGGACTATTTGTGTTGTAGCTGGTATGCTGCTATGATCCACATGGTGAAAGTGATTTGTGTGTTTACATGCTTCCTGTTTTTCAATATACTGGGCCTTATTAACTGCCTTTTAACTATAGGTCTCAATTCCTTTGTAGCCAAACTATTTTTGCTACTCTGATTTAATTCATGGTCTTTGACACACTTTTATTTCCACTCAAAGCTCAACTGAAGTCTCAGATCTTGTCTCAGCAGGACTAGCTGGTGATGTTGCCTCTGAATCACAAATTGATTCTAGTCAGCCATTAGAATGCATCCTCTTTGTTGTTCACTATGCATCTCTGTGACTTCTGTTCTCATGAGTTCAGTTTTTTTCACTACTTAGTCCCTTTACATTTTTTGCTGATCAATGATCTCAATCATTTCCAGGATCCATGTTTACATGAGGTCAGCTTATTTTGTGATATTCATTCTGCTCAGATTATCATGCTTTATTTAGAGGAAAAATTATGTTGTGTATTTATGATTGTTTTTTATGAAAGTGTTGACTATGTTTCTCCTGATGATGGTCTCTGCCTTTAACTGAAGAAGCACCGAAACGTTGAATCTCATAACTGAATGTGAATCATGCTTCATAGCGCTGTATTGCTGTCCAAAGTCCATGCTATTGTGGGCTGCTTTTATTAAGCAACCAGCTATGTGTAGTAAACTTCAAGATATTTGCTTTGCCATATATAGAGGAAGAGGTGTGGTGCAGCGGCCAGGGCGACTGACTCCGGAGTCCGGGGATCACGGCTCGATCCTCGGCGCCGGCGGCAGATTAGCCTAGCACCATGTGACTCTGGGCAAAATCTTGCTTAATCTTCCCGACGGCCCCCAGCGCCTAGAGACCCTTACAGGTGATTGTTCGTGCTTTACAAATGTGGATTATTATTATTATTATTATATATTCACATTTAGTGATTGTCACCTTTGCATTTTGATCATCTCCATTATTTCTGTAAAGTTGTGCTTTCTTATTCTGCTACTTGGTTGAGTGAAAGTTTTCTGAAATTCTTGTTTTTCAGCTTTGTCATAAATAATGATTGATTTACACAGTGTTGTAGATGGTTTTTGATTTTCCTTGACAATAACACTTCAATTTGAAGACTTTTGTTGAATGATTACCCATGTAGAATGCCTTTGCAATACGCACGCTCATGTTTAGGGCACCAAATAGGTTCATCCGACCTTAGCAAAGTTTTCAGTGCAACAAAGATGATTTAAATACAGGCCAGGCTCGAGCTCAGTATCACAAACCAGGCCCTGTGATCATGTCCCTTGACCAACAATCGCCTACTCGGGCTAAAGAACTGAACTCAACAACCTACTGTCAGGCCAATGTTCACCTGCTGAGGCCAAGGTTCACCTGCTGTGGCCAAGGTTCACCTGCTCAGGCCAAGGTTCACCTGTTCAGGCCAAGGTTCACCTGCTCAGGCCAATGTTCACCTGTTCAGGCCAATGTTCACCTGCTCAGGCCAATGTTCTTCTGCTCGGGCCAATGTTCTTCTTCTCAGACCAATGTACACCTGCTGAGGCAAATGTACACCTTCTCGAGCCAATATACACCTTCTCGGGCCAATGTTCACCTGCTCAGGCCAATGTTCACCTGCTCAGGCCAATGTTCTTCTGCTCAGGCCAATGTTCTGCTGCTCAGGCCAATGTTCTTCTTCTCAGACCAATGTACACCTGCTGAGGCAAATGTACACCTTCTTGAGCCAATGTTCACCTGCGCAGGCCAATGTTCACCTGCTCAGGCCAATGTTCACCTGCTCGGGCCAATGTTCACCTTTTCGGGCCAATGTTCACCTGCTCTGGCCAATGTTCACCTGCTCAGGCCAATGTTCTCCTGCTCAGGCCAATGTTCTCCTGCCCAGGCCAATGTTCACCTGCTCAGGCCAATGTTCACCTGCTCAGGCCAATGTTCACCTGCTCAGGCCAATGTTCACCTGCTCAGGCCAATGTTCTTCTTCTCAGACCAATGTAAATCTGCTGAGGCAAATGTACACCTTCTCGAGCCAATGTACACCTTCTCGGGCCAATGTTCACCTGCTCAGGCCAATGTTCACCTGCTCAGGCCAATGTTCTTCTGCTCAGGCCAATGTTCTTCTGCTCAGGCCAATGTTCTTCTTCTCAGACCAATGTACCCCTGCTGAGGCAAATGTACACCTTCTTGAGCCAATGTACACCTTCTCGGGCCAATGTTCACCTGCTCAGGCCAATGTTCACCTGCTCGGGCCAATGTTCACCTGCTCAGGCCAATGTTCACCTGCTCAGGCCAATGTTCACCTACTCAGGCCAATGCTCACCAACTCAGGCCAATGTTCACCTGCTCAGGCCAATGTTCACCTGCTCAGGCCAATGCTCACCTGCTCAGGTGAATGCTCACCTGCTCAGGCCAATGTTGATATAAGCAAGGAGGTGCCTCGTGTCTGAATAATTATCAATAGAAGCTGAATAGGCGGACAGTGAGGGGCTCTGTGTTTGAAGGGTTTGGGTAGCGTTAGGCGAGCCAACAAATTAACAGGGAGAGTTGAGCCAAGGGTCGGGTTCAGATCTTAGAGCCCATGCACGAGCCGAACCCCGAAAATGTTTGCTATGTAAATTATCCAACAAACATCATGTCAAATAATATAAAGTCTCATCAGAATTCAAAAACATTTATTTCATTAAAATGTGGAAAGTTCGAAATAACCTTATGGCACTGCACTGAGAAGTGCTTTATTACAAATAATAGTTTTTAAATATGAACCATCAGTGAACTCAGAGGCAAGTCATGTAAACCCTGTATGTGATCAAGGATTATTATACAGCAACATTTTAGTCTATCAAATCAAACACAATAGTTTTTTGTACAATTGATATTCTGAACTCACATATTTGAAAGTATTTTCATATGCGATAATGAAGAAAAATGTTTTAGTGAAATAAAATACTTGCCTAAGATCACACCATTTATGGGAGGAAGCTGCAATGTATCCAGGTTTTCTGGTTTCACTCTGTACAAATTAACCAGTAAATGTGTATCAATCTGTTTTTCTTTGTACACCTTTGGTAAGGCTTTGGTTTTACCTCTTTGCGCATTTTTACGCTGTTTTTATATAGCGCAAACTCGACCCGAAGGTATTGGAATGCTTTACATGAGCACCAGCTACATTACAGAAGGTCACTATTCAAGGGATGGGTAGATTAACTGATATGCCTGGGATCACAGGATGTTGAGCTGAAGCCGAGACTCGACCCTGGTTCCTCAGTTCCAAAGTCCGCAGATCTGGCCATAAGGCCATGGCCTGGGTAGAGGGTGAGTGTCAGACATATGAAAGCTCGGCTCGTTATGGGCTTGAAGTACCAACAAGACCACGAGCTGAGCCAGGGCCATGCTTCAGGCTCAAGCCAGGTTTGAGCTTTCAGTGGCTCGCCCACCTCTAGCTTGGGAAGAGGCAAATGGAGAAGACCTTTGACCCAGCATTAATTACATCTCACACTGAGTGAGCCAATCAGGAGCTGCATCAGAAAAAGTCCCCCTAGCCAGATAACAGTAAGACATTCTTCCCCCATACATAGTAGAGATCCAGAAAGGACCAAAAACATGTATGTGCAGTTGAATGATTTCATATTGCAAAGCAGTGGAATAACCTACACCGGCATTAATGAATGCAATGTAATGTGCATTAAAGACAATGCAATGCAGTGAAACGTATTAGCGATGAGAAAACACAGATTCTCTGTTTTGATTATTTTGTTCTCATCCAGAAATAATTGCATTCATGGGGGAGGTGTTAGTTCCAGTGCCTAATTTGAGCTGGTGGTTTCTGGTGCTTCTCACTGGCAGTTAATTGTCAGCACCGACACTTATGACAGTCTGCCACATGGTGGCACTGTTTGCCTAATTTACAAATGAGAACAACAACAGTTGTTTATTAATGCAATATATATTAGAAATGGCTAGTACCTGCGTCCAAGCTGTTGCTATAGCTTTGGGTATCTGAATATTTTGAATATTCACACTTCTAGGAATGCGATGGCTTGTAGTTGTGTTGGTTCGGTCACTGGCGCGATGTCAGGGGCAATGGGTGGTGCACGCAGCAGCGGCCTCCTTTATTAATTTTTGTAATGTAAGCACTGGTTAGTTCATCTTACTTCCTCACTCATATTATCTCATCAACATCATAGAGGGTAAAGGACAGGCCAATGTTTGCACCCAAGAACCACGCTGCAGTTATTTTGCGATCAGCCGCATTAACAGCGCTGGGGCAGAGTGAGTGCTCCACGGCTGCTGCCGTGAAATCTGAAGAGAACATCCTTACATTTAGTATATACTAGCTACAAACGTAGAATATACTTAAAAAATATCCAAAAGTAAATTCTCAAAAAAATTGCTCCACTAAAAAAGTTGGCTGTAAGTGTTAAGAATCAAGCCTTTATGAAAGCACTTTACTTCCAAATCCCAAAAGTGAGAAGAAACATAGTTACAAGTTAAAATCTTACAGGGAGCACTTGGTGTGGGTGTTCTGTTGAGTAGCTCCACCACAGTACATCAGTTTCATGCTGGAGTTTCTCTATGTACTATACAATACCACATGCATGTGCATGTAACCTTTTTCTGAGGTTGACCATATTGGAGGAACTAGGGAAACTGTGGGGCTTACCTGAGGCGAAGTAAGATACCTTCCAGCCTCGGTTCTCCCCAGAGTTATCGCTGTGGAACAGGATCTGGACACTGTGGCTTCCCGTCTCTATCCTCCCTGGAGATTTGTCACCACAGATCGGGCCGTACTCCTTCCTTCCAGCTTTAATCTGGGAAGAAAAACAAAAAGATATTTAAGAGGCGACCTGTATGGATGGACAATCCCTCTGCCAAGGTAAGCACCCAGATATCCTTACAAAGCCTGGGGCGGTGGAGCATCAAGGGACCTTCCTCAGGCCTGAGATATCTTGGGATCTTCAATGCAGCTAGGGGTCTAGTGTAAGGTGGAAGCAGTCTCTGTAAACCTCAGGGCCCTATCGCCAAACGAATTCTGTATATCCAACAGAGTGACACTAGAGACTACTTTCCTCTGACACCAGCCCTCAGCGCCAAGATGCTCCATTGGAGTGAAAGCCTGCGCTTCAAAAATGTCATAATTCATTCATTCATTATATGTCACATACAGCATTATAGCCTGCAGTGCCATTTCATCTTGCTGTCCATGGTCTATCAAGGCACTTACCTATTAATCCACTTTTAGAATATACATGGGGGATGCTGCACTATAGATTATACATTTGGAAACCCAGACTTTAAGAACACACCTTTGAGTAGAGTAAGGTTATATGCATACATTCTGTTCCAAGAAGCAGATGGAATGGCATTGGTACCCCAAAATGAAATATTGGGGTGGACCCTTTCCAGTCACACCCAGAAAAGCCACTTACCCCTGCCATTTGCAAGAGTGGTTTTATGCCTGTTTCAAGGCTCGGAAATGATCTGCAAATTGATTCTCAGAACATACACAAAATTAGTCGACGCTCACAAACACCTCCTGATTGACTTTTCCATCCCTACGTCAGAGATGTACATATGGTTTCAATTGTGACTCAAGCAGCTGTATGAAGAGTAGCAGATGAACAACTTAGCGAGGCACAGCGGGTCCATGCAAAGCTCCACTTCCAATATCAAAGTGAGGAGCTTGTGGAGAACTCAGGATGTAGGTGACAAACTCCAACCTAAAGGCCCGGTTGGAATGGAGGAGTGTGATCTGAAAGCTTGAAAAGTCTGGCGGTAAATTTTAGGACTTTGTTCGGAGGAGAAGGGTTGCGGTGCGAGGCTCGCCAAGAGCCCGTTGGTGCCTTCAGCCTGCTCATAGCAAGGGTATTAATGAGAGACTGGCTGTGTGGACAGGTAGGAGAGGGGTACCTGTGTCTCCTGGCTCTAGCAGAGGTAGTGGGGATGGAGAATTTGGGTCATATCTTCTTTAAAATTACTATTGAATTAATTTCTTCCAGGGCGGTACGAGGGTGATTAGATGAGAGAGGATGAGACCAGGCAGATAACGAAGGGCGATGAAGCATGAATATCGGTGGTCTTCTTGTGGCAGGGATAGGAATGAAGGATGCAAGAGTCCTCTGATGGCAGTAAAGCAACGGAGAGCCAAGGCTGGAAATGGAAGGACAGAGCTGGGAAGGCAAAGATGATTTAAGAGTCATTGGTGCAGAGGTGATAAAATAAGCCTAAAGAAGGAGGGTGCCACCAGAGTGGTAGACTAAAGTTTGAAGAAAAGGGAACCCTGGGCAAAGCCTTGGGAGATACCTATTGGAAAGGGTGCTGGAGTGGGGTGAATGTGCATCTTGGTACAGAGAAGCTGTAGACAACTAGGTAGGACTAGAACTGGTAAAGGGCAGAGACCATGATGATCAGAAAGGAGAGGGTGGGAGTATCCACAGTGCTGAAGTCAGAGAACTATTGAAGTTATCAACATGAGATCACATATTCTGAGATGAGTGGGGCCCATGTATCACCGATGGGAGAGACAGTGTAGAGATGTGTAAATAAGGCAGGACGGGGTTCCGGAGAAGAAAGGAAGGAGGCAGACAGAGCAATGGTTCTCAGGAAAGGATCTAAGAGCTGTGGGGGTCGTAAGCTGGAGGACAAGAGCAGCAGATATGAAGCATCATCCATTGGAGCAGCGAAAAGGAAGTGTTTGAAAACGTTACTGGGGCAGGAGAGAATGCAGGAATATAGAACAACGCCTTTTATCCTTCAAGGCAGAAGCTGTGGAGGGCACACAGGAGGGGTTGGCTGTCTGGGGATGGGAAAGCGTTCACCTGGAAGGCAGGGGTAAGATGGTCCGGCTGCAGGGGGAGTGTGCAGTAAAGACGTGATGAAAAGCCGCGAGAGATGCAGACGGTTCAGAGATGATCGATTCTGAGCCCTCTTTGGGTCAAATGATGTAGCACAGATGTTCTGAACCTGTGGTGTGGGTACCCCTGAGTCCACAATGTGTGATAAATACATAATATCAGGCTAGATTAATAAGGTGAATATAAATAAAGAAGCAACATGTAAAATGTTAAACATTCTATAAATATGAAGGAATTTGAAATTGGAGGCTAAAAAAAGTATCCTCCGACTGATTCGTGGGGGCAGTGCAGGTGCATCAAACGGAATATGGTATGGACGATGGGTGGCCTCAGTTGAATTAAAAAAAGTTCAAACCTTCCCATTAAAAGTATCATTTTGATTTTCATGAGTTAAATAAAATATTTCAGCATTTTTGTATGTGTTTGATGCATGCTTGTTTCTGTGTTTTTGTGTATTTGTTTGCCCTTCAAATAATCAAAATTGCTTGTTCCTGGATTCCAATGACGACTCAGTGGGGGTGGTGGGGAGGGTCCTGGATTCCATTGATGATTCAGTGGGGGGCTCTGGATTCCATTGGTGATTCAGTGGGGTCTCCGGATTCCAATGATGAATCAGTGGGGGGCTCTGGATTCCATTGATGATTCAGTGGGGGGCTCTGGATTCCATTGATGATTCAGTGGGGGGCTCCGGATTCCATTGGTGATTCAGTGGGGGCTCTGGATTCCATTGATGATTCAGTGGGGTCTCCGGATTCCAATGATGAATCAGTGGGGGGCTCTGGATTCCATTGATGATTCAGTGGGGGGCTCTGGATTCCATTGATGATTCAGTGGGGGCTCTGGATTCGATTGATGATTCAGTGGGGGCTCGTGATACCAATAATAATTCAGTGGGGGTCTCCGGATCCCAATGATGATTCAGTAGGGGCTCTGGATTCCATTGAAGATTCAGTGGGGGCTCTCGATTCCATTGAGGATTCAGTGGGGGTCTCCAGATTCCATTGATGATTCAGTGGGGGGCTCTGGATTCCATTGAGGATTCAGTGGGGGCTTTGGATTCCATTGAGGATTCAGTGGGGGTCTCCAGATTCCATTGATGATTCAGTGGGGGCTCTGGATTCGATTGATGATTCAGTGGGGGCTCGTGATACCAATAATAATTCAGTGGGGGTCTCCGGATCCCAATGATGATTCAGTAGGGGCTCTGGATTCCATTGAAGATTCAGTGGGGGCTCTCGATTCCATTGAGGATTCAGTGGGGGTCTCCAGATTCCATTGATGATTCAGTGGGGGCTCTGGATTCCATTGATAATTCAGTGGGGGCTTTGGATTCCATTGAGGATTCAGTGGGGGCTTTGGATTCCATTGAGGATTCAGTGGGGGTCTCCAGATTCCATTGATGATTCAGTGGGGGCACTGGATACCATTGATGATTCAGTGGGGGCTCTGGATTCCATTGATGATTCAGTGGGGGTCTCCGGATTCCAAAGATGAATCAGTGGGGGCTCTGGATTCCATTGAGGATTCAGTGGGGGCTTTGGATTCCATTGAGGATTCAGTGGGGGTCTCCAGATTCCATTGATGATTCAGTGGGGGCACTGGATACCATTGATGATTCAGTGGGGGCTCTGGATTCCATTGATGATTCAGTGGGGGTCTCCGGATTCCAAAGATGAATCAGTGGGGGCTCTGGATTCCATTGAGGATTCAGTGGGGGTCTCCAGATTCCATTGATGATTCAGTGGGGGCTCTGGATTCCATTGATAATTCAGTGGGGGCTTTGGATTCCATTGAGGATTCAGTGGGGGCTTTGGATTCCATTGATGATTCAGTGGGGGTCTCCGGATTCCAAAGATGAATCAGTGGGGGCTCTGGATTCCATGGATGATTAAGTGGGGGCTCCGGATTCCATTGATGATTCAGTGGGGGCACTGGATTCCATTGATGATTCAGTGGGGGGTCCGGATTTCAATGATGATTCAGTGGGGGCTCGGGATTCCAGTAATTATTAAGATGGGGTCCACAGAAGTTAGAAGGCTAAGATCCCTGGAGTTTGTTTTCTGAGTGGGAGGCTGACCGGCTGCATGTGGAAGAGAGACCCACAGACATAATATGAGCGATGACGCAGCTCTCGCACTGCCTTGACACAGGATCCCACGGATAGAGTGGTCTCAGTTGCCGATCTATGGGCTACTTTTGGCAGTTTGACCTAAACAGCAAGGCTGTTCCTAGGGTACATGTGAATGAATGGATACATTAATTTGAAAACGAGCACAAATCACCTCCTCTAGGGCCGTCGATACAAAATGTGAAAACTGAATCTAAAAAAGAACCGTTTTTAATTAGAGGTGCTGTGAGTAACAAACTATACCACACAACAAAGCGTGCGTTAAATAAAGAACTTACAGACCAGCATCGAGTTAATGCAGAAAGATAAAAACGTACTTAGCAAACGTGAAGGAAAAGGCTCAGAAGGTTGTCAAATGTAAATTCAAATATCCTTGTTCGACAAGCAGCACTCCTACAGAGCCTTATATCAGATGCATCCACAAGAAGCAACACCACACCTACAATATTCATACCTAAGGTTGTTATCTGAGGCAGCAGGGCTGTGTCAATGGGTGAACCCTGGTACTGCCGGCTTCTGGATTCCCCCTGTAGTACCAGTGAGGTCTGAGTCTAGTTGTACACAAAGTCGTAATAGATGTTATTTATTGCACCCGATAAATAAAGTATCTCGTAGTATTGTTATTTATGAGGCATGATAAATAAGACCTAAACTGGCAATAAGGCACTTAGGCTTTATATGAGTCTGTACCCTTCAAGAATATTGTGTGAACAATATCGTGATACAAAAAATATTACATTAATTATAGATAAGTGTAGATTTACTATACATAACTCCACATATATGCAATTGGCTATGTGTATGTGCGTGGAGTTAAGAACATAACTCTATACATCCTTTTATATCCTTGCAGTTACAGTATTGTTGTAGTCAATATTTGGCTTTGATATTTGCATAGCATGATGTTTTGGAGTTGATGTTGTGACCTACAACCTATCTCCTCTGGTCCCCAGGGACCTCCGAAGTATAGCGGTGGGCCCTAGAGCGCAGGAGGGACCAGAATTCATGGTACAAACCATCCCCTCGTTTGAGTAGGCACGCTATGAACAAGCAAGACTCACCTTCAAGAAATCATAGGGGCACGAAACCTCAGGGTGGTCTTCAATGTCGAAGCTGTCGTCAAACACAAGGGTGATGGAGAACCCCTCCTCCAGTTCGATTCTGTAGAGACAGTCTGAGCTCTTGGGGTACGGGTTCGGGAAGTCGGAGCTGGAAATCGTACCACTTCGGAGAGTGAAAAGATTATCACTGCACTCCACTGAAAGAGACATAGAAACAGAAAGAGGTTGGTTACTACACTCCACTAAAGGACATAGAAACAGATGACGGTTGGTTACAAGGACCCTGAATATGTGACTATGGCTGTCTGTGACATTCATACTCGTTTACCATGGAGTATAAAACCTACATGTCAACATCATCCCTTCTGTGGTGTATGAAAACCCCCACAACAGATCACTGTCCTTAACATGGGGGGGTCATCATTTTTGGCATTATTAAATGGCTCAGGAAAATGAAAATTCTTCCATGCAAAAACAACAGTTGATGAACAGAATGCAGAACAAGGTCGTACATTCACCTCAGTACAGAGATCTGGGCCTAAATCCATAGTTTTTTTGCTCACCATGCAATTCCAGTTTGAACCAAGCAATATGCAAATCAGTCTTGACCCTGTGCCTTATGGGAACAGTCCAGCCCGAACTGCCAAGCCAGGTCCTCTCTGGACTGGAAACCAGCATCCTAGGACCGGTTTCGGGGTTTCACCCCTCTTCAGCCAGGATAACTTGATTCCAGTGGCATGGAGAGCACGGGACTCACGTCTGAGCATACCCGTCCCACTCGGGGTGACAAATGCAAAAACAACAGTTGATGGACAGAATGCAGAACAATGTCATACATTCACCCCAGTACAGAGATCTGGGCCTAAATCCATTGTTTTTTTGCTCACCATGCCATTCCACTTTGAACCCCGCCAGATGCAAATCAGTCTTGACCCTGTGCCTCATGGGAAGAGTCCAGCCCGATCTGCCAAGCTAGGTACTCCCTGGACTGGAAACAAGCATCCTAGGAGCGGTTTCGGGGTTTCACCCCTCTTCAGCCAGGATAGCTTGATTCCAGTGGCATGGAGAGCACGGGACCCACGTCTGGGCATACCCGTCCCTCTCGGGGTGACAAATGCAAAAACAACAGTTGATGGGCCTAAATCCATCGTTTTTGTGCTCACCATGCCATGCCAGTTTGAACCCAGCCATATGCAAATCACTCTTGACCGGTTCCAGGATGTTTGTTTTCGATCCAGGGAATACATGGCTTGGCAGTTCAGGCTGGACTGTTCCCATGAGGCACAGGGTCAGACTGATTTGCCTATGGCCATGTCTGAACTGGGGTGGCGGAGTGAGCTAAAGAATGATGATGGGTTAAACCCAGATCAGTTGACTGCGAGTGAGTGCTTGCAATGTTGAACACTCTGTCCATCATCCCCTTTGGTTTGGCTTTGTTTGCCATACGTTGGCAGGGTATGCCCAGACGTGAGTCCCTTGCTCACTTTGCCACTGAAATCAAGCTAGCCTGGCTGATGACGGCTGATAAGCCAGAAACCGTTCCTAGGAAGCTTGTTTCCAGTCCAGGGAAGACATGGCTTGGCAGTTCAGGCTGGACTGTTCCCATGAGGCACCGGGTCAGACTGATTTGCATATGGCCATGTCTGAACTGGGGTGGCGGAGTGAGCTAAAGAATGATGATGGATTAAACCCAGATCAGTTGACTGGGGGTGAGTGCTTGCAATGTTCAACACTCCGTCCATCATCCCCTTTGGTGTTGCTCTGAGAGCAGTGAGGCGACACCCCTCCTGCCTCTTTAATTTCAGCAGGTGCTGCACACTGGAGGCAACTGGTCCAGGGAGTGAGGCGGCTCTCCAGAGGACGTGGCACACAGCACGCAGGTGAGAAGTAAATAAATGCCCCACCCATCTGCTGACCCTCCTTTATTTCGTCCCAGCGGTCACCCCAGGGCCAATAAAATGAGGGGGTTGCATCCTTTGAATTTTGTCGCCACTTTTATGAAAGCATCTTTTTTAGTTTTTTACAAAACTGCTAATTTAGCAATTGTTTTGCACATTACTAAATTACGCATCCTGGAGGGCCTAACTGCTCAAGGCGCCACAGCAGACTATGCACAGCTCTCCAAATCACAACATACCGGTTCACAGCAGACCCCACTACAAGGAGGCCAGGTATGAACGTAATTTAGAGGTGAGCCAGAGGTCGCACCTGATCTTCAGCTTGCGACCCCTGGCATGTTGCCTGCAACCCCAGTATTTATGATGGTAATCCGAAATTATTGCTTCACCATACAGGAGTGTTGAACCAGCTTGGGTACTCGGGCTCCCCTTTATTGTGTAATTAGCTCCTTTCTCCCAAAGACCTCGCCTAGGGAAGGAGTCAGCTGTGTAAGCACTGACTGCTCATCAGGCATGACGTCATAGCATGAGTGACGTCAGTGCGCATTCCTATTTCATGCGCACTGGCCTCGTCTGCTAAAAGGCGGACAATGATAAGTCAGTGGCCAGAACTCTACTGTGGACAGCATTTCATCCAGAGTCCTAGTTTGGAAAGCACCGTTAAGTGAATGGAAGCCTGGGGTCAGGACTTTTTCCACTCTGGGAATGCCAGTCTGCTGAGTAAGCAGTGTTTTTTTAAATGAAAAAATAAATATGCAGGTACTCTCCCATTAAATGTATTGCAGCAGTGCTGAGAAGTGCAGGTACTCACTTATTGAATGTATTGCGGTAGTGCTGAGAAGTGCAGGTACTCACTTATTGAACGTATTGCAGCAGTGCTGAGACGTGCTGGTACTCTCCCATTAAATGTATTGCAGCAGTGCTGAGGCGTGCCGGTTCTCTGCCGTTAAATGTATTGCAGTTGTGCTGAGGAGTGACAGTACTCACCCATTTAATGTCTTGCAGTGGTGCTGAGAAGTGCAGGTACTCTCCCATTAAATGTAATGCAGCACGTCTGAGAAGTGCCGGTATTCTCTCATTAAATGTATTGCAGCAGTGCTGAGAAGGGCAGGTACTCTCCCCCTGAATGTATTGCAGCAGTGATGAGAAGAGCAGGTACTCTCCCATTAAATGTATCGAAGTGGTGCTGAGAAGTGCCGATACGCTCCCATTAAATGTAATGCAGCAGTGCTGAGAAGTGCAGGTACTCTCCCATTAAATGTATTGCAGTGGTGTTGAGAAGTGCCTGTACGCTCCCATTAAATGTAAGGCAGCAGTGCTGAGAAGTGCAGGTACTCTCCTTTTAAATGTATTGCAGCAGTGCTGAGAAGTGCGGGTACTCTCCCATTAAATGTATTTCAGCAGTGATGAGAAGTGCCAGTACTCTCCCATTAAATGTACAGCAGTGCTGAGAAGTGGGAGTACTCCCCCATAAATGTATTGCAGCAGTGCTAAGAAGTGCTGGTACTCTACCATTAAATGTACAGTAGTGCTGAGAGGTGCTGGTACTCTCCCATTAACATATATTGCAGCAGTGCTGAGAACTGCCAGTACTCTCCCATTAAATGTACAGCAGTGCTGAGAAGTGGGAGTACTCCCCCATAAATGTATTGCAGCAGTGCTAAGAAGTGCTGGTACTCTACCATTAAATGTACAGCAGTGCTGAGAGGTGCGGGTACTCTCCCATTAACATATATTGCAGCAGTGCTGAGAACTGCCGGTACTCTCCAATTAAATGTGTTGCAGCAGTGCTGAGAAGTGTTGGTACTCTCATATTTAATGTATTATATCAGCACTGAGAAGTGCAGGTAGTCTTCCATTTAAGGCATTGCAGCAGTGCTGAGAAGTGAAGGAACTCTCCCATTAAATGTATTGCACCAGTGCTGAGAAGTGCAGGTACTCTCCGATTAAATGTATTGCACCAGTGCTGAGAAGTGCAGGTACTCTCCCATTAAATATATTGCACCAGTGCTGAGAAGTGCAGGTACTCACTTATTGAATGTTTTGCAGCAGTGCTGAGAAGTGCAGGTACTCTCCCAAAAATGGATTGCAGCAGTGCTAAGAAGTGCAGATACTCTCCCATTAAATGTATTGTAGCAGTGCTTAGAAGTGCTAGTACTCTCCCATTCAATGTACTGCACCAGTGCTGAGAAGTGCAGGTACTCACTTATTGAATGTATTGCAGCAGTGCTGAGAAGTGCAGGTACTCACCAATTGAATGTATTGCAGTAGTGCTGACAAGTGCATGTACTCTCTTATTGAATGTATTGCAGCAGTGCTTAGAAGTGCTGGTACTCTCCCATTAAATGCATTGCACCGGTGCTAAGAAGTGCAGGTACTCTCCCATTAACTGCATTGCAGCAGTGCTGGTACTCTCTCATTAAATGTATTGCAGCAGTGCTGAGAAGTGCAGGTACTCTCCCATTAAATGTATTGCAGCAGTGCTGAGAAGTGCGGGTACTCTCCCATTAAATGTATTGCAGCAGTGCTGAGAAGTGCGGGAACTCTCCCATTAAATGTATTGCAGCAGTGCTGAGAAGTGCAGGTACTCTCCAATTAAATATGTTGCAGCAGTGCTGATAAGTGCAGGTACTCTCCAATTAAATATGTTGCAGCAGTGCTGATAAGTGCTGATATTCATTGTAATTTAGTACAGCAGTGCTGAGAACAGTGCTTAATTTGTGCCTGTGTTTTCTATTGGGCTACCGTCACTTATTTCTAAACACTAACAGCGGCTAATGAGAGTATACCATGTGGTGGCACACTCAGCCTCTTTTTTGAGCACAGCATGAATGTTTAGTGATTTAGTGTGGGGTGACCGGCAATACTCCAAAATGGCATTCGGCAGCAGTGGCACGAGCTGTGGGAGTGCAGCTGCAGTAGAATGTCTTGGGCCTTGGCACTTATATGTTTACAAATTAAGCAGTGGCTGAGAATTTGCAGGTACTCTCCCTTACAAATTAAAAAGTGCAGGTACTCTCTCTTACAAATGAAAGAAGTGCAGGTACTCTCCCTTACAAATTAAAGAAGTGCAGGTACTTTCCTTTGCAAATTAAAGAAGTGCAGGTACTCTCTCTTACAAATTAAAGAAGTGCAGGTACTCTCTCTTACAAATGAAAGAAGTGCAGGTACTCTCC
The DNA here is from genome assembly GCF_964204655.1 of Triturus cristatus. NCBI lineage: Eukaryota > Metazoa > Chordata > Amphibia > Caudata > Salamandridae > Triturus > Triturus cristatus. Next base: position 1,180,650,378 of record NC_140594.1, on the reverse strand, counting down.
CTTACAAATGAAAGAAGTGCAGGTACTTTCCTTTGCAAATTAAAGAAGTGCAGGTACTCTCTCTTACAAATTAAAGAAGTGTAGGTACTCTCTCTTACAAATGAAAGAAGTGCAGGTACTCTCCCTTACAAATGAAAGAAGTGCAGGTACTCTACTGTCCTTTGCAAATTAAAGAAGTGCAGGTACTTTCCTTTGCAAATTAAAGAAGTGCAGTTACTCTCTCTTACAAATGAAAGAAGTGCAGGTACTCTCCCTTACAAATGCAAGAAGTGCAGGTACTCTCCCTTACAAATGCAAGAAGTGCAGGTACTCTCTCTTACAAATAAAAGAAGTGCAGGTACTCCATAACAGGCAGTACCTGCCCACTTAAAGCACTGTGTGTGTGTCCTGGCATCTGTGCGCCACACCAGTGTCGAGAATTAAACTTTTTAAGCTGTACATGAGTGACTTCAGCTAACACATAACTATGAGAAAAAACAGTCCCGAATTTGTGTTTTACGACTATACACCAGAAATTGCATGCAAATTGTTGGGTTTAGGTCTGGGCGATTGGAATTATGCGGCAAGAGAGGGTCATATTATGTGGCTGGGTTGAGTAAATCATGCAGCAAGAAAAGGCAAATCATGCGCCATAATGCGGCACATTTTTTTATAGCATTACTTCATTATTTTGTCCTTTTTATATGTGTTAACACTGTCTGGACATAGGTTGCCCCAGAAAAGTATCAGTTTAACACCCACACATAGCAATAAGCAATAGAAAGGTGACCAGTCATCCGTTACAAAGGGCCTTACACTGTGCGGAAACGCGTGTTGCTGCGTTTTTAGTAACTTTTGAACCGTGTGAGCTACAGACCATTTTTTTAATGAAATCTGCAGATTATGCAGCAGGTGATGGATTATGTGGCAAATGCGGTAGAGCCATAATTATGCGAAAAGCGTTGCAGACGCATCACTCCAGTGGCCCTGGTTTAGGTAGTTAAGACAATGATCTCATGCAGTCAATGACAATATTCCAGAAACTGAGCAATTTAAAGTTTTATATATACATTGTCTGAGATCTGCATTTAGATTCAACTAAAGATGACATTAATATGGGCAAATGTGTGAAATAATTGAAGCAGACACTATCATGTACTGCACGCCAGGAATTGCACTCGTTACAACACAAACATTTACAACACAATTTTTACATCGCAACATCTATTACACAATGCATGATTTTACATTGCATGCCATCACCACGCATTTTTATAAACTACATTTACAACACATTCCATTACAACGCATACCATTACAACGCATATTACTTTTAGGGCAACAGTAGTGTAAGTGTTGGATAGTGTAGGGGTAAAAATTACTATTCCCACTCCAGTGAGTGCAACAGTAGGATAAGTATTGGATGGTGTAGGGGTAAAAACTATGCTTTGTAATCTTATGCGTTGTAATAGCATGCGTTGTAGTGACATGCGTTGAAATGGCATGCATTGTAGCGACATGCGTTGTAATGGCGTGCGATGTAAAGGATGTTGCATGGCAATGAGTGCGTTGTAAAGGTAGTGCGTTGGAATGACTGCGTTGTAATGGTTGTTTCCTGCATGCCAGTGCGCATGCCTGAGGGGCGGCTGCAGACCCCATGGTCTCACATACATTCACATTTTCGCTTTGGCCGCGTTGCTTACTGTAGTCACTTCACTTTAAAAAAACGAAAGCATTTCTTGGTCTTACTTTAGGCATTTCAGATGTAGCCAAAGCTCCTTGGAGTAGTAACAAGGCACTACATCCAGTGGATCATGCAGTGCTGCAGGGGCGTGTCCTTGCCAGTTAGGTTACCAGAAGGCTATGGCTTGCTGCCGGCTGTATTGCTGCTCTCCATGATGAAAGGCGCCCGTTCTCAGAGCTGGGCACTGGGCACTGCCCGTGCTATCTGGTCCAGCCAGATAAATAAAGAACCGGTGCACAGGGGCACTATAAACATCGGTCCGCATGAAAGGCCTCTAGTCGCAGTTGTAGCAAGCTCACCTGAGTCCTGCTTTGGACCACGTGACCCATTCTCTCTCTCTGCGTCATGTTATGGTAGTTGGCACTGGTTACCAGAGGCGACCCTGGCCAGCTCCGAATTTTATCTTTTGTAAGAGCTGTCAAAGATGAGATGGGCGTTCACTTACTCTGCCATTGGGCGTCTCTGAGCCCCATTGGTGGAGTTTTTATCAAAGCCAGAGCACCACGTAAACTGTGCAAAGCTAAGAAGGGATGGTTTTCCTGCAGCATCCTATGTCAGCACATTGTCAGGTGCTGACTCCATGAGTGTTGTTTGTGGGATCATTCATGTGTTTATGGTTTTTAATGTATCCCTGTTGCAGTGAGATGCTCTGGGAGTAATTGTCTATCCACTTCCATGATGTCACTTGCTGTGATATAATATTATTACACAACATCACTTCCTATTACACAATCTGGTCATAGGATGTCACTTCCTGTTCTGTCATTCAGGAGTCAAAGGGCACATGATGTCAGTGGTGGCCGGCGTGGTTTGCGGGTGGTGGGGTGGAGAGTCGCAGGGGGAGGGGGGTCACACAGGGGGGAATAAAAAATAAACTTACCTTGAGGCCGGGTCCCGCGTCTTTGCTTCTGCTCTCCTGCCTCCGACTCCAGGAACAGGAAGTCGACAGCCAGGCTCCCTCCCTTAAGCCAATCACAACGCTGCAATGCAGCATTGTGATTGGTCTGAGCACCGTGACACGGCACTCAGCCAGGGGCTGGAGGAGTGGGCATGTTCTCCATTCAGGCTCTAATGCAACCTGCATGGAGAACAGGGAAAGACAACGTGACTGGTTTGGGCGGCCCGAGAGTGCCGACCAAACAGTCATTGCGCACTTGAGTGGGAAAACCACGCCTCCTCTGCTATGAGGGCAAAGCAGCCCCGCCCGCCTGCAAAGCAGCAGAACCCAAAGAACGCTAAGTTATTATCATTTTATATTTCTAATTGGCACTGCTTAAAAGCAGCGGGGCGACTCCTCCGCCACGAAAGCGTAGGAGTTGCCACTGCATGATGTCACTTCCTTTCCCCAAGCGTTTTGGTGAATCGGCGCCGACGTGGCCTAGCACAACAAACACAAGACAGCATAACACAACCGCTGCTCTGATGAGGCAGTTGAGAGCTTCAGGTCATGGCTCTCTGGCGGTTACGCAGAAACATGTCGACACTTGAGGCCTCATGATGAGATGCTCTGTGACGTCAGCCCCGCAGACACCGTTACTGGACATATAGACAGCTGACAGGGCCGCATAAACTGACGCATTCTGATATGGACCCTGAGGGTTTGCAAAGGAATGGGGAATAACACAGGCATCAGACTTAACGCGATGGATTTCCCGGGTTATTCCCCATTCCTGGAGACATTTTGCTCTGGAGATTTCAGCTGTTTGCAGCGGACGGAAAGGGAAGTCCCTGGGGAAACTGTCCAGGTGAGTGGTTTTCTGGCTTTACTCAGAGTCAGGATGGACCAGTAACTCCTATTACTGGGCCCATCAGAGACCGCAAACCATCCGCAAGGAGGCCTTTAGTTTGTGCAGCTCTTACATCTTCAGTGGGGGCTAAAATATTGGCTTTAGAGGGTTAACCCTCCCCAACATCAACAGATTGTTTCATAATGTTTATCAGTTGAACACATTCCAGTAAGAGAGGCACTTGGCAAGACACCCCAGAAGGTGACACTTCCTGTTTTAAGCATCAGAAAAGGAATCTTGTGCCTAGAAGCCTGCCCTGCACCCTATACTAGCATCAGTGCTAGGATCAGACTCTTATGGGGGTGCCCCCGGCTAGGGACGTATTGGGCTGAGGTGGGGAAGCTTCTGAATGCTGTCACAGACCGGGAGGTGGAGTTTGATATGGCGGCCTGTTTACTGCTCTGGTTCCCACACACGGCGAAGACGAAAGTGTCCAGTAAGTTCATTGACTTGGGCCTCCTGCTGGCCCAGAGAGAAATTACGTGGCACTGGAAATCGCGGGAGGGCCCGTCATATGGGAGATGGATGGCTGAGTTGCTGAAGTGGGCGAGCTGTGAAAGCGTGATTAGGAGGCGTCAGGCGACCAGGGCAGGGGATGAGAAGGGGCTGGACTGGGTGAGGGCATGGGAGCAGATAGTACAGGCTCTGAAAGATTACCGGCTGGAGAGCACTGAGCAGGAGGACCGGGAGGGAAGGGCTCCACGAGGCCTAGGGGCCACAGGCGAATATCCGGTAGCAGTAGCAATAGTAAGCTAGATTTCATGATAGGGGCCCCCGTCAGCAGTAATGGGTGGGCGGGAGGGTAGGGAGGGGGGGAGTTCTCGGGGTGTTGTATTAATATATTGACGGACAGCTGGGGACTGAGGCGGATGGGAGAAAAGCAGCTGTTGCCATGGGAAATTTACCTGCTCTATGGGGTCAGACTGGTTCTGATACTCAGGGGCCGGTAATGTTGTGCCGCCCAGCCTCCGGGATGTGGGCTGAATGGCTGTGTAAAGTGTTACAATGATGCGAGCCTTTGGGACACATTGGGGGCATGGGAAGCTATTATGGAGTTCTCACACATAATTCTGCAATAAAAATACGTTTTCAAAAAAAAAATCAGTGCTAGGATCAGTCTTGGAAAGTGTTTCACTACTACCTCCTACTGCACCAAATAAAGAAAGGTAGGGCACCGGCCCTCTCCAAGGAGGTGGTGAGCAAAGGAGACAGTTCTCTCACACCAGCAGCTGTTTTTAAGAGAAACACAGCCAAATGATGAGTTTTCCAGAAGATATTTACAATGATGTTGACCAAGGACTCGTGCCCCACTCCCTCGGGTTGCTTTTGGCCTGTGTAGGTTTCTTGTCCTTCGGCTTTCCTAGTCTTGAAGCTTCCGGCAGGCCTTCGACTCTGCATGTCATATGGCCGGCTCGGCTCTGGGTGCAAACCTCAAATAGAGCGGGATCATAGCAGACCGGGAGACCCTCTATCCCAAAGAGACCACCGAACATTTCAGGAAATATATTGACACAGATCGGAAATTCCTTGATCTTTTGTGGTCACAGCTCTACTCTGCTGTTATCTTTCAAACCTTGGCCCCTTTGGGTTCTCCTTTTCTTGTTCCAACCCTTGACCTTCCATCTGGATGCAGTTTCACCTGTGGGTCTCTCACCAGGGCTGCTCCAAATGTCTCCACATATCTGTCCCTAATCCTAGAATCTGCCCTTAGTCTGTGTGTACACAACCAATTAAACCCATAAATGTGATTTATAAGACGGAGAGTTCTCCACTTCACTCTACCTTTACATGTCCGGTTGTCCGCGTGGAGCAGGTAACCGAACCTGCAGGAGCAGTAGAAGCCTCCAATGTAGTTGTGGCAGTGGTGGTCACAGGCGAGCTCCTCGTCGCCGCGCTCTGTGCACTCGTCTACATCTGTGGGGGCGGAGCAAGAAATAAAACACAAGAGGGTAAGCACCAAGCAGAGAGATTTAGAATCATGTCACTCATTGTAAGCAAGCCATGCCAAGAGAGTCGGGGACTCATCGACACGGGAACGCTGAATGGAACACGCGTAAGTCTATTTCTACAGCATGAGTGGACACTACCACAGACATACATGAAATCTGATCACCACATATGGACATTATTTCACTATTACAAAGGGTCTGGGGTCAGGGGTCCAGAAACAATACGGGAGTGCGAAGTGACAGATTTGCCTATATAACCCTACAGCTTAATCTGTTCTGCACACTTCCAAGTCACACCGCACAAACCAATCCTGTTAGAATCACAACTTTTTCACATAGCGCTTGCCACCCTGGATTGCAAAGCAACAGTTGGACCGTTCATCTTGTTCCTAAACTACCCCTCACAGTGGTCGGGGGAAGGGTAACGTCCCAGAACCGTTCTTTCCCGGGGTAAGCTCCTCCCACCAATGCGTGGCATGCGCGGCTGCTGTATCACACAGTCATTGGCAGTGCAACCGTTCATCCTCCAAGAGATACTTAGTTGCCCGACAGCAGCATCAAGTTGGGAGGATGCACCTTCACACCGTGCCTAGAGGCCGTAGCGTCCTACACAAGGTCTAGACTTTTTACAGAGTGCGCTTGGTATGTCCGCAAGGGACAGTAGAATTAAGGATGGGTGAAAATATCCGGTTCTGCTCCCTTCAGTCTTCCTTTATTTAGGAAATGTGTTGTTTACACCTGGCAAAAGGTACAACAACAAATGCGTGAAAAAACTGAATTAGTGAAAAATATTCTTCAGTTAATTTTATAATTTCTGGGGAGAGGCAACGGCTCCACTTTCATCTGGAATGGCTCTGAAATCTAAAATCATCGAATTAAATTTAAATGTATTAACACACTTTTTGTTTTACAAATGTCTTAATAACTTTCCTAACCTTAAAGCATGTTGTTTCGATATTTTTATAGATTCTAAAGAGATGGGGCACTGATGAACACTATGGTTAGCAACAGACATATTTCCTTTGGCAAATCCACTCTCCCTTGTTAAACACTTACCGGATACTCGGAGGCATGCTTCAATGTGTATAGAACATGTCACCAATAGACACAAGAGCATCTTTTTAGTTAAGTACAATCTCCTCTGAGAAAACAATTTGCACATCTCTATCAAGAATCAATATTTACATCTGAAGTCCCACTTTCCTCTCTGTGTCGTTGCCCTTTTAGTTAGGGTGGCTGCACACTTTGAAATAAAGCCCATTGAGTCTGTGAAATGTTTGTAATTTGCCTTGGTGCAACTATGGTTGTCGCTGACCTTTTTTTATTTTATTTATTTTACAGAGTTTTATATAGCGCGGACTACTTTTCTTGCTAATGTTACCCATGACACCAAGTTGATCACCTCCATAGGTTCACACTTCTGTATGATGTTGGAGGCCTGTGTATGGAAAGGTGTGAATGTATCCCTTGTAGGTTAGTGTTTTCGGTGACTAGTGGTAAAACGTCTCTTGTTGCCCGTTCCTGTGGTTTCTTTAGGTTAAATAACATTTTCAGACTTCATGTAGACTGTGAGCAGATTTGTTGACATCTTCCGGGAGATGTCTACAACTGAGCTAAGGGTGCAGCCGGACCTCAAGCAATGACCTGTGTGTCTGAGATTTCATCCCACCTCAGAAGTAAGTGATAATTCCAAGCCCACCGAAATTTTAGGATTTTATGCCCATCATAAATTCTGGAAAATTGTGGTTTTTTTACATTTCATATGCATTCCATCATTTTATACAGAATGCGCATGTCTCGAGTGGCTAGCTCATCACGATTCTTCTAACAAGATATTTAGCTCCTGACACGTGAAAATGTAGCCTGCTTCACCAGTGCCTACGTCAAGAACTGTTTTCTAAAGTTTGAGTAAACTTGTGAATTTTAGGATGTTATCAATAAACTCAAGGAAGATTGTACCCAAAGCCCTCTCTCTGCAGTCTCTCGGATCAGGTTGAGTCCAGACCTCATTACTGGTGTCATTTGTAGGAAACAATCAGCGGGTCCGTGAGCAACACCTCGATTCCTCGTCAGGGCTAGTGAGAGTTGTGTAAATGCAGTCACAATGCAGTGTGCACTGGTATGAAGTGCGTCGGTGATGTTGAACAAGTTACTAAGGCGATGACCGCTAGAGTCAAGGATGCCACCTGCGCTGTGGCCACCATTTTAGCATCAGGCAAGGGCCATTTTGGCCACAGGGTTTTTCTACAAACCAATGGCCTTGTACCAAGCAAGGTGATTGGCCAGCAGACTCGTTCACTTTCAACGCGATTAGTGTAAAGTTGTGCAAATTACATGCTAAGATGGCGTCCCCACACCTAGAATCACGTGCTACGGATTCAAACCAAGATGGCCCCTCACCGCCCGCCTGGTGTGTCTTGCACTCATCTGTGGTGCGTGAGTACCTGCACAGACTGCGTAATAATGCTGGTGTCTTGCCCTCATCAGTGGTGCGTGAGTACCTGCACAGACTGTGTAATAATGCTGGTGTGTCTTGCCCTCATCTGTGGTGCGTGAGTACCTGCACAGACTGCGTAATAATGCTGGTGTGTCTTGCCCTCATCAGTGGTGCGTGAGTACCTGCACAGACTGTGTAATAATGCTGGTGTGTCTTGCCCTCATCAGTGGTGCGTGAGTACCTGCACAGACTGCGTAATAATGCTGGTGTGTCTTGCCCTCATCAGTGGTGCGTGAGTACCTGCACAGACTGCGTAATAATGCTGGTGTGTCTTGCCCTCATCAGTGGTGCGTGAGTACCTGCACAGACTGTGTAATAATGCTGGTGTGTCTTGCCCTCATAAGTGGTGCGTGAGTACCTGCACAGACTGTGTAATAATGCCGGTGTGTCTTGCCCTCATCAGTGGAGCGTGAGTACCTGCACAGACTGCGTAATAATGCTGGTGTGTCTTGCCCTCATCTGTGGTGCGTGAGTACCTGCACAGACTGCGTAATAATGCTGGTGTGTCTTGCCCTCCTCAGTGGTGCGTGAGTACCTGCACAGACTGTGTAATAATGCTGGTGACGGAAGGTGAGCGTGTCACTAGGAGAGTAAATTGGGTCTTAAACCAGTAAAACAAGGCGGTGGAGCGCACCAGTGCAGTGCTCATTGAGGGGTGTCCTGTAAAATAACCTATTTGCACCTCTGAACTTGGGATGTCCCCCTGATCCTAAGTAAAGAGGCTCCCCTGTTTGTAGCACGTGAGACCAGCCTGGCTGCTGCCTTCCCTGGACGCTGGGGCGCAGCGCTTAATGTGTAAAAAAATATAAGTGAAGGTGCTGTGAGGTGTTCTCAGGAACTCATCACTACCAAAGGTTGGGGTTTGCAAACACTACGATTGCTACGCTTTGATTCCACCCCATGCTTCTTCCCTCCACCACCCGATACACTCCCTGTCTCTTTATCTGTTGAATACCAAGGCTGCCTTGTGTGGATTCCACCTCACGCCTCTTTCTTCCACCGCCCTACACTTCCTGTCTCTTTATCTCTCGAATACCAAGGCTGCCTGGTCCTGATTCCACCTCACGCCTCTTTCTTCCACCGCCCTACACTTCCTGTCTCTTTATCTCATGAATACCAAGGCTGCCTGGTCCTGATTCCACCTCACGCCTCTTTCTTCCACCGCCCTACACTTCCTGTCTTTTTATCTCGTGAATACCAATGCTGCCATGTGTGGATTTCACCTCACGCCTCTTTCTTCCACCGCCTTCCACTACCTGCCTCTTTATCTCATGAATACCAAGGCTGCCTGATTTCACCTCACGCCTCTTTCTTCCACCACCCTACACTGCTTGTCTTTTTATCTTGTGAATACCGAAGCTGCCTGGTCCTGATTCCACCCCTTGCCTCTCTCTTACTCCCTGCTACACTTTCTTCACTCTTGGAAATTCTTTCCCTCCATGCCTTCTCCCTGTTTTCCTATCTTTTGATCCTTTCCCTTTTTCCCTTTTTCCCTCTTTCTCCCTTTCTCTGTCTTTTCTGGGCCAAAGCCTGAGAATGAAAAATAAGTTCTAAGCCCCTTAACTGAGTTACGGTGCCCACCACCTCCAGGCACCGGCACAAGTTAAGCACTGGATGTAACACACAGTGTGAGCCAATGAGACACCATGATCTCCTGCTGATGCAATTAACAATCTGATGCAACATTCGCAGGCGTGATTGTGCCGAACCAATGACTGATCTTTGAGCTGCTGAGGCTGCACGACTAGCAAAACGATATCATTCTTATAATTGAATTGTTACATTCAGTAATCTATAATGACGTTGCATTGATAACATAAGAATTTTATACCTCCCCTATCTTTTTTCAATGCAAATAAACTCACATATCCACCGCTCAAATTAATTTAATATCTCCCTATAATAATTCACCACTGGTCCTTTTTGGGTTCCGCAGTAGCGTGCTACTCGCCGAAAGAGCGCTTCGACGCCTCGTCAGGGGTAGTAAGCACTATATAGATGCAACTACAATTTCAGTGAGCCTCGCGACATTCGCATTTGATCAGGCAGAGCAGAGCTCTCGGGCGTAAATCACAGCTCAGCAGCATTCTGACGTGCAGAGAGCAGCTGTAACACCAGAATTACAGGCTGTGACTTGACCCTGTAAACAGCACAGGACTGCCCAGCAGAGACACCCAAACCTGCCAACAAACTCTATGATTGCTTATCCTTTCGTCTTCCCGTCCCCAGCATCTCTGTCGCAGGCAGCCCCAGTTTGTGCAAAAAGATTCATGGAGGTGAGAAGGGACAGGCGTCTGGCTCATTTACATAATGACTACATCCCAGAAGCCACCTGCACAAGGTTCTTGTCTGTAATTTACCACATCTGTCATTGTTCTATCAGCAGCTCAACAGGTGAAGGAGTGTCGGGAGAGACTGGATGGTGGGTGCTGGGGAGGGCTGTGAATTACGCAGGTCAGTCTGAAGACACCATCACACTGACCGCAGAACAATGGGCAGATGAAAGAATGAATGATGCTAGGTGCCAAGACGTCACTTCAGAGCACCAAAAACAAGGAGTAGAGTAAGTGCAAGGCGCTATAATAAAAACCCATCCATCCAGGCTTAGATAAGGAGATAGAACGTGAAGTCAAACAAGCATTGGTAATGCATTAGTCTGGCCTATGTAATGAATTAAGAGCTATTTTCATCCATCATCATCCAGGAGAAGGAAAGAGCTCCCTGACAGATAACACTGGAGTGGAGAGGATGTGGCACAGCGACCAGAGCTGCTGACTTGAGAGCTGGGGATCCTAGTTCGAGTCTTGGACGGCGGGAAAATAAGAGAAGCAGATGATGAACAAGCATTGGTAAATGCAGGAAAATATGTCACAGGCAATGGAAGTGGCGGAAAGCTAAGTGGCATGCACAAGAACAAATGAGAAGCCAGGAAAGAGAGGAGGCATGGTGTAAGTCCCTTTTAAGTTTATATTTAAAAAAAATAGATTTCTCAAACACAGCGCACGTGCTGTGCAGGCAAAATCTTAAAAGGATTGGAGGTGAACTGGTAACGGCTTTTAGTATCGATATACACAGATGATATGAGAAATGGCATTCTTTGATGACATCACTGGTGACATAACATAAAATATCACCAATGAGATCATCAAAGACAAGTACCTGCAAACAAGTACCTGCTTTTTGCCATATGTTTGTTTATAATGGAAATGCAGACTTATTTCTATATGTATCCAATGCAAGGACATCTAGAGGTGGTAAGTGGTACTGCAGTCTTCCCGCTGTTATCCATGGCTATGAGGATGTCTTAAGCAAGTGATTGTAAGGGAAGCAGCATTTATGATAAGCAAGTAACATCAAAAGGACATCACTGGTCACGTGCCGATATCTATTGCTTCGCCGTTGTCACTGGTCATTAACGCTATAAAACAAATCTAACGATCATTGTCAGAACCACTAGGTCAAGCATTTTTTATCTATTGGTTTTGCCAATGCTGGTTTCTGAAGCTACACATCATGGACCAAAAGAATTGTCTGCCGCTCCTCTACAGCATATGGCAGACTTCCGCAGCAAATGAAAGGTGTGATGACGCGACCATGTCATTTTGTAGGTGTGTGCACGACGGATGACGTACGCATGTGTTTTCATCACCATACCAATGGATGCAGCTGGCCTTACTTTATTTACCATTCCAAAATGGATTAAGTGAATACATTTAATGTCACTAGCGTGGAAGCACTTTTTGTAAGATAAAGAGTCTGGAGCAACTTGCTGCCTGTCCCTCCAAAATAATTATATTTAAAACCACTGCAGGGGTGGAATAGGGCAATAGAGTAGTAGGTGGGAAAGAAAAAAGTAGTGGGTGTCCGGTAGAATAAAAATAAACCTGGACGGGGAGAAGGGGAAAAGCAGCACACAAAGGTGAGAGTAACACAGGAGCAGGTGGAGAAACACATTAGGGAGAGAGCAAACACTGTGTGTGGGGGCGGAAGAGCTTGGCGGGGGAGAAGCAGATAAGACAGCGAGCAGCACATGAGAAAGAGAGCCACAGGGACCATGTTATTTGGCGGGGAAGAAGCATATGAGAAGAGGAAGGCAAGTCATCCAATAAATATCAAGCAACTGAGAGTGACAATAAAGCCAACCAATCGTAAGCAAAGAGTGGGTTGTAGCTCACTGTACGCTCTTGGTAAACTCACAATAGGTGTTTCGTAACTAGTCGGCACTGTTGGGCAGGTGAGACCTAAAAAGCAGTAACACTCACCAGCTATGTTGAGCTTTGCAACTACAACTCTCCTTCACCACCCCATGAACTGCTCTTACTCTTAGATTTCCACATAATGTGATAGACAACATTACAAATTACATCATCAATGACATCATGACCATTCCATATATCACATTGTCAGCCACTTCTCTACTTTTGATGCATGTTTAGGTTTGGGTACATCTGCAAGCAACAAGCTAGTCTTATAAAGAATATATGAAAAGAGAGAGGCAAAATGGGTTCCATTCGCTAGCAAATGCGCTCACATACAAGATGGCTGCAGTATTACTTTCAACAAGCACATGCTCTGGCTAGTGAGACGTATAGAAATAAGGGTCTGATTTAGATTTCGGTGGACAGGTTACTCCATCACAATGGTGACAGATATCCAATCTGCTGCAATATAAATCCCATAATATCCTACGGGATTTATTTTTCAGCGGACAGGATATCCGATACCGTTGTGACGGAGTAACCCGTCCGCGGAAATCCATATCAGCCCCAAAGTCTCAATCTCTATTGCCTGCATATAAAAGAGAAACAGATAACTTCAAAGTCATGTTTTTTTGGGTGGAAGAGGAAATTTGTCCCAGGGTAGAGTATTGGTAGCAGAGCATTGTGATTGTGTGTGACTATGTATGACTGTGTATCCTGTTTATGGACAGCTTACAATGGAGTCCATGTTTAAATGCTGGAAAAGCATTGCGAAGTTCCCATGTGTCCGGGTCGTTGAGGTTTAACCGGAAATATAAGAGGGCATCATCTACCTGTGCCATGAGCTTTGCATTAGAGGGAGGTTGATCTTAATGTATGGGGGTGTAGGAGGCATGGATTGTACTGAAGCAGATTGTTGCTAGTGTACTATTTGGGAAGTGACATAGGAGATGGTGTGTGCTGCTCCCAAGGCCACACAGCGTCTGGTTTTGGTGTCAGTGGGGTTTTTGGTTGAAAGCTTGTATTGGTTTATGCCTTTCGGCTTTCCCATCAGGGATTTAAATCTGCCAGAATTGTGCTTGAAGGGGATTGTAACTACCAAGTATCTTGGAAAGGCAAATCCATGACAAAGCTGATAAAAAAATAAAACTGTGAGAACATCCTGCAGAGGAAATGTTTGGGGTACGTGTACAATAACCGAATAACATTTTGTCTAGAAGCCTGTTGGGGAGGATCAAGTGGTAATCAGTGAAATGAGGTCTCTCTTAAAATATCCTCTGCCCAAAACATCTTGGACATGTGGAACTGTGTCTGATTTAGGTATTAGACAAAAAGGTTTTGGGCCGTGATGTGGAATGGGTGGGGATGTTGGGTGGGCAAATAGGCATTATTGCCAGGGCAGTGCCATTTGAGGCCTCACACTCCTACTGCATTTGAATTGTAGATTTTAAATCAAGCTTATTTATTACTGCTGTGTTTTCTCTTTCCTTGAAGCATACCTTCTTTTGACTTAGGCCCCAACACCTTATAACAGGTCTGAAAAGACCTACATGATTTATTGGGAGTGACTTCAAATAGGATGGTCACATAAGACTCATATGGAACTTCCTGTGATGGAAGAGTGAGTGACTGTGCTGGGTGTGTGGAGGTGCTTGGGATAATCTACAACACACGCTATTTTTCATATGGCTAAATCAAGACTGGATGGTTATGCTATGTTGACTTGTATAGCGCACTAATCACCCTAGAGGGTATCCAGGCGCTTGGGCAAGATGTGTGGTCCCAAGGTGCTTATATGAAGAGGCAGGCCCTCCAGTTGTTGCGGACCTCAAGAAGTGAGGAGAGACTCTGATGTGCTGAGGGAGGTCCATCCATGTCTTGGGGGTGATGTAGGAGAATGCGCGCCCTCCAGTTTTGCTTTTGCAGATGCAGGGCATTGTGTGCGAGTAAGAGTGAGGCAGAGCGTAGGTGTCTGGCGGGTTGGAGAAAGTGTATGCGGCTGTCCAGGTATTCTGGTCCTGTGTTGTGTAGGGCTTTGGATGTGTGCGCGAGAAGCTTGAATTGGCTGAGCTTGTCATTTGGAAGCCAGTGAAGCTTCCTGCGGTGCGGTGTGATGTGGGTGCGGCATGGGAGGTCTAGTATGAGTCTTGCGGCTGTGTTCTGGATGGTCTGGAGTCTGTGTAAGAGTTGCTTGGAGGTTCCAGCGTAGAGAGTGTTGCCGTAGTCCAGTCTACTGGTGATGAGTGCTTGCGTGACAGTCCGTCTGGTGTTCTGAGGCAACCATTTGAAAATGTATCGCAGCATGCATAGGAAGCCCGAGGTGCACACTGCGTTGACTTGAGCCGTCATGTTGCGCTTGCCATCTAGGATGAGCCTAGATTTCTTGCGGTGTTTGTCCTAGCTCTGATTAACCTACAATTTCTTCTTTATTGTGGTATTTAACTAAAACTCAATCTTTGAAAGGATACGAAATAATTGAGCAGCTTAGCTTTGGTTAAGGTGTGTATTTTATTTTCATGCGATAAAATGCTACCTATTACCTTGTTTCTTGTAATTTGCAGAGGTGGAAGCTAAGACATGGTAGATTCTAAAGGTATTTGTAAGAATGGTGATTGCGGTGATTGCATCAGACTGCAACATTTACTACTTTGTAGACGCCAGCATCCAATCCTCTTGCACTGCGGAATAGGCGAACAGTTTGGCTGCCTGGGTACTTATCTGTGGTGTGTTTCCACCCTAGCATATTGTGCCAGGTCTTTTTCAGAGGTACAAAATTCTCTCAAAACATTAAACCAAAGCGTATAGTTTGACCACCTAGATTTAGCTATTTGTCTATTTTTAAAAACAAAAACTATACTAATTGCTTAGATATTTGGAGTAGGAAACGGGATCTGTTTTCTGTGATGTTATGTTAGTTTATGTATTTATAGAGTGTGCTACCACCAGCAAGGTTATCCTGGGTCAATCTTTAGCATGTCTCTATATATTCATTAAACGTTGTTGTTCACACTTATGCAAAGTGCTCTTTCTACTTCACAGTAGCGTCATCGGGGTGTTTCTGTAACGTCTCAGGATCGTTTAACAGACACGATAATGAGGACGCAACCACTTGTGAAGGGTTAGTTATTTTAATGAAGGCAAAACTAATACAAAGAATAAACAAAAGTTATAGTCACTGGAATCCTGCAGGCTAAGTACGTTACCAGCCCACAGCACGGATGGTTCTAACCGTCCTCTGCATATACGCCGATCCCGGCGTATGCCAACAGAGGGCAGAAATGAAATGGCCGAAAATGCCAATCGGTAGGCTGTGAGGGGCACGAAGAGTGTTGGGGAGAATCGAGGAGTCAGGGAAACACCCAGCCGGGGTCTCTACCTGAAGGGAGCAGCCGCTCAACCTCTTCCTCAGACTGGACCGGGACGCGGAGTCACCTCCTGGTGATGCGTCACCGATACCCCACTCAAAAGCAAGAAGAATGAACCGAGAGCAGCCGCTCGATCGATCCTGTGAACTTCCGAGTCTGTAACGCGGCAAACACCTCCTGGTGTGCGTTACAGCTGGCAGTCCCTGTATCTCTGGTCGGGCTGGGAGTTACGACTCCAACCAGCAAAAGCGCCACTGCGCTTTGACTCTGCCGATTCAAAAAGCGAAGCTCAATGGTTGACCGGTAGAGCTTCCGGGTCCTTCACAGGTGACGATGGGGCAAGACACGGCCCAGGGAGTAACGACTCGACCTACCTCCGTTCTTGCCTTACTGGAGCACCACTCCGGAACACTGCTCTTCACGAAGCAGGCACGTCGGTGTAAACACAATATCCGACAGCGTGGTACCTCCCGGTTCCTCCCTTTATTGGGCGTGTTTTCCTTGAGTTATGTAACAGCTCTCCTGTTTACATAAGGGCGTGTTTTCCTTGAGTTATGTAACAGTTCTCCTGTTTACATAACCTCTCAACCGCTAAGCAACCTGGGAGATGTAGTCCGTTTTCGCTGGTTACCGTTTTCCTCCCCTCGCATGACAGGAATTCATGACAGTTTCTCAGCACTAAGTCGTAGTACGGTTGTGAGGAGACCTCATGGGACTGGCAGTGATCGCAGCTGGACACTTACACCACAGGTGGTAGGTAAGTCATGGCCCCCTGACCATGTTAATCCTCGTGTAGCCCCTCCATTGGTGTGTTGCGTCATTGCTACTCCCAATTCATTTTAGGATAATCTGATACTACTCCAAGACACTGGTAC
This sequence comes from Triturus cristatus, assembly GCF_964204655.1. Classification (NCBI taxonomy): domain Eukaryota; kingdom Metazoa; phylum Chordata; class Amphibia; order Caudata; family Salamandridae; genus Triturus; species Triturus cristatus. The sequence continues at coordinate 1,180,633,983 of NC_140594.1, read as the reverse complement.
AGTAGCACCAAGAAGAATTTCCCTTTTGCACAGTACTTTTATGAAATGCATATATTTGTTATTGTTGCTATCGATTTGCAGTAGCTACTTACCCACTGCGGTGTAATGCGCATCAAAACCTGTGAACCGCTCTTCGTTGGAAAAGTCTGATCTGAAAGTGAGGCTGAGGGTTGCGCCCGGGGACAGGATCTCCTGCTGTCCTGGTGCCTGCTCGGTATCGGTGCTCTCCTTCCCACAGAAGGTGGCCAAGACCTCGCCCTCGGCTTCAACCTGCAAGCAGAATGAAGAGTGATCCTTCTGGCACAACACTTCCTACAAATCCCCCATTACTCAGCCTCCTATTTCATACCTTCCTCTGCATCTCAACCCCCTAGTTTCCAAAATTTCCTAAAGGTGCATGCCTTCTAGCACCCACATTTTTGACACGGGTTGTCTCCTGCCCCCTGTGTTTCTTTGTGTCCAACACTCCTGCCCCACACCACCCCGTGCATCCCCCATTACTCAACCCCCTAGTTTCCAAAATGTCCTAAAGGTGCATGCCTTCTAGCACCCAAATTTGTGACACGGGTTGTCTCCTGCGTCCTGTGTTTCTTTGTGTCCAACACTCCAGCCTCACACCACCCCGTGCATCCTGTAATTTTTTGTCCCCAATTTCTCATACCACATAATATCTTCTGCTTCTTACACCACCTCAGATCCAATCCATCCCCTTGCCACAAAAAGACACTCAGTTCCCTTAGCTCCTGCTACCCCCAGACACTCTGTGCTTTCAATAAAATATTTTGAAAAATTAACTACAGTCATCTGACTCAAATTCACCATGATACAAATCGTTACAACATTCAAAAATTCCATAACTAACAATAAAATATGTAAATAAAAATCATTAAGCTGTTCCCACAATCATTTCACCTAGAAAATAATGTATATGAAATAAATATATAATGTTTTGACGGTTAAACATTGTGGTTCGAGGGGAGGAGCCTAGCGCGCAACCAAGATGGCCGCGTAGGTGCGAGGCTCCCGAGGACCTCCGCGACCTCCTGAATTAATCCTGGCGATATCCTGTCCTTGTTGAGGGGACTGTGTCGGGGAACCCGAGCTGAGGCGCCACCCGTTTTTCGGGCTCGAATCGGACCCCGGACACCGGTGGGAGCACCGATCGAAGGTTGCGGCCTTCTCCTCGCCGGCCCCCCGGATTGGAGTAGTGGGGCGATCCGGGGACAAAGTGAACAACAGCGGCGGGCAGGGCTGGGCGACTCGCGTACCCCGCACTTTCACTTTTGCTTTTGCGCCCTCCTTGCACTCAAGCGAGGTTGGGTTGCGGAGCGGGGTGCGGTGGTGTGGTCTTGTCTAGGAGCCCGGCTGACCCGCCGGCGGTGGGTTGGCCTGCGGTTCGGTGGTCGCCCCCGCCCCCCCCCCGGGGGCCCGTGAATTGGTATAGCGGCCCGTTTGAGGAGATTGGCACGACGGTGGGAGAGCAAGCATGTCCACCAAACAAGATGGCGACCGGGCGAAGGTGAAGACAACCCGCCGTGGCACGGCGCACCAAGCTAACAGTATGGACCGCTACACGCTCCAGAAGGGTTCTCCGGAGACATCGCGCGCATCCCCGGTGGGCCCGACGGAGGCATCTGCTCATCCTGTGGATCTGACCCTCCGGGACGTCATGGGCGCCATTGCAGAGATGAAGGCCTCGGTGGACCAGCGTTTCGACACCCTAGCGCAAAAAATAGACTCGGTCCTGGTGGATGTGAGCCTTGTGAGGGCAGACTTGTCCAAAACGAACGACCGGGTCGATTCCCTGGCCCACACCACAACGAGCCTCACGACGGACGTGGTGGCCCTCCAGAAGGAGGTGCGCCGGCTCGGCCAGGCGAGCGCCCTGATGGACCGGCGACTGGAGGATTCCGAGGGTCGGGCCCGGAGGAATAATGTCCGTATTGTGGGGGTGCCGGAGGGACGAGAGGCGGAGGCGGCGGATCTTTTTGTGGAAGAATTGATCTTGACCCATCTTCAGCCCAGGGGGCTGAGTAAGCTTTTTGCGGTGGAGCGTGCTCACCGGGTCCCTGGGGGCAGACCTAAGACCGGTGCCCCGCCGCGGCCTCTGATTGCCCGGATTTTTAATTTTCGGGACAGAGATGCTATCCTCCAGACCTCCAGGCAACAGGGACCGGTCAAGCTTGACAACATGGATGTGCATTTCTACCCGGACTTTACTCCGGCGGTTCAGAAGCAGAGACAGAGTTTTCTTGGTGTTAAACGTCGCCTACGGGACATGAACCTCAAGTACTCAATGCTTTTTCCAGCTAAGCTGAGGGTGGAGGTGGATGGTCGCACGCACTTCTTCGACCGGCCCGAGGCGGCTGGGGACTGGTTGGACACTCTGCCTGGAGATCGGGGCCGGGGGGGCGGGGGGGGCGCGGCTGGCGAGGAGGGCCCGCCGGATCAGAATTGAGGGGTGACTGAATAGGCCTTGCCCTGGACGATGTTCCTCCACTATTTATTGATTGCATATGTTCCCCTTCTATGGAGGTCGTGCGGGGTCTGTTGGGGGCTTCCCTCCTCCTCTGGGGGACTAGTTAGTTTTTAGCTATGGGGCGACAGGCACACTGCACTTTGGGGGGGCTGTCTGGGCTCATGCAGGGGTGCAGGGAGGGGGGAGTTCTGTTGGGATGGGGGGGTGGGGGGGGTGTGTTGTTTGTTTGCACCGCAAGGCAAACCCGCTACTGTGTTGTTGTTTTTAAGATGCTCGGTGGGGGACGACCGATTGTTTCGACGTATGATGGGGGGTAGGGATTTGACTGTGTTGTCATGGAATGTTAACGGCCTGGCGGATAGGATTAAGCGTGGTGTGGTCCTGCAGTACTTAAAACGTATTTCACCAGATGTTGTCTTCCTGCAGGAGACGCACCTTATAGGTAACTCCTTTCATGCAATGAATCGGCGGGGATATCGTTTAGCGGCCCATTCTGGCTTCACTTCGGGCTCGCGGGGGGTGGGTATTATGATCAAGAACTCGCTCCCGTTGGAGATTGATGAGGTGCGCCATGATGAGAGGGGACGCTACACTGTTCTGGTGGGAAGAATGGAGGGTAGAGTGTTTATTTTTATATCAGTGTACGTCCCGCCTGGGTTACAAGCCACCACATTTGCGGACCTGGGGCACCTCCTTCTGGACCTTCCGAGTGGCCTGCTGGTGGTTGGAGGGGACTTTAATGCGGTAGCTTCTGGATCTATGGATCGCCATCCCCCTAGGGACCTCCCCCGGGCACAGGCGTGGCTGCCCGGCCTTTTAGACACGCTGGGCCTGGTGGATTGCTGGCGATTAAAGCATCCCGCACAGCGGCAGTACACCTTCCACTCGGGTGCCCATGGTAGCCTCTCGCGGCTTGATTACATCCTTGTCCCGGCGGCCCATGCAGGGAGGGTGGGGGAGGTGCGCCATCTGGCGCGGGGTATCTCAGACCACTCCCCATTGCTGTTACATTTTGGTGTCTTCCCGAGGGGGGATGGCAGGGTGGCTCCAATCAATGCATGGTATTTGCGCGACCCCATCATTCGTGCCGATTTGATCAAATCCTTACAGCGATATTTCGACGAGAATGTGGGGTCGGTCCCTTCGGCCATCTCCCTGTGGGAGGCTTTCAAGGTAGTTCGTAGAGGGGAGGCCCTCTCCTTTATCTCCCATGCCCGGCGGCGCGAGCGGGAGGAGGTGACCCGGGTAGAGGCCGAGATTGTAGAACTGGAGGGTGACCTGGGGAGCGGGGTAACAGACGCCAAGCTGCATGTTCTACACCTAAAGCAGGCGGCCTATCGGGCCCTCGTCACGGAGGCGGCCAGGGGCCTCAGTAGAGAGCAGCAGGGGCGATTGTATGATGTGGGTGATAAGGCGGGCAAATTGATTGCGTGGTTGGATAAGAGGGAGAGAGCGAGCCGAGTGGTTCCTTTGATTGAGAGTGTGGATGGTGCGTGTGTCACCGAGCCGGAAGCCATTGTCTCCTGCTTTGCGGATTATTTCCGCGAAGTCTACTCCCCGGTTTCCCCCTGCTCGGAGGAAGATTCCCATGCCCTGCTTCGGGACATCGCACTGCCCTCCCTTACGGTGGAGGACAGGGATTCGCTGGACGCTCCTCCCACCTCGGACGAAATTGCCTTGGCTATTCGCTCGGTTGCATCCGGCAAGGCCATGGGCCCCAATGGTATTCCCATTGAGCTATACAAGCTACGCCCGGATGTGTTGGCGCCCCACCTGCGCGCGATGTTCCTGGCGGCCCACTCGCAGGGTTCCCTCCCGCCGGACCAGCGTCTGGCCACAATTGTGGTGATCCACAAGGAGGGGAAGCCCCGTGAACGGGTCACATCCTATAGGCCGATCTCGCTCTTGAACGCGGAGCCCAAAATCCTCGCCAAGGTGTTGGCCAACCGGTTGGTTGGCGTGGTGGGCGATTTGGTCCACCAAGACCAATCTGGCTTTATACCACACCGCAACACGGCGCTTAATCTGCGGCGCTTGCACGGGGTGCTCGCGCGTGTCCCGTTTGTGAGGGAGCCGGCCATCTTGGCGTCCTTGGACGCCACCATGGCGTTTGACACGCTGGAGTGGCCATACATCTGGGCGATGCTGGCGAAATTTGGATTTGGACCGGGCTTTATCAGCTGGGTCAAATTGTTGTACTCGGGCCCATTGGCGCAGGTGGTGGTGAATGGGCGAGTCTCGGTCCCATTCGCGCTGGGGCGGGGCACGCGACAGGGTTGCCCCTTGTCACCTCTCCTGTTTGCACTGGCCCTGGAGCCCCTGGCGGAGTGGCTGCGGTGGCATCCTTCCATCCGTGGTCTCCGCTGGACCCCCGAGCATGAGGACCGTGTGTCCCTCTATGCTGATGATATCCTCCTGTATCTCGCCTCCCCGCGTAAATCACTGATCGTCCTGGTTGATGTTTTGCGCTCATTCGGTCGCAACTCAGGACTTGTCATCAACTGGGCGAAATCCTGTGTATACGTGCTTTCCGGGGAGGCTCCGGTCCTGCCACGGGACTGTCCGATCCAGATTGCCTCCCAGGGGTTTCGGTACCTGGGTATATATATCACTCTTGACCCGGAGGTCCGCTATGAGCGGAATTTGCTGCCCCCCCTCCAGCGCTTGAAGGAGGACGTGGTGCGCTGGCGGCGTCTGCCGCTTTCGCCGCTCGGCCGCGCGGCCTTGTTTAAAATGATGTCCTTGCCGCGCTTCCTCTACGCCCTCCAGAATACTATGGACTTGGTTCCGGCACGCTATTTCCGTGAGGTGGAGGGCCTCCAGCGGCGCCTGTTCTGGGACGGGAGGCCGCGCATTGCTCTAGCTAAACTGACGCTGCCGTGGTACGATGGGGGGGTCGCCCTCCCGGACATTAAACGGTATTACTGGGCCTCCCAATTGGCTGCAATTAATCATGGCCTTTACGGGCCCGCCTTGAACCCGGCGTTTGAGATGGACAAGATGCTCCTGCCCGGTGGCGACTACAATCGAGCGCTCTACTCTGCCGCGCCCGACTCCCGTCTGACGGGACCGACGCGCGTCATGGTGCGTGTCTGGCACGCGGCTAATGCAGCCATGGGGTGGAAGGACCGTTTGACCCGAGCGTCACCGCTGTACGCGTCTGAGAGGTTGGGCTCCCTGTGGACGTCGAAGGGCTTCGAGAAGTGGGACACGATCGGAATCAGCACGGTGGGAGATCTCTGGACGAGGGGGGGATTTAAGACTTTTGCGGCGCTGCAGACGGAGTTTCAGCTGCAGGGCGGTGAGTACTTTCGGTACCTACAAGTCCGCCATGCGCTGGGCTCCGTCTTCCCGGATGTCGCGTCCATTCCGGAGTCTTCCCCCCTGGAGGACAGAGTGCTGGATGGCCATGTCCCAGACAGCACGATCTCCCTCATATATAAAAAACTGATCAACGACAGATCGTGCCTGCTGACTAGTCTCCGCGAGGCCTGGGTCGCCGACGGTCTGGAGCTGGACGACGAGGATTGGATTTCCGCGGTGGCCTCTCCAAAAGAGGTGGCCATCCCGGCTCGCCTTCGTTTCGTCCAGCTTAAGATCCTTCACCGGGTTTACGTGACGGGGCCAAGGCTTCTACGTATGGGCTTTGCTGGTGACGGAATGTGTAAGCGTGGCTGTGGTGCGTTGGCAACTTTTATGCATATACTGTGGGAGTGCCCAAAGGTGGAGCGATTCTGGCGTGGTGTGCACGAGGTCCTGCGTGTGGTTACGCGTGTCGCGCTGTTGCCTGAAGCGAGGAGATGCTTGCTGAATGTGTGGGAACCAAATGACTATTCGGTCCCGCAGACGCGGTGGGTGACTCTGGGATACATGATAGCTAAGCGTGATATTGCTCAATTGTGGGGATCCCAGAGGCCCCCTGCGGTGTTGGCCTGGAAAGAGCATATGGATTGGTGTATGTTTCGTGAAAAGGTGGTGTATGTGGCGAGGGGTAAGCCTGGGGCGTGGGTGAAAATCTGGGGCCCCTGGAACGCCTACCGCGGGGGTATTTGTGAGCCGCCACTGCTACCGGCTGCCTCGCCTGCTCCGTCTCCCTAGATGGCCCCCCTCCCTCGGCCTTGGGCACGCGGTCCCCCAGCCCCTGATCTATTCCCACTTCCCTCTTCAGAGTTCTGCTGCTGGTCTGGGTCCCCCACTTATGGAGCACGTGCCGTCACTTTGGATCGCGGGTTGCCTTGCGGGTGTGGTTTTTTGTGTTGTTTTGTTTTGAGAAAAGGGAACCGTAATGTGGGCATGGTGCTATGCGGCCTGCAACATTGATTTCTCCTGTTTCGCAACTCTGCACTGCCAAGAGACTCTTACTGTATATATGCAATATGTTTTTTATCGCTCTAGCGGCCGGCCGGGGGGTTGTAGGCCCATACCTGTAACTTTTACAAACTGCAATAAACGGTTTCAAAAAAAAAAAAAAAAAAAAAAAAAAAAACATTGTGGTTCACATTAGTTTAACAATACTAACACAATGCTCTGAAAATATTTCTTGCATCACCCCCTTCTGAGCTAAAGCTTCCTAAAGCGAGTAGGATTAGCCATGTTTGTATTAAACATATCAGTTTCTTAGCCCCTTGTACTGTGTGAATTCCAAAAGGACATTTGAGACAAATTCGGCTGTTACTTGTTTTTGAGGGAATGAGTTTATCCTGTCAGGCAAACCCAGCTAGCTGCCTGACACATTTTCACATTTCTGATACTCTTTAGAGGCATTCCCTTTGGGACAGAAAATAACAAGTAAATAATGCTGTTTAAGATCTGGAATAATTCTAGAAAATCTTAAAATGTGTCAAACTCCTTAAACCGTGATTGAATTTTATACATTGGGTTACCCTATTATCTTTAATGAGTGTTAACTTTTGCAGGGGAACAGGTATGAAATGTATGTTTGGTGTCCAAGGAATTATCTCACATTTCTGCACATACCACTTTTAGAAATGTCATTTTTTTGTCCTAACCTTTATGTGCCTACAGCTTGTTTTCTGGTACATTGGACTAGTTGTAATTGGCAGTTGGCCTTTGTGTATTCCTCCAAGACAGCATCACAATAGAGGGTCTAGGTTTGGCAGGATGGGCGCACTCTTTCAAGACAAGGGACAAAGCTTTCACATTCAACACTTGCACTTCAAAGACACTGGTCCGGCTCACACTGAAAGGACTTCACACTAGCCTATTGTGATCCTAGATGATCTGAGGTCAGGTCAGGGAGTCAGGAAATTCCAGACTCATCGGTTCGGGAAAAACTCCAGAACTTTATCCAACTTCATATTGAGCATCAGGTATAAATATTGGACCACTCAGGCCCAACTCTTCAGATCAGTTCTGGACCTGCGGAAGACTCAGAAGAAGGTCAACTCTGCTGCCCTGCTGCATGAAGGACTGCCAAGCTGCACTGCTGCTCTACCTGTAAGAAAGACTCTTCTGCTGTCCTGCTGCCTGAGGAAGAAGGACCTCCAGAGTGACTCCAAGGGCCAGCTGGCTGGCATCCTGTTCTGAGCTACAGGAACACAACAGGCTCCTGGCGCCTACACAGCTCAAAGCATCTCGATGCAGGACCACGTGTCACAGTTTCTGTTCATCGGCTACTTAAGCACTGACCCAGCATGATGCATCTCGACACCGACAACTGACCCAGCTCGATGGCTCCTCGACACCGAGCTGCACAGGCCAATGCAAGGACTTCACATCTCGACACCAAGGACACGAGGTACTTTAACAGCAGATTGAACACAGTCCTGTATCCTGCCCATGCTCCATAATGGTCGGCATAACTTTGTGACTGGGACCTGGTGCACCACGACCAGATAACGGCAAATGGCGCTTCGTGCTTCTAAGCGCTATTTCTCTTCAAAACTTTTAAAATTGCATACCTCCGGTTCTACTAATTGGATTTTTGCCGTTCAGGCCTTAAATTATTTATTAGTGTCATCTATTTCTCTAAATTAGTGTGGGATTTTTCTTGTGTTATGTTTTCACCTTATTAATGTTAGCGTGCTGCATAAATACTTTACACATTGCCTCTAAGTTAAGCCTGAGTTGCTTTTGTGCCAAGCTACCAGCGGGTCAAGCACAGATTAATTCAGTGACTGTTTGTGGTTCACCTTGACAAGGATTGTGGCTGTTGATTAAGAAGGGCTCACACACACCTCAACCAACTACCCAATTTCACACAAGTATTGTTGGTGCAAACATATGATGCCAATTGTGTTTTGTGTACAGTGGCATTCATTATATTTCAATTTGTCTTCACGTGTACAGCTTGTCTTCAGGGCCCTCATGCTTTGAGTGAGCAGCACATAGGCTCAAAGATGATAGATTTCGCAAAGCGCCATCACAGGTGGAAGGAAGGTGTTGGTTGTTGCTACATTTAGGGTTTCCTAGAGATAGGAAAGCTGATCTCTTTTCCACAGCAGCTCCCCCTTTATAGAATTCTCTTCTTCCTTCTTTGGCACTGCCCCTGATCTGTTGCCATTTGAAAAAACATTAAAATTATATTCCTTCAAGTTGCTTATCCTGGTACCGGTTGGGGCTAGTCCCAGGCTTAAGCAGGGGTAATTCGAAACACTTTTCCAGTTTTCCTTCTTTTCCTTTAGCTACTTTAGTTTTAATGTGTGTTATTTCTATTTTTCTGTTGCTTTGCTATTTTTTTGTCTTTAGCCCTTTTATGCATTGCATAGCAGTCTGCTCTCTTCATGGATATTGCTTCACTTCACTATCACTAAGTGTAGGACTTGAAAGCAGTGGTTTTAGGCTCTCCAGACAACTCTGTTTTTTTCCGTTCCTCTTGTTATTCATATTTTTTCTGTCCACTCTCTGTTGTTGGAAGACCTCACTTCACTCTTTTTTTTTTTACAAATCTTTTTATTAAACGATCTCGGTGGAGTGGTCAGTGCATACAGTAAATCATCAGGTATAAGTGTGTCACGGTTATGCAAAATAGGAGGTCATTACATACATCTGTACAGTGAGAGAGAATATTAAGGAAAACAGAATTATATATCAAGGCGTCAGCGGTTCGTCCGCAGGGGGAACCAACGGGGGTTCCCATATATTGCCACGATAAACGTTCCATTTCGTCCAGATCGCTATCCACTTCCGGGGACAACCACGTGACATAAACAGTTTTTTCCCGTATCATACACCAGTCCATGTCGATTTTCCAGGCAGTAAGTGTACGCGGTGTCGGTGCTCCCCAAAGGCGGGCGATGTTCCGCTTAGGAACCACCTCCCTTCACTCTTACCATCTCCATTCCGCAGTCCACGTGTTCAGCGCCTGGATACCCTCATGAGTGACAAGGAGCGCCCTACAAATCTACCGATTGATTGATTGATATCTTCTAATGCCGACTCTCTCATAATTCCTGGTCTTTGTAGGTACTCTCTTCTGTTACAATAAACCCACCTATGGCCAGTTGGGTCGTCTGTTCCCCTATAGCTCTTGTTCTACTGGTTATATAGCAGAGGCACGTATGACTGAACCACACGTGCCTCTACAATGCCGTCCTAACCACAAATGCGTCACCGGGCATTTCTTTACCATGCATGCCTTTACCACGCATGCCTTTACCACGCATGCCTTTACCACGCATGCCTTTACCACGCATCCTTTTACCACGCATGACTTTACCACGCATGCCTTTACCACGCATGCCTTTACCACGCATCCTTTGAACACGCATGCCTTTACCACGCATGCCTTTACCACGCATGCCTTTACCACGCATGCCTTTACCACGCCTGCCTTTACCACACATGCCTTTACCACGCACTTTTGTGATAAAGGCATGATTGGTGAAGGGAATTGCTTGCTAAAGATTACCACTACCCTGACCCCGTAAGCCCTAAAAACGTATCCCCCTACCTCACCCCCCTGAGGCCTAAAGCCTACACCACCCTGCCCTTAAAACTACCCCTTCCCCACCCTGAGGCCTAAAACCCTGCCCCCTACCAAAAACTACCCCGACCCCAGCCCCCCCACCCTGAGCCCTAACACTCACCTCTGTCCTGCCCTTAAAAGTACCCCTACCACTGCACTTAGGCCTAAAACCATGCTCCCCATTAAATAAAGTACCCTGACCCCCCTGCCCTGAGTCCAAAACCGACCTAGTCCTCACTGAATCTATTGCGTCATGTAGAATGTTGGCACTTGCACCTACTGTGTCACGTAGACTGTTGGCACAGAGTTTGCACCTATTACGTCACGTAGACTGTTGGCACAGAGTTTGCACCTATTACGTCACGTAGACTGTTGGCACAGAGTTTGCACCTATTACGTCACGTAGAATGTTGGTACGGGGTTTGCCTCTATTGCGTCATGTAGAATGTGGGTTCTGAGATTGCACCTATTGCGGCCTGTAGAATATTGGTGCAGAGTTTGCACCTATTATGTCATGTAGTATGTCGGCTCAGGTTTTGCATCTATTGCTTTACATAGAATGTTGGTGTGGCGTTTGCCCCTATTGCATCATGTAGAATGTTGGTGCAGAGTTTGCACCTATTGAATCACACAGAATTTTGGACCGGGTTTGCACCTATTGCATCACCTAGAATTTTGGTGCAGGGTTTACACCTATTGCATCACGTAGAAAGTTGGCATTGGGTGTGCCCTATTGCGTCATGTAGGATGTTGGTGCAGGGTTTGCACCTATTGCGTGACATAGAATGTTGACGTGGGGTTTGCACCTATTGCGGCCCGTAGAATATTGGTGCAGAATTTGCTCCTATTTAGTCATGTAGAATGTTGGCACGGGGTTTGCACCTATTGCATCACGTAGAATGTTGGGCCGGAGTTTGCCCCTATTGTGTCACGTAGAATGATGGTACAAGCTTTGCACCCATCACGTCACATAGAATGTTGGCACGGGGTTTGCCCCTATTGCATCACGTAGAATATTGGCCCAGAGTTTCCAACTACTGCAGCCTGTAGAATGTTGGTGCAGAGTTTGCACCTATTGCGCCACGTAGAATGTTGCCACAGGGTTTGCCTCTATTGTGTCTCGTAGAATTGTGGCGCAGAGTTTGCACCAATCCCTTTCAAAGCACCTTGTGAGCCCTGACTCCAGTAGCTTCCGCCCCGGCCCTTGTTCTTCGAAGCGATCTAGACCCTGGCCTTGAGCACGCTCTGCCCCATCACTCTGGGACTTCTTGCCAGGGCCCTTCATGCGGGCTCTTTGTCCGCTCTCTCCTCCGCTCTTTGGGGGTTCACTTTACTCTGGCTCGGGGCCCTTGTTGGTCAACATTGTGCGGCACAGCTGCGGGTCTGCGGCGCGCCACGCATCGTAATAGGGCCTTTGAATGTGAACGGCGGCCCCCCCAGCCCCTTCCTCGCAGGACGGGGCGCTAATGCCAGTGTTGGGGTTCATGGGAAGCGAGGCCGGCAGCCGAAGGCCTTTGCATTGGCATTGAGGCGCCTGCATACATCATGCCCGCTCACACAATGGGGCGCAGCCTTCCATATGGACCCACTCTCTGGGCTAGCGCCCCTCTGCCTTCAAAGGGGCTTAGCGCTCACAATGGCCCTGCCCCCTCCCCCGCAGGCCCCTCCACGCACTTGTCAAGAAGAGCTTCCTTTCACACGCTGCTCCATCTACACAAAGTGTACGTTTAACTCTGCCCTGGTGAGCGTGCGCAGGGCTCTAGCGAGGGGCCCCCGGGGACACAATCTTTGTTGGCGCCCCCGGGGACACAATCTTTGTTGGCGCCCCCACCCCAAGAGACTTCCTTCTCCATGAATTCCCTCACTGCCACGCTCCCCCTTTGCCCTCCATCTCTCCACAGCCCCTCTCTAACACGCATTTTGTTTGTGTTATAGCGCTACTCATAACAGAGTAGGGTGTCAGAGCACTTTACGTCGCCCACCATTATACAGAGCCAGTGATTTGTACGTGGTAAGCCACTCTTCAGGAAATGTTACATAAAACAGTGAGGATTACAAGGTGTAGAAGTCACAGGCCACCGACTCTAGCAGGCAGTGCATTTTAGGTGTATTTGCTTTGGACAAGCGCAAACTCAAATAAAACAAGCATTTGCAATGCAATAGGTCTCGCATTTACGTGAGTTTGACCTATTGGCATTGTAAATGACAATGCCTTTTATTTATGTTTTGGTTTTTAAAACATAAATAAAAGGCTTTGTCATTTACAATGCCAATAACTTAAACTCGCATAAATGCGAGACCTATTGCATTGTAAATGCTTATTAAAATATTGAAGTCACGACTCAAAACGCAAGCCACACCTGTAAGCTTTGTCAATCCTTGTTCAATCCGGTGCCAATGTACCATGGCAGGGCTTGTGGGTCATGGCCTATATTGCCCACTCTGGGAGCATGTGGGGGCAGTGTTCTGAATTCACCATAGTAGATTAAGAAGACTTAGCCACATTCTCGGGTATGTGGCATTGGTGTAGCCAAGGCTTATGTAAACACTTGCTATAAATAAGAGATACCTGTTTCGGTGCCTCCTTTAATAGTTTGAGGTGAAACAATCTGGATTTTGTAACCTGCATTTCCTGTGGAATCTTGGTTAACTGGTTGTCTAAAATAAGTCAGAGACCTCTTAATTGTTTGAGCTGGGACAGGACACTGGCCATGAAATCAGATCAGAGGGGATGTTTTCAGAGTTCCTCTCTCAACCCAAACACTATTAACTCAATTTTACAAACGTTTTATAGTCTATGGCACCTGTCATACAGCAGTAGGGATATCCGTCGTGTTTGTGACAGAGTAATCCATCCTACAACAACTAAATCAGGCCCTTAACCCCTTTACTGCCCTATATACGTATACATACATCATAAAAGGGTGCTCCCAATAAGCCACAGTGATGTACATATGCATATTATGGTCACGTGCCTCGTATGCTATAGGAATTCACCCTGAACCTGTTGCACACTATTGGTGCACACCTTGGAAAGACGTCTATTGTAACAATCTGTGCAGAGCTGGGCCATGTCATATGCCACCTGGATAAAAACAAGTGAAGCCAGTTACGAATTCTGTAAGCCCTCTGGGGTGTAAGCCGGTCGTATCATTCATCTGGGCAACATATAACTAACAAGACTAGGCCCAACAGATTTGGCTTTCAGGAAGCTAAGGCATATTTTACTCTCAAATGCGCTGAAAGTGATTAAGGACTCAACATGCTATTATTTACTTGTTGTCTAAAACCACTTAGTAATGCACTTAATAATGTCACAGTTTTTAAATATATTTTTAAACAGAAAATTCTAAGAGCCATCATCACTGTTTTTAAACATGCTTCTTTATTTATACAGTTCAGCTGTTTATTAAATTGACACATTGGTTGTACCTAAACGTATAAGTAACTTGTTTCTAAATAGTTCGTCATACTAGAGTTTTTTCATTCCTATGCTGCTCAATTGATTGAACTCTGGAGGATGAAATTCTCCGTTCGTGTTGTCAGGACTGAAATTCATGACTTTCCTGGCACATCAGATGTCAAAAGCACGCACTTCAGAAGCACGATTGTAGCTAACCCTGGGTGAAATGTTGCTTACACTGGCGTAATCTCATGTGATTTTCAGCATTTTACATTTTGATTGTTAAATGAAAAGCCAGAGATCACGCTACTATGCCACGTTGCGTAATTTAGCTTCATTACGGTAAAAATCCCTTCCCTTTGTCGCTCTGTTTTATTGATAGAGTTGCTGCAGCCTCTGGTTTCATTGTATATATGCACGTCAGGTATCTTCAGTTTTCGAGCTAAGTTGTCTCTAGGCTACTATAGGCAGTTTACCACACAAGAATCAACCCAACATTGTAAACAAGCTGTCGCCATTGTGAGGGAAGTGGGATAAGGGAGGGGGTGGCAAATGGTGAGCACTTTCGGCAGCTTTGATGTTCTCATCAAAGCGGCCGCGAAATGAGCTTTTGTAACCGGGGGATTTGAAAGTGCAAACTAGTGCTTTCAGGCTGCCAAATGGTGCGCGCGCCTGGCGCACATGCACTGTATTTGGAGGCCTGAAAAGCACTAGTTTGCACTTCCAGATCCCCCTTTTACAAAAGCTCTCGCGAGAGCAGCGCTAAAGCGCTGGCTCACGCGAGACCTAAAAACACGTGCCATGTGGTTGGATTTACTAATAAGAATGTATCTCTACTCAAATGAATACTCTTTAGCGACATTAGCAAAGAAACACAATATTCTAACCTATGCCATGCAGTTTGCATGCAGCGCTTTGATGACAGTTTCTACCTCACTGTGCTATATTAGGGTTGTAACCTAGGAACTTCAGGTAACAAAAAGATCTCTGTGACAAAAGCAGTACAATACAGTACAGTGATCTGTGTGCCACACGTTCTTTGCAGCAGGCACATTAACCCTCTGCACTACTTTATCATGAGTGGAGACTGCCACCAGACTCTTAATCTCTGTCCAGCAGGAACATTAATCACCAGAGGTATCTTGACATTTTTATTGTTGCCTGAAAACGGCTGGACTCAGAAAGAACTCTGCAGCAGGCGCTTTTTGAACATATTAGTTCTAAACACAGTGCCCCCTGAGGTCAGCACCAGGTGCGGCTGCACCAGTTTCACCGCCCTAGAGTCGCCCATGGGCTTGCACCCTGCTGCACAGTGATGATGGTGCGTTGCAAGCCTGCACTCTCCAGGAACAAGGCTCCGTGCTCTGGGGCTGGTGGGGTGTCCAAGAAGGACTGCTTTACCCCAGCCCCATAGCTCCTATCTTCTGATCCCTGTGCCACCAGGATGAGCCAAGACTGTATATGTCTATACATCACATGAACCAGACAAGCGACACATTCAGTACTTTTATATTACACTTGGGGTAGATTTACTAACATTTTGCGCCAGGTTGGCATCAAATAAGCACCATACGCAAACAGAAATTTACAGCATATCCCTCTAAATAAAAGGCTTTATTTTTTACTATACATATGTACCTATCTTTGTGTATTGCTTTGTATAAACATGTAGAATAATTATGTTGCTTAAAAAAATAAAAAATAAACAATAAAGTACAATAACACTTGAAAACTGGAGTTTATCTGGTGCATCTTTGGTCTACATGTACTTGCGTCCATTGTGCATCTATGTACCTTCCATGTACTTGGATCTGTGTGTTTTATACCTTTCTTCTGAAAAAGCATATCCAATCCACTACTCTATTTCTCATAATGTACCCAATCAATATCTTTAATCTACATATACTCTTACCTCCTTTATGCATCTATATACTTTCAATGTACTTATGGATCTCTATATTTATCACTTTCCTCTAATTTAGCATTTCCAATGCACTACCCTATTTCTCAGCCTATACTTCTCTCAATATATCTTCTAGCCCAACTTTGACTCATCTCAAACTACTTTCTACTACTCTTTCCAATGCACTACCCTATTTCTCACCCTATACATCTATCAATATATCCTCTAAATCCACTCTCTCATTTATCCCAAACCCCATACCACTACTATGACCCCCAAAATAACCCTATCTAGACTCTCTCCTACTCTACCCCTCCTTGCATCATCTAACCCCTCTTTTACTATACCAATTCCCCAAAACAAACCTTTCTAAACTCTTCCCTCTGACTCCTCCCCTCCAAAAACCCTTTTTACTCATCCAAAAGCCTCCTCCTACTGCTAAGACCTAAAAAAAAGAAATCCTTCACTCTTCTGACCCGCCACTATCCTTTTCAATCAAAATAACAGACTAACATGTTCACTTCTCAAATTTCATATTCCACTATACTAATTCACCACTAATTCTTTATGGGTTCCAGAGTAGCGTGCTACTCGCCAATGAAGCGTTTCAACACCCCATCAGGGTTACTAGCGCTATATAAATACAAACCTCTTTCCCTCTTATATCCCGCCACCTACCCTTCTCTATCCAAATAACTTCATATTTCACTATACTAATGTTCAACACTAATCCTTTATGGGTTCCAGAGTAGCGCGCTAATCGCCAGAAAAGCGCTTCAACACCCATCAGGGGTAACAGGTGCTATGTGAATGCAAACCTTTCTTCCACTTTTATACCTCCGCTATCCATCTCACTCCAAATAACTGGCTAATATCCACCACTCAAATTACTTTCATATTTCATCATACTAATTAACCACTAATCCTTTATCGGTTTCCGGTGTAGCATGCTTCTCGCCCCAAAAAAAGCGCTTCAACACCCATCAGGGGTAACAAGCGCTATATAATACAAACCTTTTTTCCTCTTCTATCCTTCCGAATCCAAATAACTGACTAACCCATCCACCACTTAAATTACTTATATATTTCACTATACTAATTCAACACTAATCCTTCATGGGTCCCGGAGTAGCCTGCTACTCACCAAGAAAGGGATTTGACGCCTCGTCAAGGGTAGGAAGCGCTATATAAATGCAATTACAATACAAAACTATACTTTTCCAAAGCAGCGCAAAATGTTTTTTTGAATTTAATTTCCGGCTGTACTGGAAAAATTGCCTTAAAGTAATGTAAAGCAGCTCTTTGTGTTGTGTTGAATACTCTGGGTGGCGCATGGGTACTCCCATCAACCACCCATGGTTTTTGATTCAAGCCCCTAATTACTAATAGCAGTAGAGAGAGATTTGCCCAAAAACATAACGCATCTTTGAGGCAAGCGTAAAAATGAGAAATGCTGCTTTTATTTCTCCAAACTTTTGCGACTGTGCACGTGTGCTGAACTGTACACACATCCAAAGTGATAAAAGTTTCTAAAGTTTGTCCAGGCAGAGCGTTTTGTACTGGAAGGGTATTCTACAAGTACTAAAGCTACTCTAGACATAACTGGTCAAATTTCCTCTATATTTTTGGTCACAAATATGTTTGTATATATTTCTCTTCATTGCATAAGTATTAGGGGAATAAATTCACTTATTTTTAACTCTTAGCACTCACTAATGTTTTTTTAACAACAAGGACTGGCCCTTTTCAGTTCGGCAAATCCTTCCCGAGGGATCCGCCTACTTCTGGTATTGATTAATTACCTTTACAATACTATTTTTTTGAGAAAACAGTCAAAGATAGAATATAACTAAGATATAGGTACAAACAGCTGTATGGTGTTCAAGTTAATGTTTAATCTAGTGAGTGGCCATCTTTAGCGTTTATTCACTACCCACGTTTCAATCTGGTGCCCACCCCTGAATACTACCGGAACTGGAGTGGGACCGCGTGACCACTAAAGAGTATTTCTCACAAATACAGAATCATACGACCATCATTGGCCCATACAGTGCTTTGTTTTTGTGAAATATTGTCTTTTGTACCATCCCTTAATTTGGGATGGTACAGTGTTGGAATTCTATTTCCACCACGTTTGAAAAATCCAAGATGGCACCCACTGTTCAGGGCTGAGCAGATCCTGGCTTGGCCTTCTAATAGGTAGTACAGCTTTCTTGTTTAAAATCTATATTTTGGTTGAGCTAATGTGGCCAAGGAAATGTTGTAGCGCTCTCACTAGCAGCGCATCTACCAAGATGGCGTCTGCAATGTTTATTGGGTCTCACCGGGGAATGCCATATCAACCTCAACCTTACAACATGCAGACACTGTGAAACACAACAACCCAAGACCCGTTTCACCCTGATTGGGGCGGTTCAATTGGGTGTAGCTTGGGTCCAGTGGCACAGAGGGCATGGGACCCATGTCTGGGCATACCCGTTGCACTTAGGGTGGTACATCAAAACACATAAAAGATGATGGGAGGAATGCTTGCAATAAGTGTAACCTCTGGCAATCACCAGGGTAGCATTCCAAACCTTCAATTTATGCTCACCATGCCATCTCAGTTTTGACCAGAGGCGTAGCTAGCGCTTGTGGCGCCCGGGGCTATCCCTCAGATTGCCGCCCCTGGGGGGGGGGGGGGGTTGCTGGGGAAAAAGGACGGCAAGCACTTGAAAGAGGACCAAGAGACACGTAGTATCGGCGCTAATAGTTACCTCGATCATGCAAGTTACATGCACATACATGACACGGTTCAAGGCTACACAGTTGAATACACCGGTGACTGGCAGTAACTGGCAGTACAAAAGAGAACACACAGACTGCATGATCTATCTGGGGACTCAGAAAAAACGCATGTGACATCCATCAGAGAGCTGCGTGAACAATTACCTGGTAATCCCCTCAGCACAATGTAAACATGCAAATACATGACACTGTTCAGGGATCCATCATCTACAGCTGACATTAAATGACCATTCATCATGGTCCCCCCCTTAAAGCAGTGCACTTTGTGATCTGCATGGTACATGTTCTTTGCAGCAGGCACATTAACCCTCTGTGCTACCTTTCCAGGAGTCAACCCTTCCACTTGACAAAACTCAGATCTCTCTCTAGGAAGAACATTAATCACCAAAGTTATCATGACATTTTTATTGTTTCTGAAAATTGCTGGAGGCCAGGAAGGAGGCAGCAAGTTTTTTTTAAACCATAATATACTTGCAAACACTACGCACCCACCCGAAATAGGTACCCAGTGAGGTCACACCGTTCGCATCGCCCTAACCTGCTCAAGGTTCATGTGACCTCAGTGACAGAGTCACAGCGACTGGATCACTGTTGCTCTAGGGTGTGCTGCTTCATAGGCCTGCCCGCAAGACTGGAGATGAACTTCCGTATGGATTGTGGTGGAGAGGCCTTCAAGGTTGACTCACAATTGACGCCACTAGGGTACACCTGCTTGTGCTAAGACATCAAGCTTTCTAAGGTCTAGTGGGGCCTTGTAAGGTCTAGCATGGGAATATGCTCCCTCAGTAGAGTGGTCTGGTGGACTGGTCATGAAGGCTGAACCCAGTTCCCCAGTTCCAAATTCAAAAGCTCTGGCCTTAGTGCCACATCCTCTCCCCCACTGAACACCATACTGCCCCACTGAGAGAAACTCGCACTGCCTTCAGCTACAACCCAATTGTGCCCGCTATAAACACTTGGATGTGGCTCAATTCAAATTATGCACTTGATAAGAGTAATATGCTGCCTAAAAAAGGAAAAAAGTAAAAGCAAACACTCATAGGGAATGCAAGATTAAGTAAAGCATGTGAAATGTAAGAAGAAACAACATGGTTACCTTAACGATCTCTCACTCACTATTCAGAAATCAGCGAGTGGTTTTACCTGAAAAGTTAAG
Source organism: Triturus cristatus (assembly GCF_964204655.1). Taxonomy (NCBI): domain Eukaryota; kingdom Metazoa; phylum Chordata; class Amphibia; order Caudata; family Salamandridae; genus Triturus; species Triturus cristatus. Next base: position 1,180,614,328 of record NC_140594.1, on the reverse strand, counting down.
GACATGACTACAGGGCCCTGAAGGGAATCGTTTCAATGTCCATTGCTTATATCCTTACAAAACGTAAGCAGTATGGTTTAAAAAGACCACATCCATAAACAGAGCCATGGTACCATTTTGTTTTCCAATCCACCCATCAACCAGGTATTGCAGTACCTCCAGGAATGGTTCACTTCCCCACCAGGGGACAACAATGTCATTCAAAGAAAGACGAGAAAACAAAAGTAGCGCTTCACTGCAAAGTCTGTAAAGTGAGGGTGATGTGTTTGGATGTAAATAAAAGCAATCTGGCCACTTTGCAACCACTCTGTCTTGCTTTATTTAGTTACGTATTTATTTTTCATATTTAAAACCTTCTATTTCTCTTCAAGTTACGGTTTCAGTAAGTGAGGAGCAAGACAGAACGAGAGGGAATAATAGGAAGAGAGGGGGGGACAGCTGCGAGCACAAAAAAGAAGAGGACATTGCCCGAGTTCTATTCCTTCTCTGCCCGTCCCCCAACGTCCACGAAAGCAAGCCTAGCCTTATCTGAATGCCTTTGTCCGCCCCCAAAATAGTGCCACCTGAGGCGGACCGCCCCACCCTAGCTATGCCACTGGTTTTGACCCATCCAAACGCAAATCAGGCTGGACCCTGCTCTAATAAGAACAAACCAGCCCAAACTTCAAGTCCTTACTGAACTGGAACAAAAGTACCCCAAGGCCGGTTCCGCCCTGACTGGGGCTCCTCAGCCTGTGTAACTTGCTTCCAGTGGCACATTGAGCCCAGGACCCATGTCTGGGACAACCATTGGCCACTTGGGGCGTTACATCAAACACGCAAAACGTGAACACATTTGAGATGAAGTAACCATCATCCAAGCTCTAAGTCATGCCCTTAGTCCAAACAACATTTCTTCCTAAACAAAATCATGGACATATTTTGATGAAAGTATCTTCAAAACAATCCCCTTTGTGTGCATTCCCAACATAAAAACACTGTTTAGGTTTTCATTTAATGGTCACCCTGCTTTTAGCACATTGTGACATCGGTATGAGGCACTTTGTGTATTGATTTGTGACCTCAACTTCCCTCCGTGTATTTCATATTAACACTGATCTTATTAACTTTTAATTAAAGTGTGTTCTCACTCAGTTGTTAGTGCTGTTCTGGGATTCGGTTCTCATAATTCACTAAGTACCGTCATAGAGGGAAGCCGCATTTTAACATTTACCCATTGAAAACGCCCAAGGGGATACTCTCCCTGAGCGAAACACGTGTCAGCTGCAATTTGTTTTATTATTAAGGTAAAGTTAATGCCATTGGGGAACTAGAGTTGTTCTGCTGCTCCTTAGAAGATCATTGTGACCTTAACAAGTTCTTTGAATTAATTTGCTGGATTTTAGAAAAGAATACAAACTGAGTGTTTGTTTCAGTGTCACCACATACGCGAGTGAGGCATGTGTTTTCTCATGTATCCTCCCTTATAAACACATGTAAGGGTACCCGATTGCCGGGCTGTACATCTGGGTAACGTAGCCCACCTGCCGAGACTGATGGATTGGTGCTTAAGGTTGTGTTTGGTTCCTAAGGCCTCTTTTCCTGTGGCCAGAACTACCTATATTCAACAGTGCCTCTATCTGTGCCGCTGTATGAGTTAACTTATCTGAGGTACCCGTGAGCCAAGTGTAGGAGAGTAGGATCTGCTTCACATGGGTACCCCGACTTTTTGCTGGTGTTTCACTGTTTTTCGACCTTAGTCTGGCTGTGGCCCTGCTAATCAGGACCACAGCCTAGCTGCTTCCGCTCTAAAATGGTTTATATGTACATTGGGTACATATCTAATTGGATTCTGGAGTGTCTTATAAGCCCCTAGTATATGGTATACTATGTACTTAAGGCATAGGTACCTCAGAGGCCTACCAGGGGCTGCAGCATATATTATGCCACCCCTGGGAAGCACTCCAAAATGGCACCACAGGTCTGCTACTGCAGCCTGGGTAAGGATGTGCTTGCACCCCTTACAGTGGTATAGGCTACCTATATCACTACCTTATACAGACACATATAAACCTATAAGCCACTCCTATGGCAGGCCTTAACAATCCTGAAGGCAAAGTGCTTGGTTTTATGTGAGAGGGTGCCCAAGCATGAGCTGAGCCCCTCTGCAGCATTCGGAAATACTTCCTTATGGCTGTTCTGTGATACAGCCATACCATATACTCTTAAGTGCATTATAACCTTGCGGTAAATGCTAACTTTGAAATGGCTGCATCAAAACATGTCGTCTTTGGTGTCAAACATCTTGGAATACTACCCCCTGCCAGTACTGGTGGCAGGGTTAGCATTCCACCCTTCTAGAGGGAGAGACATGTTCACACTGGCTAAACCTGGTAGGACTTTCCTGAGCCCTGGCATCACAAAATGGATGCCTCTGCCACAGACACGGGTCTGGCCTCCTGCCGCTGACCGAAACTCCTGCAGGGGAGGCCTGGACAATAGGTTTCCTGTCGAGGGGAGGTGTCCCCACCTCCCCAGACAGGCTGATGTGTATTGGAGCTGGGCGGGAGCACTCTCTGGTGCTTGAAGTCCTGCACTGGGGGCACATTTGGTGTCCTTGTGCATACTCCAGTTCAAACCGGTTGCAGGGGCTACCTGCCCCTGCTCTGGTGCGAAACGGGACAAAGGAAATGGGTGTAACCACCCCTCTTTCCTGGCCCACCCATAGGTGTGCCTTAGAGTTAGTCCATCCCCTAAACTTAGTATAAGTATAGGAATCCAGTCCCTAGGACTTTAGATTACCCTGGCCGAAACTCTGCACCATACATCCTGGACCTTTGACGTTCTATCCTGACTAGAAGACTGAAGAAATCTCCCTTGGGGTCAAGAAGTGACTCCCCAGCTTGGCAGGCACCAAAGAAGCAACTGACTGGTCTGCAATTCTGAAGCTCCCGCTGGACGCTGAAGTCTCTGCATCCCTAGAGGTGGATTTTCAGACTTCCCCGAGGCTACCCCGAGTCCACAGCAAAGCTGAGGCTCGTGGCTATCGTGGGTGACGTGGAACCGTGACCCCTGGACACCGTGAACTTTTGCAGCAACACTATCTTCCTGGTCCTCCTCAAAGTTGTGCTTTGGGCTCCGAGTAGCCCCAGCCTTGAGCACCTCCTTCACCGAAGATTATTGGCCTCCACTCCACGAGTGACCCGTGGGCCAGCTTCAAGTCGAAACGCTCGAGGCTCCTTCGCGATCACTAGCCTGTTGGCTAGCAGGTCCCCACGAAGGAGACTCCTTTTCTAATTGGGCTTACCTCATTGCTCCAGACGTGCCCTGACTTACCCTTGCTGGGTGAGTCCCTCAGACCTTGCTGGTCTGCACCGCAGTCCTTTCTCTGATTTCCAGTGACTTGCCATTGCCAAGGCTTGTTGGGTCCTTTCTGGTCGCCAACACCGCAGCACTCGACAGACTTTGTGGGACAGCTCGTTTCCGGCTCGTGGACTTCGTCGACGCCTCCTGGACCTCGTGGCTGAGTCAAGACACCCATCAACTCACCTGAAGCACCCAACACCTGTGGGCATTGGTCCATCCAGCCCTCGGTCACTGGCTAGTGACCCAGACTCTGTCCCCTCTGCTTTCAGGTTCCTTACAGCCTAGATCCAGGCTTGGATCTCTTCGGACACTTCTCCTCTTCCCGGCAGCAGCAGTTCTTTGCAGGCTTCCATAGAAATCAACGACGCGACCCGACACCAAAAGACACCTATGCACCTGGCTTCCCTGGGTGAGGTAACTCGAGTACTCCAGTGCTCTCATGGGTGCTAGCCCTAGAACTTCTTAAATCCAAAAGGGTTTGGTCCAGACTCGATTAGAAGTGTCCCTAATCTTTAAATTTCCAACCGCGACATTGCCCATAGAAGATAATAGGAACCCGCGGCTGTGTTTCCACACTGCATACAGTTCCCGTGGGTCCCCTGTGTCACTACCTTGGGTGGTCCCTTGGGGTCCCAGCGATTCTAGAGGCAATAGGCCCAGTGTCTATTACAGTTGTGGTTCTTATACCACTTTCTTGGTATATGGTTTGGTACGCCCCTAGGGCCCAAACATGTATTTGTACTTTTACTGATGCCTGATCACTTGTAACTAAAGTACTTCGAACTCCAGTCTCATAAAGAGACTAGAGGGGTGTGTGTTAACCTAAATACATATATTTTAAATATATACATGGTGTGGTTGTCCTTTCATTTGATCATTCAAGAGATTATAGACTGGCAGAACAAGCTGCTTTACATTCCTTCAAGACTTAGCCTGAAGGCTGCTCTCCATAGCTACCACTAGGATAGCTTTCATATAAGGTTGTCTTTAACCATCCTTCGCCCATGCCTCTGCATCCTTCGCCCATGCCTCAGCATCCTTCACCCATGCCTCTGCATCCTCCACCCATGCCTCTGCATCCTTCGCCCATGCCTCTGCATCCTTCGCCCATACCTCAGTATCCTTCGCTCATGCCTCAGCATCCTTCACGCATGCCTCAGCATCCTTCGCCCATGCCTCAGCATCCTTCGCCCATGCCTCAGTATCCTTCGCCCATGCCTCTGCATCCTTCGCGCATGCCTCAGCATCCTTCACCCATACCTCAGCATCCTTCACCCATACCACAGCATCCTTCGCCCATACCTCAGCATCCTTCGCCCATGCCTCAGCATCCTTCGCCCATGCCTCAGCATCCTTCGCCCATGCCTCAGCATCCTTCGCCCATGCCTCAGCATCCTTCACACATGCCTCAGCATCCTTCGCCCATGCCTCAGCATCCTTCGCCCATGCCTCAGCATCCTTCGCCCATGCCTCTGCATCCTTCGCGCATGCCTCAGCATCCTTCACCCATACCTCAGCATCCTTCGCCCATGTCTCAGCATCCTTCGCCCATGCCTCAGCATCCTTCGCCCATGCCTCAGCATCCTTCGCCTATGCCTCAGCATCCTTCACGCATGCCTCAGCATCCTTTGCCCATGCCTCAGCATCCTTCGCCCATGCCTCAGTATCCTTCGCCCATACCTCAGCATCCTTCGCCCATACCTCAGCATCCTTCGCCCATGCCTCAGCATCCTTCGCCCATGTCTCAGCATCCTTCGCCCATGCCTCAGCATCCATCGCCCATGCCTCAGCATCCTTCGCCCATGCCTCAGCATCCTTCGCCCATGCCTCAGCATCCTTCGCCCATGTCTCTGCATCCTTCACCCATGCCTCAGCATCCTTCACCCATGCCTCTGCATCCTTCGTCCATGCCTCTGCATCCTTCGCCCATGCCTCAGCATCCTTCACCCATACCTCAGCATCCTTCGCCCATGCCTCAGCATCCTTCGCCCATGTCTCAGCATCCTTAGCCCATGCCTCAGCATCCATCGCCCATGCCTCAGCATCCTTCGCCCATGCCTCAGCATCCTTCGCCCATGCCTCAGCATCCTTCGCCCATGTCTCTGCATCCTTCACCCATGCCTCAGCATCCTTCACCCATGCCTCTGCATCCTTCGTCCATGCCTCTGCATCCTTCGTCCATGCCTCTGCATCCTTCGCCCATGCCTCAGCATCCTTCGCCCATGCCTCAGCATCCTTCACCCATGCCTCAGCATCCTTCACCCATGTCTCTGCATCCTTCACCCATGTCTCTGCATCCTTCGTCCATGCCTCTGCATCCTTCGCCCATGCCTCAGCATCCTTCGCCCATACCTCAGCATCCTTCGCCCATACCTCAGCATCCTTCGCCCATACCTCTGCATCCTTCGCGCATGCCTCAGCATCCTTCACCCATACCTCAGCATCCTTCGCCCATGCCTCAGCATCCATCGCCCATACCTCAGCATCCTTCGCCCATGCCTCAGCATCCTTCGCCCATGCGTCAGCATCCTTCGCCCATGCCTCAGCATCCTTCGCCCATGCCTCAGCATCCTTCACCCATGCCTCAGCATCCTTTGCCCATGCCTCTGCATCCTTCGCCCATGCCTCAGCATCCTTCGCCCATGCCTCAGCATCCTTCACCCATGCCTCAGCATCCTTTGCCCATGCCTCTGCATCCTTCGCCCATGCCTCAGCATCCTTCGCCCATGCCTCAGCATCCTTCACCCATGCCTCAGCATCCTTCGCCCATGTCTCTGCATCCTTCGCGCATGCCTCAGCATCCTTCGCCCATACCTCTGCATCCTTCGCCCATACCTCAGCATCCTTCACCCATGCCTCAGCATCCTTCACCCATGCCTCTGCATCCTTCACCCATGCCTCAGCATCCTTCACCCATGCCTCAGCATCCTTCCCCCATGCCTCAGCATCCTTCCCCCATGCCTCAGCATCCTTCGCCCATGCCTCAGCATCCTTCGCCCATGCCTCAGCATCCTTCACCCATGCCTCAGCATCCTTCACCCATGCCTCTGCATCCTCCACCCATGCCTCTGCATCCTTCGCCCATGCCTCTGCATCCTTCGCCCATACCTCAGTATCCTTCGCTCATGCCTCAGCATCCTTCACGCATGCCTCAGCATCCTTCGCCCATGCCTCAGCATCCTTCGCCCATGCCTCAGTATCCTTCGCCCATGCCTCTGCATCCTTCGCGCATGCCTCAGCATCCTTCACCCATACCTCAGCATCCTTCACCCATACCACAGCATCCTTTGCCCATACCTCAGCATCCTTCGCCCATGCCTCAGCATCCTTCGCCCATGCCTCAGCATCCTTCGCCCATGCCTCAGCATCCTTCGCCCATGCCTCAGCATCCTTCACACATGCCTCAGCATCCTTCGCCCATGCCTCAGCATCCTTCGCCCATGCCTCAGCATCCTTCGCCCATGCCTCTGCATCCTTCGCGCATGCCTCAGCATCCTTCACCCATACCTCAGCATCCTTCGCCCATGTCTCAGCATCCTTCGCCCATGCCTCAGCATCCTTCGCCCATGCCTCAGCATCCTTCGCCTATGCCTCAGCATCCTTCACGCATGCCTCAGCATCCTTTGCCCATGCCTCAGCATCCTTCGCCCATGCCTCAGTATCCTTCGCCCATACCTCAGCATCCTTCGCCCATGCCTCAGCATCCTTCGCCCATACCTCAGCATCCTTCGCCCATGCCTCAGCATCCTTCGCCCATGTCTCAGCATCCTTCGCCCATGCCTCAGCATCCATCGCCCATGCCTCAGCATCCTTCGCCCATGCCTCAGCATCCTTCGCCCATGCCTCAGCATCCTTCGCCCATGTCTCTGCATCCTTCACCCATGCCTCAGCATCCTTCACCCATGCCTCTGCATCCTTCGTCCATGCCTCTGCATCCTTCGCCCATGCCTCAGCATCCTTCACCCATACCTCAGCATCCTTCGCCCATGCCTCAGCATCCTTCGCCCATGTCTCAGCATCCTTCGCCCATGCCTCAGCATCCATCGCCCATGCCTCAGCATCCTTCGCCCATTCCTCAGCATCCTTCGCCCATGCCTCAGCATCCTTCGCCCATGTCTCTGCATCCTTCACCCATGCCTCAGCATCCTTCACCCATGCCTCTGCATCCTTCGTCCATGCCTCTGCATCCTTCGTCCATGCCTCTGCATCCTTCGCCCATGCCTCAGCATCCTTCGCCCATGCCTCAGCATCCTTCACCCATGCCTCAGCATCCTTCACCCATGTCTCTGCATCCTTCACCCATGTCTCTGCATCCTTCGTCCATGCCTCTGCATCCTTCGCCCATGCCTCAGCATCCTTCGCCCATACCTCAGCATCCTTCGCCCATACCTCAGCATCCTTCGCCCATACCTCTGCATCCTTCGCGCATGCCTCAGCATCCTTCACCCATACCTCAGCATCCTTCGCCCATGCCTCAGCATCCATCGCCCATACCTCAGCATCCTTCGCCCATGCCTCAGCATCCTTCGCCCATGCGTCAGCATCCTTCGCCCATGCCTCAGCATCCTTCGCCCATGCCTCAGCATCCTTCACCCATGCCTCAGCATCCTTTGCCCATGCCTCTGCATCCTTCGCCCATGCCTCAGCATCCTTCGCCCATGCCTCAGCATCCTTCACCCATGCCTCAGCATCCTTCGCCCATGTCTCTGCATCCTTCGCGCATGCCTCAGCATCCTTCGCCCATACCTCTGCATCCTTCGCCCATACCTCAGCATCCTTCACCCATGCCTCAGCATCCTTCACCCATGCCTCTGCATCCTTCACCCATGCCTCAGCATCCTTCACCCATGCCTCAGCATCCTTCCCCCATGCCTCAGCATCCTTCCCCCATGCCTCAGCATCCTTCGCCCATGCCTCAGCATCCTTCGCCCATGCCTCTGCATCCTTCGCGCATGCCTCAGCATCCTTCGCCCATGCCTCAGCATCCTTCGCCCATGCCTCAGCATCCTTCGCCCATGCCTCAGCATCCTTCGCCCATGCCTCAGCATCCTTCGCCCATACCTCAGCATCCTTCGCCCATGCCTCATCCCAGCGTCTATAGTAAGAATCTAGTTCACACAGAGGGTACGCATAACAACCGACTGCCTTCTTATTTAATTAATAACATTGGCATCATGGTGGGGGCAGGAATGAGTCCGTGCATGATTGAACACTTTCACTTTAAATAAATTATTATGAAACAATTTGATATGCTAGGGGCAGCAGCCCCCCTGTGTTAAAGAAATACCCTTTTTTTTATTTGGAGGCACCTGTTCACACTCTGACCCAATGCCCTGCGGCGTGATTGACATGTGAGCCATTTCCACAGCTCGGATCCTGCACGGGCTCCGAGGACCGACCCTCGGCTCGGCTCGGCTCTGGCTCGGCTCTCCCTGTTGATATGTTGGCTCGCACGGCCCTGGAGCGTGCAGGGCGGCTCTGCAGACTGAGTCTCCTGGGATCTGCCTGCCTGGAGCCCCAGCATTTGAGTAACCACGGGCAGGCATTGCAGAGAAAAGGGCAGGCAATGTAGGGCGTCTTAACGACATGGTCCCGCCTGGTGATGGCGGTCCGTGGTTCTGTCCGTCGCTGCTACCTCAACTAAAGCCCCTCCCCCCCCCCCCCCCACCACCATACGACTGTTCAGCATTGCAAGCAGCAGGACGGGCACCTCCCACAAGTAAGTGCCTCCTCAGACCATGAGCCCCTGCTGTTTCCTGCCCATCCCCAGTGAGGCCTCTCTGAAAACCGCAAGTGCTCTGGAAATTCTGATTTTCGCATTCAAAGGCTGAAGCTATCAAGTGACGTGTTTGAGGACGCCACAAAGTGCAGCGGAAGCAGTTTCACAAGTTATGCCAGTCAGCATGAAGTGAAAAGTATTAGTGAGGCGAGGGAATGGGGCAGTTTATGGACAGGACGGTACATTAAAAGACGGGTTAGGCTGGGGAGGAGTCAGTCAGACCCCAGGGCAGCTCCCTTTAAACTAAAGGATGGTGGCGGCGGCGTGGGGTCAGTCACGTGTCTGGTCGGTGCCTGTGGATTCCTGCAGAGTCCATAACAGTTCAGCATGTACAGCGGCGCCCTGTTGTGTTCGTTCACAACCAGTCACGCCAGGGCGGTACCGTGGCAGACCAGAAGGGCTGGGGCAGAGTCAGTCAAATATGAAGCCGAGTCCCCTGAAATGCCAGCAGGCCCCATCTGAATAAAACACATTTCGGGACAGCGATGTGAAAGTAAGGTGAGGACAGACACGCCAGTCTAAGTGACACGAGAGGCCGGTGGGGCTTGAACGGAGTCAGTCGCCTGTCAAGATGGTGCCTTTAGGAGGCTGGTGGGGCTGGGAAGAGTCCAGTGACTGACAGGATGGGTCATCAGTCACATGTCAAGATACATGCTTGGATTGGTTGATCACACATTACTGCCATGCCAGGGGGGCCAGCTCAAAACACAAGGAGGGGGGGGGGTCTGTGGGTGAAACTAAGCAGAGCGCGCGCTGGCGGCCATTCCACGGCCTTATCTCTTGTTATGACAACTCTTCAGCCGAGGGACACGTCTTCACCAGCGAAAATGTGGATGTCAAGACCTCCCCGGGAGGAGGGCGGTAAACAAGCAGCGGCGCTTAATTAACAAGCAGCCTGCTGGACGAGGGCGGATTGAACTGCAGCCCCCACCCCCTCCTCCCAAAGCATGTACACATGGCCCCGAGATCTTGGCCCCAAGAACTACTGGGCTGCGGTGTATGCCGGGGAGTCTGCTAGGATGCAGTCTGCAGCCCTCAGCAGCAGGGGGCACGTATTACCCTGAAGGTGGGGGGGGGGGGGGGGGGCATCTGAGAGAGGGGTGCAGTCTACAGCCCTCAGCAGCAGGGGACACGTATTACCCTGAATATGGAGGTGGGGGTGCATCTGAGAGAGGGGGGCAGTCTGCAGCCCTCAGCAGCAGGGGACACGTATTACCCTGAATGTGGAGGTGGGGGGTGCATCTGAGAGAGGGGTGCTGTCTACTGCCCTCAGCAGCAGAGGGCACATATCCAAAGTGTGGATTTGGGGGCAGCCTCTGAGGGGTGCAGTCTACAGCCCTCAGCAGCAGGGGACACATACTGCCCTGATTGTGAGGTTAAAGGTAGCCACGGGGGTGCAGACTACAGCCCTCAGCAGCAGAGGGCACATATAAGAAGGATGTTGAGGTGAGGAGAGCCTCCTCAGCAGTCAGGGCCACATATCCTGGGCTACTGGCCCTCTGGGAGAACTGTACTGCTGGAGGCAGGGAGAGCCTGTAAGGGATCACGCTATAGGCCCTCAGCAGCAGGGGCCACCTATTGCTGCTAGTTGTGCAATAAGGGGCATGATAATACCAAAACCTTCAGTTTTAAAAAAAACACAATAACAAATAAAATGCTTATTAATTTACCGACCTCAGAAGGATGGAAGGCTGTGTGAATCTGTTGGAACTTACAGATAACCACATATGTTAGTGGTGAGAGTCTAACTCACTGAGCCATCCTCTTGGTTAGAGTGGGCTATGTCTGTATATCAGGCCTGAGACCCTACATATTCATAGTTATCATTAGACAGGAATTAACCGAAGGTGAACAATGTGCAGTGGTTGGGAATAAACAAGCAAAACCAGCGGCCGCAGGGGCCTAACAACAAACCTTTCAAGAAGTTTATTTTGTCAGCCCTAGTTCAGAAGACAGCCATAGGTTAGCTCCATGTTTACTGGGTATGAATTGAAGGGGTAAGCTATCTGGAGCATTACTGACACATGTACTGCCCGCCCCGCAGATATTGTTTGCAGTATTTTGCAAAGCTCTGCATGTTTTCATTCTCTTCCTCTTCTTGTTTTGCTGTCGTTCTTCGGGTGCTGCAGTTTAAAGCTTCTTCTGCGTCCTGATGTCTTTTTCAATCACTGCCCGAGCCTTCTGGTTGGGGTGACCGCACACAGGTGCTTACACATGCTGCTTGTACCCAGTGCTTAATTTATATTTTTTTTAAAGTGCCAGGGCCCTCATCAGGAGGCCACTGCAGTTTGCACCACCCATTGCCCCTGCCATCACTTCCAGTGACAGTGCCAATACACCTACTAACCATCACATCCTACTAGTGTGACATGTCAAACTAGGCCTCCAAGGCTAAAAAAATGGATTGGTGGCAGGTATTAGTCATTAGGTCTTGCCTAGCGTTGCAGCGCGCATGTGTTGCTCGCTCGGCGAGCTATATTGTCGATGAGGACATTTCAGAAGGGGACTTGAAGCCCCGCCCCTCATTTTCATCGGCTGGCGTCACCATTTATGCTAAACGGTGGCCTGCCATTGGAAATGTTTTTTTTTTGTTGCCGCCCTTTTGCCTTTTCGTCCGGCCCATCCGGATTGGCTCGTCTGCTTTGCAGCTGTCGCAAAGCAATTCCTTATCTTTAAGGAGGCCATCTGTTTTGAATTCGCAGTATCAGGTTACTTGAGACGCGTGTTTATTTTTGCATCGCGCTTTCACTTAAAGTGAAAGTGAAAGAGCGATGCAATGATAAACAAGCGGCTGCCTTCCCGCAATGGCGAGCGCTTGTTGTTTCCTAGCGAAATGCAGCAATTGTCCTGAATACGCTTCCTTTGTATGGAGTGAAGTCGGAGTGCCCTGATCTGAGTCTCATTTTCTCCTTAAACATGTCTGGTGTTCTGCGCTGCGCAGATTGCAGTCTCCTCCAATGGATGACACTGCCTAAAAAATACAACTTAATGATCCACTCTATTGTGCAAAGAATGTTTTCTTAGCGGTATTTATTAAATCATGACGTCATGCAAGAGTAAACTTCTTGCACGATGTTCCATAATGCCCGTGTCTTTTTTTCCAATATGCTGTATATGCGAGAGAACCGCCCCCCCCCCACCCACCCAACACGCACGGTTCCGTTAGGGGCCTATTGATTTCTCTCCCTCTCCCTCTCCCTCCTTCCCGCTCTCCCTCTCGTTGCAAGCCTGTTGATTATGGCCCTCCTGATTATGGGTTTGACAAAACGTATTTCATTCCCTCCTGCGCTTTTATTAATCCCCCTCTTGTAGGACTTGATTCAAGCAGCCGGCGCATGCGAACTTACGCACATATACCACTGCCTTTGATTGTGCTTGCCCTTTGAAGTAAAATCGTGATTTTTGAAGTCCATGCAGCGAGCTAAGCGCCATCTGATCACAAAGCTGACTTGGGAAAAAAATTGTTTGGGCTTAGTGAATCGGCCGTTTTAAAAGTGCTGTTTTGGTGCTCTCGAGCCAACCCTACCCTCACCTCCCCGATCTTCATAAGCCGAGCGCGCACTGAAGCCTGTAACCGTGCAATAAAGAAGCCTTATGGAAGCAGTTCGTAAGGACTGGCCGTGTCAGCTACACGCTTGCCTGCTGCAAACCTATGAACTCCCTGCGAGTGAACGCCAACAAGGGCCTGAGGCTGCAAACGGTTTCCCTCCTTCACCCCATGCACATATCCTAATTGTCGGTGCTCATGCTTGCTAGGACGCCCACTACATAAACATTTCAGCCTGCAGCTAACTTTTCTGTGTCGTTTCTAAAGTTACATATTTTCATTCTTCCCACGTACAAACATATTTATTCCTGCCAGTCTGTTGCAGTAAAACGTGCAGCGTATTTTGTGACAGAGTTTTTTCTGTATTTAATTTGTTTTTAGTTTTATGTGTGTGTCTTCCTTGTTACCTTTGCTTTCTGTCGGTCTTTTCTCATTTATTATATGACTAAATCTTCTCTGCCCGCCTTTTGTGGCACTTGAGCACTCTGCCCCTTTTACCGTTCTGCCCCTCTGCCCATCTTTTCCCATTTTCTATGTGCAAGCCTTCTTTCTTTTCAACTTTACTTGACTTTTTTCTGACACTCCAACTGTCAGCCTCCTCACACCCCCTTGCCTTTTCTATATGTTCGAGTTTTTTCTCACCACACAATTATTTCTGTGTCTAATTCTCCCCTCTTATTTTTGTACATTTTTTTTCTATACATCTGTGAAGCTATGCTGTCTTGTCCTTGAGCTCTTTGGCACAATGCACATAGATGCTTAGCAAGGAACAATACAGCAGACAGGCGTCTGCAGTGGTTGACAAGGCCCACGTCATGGGTCTGAGGGGCCTAAAGACTGACCGGCATTTCAATGTGCAAATGTGCACACACAGCGAACATCTCCGCTCCCTGCAGCAAGGAGTCCACAGAGCCAGCACACCGGTGGTGGATCCATCAGATGCTAGAGGAGCAAGCGGTACTGATTGGATCAATACGTCATAAGTGCCGTCTCCCAGCATCTTATGTATATAGTGCACACACTTTCATGGGTATGGACCTCACTAGCTTGAGAAGCAGGTGTGATAACTCGGAAAAGCACATGGATGTGAGATAGAGGCAGTACGTGCTGTGACGTGCAACGAAAGAGCGTCAAATTGGCTCTCACTTTCCCAATGATGTGCATATTAAGACACACACTTTCTGTTACAATCTGCTACGTTTGTTGTCCACCCATTTGCCCACTCATCCATCCACCCACCCTCTGTCCGTCCAACAGCCACCTCTGCCCGTCCGTCTGCCCACTCGCACTTCCAACAAATACCTCCATCCGTCTGTTCATCCACCCTCCCACTGTCCTTCAAACACCTAACTCCCCACATTGGTTCACCCACGCAATCTCCTTCCAACAACCATCTACATTCATCCATCCATTTAACCACCCACTATCTTTCCAACACCCACCTCCCTCAGTCCATCTATATTACATGTAGGTGTATTATATGCAAATATAGATATGTACCTAATGGGTATTAAAGAGAAGTAACATGCACGCACTATATTTGGTGGATAATATACATTTAAATACACGTACCAACAATGTAACTAAAATACTCATACACAAGTACACAGCGCAGACGTCCAGTTGTGTTTAGTGCTTTCTGGAGCCTGTACTACAACCTTTTCAGGCTTCTAGGAGCAGCGTAAACTTCGACCGCCAGCTGAATGGAGGATGCATGTGCGTAGATAGCATTGCCGCATGAGAAACTGCATTGTGTTAAGGTGGATTGTGGTTTCGCTCTTCGAAGCAAACAAATGTCACGTTTTCTTTGCTTCACATGTCATTTGCCTGCAACTTGGCATGCACTTTTTATTTTGTGTGCAGTTTATTTTCTTTTTCTATAAGTGGATACAATTTGGGCTTGATATAGCCTTATACATATTCAGGAATTAAGCTACAATTGAACTACCCAGGATAGTGCCAAGAGCCATAAAGTATGTTGATTGTGGCCAGGGTACGATGTGTTGCCAGGATTGTGTACGTGTGCATACGTTTAGTGTGTGAGAGCAGTAAGCCTTTGTTGTGTATGCATGTGAATTGCCACTTGTGTACCCAAATGTAAATCTTGATTGTATTTATCATCTACACACACTATAGTACACAAATATAGCGTTTGTTGTCGTGAGTGTGTCTATATTATGTGATATCTCCAGTGAACTGTTTAAGTTAGGCACTTTTACATTGTGTGTTCCAAGCCAAGAGGAAAATGCCTTTTGTATGCCGATCTGTGGCACTCGTTTTAGGTCTTCTTCTCTCTCTGCCCCCCAACACACCGCGGCGCCGTCTTCATGGACACCGCGCTATGTAATGCAATAGGGTTTGCTTTTGGTATTGTAAATAACAATGCCTTTTAATTTTTTTTAAAGGCATTGCCATTTACAATGTCAATAGCTCAAAATAATGTCATTGCGAGACCTATTGCATTGTAAATGCTTGTTTTTACTATATATTCAATTAATAAAAAACTGTTGTGCTCATCCCTAAATAAGACAAATAGTCCCCCTTGTGGCAGACTGTCATAAGTGCGAGTGTTGTCAATTAAGTGCCAGTGTCTAGCGCTGGTATCCCCCGTCTCAAATTAAGCACTGCTTGTATCCAGAGAGGAGTAGTCCCCACGTTGGACGAGTGCAGCATGTGAGTGCGTAGGGTGCAATTTACTCTTTGGGTGTTGATCTTTTTTGACCAACTGGAAACATAAAAAAATCCAAACCCCAAATTCCTTTTTGGGACTACTGGAAGGTGCTGCTGCTAATGATGATGGCAGGATCATGACATCATCATCTGGTGATATTCCAGCATGGCCAGGCTGCATTGACGGAGTAGTAGGCGGCTCCTGTTTGGAGTTTTTACTCAAGTCATGATGGAGTGGGATTCTCTGTACATCAGCTTCTCTCAGTAAAAAAAAGTTCAGGAAATGGTTTTGTGCTTTTTATCTGAAGACTGTGGGCTTATTCTCGGAGTAGTGTATCTAGAGTGGCCAATCAGATGGCTGCTTTCATTTTTTTGAAGTCTTATTGTTCCAGCGTTTCCCCAACTGCACCTATAGAGACAATGATCGAGGGCTGCTCTACTCTCGCAGGTCTTCACTGGAGCCCATAGTACCCCAAAAAGTATTGCATGACCAGCAGTACTAACTAAAGTTAAGTTCACTATGAGGGGATTCCTGAGAAGACCAAATCAGTACGAGATTTTTCAGTTTTTATCAGATTTTCTTCATTTTTAAGTGTCTCAGTCCCAAAAAATGACACAGTGGTTCCAATGACTCCCAGGAAAAAACCGCATCTGATTGGTTGCTGTGACTGTATTCATGCAACTTGATGAAGTTCCTGTCCCATTACTTGCCCTTGATTCACACCTTCTCAATCTATCTTTATTGCTTTTTGACTGGCCTCATTTTTTGGGGGATTAGACCAAAAATATCTTGGAGCAAGGCATCAGGAGGAGGCCACGCTGATGCTCAAAATCCTGAACCTGAAGATGTGAAGGAGGAAAGCAGAGTCCCTTCTGAATCAAGAGGGCGGGATCTTGTCTCAATTCCATGCTGAGAAGTTGGTATCTGCAAACAAAGTCACGTACAAAATCTATAACATGGAGTTCAGCAGAGGAAGGGGGGAAAAAACACTCCTTTGGTACTACTGGGATACACAGGCATCTCAAGACATGCCATCCCGCCAGGTTAATGCCGCAAAAAGGATAACGCACGAAGAGTAGGGCGAGCCGACATCTGGCTCTGTCCTCCAGCACATCATGGCTCCTGGAGATACACTGCCCTTGGTTGTCCTTGCCGCCCAGCCGCATGGGTCTGATTCGAGATTTGGCAGACTTGGACACTATAGTCTTATGTCTTTGTTTCCAAACATTTTTATTGATTTTCATAACAAAAAATAGGTAGGCGTGGCAGACATCGGAACATTTGTTAAACCAAATATGTGAGACAGACCGGATCATACGTGATACATCGATTTAAAATTGGAACAGATGCATGAACTAACAATACAGCACAGCCACTACCCCCCTCCCGTTCAAGTTCCACGTAGGGGGTGATCCATTTCTAGACATTTCCATGCCTTCCACTTCCGAGCTCTGCCTCTTTTGACTATTTGCTAGCCGAGGCCAATCAGTGTCCGTTGTGCCATGGTGCCTTCAGTTTCTTCCAAGATTCCCACAGGACTACCTCAAAAGTTAACGCGAGAGGCTGTCTCACCACAATGGGCAAGAATTGTTGGACCCACATAAGTAGTGTTGGACCTTGGGGCATTCCCAAGCCATGTGCATCAGGCAACCCCTTGAGACTCGCCATCTGGTACAGTTCGAGGAGGACTCAACCCCCATCTTCCACAGCCCTTCTGGGGTATACTATATTCTGTGGAAGTCATGAAATTGAACAAGCCAGATGTCGGGCTCAGATTGCACGCGAGCATGGAGCCATTTTGGCCGCTTGTTGTCATCCATTGGCCCAGGTCCGTTGCCATCGGGTCTAGGTAGGGTGGGTGCTACAGCCACAAAATTCCACCTTTACCAAGGGACTCTAGCATCAAATTACCTTCAAGAGGATTAAACTCCAGGAGCTGCACCAATTGGAGGGGTTCAAGTCTGGGCCACGGTTGGAGAAATTTGATGAATTAGACTTTATACATCTTTTATTCCCCCTCAGAGATCCCTGAGGATTTCATACATTCCCTCTCTCATAGGTCCCTAGTTTAGGGATCCCAATGTTGTCCCAGACTTTAAAGTCAAGTATCCCGGGAGCCGCGTGGAGCCAGTCACCAAGCCACAGAGGTGCCTCACATGTGGGTTTCCTACAGCAGGCAATGTGGTGCAAAGTCTTGTGCCCGGCGGTAAGTGGTCAGGTCGTCACAGGGGGGAGAGAGTTGTGGATTCTCGGCTTGTACAGGAGCTGCATAGGGCTCATCCCTTGAATGATGTCTAGTTCCAACCGGAAGGCTGAATCGTCTCTCAAAATAACCATTCATTGACAATGGTACGGTGGGCCACCCAGTAATAAAATGGAGTGTCGGCTATGCCGCGCCCACCCTTATAAGTGAACTCTGCATTTGACCCTGGAGGCTGACTGCCTGCCCACAGAAACTTACTGAATTTGGCTTTTAAGTTGTCAAAATGGTTTTGTGGGATGGTCTGAGGTAGGTTTTGAAGATATATAGGAGTTTGGGAAGGGCAATCATTTTGATTAATGTGGCCCCGCCCATAATTGTTAAAGGGAGGGTTTTCCATTTGCACATATCATTATTGATTTAGGCCGCTGGGGGGAGATATTGAAGGTCCCAGGTAACTGCGGGTGGAGAGCAATGTGTGACTCTATGATCTTGACTGTGTCTAATATCTGTGAGCGAGCAGACAGCCACTGCTCAGTAGAACCAGGTGGTAGCACATCAGACCAATTGCAAAAAGTTTTTATTTTTTTGTTTTTATTTCTCTTCCCATGTTAGGACACCATCTGTTTAAATTATTTGTAGTTTTATCCCCCTCAAAAGGTTTAAAAAAAATAAAAAATAGTTAACAAAAAAAATATATTAAAAGTTTTTTTAGAAATGCCTTTATTGGTTCAAGGATACATAAAAAATGTGTGATGTTTGACATTTCTGTCTCTAACAATCTAAGGGGCATATTCTCAAGAACGTGTGATAACCATCGCATATTTAGCTTAACGCAACTTTGTATATCGCAGTCAATCGTAAGAAAACAGCACCGTCTTAACGTCCAATTCCCAAAACGGCAGGACCATGTGATACCAGCAGGATAACGTGCCAAATGACCGCGTAAATAACAATGCGACAAACAAAAAATGTGAAACACAAATGCCTAAAAAGTTGCGATGCCACAAAGCGCATTACCAAAATCAGCGCAAACTAGCGATAGGCCTGCAATTCCCACGCGTTATGCGGGAAAATGCACTATAAAAGCAACAAAAAAAAACCCACCAAAATCTATTCAAACTGCATAGCACCATGGATGCACCCGGACCGAGTGCAGAGGACAAGCCTAACTCCACAAGCCCCATGGAGGACCAGCCAGGAACCCCGTGTTCGGGGAAGGGCAAGGAGAAGAGGAAGAGAAAGACGGGGTTCAGTGCCCAGGAAGACCGGATCATCATCACGGAGGTGAAAGAACACCATCAACAACTGTTCGTCACCTCCACTGCGGCACTAGCAACACAAACGGAAATATGGCAGTCCATCGTCACCAAAGTCAATGCAGTTGGAGTTTCGAGGAGGTCAGTGGAGGAGGTCAGGAGGCGCTGGCATGAAGTGCACAGCCAAACCAAGGAGAAACTCGCCGCCAACAGTAAGGCAGCAACCGCGACTGGAGGTGGGAGTCCTGCGCCACAGGAGGAGCTGGATGTGCTGGAGCAAATGTGGGCCACAGTCATCAGTGTGGAGACGGTGCAAGGAGTTGGGGGCCTGGACACAGCTCGAAATGACATGACCCAACAGCAACAGGGTGAGTAACCACCAGGGACTGGGGGACGGGCGGAGATGGGCACAATGGCACACATGCACAATTATGTGTATCACACTGCACACCCACAATGAATGTGGAACATGTCCCTGACACAATTGGCACACTGCAGCACACATAGGAACACCAAGTAGGCCCACCTCCACAATGTGCACATATGTGCCCCCTCCAAATCACCAACGACACAACCGAGCCATGCACATGTGATGACTACAGAGCAGTGGCTGTGTGAGCCACACTGACTATGCAAGTGACACTGCATGCCCGATAGCATGGCAGCAGCCAAAATACATGACATGGTGCACAAATCGGCATGGAGGTGGCCTAGTGCGGATCACATCCGTAAAGGAGCAGGTCACACTCTGACATATCCACGTGCACCCACAACTCATGCCGTCAATACACGCAGCAGACGAACAATGCACAAGGCCACAAAATCAGTCCAAGAGCAAATATGACCCAGGTCGCAAACATTTCAGCCCCCGAAAAGCACACAATTCAAAGGCACACCACCTCAAAGGGATAAAGGTACATAAAATCAGAGCTGCAGGGTCAACTACCCCACAATGCAGCACACACACATAGCAATCACAGAACATCAGCAATGATGGCAATGTGGCTTAAAGTGCAACACCTACACCACAGGACAGAGGACACAGCAGGTTCCGCTTGTGCGTAGTAACTGGCCACTCACATCTGGCATTGACTGCACTGTGTGATGATAATGTACAGGTACTACCACACATCCGTCATGTAGTCGAAAATCCCACTGTCTGCCATCAAATAGCCAGCTCCACTGAAACAGTCACAATGTGCATTGTCATGCAGTCTGTATGTAAACATCTGCAAAGCGTCAACATACAGGGGAAACTCTATTAACCTGCATCCCCCCTTAACATTTCAGTGGGACAATCAACACTAACTGCGGAGCAGACCGCAAACCCCGTCAGTGATGATGAAGAGGACAACCTGCAGATATGTCAAGACACCCTTCAACGGATAATGGACAGCCTCCGCAGCCCACCCCCAGGAGCAGGGCAGGCCAGCTGCCTCGAGGTGACCCCACCACCTGCACGTGCCACACAGCAGGAAATACACACCACCACGGCTGTCTCCCAGGACCCCCACAAACAATGCATGAAATTTCAACGCCGTGCTTTGGGTTGCCAGGTGGAGTTGGCGGATCAGCTGCAGGTGGGTTTCGAGCTCGTGGCAGCCAAACTCGAGGCCATATGTGGGTGTCTGAATCCCATCAGGGACCACGTACAGTCCCTTACGGACACCCCCTGTCTGCACCATGCTCATCCACAATCCTTGACTGACCTCGCTGGGGCCATTACTCGTATACAGGAACTGTCTAGTCAGACAGGCACCAGTGATGACAGCACAGAGTTGGCACAGATGCAGAGGACAATGGAGACCATGGAGCAGATGCAGGCTGGAAGTAGGGCTGCCACGGCTGAACACCGGCGAGATGTAGCTGGGATCTTACAGGCCCTGCAGTTCATCATCTTGCCATTGCTGCCACTGAGCCAGTCCCAGATAACTGCAGCGGGAACTTCGACACACACATCTCCGACCCCTAATGCTTCAGTGGCACACAGTGATGCAGCCCCATCACCTTCGCACCCTGATGTGTCAGTGGCACCCAGGGATGCAGCCCCATCACCTTCGCACCCTGATGTGTCAGTGGCACACAGTGATGCAGTCATTAAACCATCACACACACTGGACACAGAAGAAGTATCAGAGGAGTAAGATGTGGATGGTAATTACTGTGTGAGGAAGGAGGCAGTAGCATCCATCACTGCCATATGGCCTGTCCCTGTCTGATTCTGCCCTATGCATCATGCCCTGGGACAACACCTTCCACTGACCCCCGGAACACTCTGCGACATCCACTCGGACCTCGACATGGACTGCCACATCTTCACTGCTTGACAATTACACAGCAATCCTGCTGCGGACTGTGCTCTCCCTCTTCCCAATCACTGTGCAATCCCCAAAGGACTCTGGTTGGCCCGCCACTGGGCTTCCATGTGATGTGGGCTTGGATGGCCATGTACATCTCCAGCTCCGTCATTCACCAGAATGTGAATAAAACATTCGAAATCACACAAATGTGTCATGAATATGTTCACGTATGAAAGTATGGCTGGATGTCGGGACAATGATTGGACAAGAATGTACACCCTGGTTAATGACATCAATGCGCATGTTTTTATCCCTGAGACACATGGCCAATTGGATGACTGTGAAGGTGAGTACTAGATGTGTCCCTATTGCACATTAACAGCAATTTCACAACCCCCCAACGAAGGCACACGTCCATGTATTGAATAGGGCTGTGTGTAGGAATGACCAAACCGTTGCAGGCCAGAAGTGGTGTCCTACATCACATGTGACAAAAGAACTTCAAGCCGCATACCTACTCACACACATCTGTGTTAGCACATTATGTTCTGATTTATGACATTGCTCCACATGGTCAGAGGTTGGGCACCATACTCACATTGCTGAAGACACGTAAGAGCAACTGATCTGCCAGCAACTATCCCAAAACAATGTCTGGCTCACAGAGGTGAAGCTGTCAAAAGGGACACACCCCCATTGTACATGCGTCAGTCAGACCCTCCCTGTGTAGGGACGATGCTCATTGTGCCACACGAGTAGTCAATCTAATCAACACTCATCCCAGTTAGACACCAGTGAAGTTGCGTAGACTTTTTTGGCATGTGCGTGTCAGTGCGGACAAGGCAAGGGCCTCAATAGGCAGGGACATGCTTAATACACTTGCACGCAGCATGGGAACCTCTCGAGGTGCAGGAAATGGGAAGGCAGAGATGAACACCGATCATTACGGATGGCAACGGTCTCAGCCCACCTTGCCTTGCTGGACGAGTCATGTGTTGTTTGGCGTCTGCCCATTGCCCCATGTGAGGGGGCACGACTTACAGCCCATGGGGTCTGCATAATGCTCTGCCTCCGGACTGCGCAGACTGTCTGCTCATCTGACAGTGATCAGGTGCAAGGGTCCGACTAGGTCACATGTCGTGCTACATGGCCATGTGTGTGCTTTCATCCCAGCAGTGTGTCCGAATTGGTAACGTTGTCAAACGATGCTGTGCTGCTACGACCATGGAACAGCATCACCTTGCACAGATGTGTGTACACACACATAGTTCCACGCACATACATTCAGAGTCCAGGCGAAGGCAGACATGTCCTCTGTTGTGGTGGGATATGTGAGCATTCCCCACGATACAACATGGTTTTGGAAGCTGTGCTGTGGGTGACAATCCGATGTGGCTTCAGGAGCGTAATTATTCGTCCATGAATGCCAGTGCAGCCTCATGTGCAATGTGTTCCAATAGTACGTCGTTGTCGGGTTCAAGGAACACCAGTGTGAGCCAATCCATTAACTGGTCCGGGCAGATGTGCTCAGTCCACGCTGTTTCCCCAATCCGCAACACAGCCCAATAGGGGAGCGCCTCCATGTGGTCACTGCACACGAGGAGTTGTGCAATCTCCCATGCGCAACTGCCAGCACATACGCCAAAGATCAGTGCATTCCATGCACGGGTATCCCGGTGACACTCCTGTTCGGGGGCCAACAGGGGGCGCACTGTCATGTCATAATCCAATTCAGCTACCGTTGTGTTGGATAGGCAGACCTCCATGGGCCACTCAAATGTGCATGATCGACAGTGGAACCAGGGCTGGAGGCAGGTGACGTAGGCAAAACGGAAACTCAGACGGTAACTGATTCGCAACACTGCCATTGGCAGGGATCCCAACAGACACAGCATTCATGCACTGTACTGTTCCACGTGACAGGGGTTGTTCATGTGCCCGGGAATGCCTGTGATTGCATTTGTTGGGCTCGTGGCACCGGCACTCAGACCAGCGGAAGTTTGTTGGACGATATGCCACAGCTCTGGGCAATGAGTAGTATGTGTGTGCGAAGTTTGGACGTATGGGTAGTTTTTGACTTATGCGTCAAGGGCATCCCTTGCAGGTGTAGGTTATGCAGGGACAAGTGTGAGTTGGGTGTGGGCACGTTGGTGTTTGATTAACACAGTTCGTAGTGTCGGAGGTTGGTATGGTATCTCACGCAGGGTGTGCCAGCCGCATTCAGGACCAAGGTCGGGGGTTGGCTCGGCCTTCAGCCTTGGGACAAAGGGGCTTTCATTCCAGATATCAGTCTGACTACTGCTTGCATTTCTTGAATGTGATGTGGATTTCGCGCTGACTTTGATGCCAGGACTGTGATTTGGGGTGCACAGATTTTAAGACACATGCAGCTGTTGGCATGTTTGCATGAGCCAAGGACCCGATTGGCCCTGCGCTCCTTGTTCAGACTGTCTCTCTCTCTCTTTCTCCCTGTCCTTTGATGAGGCCCGACACACCTTCTTATTTTTGATATTGTCTTGCAGGCTGTGAGTCACAGATTGTCCAGGGATGCCCCGCCATGACTCTTCAGAATAGTTGTTTGGTGACATATTAGGATGTGACATTTCGTTTGGTCTTTCAATGGTGAATGTATGAATCAGGATTTTAGTACTCACATGTATGTTGATTGTTGCAATTGTGCGAGATCAGGCGGGTGCTTTTGTTCATGTTTCCGAGCCGTTGATGTGCAGTGTCTTGGTTTGGGGGAGGTGGGGGGTGCCGGGGTTGGGGCCCGGGGGTGGGATGTGGTCCTGAGGGTGGTGGCGATGGGTGTTGTGGCCCTCTTGGGTGTCCGGCACGCATGTTCAGTGGCTCCATGGCATCTGTTGTTCTTCAGGTGTGGCTCTGGGCTGGGCTCCCTTTTGTGGTGCAGGTTGTAGTCTGACTTTGCACCAGGTCGGAGCAGGTGTTAGTTTCCTGGTGCTAACACGCCTTATCACATTTTTTGTGTTCTTATCGCTGATCTGGCTAGTCGTTGAGAATGTTGGAGTGGTGTTCTCACGGCTTTTTGCTCGGGAACGCCTACTCTGCATCTCATTCGCGATAGTTGCCGGGGTCATCTGTGACGATAATTTTTGCGGATCCTTTCGCAGGAAAACTGGTTGTATCGGCTATTAGCACCAGCTTGTGAATGGGGACATACATTTTTCGCAACTTTGGCTGCGATAAGGTGCCGTTAACTCGGCGATAGCTCCTTGAGAATATGGCCCTAAGTATGTTACAATGGACCTGGGTCAAGAAGTAGTAATGTTAGATTTGCAAAAAGGGGTGGCAATATAGGCCGAAACCTTTGACAAACCCAATGATATTTTGCGCACCGACCTATGTGCTAATAGGGTGGTTTGCATAATACTGGTTCATAGAGGCTCAAAATCCTAACTCCTTCATCATTATTCATGAGATAGGTTGCAAATTACGTCTTACCAAGATTTGCTGTCATCGAACACAGGTCTGCTGTGACCTGCTGGGGTCAGTAGACCAGCATGTCTGATATTGCTTCACCAAGGCCAGGCTCTGGGTCCTACACCCTGCTGGGGATGGGCAACCACACCCACCGTGGGGCAGCCAACCCTCACTTTGCATGACCTCAGACGGTGCACAGCAGGAAATGGCTGCAGGGTCTGGTCTGAGGACAGGCCCTGCATCCAACCCGCCACAGGGCAGCCAAACCCCACTTGTGCACATATATTTAGTGAATATTGATCATTTACGTACATATTCTAGTTTTCACTGTGTGCTGATATGCTCTCTATCTGAAAACTTGAATTTTTTCAGGGAGTAATTGTGAGAAGATATATGCTGTCCACTAGTTCTAGTGGGCACCTTGTATCAGTCCAAACAACCCCTTATGGTGATAGGTTAAAGACAACCTTTATTGAAAGCTATTCTAGTGGTAGCTATGGAGAGCAGCCTTCAGGCTAAGTCTCGAAGGAATGTAAAGCAGCTTGTTTTACCAGTCTATAATCTCTTGAATGATCAAATGAAAAGACAACCACACCAGGTATATATTCAAAATATATGTATTTAGTATAAAACACACCCCTCTAGTCTCTTTATGAGACTGGAGTTCGAAGTACTTAGTTTACAAGTCAGCATTTATCAGTAATAGCACAAATACATGTTTGGGCCCTAGGGGCGTACCTGACCATATACCAAAAAAGTGGTATAAGAACCATGACTGGAATAGACACTAGGCCTATAGCCTCTAGAATCGCTGGGACCCCCACGAACCACCCAAGGTAGTGACACAGGGGACCCACGGGGACTGTATGCAGTGTGTAAACACAACCGTGGGTTCCCGTTATCTTCTATGGGCAATGTCGTGGTTTCAAATTTAAAGATTAGGGACACTTCTAATCGAGTCAGGACCAAACCATTTTGGACTTAAGAAGTTCTAGGGCTAGCACCCACGAGAGCACCGGAGTACTCGAGTTACCTCACCCAGGGAAGCCGGGTGCATAGGTCTCTTTTGGTGTCGCGTTGCGTCGTCAATTTCAATGGAAGCCTGCAAAGAACTGCTGCTGCCGTGAAGAGGAGAAGTGTCCGAAGAGATCCAAGCCTGGATCTGGGATGGAAGGAACCTGAAAGCAGAGGGGACAGAGTCTGGGTCACTAGCCAGTGACCAAGGGCAAGATGGACCAATGCCCACAGATGTCGGGTGCTTTAGGTGAGTTGATGGGTGTCTTGACTCTTCAGCCACGAGGTCCAGGAGGAGTCGATGAAGTCCACGAGCCGGATTCAAGCTGTCCTACAAAGTCTGTCGAGTGCTGCGGTGCCAGCGACCAGAATGGACCCAACAAGCCTTGGCAATGGCAAGTCACTGGAATTTAGAGAAAGGACTGCAGTGCAGACCAGCAAGGTCTGAGGGACTCACCCAGCAGGGGTAAGTCAGGGCACTTCTGGAGCAACTAGGAAAGCCCAAGCAGAAAAGGAGTTGCCTTCGTGGGGACCTGCTAGCCAACGGGCTAGTGATCGCGAAGGATCCTCAAGCGGTCGCACTTGAAGCTGGTCCACGGGTCACTTGTGGAGTGGAGGCCAACAATCTTCGGTGCAGGAGGTGCTCAAGGCTGGGGCTACTCAGAGCCCAAAGCACAACTTTGAGGAGGACACGAAAGATAGTGTTGCTGCAAAAGTTCACAGTGTCCAGGTGTCATGGTTCCACGTCACCTACAATAGCCACAGGCCTCAGCTTTGCTGTGGACTCAGGGTAGCCTCTGGGAAGTCTGGAAATCCACCTCTGGTGATGCAAAAACGTTGGCATCTGGTGGTAGCTTCAGTGATGCAGACCAGCCAGTCACTCCTTGACCCCAAGGGAGATTTCTTCAGTCTTCTAGTCAGGATATAACGTTGAAGGTCCAGGATATCTGTAGCAGAGTTTCGTCCAGGGTAATCTAAAGTCCTAGGGACTAGATTCCTATACTTATAGTAAGTTTAGGGGATGGACTAACTCTAAGGCCCCACCTATGGGTGGGCCTGGAAAGAGGGGTGGTTACACCCATTTCCTTTGTCCAGTTTCGCGCCAGAGCAGGGGAAGGTAGCCCCTGCAACTGGTTTGAACTGGGATATGCACAGGAACAACACATGTGCCCCCAGTGCAGGACTTCAAAGCACCAGAGAGTGCTCCCGCCCAGCCCCAATACACATCAGCCTGTCTGGGGAGGTGGTCACACCTTCCTTCGACAGGAAACCTATTGTCCAGGCCTCCCCTGCTGGAGTTTCGGTCAGCAGCAGGAGGCCAGACCCGTGTCTGTGGCAGAGGCATCCATTTTGTGATGCCAGGGCTCAGGAAAGTCCTACCGGGTTTAGCCAGTGTGAACATGTCTATCCCTCTAGAAGTGGGAATGCTACCCCCGCCGCCAGAACTGGCGGGGGGGGGGGTAGTATTCTAAAGCGTTTGACACCAAACACGACATGTTTTGATGCAGCCATCCCAAAGTTAGCATTTACCGCGAGGTTATATTGCACTTAAGAGTATATGGTATGGCTGTATCACAGAACAGCCATAAGGAAGTATTTCCGAAAGCTGCAGAGGGGCTCAGCTCATGCTTGGGCACCCTCTCACATAAAACCAAGCACTCTGCCTTCAGGATTGTCAAGGCCTGCCATAGGAGTGGCTTATAGGTTTATATGTGTCTGTATATATGTGTGGATATAGGTAGCCTATACCACTGTAAGGGGTGCAAGCACACCCTTACCCAGGCTGCAGTAGCAGACCTGTGGTGCCATTTTAGAGTGCTTCCCAGGGGTGGCATAATATATGCTGCAGCCCCTGGTAGGCCTCTGAGGTACCTATGCCCTAGGTACATAGTATACCATATACTAGGGGCTTATAAGGCACTCCAGAATCCAATTAGATATGTACCTAAGGTACATGGAAACCAGAAAGCAGATAGACTGGGGCCCTGAATAGCAGGATCCCAGTCCAACTAAGTCATAAACCAGCAAAACACCAGGAAAAAAGTGGGGGCAACCATATAGTCAGATTCCACCTTCTTACAGTAATCATTATGTATGCAGCGTATACATCATCTGTACATGTACAGGAATATTTATTCTGTACATTTACAGCTGAAAACTCCTAGTAATGACAGAATGGGCTCTATATAAATAAGTACACCATAACATACATTTATTGGCTGAAAATTCACTTTTACATTTAATGAATGTAACACAGAAGTCCAAGTCACGGTTTGTGGTTATTGATAGGCCTGGGCGAAGCACTACGCTACGCTCGCGTAGTTTGCGAAGTTCGCGCTACTTCGCACTACGCGAACTGCACGTAGCACAGTGCGAACACGCGTAGCGTAGTGTTGCGTAGTGCTGCGGTCATTTTTTGCTTGCTCGCGGTCCTCAACGTCAAGTTGGCGACCGCGAGCAAGCAAAATGACATCCCGGCGAGACTTTTTCCTTGTTCGCGATCGCGAGCATGGAAAATAAACCTCCCGGCGAGATTCCCAACGCGAGGAGGTCAGGTTTCTCATTGCGAGGGGTCGCGTATGCTCGCGACTGCTTGCGATGAGAAACTACCAGTTCGCGTTGAGAAAGCTGCCGCTCGAGTAAAAATCTACTCGAGCAGCAGAAAACTACAGCTCGCACTGTGCAAGATGCCATTTTCAATGATTGCACAGTGCCGGTTGCTTGTCCGCACTGTGCAATCATTGAAAACAACATCTTGCACAGTGCGAACATGTTACTACGCAGTTCGCGAAGTGCTACGCATAGCTCGCGTAGTGCGAACTTCACTTTGCGTAGCTTCGCGAAGTGCTACTTCGCGAACTACGCCCACCCTTAGTTATTGATACCTGAAAACTTTAGAGACTCCAGGGGACAGGTCATGGAGGTCAAACAGCCCTTGGCTGGATCCTCCTCACAGGATCACAAGTTAACTCACAAAAGAAATGTCCCTTTACCAGTTGCCCGAGAGTAGTAGTTCCCACCCCCACAGCTCTGCTTGCACACTTCCTTGATTGTGTCAGGCTATTCATTGGTTTCTGTGGCAATGTACAGTGGAGCTAACTGGCCAATGATCTAAGAAGGTCAGAATGTGGCATGGATTCCAATGTGGAATCAGAAGGGTTATCGTGGGATTCTGTAAGTGGGAGTTGATGGAGAGCTGTTGATGGATGAGGTGCTAATAAACCCACTTGTCTACTCTTTCGGCCTGCCTTCTGCTCATTTATGCCTTCAAGGACACCACATTTATTTGGCGACGATCGGGAGTAAAGGCACCTCAACATCGACTTGGCACTAACCTCTGGAGGGTTTCTGCGTGGATCCTGGAGCCGATGTTCATGCTCTGTGGTATCGAGGAGGCGGTGTTGGAGGCCTTCGTGAGCCAGCTGGTCATAAGTACTTTAACATTTCATCTTTTTGGATGTGTTAGTGCTACCAAGGGTGGAGCTGGTTATTTATTAATTTTTTATTTTTTTTAAGCAAATTTTTATTTTTTAGCTTTGTGAGTTTATGATTATTATTGATAGCTTGGTAATGTTTAGGACTTAAAAAGAGTCTATCGTCATGCAGAATGTAACGCAACCTCCGTTTTTTCTAACTAGTCCAGGTGAGCCGAATGTCAAATGGCAAAAATGGAAGAAAATTTTTACGAATTATGCGAGGGTTTGTGGCACGAATCTCAGTGCCGAACGCAAACATTCGTTATTGCTGCATTGCCTTGGGGGTGAAGGTCAAGAGGTGTTAGAACATTTACCTGATTTAAGTGCGTCTAAACAAAGGAACCTTAATGAATATGAAGTATGTATTGAACAATTGGACCATCATTACCTACCAAGGCTGAGCACGATAATGGAAAGGTATCATTTTGGTCTGAGGGGACAGAAAAAAGAAGAGTCGGTGGAAGAGTATGTTTCGGCTCTGAGGAAGCTTGCATCCTCATGCAAATTTGGTCCTGCTGTGGAGGAGAGGATTAGGGATCAGTTTGTGTTGAGATGTGCGCATGATGATATCAGGAAAGAACTCTGGTTGAAGGATGAACCTCCGCTCGAGGAAGTGATTACTATTGCCAAGCAAGTTGAGCATATGAGGAAGTGTGTTGATGAGTTGAATGAAGAAAAGAGTAAAAGTGAAGAAAAGAGTAAAAGTGCTGTGGTTGAAAATAAAGTAGAAGAGGTGGTATGCCAGGTACAAAAGAGGGAGGTTAAGGGAAAAGATACTAGTATATTTATGCCTAGTAATGTAACCAGTTCTCCTGTTGGGGGAAAACCTGTGTGTTTTAGATGTGGACGTTTTGGGCATTTTGCTAATTCACCTTATTGTCCTGGACTGAGAGCCATTTGCAACATGTGTGGTCGGAAAGGACATTTCGCTAAATGTTGCAAGGGTAAAGGTAATAAAGATAACAGTACGACTGCCAAGCTCCAGCCTGAGGTAAAAGTGGTCACATTCCAGGTTGATGCAAGTAAAAGTGATCATCCATCTCATGTGGTGGATTTAGAGGGGGTACCCCTTGATTTTAAGTTTGATTCCTGTTCTCACCTGACAATAATTGGAGAGGATGTTTTTATGCAACATTTTGTCAACAATGTGAAATATTTTAAGAATGATCTTTCTCCCATGGGCTATGGTGGTTTACCTATAAACATGTCTGGATATTTTGTGGCCACCATTGAACTCTGTGGGAAGATGATTGCGGGGAAGATATATGTTGCTAAGCAGGGTGATTCCCTTATGGGTTGGCCTCATCAACGATTATTGGGGGTGTGGTTAAACCCCAATGCCTCTCCACAGGTTCAAGTACAAGCAGTTGGGGACACGTCTCTCAGGTTTGTAGAACAGTTTGCTGACATATTTAAGGATACCCTGGGGTGTCTTAAGGGATATAAACATCACATTAAAGTAAGAGTAGGGGCGGTACCTGTTGTGGCTAAAGTAAGGAGAATTCCGTTGAATGAACAAGCTGGCGTTCAGAAAGAGATAGATAAATTGGTGAAAGCAGGCATAATTGTACCAGTTGAAGCCACAGAATGGTTGGCTCCGATAGTCGTGGCCAAGAAGGCCAGTGGCGAAATTCGTCTTTGCATTGACTTGAGGGCATTGAACAAAGAGGTCATAGTAGATAAGTTTCCCTTACCGAACATCGATGAGATGGTTGGTACGTTGGGTGGTGCGAAGTACTTTTCCACTCTTGATTTGGCCTCAGCATACCATCAAGTTGTATTAGATGACCCCTCTCAAGATCTGACTGCCTTTGTTACCCCCATGGGTACTTTTAAATTTTGTAGAATGCCGTTCGGGCTTGTCTCGGCGGCTTCAGTGTTTCAACGAAAAATGTTGCATGTTCTCAGGGGTCTTGTTGGGGTTAAATGCTATCAGGATGACCTTTTGATTTTTGGGAACACCTTACAAGAGCATGATAGTCGGGTTTTTGCTGTCCTGCAACGTCTAAGGGAAGCGGGGCTGACTCTTAGGAAAGATAAGTGTAAATTTGGGTTGCAGGAAGTAAATTATCTAGGACATTGTATAACTGGACATGGGGTTTTTCCAAAGAAGGAATTGGTGGAATCCATCATGAATGTTTCTGTACCGGTCAACAAGGAAGAATTGCTTTCTTTTCTTGGTATGGTAGAGTTTTACAGTAAATTTATCCCTGACTATGCAAGTAAAACTCATAGTTTGAGGAAATTGACTGTAAAAAATGCGGGGTTTTTGTGGTCAGGTGAGTGTGAGGAGGAGTTCATCTTGATCAAGAAGGAGTTGAGTAAAGCGACAGCCCTTCATGCGTTTGTGCCTAGTGATCCGACGGTTATCATGACGGATGCTAGTGAAAAAGGGTTGGGGGCGGTGCTACTTCAGAAGAAGAATGGTGTGGATTGTTTGATTGCTTGTGCTTCGAGGTGCCTTAGAGGGTCCGAAAGGGGTTATTCAGTTATAGAGAAGGAGTCTCTAGCCATATTTTGGGCTTTAAGGAAGTTTAAGAATTTGGTGTGGGGAGTGAAGGTCAGTGTTTTGTCGGACCATAAGCCCTTAAAGGAGGTGTTTTCTAAGAAAGGTATTGACTCCATTACTTCTAGAATAAGGAAATGGATAATTTCTCTACAAGAATTTAATTTTGAGGTTGATTACATTCCAGGTGTGGTCAATAGGTCTGGGGACTGTCTTTCTAGGTTGGTTGATCTCAAAGGGAGCAATGAGGAGGATGGTGAGGATGATAATGAGGTGGTTAATGTGTGTGAAATCACGGATGGTACTGTTACCCAGGATGATTGGAATACAGAGATTAATAAGGATGATGAAATTACAAGAGTTATGGTGATGTTGGGGGAAGGTAAACGGTTGGAGAAACCGTGGAGTTTGGTTTCTGATGAGCTTTCTGTGGTGGACGGCATGCTTTCGAGGGGCACGAGGTTGGTTCCGCCGGTGGGTATTAGGGAAAGGTTGCTCAATTTTGCCCATATTGGTCATCTTGGGATTGTCAGGACCAAGGAACTGTTGAGGTTGCAGTTTTGGTGGCCTGGCATGGATATGGAGATAGAGAGGTTGGTTCGAGAGTGTCCTGAATGCTGTGCTAGTGACAAGATTTTGAAGACTAAACAAACCCCAATGGTGTGCAGGAAGTTACCTGGTCATCCTTGGGATGAGGTTTCAATTGACATTGTTGGTCCTTTGCATGGGGTATGTGATACTCCATATTTAATAGTGGTTCTGGACTTATACTCCAGGTGGATAGAAGTAGGTGCTGTTAGGGATGTGTCTACAGTGTGTGTCATTAGGTTCTTGCAAGAAATTTTCAAGAGAGAGAGTTTTCCTAACAGTATTCTTTCAGACAACGGACCACAATTTACCTCTAGTGAGTTTAAGGATTTTATGGTGAGGTGTGGTATTCAACATAAAAGGTGTGCCATATATCATCCTGAAGCTAATGGAGGAATTGAAAGGGTCAACAAGACTCTTAAGGAGAGTATTCAGCTGGCAAGAGCTAGTGGGTTGAATTGGAAGGAATCACTTCAAGACAGAATTTTGGCTTACCGAGTGTCTCCTCATTCAACTACCGGGAGATCTCCTTTTGAACTATTTAAAGGGAGGATACCTAATACTTTGTTGTGTCCTGGTTGGATGAAGTTAAACAAGGGTTTTGTTGATAATCAGGTAGGGAGGTGGAGGGATAGAGAGATAGAGAAGCAGTCTTTGAGGAAATTTTATGTTGATGGTAAGAAAGGTGCCCAATTTCAGGTGGTGAAGGTTGGGGATATGGTTAAGATAAGAGCTCCTGTGGGGTGTCAACCTTGGTCAAAATATACCAATGTAAGACCTGTGATTAAGGTATTCAACAATGCGGTAAAAACAAGTGATGGGAGGATTTGGAACAAGAGTCACGTTGTAGTGGTGAATCCTGTTGCTTCAGTTGGTCAAGCGGATAGCAACAGGTTAATCTCTGGTTCTGGGTCCTCTGATCTCTTGTCCTCTGGTTCTAATCTGCCTGGGGTCTCGAGGGGCATCCGGGAAAGAAGTCAAAGGGTGCGCAGACTTCCTGTATACATGAAGGACTATGTTAGGTCATAGGTTGGTCATGCTAGAGTGTGGGAGCTCATTTTTTAAGTGTATGTCACATGTTTATTTTTACTGTGATACTTTACTGTTCATTTTAGTAATATGTTACTGGGCAGCTTTGGCTGTTATGTTTCTCTGTCTTGATTCTGTATGATAATTTTCTTGCTTTGTAGTTTTTTGCAATTCTGTTATTTTTGTTGTTGAGGGGGAAGATGTGTGGCAATGTACAGTGGAGCTAACTGGCCAATGATCTAAGAAGGTCAGAATGTGGCATGGATTCCAATGTGGAATCAGAAGGGTTATCGTGGGATACTGTAAGTGGGAGTTGATGGAGAGCTGTTGATGGATGAGGTGCTAATAAACCCACTTGTCTACTCTTTCGGCCTGCCTTCTGCTCATTTATGCCTTCAAGGACACCACAGTTTCACTTTTATAAACACTTGTAGTGTTTGCCCCAACACCTTGCAGCCTTCAGGCTTTCAGCTGAATTAAGTTTAGCTTTGGTTTTGACGTAGCCATTTATGTAAAATGTATTTAACTAGAAATGACTTGGACACAGAATGCCAAATGATGGACTCTGAGCTGGATGATGTTGCACAAGCAGTGTGTGATCCCCATGTAACTAGGGGGTGGTGTGAAGTTGGTCGCTCTGTGCCGGGGTCAGGCGTTTGTGCCTGTGTGCAGACATTGCAGCAGTGCCTGAAAACAAGAGCAAGGCCAACGTTTATCAGATGTTTCCTGGAAGAGGCCCCCTCTAAACAGTGACGTCATTTATTTATTTAAAAGTGACATCGAAGGTGACACCTCTCTCCTCCATGAACACATTAACAGTGGTAGCAAGGCTGCTGAGGGGCCTTTTGGCAGCAAGCAAAAAACATGGATGGATTCGAGTCAATAACACATGCACCCCCCTTTCTAATGCCTCCTTACCCCAGCACCCCTCTGAAGTGACTCACTGCACCCCCTCTTCCTGTGCTGCAGCTGTGAGTCAGAACCTCAAACCTTAGAAGACAGCCTTCCATCAACAACACATGCAGACACCTTTATGCTGCCTCCTCACCCACCAGCACCCCTCTGAAGATGGCCCACTGCACCCCCTCTTCCTGTGCTGCAGCTGTGAGTCAAAACCTCAAACCTTAGACGGCAGCCTTCCATCAACAACACATGCAGACACCTTTCTGCTGCCTCCTCACCCCCCTCCCCCCCAGCACCCTCTAAGGGTGACCACTGCACCCTCTCTTCCCGTGCTGCAGCTGTGAGTCAGAACCTCAAACCTTAGAAGGCAGCCGTCCATCAACAACATGTGCACCCACCTTTCTGCTGCCTCCTCACCCCCCCCCCCAGCACCCTCTGAAGGTGACCACTGCACCCCCTCTTCCTGTGCTGCAGCTGTGAGTCAGAACCTTAAACCTCAGAAGAGAGGGAGGTGGAGAGAACTCATGTTGGGTAGCGATGCTTTTGACTCTGATATAACCAGTGTGCGTGCTGAAAGAACATGCATGAAACAAAATCATGTCAATGTTTAAACTTTAGAACTGTAAAATAAGAATGAATGTATTAAGAATGAATACATTATCTAAAAAACCAAAACGCATTTTCATAACCATATTTGTGGCTATTTAGCCTTCTGGTGTATTTGTAGAACTAGTGTGGTTGTTAAGGCAGCTCTGTCATGTAGGAAAGTGGAGTATTCTGCAGTGTGGTTGTGAGACTTCATCATGTAATAATGTTAAAAAAAACCTTAGGTCAATTCTGGGTGTCTGTGGTAGGGAGCACTCAGGCTTAATCAAAGGAACAAGTGAGAGCATTTAGAAATACCAAAGCAAAAGGAAAGTACGAAACACAACACAATAAAAATCCAACACCAATTTATAAAAAAACAGAGTGTAGTTTTAGCTTTAAATACACACCAACACAACAAAAATATATTGTGGGAAACCAGAGATATGGTTTTTCAAAGCTGAGTAAAGTTACTTTAACTTTGGTTTTTGATGCAATACATTTTTGCAAGCGATATGTAGCCAATGGAAAGTACTCTCTTGCACTAGCCACAGATGGCTGGGAGTCAGTCATAGGGACCATTAGGGCACAGGGGGACAGGTATCTGCCGCTTGCAGCAGTCTTAAAGTCCTCAGTGCACTTTGTGTGAGTGAGTTTTCCTGAGGCCAGCCTAGTATCCATGAGTGCCAGGGGTTGCTTCTGGCCGAAGGACTTGATCTCTGATGGTCCAGGGGGGAAGAGCCCAGTGCAGGTCCAGTAACCACTGGTCAAATGGTCTCCTGGTTCCAGAGGCCTTCAACAGTTGCTTGAACTGAAGTTTGTCTCTCTTAGTGGGCCACCAGAGTCCACTTCTACATGGTCTCATGGGATTAGAGACACCTTGGGCAGGCCTGAATCTGTAACCCAGCAGGCACGTTGATCTCTAGTGACGGGCATGCGTTCTTGGGCATCTGGGTTCACGAGTGTGTAGGCGTCCTTCCGCTTATGTGTCTCTGGTGCTGAATAGCGGGCTAGCCCACCAGCCCTTAGAGTCACTTCTTCAATCCTGGCACCAGCAGAGCTCTTTTCCATGGGTGGGCACAGCAGGCACAGACCTCTCTGCGGATCTCTCGGTGCAGCAGGTGCAGTCCAGCCTTAGGTGCAGCCTCTCTTTGTTGGGTTCAGGGAGAAGCAGGGCCTTTCCAGTCCAGTAGTGACCTGAGGGCTATGGGTCTTGTGTACCCCTTTTGTGTCATCTTTTAGTTTGTGGGAGGGAAGGACTCAGTAACCAATGGGGTAATAGTTCCAACGAGGCACTCTCTCCAATTGTACATCACTTAATGAAGGTTTGGCCCCCAAACAATCCGACGATACAATTCTCTACCCAACTCCAAGGCACCGCAAGCCTTCTTCCCCCAGAGAGGAGCTCTGGGCACATCCCTGGGGTGAACCCAACATAATGAGCTACTCCTCCTGGAAAACCGGTCCCGCAACACGATTCCCCCTCTGGAGGAGATGCCAGCCTGCCTGCCTACATGAAGGAGCAGGAAGGCGAAGGTGTGATGGCCATTTGCTTCTCGTTGAAGCTGGGCCATCAGGGGCCAGAGTCTGGTAGTCAGCCTGCCTGAGGAGGCCACCCCTTCACCCCTCAGGAGCTCTCTTTGTTCCCTGTTCTTGAGAGCACTTCACACTTCTCCACTAGGGGGCGCATGTTGTCTGAGGTGGCAATTTCTATAAAAAGTTAAATCAAATCCGATCTCAGCAATGAGTTGGGTTTAACGTAATCATTAATTGGATACCATAGAGTAACATCTTCGGTGGTCCCAAATGGAAGGTAGCACTTAGTGTGGTGGCTAAGATACAGTGAAAACGGCAGTTTTGTCTTTTCACTCTCAGGACATGTTACACACGAAAGGAACATGCTCTTCTGTGGCATTATCAAGCACCCTGCCAGGCGGGCTACCAAGGCCTTCTCTAGGGCTGGCTTATTAATATTAAAAAGGATGGATTTGACCAGGCAAAAAGAGTTTATTTTGCCCTGTTGAGCTGTCAGTTTTAAACCTGCCCGGCTCGCCAGCAGTGGAGGCCAGAGCCGTGTTTTCACCTTGTATCTGCATCGGTGGCACAATTAAGATCAGCCGTCCACAAGTCCCATTTAACTTATTGGTATTAAAAGTAATTAAATGTAACTTTTACACACAGTATCATCTGTGTTTATTAAACTGTTTTCATCTAGGGGCTACTAACGCTCTCTGCACTGGACACGCGCCTGTATCCATGTTCAGCTGACCCTCTCCAAAAACCAGGCCTTGTGCTTAATTTACAGGAATTTGGCGAGGCAGAGAATGGAAAACCGAGACTGTCCCAGCAAAGCCGGGACACCTAGTGTCCCTAGCCACCACTACTCCTGGGCCCCGGTGCAACAGCACCAGCTGCACCATTGAACTGACTACATGAACAGCCTCTGCATACTGTGCAATATTTGTTATTTTCTCATTAAGGTTCATATACAAACTGTGAACTGAGGAGCACATAAAAATCCCTGTAAATAGTGAAAGAAAAGTAAGTCAAACTCTCAATAGCGTTAATGGAAAATTTTGTTTATATGAAATTGAAATGTAAATATGCTTAGGTAAGTGTTTAAGCATGGATACCTGTACCTGTAGATGTGTTGCTCTGCATTCCTGTGTGCTCAACCTGTGCATGTTTGTCTGTATGTTTCCTCTATCTTTATGTATAAACTACACAAACCCCAGAACTGTTGCATCTGCAACCTTCCTAGAGTGGGCTGGAGGAATTTAAATTATATTCTCAATTGTTTGAAGTCCTACATTTGACGAGGGTGACTAATGATTAACTAAAAAGTTAAAGATCATTTTTAAAGTTCAGCGGCCAACAAGTTATTCTTTGACCAAAGAGTTAAAAAACAGGGCCTGAAACCTTTGACGAGTCACCCTCGTCCGAATACTGATCTCAACACATGCAAACAGTACATTTGTGACGTCAGTGTTAAGTACTATGTCATAGTTCTTTCTTCCCATGTGAGGAAATTCTAATATTAAAAATCCTTAAATAGTTGCAATGTGCTTGCAAATTCTGCTTATGTTTGACTACATCATTTGATATCAAATCTACTCTTCTCTGGCCAGCTCGGGCTCAGAACTATAAGAAGAACACGGAAAGATCCGATCCTGCACAGCACAAGTCCCCAAGGTTTCAATCAATTATCAAATCTTAAACATGAATAATTCAAAAAATTCAAAAAAATAATTGACTAAAATCAAGTGTTTATATATTGATGCGGAAATGTGGTGATGTGATCGAAATCGTTATAAATACATCAGTTAATCACAATCACAACAATTTCATGTATTTTGCAAATTTCCTTGTATTGGTTTGATACATCTCAAGACCAAACATTCACAAAGAGACCCAATGCATTTCGGGTTTAAAACCCTTCTTCAGGGGCACAAATTGATTGCGGAACATTTTATGACGATACACGTGATGCTGTATGTTTTAGCAGCCTCCAGAGGGAACTACAATAATAAAAACGAAAAAAAAACAATTTCACTGTTTTGTCTTGAATTTGTACCCCTGAAGAAGGGTTTTAAGCCCGAAATGCATTGGGTATTTTTGTGAATGTTTGGTCTTGAGATGTATCAAACGCATCAATATATAAAACACTTGATTTTCATCAATGATTTTTTGAATTTTTTGATTTATTCATGTTTAAGATTTGATAATTGATTGACACCTTAGGGACTTGTGCTCTGCACTGTGCAGGATCAGATCTTTCCGTGTCCTTCTTATAGTTCAATTTCATACACAGGGGTCTGGGCCACACCCCATCTCACAGTAGCACGCAGAACGCACACAAACCTTTTCTGTTCTGTCTCTTAAAAACATTCTATGTTCATAACACCTAAATTAGGAGTGCAGGTCGACATTTTTAAATACAGCTCGAGCTCAGACCGCGCAATAAGGAGAGGTCGCTTACCCTGACGTAGTCGTACTCGCAAAGGTAGGACGGCTCCAGGTCAAAATGGATGAAATATATCTTGATCCTGAATCCGGCTGGGACCGTGACGTTCCAAGTCACCTCTGTGTCACTAGGGTAGGAATCTGGAAACCTGGGGGACTGGATGGTCCCATACATGTCCGTCATCTCAATGGCCTTCACCGCAGAAGACAGCAGGGCGCAGACGGCGAAGAACAGGTGGAACCTGTGAAGGACAAAACACATGTACAAGGGGAGTCAGTGAGATGCTCACAGGCAGCAAGATGGCTGCCATGGAGGTCAGCCAAGCAGAGATGTTTACCATCATTACAGAAAACTCCATGTTTCAGCTTTTATGAATTTTGTCACATAAGTGTGGATGGAAAACATTGCCTCCTTTCTATATTTAAGTTTAAAAGCGATAAATACAGACATTATATCTTCTCAGAGTACGAACAGTCACGATTACAAGACCAGCAGCAGTGCCCACGGACAGGAATGGTCTAATGAAGCTGAAGCAGCTGCAGATGTGTAAATTTTACAATGCAGATGTTTCCAGGAGTATGTATTGCTCTGCTGCATGTGGCTACATTAGTGCACTAAAATCTTACTCTCAGAGAGTAAGGGGACAATTAGCAGTAAAATAAATGTTCAAATATACTTCTTCACACTTATTTTTTTTCTCTGAGCAGAATATAACCATGGATGAATAACAGCCAATTTCTACCCCGAGCGCACCACCAAAGTTGCACTAAATAAGGGTGGAGTGAGAGTCAGTTATGGTGAGAGAAGACCCAAATATCTCATTATATTTTGTGTGATGTGTGAGAAGGGATTTGTAAAGGGTGTGCAAAGATACAGAAATGAATGCCTTGCAGCTTTGCCTATTGTTGATGTCTCATGGCAGAGATATTCAGCTTTATGTTGTATACCACATTGTCTAAAATATCACACAGGACTTTGGGTCAGCCCCCTGATCATGATTGGCCGCCTTTTCTTGTCTGTCTCAGTTCACTGCTCTTTATTGGGTGACTTTCCTCCTTACTTTTGTGTTTGTTCCTCCCATGAAATATTTCTTTTTACCCTTGCTTTTTGGTTGGCTGGGTGGTATCCTTCCACCACTGATATCCTAGAACTCTTTTTTTCTTTGCCATTTGGGATTTAGCACTCCATGGGAGTGAGTGTTTTCTCCTGCCTCTCTTTCTTTTTTTCCCCAACACATGCACTCGTTCCCTTGCACCCTTACCCCTCCATGCCCTCTCATCCTGACCCATTTCCTGCTTATTTCCTAAGTGTTTTTTTTTAAACTTTTTGTTACACCCAGGTTCGCTCTCCTTTCCTTGCTCTTTGGCAACCCTTCATCCCCTCCATCGTGCTCTGTTTTCACCATACTCCAGCGCAGTGCACTGTTGTGACTTAGGATTGGGCTCTGGGCCCCTCTTCTTCCTCTTTCCCACCTCTGCATCTCTTTGCTACTCTCTCGCACCTTTACTCTCCTCTCCGACTGCTGTCGCGCTGTTTCTCTCGATGGTATTGGCCATCTTGAAAGTGTAGAAAATAAAATGTTTGTGCTTTTAGCTGAGAGATGGCCAAACACTGGTGTTGCCTTTGCCAATGCGCACACATTTTTAAAAGGATTTGGCGCTTGCGAAGCCAAAAAACACTGAGCATTGGCAAAGCGTGCCCGTTTGACTTTGCCAAAGCTTGTTTTAACTTTAGCTGGTACTGGAATTACAAGCACTGGTAAAGTTTGGCATTGCCAAAGACAATAGGTCCTGCTGCAATGTGCTAATGCACAGAAACACAGGCATTCAGGCATGCTGCTTACATGGGTTTCAAGCACAAACTTTATCAAGGCCGTCTCAATTGACTTTGCCAGTGCTTGGAAAAAAGTAGCAGAAAAGAATGGTTTCTGTACCGAATGCATTTAGCAGATGAAGAACCGAATGCAACCAACAGCATGAGTGTACTTTTCAGGTAGTTCAGCAGGCATTTCAACGGAGGCACTACTTGGAGTGGTGGAATGATACAACAAGCAGCCAATAGCCTGGTAAGTTGGCTGGGGCCGGGGGATGCGGTAATAGGTTTTAAGGGTGGAGGCAGGTTTTAGTGCTCAGGTCAGGGGGCTGGGGTCGGGGAAGGATTTAGAGCAGGGGGGCCGAATATTAGGGCTCAGGGCACGGGAGGGGGCAGTTTTCAGGGCTGGGGGGCAGTTTGCAAGGCGGGGTGCTGGGGTCGGATCGTTTTTTTGGGCTAAGGGGCCTGGTTTTAGATCTCAGGGAATGGGGTCAGGGTAGCTAATAGGGCTAGGGCGGGTGGATCATAATGCAGGAGGGGAGGGCCAACGTTTAGGGCTCAGGGCAGGGGGGCTGGGGACACATATACCTACAAGCATGCCTTTACAACGAAATTGGTTGTAAAGGCATGCCTGGGAAAGACGCGGTCGTTGTAAAAGGGCGTGGTTAAGGCATGCGTGATTTATGCATGCGAGGTTGTGTCATACAAGCGCTCAGGCCACCCGTGGCCCCTGGGGGTGAGCTGTGCCCCTTGCGCACTATATAAGTGGTCAATCTAGGATTTAAAACTCTCAGGTTTCATCTTAGGTTTTTTTTACTGAGTGGACTGCATGGGGGCGAAGGAGTCACCTCTTTACAGGGCTGTAAGGGGGTGGTGGTTCGGATTTTCCCAGTTAACTGGGATGGGCTGGAAGGGGTGGCTGGGGTTTTCACACACCTGCTGATAAATATAGATAGAGGGGCCGCACAGGAAATCCCTCAAAGCGGATTACCTCTTAAAGTGACAGGTGATGGTGAAAAGCCCTGGGGCTACCGTGTTCATTGTCTGGGAATCACTCAAGGTGTGCAAATAACAAAGGGGCGGGGCTAGGGGGCTTAGGTGACCCACCTGGGGGCAAGGGAGGGCAGAGAGGAGGTGACGTAGCTCTGAGGGTGCTCCGCTATCCCAGGCGTCATGGAAATCAACATTTATGTATTTGATTCGTTCATGTAGCACCCTGGCTTTATAAAGGCGTTAAACTTTGATGTGTTTGTCGTTGGTGTTTTATAAAGCGCCAGCATCTACCTCGTAGCGCTGGGAAGTCTTAGGCGCTATGGCCCCTAGTGGTGGCCCATTTCTGGGTTGGCTGCCTCGAAAGCAAATCTGGGGAGAGAGTTGGGTGTTCTTCAGACGTTGTTAGGGGTCTAGTACATACTTAGAAGAATAGGTGACCCCGGGATTGATTTGGCAGCTTGGATAGCTCCTTCTTGGAGAAGCAGGTCCTCGCGGCGCTAGCAACATTGGCTTGGGTGCCTCTGCCCCAGCCCTACCGACCCTCCAGATACACCAGCCTACTGGGAAGCCCAGGACCACTCTTTAATACCACTATATGTCTGCCCAAGGAGGCGCGAGGAAAGTGCTGGAAGGAACGCCAGTTATCACACGTAGCAAGGCCAGCTGTACTGAAGTAGTCAATGGATGAATGAACACACCAAGTGCGGGCCGACTCAGCCTTTCATCCTTCTGAGTCTGGTTCGCATAATTTTTGATGAGGGAGGTGCCGAGGGGCACTTGTCCTCATCTAGAGCAGCTTTAGATAGTCATTGAAACTGATAAATTGGGCAGTAACTGTGGTAGGAGCGGAGAGGGTTCGCATTGTGTAGCAACACACACAAATGTGCACAACTTACACAAAGGTTGGCAGCGTGAATCTAGAGAGGTTCTGATTCATACATCCACACACCAGTGTGCACTGGCACAAAGGTTGGCAGTGTGAATCTAGAGAGGCTCAGATTACAAAGGTTTATACACAACATACACCAGCGTGCACTCGCACATGGTAAACCAACCCACACCAGCGTGCATCAGCACATGGTAAACCAACACTCACCAGCGTGCATTAGCACATGGTAAACCAACACTCACCAGCGTGCATCAGCACATGGTAAACCAACATTCACCAGCGTGCATTAGCACATGGTAAACCAACCCACACCAGCGTGCATCAGCACATGGTAAACCAACACTCACCAGCGTGCATTAGCACATGGTAAACCAACCCACACCAGCGTGCATCAGCACATGGTAAACCAACACTCACCAGCGTGCATCAGCACATGGTAAACCAACACTCACCAGCGTGCATCAGCACATGGTAAACCAACACTCACCAGCGTGCATTAGCACATGGTAAACCAACCCACACCAGCGTGCATCAGCACATGGTAAACCAACCCACACCAGCGTGCATTAGCACATGGTAAACCAACACTCACCAGTGTGCACTGGCTCAAAGGTTGGCAGCGTGAATCAAGAGAGGCTGAGATTATAGATGTTTGTACAGAAACACTCACCAGTGTGCACTGGCACAGAGGTTGGCAGCGTGAATCTAAAGAGGCTGAGATTATAAAGGTTTATATAAATGCTGGCAGGTGGCTCAGTGAGTTGCTAGGTCGCTGCTCCTAGGTCCTGGAAGGCATGAGTTTGAATCCTGCATCACCCACTCATACATAAGGGGACACATGTTTTTTTATCTCTTCTCTGTAAACTTTAGGAGTGCTTAGAAACAGGCTCAGTTAAGGCAGTGGGTGCTATAAAAGGAATCAGTGACAAAGACCCCCCCCCCCCCAACCTCACACTGGTGTGCAATGCACCAAAGCGGGCTGATAAACCCCCCCACCCCCACCCCCACTCAACGCAATACAATGGGAAAGTTTTAGCCATGGCACCAGGAGTCTTCAGGTTTGATCCTGGCTTGACCACTTTGCCGAAACATGCTGGTGGTGAACTCTGTATTTAAAGTCTCGGCAGGTTCCACGAACAGTGGTATTTCTTTGGTGAGCGTGGTCCCAGAGTCCCACCATTGGAACCACTTACACCGCCGTTGTTATGTAATGAGCAAGGTGGAAACTATGAAACCGGAAGACGTGCTTTTCATTAAGCCCAGT
Organism: Triturus cristatus; assembly: GCF_964204655.1. Taxonomy (NCBI): domain Eukaryota; kingdom Metazoa; phylum Chordata; class Amphibia; order Caudata; family Salamandridae; genus Triturus; species Triturus cristatus. Next base: position 1,180,570,763 of record NC_140594.1, on the reverse strand, counting down.
TTATCCTTGTGACAAATTGTGTGGATTTTGGCAATCACTTTTTGAGCTCATTTTTCTCCTATTTACACAGCAACTAAGTATGTCATAAGAAAACAGGACTGGAACTTAACAACCATTTGATCTCACACGTGGGAGAGAACTCGCAGTATGATGGTCCATTCACTAAAATGTGGTGTAGTGAGAGAGTTATCTGGGACTAAGCAACTAATGAAATGGGTCAAACTTCTTGCCAGAGTTTCTAAAACCCATGCACATACACAAGCGCACACTGTTTAGAACTGAACATGGATCCTCGGTGTCTGGTTTAGAGTTTGGTGGGCAGGTTACTCCGCCACAAACATGACGGAAATCCCGTCTTCCGCATCACAAGTCCCATAGGATATAAAGCACTTGTAATAATGCGGATGGGGTATCGATCACATTTGTGTTGGCGGGTCCCATTCACCAGACTCTAAATCAGGCCCTAAGGTTGAATGAATTCCGAAGCGCATCGTCATAGTTTACACGTTCCACCCGCCCACTATTAAAGGTGATAGTCCTGTACGAAGAGGATCGGGCTTCCATGAGCTCGCCTACACATATTCTGAGCTGACGTCTCTCTAGAGGTGTGTGACGATCTACAGCGGCGACCCAGGTGGAGGTGTCGAGGAGAAGAAGCGGGGACATTTGTCGCTCATCTAGTTTATTCAACTTATTACCAACATTGGCCATTTTGAAAGGGGCGGACCTTGAAAGAAACAGACCTGCGCTGGGATCTTAGCACTCCTACTTCACCAAACTGTTTGCTCTTGGTCAAATCATATCCATCCCATGTCTTCGTGCCCTCAATGAATTAAGGGACAACACCATAATGGGGGCTCTGGGCACAGGTGGGGCCGACACCTAGCCCAGGGGAGGGGCACACCACCAACATTTGCTGCTCAGTGTTACTTGGCATGCTTTCCTGGGTTGCCCATTGACCCATCGGCTGCCAGGGGTAAGCGGGGACACCTGGGTGGTGGGCAGGGACTCAGACCGGGCCACAAAGTTAGTAGACACCTTGGCACCTGGAACAGGAAGGCAGGCAAATTCTGCATACATTTGGCTTTAAATCTTTGAACAAGTCGGTGCAGAAGTACTACGGTCTGTAAGGCAGGGCCAGGGACGGGCGCTACATCGATTGTCTTTGGCGGCTCTCCGAGTACTCTATGGCACTGCCCTGGGGATTGTGGGGAGTTGGAGCTTGCCCCATGGGATCAAGACCCGGCCCAGTTGCCCAGGGTCATCTCCTGAAGGGAATGAGGTTGGATCCCTCTCTGGGTTGTTCTGGCATGGATGTATAAGGACCTCAGCTGATTTGCTAGCCGATAGCACCTCTCCTTGTGCGGGAGCGGGGCAGTTCGCCTTGTAAAGAATATATCCGTGGCATCTGGTAGCGGGCACTCGGGCGCCATAGTCAATTTGCCAGTTCTCTAAGGGCCAGCAGGGTGGTCAAACATGACTTTAACAATGTGGTCAGACAATGCATAGAAGTTCTGCAACTGTTTTCAATTTTAGGTAAAAGTATGTGCATTGTGTGATGGTAATCAAGGCTTTCTTGTGGTGTAATAAATACATCCTGAGAACTGTTTTCTCAAATGCGAAATCAGATTGTTTCGGGCAAATTATTTGCCTTTCTCTGTAGAGGGAGGCGGAAATTCAGGCCTGGGGTTTCTTGTTTTTTCACAACTAATCCATGCATTGGTGCGGTCCACTACCGGTTGCCATTACATGATATAGGTCATGAGCCACTGAACCTCAAGCCAAGCTCGAGTCAGACGCCCGGCTCTGGCTCAGCTCCTTCATTTGGGTTCTGTAAATGTCCCACAATCAAGAATGGAAGAAAAACCACAAACTTTTGATTTAGAAAGAGAGAAAGACATAGATAAGCGTGCAGAAGATGAACTTCACAATGTGAAAGCAGAATCCCTGGACTCAATCCTAATTTCCCCGCTTGGCCACATTGTGTGATCCTAGGAAATTGTTCTATATTTCATCCGGCCTCCTTTTTCCTATGAGAGTATCATGAAATACACGAGCACAGGCTGTGCACTGTACAAAAATCTTTCTTGTTTTTTATTTAATAGACTGCAATGGTGCGCCTTGAATACCACCAACCGTAGCCACATAGAGGGTGCAGATGACAACAGACCAGCCTCTAGGTTCAGTAATGCTATTGGGATGAGAAATGAGGGTAGGGAATGAATGTCTTAAGCTCATGTTTGGAAAGTATCACTTCTTTTGGCTGCCACTCCATGCAGTCATATCATCTTTTCACCCACAAATCATTCACTTCAGGTGTGTTATTCTAATGTATTATATGGAATAAGGCAAGACTACAACGCCCAGAATGCATTAAGCTATCACATAAAAGTCCAGGATAAGAAACTGTGTCCCTAATGACCCGCGGAGAGATGGTCGCCCTAAGCGCTATCAAGCATAAAAAGCAGTTTATCAGTTGAAGGCTGTTGACATGTGTTCATCAAAGAGTCTGGGGTCATTCAGAGAGGAGGTAAGTTCTCGTGCAGTGTGTTCTGTACAGCTCCATACAGCTCAGTGGTCCAAGGTCCGCGCTAGAAAAGTACATAAAGTATAAATAAACAGTGCTACTAAAATGTGAAGTGATTGGACAAAGCACGCCACAGTGACAAAATGCACCAAGAATTTGATATTTTCTATGCATTTAATGCAGGTCTTCTATCCAATACCTTCTATGTTTCCCCTGGTAGAGTAAGTACAGGTATCTGCCCCGAATTTTAACCTTAAGTCATGACTCTATTTTTGTAATGGACAAGACATGTTTCTTCTCCCAAACTGCTGTCCATGAACTCTACATACACATATCGTAAACTTCCTTAGAGGCAGGTGAGTGTATGGAGGGCAGTGTTAGTACACAAGCTGTCATTGGCTGAAAATAGAGAAGAAACCTGAACCATTATAGATGGCTATTGCCCATTGAAGGGAGAAATTTGCCACAGGGGTGACCCAAGATAGGAGATTCATGATGAGATGTGTTTCAACCTGCATTAAACTACAAGCAAAACCCATGAGCTGCTCTCGAAACTGCACTGAGGTCCAAGCGATGATGGGATACGCATGAGCTGTCCCGAACCTGCACTGAGGTCCAAGCGATTATGTAATATGCATGAGCTGCTCCTAAAACTGCACCGACGTCTGAGCGATGATGGGATAAGAAGGAGCTGCTCCCGAACCTGCATTGAGGTCTAAGCAATGATGGGATATGCATGAGCTGCTCCTGAGCCTGCACTGAGGTCTGAGTGATGATGGGACACGCATAAGCTTCTCCTGAGCCTGCACTGAGGTCCGACCCAGGTGGAGGTGTTGAGGAGAAGAAGCGGGGACATTTGTCGCTCATCTAGTTTATTCAACTTATTACCAACATTGGCCATTTTGAAAGGGGCGGATCTTGTAAGAAGCAGACCTGCGCTGGGATCTTAGCACTCCTACTTCACCAAACTGTTTGCTCTTGGTCAAATCATATCCATCCCATGTCTTTGTGCCCTCAATGAATTAAGGGACAACACCATAATGGGGGCTCTGGGCACAGGTGGGGCCGACACCTAGCCCAGGGGAGGGGCACACCACCAACATTTGCTGCTCAGTGTTACTTGGCATGCTTTCCTGGGTTGCCCATTGACCCATCGGCTGCCAGGGGTAAGCGGGGACACCTGGGTGGTGGGCAGTGACTCAGACCGGGCCACAAAGTTAGTAGACACCTTGGCACCTGGAACAGGAAGGCAGGCAAATTCTGCATACATTTGGCTTTCAATCTTTGAACAAGTCGGTGCAGAAGTACTACGGTCTGTAAGGCAGGGCCAGGGACGGGCGCTACATCGATTGTCTTTGGCGGCTCTCCGAGTACTCTATGGCACTGCCCTGGGGATTGTGGGGAGTTGGAGCTTGCCCCATGGGATCAGACCTGGCCCAGTTGCCCAGAGTCATCTTATGAAGGGAATGAGGTTGGATCACTCTCTGGGTGGTTCTGGCATGGATGTATAAGGACCTCAGGACCTCTCCTTGTGCGGAAGCGGGGCAGTTCGCCTTGTAAAGAATATATCCGGGGGATCCGGTAGCGGGCACTCAGGCGCCAAAGACAATTTGCCAGTTCTCTAAGGGCCAGCAGGGTGGTCAAACATGACTTTAACAATGTGGTCAGACAATGCATAGAAGTTCTCCAACTGTTTTCAATTTTAGGTAAAAGTATGTGCATTGTGTGATGGTAATCAAATGTTTTAATGCTTTCTTGTGGTATAATAAATACATCCTGAGAACTTGTTTCTCAAATGTGAAATCAGATTGTTTCGGGCCAATTGTTTGCCTTTCTCTGTAGAGGGAGGCTGAAATTAAGGCCTGACGTTTCTTTTTTTTCACAACTAATCCATGCATTGGTGCGGTCCACTACCGGTTGCCATTACATGATATAGGTCATGAGCCACTGAACCTCAAGCCAAGCTCGAGTCAGACGCCCGGCTCTGGCTCAACTCCTTCATTTGGGTTCTGTGAGTGTCCCACAATCAAGAATTGAAGAAAAAACACAAACTTTTGATTTAGAAAGAGAGAAAGACATAGATAAGCGTGCAGAAGATGAACTTCACAATGTGAAAGCAGAATCCCTGGACTCAATCCTAATTTCCCCGCTTGGCCACATTGTGTGATCCTAGGAAATTGTTCTATATTTCATCCGGCCTCCTTTTTCCTATGAGAGTATCATGAAATACACGAGCACAGGCTGTGCACTGTACAAAAATCTTTCTTGTTTTTTATTTAATAGACTGCAATGGTGCACCTTGAATACCAACAACCGTAGCCACATAGAGGGTGCAGATGACAACAGACCAGCCTCTAGGTTCAGTAATGCTATTGGGATGAGAAATGAGGGTAGGGAATGAATGTCTTAAGCTCATGTTTGGAAAGTATCACTTCTTTTGGCTGCCACTCCATGCAGTCATATCATCTTTTCACCCACAAACCATTCACTTCAGGTGTGTCATTCTAATTTATTATATGGAATAAGGAAAGACTACAACGCCCAGAATGCATTAAGCTATCACATAAAAGTCTAGGACAAGAAACTGTGTCCCTAATGACCCGCAGAGAGATGGTCGCCCTAAGCGCTATTGTAGGAAGGTGGAATCTGACTAATGGTTGCCCCCAACTTTTTGCCTGGTATTTGAGTGGTTTTTGACTAGTCTGGCTGGGATCCTGCTATCCAGGACCCCAGCCTATCTGCTTTCTCCCTAAAACTAATGTGAAGTACCCTAGGTACAAACCAATTGGATGCTGAGGATGCCCTGACAGTCCCTTGTAGATGGTACCCTAGGTACCCAGGGCATGGGTCCCTCAGTAGGCCTACCAGGGCTGGGGCACTTATTGTGCCACCCTGGGACAGCCATACAAACTGACACCACCAGACCACTACTGTAGTCTGGGTAAGGTGGTGCTAGCACCCCTTACAGGGATATAGGTACCCTATATCCCACCCCATTACAACACATATACTCTCATAGGTCACCCCTATACCAGGCCTTGGTAATCCTACAAGGCAGGGTGCTGAGGTATGTGTGAGGGGGGACCCCTACATGAGTAGGGCCCCTCTGCAACCTTCGTAAAATCATTGCTGGGTTGTTTGTAGTGTAGCCATACCATATACTCTTAACCGCATTATAAGTCTATCGCGATAACGCAATAACTTGAGAATGGCTACACAGAACCATATCGTGTTTGGTGTCAAACATGAAGGAATCCTACCCCCAGTCCAGCCATGGGCATGAGGGTACGATTTCCCCTTGCTAGAAGGGTGATATGGGAAAAGCGGCAGAATTTAGACACCAATTTAAAAGTGCACAAGTAGTACAAAATGGCTACTACCCGCCACCTACACGACCCTGGCTGGCTGTTGCTGGGGAAAATCCCAGCCTCGCCAGCTGGACAATAGGGCTCCTGTGGCAGGGAGGTGCTAGCATCTCCCCAGACAGGATAATGTGGATTGGAACAGGGTGGGTGCACCAAATGTCCTTTCAGAGTTGCACGTAGGCAGCTACAGCGCCTGCATTCTGCATAGACCGCTTGGAACCGGTTCAGGGGCATCCTGCCCCTTGCCCAGGTGGGAAACACACAAAGGGGAGAGGGTGTAGCCACCCTTTCCCGCCTCACCACTCATTGATGGACACTACTCTGGACACTCCCCTAATCTTGGGGATAAAGGTGAATAACGTGGTCCCAGAGCCTCAGATTAATCTTGAACTTTACAGTCTTGACCTTCGACTTGCTGCTGCCCAGCTGATGGAAGAAATCTCCCTTGGGGTAAAGGAGTTACCCCCCTGCTTGGCAGGCACCTGAAACACTGCAAGTGACCCAGTTGAAACCTTGCTGCTCCTACGGACTTCAACGACTTCCAGCACCCTTGAGGTGGGTTTTCTAAGCATCCCAGAGGCCAGTGAGTATGCACAGCAAACCTGAGCACCGTGGACTGCGTGGGTGCCGAGATTCCCAATACCCCACGACACCAGCCACCTCTTCTATCGCACATGACCCTGAACAGTGGGGAAGTTGTGCTTTGGCCCATTATTGAGCCAACCACCAAGCAGCATTTGTGCCAAAGATCAGCACTCTAGCCCCCTCCGGTGGCCCGTGGGCTCCCTTTTATGCACTCCATTTTGCTGCCTTCCGCGGTCCCTTGTCTCTCAATTTGTGGGCCCGAGCGGAAGACAAGCTTGACATCTAAGAGTTCCCCTGATTGCTCCAGGCCTGCTTTACAGTTTCTCCAAAGGAGACCTCTCACAGACCTCGTGGGTCTGCACCAGTAGCTGATTTGTTTATCATGCGTGGGTTGTGGTTGCCAAGGCTTAGTGGATCCAATCCGGACACTAACACCGCAGCAACCCTCATCCAACATGGGACAGTTGTTCTCCAGAAGCTGGCCTTCCTTGAAGCCTCCCAGAGCCCGTGGCTGCAGATCCAAGCAACACCTCTTTCCACTTGAAGCACCCGACATTGAAGGGCTCTTTGCTGTGAGCTTCCTGGTCACTGTGCCGTGACCCAGACTCTGTCCCCTCTGCTTTCAGGTTCTTCTCTTCAACTTCTATAACTTCAATCGTCACGGCATCATCTGCGCTTTTGGCTAGCAGCACTTTTGTACATTTTCCCATTGAAAATCAGCCCGCGACCCGACATCGAAATCGATCTATGCACCCGGCTTCCCTGGGGCAGGTAACAGTGGTACCTCGGTACTCTCGTGGTAGTGGGCTCCTCAAAAGCTTAAGTCTAAAGTTTTAACTTTGTACTCCTGCTAGAAGTGACTTTAATCTGTGTAAATCAAACCGCGACATTCTCCATAGGCTTTAATAGAGATCCCGATAGCAGCTATTTCCACTGCACGCAACCCGTGGGTCCCCTTCCTCATAACCTGGGGTGGATTCTTAAAGGGGCCAGCGATCCTAAATGCCCTAGGCATTGTCTGTAGAATTGTCGTGGTTCTTATACCACTTTTTTGATATATGGTTTGGTCCCCCCCGGGGCCCTGTGATTCCTGTGCTATTTATTGTGATTATAAATGCTTGTTTGAATTGTAACTTTGCCACTAGCCTCATAAAGAGACTGTGGGATTCTGTCTAGAATAAATACATATATTTTATATATATACCTGTGTGGGCTACTCTTTCATTTGGTTATTCAAGAGGTTATCTATGGTAAAACAATAAGCTTAACACTCCTTCAAGACTTAGCCTGAAGGCTGCTCTCCACAGCTACCACTAGGATAGCTTTCTGTTGGACAGGCCACATGAAGGGCTTGCTCCCTCCCCGCATGACACGGCCCAAGCCCCGGACTCCCAGGTGTTACCCACAAGAGCAACCCGCACCCCGTCTCCCGACGGAACTCCTGCCCCCGGACATCCATGTATCATGGGGCCGAACCACTACCGGCTCCCCCGGCCGGATCAGCCGCCATCTTGGACACTGCGCCACGAGGCCGCGTGGCCTCAGCTCGACCCTAACCCTGGGCCTGGCCCGGCCCCGACATCCCGGCACCACCATCCACCCAGGAGGCGAACGGACCACTTGGCAGGTCAATGGGAGAAAATAAGTGTCGATGGCTCTCCCCCGCCAGGTGCCGATCGCCCTCCAGCTCCCCCGGGCGCTGGCTCCACCCCCTGCTGGGTGTCTGGACTCCCTCATCCCGGACCCCCCGACCTCCAAGTGCGAGGGTCCGGACATCAAAGGGCGCCAGACCTATAACTAGGGCAGCTCCAGAGCAGGAAGGCAGTTGTATCCTGGAGTCGAGAGACACCGAGAAGAACTCAGCCTTGACGGACTACTGGCGCTGCCGTAGCTCTGTCTTGTGAATTATCGTCCTGCCTGCTGGCGCTGCCGCGGCCTTCTACATCATCCATCCTCGTCGGGACCTGCTGGCGCTGCCGCGGACCGTTGTAACGACCACCTTCATCGGGACCTGCTGGCGCTGCCGCGGACCGTGTAACGACCACCTTCATCGGGACCTGCTGGCGCTGCCGCGGACCGTGTAATGACCACCTTCACCGGGACCTGCTGGCGCTGCCGCGGCCCGTCCAAGCTAGAACTCCGAGCTCGAGGATTGTGAGCTATCCACCATACCATCTCAGCTACCAGATTGGTAACCAGACTGTCCCGCTACCCCCTTTTCCCAAACCAAGAGACTAGAATCGAGGGGACCCCTGAGTCCAGACCTCCTTGTACAATTTCATCGTACCTTAAGGAATCACCTATAAAGAACGTTAAATCCTATCCTTGTGTGGTGTATATCTGTGGGGGGGAAGTTACTCATCTGTACGATCGCTGGAGACGGCTCTCCCCGGAGACCTCTCCCCTTGTCCTCGGCCGACCCTCCCGGTCCGTCTAACACTTTCTTTAAAGGTTGTCTTAAACCTATCATCAATAAGAGTCGAATTGGACTGGTGCAAGGTGTCCCCTATAACTAGGAGACAGCAGATGTCAGGCCAACTTCTCACAGCTATGAAGCATAAAAAGCAGTTTATCAGTTGAAGGCTGTTGACATGTGTTCATCAAAGAGTCTGGGGTCATTCAGAGAGGAGGTAAGTTCTTGTGCAGTGTGTTCTGTACAGCTCCATACAGCTCAGTGGTCCAAGGTCCGCGCTACAAAAGTACATAAAGTATAAATAAACAGTGCTACTAAAATGTGAAGTGATTGGACAAAGCACGCCACAGTGACAAAATGCACCAAGAATTTGATATTTTCTATGCATTTAATGCAGGTCTTCTATCCAATACCTTCTATGTTTCCCCTGGAAGAGTAAGTACAGGTATCTGCCCCGAATTTTAACCTTAAGTAATGACTCTATTTTTGTAATGGACAAGACATGTTTCTTCTCCCAAACTGCTGTCCATGAACTCTACATACACATATCGTAAACTTCCTTAGAGGCAGGTGAGTGTATGGAGGGCAGTGTTAGTACACAAGCTGTCATTGGCTGAAAATAGAGAAGAAACCTGAACCATTATAGATGGCTATTGCCCATTGAAGGGAGAAATTTGCCACAGGGGTGACCCAAGATAGGAGATTTGTGATGAGATGTGTTCCAACCTGCATTAAAGTACAAGCAAAACCCATGAGCTGCTCTCGAAACTGCACTGAGGTCCAAGCGATGATGGGATACGCATGAGCTGATCCCGAACCTGCACTGAGGTCCAAGCGATGATGGGATAAGCATGAGCTGATCCCGAACCTGCACTGAGGTCCAAGCGATGATGGGATACGCATGAGCTGATCCCGAACCTGCACTGAGGTCCAAGCGATGATGGGATACGCATGAGCTGATCCTGAACCTGCACTGCGGTCCAAGCGATTATGTGATATGCATGAGCTGCTCCTGAAACTGCACCGATGTCTGAGCGATGATGGGATAAGAATGAGCTGCTCCAAAAGCTGCATTGAGGTCTAAGCAATTATTGGATACGCATGAGCTGGTCCCGAACCTACACTGAAGTCTAATCGATGATCGAATACTCAAGAGCTGCTCCAAAACCTGCACTGAGGTTTGAGTGATGATGGGATACGCATGAGCTGCTCCTGAAGCTGGACTGAGGTCTGAGTAATGATGGGATATGCATGAGCTGCTCCTGAAGCTGCACTGAGGTCTAAGCGATGATGGGATACGCATGAGCTGCTCCTGAGCCTGCACTGAGGTCTGAGCGATGATGGGATACACATGAGGTGCTCCTGAGCCTGCAATGGGGTCTGAGCGATGATGGGAGACGCATAAACTTCTCATGAGCCTGCACTGAGGTCTGAGCGATGATGGGGTACGCGTGAGCTGCTCCGAAACGAGCACTGAGGTCTAAGCGATGATGGGATACGCATGAGCTGCTCCTGAACCTACACTGAAGTCTAAGCAATGATGGGATACGAATGAGCTGCTCCCAAACCAGCACTGAGGTCTAAGCGATGATGGGATATGCATGAGTTGCTCCCAAACCTGTACTGAGGTCTAAGCGATGATGGGATATGCATGTGCTGCTCACGACCCTGCACTGAGGTCTAAGTGATGATGGGATACGCATGAGCAGCTCCTGAAACTGCACTGAGGTCACAGCCATGACAGGATATGCATGAACTGCTCCCAAGCCTGCACTGAGGTCTAAGCGATGATGGGATACATGTGAACTGCTGCCGAACCTGCACTGTGGTCTAAGCGATGATTAGATACGCATGAGCTGCTCCCGAACCTACACTGAAGTCTGAGAGATGATGAGATACGAATGAACTGCTCCTGAACCTACACTGAGGTCTAAACGATGATGGGATACACATGAGCTGCTCTTGACCCATCACCGTGGTCTAAGTGATGATGCATACGCAGGAGCTGCTCCCAAACCTGTACTGAGGTCTAAACAATGATGGGATACGCATGAGCTGATCCTGCACTGAGGTCTAAGCGATGATTGGATAAGAATGAGCTGCTCCCAAACCTGTACTGAGGTCTAAACAATGATGGGATACGCATGAGCAGCTCCCAAACATGCACTGAGGTCTAAGTGATGATGTGATACGCACTGAAGTCTAAGCGATGATGGGTCACACATGAGCTGCTCCCGAACCTACACTGCGGTCTAAGCGATGATGGGATACATATTACCTGCTCCTAAACCAGCACTGAGGTCTATGCGATGATGGGATATGCATGAGCTGCTCCTAAGCCTGCACTGAGGGCTGAGCGATGATGGAATATGCATTAGCTGCTCCCCAACCTGCACTGAGGTCTAAGCGATGATGGGATACATGAGCTGCCCTCAAACCTGCATTGAGATCTAAGCAATGATGGGATACGCATGAGCTGCTCCTGATCCTGCACGGAGGTCTAAGCGATGATGGGATACTATGCATGAGCTGCTCTTGACCCATCACCGAGGTCTAAGCGATGATTGGATAAGAATGTGCTGCTCCAAAACCTGTACTGAGGTGTAAACAATGATGAAATATGTATGAGCTGCTCCCAAACCTGTACTGAGGTCTAAGCGATGATGGGATACGCATGAGCTGCTCTTGACCCATCACCGAGGTCTAAGCGATGATGGGATACACATGAGCTGCTCTTGACCCATCACCGAGGTCTAAGCGATGATGGGATACGTATGAGCTGCTCTTGACCCATCACTGAGGTCTGAGCGATGATGGGATACATGAGCTGCCCTCAAACCTGCATTGAGATCTAAGCAATGATGGGATACACATGAGCTGCTCTTGACCCATCACCGAGGTCTAAGCGATGATGGGATACACATGAGCTGCTCCCAAACCTGTACTGAAGTCTAAGCGATGATGAAATATGTATGAGCTGCTCCCAAACCTGTACTGAGGTCTAAGCGATGATGGGATACGCATGAGCTGCTCTTGACCCATCACCGAGGTCTAAGCGATGATGGGATACACATGAGCTGCTCTTGACCCATCACCGAGGTCTAAGCGATGATGGGATACGTATGAGCTGCTCTTGACCCATCACTGAGGTCTGAGCGATGATGGGATACATGAGCTGCCCTCAAACCTGCATTGAGATCTAAGCAATGATGGGATACACATGAGCTGCTCTTGACCCATCACCGAGGTCTAAGCGATGATGGGATACGTATGAGCTGCTCTTGACCCATCACCGAGGTCTAAGCGATGATTGGATAAGAATGTGCTGCTCCAAAACCTGTACTGAGGTGTAAACAATGATGGGATACACATGAGCTGCTCCCAAACCTGTACTGAAGTCTAAGCGATGATGAAATATGTATGAGCTGCTCCCAAACCTGTACTGAGGTCTAAGCGATGATGGGATACGCATGAGCTGCTCTTGACCCATCACCGAGGTCTAAGCGATGATGGGCTACGTATGAGCTGCTCTTGACCCATCACTGAGGTCTGAGCGATGATGGGATACGCATGAGCTGCTCTTGACCCATCACCGAGGTCTAAGCGATGATGGGCTACGTATGAGCTGCTCTTGACCCATCACTGAGGTCTGAGCGATGATGGGATATGCATGAGCTGCTCACAAACCTGTACTGAGGTCTGGTTTAAGCAAAGATGGGATATGCATGAGCTGCACCATATCCTGCACTGAGGTCTAAGCGATGATGGGATATGCATGAGCTGCTCCCGAACCAGCATTGAGATCTAAGCAATGATGAGATACACGTGAGCTGCTCCCAAACCTGTACTGAGGTCTGAGCAAAGATGGGATATGCATGAGCTGCTCTTGATCCTGCACTGAGGTCTAAGCGATGATTGGATAAGAATGTGCTGTTTCAAAACCTGTACTGAGGTCTAAACAATGATGGGATACACATGAGCTGCTCCCAAACCTGTACTGAAGTCTAAGCAATGATGGAATATGTATGAGCTGCTCTCAAACCTTTACTGAGGTTTAAGCGATGCTGGGATACAAATGAGCTGCTCCCAAAGCTGTACTGAGGTCTAAGCGATGATGGGATACGCATCAGCTGCTCTTGACCCATCACCGAGGTCTAAGCGATGATGGGATACGCATCAGCTGCTCTTGACCCATCACCGAGGTCTAAGCGATGATGGGATACGCATCAGCTGCTCTTGCCCATCACTGAGGACTGAGCGATGATGGGATATGCATGAGCTGCTCCCGAACCAGCACTGAGGTCTGGTCTAAGCAAAGATGGGATATGAATGAGCTGCTCCTGAACCTACACTGAGGTGTAAGCGACAATGTGATACACATGAGCTGCTCTTGACTGATCACCAAGATCTAAGCGATGATGGGATACGCATGAGCTACTACCAAACCTGTACTGAAGTCTAGACGATGATGGGATATGTATGAGCAGCTCCTGATCCTGCACTGAGGTCTAAGTGATGATGGGATATGCATTAGCTGCTACCGAACCTGCACTGAGGTCTAGGCGATGATGGGATACGCATGAGCTGCTCCCGAACCTGCACTGAGGTCTAAGCGATGATAGGTTACACAAGAGCTGCCCCCAAACCTGCACTGAAGTCCAAGTGATGACGGCATATGCATGATCAGCTCCCAAACATGCACTGAGGTCTAAGCGATGATGGGACACGCACCGAAGTCTAAGCGATGATGGGTCACACGTGAGCTGCTCCTGAAGCTGCACTGAGGTCTAAACGATGATGGGATACATATTAGCTGCTCCTAAACATGCACTGAGGTCTATGCGATGATGGGATACGCACCGAAGTCTAAGCGATGATGGGATACACACTAAAGTCTAAGCGATGATGGGTCATATGTTAGCTGATCCCGAATGATGGGAGATACATGTTAGCTGCTCCTGAACCAGCACTGAGGTCTAAGCGATGATGGGATACGCATGAGCTGCTCCTAAACCAGCACTGAGCGTTGAGCGATGATGGGATACGCATGAGCTGCTCCCAAACCTGCACTGAGGTCTGAGCGATAATGGGATACGCATGAGCTGCTCCCAAACCTGCATAGAGGTCTGAGTGATTATTGGATATGCATGAGCTGCTCCCGAACCTGCATTGAGGTCTAAGCAATGATGCGATACGCATGAGCTGCTCCTGTAGTGAGGTCTAAGCGATGATGGGATATGCATGAGCTGCGTCTGAACCTGCAGTGAGGTCTAAGCGATGATGGGATATGCATGAGCTGCTCCTGAACCTGCACTGAGGTCTAAGCAAAGATGGGATACGCATGAGCTGCTCCTGCACTGAGGTCTAAGCGATGATGGGATACGCATGAGCTGCTCCCAAACCTGCATAGAGGTCTGAGTGATTATTGGATATGCATGAGCTGCTCCCGAACCTGCATTGAGGTCTAAGCAAAGATGGGATACGCATGAGCTGCTCCTGTACTGAGGTCTAAGCGATGATGGGATATGCATGAGCTGCTCCTGAACCTGCACTGAGGTCTAAGCAAAGATGGGATACGCATGAGCTGCTCCTGTACTGAGGTCTAAGCGATGATGGGATATGCATGAGCTGCGTCTGAACCTGCACGGAGGTCTAGGCGATGATGGGATACGCATGAGCTGCTCCCGAACCTGCACTGAGGTCTAAGCGATGATAGGATAGGCATGAGAAGCTCCCGAACCTGCACTGAGTTCTAAACGATAATAGGTTACACATGAGCTGCCCCCAAACCTGCACTGAAGTCCAAGTGATGGCGGAATATGCAAGAGCAGCTCCCAAACATGCACTGAGGTCTAAGCGATGATGGGATACGCACCGAAGTCTAAGGGATGATGGGATACGAATGAGCTACTTTCAAACCTGCACTGAGACCTAAGGGAAGATCAGATACTCATGGGATACTCCAGAATCTGCACTGAAACGTAAGCTTTGATGGGATACACATGAGATTCTCCCAAACCTGCACTGCGGTACAAGGCGAATGGAAGCCACATGAGCTGCCATCAAACCTGTACCGCAGCCTCAGGCTGGATAAGAGACCTGTGAGCTGCCCAGACCCTACACCGTGGCCCGAGGGAGGATGGGAAACTCGCTTATTACCTGTTCATGTCCTGGACACACCTGGGCTAACAAAGTTACAAACAGTAGCCCATGGTCAACAAGAGCATACAGGAAGAATACACAGGCCTACATTTTGAGATGGGAAGTAACTATCAATTCTAAATATAAACTAGAATAGAATCAATCAGATTAATTTTCTCCTCAATAATCCATGGTAGAGAAAATTCACCCAGGGGATTCTAGTCTACATCTAGAGTTTCCTCGAGTCGTTGGGGGACTTTCAGTTGCTCCAAACTCTAAAAGATGTCCAAGGTCTCATGCTGCAGAAAAGGGCAGTGAACCCAGAGCGCGTGATTGGGGGCCGGACCCCATAAAACCAGAGGTATCTCCCTTTTGCCTCCTGCAGCAGAAAGACCGGAAGTGCTGATGGCCAGTTGTGGCCAAGGCCCCGCTTACCCTGCAGGGTGTGTGGATTTCCACTAGCAATGACCGCCTTCATTTTATTTTAGTAATTAATAAAGTGCTTCTCCTACCTCAGAGGGAGTCAGTGTGCTCACCATAAAGCAATCATTTATGGGAAGGGGGGAAAATTAAGCATGGACCAGCAGCTGGGTGATAACCTGTGGAGGGAAACAACTGTAGTGTGGGAACATCAGAGTCTAAATTCTCCTACATTTGGAATTAATTTCTTTTTCGGAGATCTGAAAGTATTCCTGATGTATTTCAGGTACAACATTTGCAGCTTTCTAGGAATACTCATACAGCGCATATAAAAAATAAGACCAACAAACAGTGTCTGAAACTATTAGAAGGTTGGATTTATTTATTTTTTACAAATATTTTGTAAGCATGGCTGGGTTCCCTACTCCAGAATTAGACAGTTTCTTTCATTGGGAGCGATATTTAAAACTTTTGTGAATTAAGGAGCGTGCCTTTATTTGCCCACAGAGGTTTGTCTGTTTTTCCATGATACAGAACTCCTGTGGACGGAGTTTGCTGTTGCTAAATCCTGGAGTTAAAGT
Source organism: Triturus cristatus (assembly GCF_964204655.1). Lineage (NCBI taxonomy): Eukaryota > Metazoa > Chordata > Amphibia > Caudata > Salamandridae > Triturus > Triturus cristatus. The sequence continues at coordinate 1,180,554,731 of NC_140594.1, read as the reverse complement.
CCGAGCAGACATTCCGAGCAGCCCACAAGCCTCCCTCAGGCCAGGGGCGAAAGTCCATCTTCTGATTTTACAAACATTGAGCAAGGATGGCAGCATTTTGCAGGTTTTTATAAATGATTCTAGGACAGGGTGTGAAGGGTGGTGACCTGTGAGCGCTAAACGAGAACTTAGATTGGGGAGGTTTGTAGGGCGCACTGGGGAGACTAGGGAAATATAATTAAAATGAATATATAAAAAGATGCTTGCAAAAAACAGGGAAGGTTTGGCACGTGTAAAACTCTGTGTTTACGTAAAACATTCCCAGCTGACATGACTGGAATATTTTTCCCTTGAGAATAAAAAAAGAAATAGCTCCGTGCATTGAGCGCCTCCTGCGAATATCACTTTGTACAGACCCCCCAGGATTTCGCGATTCACACAGGTCAAAGGTTTGAATTTCAGTTTGTATCCTTCTGCAGAGGATAAAATAAGTGTCATTGACTCAGTTGGCAATAACATCAGCTGCAAGTAAAAAAAAAAAGCTGTGTCAGCCAATGTCATGTCATGGTGGAAACTGCAAGAAGTAAGAGGGGTTGTGTGTGAAATTGCCTCCTTAATCTTTAACGCTTTATATGAAAGGGGAAAATGTATATCACTGTACAGTCATAGCCTACTTTGGTCTCTGTTTGTGGGTAACACCCATACGGCGGCCCCCAGAAGTGGTCTCTGGGCCAGTGTTGGGGAGACTGGTGTCTTAGGGGGTTGAAGAACGGCGGCAGCGGTATTTTGCCACCTTAGAGAGTGGTAAATGGTTCCTTGCTTAGCAGCAACCACAATCCTAGTCCGGGTAAAACACAAGCAAACCCAAAATGACCCTGTGCTCAAACCTTTGGCAGCTTGGCATTGAGCAGTCAAGTTTAACTTCGAGGCACTGTGTAAAGTAGTTGTGCAACACTTCAAACAGTAAAAAAGTGAAAACGCCACACAAAAAGGATCCCACACCAGGTTTGAAAAATAGCACCTAATTGAATAAATAGAACGAGACCAGAATGACAAAATTCCAATTAGTAGACCTGATGATGTAGAATTTTAAAGTTTATAGTATAAAATAGTTTCAAAAAGCACAAGGCGCTACTGGGGATATCTGATTGCACCAGACAGGGACAAGGTCACAAGTTCAGGCTGACTGTGATGGAGCATGGGCTGGCTACAGGTAACCAGTTAGGCCCGCTGAACAGAGTATCTTAAATCCTGGTTGTGGAGCGTTGCGTGGATCTGGATCGTAGATGGGCCAAGAATCCGAAGTGATACGTTGGTCCTGGGATGCAGCAAGGCTGCGGTGTGAGGTCCTGTTGCATTATCGCCAAAAATCCCATCAGCTGGGCTTAAAATGTGCAGTCCGGTGTCAGGGATCTGGAGCTGTGATGCGGAGTCCGTCATCTAGACTGCTATCGACAAGAGATGCGAGAACCTGGGCTTTGGATGCACCGTGCCACTGGGGCGATGCATTGGTTCTGAGATGCTGCCATGGGCGATGCAGACTTTTCCAACCACCCAATCCACACAGCAGTCGCAAATAATCGGTTTCGCTAAGGAATGTGCTGCTCAGTCGAGGAGTTGCGTCTGTTCTACTTGGGGATGCACCTCTCAGCAGAGAAGATGCATCGGTTCTGCTGGCAAACATCTTAGGCCCAACTCAAAGGATCCAGGACTGGGGGGGGCAACACTTGGCAGGCCAGACTCACAGATGGCAGGATCCAGGTGCAAGTGCAAGTTGTCCCTGAGGATTCACATCAGGTGGCCAGCCAACTAGCCCTTGGAGTCACTCTGGGTTCAGCAGGTCAGCACAGCAAACCAGGAGTCCGGCAGAGTGCAGACCAGCAGAGTTGGAGTCCTTCAGCAGCACAGCAGATAGTCCTTTTTCCTGGCAGAGTATCCACAGGTCCAGAAGTGTACTGAAGTGTTGGCATCTGAGGTCCTTCTTTTACAAACAGTTGTGCCTTTAAAGTGGGGAGAGACTTTTAGAGACTTGCCTTTGAAGTGCACAGATGCCCTGCCTTCTCTGCCCTGGCTCTAGACTAACTACAGGAGGTATGCAGCCCTTTGTGTAGGCACAGGACACAACCTATTCAGGTGTAACTGAGGCTGGACCCAGCTCTTCCCTCCCATACTACCAGTTATGGCTGATCCAGTCACACCTAAGCTTCTATTGTGCTGTCTAGGAGGAATATACAAAGCCCAACTACACCCAGTCATGTGACCAGAGGCAGGCTGCAGACACCAAATGACTAAGGCAAGAAAATGCCAATTTTCTAAATGTGCCATTTTCAGAATTGCAATCTGAAATCTGGCCTGGGATTTTAAATTAGGAGACACCAAATTTGAACCAGTTATATCTTCCCCTTTGGAAATTACACTTATAAAATGAAATAAGGTAATCCCAATGTTATCCAATGGGAGATATATGCCTTGTAGTAGTGAAAAATGCCTTCAAGAGTTTTTCACTACCAGGACATGTAACACTTAAAAGTACACACCCAACTTTTTAAATTGCACCCTGCCCTTGGGGGCCGTCTAGGGTCTACCTTAGTGGTGACATATGTATTAAAAAGGAAAGTTGAGGTCTGGTATAAGGTTTAATTTGCTAGGTCGACATGGCCGGTTAAACTGCGCACACTGGCTCTGCAATGGCAGGTCTGAGACATGGTTAGAGGGCTACTTATGTGGGTGGCACAATCAGTGCTGCAGACCCAATAGTGGCATTTATGTACAGGCCCTAGGCACACATAGTGCACTTTACTAGGTACTTACAAGAAAATTAAATATCCCAATTGTACATAAACCAATGCTACCATGTTGTAGGGAAAGAGCACATGCACCTTAGCTCTGGTTAGCAGTGGGGAAGTGAAAAGAGTCCTAAGGCCGACTAAGACTAATTCAGCAAAAAAGTGGAAGGGGGAAGACAAAAGGTTTGGAGGTGACCCTGCAAAAAGGGTCATTTCTAACATGTGCTGTGATTCAGGGGCATTTGTTGACATCTCTAAAGTAAACAACAGAACATAAACACAGTAACATACACAAAGCAACATAACAACACAATCAAAAGATCTCCGTGCACAACACAACAAACTAGTCAAAACACGGATGTAACACAACATCCACCTGCTAAAGGCTCCAGCAGAGCTCAACCCTGAGCCAGGCTCTGGCTCAGCTTGAAGTTCTGTTGGAACCTCGGGCCCTCGAAGGGAAAAGCTTTCATGTAGCTTCCGCCTGCCTCCTTCGCTGTCCTACTCTCATGCATGAAGAGGCGATAACAAAGCATTAACATTTGAGGTGAGAAGAAGAGACAAATCAATACCCATTGAGGGGCTGCTTTGTGCAAAGAGACCCAAGAAAACTTACATTAATCAGGGCTTCCCTGCTTAACCAAATTGTGTGATCTTAGGCAAACATTTTATATTACTGATCCTCCTAGTTCTTGACTATGAGAAATGAAAGCACCTTCAAATACCCGTGTTGTGAATACCACTTGTACAAAAACATATTGTGTTTGATTTAATAGACTATAATGTTGCTCCATCTATAAGAATCTGGGCCACATTCAGGGTTCATGTGACCACTGTTTAGCCTTGTATATTACGAATGGCACTGTCGCCACGGCGAGGGTGGGGCCTTAATGAATACTTCTCAGTGCCCTGCTGTAATGGACGTATGAATGCCAAAGCTTCTACATGTGAAAGAAATACACTTTTTGTTAAGTGCGATTTGACTTTATCGTATTTTATTTTAGTTTACATGGCTAACATTTTCAGGGCTCGGCTTGTACTCAGGTTCTGAGAGCCAAGCCAGACCCTTGGCTCTGGCTTGGCTTGCCCTATTAATTTGTTGGCACGCCCACCTCTAATCCACAGCTAAACACAACATCACATGGTAATAATGCCTGTATAAAACTATAAAATATATGCTTGTCTCATATTAGCACCTGTTGAAATCTGCTATCATAATATGTATTAAAAGGTACTTGTGTGATACACTACCTTATTTACTACAAAGTACATGAAATAGAATCAGTCAAAAATGTTTTATGATCGGCCCATGGTGTGTTTCAATCAGTTTTATCTGTAGCATTCAATGCACACAGTGGTGCACTGTTGAATGTGGGCACTTTATTTATGTGTGTACTAATGCATGTTATTCATTAAGTACAAACTGCATTATCCTGTCTATACAGGCAGTGTCAGAGTTTGGAGGGCACCCGTAGACTCCGCCCCGGCTTCCTTTCTGTAGCCGCATCCCTAAGCCTGGCACCTGCTGGTGCTCTCCTTTCCAGGGGTAACCCCCTGGTACAAAGATGTATTTCATGTTGACTGGAGCCACACAGGCGCCACTGATGCTGCCAGTCACAAAGGGAAGCCACAGTGAACACATGCAGGCAGGGTTGTGCACCTCCACTCCCAGCATGATGGTGAGAGGTCTTGCTCCAGATGCTGTACCTTAGAGAAAGTGGAAAGGGAGCACCACGGTTGGAGGAGACAGTAAGCAAAAAAAGAAGTTAGCATTGCTGCAAGGCCTTGTGGCATGCATGCATGTCTGTGTGTGTGAACATATGTGTGTGTTTCTGCATTTCTGTGTGTCAGAGAAGCAGCAAGCTTGTGTTTGAGTGCACATGGTGTTTGAAGTGTCCTTTGGCCCTCTACTGTCCCTTCCCCATGACTAGGGACGCTAGAATTCTGCAATTCTGTGACAGCTTTTCACATAAATAAAGGGGCATATTTACAAGCAAAGTGGTGGAGTGCGGCGTTAAGCCAAGAAAGCAAGCGCCACGCTCCGTCACTTTTGAATTTTAGGAATGCGCCGTATTTACAAAAATGCAGCACACCTCTGCATTTCCCATAGCACTGGAGCTAAAGAAGCAGCCTAGCGCCAGCACAGGCACCCTTGCGCCATGTTGCAAGGGTGCCTGCACTGCAGGGTGATTGTATATGTGCAGGAAGGGACACCTTCCTGCACAAAAACACTCTTTACAGGCAATTTGCTGTTTCTATGCGTGATGCACAACACAGCACACGTGGAAAGAGCTAAATATGAGGCGAAATGAAGCATTTCTCCTCGTATCACCTGCTTAAGACCAGGGTCTTATCTTTTGCTCTGCCCCATACCTTGAAAATCTGGGGCAGCGTCAAAGAGCAATGGGTGTTGTGGCGGAACGCCCACTGCAAAACCCATTGCACACCCTTTCACGTTAAGTGGCTTAAAACCGCCTTGTAAATAAGGCGAAGCCCGTATCGCCACCACAACAAAACGAAAAAGTGACATTCTGGTGGCGATATGGGCTTGTAAATATGCCTCAAAGTTTTGCCATATTTGCCACATATTCCATCGTTTGCTGTATAATTTGTATATTTTAACAACAAAAATTGTTTCTAGCTCAAGCGATCTAAAGTTACTAAAAATGTGGCGGTATGGCATGTTGGGAGAACCTTCGTGGAGATTAACTTGTGATCTCTCAGTTGCTTATTTATCTATTTGGTTGTTAAACTGGTATTAATCAGGTGACATTTTTGCCCGAACAGTGTTACCAAGTTGAAAAAATTACGAAAGGATGAAGTAATACTATCAAAAAATGAGCTGCATTATGCCGCATAATTTGCCTTTTCCTGCCGCATAATTTAGTCAACCCTGCTGCCTAATTTGGTGCTCACCTGGCACATAATTCCAGTGGCCTGCCAATGACATCTGGTTCAAGGAAGTTGGGTCACAAACACCTTTGACGGATTAAAGCAAGGCTGTGTGTTGGCTCCCCTTCTCTTCAACCTATTCATGGCCGGCCTAACAGTAAGCCTTGACCTGATCAACGCACATCCTCCCCGGCTGGGCATGCTTCGTGTAACACATCTATCCTATGCCGACGATGTGGTCCTGCTAAGCCAGACAAGAATAGGCCTGCAACGCCTTCTGTAGGAGTTGACACGCTACACAAAGCAGAACTTGCTAGAAATAAATAGCACCAAAACAAAAACCATGGTCATAACCCGACGCCATAAATTACCACCAACCTTTTTAATAGAAAACGTAAAACTGGAAGCGGTTGGAAGCTACAAGTATCTTGGGATACTGTTGGACAAGCGTCTTAATTTCCAGGCACAATTCATCAGCATGAAAAAGAAGGGCATGGCCTTAATGCATGCCTTTATGAGCCTAGTAACTGAACTTAAAGGTCCCTTGGTTTCGCCTCTGCTAACGATAATGAAAGCTAAATTAATCCCAACGATAGCTTACGGGAGCGTACTGCATCATGGCAAGAGTGCACAACTTTTGGATACAGTGCAAATGAAAATCTATACGCATGTCTTTGCGCTACCAAATAACGCATCACCGGCCCAAGTAAGACTGGAATTCGGCCTGAAATCTCAAGTGCTGTTGAGAAAGTATGAGACCATAAAATTCTGGTACGATGTCTGGATGAATCAAGAGATCACGCTCTATCGAGCCATGTGGGAAACAATCACTAAAAATCCAAACTTAAATCACGCCAAGTATCTTAAAACGTCAATAGAGTCAACAAATTTGGCTGGCCTCTGGGAAACTAAGCTCCCAGTACCTTCATTCAAACAGTTGGTTAGGAAGGCAGCCATCAGACACTCATTGTTGGACGACAAAATAGCTTTTAGCCACCGGTCACATGCCTGGATGACAATTCATTCTTACAAAAAATTAGTGCCGGCCGTCTTTTTGGACCTTGCATTTCCGCCTTTTATTAAACGCAAATACCTTAATATAAGGTTGGGTAATTTGCCAAATAATGCTGAGCATCCAAAGTGGAAGCCCCAAGAAAGTGAAGGGTGCGGGTTATGTGGCGCAGCAAAACAAGACTTTATCCACCTAATCTGTATTTGCCCGGCTCTCGCACAGGAACGTCGGAATTGGTTGAAAACCAAGTTCAAGGAGCATGGAATACGTACATGTCGGTCCGCTGTTATACAAATCTTATGTACAGTAGACCCACAATTTATTTGCAGGACAATTAAATTCATTGAACATTTTGAGAAAAAGCAAAAAACATTAGCAAATTGTTGAATTTGGAACATGCTATTCCATACAGCAGAATGACATCTGTTTTTACCTTCACAGTAGTGTAAACTTTTTGTGTTTTAACATATTGTCGTATTTATATTTTGTAATGGTTTTTATTAACTATACAATAAAGTATTTACCATTTGGGTCACAAACAGATTGCTCCAATATGTGAGTGAGCCCAGTGACACAAATCAAACTACAGGCCTGCCTCAAACACCCCCATTTTAAGAAAGTGAGACGGCAAGCTGCCTCAGCACTTCTTGAAATCTAACAACAATTTACATGGCAGAGAATGTGGCTTCAGACCTGGGAGGGCTGAACACCTGCAGTCCTCTCCCTCAACGCTGGGTAACCGGAAGTGTGACCTCACTTGACCTTTCTGCAGGATACAGTATTGCAGATCACAGGAGTCTTAGACTGGGATGCACAGGACATCACTGCAATGGTGTCACCCTTTCCTTTTCAAACCACAGTCAGCAAACTCAAAGTCAACAACTCACGGGGTCTCTCAAATGATATTCAATGCATATCCGGTTAAGTGCATGCATGTCAATTCACCAAAATACCAGGGGTAGCAGAAGTGACATCACACGCCCTTTGACCTCCACATACACAGACATTCACACTTCCACGCACACACACTTTCACATAAACACGCTCACCAGCAAGCACACACACAACATACATTTACAAAGCAATTTTATACCTGCTTCAGGTGCCAAGGAAGGTAATATTTCAGCTAACTGAACTCCATTGTTATGTTATTACACTAATAGTGAAAAATTTGATATATATATATATACATTATCCACTAATAGTGTAATAAAAAATTGACAGTACAAAGAAGAAGAGGGCATCCCCAACTGACATCCATAAGTACGAGCTGCCTATACGCTCCTGGTACTGATTTTGCCACCTTTGAGGTCAGGGGTTGCAAAGGAAGTGCAAGGGGTCACAAGGGGCAGGCCAGGGATTGCAACTGTGACCCTTGGCAACCCTTAAATGACGTCCATGGTTAGTTGAACCCAGGGCCGGATTGGGAACCGGAACCGAAACCGGCCCTGGGAAACTGCTTGGCCGGCCCCTAGGGGACAATAGGGGGTGCTGCCGAGCTGTTTGCAAGAATAGAATAGAATAGAAAGGATTTTTATATAGCGCATGGCTACCCGGAAGCATCCCAGCGCTGTATGAACACTAGGGTCGGAACTGCCTTTTAAGGAAAGAGCCAGGGTTTGAGCTGTTTCGAAAGACAGGATGATTTGGTTGTTTCCGCAGTTGCCGCGGAAGGCTGTTCCACAGCTTGCAGGCGTTATAGGAGAAACGACGACCTCCACTTCTGGACTTTCTTATCCTTGGTACCACTGCAAGGTGCAGCTCATCCGAACGGAGGCTTCTAGGGGCCTTATAAGGGCGGATCAAGGTTTCGATGATAGGCGGCCCATTACCCCCTAAGGACTTATGGACAACGCACAAGGCCTTGAAGTGGATTCTTTCTTGTACTGGTAACCAATGGAGCATGTGTAGTGCCGGTTTTGCGGAGCTTCGTTTCTGGGTTCCAGTAAGCAGCCTTGCTGCAGAATTATGTACGGCCTGTAATTTTGAAATTACATAAAGGGGAGCGCCCAGGTAGAGAGCATTACTATAATCTATCTTTGTTAGGATAAGCGCTTGAACCAATATTTTTTTGGCTTGTTCTGGTAGTAAAGGCAGAAGTTTATGAATCCTTTTTAAAAAGCCAAAACAAAGTGCAGTGATTTTTCTGGCTTGGACTTTGAAGGAGAGATCTTGATCCAGCCAAACACCCAGACTTTTTATTTCTGTTTTCGGAGTGGGTGTTGGGCCCATGCAGGCTGGCCACATGGTGTTATCTTTAAAAGTAAGCTGGCTACCAAGTAGCATAAGTTCAGACTTATCGGTATTAAGTTTTAATTGGGAAAGACTCATCCAATTAGTAACTTCCTCCAGGAAGTGGTGGAGATTCAGGGCTGTATGGTTGGCCTGAGTCAGGGCTACCACCAACTGGGTGTCGTCGGCGTATGTAACTATATGAGTCCCAAAGGGGGTGACCGTCTCCGCCAATGGGTGCATATAAACGTTAAAAAGGGTGGGGCTCAACGACGAGCCTTGTGGAACTCCACATTTGAGGGGGACTGATTAAGACAAAGTGTTACCTGAAAACACCTATCCTCCAGAAAAGAATTGAGCCAAGATAGCACATTGCCGGACACGCCTAGATTCTTTAGACGGTGAGTCAGAATCTGATGGTTCACCGTGTCGAAGGCCGCACTTAGGTCGAGGAGCATGATGGCAGCTGTGCCTCCTAAGTCGACAATCTTCCTAGCTTCCTCCACCACCGCCAGTAAGGCGGTCTCAGTGCCCTGGCGTGGGCGAAAACCTGTTTGTGAGGGATGGAGCAGGTGATTTGCTTCCAGGAATGTAGATAGGGTATGGTTGACTATTTTCTCTGCAATTTTGCCAATTGCCGGGAGTAACGAGATAGGGCGATAATTGCCCAAATCTGCCGGGTCCAGGTGTGGTTTTTTAAGGGGACCTTTTACCTTAGCTTTCTTCCAGTCAAGGGGGACAACCCCTAGTGAAAGGGACAAGTTGATCCAACAGGTCATACTGGGAGCCTCCGTAGATGCTGCCAGCTTTAAAACGTTGAGAGGAGCCGGGTCCAGTGGTGATCCTGACTTAACCTTCATTAAAGTGGCTAAAAACGACTCCTGAGTCAGCGCTGTGAAGGTCTCCAACTTGTGTTTATCTCCAGATTGGCCCGTGGCAGTCGGTTCGAATGTATCGATATCTATTTGGGGGAGATATTTAAGAATGTTGAGAGCCTTGGAGGCAAAGAATTCTGCCAATTCCTTACAGTGGTCACCTGACGGGTCGGGGGCTGCCGGGGGATCTGGGCCTTTAAGAAGTTTTTTTGCAATCAAGAAAGTCTCTCTGGAGGAATTGGCTGCCCCCGAGATCTTTTCTGCATAGTAGGAGGCTTGAGCACGTTTTATTTCAGCCAGTTTCGGACGATTTTGTTACACGGGCGGCCTATATTGCAGGCCCCTGGTAACAAAAACGGCCCCCAGGGGACCAAAACCGGCCCTCACCCTGGCGGCCCACCAGGGAAATGCCCGGTGCCGCTACAGCCAGTCCGGCCTTGGTTGAACCCCTCAAATCAGGATCCAGTAGTAAGTACATGTGTAAAACACAACTACCACTGGATTAAGGAGAGGTATTGTGGTTTGCAAGGAACAACAACTGGAATCCTGAGAAGCGTCAACATCGCGCCAAGCAGTCTCACGTAAAGGGGTCGAGGGAGCTGGGGAAGCCGTAGGTGCGACAAAGGGCTTTCTTTTACTCACAAGGCCATCACAAGAGGAACACAGCCGTGCTCTTTGCTCTGGGCCCGAGGATTTTGAGTGCCCTGTGCTCATATTACAATGTGCATTTGAATAGAAAGCTTGACTTATTCCTTTGTGATTCAGCTAAATCACCAGCACTGCTAATTGGCACCAAATACTGTGTTTTTCCCTTTCCCACTATACGCATTTCCTTAATTATGAACTGCTCCCTGAATCAAAAGCCCTGCGCATTTTTTGCCCTCTGCCCCATAATAGCATCTGACCAGGGCCAGCTTTAGTGCTGGTGTTGCCTGGGGTGACAATCTTTTTTTGTGCCACCCCTCCCCATGACTGCCTCCTCAGATTCCCTCACTACCATCCAGCAAAAATGCCCCTCATCTCTCCTTAGCCCCTCTCTCACATACATTTAATTTGTTTTAAAGCACTGGTAAAGGCTGGGTTCACTAATCACTCAGCTCTCTACATAAAATACAGATCTCTTCTATGCGGCAGGCATATTAACCCGCTGAGCTACTTTATGGGGAGTCAAAGCTGCCACTAGACAAAACTCTGATCCCTCGCTCTGTAGTAGGAGCAATAATCACAAGAGTTATCTTGACATTTTTATTGCTGGATGAACAAGGATCTCTGCAGCAGGTGCTTTTTTATTCACAAGTTATTGCTAAACACAGAGCCTTCCCTGAAGATACTGGTCCTTCTCCAGGTCAGCACCCGGTGCGGCTGCACTTGTCGCACCACCCTAAAGCCGGCCCTGCATCTGACATGCTGTTTGCACAGAAAATCACAGCAACAGTAAAAAGCAACAACACCAACTCTAGACACACAAAAGGGATCCTGGTCTCTGTCAGCTACGGCACGGGCTTGAAGGCACCAGGGCCCTGGTCCTCTCAGATTGATGATCCAGCAAGATCTACTTAGGAGCTCATAACAAGGGCACCTCTAAACTCCAAGGATATAACACCATGCAGTAAGGCTCCGCGTCGACCGAAGATGGGTGAGCACATCACCCCAGCTCTGGAGGAATTCCACTGGCTCCCAACGGCCCTGGGGATCACTTTCTGAGTACTATGGACCATCTTCAAATCAAAGAAAGGTGCGGGCCGAGCTACCCCCAAAGGTGACTTCGCACTACAAGCCCACTCGCAACCTCTGATCAAGCAAAGCCCAACTGATGCTCAAACCAGATTCACCCACAAGTTTCAGAGGACGAACAATCCGAACTCTAGGCTCACATCTATGGAAGTCACCAAGGCCGGCCATGAGGAACCAGTCAAGATCGCTGTTGGTAAAAACGTGGAATGAGCCTCTGCAGGGAGGCATTCTGTCCATGGTAGCTGTCCTTGGGACCACCTCCTCCTCTCTTACAAGACAGGCCCTCAAAGGACAATATGTCCCTGGAGGCTGCAGACAATAGACACAACCTGGAAGAACCCCAGGACCCGACCACCTTCAACAACCGCCTTCCAGGATGTAAAGTTCTAACTTGCAAATGTTTGACTGGTTAAGAGGTAGCAGTGCAGAGTGGCTCTGTGCCACAAGGCAGCACCATACACATCTATAAACTAAATTAAAATAAGTGACAAAAGCAAACAGGTCCACCAGTGTGCAGGGGATAGCTCTGGCATGTTGGGACCATCCGTGGAATGATGCTGGCCCCACCCGCTATAGGGTGTGCATCTTTCGACATAACTGTGGGAACTCAAGGCATGTTGTGTCTACCATAGACATGGCGATGTCCACTCCTGCCACAATGCGGGGAAAGGCATAATGGCGGCAGTTCTTTGCATACAGTGGACATCCTTGGCATGCTAGTGTCTATCCTGGCATAATGCCAGTCACCCTCACCATACCATGGCACCATTGGCATTATCCCATTTCATGATAGTCACCATTCTAGTGATATTGTAGGCATTCCTGGCATAATTGTGGCATCCTCCGGGCACTATTCTCAGCATCCTTGGCATAGCGTGTGGACTTTCTTTGTTTTACGGTTTGTTTCAAAGCTTGCTGGGCTGGTGTTTTAGTTCTCCAGGCTGGCAGGGTCTCTGTTTTCATTTCCTAAGCTTGTGATTCTGAAGCCATGCCACACTGCAAGCTTAGGGGTAAAAACCAGGTGATGGGCTGACGAGGCACTGACGAGGCGGGTTGGACAGAGATGCCCGTGTTTTCATGCATTAGTGCATTAACACCAGACAGATTGGATTTGCCTTTGCTTGTTTAATTCATTTTCAGACTCTTAGCTGTGATTTTCTCGAGGTGCAAGAGTCCACCGGGGCAGAAAAGAGCTTTGTGACTCAGACGTTAATGTTTTAAAGGCTACTTAGGGTGATGATGCTCAGGTGAGGGGTGCGGGGAAAGTGAATGGGGTGCTCAGACAGTCCTCTGACCTGTTCCCAGGAGAAAGGCTCTCACCCTCTGTGTGAGACATGAGGTGTCTGGGAATGCCGGTGAATGCATATCCCTTCGTCACAGCCCCCACCTCTCAAGAGCCTGCCTTTGTGAATGAGCGTCTGACATCCGGGCCATTCACTCCCTCCCAAAGACCCTCCGCCCCTCCCCCTGGAGCTGCACCTATTCAGATATGGGCTCCCTCCTCGTCTGCCTCACAGAGGAATCTTTCACAACACACTTCAGCCAGACACAGCCAGGCTCAGCAGGGCCCTCGCCTTCATGCACTTTTCTGGCGGGCAAACAGCTCTGCCTTTCATCCCATGCAAGTCGATAAAATGAGTACTATTGAGATGGCCTATTCAAAGTCCACAGAACATCAACACTGCAGATCAGCACCTCATGGCATTATTGTAAAGTTCTAAACTGTGAAGCCGCAGGGCTGGACACCTGCTCTTTTTACTGTGTATGCCCAGCCGGGAGCTGGTACGGAAGTCTTGGGCCGTGTTTGCTCCTTGAGCTGTGAGCGATCTCAAATCGTAAATTAAAGATTGGAAAAGTTTCGGATGGAAAATGTAGAAATGCCAAAAAGTTCGAAACAAATAATTCGAAAAAGAGCAGTCTTTAAGAGACATAATAAGTTTGGAATGCAAAAGTTATCTATTTTTCTAAATAAAGCACGAATTACCATATGATAAAACATTCTACCATTCACCCCATCCCTTCCTCGAACCCTAAAACATTCTCTCACCCCCTCCCAAACCATAATCGTACACAAGATGTAAAGCGAACTCGTGCCTTTTGGCAAAATTTGGCCCTCTCTCCTCGGACAAGAGGAGGGGGCGATGCGAATAAAGAGAATATGTAAACGGCATATAAACATAGCGCACACCACAGAGTACACAGTCACGGCGCTTTAGTCTGTTTCTAGGGTGCACAAAATCCTATCCATTCAGTTCATTCATTAACAGCGGGACAACTCAAACCCTGCAATCAGAAGGAGGGTCAACAGATAATTAAAGTAACATGTGCCTACTAATATGGATTGAAGCCTGGAGACGTTGGACAACCCTTCTATTTTGTTACCACCGCAAGTAATATTTCGTGCCATTAGCGAACTCAGTGGTAGTCGGTGTCGACCTCGGACGAATGACAGGCTGAGTCGCCGCATTGAAATCGTGGACCCAGTGAGCGCAAAGATAACACTTAGCTCTGCTACAGGCGCCTTGACCAAACGAGCTATTGCAAGGTTAGACCAGTTTTTGTTGTCAATCACAGTGGTGCATCATGAAACCTGCTGGTATTGAGCTGAGCAACCACAGACCTACCTGTCTCATCATTCTGACGCTTGCAGCCCTCCAGTTTTAATGGTAATGGCAGGACTACAAGTACCACAATGCACAGGGGGGGAGGGGAAGAGGACTGGGTGCACCAGTCACACCTGAGATAAGATCTCGACGGTGCCCGTTTCGGATTCGTCTAAATGCACAATATTGCACACAACCGTGGAGCTCACCTCATCTCGCCCGCCTCCTCCTCAGCCGTCCTCCAGGGGCTCCCAGCTTTGTTCAGAGGGCTGTGTGACTGTCCTTCTGTCTGGGGCTGGCAGTTCCCAGGCAGGGTACGCCCCCTCCCGCTCCCAGGAGCTGACAGGACAAGGAGGCGTCCTCCCTCGCTGCCCCCCTCCATCACCCACCCCCTGTATCACCCTCCCAGCTCCGCCCCCCCTCCCGGTCCAGTCTGTCCCGGCGGAGCTGGTCGATGCCTGGCACGCGCTTCGGACACACCACGGGATTCCGGGCAGAACCTTCTCGCTTTTTGAAATAGGCAGATAATGTTTCATAGTCCGTTTCCAAAATCTTTTTTTTTGTTTCTGAACTTTATACATTTAAGTTCTCTAGTGGCATTGGGGTAGTTTTTTTTAGCAGACCACATGAGTTGGGAACACTCACTGAGTCAGTGAGCAAACAAACTCTCTTGCAGTGGTTAATTTGTAAAATATATATGTGCCAGGGCTCTCGGCAGGAGGCCACTGAAGCTTGCAACACACATTGCCCTGCCAGCGCTGCAATGATAGTAACAGCACAACTACTCACCATCACACCCTAAAAGTGTGACAATTCGGAATATTCCAGACCCCAAAGCAGTAAGAATGGCTGGGGCGGCATGTATTAGTAATTTTTTTTATGTATATTGAATTAATAATTTACTGTTGTTGTGGTCATCTCTAAATTAGCCAAACAGCGGCACCTTGTGGTAGACTGTCACAAGTGCTGGTACCGAGCACTGGAACCACCAGATCAAATTAAGCACAGCTCAAGAGACTGTTGACATGGATATCCCTAAGAATAGTTTGAAGGAAGGTGCTTTAGAAGTGTTCCCTTGCCATTTTAGTGCCTGATTGCTTGTATCTGGTATCCTGTTTTATTTATTTTTTAGATTTTATTATTTTGGCCCTGGTGTCAGCTACTTTTGAATGTGTGCAAAAGCCTAGGTTAGTCCCTTGACATCAGTAAAGTCCTGAGCCTGTCCTAAGACCTGAGGGGGCGCACCCAGCGTACCCCCATTGTAGGGCACTCGCAAAAAAAGAAGTGGGGGGACTAACCAAGTTGGGCAGTATGCAAGTGACATCATGGCACATGACATGAAAGCACGTGACATCACAGGTGGCATCCCAGGATATGACATTCCAACCCATGACCTCACAGCAAGTGTCATCACAAGAAGTGACATCAGATCTTAAAACCTCACATATGTTTAACAGGTCCATCATCAGTACATGTGAGCACTTTACTATATTTAACAAATGAGATTTTGCATCGTGGTTATGCCAAAAAAGTGACGCAACCTTACATGAAATCTGGACCTCAACTTACGTATTTTTTTAAAAAAAACTCTGCCACAAATTGGCAACAAGGAGAAACTTGGCAGTAAATTTGTTCTGCATAATTTGTTGCAAAGGATGCATTTTAAAATATCTAATGGGGTTAAGGCACCTGCTGCAGAGATCTTTGTGTGCCCAAATATCAGGGAAGAACAATAACGGTAAAAAATAACTCTGGAGGCTAGCGCATTTGCTGGAGAGATCTGTGTTTTGCCGAGTCCCCGTTCCGAAACAAAGCAGCACGGAGGGTTAAGGAGTCTCCGGCAAAGCACATCATGTAACATGCAGATGACAGATTTGTATTTTATGTCGCTAGGTAAGAGGGTAACTGTCTTTAATGAGAGAACCTTTTGTTACTTGCGGTTCATAAATTGTAATCCTTCTAATGTAGCACAGAGAGCTGTGGAGGACATGATTCGTACACCTTGTAGCCCTCATTGTCTTATCTGCCATATTCTATACATGATTTATTGTCAATGCGATGCGACACCCTGCATTGGGATGAGTAGTACTGTAAATATACTACATTGTGGTATTGGACTTATTTGTGTAAATACTGGGACAGGTCAACACATCTGACATTCTTACATTGTATGTATATCTTTACATACAGGGACTGGTCAAAGTCAAAAGCATGCTTCTCTTAAATACATGAGAAGCAATAACAAGCGGTGTGCCCTTCTTTCCCTTCCGTTGCATTTGCATCTAAGTATGAGACTCCAGATATGCCAACAAAAGGAGGCCTGATGGCCCCTTGACTCCGCCCTTTGTTTTTAAAAAAACAAAGCCCCCTCCCCGCCTGCACGTTGCTGCTCTGAACAAAAGCAGACAACATGCAGCCGCTGCTAAACGGTTCCCAGGTTCTGAAAATTACACCGGAATGAGTTTAGTATATTTGAGTGGGGTCCAACTTCTTAGAAGAGTGGACAGCGTCCACGCTGTGAAAATAGTGGGTGGATGCCGTTTACCTGCGTGTGCCCTCGACTTGTGCTCTGCTTCTATGACATACAGTGGACTACTCTTCCTGTTGTGGGTTTAGCACACAGAGAGGTTGAGGCACTCTACAGTGTTTTGTGAATTCATAGTTGTGACCAGACCTTCTTATCGGTGTCACTATAGAGAAGACCTACTGGCCTCCTCATGTAAAGTTCTGCTTCTATGTGCGTGCCAAATCCCCAAGTGTATGTCGTGCATGTTTGTGTATGTAGCCTGCACGGTACATGTGTGGTATGTGTGGGACCCAGAGTAATGGAGGCCTACGGGATCCATTTTTGGAGATCCCTGGCCTGGCCTTTTGCACATGATGGTGGTGAGGTTGATTTCACAGACAGTGGAAGTGTATTGCTGATGGTTGTGAAACTGGTGGGAGGAGCCCTAGATGCTGAAGTGAGAGAAGAGACTGGTTTTCAAATTCAGTTATGTCTTTTGCTGAGTAAACAACTGCAGCTTAGTCTTCTTGAACTGTTGATTGGTGGATGGTGGGGTGAAGGGTAGGCGGCAGTCTGTTGTGCAAGGTGAAGGGGACCTTTTAGGTGAGATCCAGTCTTTTTGTCTTCACATAAATTACACTTTCAGTTGGCTAATGATAGCCAGGTTCAGAGACCTCACACTTCTTTCTGCCTCTGCTGTGGGTCCTCCAGACTGGAGACAACCCTGCTGTGAGACACATCACTCTACACAAAGGCTGTGCCCGGAGAGCAGCCTGGAAAGGACACTTGAAAAGAAAACGACCACAATCTGGTTCAGAAACTGCAGACCCAACAAAGGGAATTTATCTTACCTCCAAGTGGTCTGTCATAGCTAAGATCACTCATTTTGCCCAGAAAATGAGTGTCCATCGGTGTGTTTATACCTTTGGTAGTGTACAAGGCGTGTATGCGTACCACAAACGGATAGTCGCCAGGGATATGTGTAGCCTGAGAAGCTAGGCTGTTCTCAGAAAATATATACCTTTACATAGCTGTCTCCCTTTGCCCCCGCATGTCACACTGCCTTGCCCATTCCTCACACTGTCCCAGCTGGTTTCTGTCTGATATGAAACAACAACAGTTTTAATGGAATAAGGGAAGGTCTGTTGTGCTCATTTCTCTGGATCAAGCTAAGGACAAGTCAAACTATGGACTACAAGAAGTAACACTCTGAAAAAACAGACTGCGTCCGAAGGCCTGGCTGTATCTCCGAGGACCCGGCCGACAGTAGTGGAGAGGGAGGTGTTGATTTCCTCTCTCTCTCTTCCCCCTCTCGCCCTAAGTAAATGGAACCTGGCAACACACACGAGGAATGAATGACCAGGGACTGAGGACCCCACAGGAGCAAAGACTACCAAGCCTCGTGGAGGTGAGGGCGAGGAGCGTCAATAGTCAGACGAACAGCCGAAGAACACCCCCGGGGGGGGGGGGACACCTCTGCTTGGAAATGGGGCATCCAGCAACTCTTGGCATCACCCACTGAGTACCCCCCAGCACCTCTTCCTCTTCAGCGACCATGTCTGACTCAACTGCCTTACTGGTAATTGCACAAGAACCAGCCCTGGAGAGGTGATATTACCACTTTATGCAGACATTGTCGCGCCCATGGACACTAGGAGAGGGATGACGGGCAAAGATAAATCCCAAGCGGCCTTGGCCCAGATCAAGATTGAATTCTTTACCAAACCCACTAAGACGTCAGACACAGGAGAAACAAATGACCACATGACCCCCTCAGCAGCACCGGAGAGTCTGACATGACCGCCCTGATACCGAAGGCATACAAGACTCTAAAACCTATGTGGATGACAAGATAGGTGGTGGTGGAATTTGACAGGCGGTTGAAGATGAGGAGAGCCGATTCCACAGAAATAACCTTCTCCTGGTATGGGTCGCAGAGGGCACTGAGGACATGGAGCCGGAGCAATTCTTCACTGCCTGGGTGAGAGCCTGGGTTCAGATGGAGGCACTGTCACCATGCTTTGTGCAAGAGAGGGCCCTCACTCCCTGGTGCTACAGCCGCCACCAGGGGTGCCACATGCCCTGTCATCATGAGGAGTCTCAAATATGATAACAGAGATGCTATTGTACACTCGGCCAGGCAAAGAAAACAGTTGACCTGCGACTTGGCCAGGGTGATGTTGCTCCCAGATTATGCCCTCAAAGTACAGAAGCAACTCTGTTGAGGTCAAGCAGAAATTAAGAGCCATGCACATCTCATATATGCCTCTACCCTGCCAGACTTGAGTGGTTTTTGAAGGCAAGTCAAGATCTTTTCACACACCCCTGGGGGCTTCTTGGGAGTGGATGGAAGAGCAGTTGCCTCTCCGGAGTCAGAACAATCCCCCAACAGACTGTCCTGTAGGTGGCACTCAGGGAGCTTCCCCTACTTGTCCAGATGAAGACAGATGCTTCCATTTCATAAGTTTGGGGTGGGGGGTGTTGGGGTAGTTAGGGGTGTTTTTTTTTGTTATAGTTTCCTATTCATGTTTTCCCGCAGCTCAATGGGGTTAATACGGTACCATGAGGCCCAGTCACTCTTGTCTTCATTACCATGATGAATGATACGAACGAGTCCTAAATAAGATGATCTCCTGGAATGTGAGTGGACTTAATATCAAGCTTAGGAGGGGTGCGTTTGTCCTCCGAGCAAAAAATTAGGCACCTGCAGTCCTACTCCAGGAGACTCACCTCATGGGTACAACCTGCCCCTTCCTGAGCTGGCACGGTTACTGTTGAATCTTTAACTCTGGATATACCAGAGACTCCTGGGGGACAGCTATCCTTTTCCACCAAAACTTCCCCTTTGAACTGATGGACATCCTTCAAGACCCTCTGGGATGTTGGCTAGTGAGTAGAGGTAGACTAAAGGGCAGACTATGGTCCATAACTAATGTCTAGATCCTGCCAACATTTGTTGACGGGACACTTCAGGATCTAATGAGGCTTCAAGCAAATTGCCATCAAGCACAGTGATCATGGGCAGGGGTTTTAACTTAATTGTGGACAGCACATTGGACTCTACCACCCTATTGCATGCCCCCTTGAGGGTGCCTCTAGGAACCTGGTTGAGGGAGGCCAGACTGTGTGATGTCTGGTGGCTTATGCACCTACAATCTCACCTATACACATACCACTCCTATAGACACCACAAACAGTCCAGATTGAATTGCATCCTCGCCACGGTGGAGATGCTCCATGAAGTTACAGACACTAAGATCCTCCCGAGATGTTTGTCGGACCATTCTCTTGTTGAAACTGACATTCGTTTTCCCCAAGGGGGTGGGCGGGCAGTATGACGCCTGCCAATCTGGTTCCTACTGAAGACCGGATTCCAGGATAAAATTAGAGACGCCATAGAACACTTCTTAGCCGTTAACAAGGGGGCAGTTCTCTCTGATACTACATTATGGGAACCACTGAAGGCGGTAATTAGAGGGGACATCATCTCCTACACCACACTTCACAAAAAGACACAAAAAGCCAAAATTTCTACTCTGAGAGAAAATAATTGAAAGCTTGGAGGTGGCCAGGGAGGCGCTATAAACCAAATTCTGGTTGCATGCAAAAATGGCAGAGCTGGCCCAAAAATATAGGGTTTACGTGGCTGGAGACAAAGCCGGTAAATTGTTATATTGGTTAGCCAATAGGGAGGTGGAAATGTGCTTTGTCCCCCGCGTACAGGATAGGGTGCATGGCCTACCTCAGGCGTCAACGGAAGCCTTTGTAGTTTATTATAAGACATTGGAGAGGTGTGGCTCACTAGTTAGAGGCGGCAGACCCGTAAGCAGAGAATCGGCCAGGGACCAGGGTTCAATTCCCGACGCGGCAGGGTCGTGGACCAGGGTCAAAATGGACTTGATAATTCTCGCCTCGGTACCTACTCTAACCAGGAACACACTCTGCAACTCTGGGCATTAAGCTTGCCTCATCTCTACAACGGCCCCCCACAGACGCCGGGGATGCCTGGTTACACCTTGGAGATACCCAGAAAGGGACCATCTCACAGGGATAGCCAGGAAGGGTTCCCCAGCGGTCTACAGCGCCGGGACGCCCCGTTGCTGGGGTAGCTGTGCGCTTTTACAAGTCTACAACATTTACATTTACATTTATATTCATAAAGGGTACAGGAGCAGCAGTCGCAGAGTCACCCTATTATTAAGGATCTGCCCCTCCCCAGGTCCTGCCGGAGGACAGAGAGGCACTGGACCTTTTCGTCAAAGATGAGGAAATCATGAAAGTGATTGGTGGAATGCCCATGGGCCAAACCCCGGGCCCCAATGGCTTTACAGTAGAACTTTTCAAAAGATACGTGACAATTATCACCCCAAAGCTGCGCCTTCTATATGAAGCGTCCCATAGAACGGGACTGTTACCCTATGATCTGAGGGGGGCTCACGTGGCAGTTATTGATAAACAAGGCAAACCACTGACAGATTGTGCCTCTTATAGACCAATCTCCCTGATAAATACAGAAGCCAAAATTCTGGCTAAGGTGCTAGCCAATCGCTTAGCAGAGGTGATTCGAGCCCTGCTCTATACGGAAGCCAAAATACTGGCTAAGGTGCTAGCCAATCGCTCAGCAGAGCTGATTCGAGCCCTGCTCTATACGGAAGCCAAAATACTGGCTAAGGTGCTAGCCAGTCGCTTAGCAGAGGTGATTCGAGCCCTGCTCTATACGGAAGCCAAAATACTGGCTAAGGTACTAGCCAATCGCTTAGCAGAGGTGATTTGAGCCCTGCTCCTTTGGGACCAGAACGGATTTATGCCTCACAGGGGAACAAGGCACTGCTTGCTCCACCTACAGGTAGCTCCAGACTTAGCCCAACACTCCGCGGACCTACAAGCAACCCTTTCAATCATCTTTGAGAAGGCGTTTACATCTGTCTATGTCTATGTGGGGTATTTATAGAGTGCACTGTTACTCCAGGGTGTTTTCTGGCGCTTGACCCTTCCTCCACACGGTGCTTGAGAAAATGAATATAGGTCCCAGATTTCGATCTTATGTGAAATATCTTACACATTACCCTGGGCCGCAGTTAGAGTGAATGGGGTGCATTCCGCACACTTCCCGATTCAGCGAGGCATGCAACAGGGCTGCCCGTACGCTCCACTCCGATTCGCACTCGCAGTGGAGCCGCTGGCAATGGGGGTCCAGGCGGACACGCAGGTCTGGGCAATCAATGCATACAGAGACCTTGAGGATCGCATGGCACTATATACCGATGATTCCTTGTTCTATGTGGGGCACCTGGATTTCCCATCTCCCTCTCATGCCCATTCTGGGATCTGTGGAGAAAACCCAGGCCTCATGGTCAATTGGCAGAAGTCGATTTCTCCTCCCGGTGGGTGGACCATCATCTATACCTGCCTATGCTGAAAACTTGCCCGTTGCGCCTGGTCTCCCATTTCAAATATCTGGGAATGTAAATTTCGTTGGACCCTGCCCAGGGTTGGGAGATCAACACCAACCAGAAGCTCAGAGAGCTTTGCACTCAACTCGAGACATGGGGCAAACTCCACCTCTCGCTGATTGGACGAGGGGCTCAGTTTAAGATGATTGCCCGGCCACACTGGCTATATCTCCTTCAAAACTATCCATACATACTCCCTATGGCATTTTCTCTGTCTCTGCAAGCTATAACTCCCAACTTCATTTGGCCTATCTAAGTAGGGGTCTAAATAAAGATAACTAGTGTAGCAGAACCCCCTGCTCTGACAAGCCATCAGCTCTAGGACTCCTCAGAGAACAACTTCAGTATACACAAACATAGACATGACAATATATTCCGCCTAACCTCAATGCTGGTAGAATTGTGACACAGGTTGTCGAAGCTCATTTACTTCAGTACAGCCTGCCGTACACCTCGAATCACATCTACCACAACCCAGCTGGGTCTGTAAACATGGATTAGAGCACGCCCTACTTTACTCGCCATGCAGAATCAACATAAAAACGATGCTTATTTATTTGCATCAGTACTATTACATTATCATTCTTTCAAATTAATAACTTTTTATTGCATTTTTGCTCTCATCGTTATCAACAAATATTATTATTCACGATGATGATAATATTAACAATAGCAGTGGTGATGGAACAATAATAATTATAATAAGCAGGTTAGGCAATATTTACTTCATAAATTCCGATATACTGCGTTCTTATGTGATCCGTACCCCCGTTTCTCTTCCCCATAATCACCTAATTAACAAAGCTTGATAATATATATATTTCGCCTCGCACTATTCGTTTTTCATAATAGTATAATTGAAGCTGGACTGTGACGTGTACCCGGAGGAGCCACAGTGGGCTGCTCGCTGCCAGCTTTCCCTCCCCCACAGGGCCGGCGCTGGGCATGGGCAGCGTGGGCAGCTGCCCAGGGCCTCGCACTCAGCCTACCAGTATAGGGCCCCGCACCGACCGTGTGCCCTGTTGGGTCCCTGTCTCCTTGCAATTAGGGTCCATGGGAGGGGTCAGCCTACCAGCATGGGGCCCGCACCGATCGTGTGCCCTGTTGTTTCCCTGTCTCCTTGCAATTAGGGTCCATGGGAGGGGTCAGTCTACCAGCATGGGGCCCGCACCGATCGTGTGCCCTGTTGTTTCCCTGTCTCCTTGCAATTAGGGTCCATGGGAGGGGTCAGTCTACCAGCATGGGGCCCGCACCGATCGTGTGCCCTGTTGTTTCCCTGTCTCCTTGCAATTAGGGTCCATGGGAGGGGTCAGTCTACCAGCATGGGGCCCGCACCCATCGTGTGCCCCGTTGTTTCCCTGTTTCCTTGCAATTAGGGTCCATGGGAGGGGTCAGTCTACCAGCATGGGGCCCGCACCGATCGTGTGCCCTGTTGGGTCCCGGTCTCCTTGCAATTAGGGTCCATGGGAGGGGTCAGTCTACCAGCATGGGGCCCGCACCGATCGTGTGCCCTGTTGTTTCCCTGTCTTCTTGGAATTAGGGTCCATGGGAGGGGTCAACCTACCAGCATGGGGCCCGCACCGATCATGTGCCCTGTTGTTTCCCTGTCTCCTTGCAATTAGGGTCCATGGGAGGGGTTAGTCTACCAGCATGGGGCCCGCACCGATCGTGTGCCCTGTTGTTTCCCTGTCTCCGTGGAATTAGGGTCCATGGGAGGGGTCAGCCTACCAGCATGGGGCCCGCACAGATATCATGTGCCCTGTTGTTTCCCTGTCTCCGTGGAATTAGGGTCCATGGGAGGGGTCAGCCTACCAGCATGGGGCCCGCACCGATCGTGTGCCCTGTTGTTTCCCTGTCTTCTTGGAATTAGGGTTCATGGGAGGGGTCAACCTACCAGCATGGAGCCCGCACCGATCATGTGCCCTGTTGTTTCCCTGTCTCCTTGCAATTAGGGTCCATGGGAGGGGTTAGTCTACCAGCATGGGGCCCGCACCGATCGTGTGCCCTGTTGTTTCCCTGTCTCCGTGGAATTAGGGTCCATGGGAGGGGTCAGCCTACCAGCATGGGGCCCGCACCGATCGTGTGCCCTGTTGTTTCCCTGTCTTCTTGGAATTAGGGTTCATGGGAGGGGTCAACCTACCAGCATGGAGCCCGCACCGATCATGTGCCCTGTTGTTTCCCTGTCTCCTTGCAATTAGGGTCCATGGGAGGGGTTAGTCTACCAGCATGGGGCCCGCACCGATCGTGTGCCCTGTTGTTTCCCTGTCTCCGTGGAATTAGGGTCCATGGGAGGGGTCAGCCTACCAGCATGGGGCCCGCACAGATATCATGTGCCCTGTTGTTTCCCTGTCTCCTTGCAATTAGGGTCCATGGGAGGGGTCCCCTCCCTGGGCCTCTCAGGGATGGTGTCTGGAGCCCTAGGGGAGGGCGACACTTCCTTTTGTCCCAATTGCAAGGAGACCATTCAGAGACACTGCAGGAGGCTCATTGTACAGGATCTTAGCGCCCCCACAGTGTCAACTCTCAGCCCACAAGCGATTCTTACACCCATCAGACTGAAGGTGTCTCTGACTGGTTTCCTTGCAAGGGGTCACTTAAGTAAATTAGAGGGGCCTTGCGCATTCCCTTTTGTCTCAGGGCCCTGTAAATCATAGAGCCGGCCCTGCTCCCCCAAGTGCAGGGCAGGGGGGAGGTCAATGAAGACACACCGCACGGGGTCCATGAAGACGCACCGCACGTGCATGCTGCAGTCGAATTGTGGATTCTGGAGAAAGCCGTCATGATAAAAGAGTTTGCACCAGCTAGATACGTGTTTATATTAAACAAAAAAAAAAAATCGACGTCTTATTTTTGCCCAGAAAACAGAGCCCGATAGAGTCCTGTTTCGAGGTCTCCCTGAAATTAACTACCAGTGCTCAGACCCGGACAGACCCGGCCCACTTAAAGCCCTGGGGATGCGGCATTCAACCCATGCTCATTTGTTCCAGGGTTTCACAGGGTCTTGGGATATTGGGGAGAATGCTGCTTTGTTATGTTACATTTTGGCGAGAGAGTGTGTGCAGTGTGGAGCTGCGCAGTACAGTGAAGTGTGTTGGTGGGGTGTAAGGATGGGGGCCAAAGACGCTTGTCCCTGCCAACGCAGGACAAATTGGCTTTTAGCTTTGCTAATGCTTATTGAAAAATAGGTCCGTCGTTGGACTGTATGTAAACTTGCCAGTCAGTGTGTGCTGTGATATCCTTCTCTCGCTTTCTCATTTATACTTGAGAGTTATTATTCAAGAACGATGCAACTTGCAAACCAATAGGCGTGGCAGATTTGAAATTTGAAAGAAAATTCAACTATTTGCAAATAGTCTTGTAAACATACTTGCAAAGGCCCCTTTATTTTGCTTCTAAGTAAAAAATAATTGAATAAAGAAAACAAACCAAGCAAATACACCAACTGGAGGTTAGCGCATTGCGCTGCGTATTCGGCGTCCTGTCCTTCAGCCATTTTCTTGGTATTAATTGCTGAAGTTTCATATGGAGATATGAAAATTAAATAAAAAAAAGACTGTTTTGGACCACCCTTACACACTCTTTAACCAATGTGCATCAAGTTTGGGAGAATGAAGTTTATTTCAATATACAAAGTTAATGAAAGACTTCATTTGCAAAAGAATTGATACATTTATAAAAGACTTCATATATGAAAGAACTCTACATATCTATCTGCTAAGGAATGACTAAATGAGACAATGGTAAATGCACATTATGAAGAGTATATGCATTGAAGAGGGGTGGAGACCATTAAATATTAGACACATTTGCTTCCCCGCCACCGATACCACTGGAAGGACCACCACCCTTGCCTGGGAGGATGTTAAAAACAAAGTAAAGTTGGGTGTGGGATCTATAAAAACATAATAAATACAGATAAATCAACGCAGTAAAATGCAAATTACCGAATGCAGATGCTTTTAGTATATTTAAAATTATAAAATGCTTTTATATTTGATATTTAAAACTGTTTCATTCAGGGGTGACATATCGCGTCATAAGACATTTCTTTATGAAGCTATAATGAATGGATGATGATTTGAGCTCAGAAATCTTGTGGCTTTTGATGGTGTTGTAAATTTATGACCACAAAAGATATTGTGAAAGGAACGTACGACAGTAAAAATATCAGACCATGTGATGTAAAGCACAATAGCGCGGCCAGTTGGTCGGCGGGTTGGGGGGGTCCGTCGGCTGCAAGCAATCACCACATTTTTAGGGGGTCGGCGGAACTCGTGGAGTTTCACTCCGCAAAATTTCATGGAGTTGCATGAAAACTCAGTGAGATGCAGCAGGATTCCGCGAGTGGGCGGAAATCATCATGTCGCGGTGCTCGCGCAGATTTTAAGTGCTGAGAGCTTGTTCCACTCTGCAAAATCAGCGCGAAAGGCACCACACGATTTGTAGATTTTTTACTTGAGCTGCTGTTCTTACCGTAAACGGTTGCGACCTCCCGCATTTTTGAGAATCTCGTCAGGTGTCCTCCTGGTGCCCAAAAATGGCTCTAGGGGATGCCAATTCTCGCTCACGCTCATCAACTTACTTCTCGCTCACTTTCATCAACTTACCATTGGCGAGCCACGCACGAGTAAAAACTTCGCCACATGGCGGTTGGTGGAGTTTGGCCAGACTCTGCATTTCAAGCGTAACACGAAGTAACCAAAACTCCACAAACTCCACCGGCAGAGTGGAATTTATTGCACACCGCTACACATAATGCTAAGTGCTACGATGACACTTGTGGAAGTTCCTGATCTGTCACTGGTACTAAGTAAGCGGCTAAGCACATGAAGCTGTCTCATGCAAATCAGTCTCCGCCCCCTTTGCTGCAGACAATAAATGCTGATTCAGCATTACAGTGCTGGAGGTGGCAGGGCATGCACTGTTCAAGTGAAGGCTAACATGAGGCTAGTGTGAGCAGGGGGATTCAAAAGCCAACCAGGAAAGGGAACTGCAGCCCCCTCCTTGTGGGGGGCCCCATAAGGCCCCCTTCAGGCCGAAACAACGTTTCTTACTCCTAAGAATTTAAACGCAGATTTTAAAATCCAATGAGAGGTAAACTGTTGCGCCGGACACTTCAATTTTAAATTGAGGTGGTCAACCTAACTTCATGCGATTTATTTTATAAGCCATAAAAACCTCTGCTGCAGAGCAGGGGACATCAATAACAACCATCACCGCGCCTCTCGAACTGCCTTCAGCTGCAGGATTTACACCATGCTGGTTGACTTATGAGATATCACCTTGTCCGACCAGCGATTTCCTCTTCGCTCAGCCTTGGGCAAAAAGGGAAGGTGTCCTGCCTATAAATCTGTTAGGTGGACGCACACCATCGACTCAGTTTAGGAATTCACTGCGTTTCCCCAGATCATGGTGGTAGGCTCCCGTGGACACTCCTGTACTGCTTTGGTGAGGCTGCAGCTGGAGCTGTGCAGACATTTCAGCATGCACACCTCCAAATAGTGCACAAAACTGGAGGAAATGCTGTTTGTGCTCTGTTTTGTACCCTTCATGTGGAAAATAAGCTTCCTCTGTAGGAACCCTTTCCCAGTGGCGTAGCTAAGGGGGGCGGTGGTGGCGGAGCGTGGACCGCCCCAGGCAGCACAAGTTCTGGGGGCAGCGGCCGCTCCCCTCCTCCCTTCGCTTTTACTTGCGGCCGTCATGGCCGCATGAATCGCCAGCACACCCCATCCCCTCCTCTCCCCGCTCTTCGACGAGGCCGCCATGGGCGGCAAACGCAGGAACCGCCGCGGGCGGTCCAAGGCCTAGCTACGACGGCCCTTTCCCATGCACTCCCATGGGTTTTGGGGGTGGTACCTTCGCTTTCCCACCAAAGTAAGGGTCCGATTCACAAAGGTAAGCTGAGACGAAAGTCTAACTTTATGACTTTCGGTATTCACAAAGGGCATTTACGAGGAGTAAAGTTAGACTTTTTACTCAGTTTAACTCAAGCTTTGGTCGTAAGTTTAACTGAGACTAGACTTTTGGTCTCAGTTAAACTTAAGACCAAAACGTAAGTCAAACAGAGACGCAAGTTTTGTAAATGCCCTTTGTGAATACCGAAAGTCGTAAAGTTAGACTTTCGTCTCAGTTTACCTTTGTGAATCGGGCCCTTAGTATTTACGCCTGCCATCTCCCGGACGCCCGCCTGAAGAACATCAACCAATTCCCAACATATGCTGCCTCCTCTACAAAGCTGGCCAAACCACTAACCAAACCAGGTGCCATTCATAGAATCGTCCATTGCCCCACGACTCTTCCGCCACAGCACACAGAAGAGCCGCCACTTCTAAGAGAAAGAGCTGCAATGGCTGCTGCGCATGTGCAATTTTACCGTCTGTCAAGATTCCTTGAGGATAGGCGGTACAGAAGACTCCACCGCGGTGCATCTCGCGCAATTCTGCATAGCCTAATTGGGCAGGATAACCCAGAAATTCCCCAAGGTTAGCCAAATTATGCAAAAAGCGTCCTGTGCATGCAACGTCAGAAAAAGTATGCCAGTGATGCTGTTTGTGCTAAAATACAGTGCTCAAGGCATGTCACACTGTGCAAGCATGCAGCCATTTTGTTGTTTAAGGCCTGCTCCTGGCTCCCCATCTCCCTCGTGTTTCCTGCTTCCTAGGTCCCATACAACCTAATTCACTCCATTCTTCCCCACCCGTCACCCTTTTTAAAATTTATTTTCACTTTTTTTATTAGTTTCCTACTGCCCTGTGTTTTTATTTTATACATTTTTTCCCTGGTTACTATGTTTTTGTATTTTGTACCCGTCCCACACAACCCCAACTTAGCAGAGGCAGACAGCACCAGTGATTTATGCAGCCTTTGTTCCTGGTGGTAGCACGACGGGGTGACACCCGCCACATTTTTGGAGTGGCGGCCAGGCTTTTTTATATGAGGACCTCTCAGGGTTGACAAGGCTATGCCCTAGCAGAGCGACAGCTGAGGTGGTGGATGTGTTGTGTCATGGTGGGGCATACTATTAGTGCCGTAGCCCTGGGGGGTTTTGTTGGACCTCCCCCTCTGGGCTGTGGTATGTAGTCATGATCGTGACGTAGGGGGGCGGGACTGTTGGTAAATAAAGAGGCTCGGTGAATGCCGAGCAGGTGAACAGAGTATCCTATGTGTACTGGTGTTACTTACCCACCTTACACCTGCGGAGCGGTGGACGCAACAGTGGAGAGCGCAGCTCTTCACGCGCTGCCACGCCGGGGTCTCCCACACCTGGAAGAAAGTTACAAACCACTAGGACGACAACATTGGTCTGGGTCTGGACCTGCTGGACCAGTTAGGAGTTGAAGTGGCTGGGCTGGGTAAGTGATGTTCTGTAATAATTTGTTTTAGTATTTCTATATATTTATTACTTTTCAGGTAGCATTACATCACCGGTAAGTTTATGTGTGTGTACGTTTCTAGGTACTTTAACCTTTGCTTTTTTCGGCGAATATATATATATTCAATGACAAAAGCAAAGGTTAAAGTAAAGTTATAGTTAGGCGAATTTCTCAGTGACAATGTTAAAGTTCTGAACTAAAAAAACACAGAAATTCACCAGTTAAACTTAGCAGCACTAACTATACCTTGTGTCCCCACCATGCATTGCTTATGACCTTACATATGACATAACTAATGACATGTTCTATGACATCATTTATAACATCAATTTTTTTATTGCACCTATCCATAACGTTACTATAATCTTAGTTTTTTCAGTGAATTTCAAAGGTTTTTTAAATATAGAAATACATTTAAAAATACATATAAACTAACTACTCCAACAATGTTTGAGAGGAGAATGTTCAACTTCTTAGTTTTTGTAACTCACATATACACAATGTTCCCAGCATAGTTTGTATGTCTCTTTACCAAAACTTCCTATTTATGTTTAAAAAATACACTGATTCGTTTTTTTCTATACTGCTAACTATGTGTTTTCACTATGTATATGTAAGGTGTGTGATCCCTCTCACTGTAGCCTCGCGGTTGGTCATGGGACACCCCCGAGATTGTAGAGTTATACATTTCATTCTAACCTACTGTACAGAGATCTTTTTCATGTGGTCAGTTATTATAGGATGCTACTCTTAATAAAAAGTCAGCACATTATGTATATAGTATTAATTATTTTGTTTAAAAACCTATGGGTCTTGCGTGTTGATCGCGGGAGTCGAACACACAATCCTCTGCGGGGACTATGAGCGGGCTGTACTTCTTGTCTGGCCCTTGCGATCTGCTCGCAAGATCGTACATTTGTAATTAAGTTCATAGCAGTGTATTTTTGTCATTTTGAAGAACGTTGGGCATGAGCAGTGTTGCTTAAAGTAGAAAAACAGTTGCAGTTGAGTTATTAAGAAAGTTCTCTGTTCTTATGATCTTGCGGACCTCTTGTAAGGCACTCATGAGATGCCCAGGAGAGGATAGACATGCCAAGGAAGGATTGTGATTGGTTCATATGGTCTCTCTTTAATTAGCAGAAAAAGACCCCTCCATTGTTGCTTAATTTACCTATTGGGTTCTGCTGTGGTTGGACCTTTTTGGCGAGCTCTGTTACATTGCTTATGTTCTCTCACCAGAATGTCAACCTCTGATTCAGATTAGAACCCTACTGCTGCTCCTGCAACTCAGCCACCTCGCTCACCCAAGGAGTCCTTGGTGTGGGAATGTTTTCAAATGAGGCTGGGTGGGAAAAAAGTATCTAAGAAAGATATGCTTTGCAAAATATGCAAAAAGGAGTTCTTTAGGAGAAGCCAGAACAAGCAATATAGCATGAGTACCACTGGGATGTGACGACATTTGAAGGCTATGCACGCTCAATGCCTTGCTCGCGCTGAGTTAGCCCGTGCTACAAAGCTTGATAACTCATCAGGGGTGTCTGCATCTTTTCAACCTGGTGACAATGTGCCTTCCCAGGTACTCACCACTCAAGCAGATAACAAATCTGCTTATCTGAGCAAAGCTGTTTTTCTTCTGAGACAAGCAGGGGGACAGGCTTGTTCAGGACCATAAATGCCCATCTAGGCAGTAGTTTTTTGTTTAAGATTTTTGCTACCCCCTTTTTTTAATACGATCCTGCAAGACTCTCGCGAGTTCTTAATAAATTCTTTAGACTAAGAATTTACATTTTCCTTCATCATAATACTTACCTCTTACAATCCCCACTACTAGACTATTGGGAGTGGCCTCTCCACTGAGACCATGGATGAAGGAAATTAGTTTGTAGAATTGGGAGTAAAGATACTTTGCCTCTCCATTCACACCTTGCCCAGGCTCAGTAGTATGCATAGTAGGGTGGGGATGGTACTCACCTCACATTTAAGACCTCACTATTCCATACTAAGCATAACAAGTATTACCTTCCCCACTGAGACATCTCCCCAGGGACAGAACCATTTTTATTAGTGTGTGGGAATGAATTTCCTTGCCCACGCACAACTCTCCCCAGCATCACATATATATATAGTAGTATGTAGAGAAACATTGTCTTATGCACTAACACCTATCTCCAGGACAACTTGGATGTACAGTATAGGGTAGTGAACTAGTGGCTTTGGTCCTCACACCTCTTCTTAGAACAACAGCTACATGCAGTGCTGGCTGGGAAGGGACTTATCTCTCTGCTAACATATCTTACCAGGGTAACAAGTGTCTCTAGAAGAGTTTGAGAGAAATGTATCTCTCTACTCATACCTCTTCTCATGCTGTCAGGTATGCACACTAGACTGTGGGGGAGAAACTGCCCTGTTTCCTGACACATGTCTCTCGCATGATAACTCTGAGTAGTTTAGTGTGTGGAGAGACTGGCCTCTCTCCTGTGATGTCTCTTGGATAATGCTTGTGCAAATTAGGGGATGAAAAGTGGCTTGCCTTTGTGGTCATATCTCTCTCCAGTATGACAGAAGTACTACATGGAAATGACCTTTATGCTCAAAAGTATGCCTCATAACATTTATAGACTATGATCTGAAAACACATTGTCCTCTCAGGTGAGACATCGCCCCAGGATAACGTGCAAAGTAGGCTGAGGGTAGTAACGTCTTTCTGGACATACCTCTCCTTATACTGATGAATATCCATAGTAGAGTATAAAATAGAGTATCCTCTCTGTTCAGAACTGTGTCTTTGATAACTTGCGTCCATATTGCATTGTCCAGATACATGTACCTGTGTTTCAAACACCTCTCAATGGCATCTCCCATGCATAGTAGGGTGTGCACAGCAGCTGATAACAATGTGTTTTAGAGTGTAAACATGCAGTTACCTCTGTGGGAAGATCCCTCTCTGGCATCACAGTTACCTATACTATAGCATGCAACACCTCACTGTTGCATGACAACTAATCATACTTGGACTGCAAAATTATTGGCTCCTCTATTACCAGCTTGCTATAGGATAAAAGATGAGCATAGTACCAATCACATACATATATATGCAATATCATATTCACAGTCCCTCCACGTGCTACTGCCAGTGATACTGAATTTTGCAATACTATAATACAGTTTAAATGTATAATAAGTACTAAGGAAACTAGCCGGAAGTAACTGTAAACTAATTTATTACAACATATCAATTTAACAACAATACAAAACTACAACAACTACATTCACAAAAAAAATAAACAACTGTAACTTGAAAAAACAACAACTTTGAAATACATAGCATTTTGTCTGATGCTTATAAGCACCTCCTAAACCTCCTCCCCTTTTTGCTTTATTTGCCTACTGGATTTTGATGTAGTTAACACTTCTTTTTCAGTCTTTTAGCCACCTTAGCCTGTCAAAGAGTCTTTAGATTTGTACTATGTTATGGCAGGCTAAGTGGCAATAAAGTCACAGCAAAGCAGCATATCTATTTATTCAGTTCACAAAGCCTAGCTTTTCCAGAGTTGGCTCGTGCTGCTGAAGTACCCAGCTGTGCAGGCGACTCCACATCCTTCCAACATGAATACACTGAGCTTAAAGACGTAGTTATTGTTGAACAACACAATAATCCTGCTTCTCTTAACAAGGCTCTTTGCTACTTACATAAGCAGACAAATATTTCCTCTGAGACCAGTTTCTATTTTCCTCCTACAAAAGACAAAGGGCCATATGTAGGTACATTATATTTACCGATTCTTAAATACCGAATTTTAGCGATTCGGTATTTATGAATCGGTAAATTTAATGTAGGTAAAATATCGGTATTTAACCCCTTCGGTGCTCATGACGGAACGGTTCCGTCATGAGCCACGGTTGAGCTGTGCTCATGACGGAACCGTTCCGTCATGACCACGCCCGCGCAAGAAACCGTCAGCACAGCGGCGGAATTCGCGCAGCATGGAAGGGGTTAAGAATCGGTATTTACCGAATCGGTAATAATGCATCCCTTCCCATTCATTCCCATTCATTCCTATGGGCCTGGAGGCCCATAGGAATGAATAGGAAGCCAGTTACCATTACCGATTCGGTAAATACCGAATCGGTAATAGGAGAGGCATTATCATGGGTGGCAGGGTGTCACATTGACACCCTGTTGCACCCCTGATTCGTGCATGTGTGCACATGTGGCGCACATACATGGTATGTCTGCCACATTGCACTTTTCAAATAGCACAATAATGCTTTTTGAAAGGTATTCGTCATTTACCATCAACTTGTAGTTGGTGGTAAATAACGAATCCAGACACCAATGATGCACTCACTTGAGTGCCCCCTACATAGCATTTCTGGATTCGGTATTTACCAAATCGGTATTTTACCGATTTCTTAATTTCCGATTCGGTAAATACCGAATCCAGAAAATCCGCCCCCTACTTCGCAAATGCCTAAATACCGGTCGGTAACGGGATATTTACCGAATTTCGGCCGTTACCGACCGGTATTTGGCTTCCTACATGAGGCCCAAAGTAACCAAAAAAATAAAAGTTACATGTAGGTCAATAATTGATAAAAGTGATTCTGATCAGTATATTTTGTAAACATTTCTATGTTTTCCACTCACAATCACATATTTATATCTAATACACAAGTAACTTGTCATTCCTTTCTCCTGAAAAATTACACATGTTCACACAGTGCACTTTTTTCCACCTATAACTTATGACATGCCATCAAACCTTATTTCATAAAATTTTATAAAGTAACACATTCCTCTTGAGACACCTTTGTTAATACAAACCACAGCTTTTCACTTTAGAAATAGCAATATTACCAATAAAACATTTTGATAAGGCTGTAGTATATGTACAATGAGGTTCAGAACAACAGTACATCTTTTATTATATTCTTTGTTTTATAATTTGACAAACACTGCTTCCTTTCCTTACAAGTACACACAGTTTGTACATTTAATTTTTTTACGCAATCTACAAACCTTGCTTACATCTCTATACATTCTAATCTGTACCTCTCAAAACCTATATTAACACATCTACAGCTTCCCAACAACTTTTCATTCTGTAAACATACTGTAGAATAAGTGTATCGACATTAGCACACTTACTAACCCTTCACAACAAAGTTTTTTATATTCATTGCTAAATACCTAAACTTGGAGTTCTTTCTTAAATGCATCTGAACACACCAGTCTATTTCAACTACAGATAATTATCTTCTGCTGAGAACAACTCAAAGAGACTTCCTTCTCCTTCAAAAAAGCCAAGGACAAACTGAGCTATCTCTTTTTCTGCATCCAATCACATCACAACATGTTTCCAACTGTTTTGCATTTTCCACCTAAAAAAAGACAAGATAACCAAATAAAGTAAAGCTACCTACTGATCAATCATTGGTAACAGTGATACATCACGATATACTCCAATTCTTCTTTATTACATGTTTCAACCACAATCACATATTTTTAGGTACTTCGTATTCCTTTCTCTTGAAGTATTCAACACCCTCAACCAGTGCATTTTTTCCACAATTAAATTATAACATGTCATCAAACATGGTTCCATAACAGTTTCTAAAGTAACACATTCCTCTAGACCAGAGGTCTTCAAACTTTTGGATGCCGAGACCCCCCTGTCAACATTTTGAGGCGTAAGGACCCCCTCCTGACAAAAATGTCTAAACCTGTTGACTAAATAGCGTGGGATGAAAATGTAAATGAGGTTATGTGATGCTGCGTATTTTGGGACAGCATTGCTTCATTATTTTGATATTTGTTACACACAGTAACACTGAGGAAAGATTTTACCCAATCAGTACCCATTTATAACCAAAATACAGCAATTATCATCAGAAAGATTTCAAGTCAACCTTTGTGAAGGGCCTTCCACTCTGCAGCAATACGTGCTGCCACATTAGAAGCTCACCTGGCCCTGACCGGGAGAAGCAAAGGTCCCTTAAAACCCTGGCGGTTTTGTGTAGAGTTAAGCCGTTTACCCATGCAGCTTTCCTCTCACCCCCTTCCTTCCATCCCTCTCTCCTCTCCTAACCCAAGATCCCTCTCTCACTTTGCAGGTCATTTTCTTTCACCCCTTTTTACAACTTCTGAACCCTCCCCATTCAACCTCTCACTTCACCTTTAATCACCTCTTGCCATTCTGTCCTTTCACTGCCCTCATCTCTAACAGTCTCTCACATTTATCTCATGGCCTCTCTGGCCCTGTCACCTCCCGTGCCCCTCAGCGCTTCTCATTCACCTCGTCTCTTCATTCAAATTTTTGTCTATTTGTATCTTACACCTCTCCAGTCCCCCCATTCCTCTTTCACATCACCCCTTTGTTTTAACAGAAGCCCTCACCTTTGGATCACACTCACTTCTTGCGTCTCCACACTTCTCTTCGGCAATTCACATTTCTCCTCATCCCTGACCTCTTCAATCAAATTCTCTCACTCCCTTGCTGTCCTCTCTCATTTTGGGTCCGGATGCAAGTTCAGAATGGAATGAATGAATGTATGATTACTGATGGGCTTGTTTGAGTGAGTTGCATATTGAGTAGTGAGGGGGACAGTTGAGTGAAGTGTCACATGAGTGCAGGATGAGTAGTGTACTCGTGTGACTGCAGGTTGAGGTATAGTGTAAGCAGCACAAGTGCATTGTGAGTGCAGAGTGATCACTGTGAGTGCAGGGTGAGCGGGTGAATGGTGCAAGTGCATGGTGATCAGTGTGAGTGCATTGTGATCACTGTGAGTGCAAGGTGAGCGGGTGAATGGTGCAAGTGCATGGTGATCAGTGTGAGTGCATTAGTGCATTGTGATCACTGTGAGTGCAAGGTGAGCGGGTGAATGGTGCAAGTGCATGGTGATCAGTGTGAGTGCATTGTGATCACTGTGAGTGCAGGGTGAGCGGGTGAATGGTGCAAGTGCATGGTGATCAGTGTGAGTGCATTGTGATCACTGTGAGTGCAGGGTGAGCGTGAAAATGAAGGGCGAGAATGAGGAATGAGCTGTCTGAATGCAGGGTGCATTCCCAGACCCATGAAGTAACTCAGCATGTTATTGACGGGGGCGTAGACTTTAAGATCTAAGTTAAACTATTGCGGCATTAATCGGGGATCGAGGGTGAAGGAAATAAATAATGTGCTGATCCTGCAACAAACTTCCAGTCCTATGGTTAGGGTTACCAGCAGATTATTTTGATGGCCCAGTCGGTACAAAAAAAAAGCAGTCACCTAAAGCGGTATTTTCAGCGCTTATCTGTGCATACTTCCCAGGGCCGGCTTTAGTGCTGGTGGTGCCCTGTGCGACAATGTTTGTTGGTGCCCACCCAATGACCACCCCCACCACGGATTCTCTCACTAGCACCCTTTAACAGTGACCAAGTCTCCATAACCACACTCTCTCAGATGCATTGAATTAGTTATATAGCGCCACTCATACCAGTGTAGGGTATCTGAGCACTTTGCATCACACGCACATTGCACAGAGACAATCAATCATACGTGTGTAAATCAGTGTATAGGAAATGTTACATAAGCCAAATGACTAAAAGTGTAGGAGTCACATGTCATCCATACTGGTAGGCAGTATAGTTTTAGAGTGCTTGGTGTGGAGAAGCACAAACTCAGAGTCGAAAAAGAAACAACATAGTTGGGAGTTTCCTTTAATAATAAGAATTGATTTCTAGCCAAATTAACCCTTTTTGCAACATTAATCAATGGTCTAATAATGTATACTTTGCAGTGTGTATGCAGTTCTAGGATGAAAGTTAATAGCTCACTATTCTATATTGACTTTAAGTTATAAATTGCAAGTAACATAAGGATGTCTCTTTTGAAAGCAGTAACCTGCTGATCTGTTCACATTATAGGCACTCTGAAATCTACTTGGTACACGTTCTTTGCAGCAGGCATATTAACCCTCTGCACTAACATCACCAAAGTCAAAACCTCAACTATACAAAATTCTGATCTCTCTCCAGGAAGATAATTAATCACGAGAGTTATCTTGACATTTATGTGAGGCCTGGTAATTGCAGGCGGAAAGAAACGCTGCAGCAGGTGCTTCAAAAGCATAATAAACTTTCACACACGGCGCCCCCAGGAAGCCAACTTTGTATTCCTTTCCATGAAATGCATTCTCACACTACCACAGTGAATGTAAAATCCAAATGTAAGGAATAGGCACAGTGGGGACCCAGGGGTACTGGAACCAGCAAAAAAACCTAAGCCTCTGTAAGGCATGTAAAAATGCAAATGTTCTTTAAGGACCTGTGAAAAACACAGGGGTGCCGGAGATAAGACTCCAGACACTGCCCAGCTGAGCCCCCCAGCAGCTCAAGTTTCACTGCAGCAGCCCGGGCTGAGACAGGGGAAGTGTGGGGGGGGGGGGGGCTGAAGCCCTTGGGCCTGGGCAGAAGTGTGACTGGGAAGGCGCGACCCCCTTTGCATCACTCCACGGCCCCCCTGGGGGTCGCGCCCCACAGTTTGAAGACCCCTGCTCTAGACACACCTTTTCTAACAGCACAGTGTTTTACTCTAGAAATACCAACATCTCCACTCAAACATCTCATGGGGTAAAATATGTGTACAGTAAGGTTCATATAACACTAGGCCATGTATTTACAGATTGTAGATTCCTTATTTTATCATTTCAGAAACACTGCGTCTTTTACTTACAACTACATACAGATTGAACATTTAATTTTTTAACCCAACATCTGAAACTCTACCTCTCAAAAGCTATATGAAAAAACATGCACCTCTACGGCCAGCTTTTGACTTACGAAACCTTGTATACAATAAGTAGTGCACATACTGACACTTTTCAACAAAGTTTATAAAGTTTTTTTTGATTACTTAAACTTAGAGCAGTTTCTGACATGCTGCTGAAAACACCAGTCTGTCTCAGTTCCAAATTCAGTCACTTCTGCTGAGCACAACTCCAACAGGCTTCCTTCTCCTACAAATCACCGAGAGCAATGTGAACTATCTGTGGTTATGTATCCAATCAGATCACAGTATGTATTCAGCCATGTAATAGGAATGGTAACTATTGGTTGAGCCTTGGCCCTTTTTTTCTACTTCTCCCCATTAAAATATTGTGAGACTCTTGCGGGATTGTAACACACCTCAGGCAGGCTCCGTAATTTTCCATCAGGGTCTCCCGAGCCTCTCACGAGATCACACATTTCCATGCAAGAAGCTTCACTCCTTGATGCTTGTGAGCTACTCTAGTGAGGTTTTTGTGGGATTGCAGCAAAATTGTAGGGAAATGATAGTATGTGGAACAGGTATACTCTCCACTGAGACCCATCTGTTACATGACAAGTGTGTGTACTATAGTGTGGGAAGAGACTGGCCTCTCCTCTCAAACATCTTTCTCAGATGATGGGTGTGCGTAGTACAGTTTGTGGATGGACTGGCCTCTCCTTTCAGAGCTCTGTCTCAGATGATGGGTGTGTGTAGTAGTGTGTGTGGATGGACTGGCCTCCCATTCAGACCTCTATCAGATGACAGATGTGCGTAGTAGGATGTGTAGATGGACTGGCCTCTCTTTCAAACCTCTCTCTCAGATGATGGATATGCATAGTAGGGTATGTGGATGGACTGGCCTCTTCTTTCAGAGCTCTCTCTCAGATGACGGGTGTGCGTAGTAGGATGTGTAGATGGACAGGCCTCTCTTTCAAACCTCTCTCTCAGATGATGGATATGCATAGTAGGGTATGTGGATGGACTGGCCTCTTCTTTCAGAGCTCTCTCTCAGATGACGGGTGTGCGTAGTAGGATGTGTAGATGGACAGGCCTCTCTTTCAAACCTCTCTCTCAGATGATGGATATGCATAGTAGGGTATGTGGATGGACTGGCCTCTTCTTTCAGAGCTCTCTCTCAGATGACGGGTGTGCGTAGTAGGATGTGTAGATGGACAGGCCTCTCTTTCAAACCTCTCTCTCAGATGATGGATATGCATAGTAGGGTATGTGGATGGACTGGCCTCTTCTTTCAGAGCTCTCTCTCAGATGACGGGTGTGCGTAGTAGGATGTGTAGATGGACAGGCCTCTCTTTCAAACCTCTCTCTCAGATGATGGATATGCATAGTAGGGTATGTGGATGGACTGGCCTCTTCTTTCAGAGCTGTCTCTCAGATGATGGGTGTGCGTAGTAGGATGTGTAGATGGACAGGCCTCTCTTTCAAACCTCTCTCTCAGATGATGGGTGTGCATAGTAGGGTGGATGGACTGGCCTCTCCTTTCAGACCTCTCTCTCAGATGATGGGTGTGCATAGTAGGGTGGATGGACTGGGCTCTCCTTTCAGACCTCTCTCTCAGATGATGGGTGTGCATAGTAGGGTGGATGGACTGGGCTCTCCTTTCAGACCTCTCTCTCAGATCATGGGTGTGCATAGTAGGGTGTTACGATGAGCCTTAACTCTACTCACAACTCTTCTCAAACCTATGAGCATTAAGAGTAGAGTCTGATAAACACAATCTCCAGTAGGATGCCTCCATATAGTAACAAGTGTGCATAGCAGAGTGTATTGCAACATCACCTACTCCTTCCTACTTTTAACAATCCCACAAAAGTCTAGCAAGATCGTAACATCTAGAAAAGAAAATATTTAACCTTCTAATCATCACCGTACTTACCTCTTACACACTTCCTCTCACAAACAAAGACCACAATATGCATTCCTACGAATGGAGTGTAGTGAGAACTCATCTATTTATTTTATTTAAATTTTATTTATGACGTTTAATATACCTCAAACAAGACCATTTCTGGTATCAGAACACTGTACAATGGAAAATAAAGCAGGGGATATACACAGGCTAGTACAAAGAATCATAGGATGATATGAAAGCGCTGTAACAAAGGAGAATAACATGGAATATACAAAAAGTAACACATAAAGTCACAGGTGATATCAAGAAGCAAGACTAATACGTGTAGCCGTGCATAATAATGCAGTGTACCCATCCGTTGTGGTGAGTGGGGGATGGGCAAGAGCATTATTGGTAGGGTCATAGATCTAAACGATAAAATGTCGAACAGGGAAAAACAAAGAGAAACTGATTGTCAAGAATGGCTGTATCATGGTGGTATGAATACTCATTCAGAGAGGAAGGGGACTATTTAGTAGCATCATTTGTACCCTTTTTTTGAAGGGGGTCATTGAAGGGTTGCTCTTGCTCTCTGAGGCTCATGATCCTGCGAGAGTCCAGCAAGATCGTACAAATTAGCTAAAAGCAATATTTATTGATTGTCTTGACAGTAGTTATCCCTTAGACACCTCCTCTCTAAATCTAGGGGGACAGCATGCCTTTCTGCTGCCCATTTAATAGCTTTTTAATTTCATTTTCACAACACCTGCAGTTTTTCACACTGAACAGTAATGATGGCCATTTCATTTCTAACATTCCAACAGCCAGCCAATCAAATCATTAGCGAGACTCGCTGGAGCCTCTTGCTCATGCGGGAGCATGAAGGCTCACAGGAAAAAGGGTCTCTCAACTAACCACGGGTGGGTAACTCCGCTCCACCGGTGGAGTTTCTGGAGTTTTGCCTACTCCGCATTCTGTTGCGAATGCAGAGTTTAGGCAAAGCTCCGACTCAGTGCGGAGCGCAGTTAGCCAGCCCCTCCACCCTCCCACAGTAATTATAATGTAAAATAAAAGCACTTACCTGACATAGCTGCCTCCTCCTTGCCATGGCTGCTCTCGTTTCTCCTCCTCACCGTCCTTCTTCTTCGATAACTCCTGCGTTGTATGTCATGCGCATGCGTACATGTGAGATGTAGGACTTAGGGGTTATCTAAGAAGGACGGCGAGGACGCGGAAGGAGAGCGGCCATGGCAAGGAGGAGGCAGCCACGGCAGGTAAGTGTTTTTATTTTTCATTATAATTACTTGGGGAGTGGCGCAGAGTTCCACAGAGTTTTTTTCCAACTCCATTGAACTCCTGCTCCGCCCACCTTTACTATCGACCCTTCACAGGGCTCCATTTTTGATTTTGCGCTCTCGCAGGACTCCAGTGGGATTCTCACAAACCCAACTGTCAAATATGCAATTATTTTTTACCTTTAGTATCTAAAAAACTATTGAAAGGATTTACACCAAGTTACAAAAAGCACAATATGCGGACCAAGATCTAGCTTCCTGCCAACTTTGGTGTCATTCCATTCAGCAGTTTTTCCTAAGACCACTCTTAAAGAAGTCCTTTGAAAATGCATGGAGATTTTACGTCTTGGGACGCCCCTTTTTTCTTGGCTCCCACTGGACGGATTACCCTGAAACTTTCCAGCAAGGAGCTGAGGTGGATGAAGTTTTCTTTGCAAAGTTTCTTGAAGATTCGTAAAACGGGGTCAAAGTTATTAACAAACCAAAAAACGCTGCATCTATGGAAAAGCAGACATGAGTATATCTATTTACTGATGACTACAAACATTGCGGCACTTGAAGGACTGTTCTTCAGATAGATATTTATTTAAACCATAAAGGTAACAGTACAAAAACTGCTGATGCACTTAAAACCTCGTGGTCTTGCTCACGGCCCACAGGTGTGTTTTCATTTACTGCTTAAAGAGTTACCCATCAGTCCACTAGGAGGGCATGCTGGGACTTGTAGTACAGTTTAAAGTGACAAGTGAAAACAATAAAGTGAACTCTGCAAGAAAAAGTGCTATTAATTTTAAAATAATCGAGCAAAGATCAGTACAAACTTCACAGTTCATAATATATTAATGTTTTCTTGTCTTAAAAATACTACTATGCAAAGGCATTATGAAGCTTGCATTTTCTGAGAAGAGGAAAATGATCTGTGCACACCATTTGAGACCCTCCGTGGGTTTTTTCATCATAACCATCATCGTTACCTCTAAGTGAGAGTGCAATACTGTGGTTAGCAGTCTATTCTTGCACTTGTCACTTTTAGTCGCTTATATTACTTTTTTAGTGAACCTTGGCAGATCAATGTATGCAAGTAACATGATTGAGATGAATCAGATTTACAAGGATCTCTAAACCTGGGAATGAGTCAAGCTGTGGCCTCCCCAGGGGAGGTTTAACGAGCAGAATAACTTTATTTCTCCTCGTTTATTCCTCTTTTTTTGTGTGCTTCATTCAGCAGCACACATAGAAAGAGGAAAACGCCTCCATTGATTGTTTTTGTGCAGGAAGGTGTCCCTTCCTGCACAAAAACAATTGTGTCAACAATGCAGACACCCTTGCACAATGGTGCAAGGGTGCCTGCGTTGGTGCTAGGCACCAATTTGTGCGCCACTGCAGGAAGACAGGACAGGAATGTGTCGCATTTCATTAATACGGTGCATTCCTGCCATTTCCTTTTGATGTCGGGCAGCGCTTCACGGACACAAGGTAGTAAATGAGGCCCTTCGTTCTCACATACATCACAAATCTTCGGATGTATGTCGTTACAACGCACACTTTTACAACGCATGCACTTACAACGCATTTTTTACAACGCAACATTCACTACAACACATTCCATTACATAGCATGACACTACAACGCATGTTTAAATACTACCTTTACAACGCATTCCATTACATCGCATACTACCTTTACAACGCATACCATTACAACGCATAATATTAAATTGCATTTAAGGTAAGTATTGGATAGTATAGGGGTAAAAATTACTATTCTAACTCCAGGGGGTGCAACAGTAGGGTAAGTGTTGGATTGCGTTGTAATGGTATGCGTTGTAAAGGTAGTATGCGATGTAATGGAATGCGTTGTAAAGGTTGTTTTTAAACATGCGTTGTAGTGTCATGCTATGTAATGGAATGCGTTGTAGTGGATGTTGCGTTGTAAAAATTTTGTTGTAAGTGTAGTGCGTTGTAACAGTTGCGTTGTAAAGGTTGTTCACCCAAATCTTCACTTATCAATGTCATTTTCACACAATGCACATTTGTGGCCAGATTTTGGATTATAGATTTCCATAATTAGTGTTTAACTTTATGGGTCCTCAGTCATCA
Source organism: Triturus cristatus (assembly GCF_964204655.1). Taxonomy (NCBI): domain Eukaryota; kingdom Metazoa; phylum Chordata; class Amphibia; order Caudata; family Salamandridae; genus Triturus; species Triturus cristatus. The sequence continues at coordinate 1,180,511,254 of NC_140594.1, read as the reverse complement.
CATATATAATTTTCTCCAGATGCATGAACATTTCTTCATCATTGTTTAAATTCAAAGGGAATTCTAGTTTGTAACCAAATAATGTCTTTGGTTCTCTCTGACGAAGCTGTCTGGTTTTTTCCACTCCTTGTTCTGCCTGCAATATCTGCTCTATACATAATACCTCATGGATTGCCAATTCTCCTCGTGATTTTTCATATAGTGCTTTGCTATTGCATATGTGAAGGATCTTTATTTTCTACAACCCTGATATGTTCTAAAATCCTCTTTTTTAATGGGGAAGTGGTGCTTCCAACGTACGTTACCCACAGGCACTCCAAGATATACACTACAAATGATCCTTCACATGAAATTTTATTTAGTTGAGTTTGAATGTGAATCTATTCTTATCCACAATTTCTTTAATATTCTTTCCAATTTTACATGCTTTGCACGTTGAGCACTTTCTAAAGCCTTTTTATAGATTGTTCTAACCATGTCTTTCTTGATTTGTCTTCAAAATGACTCTAGATCAGCTTATCCTTTGAGGGGGGGGTGTATGTGACATTTTGCTGTACACTGGGGGTGGGAAAGAAAGGGTTTCTTTCTAGCAAACAACACATTTGAAATGTCTGTAAATTAACTGTGCAAATATTTCAGAACATATGAGAATTAGTAAAGCACAAATGAAGCACTTTTCTTTTAATTCTGAAGTTTGATGGAAACACTGATTTGAATACGATCAAAACAAATCCGCACACTAGGTGATGCCATTTCCCCACATTATTGTTTGTGAGTTGTATAGTTTTATCATTAAAACTGTATGTGCAAATGTAATGGTCATTTCAATTACAAATGTGTTGTCTGTAATGGCAGTGCACTACCACACCAGGCATACTCCACTTTAAGCCACTCAACTCCACTCTACGAATGCACTCTATGCCACTCCACAACACTCCACTCCATGCCACTCTATGCCACTTCAATCTGGATCACTCTAGTCTAGGCCACTCTACTCTACGACACTCCTCTCTACGACACCCCATGACACTCTACGCCACTCCACTCTACAACACTTCACTCTATGCGATTTCACTCTATGACAGTCCACTATACGACTCTCCACTATATGACACTATGCCACTCAACTTTGTGACACTCCACGTCACTTAACACAACTCCACCACACTCCATGACATTTTATTCCACTCTATCCTGCACCTCTCTACGACACCAATCTACGCCCCTCCACTCTACTCTACTCCAATCTATGACAATCTATTCCACTCTATGCCACTACACTCTACGCCACTCTACTCCATTCTATGGCACTCCACTGTATGCCACTTCACTCTAGGCCACTCCACTCTATTCCACTCCACTCTATGCCACTCCACACCACTCCACTCTATTCCACTCTACGGCACACCACTCTGTGCCACTTTACTCTACTCTATGCCATTTACTGCCACTCCACTCTATGAAACTTTACTCCACTCTACTCTACGCCACTCCACTCTATGCCACTCCACTCTACTCAACAACACTTTACTCCACTCTACGTCCCTACTCTCTATGACCCTCTACTCCACTCTGTGACACTCCACTCCACTCTACTATATGGTACTCCACTCTATACCAGTTTATGCCCCTTCACTCTATGACTCTCCAATCTGTGACACTCTACTCAATTCACTGCCACTCTATGACACTCTACTCCACTCTAGGCAATTCTCTCTACGCCTCTCCTCACCACTTTACTTCACTCCACAACATTCTGCTCCCCTCTATGCCACTCCACTCTACGACCCTCTTCTCCACTCGCTCCATTACTCCACTCTATTCCACTCCACTGTATGCTACTCTATGCCACTCTACTCTATGACACTGTATTCCACTCTATGTCCCTCCACTCTATAACCCTCCACTCTACAGCACTCCATTCCACTCTATGACACATTACTGCACTATACTCCACTCTGCACCACTCCACTGTACAACACTCTATACCACTCCTCTCTATGACACTCTATGCCACTCCAACTCTATGGCACTCTACTCAATTCATTGCAGCTCCACTCTATGCCCCTCCATGCTACGACACTTTACTTCACTGTGCGCCACTTCACTCTGACATCATACTCCACGAGATGCTACACCACTTCCCTCTATGCCGTGACACTCTGCGACAATCTACAACACTCTATTCCACTCTACAACATTGTACTCCACTCTATGCCACTCTACTCCACATTACGGCACTCTACACAACTCACTCTACGCAACTTTACTCCACTCTATGCCACTCCATCCCTCTGCACTCAACTCTACAACCCACTACTCCATTGTACTGCAAACCACTCCACTGTATGGCACTCTACGCCTCTCCACACTACAAAACACTACTTCACTCTATGCCCCTCCACTCTATGCCTCTCCCCACTACAAAACACTACTTCACTCTATGCCCCTCCACTCTATGCCTCTCCACTCTATACATCTACAAGCTACGCACGCCACTCCACTCTACACCACTCTTCTCCACTTTACTCCACTCCACTCTATTCAACTATACTCCACTCTTCTGCACTCTACTCCACAACATTCAACTCCCTGACACTCAACTGAACGGCACTCCATGACACTCCACTTCATGACACTCCATGACACTCCACTCCATGACACTCCACTCTGTGCCACTCTACTCTACCACTCAACTTCATGCCACTTTCCTCTATGCCAGTCACTTTTAGCCATGCTACACAGCAGCCACACTGATGTACAACATGGCTAAAACATATTGGCAATGCATGTAGCTCTTGCATAGGTGAGACCTATTGACTATGCCAATGCTTGTTTTTTTTGCTATTTGAGATACTTTATACTTACACCTTCAGAACATTTTGTTACAGGAGATATCCACATCAAGAGTGTGTCCTTTTTTTCCAGCATCCTGGGGATTCTAGAGATTCAGCAGGTTTGTAGATTCTGCTGAATGGAAAAACAGGCTTCGCTTCGGGGAAGGAACAAACACATGATGGACGGCTGAAACACGGAAAGCCATCCAATAGAAAGCAAGCACATAGAGTGGCAGCTAAACTAACCAATGATAAACAAGGGGCGGGATTCAAGCCCCTGTAGGCCGCTTCACAAAGCCCAGGACCATGGGTTCAGAGGAGTTGGAAATCAGTGGGTGCTGCGGGAAATCTATGGCGTGTAGGCTCTGGGGCCTACACCAACTTTGTAGAAATAACTTGTGGGTTTTCTTTTTCTGGGTGGGAAATAGAGAATGATGCAGAAATGTGCGTTAGTACATGCAACCTTTTTTTAATCTCAATTGTTCCTTCAACGGAAAAATAATCTTAATTGTGGACACATTCCTTCTTCCGAACATCCAGATCGCATTGGACGTCTACACCCCCTCCCCGCCCTCCGCCTCGGAGGCAGCTTTTCTGTCTTTCAGAAAAATCATTTTACCTGTGTTTCCAGGGTGGAAAGCTACCTGCGAACACTATGTGTGAGATGTTTGTGGTCGTTGCATCACGCAGGGCCACTGCGTGTAATTTCAGCCCCTAACTTGAAATTAGCAGTGGTGGAAAAACCATCACACTCAGAGTTTTACAAGTGCAATTTACATCGTGAAATCGGCGCAAACTGGGTTAAAGTTCCGCAGGGCCAACCAGGCTTCCATTCCTCTAATGTCGGTACACTGAGTGCCCTATGGTTGAGGCATAATACCCCTGATCCTCGGTCTGTGAAAGTCCTGGTGTCACTGGGACGGCCTTACATTCCTCATTGTGATGGTTATTAAGACGTGTCTGGTTATCAATGTATTTCACTGTGTAATCAATAAAAACTATGCTTTTATAAGCTGCATTAAACTTGAGTTCCAGGCTGTGGAGAGAGAATGTCCTGCCCGGCCTCTCCATCCGAGGAATGTCCAGGAGCTTTGCCAAGGTCCATGCGGAATGTGCAGGTTGAGTCGAAGAATTCAGCTTATGAAACCTGACAAAGCCTGCCCCAGGGCCGGCCTTCCTTGGAATCCACCTTGGAGCCAGGCCGCCATCTGGGGTGGTGGACCGAGGCGGGAGAGGTGGCCTCATGGCAGCATTGTGGGATGACCCTAAGGTCTGAGCGAGCAAGCAGGCCCAAAGCAGGCTGAACATTTCCAGGAGACGGTAAACCTGCTACACCTCGCAGAAATAAGAAGTTCGTGGAACACTTTTTGTAGATGACATCATGAAAAGTCAAACATTTTTACAATTTACTTTATCTACAATTGAATGCATTTATTAACTGCCTCACCCTGAAAATTAAATACAGGCTCACCACCCTTTCTTTAGTGGTGGGGCGGCACGGCTGCCCTGTAGGTATATATACCTCCAGGCACACACTCCACAGCCAGTGAAAAAGACCTCTCCTTTCCAATCTCTGCAGAGGGTCAGATGTCCCACCAGCCCCTCATCCCTGGTTTCAATTGTTGGCATCTCACATCGTCCCTGTCATGGTGGGTATTCACTAGCCTGGACGGTGAACTCCGCTCTGGTCAGTTTGCAGTTTTTCGCACTCCGCAGAGCCCACGGAGTTTCGAAAAACTCGCGGAGCGGAGTGTTTTTCTCGCTCGCACTCTTGGCGAGTGTGAGCGAGGAAACTTCAACACTAGGCCGCTTCCCTGTAAGATTTCTCAACGTGGGCAGTCGCGGATGGTCGCTACCGCATGCGTTGAGAAACCTTCCACTCACGTTGAGGAAGCTGCCGCTTGAGTAGAACTTCTACTTGAGCGGCAGAAAGAAGCGGCGCCCTCTCGCGCTTCACCGGATGCAGTTTGTGCTGATTTTACAGCGAAGGACAAACACCCTGCACTAAAAATCAGTGCAAACGACATGTGCTAACACATTCCACTGCTTGCGGAACTCTGAATAGCTCCGCAGAGTTTTTATGTCACTTCACGGAGTTCGGCGTAACTCCGCCAATTCACCCACGCTTTTCACGGCTACAGGGTAGTGGGAACACATTCCACCATATTGTCTGCTAATTTTCTTCAGTTGTGGACTATTTAGTGCATAGACGCAGTGTCACAATTACAACTCCAATCTTAGACCTGACCCCATTTTGGGACATGCTAAAATCCTCTCTGAGTGTAATGTTCTCTGAGAAACGCAAATTAGTTTTAGACCACAAAGTTCAACACCTATCTTCTCCTTAATTGGTCCCTATAATTGTCTCTCTGTACACCCCACTACGCAGATTGATTTTGGTCAGGAATTTATTTTCTAACATACATGAGACAATTCCATATATTTCACCGACAGCTCTTCTGAGAGCATTTTCACACCTGGGCGAATTCAGATTTTTTGTTTCGTGGTCGCACAAAAGGTGCAAAGAGGTGTCCCCGCGCTATAACGACAAGTGGCAGCGAAATAAAAAGGTCACACACCAGCCCTCCAATTGCATTAATCGAAGTTAAAAAGCCAAGTCTTAACTGCCTTCCTGAAGTGGCATTCTGATTCAATTTACCGGAAAGCGCCCTTAATACATCATGACATAAATAGCACAATAAAATAATACACAACATAACAATTAATAAAAAGGAGGAAGAATTTTTAGAAAACTTCAATTCGTTTTTGGAACGAAGATTCACTTCCACTATTCGTGTCACTGGGTATGGATGGATAAGTTCAGATGCATATTATGACTGTCTGAGCACTGTGGGTTGTGTTATGTGTTCCGTCGATGCGTTTCGGTGCTCTTAATTAGAATATACCACCTTCCTCAGGACAAATACATTAATCGGCTCCTCCCAACCGTATATCTGCTTCTATTGCTAGCCACATATAGTTAGTGGTATAGCATGACAAGGAGTACCCCAGTCCCTCAAGAAGAAAAGTTATAACCTAAAAGGTCTTCAGACAGAGGGTGCTCGTGACCACGAATCACACTCCGAGATGCCAAGATAAAGTGAAGTATCTCATACTCAGTGTTCCGAGCGGCTTCAAAGATAAAAGGTAAACGATATATGAAAAAAGACGTAGTGCTCAAATCTGCCTCCTATTCAAAAATATATATTTAAATGTGGGAACACGAGTGGTATCTTTGTTCCTTTCAATTCAGAACCTGTACGGATCCGTGCAATAAGTTGTTCTCGTAACCACAATTATCAGCCACCTGTGCTCATAAAGTGAGACCACCTGGACCTGCACTTTGTTAATTCTGCCAGGACCTGCCTGAGGGGGACAAACCACTATCCTTCCTTCCTGCGAGGAGAGGAAGGCAGGAAGGGGCAGGTGAAGAAGAAAGGTGGTCTCTAACTCTTCTTACAGGTTCCTTTTTTCTGATAGACCAGGCGCTAGAGTGATTATTGTACCTAAAGGCTGCTGGGGAAGAAACACATCTGGAACCACAAACCATCCCAATCCGGTAGGAGTGACAGCTCCGAAGTGTTTGCTAAATGAAGATTCGACATTTGTTTTATTTATGGAAAATTGGTATTTTTAAGTGTACCAAACAAGTTTAACCTTTTTTTTTTTGTTAAGACTGCCTTAAGAACACAGCTGTCTGTCCGAGCTTTTGTGACTACCGTTCTGCACTTACACTGGACTCAGAGCGCCACTGTCTCACCGCGTGCTGCGGTCAGCTTGGTGCATTTGGAGTGCTTCCGCTGCAATGCATGAGGGACTATTTTACTTCTAATTATCACACATCTCTTCATATTCAGTCATGCACCTCACACATGCATTCAACAAAGGAACATGGCCGCCCGATGCCTCGCGAGATCAACAACAAGAGAAGTTCTTTGCTATCACTGGCATCAAAGCAGACCCCTGCACCTATTTCAAGTTCTTAGTTTGCGTTTTATCCACCATCACTTCACCCATTTCCGTTGGGGATCATCACACAACAGAGACATTTTTCAGTCAAGTGCGAAGCGACTCCTCATAGACATGTTTTTTGAGAGCACAGAAAACCAATTTTGCTGAACTTATCTGCACATCCCATCCCATTTATTATAAAATAAGTATCAACATTTGATTTCATTTTCTAAAGAATAAACATTTCAGCTGCAGTTGCTGGAAAATTGATCAATCATTTAAGAAGGAAACAAGGCATTTTTATTAGTTTCTGATCTCTGTATTGACGCATATTGCGGCTGGCCCTATATATGGGACATATATGGTCCAAAGGCAGCGGGCGCTAACCGAACGGTTTGCGATCAGAGTGGAAATTCAGACACCGCCTTTCCTGTCTCGTCCATGAAAGGTCAGTTCCCCCCTCCCCCATATTAATAATGAGGTCAGACATGTAACCTAACACAGTCCCGCCTCCCATTGATGAAGGTGGCAGCCATGTTAGAAAGGGCAATGCTGACTGTAAACTCACAGCGAGATGAGCCGAATTTTAAACAGATTAAAATATGTATTTCAAATAAAAAGATGTCCAGTAGCCGAGGTGTAAGTTCCATAAGACGGTTTATTTATCTTAGTTGCAGGTAAGTGATAAGCTTCAACGATAAACCCTTAGCTTAGTTCTCAGGATAGCTGCTATGATAGGCTCCAGCAGTAAGCCCCACCAGGAGCTGCTGCTCAGTCCATACTATAACCGACCAGTCCAGCACCCCACAGGCACCCCAACATTCCAACGCACCAACATTCCACACAGCACACTCACACTGGCCGAGCAACAGGTTTAACAATATGCCACTACAGTTATGTAATTATTTCAGCATTCAAAAAAAATATTATTGTAGAAATGTACATTGCTATGAACATGGATAGCCAATACATTGTTTGTCAGATGGTCATTCTATTTGAACATTGAGCAATAACTGCAGTTGTGTAAAATCTAAAAACACAATTGTATTTGCTTTCATTTTGGGTTAAGTAGCAACTGTTGGTTTTCCTCTGAGGCAGGAATGCACTGCTAACACCTTATCGGCCACTTTTAGTGAATTCTCCCTCGTATTTCACAACAAGATTTGGCAAAGTCAAGGGGTTTGGCCTTCGTTCCTAACACATCCAAGTCCAAGCATGCACCACGCTTGAATAGGCCTCTGTTTTCATCTTCATCTATAGGCACCGCTCCTTCTCTGCCCTCTACCGCTGAGTTGGTACTGGTTGGTGTGGGTCAGACCAGTTCATTGGCTACTGCATCAACTTTTGCCACAAAGAGATGATTTTACTGGCTGAATTGATTGGGCCTGGAAAGACAAAGATGATGCCACCTACTGAAGGAATATGTACCCCCATAGGAGTATGTCCAGCAGTAGTAGCCTGCAAAACATCTTAGATCGACACGCAGTACTTTGGTTTGTGTTTGCATGTTTGTGTTTGCATGGCAAGCATCTCCTGTTCCATGTTTAGCAGCAGTTCCAGAACGGTGATGTGGGGAAGCCTGCCTGACCACTCCATCCCATCCCTGCGTTGGCCTTGTCAGGAGTCGTCCGTGGTCACCAAGGGTAAAGAGTTGTCTGTTGATGCATTTTACAAGACCTGCAAAAGAAACAATTGATGGACGGAATGCTGGACAATGCAAGCATTCATCCCCAGTCACAAGGATCTGGGTTAAATCCATCATTCTTTTGCTCACCACACCAAGACCTTCAGCACAACTCCTGCCTGCTGAGGGTGAGGAAGACCTCTACACATTCCCTTGAGTAAACATACAAATCATTGTTGGAGCACTCCAGCGAGCGGCGCTTTGGTGACTCGTGCCTGGACTTGTGCCCGGCTGTACTCCCCCGTCAGCAGCACTGAGGTGGTGCATCATCAGCCGTGCTCTTGGAGGCATTCACTATTGCCTCTAGTGCACAGCGTGTCATCATGAGTGGTTGGAGTATGGTGTACAAGTACCGTCTCGTAGATGAGTGATTCACTTAGTATGAGTATGCAATGATGCATGGATAAATATCTTATGCTGTGGATTGTTGCAGTACTCAAGGGGTGACTGTGGAGCTTCTTGTAGGTTGCGTAAGTGCCACTGATGCCCCTGTGACCAAGTGGAACCCGCTGATATCAGAGATGCCCTTCTCTGCTTTCTGTGTCTGTTTATGCATGTGATGGCATTGTGGCATGCCACTTTGAGCTTGGTGCAATATTGACTTGCTACGCAGAATTGCAAATGGATGTTTGTCGGACTTTGTCCCAATCTCTAGTAACTCTCCACAGAGACAATGCTGCATAATTTGTCAAAGTGTTCAAAGGAACTCTGTTTACAAGGGCATGTCACAAGGTGTGTTTTTCGTTGGCGTGCTGTGGGGCATGATCACTAGCAAGAGAACGGCGGCAGCGTCCTTGGTAAGTCTTCAGTGGCATCTGTTATTCTGGTTGGTGTAGGTACCGAGAGTTGCCATTGGATCCCCCCTTCTTTTCTTGTGTATTCTGCTCTTCCTAAGGCGAGGCGTGAGCGCGCATGCCAGGTGGTGCTGGCAGAGCATGAGTGCAGGGTCTTCTCGGAGGTGAAATGGAAGGGCTGGGTGGGAGGCATGTACATTCCTGGGCTTTGTAGGTGTAAGTGAGAATTTAGTTCACCACGGCAGGTTCTTTTTTTAAATTGTATTTTATTTGATTTATTTAGAGAGTTTTATATAGTGCTGGCAGGACCTGTGGGAATCAGAGCGCTTTACAACATGTACACAAGCAATAAGAAAAACAGACAGACAAAACTAAATGGACAGCCGTTCGGAAGGCAGGTAATAGAGTCGAGAGTTACTTGATTGTAGCTATGGTATATTGTCTAGAGGGTTAAAGGTGCCGGGCGAGGAGGAGATCCTTTAGTTTTCTCTTGAAGGTCGCGAAGGAGGAGTTGGTTTTGAGATCTGCTGGTAGGGAGATCCAGATTTTGGGGGCACTGCCCAAGAAGGAGCGAGCCAGGGCTTTTTGTTTATGTCTCTTTGGGGGAATGAGCAGTAGGTTGTTGTTGCTCCTCAGGTTTCTTGCCCAGCCTGCCTTGGTGAGTTTGGCTGCCAGGTAGGCTGGTTTACCAGCGTGAAGGACTTTGTGGGTGAGACAGGAAGTATTAAAGTGGCAACGAGCTTCAATTGGGAGCCACTTGAGATCTTTCAGGGAGGGGGAGATGTGATCGTGCCATTAGGCTCCGGTGACCATCCTTGCTGCTGTGTTTAGAGTGGTTCGCATGAGGGCTAGGTGGGATTTTGCTGTTTGTAGTGGGCACTCCTTGCGGTAGTCTTAATGTGAGAGCTCGTATTCAGGTTAGGGTCCAGTATGAATCCCAGGGATTTGGCGGAGCCGGCCAGGGTTAGGTCGTAATTTAGGGAGGTCATAAGCTTTATTGATTCTTGGACCTGGTGGGTTTGTCTGTCGCTTCAGAGGAGAAGAATTTCCGTCTTATCTTGGTTGAATTTTAAGTGGTTGTTAGATAGCCAGTTTTGGATTTTTGTTAGAGTATCGTTTAAACTGTGTATGTCTTCTGGGCAGGATACTTCCAGGTAGAGCTGGATGTCGTCTGCATAGAGGTGGAAGGGGATGTTAGCTTGCTTGATCAAGTTGATTATGGTAGTGAGGGGTTCCATGTAGATATTGAAGAGAGTAGGTGAGAGGACTAAGCCCCGTGGGACACCTCTGGTTATAGTAGAGGTATCTTAAGTTGCGTTGTTTATTTTGATTTGTTGAGAGGGGTTGTGAAAAAAGATGTGAACCATTTCAGTATGCCATCCGCTCCAATCCGTGTGTTAAGAAGAAGTTTATGGTTCTGCCTAGTTACGATACTACAACCGCTACTTGACATCTCACAGCGACAACCGGATACGGGATGATATTCACAAAGTCCATCCCAGAAGATCCCCCCACCATTTACCCCTTTTATCCCGTGCCTGCTCAGTACCATAAACTTTAAACAAAATATCTCACAATGGACAACCCGGTGCCATAAGCAGCTAAGTGGACTATGAACATTAGAAGTACCATAAAGTGACCCGCAGAGCTGCTCAAATCTGCCAGCGTACAGAAAACCATAAACGGCGCACCTATCCCTCACACTTCTTCATCCATCACACTGCTGAGCTCTGCGTCCCATAACACAATAACCGCACCTCCTGCTCATCACGCACAACATTGAAATACTTCTCACACAGGAGCAAAACAAACACAACACTCTTCTGACCAGCACACACAGTGTGCTACATATGTAGGGAAGTGCTTCGGCGCCCCACATATGGGCAGAAAGCGCTATGTGTGTTTAAACACAATACAATCTGAGGCGCACACGTTTAGTACATTGTTTGTGATGCTGGGGGAGCCTTCTTTTTGCCGACTTTCTCATGAGATCTTTGCTCTTCCTTGCCACATCCAGTTATTCGTGGTTTTGCGTTCTCTGAATAATTGTCTAGGAGTAACAGCAAAATTGTGAGCCATGTAGGCCTGTGTGTTGTTGGTTTTTGTAAATCTCACAATAGCTCAGTACAGAAACTTCCTTCCCTGTGCCTTTTCTGTATGAAACGAACCTGCAGTTCCTACTGCTCAACACAAGAGGGCAGTATATGACGATGCTCTGGGACTGCTTCACACCACATCACATCAGTCTTTATTATTTTAACTGCGCGAGCGAATGATATGGAACAGTTCTCACTTGTCTGCTTGTTATACCATCAGTGGGACATTCCGTGGTTTCCCATTAATACATTAATTGGTCATTGAGTATTTACGTCTTTTTGTAACTACACACGTCAGTTTCCCACCTCGCCTTCATTAGGTAAAGCCGCAGTTAATGTTCGAAGGTCAGTATTAACATTTCTCGTCGATTACACATTAGAAGTTGTCATCGCTTCTGACGTTCAAGATGGATTGAATTGATTGGCGCTAATGCCTCGTTATTCATTCCGTGGCGCTGGGGGTCTTTCGACAATTTCATGTTCAGTGATGTCTGTCATTTAAACAAGAAAAACCCTTAAAACGGCAAAATGTCTCGAACACCAGCAGCAGAAGGAGGAGTGACCAATCCTAGAGTCACACAGAAAATGGCGCGCACCACGAGGCGCACAGGTTCTCGCGAGAGCTGCCTTCTGTGATCTGAAGCTACAAACCTGTTCTCTTTAAGAAAAGCACAAAGCAGTCCCTTAATGCAGTTTATTTACATTTAAAGAAGCAAATGGCTCTCTGGCATGCAGAGCGCCCAATTTCAATATTTATGACAATTTGTCTCAAACTTGCCAACATTCCACCATTAGTGATAAGACGATAGTGAGGTGTTTCTGTCTTTGGGGTACCCAGGGGCGGATCCTTTGTCTGAATGGAGGAGGGTCGCTCTACCGGCCAGAGTTGAAAAATAAAATGGTAGTAAAGTTTATTTATTATCATTTTTTTTCCCAGCAATTGCACCGCCCTGAACTGAGTGACAGGACGGGGCAGGGCCAGTGCTGCGTAGTGGCAGCTGGGATCTCTGCGCTTTAAAATGCGCATGTCTCTTTGGCCAGCCGTCTTGGGACGGCCAGCCAGACATACTCATTTTAAAGTTCTCTAACCTAGCTGTCTTACACAGCTGGGTTAGAGAATGCGCAGGCCTCCAGTGTTCATAGGGCTGCCGAGAGAGCCTGCTCTATCCAACTCGGGGGCTGATCTCATGCTGTGTGAGCAACACCAGGATTGGTTACTGCGGTTTCCTGGTCCTGTATTGGAGCCTGCCTGGAAGAGAGATGACCGCTGGAGGAGGAGGTTGCGTCGTGCCTCCAGGCAAGGGTTTTGTTTTATTTTTTTGGCGTGTACCACCCTCGGTACATGGCAGCTGCCTCTGGGGGTACCTACAGTACCCGGGTCTAGGTTTAACTTGCTTTCCTCTGTTAGTCATCAGTAGTCGACCAACAGCTTGGCTGAGGTAGTGAGGGAAGTCTCTGCTTTGCAGAAACATCGTCTTTTTCTATTCTTAGCCACTCTTGCGCGTTGGCATCCCTAGGCCCACTGGTGTGAACCACCCCCCAACCCAGCCCTCATTTTGACAGGGGGGGGTTATACCATTGTCATGCATCTGTTCATGAGTTTACCACCACGCCGCCAGGGGTTGATGCACTTTTGAAGTGCCCCACCTTCTGTGAGTATTTCTTCTGTGTGTGATTCAGGAACACCTAGGAATTTTGGGCACCTGGGATTTTATAGGGGGAACGGGACCATGCAGACCCTGGTTGGGGTTTACACCACCCCTGTACTCCTCTGCTGCATGCTGGGCATCAGCGATAGGGGTTCGCAATTTTCAGACTGCACTACAGCTACCACAGTGGCCCAACCTTTCCTCGTCAAGCAATTAATTAACCGTCATTTGATCATGTAGTCGATGTTCCCACAATTCAGTGCTTGTACTACCTGTTAGCGGTTGTATGACAGACGCATGCATGGCCAAACCACGGGTGCCTCTACAACACTGCCCGAACAACGACTGCGACTTAACAACGCATTCCTTTATGAAGTGTCCAAATTAATTATTCCAAGGGCCACACTTACCATTGACCCGAAATGCTAGGTAAGAAGGAGCAGTTGGCAACGTGGAAGGTTCAAACGTTTATTTTGCAATCACAAAACTCTATATAGAGGAGCCTCGTCGATCCTCACCCATCAGGTGCGCCGAGGAAGACTGCTGGCTCCTTGACAGTAACACACTTTTATACATTATCAGTACAGCATACGAAACCATATATGTGGAAAAGTACCAGTTAGTCCTGGCGCCCCCTAATGAGCTCATGCCCATTTCTAGTTTCGGTTGCACACACAAAGGGTTACTATCTTTACAGAGAAGGTCGAAAGGGTAACTCGCTTTTCGTCCCAGGCCTAGAGGAATTTGCCTGATACTCCCTTTTAGCAGATGTGACTTTGCTTCTCAGCAACTCAGCCTGTCTCCTAATTAAATGCAAGGAAAGGGGAAAGCAGAGGGTGTGCGGAAAAGACCACGTGACTCCCAAGTGAGAGAGAGAGCCGTAATCCAAGATGGAGGCGGTTCGGTTTCTCGGCCCTTTTTGTCATACTAAACATAATCGGGGATCTCGAGCCGTTTAACTCACCATAACGAGGTAAACTATCATTAGATATACTGCGCTAATCATATCGTAATATCTTGAATACCTCAGAACGGCCCTTTTAGCGCAGCATAGCTAATAACGGGGTTAGTCTTCGAAAATACCCTCATCAATCTGCATTAAGTCGTGCGTCTCCTTCTGAGCCCGCTGGGTATCTATTCTAGTTTGGACGGGCTCGGGCCTAGGGATGGATCGGCGAACCTGAGCGGCACAGTATGCACAGCAAGCAGGCCCGCACTGTAGACAAAGACAGCAGGTGAAAATGAACCCCACTATTCCTAAAAGAATCATAAATAACTTCCATCCCCAGGTTGTCACCAAATCCCAAAACCACCCAGACAAGGACCAAGTACCAGTCTCGGTGTGAATTTCTGAAGCTAGCCGATGTAGTTTCTGAATGGCTAAATGGACAGAAGGGGCGGAGTCAGGTATATATACACAACAGGAGCTGCCGATGACTCTACAAGCTCCTCCGCGATCAGCTAGGATAACATCTAAAACAAGACGATTTTGGAGGGTCACAAGCCGGGTCGCCTGGAGCTCCACTGTAATATTAGTTAATATTCCTGCAGTAGTATTTACCACCCCTTCCACTACTCTAGATAGCCTCCTAACCTCTTTACTGTTGAGGATGGGTCCCCATATGGGCAACGCCCCTTTTATGATATCAACAAAGTGTTGGGCTGGAGTGTCAGTCTGGTCAGTGGCATCATTACTGGCGGCTTCAGCTTTTAGGCTCCGCCGATTTAAGGAATGAGATTTGTGATAATCGGAAGGAGCTATGTAGACCGGTGGGTAAAGAAAAGATAAGTAACATCGGCCCGCCCATCCCCTGGGTAGCCAAGTGTATGCATTTTCACTGCACACGAAATAAACATTGGGAGGGGTGAGTGTTGGGGGACTACTGAAAGTCTGTAGTTTATAAGTGTAATTACATCTACTATAACCTACGGATAGATGTCCGGTACCCTGCACACAGAAGGAGGAGGACGTATTCAATACCGGGACCGGAATGATTTTCTCATCTGAGACATTTCGCTCCTGGAAATACTTGAAATACTCAGTAAAATTAAAGGTCATAAAACCCAACACTTCATCCCTCAACCAGGTATCATTCTCATGATCAGTGTATACGTTCATACAGGCGGTAGGATCAAGGGTACCATCCGTCCCCTCAGCATTAGGAGTAAAACCTTGGTGTGTCTCTATATAGGCTAAAATCAAGGCGTAATCCTTCTCTGAGAATCGACGTTCATCTATAGCGTAGTGTTCATATAGCATGGATAACATTTTAAACCAGGCTTCGCAACTACCTAAATAAGACAAGGGCATTGATATGAACAAATCTTGCTTATGCATCACTGACGGGAGAAGACCACAGACCCAACAATCAGTAACATTTGTGGAACTATGAGTCTGGTGTAGCATCTCAATGAAAGCATTATGTACATATGTCTGTCGGTGTCTCTCCTTATGGGGGGCAAAAGTCTGGAAATGATGTTCCTTAGGGGCAGGGGTAGACACTATCAAGGTGTGCACAGGATGGCGAAACTCTAGATATATAAACAGACCTAAGCATAGTACAAAGGATACAATCAATATAGAAATGAAAACAATTTTAACACTCAAACTCCATGAGGAGAACATTGGCAAATGTGGGGGAATGGCACGGGGTACTATGGGCCGCCCTTCTTCAGGGACAAAACGAGCAAAAGGGTACATTTTCCTCACTAAAAGTCCAATATAATCTCGGGATACAAAAACTACGAGCAGTCCGACCTGCCGGAGGGTGCTTCTTTCCTGTGTCCGTATAGAGCCTCACAGGCAGACTCCTATTGTTCAGAAAAAGAAAAACAGAAAAAACTTCTCGCGTTGGGGTCGCACTTGACACAACCCTTGTTGAAAACAAACTCCACCTGGGCCCCCACCAATCCAATCAATGTCTCTACTTTCGTTCTGAACAGAGCTTAACTGAAAGTTCCATGCTCTCAACGAGTTCAGTCCAGTGTTCTATCAATCCTTAGGTCTTTGCCGAGGCTCCCAACTTCACTTGCCAAGGCTAGACCTAGGATTCCCTATTTCCGGGGCCGCAGGTGATATCGATCCCGACCAGGGGTGCCAGGATTCACAAACAAAACAGGCACACTGGGATCAGACGGGGAGCTGGGTTCCTGACCAGGCGCCTCACTCGGAGCAATTGAGTGGTCGCAAAAAGGGTCTTGCAGGCTCACAGCACTCTCCCCTCGCCCGTCAACTTCTCTGCGGGTGTCCAGGGAAGGTCGTTTCCTAGTGCTGGGCTCGCCCTGGGTTGGCAGGCCTTCCTCCTGGTCAAGCTGCTCCCTTGGCAATGGGAGAGGAACTCGCTTAAGATGGGAGATATGGATCCAGCGCTGCTTACCCTCAACTTTTACCGCTGTTCGCGTTGCCAGGAGCACCTGGTATGGTCGGGACCAGCGCGGATCCAGGCTCGATTTTCGTTGATAGTTCCGAACCAAGACCCACTGTCCAGGCTCCACGTTGTGTCCGGGTCCCTCCGGCAGGGGCTGCAGTACGGCAGATATCTGTTGATGAATGGAATGGAGATCTTTAGTCAAAGCATACAAATAATCAGTCAGCATAGGATGGTCTATGTCCCTGAAGGATTTGGGCCGCGGTACTCCCCACACATTGGCAGGTCTGCCAAAGATTACCTCGTAAGGGGAGACACCGCTCCGGGAATGTGGAGTGGTTCTTACGGACAACAGGGCCAGGGGTAGAAGATCAGGCCATTTTAATCCTGTCGTGTCCTGAAGTTTAGCCAGTTTCAATTTCAGAATCCCATTATATTTCTCAACTAGGCCTGCTGATTGAGGATGTCGGGCTGCGTGGAACTTCTGCTGAATGGACAGACCCTTGCATACATGCTTAACTAAGTCAGCATTGAAATGCGTCCCGTTGTCACTCCAAATCACCCGTGGCAACCCATATCGAGGGAAAAACTCCTTTACCAGAGCTTTCGCGGTTGCCAGGGCAGTATTCTCCTTTGTGGGATACGCCTCCACCCATTTACTAAAAGTACAGATTACCACCAGCACGTATTTCAAATTGTTAACTCGTTCTAGCTGTATATAATCCATTTGGAGTACTTCAAAAGGCAGGGTGGGCGGCGCAAAACTACCCGCCAAGACGGGAATGCTAACCCCAGGATTATGCTGGAGACAGATCATGCAGTGCTGAACCAGGTTCCTAGCTGTCTTATGAATATTAACATTGTACCAGACAGGATCCAATGTGGCACAGATGCCCTGGACCCCTACATGTGAAGGTCCGTGTGCCATAGCTACTACTGCATTCACAAATGCGTTTGGCAGTAACCATCTACACTTCTCTGACAAATCAGTCCAACATCCATTCTCATCAAGCCTCCCCACCTGTTCTTGCCAATATGTCAATTCTTCCGGGGTCACCTCCTTTTGTAGCTCTTTCACGCTGTCTATGGTGTTGTTAAAAACCCCTGCCTCTATCATTTTTGTCACTACAAACATGGAAGTGGTGTCAGACTGGGCTGTTTCCTTGGCGATCCTATCCGCAAAGGAATTTCCCCTCCCCACATCATCCACTACAATCTTGTGTGCGCTACATTTCACTATGGCCAGGGTTTTAGGCAACGTTAATGCAGCTAGCAATCGGTCAACTAATGGCCCATTCTTTATCTTTTCGCCATGAGATGTCAAGAATCCTCTTTCCGCCCATAACCTCCCGAAGCTATGTGCTACGCCGAACGCATATTGGCTATCGGTGTAGACATTTAGCTTCAAGCCTTTTCCCAACTCGCAGGCCCTGAATAATGCAACCAATTCGGCCGCCTGGGCCGACCGGTACGGTATCTTGGCTGCCTCGACTACCGTTTGCAAGGTAGTGATCGCATAAGCCGCAGCTGTCGTACCATCCGGTAATCTAAAGCAGGACCCATCAACATACAATTCTCCTTGGGCATCAGAAAGTGGGGTGTCAATTAAATCTATCCGGCCCTTTGTCTCTTCTTCAGTTCGAAAAATACAATCATGTATGTCTTGTCCACCATCCCCTGAAGGGAGGGGCAACAGTGTGGCAGGGTTCAAGTTAACACATCGTTTGATCGTTATATGAGGTGCAAACAGGGTCAATTCGTACCCTGTAAGACGCGCACTCGTTAAGTGCTGCGTCTGTGTCCTGTTTAATAATACGTCCACAGCATGAGGCACCATCACTGTCAGATCCGTATTCAGGACTAGCCCTTCCGATTGTCTGATAGCTATGGCCACTGCCGCTGCAGCCCTCAGACAACTGGGAAGTGCTCTGGCGACATTATCCAAAACCGCTGAGAAATATGCACAAGGCCTTTGCTTACCACCAAAGTCCTGTGTCAACACTGAAAGAGAGCAACCGTCCACCTCATGCACATAGAGCACAAAAGGCTTCCGGTAGTCAGGGGTGCCAAGCACAGGAGCAGAGCAAAGAGCAGTTTTCAGAGCAGAAAAAGCAGTCTGGCATTCCTCAGTCCAAGGTAAGGGTTCATGCACATCCTTTGTAGTTAGATACAAGAAAGGTTTAGTCAAGAGAGAATAGTTAGCAATCCATTGGCGACAGTAGGAGGTTATACCAAGCAAAGCGCGGACATCACGTTGCGTGCGAGGAACAGGCATGTTAGTTATGGTTGTGATGCGCTCAGAAGTCAACCGTCTACCCTCCTTCGACAGGAGATGACCGAGATAGGTTACCTCCGGTCGACAATATTAAAATTTAGAGAGCGACACCTTGTTACCATGAGTGGCCAAGTGCTGTAGCAGGGTAACTGTAGCATCGCGGCAACCCTGTTCTGTATCAGAGGCCACAAGGAGGTCGTCAACATACTGCAATAGGACATTACCTAGTGGTAATTGTAAAGAATCCAATACTCTTTTTAGGGCTTGGCTGTAGATACTAGGGCTTTCGGTATACCCCTGGGGGGCGTGACAGAATCTAAAGCTGCGGCCCCCCAATGAGAAACCGAACAAATGTCTGCTATCTGGATGTATGGGAATGCTAAAGAAGGCATTCTTTAAATCAATCACCGAGAAAAATGTGGCAGTGGGAGGAATCATAGTCAAAATGGAATTAATGTCAGGTACCACCGGATATTGAGGTACCACAATCTTGTTAATTTCTCGTAAATCAATCACAAATCGGTAAGTATCAGCATAATCAGGAGATTGGGGTACGGGGGCTCGTTTAAGAATCGGAAGAATGGGACTGTTACAAACATTAGAGCCCGTTTCCTCCACCACCCCTGTTCTAATCAAGTCAGAAATAATGGCCAGTAAGGCGCGTTCCCCTGCGGGGGCTATTTTATACTGCGGGATCCTTGGCAATTTGGCATTCTGTTTCAGGGTGATGGACACCGGGGGAATTTGTAGGAATCCTACGTCAGTGTCCCCCAGGGCCCAAAGATCCTTCGGGAGTTGTGCAAGCTCAGGGGGTAGTGAGTCCGTTTTCGAAAAACATTGAACGGAGGGGATAGAGGTATTCCGAATGGTTAGATAAACTCCATCAGGTGAGCAATAGATGTGGGCATGCAATCGTTTCAATATATCCATACCCAGGAGATTTTCTCCACACTGGGAGGTGAGGAGAAAAGGCGATTCTATTGTAACCGGTCCCACACTAAGGGAAAGTGGTTTCGAAATGGGGCTCACCACCGGAGTTCCAGAGAACCCTACGGACACATTAGTCTGGCCAGACAGAGCGGCCCCCGGGACCAGGGCACGTGAAACAGAACTGTTCATAGCCCCTGTGTCAACCAAAAATTTGCCTGATGCATCCAACAATCGCGCATGGACATAAGGTCCAGCTTGATCTATCGGGATTGACACATGCCCCTTACTCTGCCCTTGGCTGTCCTATGCTGGAGTATACCCGGCGTCTTCGTCCGTTATACGTCCATTATTGTAGTACTGTTTAGTCTGGTTTTGGTCGAAATAATTCTGACTGTTCTCACCTCGGGCTGCCTGTTCTTGTCTCGTGTATCCACCACGGTGCCCACTCATCCTTCCCCGTCCGCGACCCCTTGAAGCCGTATTCTGTTCATATAGCAACGGACACTGCGCTCTCCAATGCCCCTCCTCTTTACAGAAAGCACATTGATTTATGCCCAAATCTGTTCGCCCAGCCGTTTGCGTCCGTCCCGCCCCTCTTGGAGCGAAATTCTGCAACCCTCGTCCTCTTCCTCTACCTCTCTCCACTTGCTGTAGTAACACTCGCGTTTCCAATTCTTTTGACTTTCTTTCTGTCTTATCCTTGCTCTCATTCTCCCGATGCTCATAATACTGAGCCATGCTCAGTATCGTGGAGGGCGTGGTGGTCGTCCAGGTGCTCTCGGCTGGCTGCAACCG
Source organism: Triturus cristatus (assembly GCF_964204655.1). Lineage (NCBI taxonomy): Eukaryota > Metazoa > Chordata > Amphibia > Caudata > Salamandridae > Triturus > Triturus cristatus. The sequence continues at coordinate 1,180,490,875 of NC_140594.1, read as the reverse complement.
AGCCGATACTTCGGGTAGCAAATTTGTTACAAATCTATTAACAAATAAACGTACACCCCCTTCCGTTGCCAAGTCCTGTCCGCTGAAGTCAATAAACACTCCCTCAAACCTCGTGAAAAAATCAGAGACACTCTCGTCCTTCTTCTGTTTACAGGCCGTCAGCTTGTCCCAATCTACCTTCCTGGGTGGGATCAATGAGTGCATATAAGTTATTATTCTCTCAGGCAAGGCCAGTATCTCAGGTCGGGGCTTGTTCCCTGGTTTACGATCTCTGTCCCAGGTTCTCAATTGATCCCATGTCCCACCGAATTCCGTAACATGGTCCTGGTCATGTACCTGGCGCCAAATGTCCACCGGTACTAATAAAGCAAAGAATAATTCAATATCTGCCAACGTCATTACCGCTGACGAGGCGGCCTCGGTCAGTTCCTTGTAATATGCGGTGGGGTTCTTTCTAGGATCTGGCAACTGGCTTTTTAGGGATAGTACCTTTCATCCGCTTCCAGGGGGTATAGACCCATTGTTCCTGGAACCGGGCGTCTACCCCAGGACGGGTAATGACGCCATGGGCATCTACTACTGCGGCAACTTCTGGATGATAGATAGGGTGCACTTCCCGCATGGGGAACTGGGAGAATCCGGCGGGAGTGGTAGACTGCAAACGAGCCCTATAAGAGACCAAGGTCTGTACCTTCCCATACACCTCTTCCGGTGCCAACTGAGATTTATGGACCTGATCAAGAATATCATATAGTATGGCCGGAGCCTTCCCTTCCTGATGTACCTGTTCCCACACAGAAATAAGACGGTTGGCCATATGCTCCAGGGCATGCTGTTGCATCACCGGTTCATAGTCTCTCATAGTACTCCAGATATCGGCAAGCGTATAAATGGGATGTCGCATCCACTGGGATGCTTGTGTAGCTATAGTTTCCCTTTCTTCCGTTCCCAAGGCCGAACGAGTGAACAACTTCCTACCCTCAGTGAAACTGGCCGGACGTAGCGGAGTAGTTGCAGCTGTCACCGGCGTGGTGCTGGCGGAGGAGGAGGGCAGAATAGAAGGGGAAGGCATTGACCCCTGCGACAGCTGAGGGGTCCCGGCTGCAGCTGCCGTCAATAAATTAGGCAATATGGCCATAACTTCAGACACAGATGTCGGCAACCGAGAGAGGTTCGGCTGGGAGGGAGGGGTAGTGGTGGCCGGGGGGGCCGAAGCCGAGGCCCCCTGGGACATATCCGGAGCCGGGGCCGAGGCCCCTGATACCTCTGGATATATCCTCTGTGGCACATAAGGGGGTGGTGGTCTGGTGTCCAGCAAATCCTCTATCTCATCTTCTGCATTCGGGCGGGTCACATAGCTCTTATCCACCTTCAGTCGGAACTCACGATTCATGCAATCCAATCCCTTTTCTACTCTGTCTCGGTCATAGGCCATAGCTTTCTGAGTAACATTCTGTCCTGCCTTACCTCTGGCTACTTTCTCTTCCCTTATTCGCCGTTGTTTGGCCTCCTTCTGCCATGCAACGAGGGCGTCAAACATGGCCTGCCTACTTCGCCTAGAGAACAGCTGTTCTTGTAGGAACGCAATTTTCTTTTCATCAAATGAGCCTGTTTTGGGCCAGCGTAACTCCTCATTGCCCTTGGTATACTTATGCCACAGAGTGCAAAACAACAACGGAGAGATCCCATGTTTGACATACATAAAATGGCTAGGACTGCCCTCCGGCGGGGCGGGTTGGCTCTCCGCTAGTCTAGAGTCACTTGTTCGACAGCAACAGCCAAAACAATTCAATTTACTAAAACAGGACATTTTGGTTAGTTTTCAGACATGTATACACGAACAATAATCAACACGAATCATACACAACGTACACGAATCATACACAACGTACAATCAGTATCAAAGAACCAAGCCCGTCGACTCTGGTTCACAGTCCAAAACACCAAACTACACGCGGGATTCCGGCCACCCTCCTGGCTCACCACTAAGACCAGCCCCTAACGAGGACTTGCCCCGTCAGGAGTATGCCTTGTGGCTACCCAGTCTAGGTCGCGGGTCTTTCCACGTGCAATCCGTTTGTAATCCTTCGGCGCGCCGTCTTTACTCAAATCAAATGCAACCTGTACGTACTTCAAGTCAAACCACGGTAATGCTAACCTTAATCAAACAAGACACCACCCTCCGGTGCGTGTCCTCAAATCAATGCCCCGCTGTCCAGCGCGAGCTTCAGACAAATGCAATCCGTGTTCAAAATCAAAACGCATCGTTCTCAACGAATGCTCTCAAATCAATCAAATTGCACACCGTCTTCAACGCGTGCCTTAACCAATACTGCACCGTTTACAACGCGTGCGTCAAAATCAAATCAATACTCACCGGGTGCACCCAGATACGAATGTTCGTTCTCCGCTGCCAACTCCTCTAGACCAAATCGATCCAGTTCCTGGGTTAAGCCCGTAGGACCCCGGCGAAGGGTAACTAGCAGCAGGGGACGTACCGAAAAGTCATGCAGGGTGGGAGAAATCCTCAGGCTCCTCTCCCGCCAACCGGTCAGGACGCCCCCAACCCCACCACCCGAATACGGGGGGGGGAAAGACCCTTTCACGGGGTCCCTTCGTGGTCGCCAACTGAAGTGTCCAAATTAATTATTCCAAGGGCCACACTTACCATTGACCCGAAATGCTAGGTAAGAAGGAGCAGTTGGCAACGTGGAAGGTTCAAACGTTTATTTTGCAATCACAAAACTCTATATAGAGGAGCCTCGTCGATCCTCACCCATCAGGTGCGCCGAGGAAGACTGCTGGCTCCTTGACAGTAACACACTTTTATACATTATCAGTACAGCATACAAAACCATATATGTGGAAAAGTACCAGTTAGTCCTGGCGCCCCCTAATGAGCTCATGCCCATTTCTAGTTTCGGTTGCACACACAAAGGGTTACTATCTTTACAGAGAAGGTCGAAAGGGTAACTCCCTTTTCGTCCCAGGCCTAGAGGAATTTGCCTGATACTCCCTTTTAGCAGATGTGACCTTGCTTCTCAGCAACTCAGCCTGTCTCCTAATTAAATGCAAGGAAAGGGGAAAGCAGAGGGTGTGCGGAAAAGACCACGTGACTCCCAAGTGACAGAGAGAGCCGTAATCCAAGATGGAGGCGGTTCGGTTTCTCTGCCCTTTTTGTCATACTAAACATAATCGGGGATCTCGAGCCGTTTAACTCACCATAACGAGGTAAACTATCATTAGATATACTGCGCTAATCATATCGTAATATCTTGAATACCTCATTTACCATGCAATTTCGTAGTAAAGCATTACTGGTAAAGGGATATGTGTGGTAAAGTTCACACCCCAGCCCCCCTCTCATCCTGAGGCCTAAAAACATTCTGAGCCCTAAACAGAACATCCCTGAGCTCTAAAAAAAACCCTGAGTCCTAAAAACAACTCTGACCTCCACTAAGCCCTAAAAACAACCCCGACCGCCAGCCCTAAAATCTAGCATGACCCCCGAGTCCTAAAAACAACCCTGACCACCACAAGCCATAAAAACGACCCCAATGCCCCAAGCCCTAAAACAACCCAGCCCCATCCCTGAAAAACAGCGACCCCCCCCCGAGCTCTAGAAACTACCCCACCCCTAAAATCTACCCCACCACGCAAAACCCAAAACCAAAAAAACCCACGTCCTCGATCCTTCCTCTTCCTGTGCCCGCGCATCTAGACCACGCACTGCCTTAGCCATGCATATGCGTGGTTAAGGCATATGCATGGTTAAGGCAAGCGTGTTTCCGCTTGAGGGGAAACAGCACGCGTGGCTCAGCCCGCATTGTAAAGGCCATTTTCCCCTCTAGGCTAGTGTCTCACTGACTCCCTTTAGAATCTTGTTCCTGCGACAGATAACCCATAGCATAGCTTAGAGAGGGTCACTGGACCACCTGTTAACTGTTCAGGGCCTTGTATTGCCCATTCCAGGGCATAAGTCTTTCTCCTGGTAACAACAGCTAATGCCATTGTAAGATTTACACAGGTTCGTTCAAGTGTGCTGGGCAAATCGGCATCGGAGCCTGAGGACCCTCGAAAACAGTTACCCGGAACTAGGGTCTTGCACCACTTCCACAACCTATTCGCATCCTCAATTTATTGGTGGGATCTGTTTCACTCTTTGGTAGTGATTTATTGACTATTGGCTTTTGGGAGCAATGTTTTCACCCCTGGCACAGACTCACGGATCGATCTAGCTTGAAGAGTAAACTAGGTCAAAGGGTGGACATGTAGCAGGTTTCATTCATTTTAGAAATGCATTATTATTGTTTTTTCTAATATTTGTGATTAGAATGCTTGTTGGGATGGAAACGTCCCCTGCATTGTAACGGGCATGCACCAGTGCCCTGAATGCCCCAGTTGCATGAGTATCTGGATCCTTGGTACTGCTTTTTGATCATGCGTGTGCACCGTGGCCTACACCTCTCTCATGGTGTGCTTAGACCCGGGAGGTGCTCCAAGCGCTACCCTTGTGAAGGCAGAGCTCTTCTGCCTGACCTTAAGTTGACGCAGGCGCAGTGGTGGCAGCGTACCCATTTTGTTGTTCAGTCGAGCAGTAGTGTGAACAGGCCTTTTTACCTGGGTTATTGGAGTGTGGCCTACCACCCAACTCATGGAAACTTCTGTGCCTGTGTACTTAACTCACTCTTGGCCTGCATGGACTGGGTATAGCGCTGGGCAGCGCATAATAGTTGCATGTGCGTGCTGGTTTGCATTTGTGTGCCCGTGGATGGTACATACATGGAGGCCTGTGCGTTCCATTTTGGAAGCCCAGGGCCTGCAGAGGCTGGAAAGGTGAGGGCAGCCTCCCCAGGCAGGAGTTTGTTGGTGACATTCCTGAGGACTTCTTAATTTGAGCCAGTGGTTACAGGTGGGGTCCACCAACACTCATTTTTGGGGACCAGCACTCATTACCTCAGCAGCCTTTGATCCATAGAAAGAGAGACAAATACAAAAGGGGGAAAGAAGGAGAAAGAGAATGAGGAGAAGATGCATGAGTGAGGTAAGGAGGCAGGGAGCGTCTGGTGGTGGAAAAAGAGGCAGGAGGTGGAATCACAACTCCGCAGTATTGGTGTGCGGCACCAATGACATTTGATAGTGCTAGCCGCGGAGTTCTGGGCAAAACTTTGGGCTCAACAATTATTCTTTTACAAATCAAGCACTGGGTGGCGCACACACACTGAAGGGAGAGGAGCAGAGCATCACAGGTGCACTTCAGAGAGCTCTTCAATTGCAAGAAGAGTTACTGAGCAGCACGGTCTCATCAGGTGAAGGAAGCTCACTACGACATCTTGCTTCCGGAACCAGGACTGACAGGGGTGGGCCAGTCTCCCAACTGGGTAAACAACCATCACCCAGGAGCCAAGAGCGTTTGCCCTGTGCCTGGAGCACCGGCCTTCTTCCTGTCTGCCAAGACCAGAGTGCCTCGCGAGCAGAAGGAGAGAACCTGGAAGGAGCGAGGACCAGCGCGGATCCTGGCAGGTGAATCCCAGCGAGCAGAGTGTGAGGCACCTCGTCCAGTCGGGACCGGTGCTCCGAGAGAGCCAACCACTCTTTTGCCAAAGTCATCAATCACTTTTGGGGCTGCCGTGAAGTGGGGGTGTTACAGATCTCATTGGGGCTAGTGCCTGTGTCTGTGACCCCCACCCCCCCATTGCCAGGAGAGGGCCACTGGGTCCGCTGGAGCCATCACTCTCGTGTTCTAGTCTTGAGAGACTACTTGTGTGGGTTAATTAATGTGCTGTGCTTAGCGCGTATCATAAATGCTGCTTTTTACACTATCGTTTTGGACTGGACAAACATATTATTGGGGTCACTGTGAGTATTTTGAGTTATGATCCCTTGTGTACCTTGCAACTACTCCAACCCTGAAGAAAATCCTTTGACTGCACGACCCACGGTGTCACTGAGAGTCAAGTGCTGAAGGCACTTGCAACCCATAGTAAGTTGGGTCCCGGGGAATGAGGAGTAAAAGGCCTCAACCCCCTGTTTGGGGCCAGTAGCTCTGACTTACCCCATGGCCTTCTGAAAGGGGTTCTGACAACGTCTCAGTGGTATGGGTTCAAATCCTGGTCTTTAATGTGAGAAGTTGGCCTAACGGCTAGGGCGCTCGTCCTCGGACCTGGGGAACTGGGTTCGAGTGTCGGTAATGATGCTGAACATTCTGTGATTCTGGGCAAATCACTTAATCTCCCCATGCCTAACAAAGAATGAATGTGTTTCCTCATGTAATGTAACTGGTGCTATGTAAAGCGCTCTGATACCTGATTGGATTTGGGTCAAATTTGCGCTATATAAAACTCTGCAAAAAAAACAAAGATCCTTAGTGTGGGGGATGAAAGCAAACGTTGAAATAATTGAACATTATTATTTTTTCAGTTAAATAAATCCATCCAGATTATTTAGAGAGCGCCATGAGTGCTTAGACTGCCAGGTTTACCCAAACCTGACCATTATCGTTGGACTCATAATCAGTTATGAAGTGCTGGGATGAGGTGCGAATAAGCGAGTGTCTGTTTTTGTGCCTTCATACACCTTCACAAGCAGGAACACTCATTGCTAAACTAGTCAAATGCCTAAGACTGGCCTTCCCTCTTCACCCAGGCTCTCAGGACTTCTGCAATTTCAAGGCTTTGTCCTCTACTCTGCACATTTTCGTAGACAAGTTATATCCAGGTATTGCCAAGATTGCCTGATGGTAAACCGGGTCGCCACCCCTGGTGTTGGCAAATGTGCTACAAGGCTACTTGCCCATGCCTTATGATTACACCCATATCTCAAAGCAATCCATACCACCAATGGGTGGTTAGTAGTACAAATACCCCATAGAGAAAAAAAAAGGGTTGGCGGAATTGGCAGAGTGCCACTACGCGGAATTCCATGGAGTTGCCTAAAAACTCAGTGTAATTCCTCTCCTCTCCGCTCCCCCCTTAACTGCATGCAGGCAGCAGACCTGAAGGGTTCTTGACCTCCAGACTGCCACCTGCTTGGCTTACCTGGTGCGTTCTCCGCTGTGTGCGGGCTGTCCTCCTCCTCCTGGCTGTCTCCTCATCAGTGCAAAACCCTTACGCTCTACGTCTTGTGAGGTCTGCGCATGTGCAGTCCTCCCAAGAGGTACAGCGAAGGGATTTTGCTGCTGATGAGGAAACAGCCATGAGGAGAAGGACAGCCCGGGCACGGCAGAGAACGTACCAGGTAAGCCACGGCGGCCTTCCTAGGGGTGGGTGGCAGGGGCAAACTCCACCACTCCGCGGAATCTGAGTTTTTGCTAAACTCCGGGTTCCCAGCGGAGCACGGAGTTGGCAAAACTCCACAAACTCGGCTGGCGGAGCGGCGTTCGCCATCCACCATTCTGCAGCACACACAGGAAGAGGAAAACACCTCTTAGGATTGTTTTGTGCAGGAAGATCCCTTCCTGCACAAAACAATCCTGCCTGCAACGAAGGCGTCCTGCCAGCATGGTGTAAAGCACAGGTCTCTCCAGCAAACACGTTGTCCTCCAGAGTTATTTTACTATTGTTATTATTCCCTGAGAGTTAGCGGCCACAAAAAGATCTCTGCAGCAGGTGCCTTAAGCCCACAAGATATTTTAACATACAGACATTGAGACCAATTAAGTATAACAGATTTACTGCCACGTTTCTCCTTGTTGCCAATTTCTTTGCACCATAGTTTTAAACAAAATGTATACGTTAAGGCCCAGGTTCCGTGTTAGGGTTGCGTCAACATTTTGGCGCAACCCCTGTGCAAAATCTAATTTGTTTCATATTGTAATGCGCTCAAAGGTACTCATGATAGACCAGCTACACATATGTGAGGACTCAGGATGTCAGTTCCTGTGAGGTTGTGATGCCGCTTACTATGTTGCCACATGCGATGTCATGCGCCAATATGTCGCTTCCTGTGAGGCCAATTCCTTTGATGTCAACTTCCTGTGATGTCACGCCATTCTGCATAACTTGGGGGCATATCAGCAACAACCGGCAATAATTATCGCTAAGCGCACTTAGCGCTAGGATAATTATCGCTGGCTAGCGTGGATTTTTATCGCTGAGATAGCGTGCTATTAGCAACGCTTATCTCAAAAGCAATAAAAATCCTTGCGCTAACTACCTAATGTGAGATTATCGCTGGAAACCCAGTGATAATCTCACGAAATGTGGCGTTAGCTTGTTGATAGGGCCCCACAAACTTAGCCATGATATCCACCTTCCATAGGATATCATGGCTAAGTCAGTCCTGAAGCAGGCGTAAGGAAAGTAGCGATAACAGGGGTTATCGCTACTTTTCCTGCCGCTATGCTTCATAGCGTGGGGCTTGATGATAGGCGAAATGTCGCTTAGCGACTTTTCTCCTGTCATGTCAGGTCAGAAACGCCCACTTTGCATCTCATTAGAGATGCAAAGCTGGGCGTTAAGAATAGGTGAGCTAATGCAAGGTTTCACGCGTTAGCATGACCTTGCTAATTAGGCGATAAAATTATCGCCGCTTTTCGGCCGAAAACGGCCGCAAAAGTGGCGATAATTTTCTATCGCCGCCTTGTAAATATGCCCCTTGGTGAGTCCACCCACTTTTGGTTTTTAGGAAGTGAGCCCTGACAAGAGGCAACTCAAAGTGTGGTGTGTGCTATATATGTAGATGTTACAAAGTAAAGCGCACTCTTCTCAAATCTTATCACCAAATCCACTCATGTAAACAAAGTACATACCTTAAGCACAGCTTGAACAGTAATTGCGTTTATAACCTTGCCCATTTGCTTTCAGAACTTTTACAAGGGCTTCAGTAAGCGTGGAGTTGCTGCCTGTAACCAGCAGAGGGCGCTAAAGCACATGGCACCGCCCGCAGCAGGCTCGCGTGCTCATCTCCTGGGATGCGTTCACCTCACTCACATAGGTGCTCCCTCTCTCTTCCTGGATGCTGACAACCCTGGTGTAATTTTTCTGCTTTCCATTTCCTGTACCTTCTCGAATTAATATTGATGCTTATTTGCTTTTAATAAATCTTCATTACAGGCAAGAAATTGCACGCAGTCCCACTTAATTATTAGCTTGCTTTGGTAGACAATTCTGCAATCAAGGGTGAACCTTCCATCTCAGAACGATAAATTAAACAAAGAGGGGCCCCTTCACTGCACCTCCAATTCAGATTGACATCCGTGTTCTGCCTGCTGAAGACGGGATGACGTCAGACACAAGGACGTCACGTGGGCATCTAGAGGGGCAGCTGCAGCAGGAGTTTGTGTAGCGAATGCTCTACACAAGGTGAGGCATGTTAGGCCTTACAGCACCATCTAGTGGCAACACCAAGTTACAACAACAGGCTTAAAATGCAATTTTATCAGCGCTGGAAACTCTCCAATGGAGCCAGTTCTAGAAATGAAAATTATTTACTCTGGGTACCCGTAAATTAAGGGTGGGAGTGGCTGGGGAGGAGTTATGAGGTGGCAGAGTAACAAAGGGGAGGAGAACCACTAGTAGTAGAGTGAATGACACTCAGCCTACGCTTTATTTATTTATTTCATTTATTCTCTCTCTCTCTCTCTCTCTCTCTCCCTCCGTCTCTCTCTCTCTCTCTCTCCCAGGTTCACGATGCTTCTTGCAAATCACAGCAAGCAAGTATAAGTCAAATATTTATATTTTATGTAAGATAGCTCGGTGGGTTCATGCTTTTGTTGCAGAGATCCTTACAGTGTATGCTGCTTATAATTCTGTTACAAGATCTCAGTTATTTCAGCAGTGCTTAATTTGTGTAAAAAAAAAAAAGAGATGCCAGGGCCCAAGAAGCCCGTGGTAGGCGCCATTGAATATTGAAGGCTCGATGCTAAGGCTGCATTCTCTTGATTCCACCCCGTGCTGCTTTGATCCACCAGCAGTCACTCCCTGTCCCTTTTATCTCACTCTTTCAGAGTGTTTTAATCCCAGTTTTTTTCTTATGTCATGGTTTTTCAGTCTTTCTCTGACTCCTTTATTTCCTTTTATATGTCTTTCTCTCTCACTCTGGGTCAATGTCTGATGAGAAACAAAATAAGCGCTGGTCCTCGAAAATGAGCGCTGTTAGGTCCCACCTGTAGCCACCAGCGCAATATTTAAATATTTGTTTCAAACACCTACTCGTAGCCTGCAAGGCATGTGTGAAACCTCGAAAGAGTTAATCTATATTGTAAGGTTGGTAACATCATTCATTATTTTTTTTGCATTATGTGTAGGGCTCCCGGTTTTATACTATTTCTTTTTTAACACTTCCATCTGTATTTATCCATATTTATTTTTGGGCCATGTTATTGGTAATTATTAATATTTATTTTATGTTTTGAGAATAAATGGGGTCATAAATGATATATTTTTACATTTATTTAACTGAAAACCATGCACTCATACTTTGACATTTGTCGCTTTTTAGCAAAATAAGCAGCTAAATATAACTTAACACTACACTGAGAAGCAAATATGAAAAATTGTATATAAATATATGTTAACATATGCCTGTATTTAAGGGAATCTCACCCTGCTTTTAAATCCCCATGGTGTCGATCTGCTTAGCAATTGGTCTGGAATTCATGAAGGACAACAAGGGAAGTCACTTATAAGAAGCACAATTTTCAGTATTTTCTCCGCTTTTAAAAATAAATACAGACAGGAAATAGATTGTTTTCTGTCTGCGTCTATCTGTAAAAATTAGTAAAAATGGAAATCCGGAAGCCTTAATTATGCGCTATCTAAATGCGCTGTTGTTAGTGTTCTTACACACACAAAGACAGGCACACCAGGCATTTCTACAGAGCATACATTTGTCTATTCATGTTGCATAAACCAAGAGTCTGAGAAATTCAGAAACACTTCAAAATCTCTGGCCATCTCTAAGCAATTTGTGAAATTATACACTGTGGAGGGCTTCTTTGTTTCCTTCATGGGCTGCTGGACCTGATGGCCAGGTTTGATGTCCCAGAAGATGCCCAACTGTTCCTTTTCAGGACACCACATGAACACAAAAGGAATCCAATGGCTCGTCAGTGAGGCGTTATGCAGCGGGCTGCTCTGGAAAGAAAAATTAGAGCCCTCTGCATCTTCCCTTGTCAAAGCCGGTGAACGTGTGCGCGGCACTGCTTGTGTCCTGTTGTCGGCACACCGCACCTGGACAGGGGTGGAGCTTGGTTTGTAAGACTGGGGGGGGGGGGTGAACTTCAGAGTTTCCGACAATCACGCTGGCGTATCGTGGTAATCATTATATGAGATCATCATATGAGAAGCAGTGCATGAGGGGGGCTTAAGGGCCCATAATGGAGAGAGAGTTGTTAGGGGTACCGAAAAACTCTGTATTTTGTAAAATATCCATATTTGATGACCTTCAAAACAGAAGAGTGCGCATGTTTTTGTCTGAGTGAGAATTTAAAAAACCCATGTGAAATCTGACAGACACCTTACCACACCCAACTGAAAGCTTCTCTACCCAAGTATTTACTAATTAATACATTTATTCGGGTGGTGTAACCCCAAACACCCCTCTTGAAGCTACGCCCCTGCACCTGAACACAGGTGGGAGGATTTCCATGACCCAGCCTGGCGTCCAGCTCTGTATCAAGAACAGCTGTTGGAATCCGACCTGTTCCACCTCTGTTCCTGCCCTGCCTGCAGCAGCGGTCTGTACAGGTAAGAGCAGGGGGGCGGTGATGCTGGATGGGGTAATTTCAACAGACGACAAAAAAGGACAAATGTATTATTTATTTAATTGTCCCTCATGGTCGTCTGTTCAATCCCCCTAACATGGCCCTACAGCCCCACAGCTCTTACCTGCATGGGTCGCTACTGCCTACCTGGTGCCACCTCACACCTCACGGTTCCTTTCTCCCAATAGGATACAAGCTCATCCGTCATCCTTTGAGTCTGCGTTATTTCCATCTCATCCGCCTTCCTCGTCACAGCGATTTTAAACGTGAGTTGAACCTTCACCCTTGGGACAGACAACCTGCTCTTCACAACTTGGAAGATGGTTGTTCCCTGTGTCCACTGTTTCGATTTAACCCTTCTTCTATTTCTATCATTAGTGGCCTTGCCACATGTGGTCCATAATTCTCAATGTCCATGATGGCCCTTCTATCTGATACCCAAATCTTCCTGTTTCTCATTTATAATCGTTTTTTTTTTTAAACCAAGAAAAGAGACCGCCAGGAGAGTAGACGAGCGAGAAGCAGAACCAAGACGAGGAAGATGAGAAGAATGGATTTACCGGTAAGTAATCTACTAATCACCAACGTGGTCTTCTTCGTTGTCATAGTCCCATGCATATGACAATGCGCCAAACTGTCTGCACTGACCCTTGGTTGAACCCAAAAATAACAGGTCACAATGTGCAGGAGTAAGTGATTTACTATTAAACTTGTGAAAATAGTTTACTAATGCTCCAGTGATAGTACACAAAAACACAGAGGCAGAATGTGTACTTTGTAATCCAGAGTGTATTCCATTGCACAAGTGTGCGCTGAAGACCAAGTGGCTGCCCTGCAAATCTCATGCAATGGAACCTGCTGCTCATTGTAGCACACTGTGACAGAGAAGGTTCATACTCAAAGTAACGGAGACTGGCATTGAGTAATGGACCCACAGGAAGCTGTGGCGGCATTCTTGCTGCGGTAGCCATGTCAGAGGACCTCCACTCTGCTAAAAAAACATAGGTTACCTGTGAAACCCAGTGTGTACCAATCCCACTGCTGCACTCTGGGCTGAAGGTTGTGATGTGTCGTTCCCAGAAGTGAACTGGAGGAAACCAGACCTGTAGAAGATATCAATGCCCTCCCAGTCTTCTCAACACAGGTTTTACATTTTGATGGCTGCGGTGCATCAACAAGTCCAGCAATGAGGTGGGAGAAGCACCGAATATATGATGATACAACGCGTTCCATTACAAGGCGGTATGTCACATCGCAGTTTTTACAATGCAAGTTGTTACAACGACTTGCGCTGGAGGGCGATGGAGTTAGGAATAGTATGATGTACTATTCAAACTCCAGTCTATGTACACTAGGGAACGTGTTGGAATAGTATATCATACTATTCCTTAGGTTAGAGCCATCCAGTGCAAGTAGTTGTAACGACTTGCGTTGTAATGACCGCGATCTAAAGGCAATGCAATGCAATGCCCGCATTGTAATGGATGTCTTCCAGAAGCAAAATCTGCTTCATGTTTAATTTGAGCTGGTGGGCACAGCATCACTCTGCAGCCAGTGTCCAGGGTAGGGTGGAAACTGTCTGAGACAAAAAATCTTTGTACATACAGCTGCAGAGTCTCAACGTACCTTGGGGTACTGTATAGTGCTTTCACATGTAGTTCAGAAGGTTCTTCGTGCTACAATGAGCAATGCAAGTTTGGGACGTTTAGAGTGAGAAACTTTGAGTTGTTGTACCTAGACCGTGTCGGAATCCATCCGCCCGACTCGGTCGAATTCCAGTCCTTAAAGACTGATTACGATGTTCAGGGTCGTAAGGGAAACCGTTTGGTCCTTCCGAATCGATTCCACCCAGCTCTCAGAGAATCAATGTCAGCCGGAGCCGCATTGTACAGCCCTGCGGACAGCATTTCCAACCAAGCAATTACGATGTCGGTTTCCAACATCCTTTCCGAGTCGGCCTGTCCGACACAATAAGGCTGTTGAAAAGTGACTTTGGGGACCCCTAGCAGGCCACCCTTCATCCTGCGGCCTCCAGTTTGGGGCCGAGGGGGTACCCAAGGGACCCCTCTGTAAAACCATGCACTATGTGGCAGGCACCATGGGGTGCCCACAACAGGGTGCAAGATTTTCTGCACCCTTTTCCCCAGAGGAGCCACTGTTGTCTGCCCGAACACAGGGTCCCATTGAAGTCAAAGGGAATCTGACCGAACAGTGTTCGGTCACATCGTAATCGGTCGTGCGGAACCGCCGATCGCGATTCAGTTGGCACCGATTCCGAGAAGGAGTCGGGTAGAAAGTTTCTGCCCGACATCGTAATGAGCCCCTAAATATACCAAAAAGCCAGAAAAAACCCTATAACTAGTCTCTACACCCCCCCACACTTCTACCCTACCCTCAAAACCTTAAAGAAAACCTTTAAAAAGGACTTACCTGTTCTGACGAATAGCAGCACCTTACCATGATTTGGATCCCAGACAATAGAGTAAGAATGTCACACACAGGGGCCGATTCCAATCTCGCTCAGAATAGCTCCGAACGCGATCCGGCCGGGAAAAGTACGAGCCGGACACGTGTTTTCCGACTGACTCGCACAACTGCACGAGCAAGCAAGTACGAGGCTGGAAACGTGAAATCGCCGACCGATACGTTTACGGGTCCGAATCACTCCGTACGTGTCAGCCGTAAGCAAACCGTGACGTGCAATAGAGGCGATTTCCGACCGAGCCAGTACGATGCCCGATTCGGAAAGCCTGATCGAGACAGAGTTTCCGACTCATAAAAGCTCCGGGAAGCAAACTTTGGGGGTCCGCTCCGGACCCCCCTCCACCCGTAGCCTTACGAGTCGGTCACAGGGGGGGACCCAAGGGTCCCCCCAACAAGTGCATGTAGGGTACGGGTGGCACAGACGCATCCCCACTACAGGGGGCACTCTTTTGCGCAACTTACCTTTTCATCAATGGGAGCCTATGTACGCGTTGTACAACAGGCTCCTATAGACTTCAATGGGACTCTGAGTGACCCGTATCTGTAAGCACGTGTTTGCATTGTACTCGGGCGTTCGGAGCCCCGGAGAGCGAGTCAGTCGGAAAGCACTCCGGATCCGACTCGGTTGGAGGATTTTCCCAATGAGATCGGAATCGGCCCCTAAGAATACAAAGTAGAAGATAGTGGTAAAAAAATGGCTGCTAATTGAAACTATAGAAAAGACTATCCCCCCATCGAAATAAATAGGGAACTAAGTAAATAAATTCAATAAATGTATTAAAAATGCATAAAAACTAAACTTGTAAAACATGTCCAAAATATTGTAAAAAATGTTAATAAATTAAAAAGTATGAATTAAATATTAGTATAAAAAACAATTATTTAATTTATACTTGCAAATCTATATATGAAACAATTTAAGAAGTGTATAAAAAAAGCCAAGCAATTGAACAAAAACCTGGAAATGTACAACATACAATACTATTTAAATATGATTTACATTGTATATTGAATAAGAAAAAAAATATTATAAATTATTTTATTTATCTATGTATAAAAGTTTATTTTAATTAGAAATATATATGTTTAGAAATGTGAAAATATATTTGAAATAACCTATGACAAAATAAACAAAAATCGAAAAATGTGCTACATGTCTTCATTTTATTTTATTAGTTGTATTACAAATATAGAACTAAATTTTACATTATCTTTCTAAATACCAACAATACCAAATAAAAAACATAAACTGCCCCTAGTACATAGAAATACAATTTTAAAAAAAGTATTTCACACTGAAATAATTAAATTAAATAATCACATTCCAACATAAACAATCTTAAAAAACATGCCGGACACTAAAGAGGTATCATTTACTATTCCAACTCCAATCCAAATCATTTTGAGGAATGTGTGGAAGGCTACAGAGGTGACATTTACCATTCCCACTGCAACATAACCCATTTTGAAGAAAATGTTAGACACTAAAGGGGAGACATTTACAATTCGAATTCCAATCTAAACCAATTTGAGGAAGGTGGATGATAAGGGGTGAAATTTCCCACTCCAACTAATTTTCAAATTAAATAATAAAAATGTGCTTTGTGAAAATTAAAATTAATACATTTTAGAAAATATATTCCCAACAACAGAACGTATTCCAATATTAAACGCATTAAAAAAGTCAGTGGCAGAATTTTCCTTTATAAATAAATACATGTGTAACATATAAATATATAACAAAATCTAAATTAATACAGCATAAATAATACATATTTATAATTTTTTCATAATGTTATTAGACAATATTTCAAAAACCTTTAAAATAAATGTAAATATAAAAATTAAAAAAAATATTTAAAATAACATTATAATATTCAAATATTAATAAAAACCTAAAAATATTACATTTAAAAAAGTGATTTACAAAAACAATTAAGTATAATTTGCTTGAAGAAATGACAGTTTACATTATAAAATGTCTTTTTGATATTTTAAATGTTATAATCTTTTTATAATGTAAATGATTATTTTTTATATTTATAATAAAATACCGATTTTTACATTTAATATGATATATATATATCTATCTATATCTATCTATATATATATATATATATATATATATATATTACCTTCTGGTGGTCGCCAGTAGGTAGTTATAGTTAGGCCCTATTATCCATAGGAAATCCGCAACATTCTATTTGCAATAACTTTGGCGCCGGTTGACGAATCTTCGCAAAATTTTCGAAACTGGTGGGGCGCTCCAGTCCGCTCCTATCCTGAAAGTTTCGGGGTGATTCGTCAAGCGGGGGCAGAGAAAAAGGGGGTCCTATATATATATATATACACACACAAAATAATTATAAACTGGTATTTAGAAAATGTATTAAAGTAACAAAATATATTCATAAACTTTACAATTTTAATTTGCATACCAATAAAATAACATTAAATATAAATTGAAATATTCACTTTAAAATAAATCTCCCCACCCTTATCCCCTTACAACCCAACATCCCCCTACTAAAAAATATTATGTATATATTTTATTTACACATCAATACAACTAAGGCCCCGATTCCGATGCAGTTAGAAAGACCTGCTTCTAACGGCATTTGCTCTGTCCGAATCGGATCGGGAATGTTTCTTTGCGATCGTCTCGGAAAGGTTTCCGACTGACCGATTACGATGCGAGTTAGGCGTTAGGAATATCCCAATCCAAACCCAACGGCATTTGGAATGACTGAGCCTTACGGAGCAGAATCGTACGTCTCTACGGGCCGCGTTTCTGAACAACCTGAGTATGATGCTAGATTCGGACAGCCTTTCCGAATCGTGCCGTCTAACTCAAGTCAGAATCAGACTTTGGGGTCTGTAGTGGGCCCCCCTGCACCCGGAGCCTTCCCAATCGGACCCGTGGGGTTACCCATGGGTCCATCCCTTACCAACCATGCACTGTGTGGCAGGCATCAGGGGGTGCCCGCCACAGGGTGCCCGATTTTCCCCAGCCACCCCCTTTCTTCAATGGGAGCCTATGCATTCGGTCGGAACATAGGCTCCCATTGAAGTCAATGGGAGTTTGACCGAATCACATCTGGAAGCCTCCGGATGCATCGTACTCGGTCGGTCGGACTCTCACGATCCGAGTCGGTCGGAAACCATTCCCAAATCCATTCGGTCAAGAAGATTTCCAAAATGCATCGGAATCGGGCCCTCATAATATAAATTTCAAAGATTTCATGATTAATAAATTATTTTACTAAGTACACAA
This sequence comes from Triturus cristatus, assembly GCF_964204655.1. NCBI lineage: Eukaryota > Metazoa > Chordata > Amphibia > Caudata > Salamandridae > Triturus > Triturus cristatus. Next base: position 1,180,473,413 of record NC_140594.1, on the reverse strand, counting down.
ATAAAAAAATATTAAACATATCAAATCAAACACACTACATTAAAATACATACAAAATAACACAATTAATAATATATACGGAAATATTATCTAACTCAATATTTTTTACAACTATATTAAAAACAACACATAAAACGATATTCTTACCTTCGATATTCCTGTCGACAATATTTTTGACATCCCGATAATCCGGAATTATATTTCTTATTCAACTGTTCTGGTGCTTCTTAATGCTTTACATCTATTCCTTGATAAAGCCTGACTTCTCTGAGCCACAGTTACCCACGGTGAGCAGGGGTATTTGAAACGAATCTGAATGGACCCAGTACAGGTAGTGAGTTTATTACACAGTGAGGTATCTCAACCACACCATATAATAAACAGCTTTCCTCACACCCACCTAGAGCAAAGTCTCCTTTGTGAGATCTATAGACCAGCTCTCTATGCACCGCATGTTATTCTATATTCAAAATAGTGCTCTTGTGACCAGGGAATGCCCAGGGATGAGTCCTGACTGTATGAAAGAGTGAAGTGGTAAAGATTTCCCTGTTGCCCACATTTTGCTGTGGTAGGTTGGATGTGTGTCTTGACTTTATATCTCATCAATGATGACCACCATGTAATCTGTATATCGACAACATCCAACCTGGCCAGCCCTCCGTTGAAGGTTGATTTATAGCACTTGATCATCGCCACTCAGGATGTTCCATTTTTTCAGATAAAGGGCTTCAGCATCGACGCTATTTGTTGGAAGGACTTTTCTGATAGTCTACGTGGGGCAATTCTGCAGGTATGAATCTGTCTGGGAACTGATACCATCTCAGAGGGGCCACTGCCCCCATCAGGCACAGGGGTAGGGATTATCCGTGACGGGGATCATTTTCAGAGCATCCAAAATCAGCGTTTATCACCCACCCACCCGCATGTGTGCCTCGTTGTCAGCAATGAAAAGCCCCAGATACATGAACCTCCTCAGATGCAACTTGTATATTCAAGCTGGAGGGAACTCTTCAGCTTCTTCACTCTTGCCCCCTGGGCACACTCTGGACTTGCAGTGGTTTACCCTCAAACCAGCCACCCTCCTGGAATCATTAGGAATCTGTCCTGCCTGTGGGCCACAGAAGTATAATAGAACTTCATCCGCATAGAGGGACGATCAGTCATCTGTTCCCTGTGACCATCGGAAGACAGTGATCACATCATTTCCCCTGGTTCCTTCTGCCAGCGGTTTGACTGCTTGGGCAAATAGTAAGGGTGAGAGGGGGCAACCTTGCCATGTTACGCACCTAATAGGGAAGGGTTGAGAGAGGACGCCTTCGGTGTCTGTTTCAGGAGCGGTGTAGAGCAGACAAAGAGGGGTGCCATGTTCATACGCTGCAGAATTTCGAACGGGTATCCCCACTCTAGATTGAGAAAGGCTTTCTCGAAGTCTATAAGGAGAATGGCCTGGAGTTCCAGCAATGTACCTGCTAATACTAATGCATTATGATGATGTCACATTGTGACGTGTGGATCTGTGTAGCATAAAGCCTCTCTAGTCTCTTACTATAAGGGAGAGTATTTAGGGCCTGATGACGAATTTGGCAGTTTAGGAGTGGGCCGCCACGTCACCGCCGTGCTCCCGCACCGCCAAACTCATCGCCGGCTGGCCGCCAGATTACAAGTATTTTTGTAGTCTTGCAGGCGGTCCTTTGGTGTTCCAAAAAATGGTAATTTCAATGGTCGTTCCTACATGGCATCGACTGTTAAGTCCATGTAGTGCACGAACAGGGGGCGCATGCACACAGGGGGGCACAACATGTGCCCTCCTGCATGTATCCCCAGGACCAGAGGCACAAGGGGGCCTCACTTTTCATGGCGGGCTCACCACCCGCAGCAGCAGTGCCAAGCCTACGGCTTCACCCCCAGAGGGACCTCATCTGTTCTTATGGATCCACATTCTTGTTGCCAGTGAGGCTCCACTACTCAATGCTTCAGCCGAGCCCTGGGCTAGGAGAGGGGTATGGATGCCATTTAATCAAACCTCCTCCACCATGTGGCTCACAGCTCCATGTCTCACTGGTGCCTGCACAACAGGCCACCAGCGAGTGAGCTCTTTTGCTCATATGGACAGCGCCCTCCATACTTTAAGGCAGACGGGACACAGCCCTTGTTTCTTCTGTGGTCAGTGTCCAGTGCTGTGGTCTGTCCCTGATCAGTGGCAGCAGCAGCCTGAACACCATGGGGAGGGTTTTGTGTCTGGTTTCTCCCATGCCCCGAGCTGTGTTGTAGGGAGGATGATGAAGGGTTAGCGGGGGTGGGCCATACCTGAGTTAAAGTGTGTCTGCCATCTTGGTTTTTCAGGCCACGCCCTCCTCTAGTAATTGCTTCAACATTCACAGGAAGGCCACAGTGATCCCAGGACACAAGTGCAGTCGTATAGAAGAGCAAAACTCTGTGAAAGTTTCACATATTACCCCGGGTCGCCGAGGAGCTGTTTTAGCACACACCAGGGAAAGCAGCACCGACCGCGGTGGAATGGCATCAAGCCCCAGTTGGGTATTCAACATTCCAGCTAGTCCTCACGCCCTGCTGGGCTTCCACTGGCCAGCTACACTTCAGCTCCAGCTCAGCTTTCAACAGGCCTCCAGCGCGTTAGCTGCTAGTGGGAGTTAAGCTGAACTTTGTGGAGCTTTGGACATTTCTGGTTCACGTGTTAACTGGGAGTCCTTCAGAAAACCTTGCAGGGAGTTCTGCAGAATTCTGAGAGCATTCCGGCTCTTGGGTTTGCCTAGGAGTTGCACACTCCAGTGGCTTCACTCAGGCCCCGATTATGAGTACCCCGGAATGCACTGAAGTAAAAGCCATTACCCTGGAGTGGGGTATTTAATGGATGTGGCATTGACTGGGACACTCGTATTTGGAGAATTTCAGCAATTCTGAGTGTCCCTTAGCCTGGAATTATGGGCTCTGCAAAGTCTGGACCTGATCATTTTGCACCTGGAGACACCAAACCCAGTCGCGGCCAACATTGCTCGTGGGTGGGGAGGCAGGGGGGTCGCGCGGGGATGTCGTGCGGAGACGTCGAATGCGGGCGGGATTTTTTTATTTAATAATATTAATTTTAAAAAAATAGTAAACTTACCTTTCTGCCGGCCAGGTCCAGCGTCTTCTTGGGTCCTGCTCTCCTGCCTCCGGCAGGAACAGGAAGCAGGCATCCATGCTCCCTCCCCTAAGCCAATCATAATTTTGCAAGCAGCGTTGTGATTGGTTGGGACGCCGCCCAGCCAGACGCTTATGGGATGGCCATGATCTCCATGCAGGCTGCATTGCAGCCTACATGGAGAAGGGCAGGGTGCACATGACTGGTTTGGGCGGCCCCAAAGGGCCTGCCAAAGTCTTTGAGCACTCAGCAGTGAGCACACCACTTCTGCCCTGCCACGCTTGCAGAGCAGCCCCGTCCACCTGCAACCAAACTTAAAATGGTAATAAGGGAAAGTTATTATCATTTTATGTTTCTGCTTCTTGCACTGCGAGAAAGCAGTGGGAGATGCTCCTCCACCCTAGTGTAGGAGCTGCCCCTGAGCGAACCCTGCTTCCCTCTACATGTGATGGGGCTGCGGCAAGAGGTACAGCCTGGCCCACTGCCCGACCCGTGCAGCAGCATGGGGGAGCAGACAATCTCTCACCTCCTGACTAGAAGAAGTCATGTGTGACTGCCTGTCCGACATCGCACTCGTTAACTCCCCCCACACCAGTCTTCTTGATGGCACTTTTTATCTGCTCACGGTAATGAGAAAAATTTCTCTCGTTTTTTCCCACAAATTGGGGAATATCACTCAGAAAAGGACACGCTACCTCTCGGTCTATGTGGTTATTCCGTATTCTGGAGACAAGACTTATAATTGTCGGTTTTCGGTGTGAGGTACCTGCCTGTCCTCCAGTGTCCATGCCCCATAAACTGGCACTTTGTAATCTGGGCTTGTTGCTTGAGGCATTTTTCAAAGATAGGTGATTGAAACGGCACAAAAGCTCCTCTGTACAGGTATTGTTTACATGTTGTATCAGGGGTGCTTGGCAGCTAATCATCGTTTTGCCGTAAATTATAAACCATACAATCCAGGATTTTTTTTTTCACCACATTTTGCACCCAGTATCACCTCTAAGACACAGTTTTGCATGCACAATTACCTGAAGGAAGCTGCTTTCGCATGCGGGAGTGGCACATTCGCTCATCTTGAAATGGGTGCAAATTGAATAAAAAACTGGAACAGAAATCCCTTAGTGCCGATTATTTGCACTTTGGAACCAATTCAAAACGAGGTCGACATCAGGGGATCAGTTGTAGTTCCCAGTTGCCTCGCCAAGCCTGCAGCTTGTGAGCGGTGCCCCACTACTTTGTGGCTAGGTTCATGCCATACCAATCCCTAGATACATATGCGTGGGAAGTTGGGGCTTCTAAGGTCAGTTGAGGACGGCGCATGCGCACCGTATTCGCCGCGGTTCCTTTTCCCGCCCTCTGACTTCGCGCCACGTGCCGCCGTCCCCAGGGGTCGCGCGCGCGCCGCCTCGAGCCCCAGCACGCGCTCCGAGCGCCATCATTAGAGCCCCTCCGAGGCAATCAGGCCCCGCCATCAGGGTCTTTCTTCTCCGCTCAATGCCCCTCACGTCCCTCGCGTCCCGCCCGTTCCCTCCCGCACCGGCGACGCGGCGCTGATTGCCTTTTGTTTAAGAGGCCCTGGGAAGGGATGGGGCGCGCGGCGCAGGCGTGGGGGGCTGGGCTCGGCTTCTGTGTGTGTGTTTATTACACTGAGACGCGGGGGGAGGGGGGGAGCCCACGGAAACAGTCCTCAGGGAGCCGGAATGAAGACGTGTGGAGGCCGTGCCTTCAGAGAGGCCTTGAGCCGGGCCATTGGCCGTCCTCCTCCCGACCCCAGCATTTGAGGCTCCCAGAGGCTCCAGGCCATGGGAAACATTGGCCAGTCCGGGTTTTATTTATTACAAACCATTGCAATCCACATCATGAACGCATGTGTTAATAAATGTGAAACTGGGCAATTGCAGACTGGAAGTCTGGGGTGTGAATAAGACGTCCTCTGGTGACACCATAGAAGTGCCCTCAAGATGCACAGGGCCATAACACAGGCCCCAGCAGCCCCTGCTGCACAGGCAGGGAGGGAGGGGGCACCCTTCAGGGCCCCCAGCGCTTCATCCCATTCGACCCAAGTCCAAATAATATTCAGCAGGGTGTCCCATCATTTTGTGTTGCACCACTGTCTAGAAGTGCAGCGGCACACATCGCGGTCCAGAACAGTACAAGCGCCTGACCCAAAATGTGAGCAGTGCAGGCAAAGTGTGAGTAGGCTCCGTAAAGGTGACCAAATGTGCAAAAGGTATTGGTGCTAGCGAAATATGATTGGAGTATGGCGTAAATGCTTGTTGCTCACGTGTGCTGAGACGCGTGCAGATTTATTCGCAGATGGGCACCCCTCCAAGAACAGGCTTTATTTTCTTTGGCAACAAACAACGTGACAGTTTGAATGCTCTGGGTCTGGTGGCTCAGTGGACTAATGCGTCCACTGCAGGGGCCTGTGTTTAACCTCATGGTCACAGGTTCAAATCCTGGAGGGTCCACTCAGCCTTTCATCCTTCTGAGGCCAATAAAATGAGAACCATTGAGTTGGCTAACAATAACCATCTGTTGTTCAGCGCCAAGGGGCCTACAGGTGAATGTGCGCTTTGCAAATACACATGTTATGTAATGTTTGAATTGACCTCAGCCACCCGCGACCTTGGGCTGCATTCCAGTCCATCATTTTATGCCCATTGTGCCACTCAAGACAGATATCAGACATATATGAATCAGATCTGGCCATGCTCCTACAGGCATGGATGTCATTTAGGGGTCACCAGGGGTCGCTGCTGAGACCCCTGGCTTGCCCCTTCCTACCCCTGGCACTTCTTTTGCAGCTCGGACCTCAGAGGTGGCAAAATCAGTGCCTGGAACACAGGGGCAGCTCTTCCTGATGGACGCTGGGTGAAGCTTCACTTGCCTGTTTCTGTAATTTTTTTTTTTATACAAATAGCGAATAATATTATTCAATATTACTGTAATAAATACATTAGCTGGAATATGACCCTATCTGGAAGGTAAGGTAAGTAAAAAATGCATTTAAATGTATGTTGTATGCATGGTTGCGGGTGAGAGTGTGTGTATGTGCACGAGAATGTGTGTGTATGTGTAAGCATGTGTGTGTGAGTCAGAGTAGAGGTCAAATGGCGTGCAATATCACTCCCACTACCTGTGGCATTTTGGTGAATTGACGTCCGTGCCTACAGGAACCGTCCAGCCAGAAGTGCCAGACGAGGCTCCATTCAGGGGACAACAAAAGGTAAAACAGACCAGTTTCAGTCTAGGACGGGCTGGAATGAGTCCCCGACTAATTACCAGTGACTGAGATTCGTTCAAGCACTCAACCCACCCCTCTTCCGTGCGCCTTTATCGTCTTCATGGCAGAGAGGGCGAGACGTGGTGGGCACCACAGGGTGAGTTGGGAGCTAATTAGGGATGGGCGGAATTTGCGAAATTCACTTTCGCAAACTATCGCGAAAATGTTAAAAATCTCCGCAAACACGCGGAAATATCGTGAAGACGCAGAAGTTTTTTCCCCGCCTGTTCACGTTATTTTCTGCGTGATCGCGGCTCGCCAACTTACCCATGCAGTTGCTCATGGGCGCGAGATCTCAATCATCTCATACTCTCGCGGTGCATGATCGCGAGAAGAAAGATGTGATCGCGCGACGAATGACGTGATCGCGCGACAAATGACGTTAATGTGGGCGCGAACTGTCGCATATGGCTACCATCAATCCAACATCTCGTGGAGAACGCGACCGGATCGGGAAAACTTGTCGGCGAACGCGGGGATTCAGGTAAAGCGATCGTGCGCACACAAGAATGTATTTTTTTACAGCGCGAGCAAGAAACAAATTTCCGGTAAGATGCGGATTGCGGAAATTTTGACATTTTCGCGCTCTCCGCGGAACGCGAAAATGTCAAATTATCGCAATTTCCACGAGCGGAACGGAATTTTAGCCCAGGTCTAGAGCTAATGCCGTGGCACACAGTGCAGTAGTGATAACAGTGAGAGAGTCATTGGGCAAAACTTTGCAGGCTTCAAAGGCAATTTTTTTGTATAAACTGGAACTCTCCAGGAAGGAGCAATTTGGTGGCCAATGGTGCATCTGTGAGTTCCTTAGAGCCCACATTTCAAGAGGCCTGTAGTTGCTGATTAAGTAGTTAATCCTCTAGAAGGCTCACCGGGATTTATGAGGGTCACAGAAAAAGATCAAATGCTCCCAAGGGGACACTGTTGGAAGAAATGCCAGTTAAAAATAATTTCTGCAGGGACGTCCAGATCTGATGTCCAGGCAGCCTGAGCTGTGGGAGACCTCCTTGAGAACATTCTATAAATTATTTCAGAAGGAGCAGGTTGCTGCTGGATTTCATTTTTATTCATGCCTTTTTTGAAGCAGTCTTTTAATCCTGCACGTTTTGGACACATCTGATACTGAATTTGCGTACCCCATTTGCAAATTCAGTTCAGATGTGTCGATAACGTATGTTAGGTTCCGATGGTCTCATTTTTTATACCTGGTGCCAGCCTTGGTGTTGGGGAATGCCCCAAACTGCCCCCCAAAACTGGTTCTGTCCTCGTCAGTTCTTCCGCTACTTATGGTTTTATCTCCAAAATATCTATTGTGACAAAAACTGGGTTAGAGCTGTTGACAAGTTCTTTTGTGACTGTTGCAGAAAGGGCCCTTTGAAATGCTATAAGGGCAGGATAGAGTTCCTCCTCCGTCATCCTGGCAAGAAAAGCTCTCCCCTCACACTTAGGTTTCCTTTTTTCTCAATATCTGGAAGTAATACACAACCCACAACAGGAGACCTCTTCACAGTCATGTGATTCTGGACTCTGACAGAAAGGAACAGATGTGCAGAAAAATGCCAACTTTCTAAAAGTGACATTCACAAGATTGTAACATAAATTATGACTTTATCATTAAAGAGGATTTTATATTATATTTCATTTGACTGTAAACAGCATATCTGTATCTGGTCCCAAACTGAAGTTTGCATTTATTAAGTGTAAATAAGGTAACCCATTGATAGTCTATGAGCGAGATAGGCCTTACAGCATTGAAAACAACTTTAGGAGACTAGGGGTTCTTCATTTTCATGACATATAAAACTTAAACCCGCATGTCTTAGATTTTAAATACCATGCACCTTGCCCTATGAGCCTTTAGGACCAACTTGGAGGTGACTTGTATGTTAAAAAAAGGAAGGTTTTGGCCTGGTAAGAGGTTTATTTTGCCAGATCGAAATGGCAGTTTAAGACTGCACTACAGGCTACAGTGGCAGGCCTGAGACGTGTCTTACAGTGCTACTTTCAGTGGGTGGTCCAATGAGTGCTGCGGCCTACTATTGACATTTAATTTATAGGTTCAGGGTACAGGTAGCACAATTAATAGGGAGTTGCAAGTACATTAAGTGTGCCAATTAGGTGTGGGCCAAATGTACAATGTTTTAGGGAGAGAGCACAAGTTCTTTACGTATGGTTAGCAGAGGTAAAGTGCACAGAGTCCTAATGCCAACAATAAAGGATTTCCGCAAAGTAAGGGAGTCAAGGGCAAAGGTTTGGGTGCATACCACGCAAAGGATGTCAGGTCTAACAGATACAATGTAATGCAAATACTTGAATGAAATCCAGAAGTTTCCCTGCGCTCGGCCTACAGTAAAGGCCCTTTTGCTCCATGTGTGTCTGTGTCCTCACCCTGCTTTCCACCGTGCCCAGTGCTAGAAGACCAACTCCACAAATCCATCAAAAATGGTGCCAAGAGCTCACCGTTTTCATCATTTCATCAAAGCGTGAAGCTATGCACGATTAAGCACCTTAATACTTCAGAATGAACGTTCATAAAATACATGCAATATCAGAGTCACCGCCAGCATCTTTGCTTGTGATTAATTCATAGGACAGAATTTTAAAACTGATATAACCTTAAATAATTCATCATTATTCTTGTTTGACGTTTAACATCCTAGTTGAATAAGGGAAGGGTGTAGAGCTTGAGTCTGAATATGGGGAAACATTAATCAGGTTTGTCAGAGAGCCTTTTAAATGAATAACAAGCTTATCTCCCCTTAAAGAGCCTTCACACTGTGGATGATGCTGTGAGAGCCCTCAACCAAAATGTCCCTTGTCTCCTGATCCTTTTAGACCTGTCCTCAGCCTTCGATACCATCAAACACGGAAACTTGATTGATCTCCTACAACATAGGTTAGGATTGTCGGGCCTGGTCCTAAATTGGTGTGCCTCCATCCTTCACAACCGCACGCAAATGATCAAAGTTAATCATACCCTGGCGTCCAGCACCCCTGTCCTGATTGGAGTGCCCCAAGGTTCTGCGCTCTCGCCCACTCTCTTCAACCTATTCATGGAGCCTCTTGCGGTCATTCTGAACAAAGCCAACATCCAATACCACATGTATGTGGATGACACGCAATTGTACCTGAAGATCTCCTCGCAAGAGGACATAAAAACTTTAAATGCTGCACTGGCACAAACTCAACAATGGCTAGCTCAGAACCATCTTATACTAAATACTCTCAAAGCTAAATTTCTTTTGATCACCCCACCTAATCACTCAGCTCCTACCCTCGACTGGATTAAACAACTAACTGCTCTGAACTGCACGCCACATGTTGTAGACTCTGCCGCCAAATCTTTAGGTATCACCCTGGATAAACACATAAGCATGCAGGCACACATCATTGCTACTACTAGGGGAGCCAATTTCGAACTCAACACACTGAAGAAAATCAAACCATTCCTTCCCCCCGAAGATCTCAGGCCAGCGGTTCAATCCCTGATTATCCCAAGATTAGAATATGGGTTGGTGACCCTCGCAGGATTTCCAAAAGCCAGCCTAGCCCCACTCAGAGCTACCCTGAATGCATCGGCCAGGCTTTTAACGGGTTCTAGGAAATTTGATCACATTTCACCGGACCTTGTACAGTTAAACTGGTTATCTATTGAAGCTAGAATCCGACTCAAGATAGCTTGTCTGACTCATAAAGCCATACACCACAATACCCCACACTATCTAGCAAACAAACTTGAGCTATCGGGCTCCAGCCGGAATCTCAGAAGTACTTCCACCCTTCTCTTGAAACCTCCAGGATTCAAAAAGAAAAGATTGTACAACCGTGCGTTCACCGGTCTTGCTCCTAGAATCTGGAACTCCTTGCCAACCCAGATCAGATCAAATCCTTCCACTACCTCCTTTAAAAAACTGGTCAAAAGACTACTAATGAACGAACGCTAATGCGCTGATCTTTCTCATATGTTCTGTTAACAACCTACTACATGAAATATTTTCACAGATGTTGTACGATATGTTCTCACCATCTTTTTGTTCTAGTCCTTGATAGCTCCTTTAACTGCATTAACTGCTGATTTTTGCTATTCCGGGATATCCATCGCACATCTTGGTTGAGTATGATGTTTTTACTCGGAGCGCTCTAGTGCACCTCTGAACATCTATTGCACTGCTTGGAGAACATCCCAGCTCATTAGGTCCTGCCCTGCAGGATCTGTGTGCATGACATGGCTTCTGCATGCATCCTGTCCTTTCACTGCCAGGGGCTGCAGGACGTGCGCTTATACCAGGGTCTGGGCACAGGGCGTGTCCTTCACCCATGCGGTGTACTCATTCCCTTGACTGACTGACTAAAGGCATTTGCATCACGCTCAGTTTCAGACTGGGCTTCAGACCTTCCACCTAGAGTGAACTCCATGCTTAACTCAAGATAGAGTCTTTTCTAGATGCAAAGTTGTCTTTTTTGTTTTGGTTGGGGGTGGTCCCCAGACTTTCACTTGGACCTGTAGATGCATAGAGTTATAATTCTGGCACATTGGGTTTATAATCAGCCAGGCCTACTTTCAGAAAGGAGACCCAGCACCACAATGTGCATCTTTTGTGGGTGGAAAGATATGTTTGGTCTCTCTAGGTGGGAGCGCTTTCTGCTTCTCATGGGGTATGTTTATCAGGCACCCTTCCTTCCCTTGCGCCATAGGCCTGTCCAAGTCCCGATGGACTAACAAATCTGCAGACACAGCAAACATTTTAGCTTCAGACATTGCATAATAATATAAAACTGAAGTCTGTAGAGGTCTGTAGAGGTCTGCAGACTTTATGAATTCCCCAACTAAATAGTTATATATTTTCAATTCAAAACATCAGAGAAACCACTGAACGGAGTATTTTTCTGTAGGTCATCTGAAAAGTAGATATGTGATTAAAAAATTGAGAAATCTAATTTCTGCCTAGAGTGCTCGACTTTTCTTCACAAATCATTAAGGCACTGAACAAAGTGAGCTGGGCTACTTATTGTGCAAAGAGGCACCAAAGTTATTAGTAAAACAAAAATTATTTTTGCTATATAAAGTTATGCGATACAAATATTGCTATGTAAAGTGAGATCTAGACCTTACTACAGAGGTGCATCTGCTGGAGGCCCACACAGTGTGCACCGCCTTCTGGACACACCCAAAGCCTGTGCACAGCGGGCTCTGAGGCGGAGGGCCAACCATCTGCCCAGGGCACACTGGGTGTGATCAACGGATGTGGCCAGTGGACTGGTGGTGAGGTTCCGTGCGAGACGGGACGCCACTTTCTGAGTGGTGACGAATATGGATGAGTTTGGTATCTATGAACCGCAAATGACGAGTATAGTGGGTGTACGAAGTTTCGCTATGCAGCCACGTATGGTTCGCCTCATTTTTGGGTTCGTTCATCTGGACCCTCGGGTTCCATTTTAGATACAGCATCCATTTTGTTTCTTGCCCTCAGGTAGCCAGCGAACGGGCTTCTTGTCCGCTTCGTGACCCTGGGACTCTCAAGCTTACACGAAGGACACGTGTTCCTTTGAGGTGACTTTTACGATGAGGGAAACGACACGACTAAGGCAGATGGCCCCGCTCGAGGCTCATCTTGCCGCGCCGGTCTATTGTTTCAGCCACGCATACATTAGACACGAGGTCTTTGACCCCTCTATCAAGTTTCCTTTATTGCCCCAACACTCTTTTCTAACCTGCTGTGCATCCTTGTCCTTTCCTTACATCTGTTTTCCGTCTTTCCTCTTAATGCGTTTATGGTTAGGATGGAATGTGTTTATCGCGGAGGGGATATGTTTTTACAGTTGGGAACCGGCAAGACTGTCGTAATTATGTTCCGGCCTCCTGAGACATGAATGCGACCCTTTTGCAGTTTATTGTGGGAACTGAGTTGTAACCTTTGTTCACCATACTGTGCTATGGCCGAAACCTGTATAAAAGGAGCGATCCACTTCTACGAATTTGAAGCAGTCTCCGAGAACCTACACGTTGTGTACTTCTTGTGACCTCTGTATCCCTGCAGTAAATAAACGCTGATCTCTGACGTCGCTGGAAGTGTCCCGTGTCTCTGTGTTTAGTACGCCAGAACAGGTAACCCACGAAGGTTTCAGGTGTTGTTCCCTGGCACCGCTGGGTCTTAAGAATAACCCAGTCCTTCAGTTGGCGCCCAACGTGGGGCGACATCAACGGTACCGGTCCAAAGCCCGACGATCGTGAGGAACTTCGTGTGAAATCTCCGAGGGAAGGTGCACCCCGCTTCATCGATCCAGTTGTCGAAATAAGTGGCCCGACGTCTTTTCCCGCGAAGATCCCCGCCTCCTGACGGCTGCGACGGACCGATGCCCTGACTGTCGACCTGTTTTGGCGCCTGGCGTAGTCCTTTGTACGGCGAGACGATTGACGGGCCTTCCTGGTGACGCCATTGTTCTCTCAGTTAAGTATTTGTGGGTCGCTCCCAGTGTTGCTTTGTTGTTTGCATGGTTCCATAGCATTCGTGGTTCTTAGTTGTTGGGTTTTATTTGACGATTGCAATTGCCAAAAACCGAGGGTCTTGCATTTTTGCGAGGACATCGTAATTCGATAACCCTTGAAGTTTGTATACTCGGTTAGTGTGCACGATGCCTGGCCGTAGTACTTTGTTTGGGTTTCTCAAATGTTGCAGCATGGATTCCCGGCTGGAGGATTCATGTCCGATACCTCCGGCTGGAACTCCGCTTTACGAGCTCTATAGTCGCCATGGCGTGGGTCCTATCGTATATAATGCATATTGGGTTCGCTACACTAAAAAGGATGGTGTCCTTAGTTGGCCATCTCATGGTAGTTTCGAGACTGCCGTTTTAGATAACTTGGAAGCTAAATTATTTAAAAAGAAAGCTAGGCCGGCCATGTTTGATTCCTTCCGGTTATGGCGGAAAGAGGCCAAACAGAAAGAAATCAAACAGAATAAGAAAAATAAACGAGAAGGTGTTATTACGGTGATGCGCAATATAGAACAATATCAGTTAGATAAAGATGAGAAAGAGCAGGAAGTTAGTGCTCGGCTTCACCACATGGCAGTGGACAAATGTTATCCGGCGCTACCTTCTACGACCGATAAGGCAGGAGAAGAATCGGTGGAAGATTCGCTTTTGTCTTATCTGATGAAATCGCCACCTCCCTATGCTCCTGATGTTATGGGTCCCGTTCGTCCACCTCTTCCTCAACCCGCTGGTTTGGTGGCTGCTGGTCAGCCCGCCGTTCCTCCCGTACTCCCGAATCCCCTTGGGCCACAGATCGTACATCCTCTTGTTCCGGCTTCTCTCCCTCCTGCGCTTTTCCAAGTTCCTCCTCAGCCTGTCGTTCCCGCTACTCCTGCTGCTGCGTCTACTTCTACCGTTTCCACCCCTATTGTTGCTGCGCCCGCATCTTCTTCCTCTTCTCCTTCTGTTCGTAGTCGTCTTTTGACTGCTGTTGCTTCTCTTTATTCTCCGCTTTTTGGGCCGATACTTGGCTCGACTCTTTCAGATGTCGCTCAAAGGCGCAGTCAGCTTCCTGATGATAGGGAACGTGAATCGTTGGTGAAAACTGCACGTAGATGGATTCGCAACCCTGTTAAATACACCCCACGTGTAGTGTTCGAAACGTTTTCTCAGTTTAATGTGCCCACGCAACGGTTTGTGTTCGAAGAATTGTGTAAGTCATTGAAAGAGGAGTGGGACGATGATATAGCTGATGATATACCACCTGAGGTTTCCGAGCTACAGCTTCGGTTTGCCACGGGTGTCATTATAGGTGACAAAGTTCGAGAGGCTCTGGAACGCTTGTTATCCTTTCGATGTACAGTGCAACCGCGTGCGCTGTTTAAGGACGCGACCGCGGAATGGATGGCACAACCTGGCCAATATCCTATGCGGGAAGTTCCCCCGGTATGGATGCCAGGTGACGCTGCTGCTAACCCTCCTGTCCCAGGCCATTTCCAGAGAGTGTGGATACACCTCCCTTGGAAACGATCTGAAGTTTTACAAGTGAAGCAATCCCTACCTGATCCCCGTAAAAATCCTGCAGGGTACTATAAAGAACTGTCCCAATTGGTGGATGCTACTGTTATGAACCTAGCCGATATTGATATGTTGTTTGGCAATGTGGTGCCTCAGCCGATTTGGGCGAAAATTCGTCACGAGAATCACGCAGCCGAGTTAGGCGGTGACTGGGCTGCCCTTACAGCGGCAGATGCCCGGCAGGTAGGTGGGGCTAAACCCGAACAGATTATTGTGGCTTTGCCCCAGAGGATAATTACCCTCATGAAAACGCTTATGCCTGCGATGCGCGTCAATTGGGACAAATTATCGGCGTGCAGGCAAAAGAGAGATGAAAGCGTTTCTGATTTCTTTACGAGATTTGAGGAAGCGTTCATTGACCATAGCGGTCAGGACATGGGTTCCGAGGGTGGTCAGCGGCTGTTCGTTGATAAGTTTGTATCGAATTTGTTGCCCGACCTTAGCAACAAGTTGAAGAATTCTGAGAGTGCGTGGGCTGTTTCTACCACTGCCCAAATATTGGCTACGGCCCAATATTATGAAAACAGAGAAAAAGAGGAAAGTGAGCGTGCAGAAAAGAAAACGAAGGATCTCAAAACTAAGGTCTTGTTGCAACAAGCCTACCCACCGCGTCCGAATTTCAGTGATACACGGCAGCCAAACAGATCGCAATCACAGTTCTCTAGATCACAGCCGCGAAATGTTTCGCCTGCACCTCGTTTTGTGCTGGGATATAATCAATGTGCATATTGCCGTGGGGAGGGCCATTTGAAGTTTGACTGTCCGGTTCTCCGTGATAGGAACAATGGTGTGTCGGCTCGAGGAGGACGTAGTGGCCCTCAACAGGTTTCTCGTGGTAGAGGTCGTGGAGTTACCCAGAATCCGGCCGAACGCTTTGCGACGTCTTCGGACTCGAAAAATTGTTTCGATAGGCGCGAACAATTGTCAGGTCGGTCTGCACAGTATCATGTGGATGATTGTTATGTTGAGTGTGATGTTGATGCGGACGGTATCTACTAGGACAGCCATAGACAAAGGAAGGGAGAAGTATCAGTTCCGGTTGACCAGAGAGGGCCTTATGTTGCAGTAGCCACTATGGGCGTTGTTGAGCCTTTTCTGTTGGACACTGGTGCAGCAAAAAGTTCCATCATGCATTCAAAACTCCCTGGCGCGCCTTTGTCTGGCTTAACGAATGTTTCCGTTGGATTTTCTGGCGCCCCCGTTAGCAATCCAGTTTCTAGCCCTTTGCCCCTCACAATCGGGTCTCATGAGCTGGACGCTCCTTTGATTTTGACTACTGGTTGTGGTGAGAATCTTTTGGGTTTAGATTTGTTGAAAAGGTTACATGCGACTTTGTACTGTTCTCCTACGGGTGTTGAGCTCACGTTGGGTAAGAGCGTGATTTCCCCTATGTATTTATCGATCGACAAGCTCCCATTGGAATTGAGATCTCTTCCAGACTCTTTGTGGGCGACAGGTCCCAATGACGTGGGCCTGTTGGATATACCACCTTATGTTGTCCAACTGAAAGTTGGTGCGCGTTTGCCACGTATACCTCAGTATCGTATTTCCCTTGATGGTGAAAGGGCACTATTAGCGATCATTTATGATTTGATCGGCAAGGATGTTATTGAGGAGACACGAGGTAATGTGTGCAATAGTCCCGTGTTGCCTATTCTGAAACGAACGGATCCCTCCAAACCTCCCGTGTATCGTCTAGTTATCGACTTACGGGAGGTGAATAAAGTAGTTGTTCCGCAATTTCCTGTGGTGCCAGATATTACAGCTTTACTGACTCTGATTCCAGCCACTGCATCATGGTTCTCGGTCATCGATCTGAAGAATGCGTTCTTTAGCATTCCAATTGCTGAGGAAAGCAGAGATTTGTTTGGTTTCTCATTAGGTGGTTGTAGCTTCAGATTCAAACGCGCTCCACAGGGCTACTGTGAGAGTCCATCAATCTACAGTCAAGCTCTTAAGAGTCAGCTTGATGCGTTTGTGTTACCGGCTGGTGCAGCCTTGATTCAGTACGTTGATGATCTGTTAGTTGCTGCTGACACTGAACAGCTCTGTAGAGCCGCTACAGTGTCTTTGTTACAGCATCTCTGTGCTTTACATCATAAAGTGTCACCTTCCAAACTACAATATTGTTGTCAAGAAGTTACCTATCTCGGTCACTTATTGTCAAAGGCGGGAAGAAGGTTGACCCCTGAACGAATTGCAGCAATTGCTCGAATGCCTGTGCCAGCAACTCAGAGAGATGTGCGTGCCTTTTTAGGTATCACGTCATACTGCAGACAGTGGATCCCGAATTTTTCACTGTTAGCGAAGCCATTGGTAGCCCTCACGTGCAAGGACGTTTCGACTCCTTTGCCTTGGACGGAGGAATGTCAGAAAAGTTTTTCTGAATTACGTGATTCATTGTGTTCGGCTCCTGTGTTAGGTACTCCTGATTACAGCAAGCCTTTCACATTATACGTCCATGAGAGGGACGGTTGTGCGTTGAGTGTTCTAACGCAACAATTTGGTGATAAACAGCGTCCGTGTGCATATTTTTCCTCGACCTTAGACCCGGTAGCTAGAGCGTTGCCGAGTTGTTTGAGGGCGACAGCGGCAGCGGCGGCGTCTATTCGACAGTCCGCAGGCTTGGTCATGGATAATATGCTCATAGTAATGGTTCCGCATGCAGTTGATACTCTCTTGAATCGGACAAAGACTCAACATCTGACGAGTGCAAGGTTGTCTGGGTACGAGCTGACCCTTTTGGCAAGTCACGTACAGATTAAACGTTGTAATGTACTGAATCCGGCGACATTGTTGCCGATTAATATGGAATCAGATGATGTGCTACCACATGATTGTTATTTACGGACTGAGGAAGAAACAAAAGGTCGTGTGGACCTGAAAAACACTCCTTTGGCAGATCCCGATGGTACTTTGTATGTGGATGGCTCTTGCTTCAAGTTGCCGAATGGTGATGTGACGACTGCGTATGCTGTAGTGACGTTGAGTACGGTTGTGGAAACTGCGAGATTGAATCAGAATTCCGCACAAGCGGCAGAGTTAATTGCATTGACAAGAGCGTGTGTTTTGTCGAAGGGAAAGCGAGTGAATGTGTTTACTGACAGTCAGTATGCGTTTGGTGTTGCGCACAATTTTGGAAGATTGTGGAGAGAAAGAGGATTTATGACATCGCATGGTACAAAGATCCAGCACGGGCATCTCGTGAATGATCTTTTGGATGCACTCACATTGCCTAAACAAGTGGCGATCGTCAAATGTAGTGCACATCGGAAAGTGACGGATGATGTCGGTCGTGGTAATGCATATGCGGATGAGATTGCTAAAGAAACGGCTAAGAATCTTGCGACTCGAATGTATGTCACGAGTTTAGTGAGCTGGCCGGCGGAGACTGGTATGTGTGAAAATACTGTTGAAAGTGTGAAAGCAATTCAGAACGAAGCTACGGAAGCTGAAAAGACCAAGTGGAAAGAAAGTACAGGGAAATTGGATATGCATGGATGTTGGGTTGACCTGACGGAATGCCAGAGGTGGATGTTACCAGACGCATATGTATTAGCTGTTGTGACGATGGCTCATGGGTTGTCACATATTAGTGCGAAAGGAATATGTAAGTTCTTGTCTCCTGTATGGAGGAATGATGGTATCGCTAAGTGTGCCGAAAGAGTGGTTAAGAATTGTATGGTGTGTTTGATGCATAATCCCGGAAAAGGCACCCCCACTCCACCTGGTCATTTCGCTCCTCCTGTCTGTCCCTTTGAGGTTATCCAGCTGGACTTCATCCATATGGAGAGATGCAATAATCTGAAGTATGTTTTGGTTGTGGTTTGCGCGTTCTCCAGATGGATTGAGGCCTATCCTCTTAAGGATAATACTGCCCTGTCCACAGCAAAAATCCTGCTGAAGGAATATTTTCCTCGGTACGGAATGCCCCGAATTGTATGGTCGGATAATGGGAGTGAGTTTGTGGGAAGTGTAATGCAGAGTGTGTGTAAGGGCCTTGGAATTCGTCAGAAATTCCACAGTGCTAATCATCCTCAGGCAGCGGGTTTGGTTGAAGGGTACAATGGTACCCTGAAGCTGAAACTTGCCAAGATTCAAGCTACGACTGGTCTGTCATGGCCTGATGCCTTGCCTCTGGCTCTCCTATCGACCAGAGCAACCGTACACTCTCGAGTAGGGCTTAGCCCATATGAGATTGTGTTCGGTCGCCCTGCGAATATTTGGGGAGTCCCGAGACCTAGGGCTTTTGATAGTCTTGAATATCCAATGTTGATCGATTACTTGCATGATTTGACCACTAAACTACGGTTAATTCACCAACAGGTCTTTGAAGCTCTACCAGCGCAGACAGAGGGTCCTGGACACCAGCTTCGGCCAGGAGATTGGGTGGTTACCCGAAACTTTGGTCGAAAGCGTAATTTGGAGCCAAGATTCGTCGGACCCCACCAAGTCTTGTTGACGACGAGGACAGCGGTTCGACTGGCGGGCCGGAAAAATTGGGTTCATGCCAGCCATACAAAGAAGGTACCGATCCCCTTACCAACCGACTGTTGGGTGAGAACTGGGATTTCGACCGCAGAAACTGAGACTCCTTTGCGCTTTGTGCCATTTAGCGACGCTCACCCTGTGGAGGAGGATTCGTCATTGTCAGATCCACAGGTGGAGTCATTAGTAGCAGAGAACCCAAGGTCTGACTCGTCATCTGTTTCATTGAACACTGTTGCGCCATCTGAACAATTGTTCGTAGAGCAAACTCGACCTGGAAGAAGTCGATACTTTCTTCGTTCAAGGACTAATAAAAATTGACAGTATAGTGGTCTTTAACGTTACGAATATTATGAACAATTACATCCTTTCTTTCTGAGTTTTTTGTGCTTTCCACTGCTAAGAGACTTGTAATAAATCAAGGAAACCTCGCCATCCGGGTCACCGTAGGGCCGTGCGGGTACTTCTTTCTGTTTAGCAGGTTTCTGACGCTAGGTCGGTTACTTTTGTCGATCTCTGGGAACTCCTGGGGATTGATAATTGCCACTCAGAACGAAGTGCGTCAAGTACGTCACGGACGGTTTGTAGAGGATGGCATTCTCTAAGCTAGTGGACGAAGAAAGGGTGTCAGCGCAGAGATCAGAGTTATTGAGGGTTGTACAGACAAAATGTTTTCTGTTTCAGGTGTTTCTATTGTTTCTAACTGTATCTATGTTATTGGTGGGTGGAGTGTATTTCGGAGTATCGTTGTTCTTGCCTTCTGTTTCACCTACCTCTGCTCTTAACCTAAGTTCCCTCACCACTGTTTCCCCACATTCCTTTCACCCTTTGCCTCAACATGAGCAGGTTAGACGTGCGGAATTTATGAATAATTCCTTTATTCAACTCCTACATCAGCATCAGTTGGTGGTGAATACTACCAATTGTTGGGTGTGTGGGTTAATGCCACACACTATGGATAGGGGTATTCCGTATTTGGTCCTTCCATACAGCTCCCAGGGTTCAGCTCGAGCATTCCAAACTATGTTTCGCAGTGCACTAGATTCCTACCCCAGTCGAGAGCCACGGTCTGTCAACTTTGGTCCTGGGCCGTACCACAAGCCTTTGGCGATAGCCATAGCAGATCTGGATAGAGATGTTTTTGATGCATCACTCATTCCAGATGAAGAAGTGCAGGCCTATAAGGATCTGAGCGAGACTGAGTATAGTACGTCAGTGGGTGATAGACAACTTAAGAGCTCGTCCCCAATATGGATTGTACCGCATCTTGGAAATTTCTGTTTGCAGGGTTTGGGTCGAAATCCGAGAGCACAACTTGGGAACAGTGCTTGCACTGAAACGTACGTCCTACCGATGCTCTCCTCCCCTGTTTTTCTGACTGCTAAGGGCACCTATTTTGTATGTTATGAACGCGCATATACATGGTTACCCCGCGATTTTTCGGGTACCTGTTATATTGCGAATCTTTTGCCTCCAACCTTCACAGTTGCTTCAGACTACCACAAAACTAGAGTCGTGAGAGGCGTTATTAGCAAAGAGGATACTGCTGGTCAAGAAGCAGGAGACTTCTTTAAGGGTTTCTTGCCGTTTTGGGGACCTATGGTTAATAGTAGGAACCTAAGACAGTTGACCCGTGTAGTTGAGTCGACTGCTAATATTACTGCAAATGCCCTTGGTAATCTAACAGCTGAATTACAGGCGGATAGACTCATGACGTTGCAGAACCGTATGGTTCTAGACGTTGTTCTTGCAGATAGAGGGGGCGTGTGTAAAATTATCCATTCGAGTTGTTGCATTTTTATTCCTGACAATGCTCCAACTGTTTATCAAGCCATCTCGAAGTTGCACAAGATTTCCGAGTCCATACACGTGGACGAAGGTAATTGGACGCTCCTAGGATGGTTTTGGGGCTTGATGTCAACCTGGGGTTGGAAGATTCTAATGATCGTAGGGGCTGTTGTAACGTTTCTGTTCACGTGTTGTCTTTGTGTGCAGTGTGGTCCTGCCTTATGTGGCCTATGTGCTACGACGTGTATAAGGCGGCCATCTGTTACCAAGGAGACATTGATGGATAGAATGATGTTCCAGCAGCAGCTGAACGATCTGATGAATATCGATATAGATTCCGATCTTGACTAGTGCTTGCCTACATGAGGGCAAAAGGAGCGTCTGAGGTTCCGTGCGAGACGGGACGCCACTTTCTGAGTGGTGACGAATATGGATGAGTTTGGTATCTATGAACCGCAAATGACGAGTATAGTGGGTGTACGAAGTTTCGCTATGCAGCCACGTATGGTTCGCCTCATTTTTGGGTTCGTTCATCTGGACCCTCGGGTTCCATTTTAGATACAGCATCCATTTTGTTTCTTGCCCTCAGGTAGCCAGCGAACGGGCTTCTTGTCCGCTTCGTGACCCTGGGACTCTCAAGCTTACACGAAGGACACGTGTTCCTTTGAGGTGACTTTTACGATGAGGGAAACGACACGACTAAGGCAGATGGCCCCGCTCGAGGCTCATCTTGCCGCGCCGGTCTATTGTTTCAGCCACGCATACATTAGACACGAGGTCTTTGACCCCTCTATCAAGTTTCCTTTATTGCCCCAACACTCTTTTCTAACCTGCTGTGCATCCTTGTCCTTTCCTTACATCTGTTTTCCGTCTTTCCTCTTAATGCGTTTATGGTTAGGATGGAATGTGTTTATCGCGGAGGGGATATGTTTTTACAGTTGGGAACCGGCAAGACTGTCGTAATTATGTTCCGGCCTCCTGAGACATGAATGCGACCCTTTTGCAGTTTATTGTGGGAACTGAGTTGTAACCTTTGTTCACCATACTGTGCTATGGCCGAAACCTGTATAAAAGGAGCGATCCACTTCTACGAATTTGAAGCAGTCTCCGAGAACCTACACGTTGTGTACTTCTTGTGACCTCTGTATCCCTGCAGTAAATAAACGCTGATCTCTGACGTCGCTGGAAGTGTCCCGTGTCTCTGTGTTTAGTACGCCAGAACAGGTAACCCACGAAGGTTTCAGGTGTTGTTCCCTGGCACCGCTGGGTCTTAAGAATAACCCAGTCCTTCAGTGGCAGCGGGACTCTGCACAATGCCCTAACCCACTGGACCAGGGCCTGAGGGCTCTCGCTCCAGGGGGTTGAATTTAGGCCCTGCCTGGAGGCTACCCCAAGCAAGCGGAGTGTGCCGGGCATGGCCGTCGGCGAAAGGCAGTGGACTCTGGTGGCAGCGGGACTGTGCACAATGTCCAGACCCATCGGACCAGGGCCTGATCGCTCTGGCCCCAAAGGGACTGGACTTTGGTCATGACTGAAGGCTACCCCAAGCAAGCAGAGGCTGCCAGGCATGGCCCATGGCGATGGGCAGTGGACTCTGATTGGTTGTGAACTATGGGGACTGGGAAAAAAGCAAGGTTACTTGTCAAACTATAGGCCATGAGACTCTATCTAGTCCGTGCTAGGGGTAGGTTTAGAGGCACTTCAGGGTAGTTAGAAAAAAAATATACGTATACATATATATATAGATATATATATATATTCACTTAAAAAACCATAGGTGTCACACATGTTATAGTTAGGTGGATATTTCACTCGTAAAAAAACAATGAAATTCCCCCGTTATAGTTACTTCAGATAACTATAACTCGCGCGCCCGCAATCCTCTGCTCATGACGTCAACTATTACATCACTCATGACATGGTCAGTGGCATCACTCTTGACATCACTGATGACATCATCCTTGTGATAGAGTGGCGGTCGCGCGAGTTATAGTTATCTGAAGTAACTATAAAGGGGGAATTTCATTGGTTTTTAACGAGTGAAATATCCACCTAAATATAACATGTGTGAAACCTATGGTTTTTTAAGTGAATTTGCAAGGTTTTTTAAATGCTAATTCCTAACTATAACGTGTGTGAAACCTATGGTTTTTTCAGTGAATTTGTATGGTTTTTTAATGCTAAGTTTTGTATGTTTTATTATTTTTTTTATATATTTATTTTTCAATAAACTACGTATTAACATTTTAAAAAAAATTTGTAATGGTTTTTCACCCCCGCGATTTAAAAAAAAAAAAAAAAAATGTTTTTTTCTGCCTTCTGGGTCCTTCAGGGACCCCCTGACAAAGGCTAGGGGGTCAGGAACTCTCTACCCTGCTCCCTTTTCACGTTCGCCACCTTCCTTTTCCACTCTCGTACTGAAAACAAACAAAATGGCGGCCGACACTTCCTGATTTCGACCGATTCGAACGTTCACTGACATGTAACAACCAATCAGAATTACGCTCGCGCACTTTAGGGTGCGCGCACGGTGCGCGCACGGTGCGCGGCTATAGATATGTATGTGCTTTTAACTGAAATTTTCACAGGAACTACTGAACAGATTGACTCCATATATGCAAAAGGCACTTCCCTGACCTGAGGACTACCTCTCTGCCAAATTTCAAGTAATTCTGTTCAGCCGTTCGGGCTGTACCTTCGACTAAAGGTCCTATGGGAAAATGCATGGGGAAAACGCGTTTTGGGACCCCCCTTTTTTCTCAGCCCCCGCTTGACGAATCACCCCAAGACTTTCAGGGTAGGAGCTAAGCGGAGCGCCCCATTAGTTTTGAAAATTTCGCGACGATTTGTCAACCGGCGCTAAAGTTATTCAAAATAGAATTTTGAGATTTCCTATGGAAACACGGTCCTAACTATAACTATCTATTGGTGACCGCCAGTAAATAATATCTATATATATATATCTATATCTATATATATATATATCTATATCTATCTATATCTATCTATATATATCTATATATCTATATCTATATTATCTACTGGCGGTCGCCAGTAGATAGTTATAGTTAGGACCGAGTTTCCATAGGAAATCTCAAAATTCTATTTTGAATAACTTAGGCGCCCATTGACGAATCCTCACGAAATTTTCAATACTAATGGGGCGCTCCGCTCCGCTCCTACCCTGAAAGTCTCGGGGTGATTCGTCAAGCGGGGGCCGAGAAAAAGGGGGGGTCCCAAAACGCGTTTTCCCCATGGATTTTTCCATAGGAACTTTAGTCGCAGCTACAGCCCGAACGGCTGAACAGAATTACGTGACATTTGGCAGAGAGGTAGCCATAAGGTCCATGAAGTGCCTTTTGCAGGTTTGGTGTAAATCTGCTCAGTATTTCCAGAGAAAATAGCATTTAAATCAATATATATATCTGTACGCGCGCAGCGTGCGCGCTGGGTGCGCGCACCTTGCCGTGCGCGAGCGCAATTCTGATTGGTTGTTAGATCTTAGTAAAGATTTGAATCGGTCGAAACCAGGAAGTGTCGGCCGCCATTTTGTCTCTCGCACTCTGAGGGGGTGAAAAACAAATGTGGAGAACGTGAAAAGGGGGCAGGGTGGACAGTTCCTGACCCCCTAGCCGTGGTCAGGGGGTCCCAGAAGGACCCCCAAGAGCAAAAAAATGTTTTATTTTTTTTTCGAAAAATCGCCGAGTGCGCGCACCCTGCGCGCACCACCCAAACGGAAAAAATTCTGCGTGGTTCGCGCAGCGTGCGCGCACTCCGTGATTTTTCAAAAAAAAAAAATGTATTTGGCCCTTGGGAGCGAAGCGCTCCGTCTCCACCGTGTGCTCCGTGCGTGCACGGCACGAACTGCGTAAACTGTGTGCCTACTGTGCGCGCACGGTGAGCAATGCGCGCGCCGTGAAAAAGTTTTGTTTAAAAAAATATATTAATAAATACATAACTTAGCATTTAAAAAACCGTACAAATTCACTGAAAAAACCATAGGTTTCACACACGTTATAGTTAGGAATTAGCATTTAAAAAACCTTGCAAATTCACTTAAAAAAACATAGGTTTCACACATGTTATAGTTAGCTGGGCATTTCCCTCGTAAAAAACCAATGAAATTCCCCCGTTATAGTTAGTGCAGGCAACTATAACTCACGCGACCGCAATCCGCTGCTGATGACGTCAGATATTACATCACTGATGACATATGTGTCTTTCTGAAAAATAAAAAAATGTAATATATGTATAGCTAAAGATGAATGGAAGAAGACATGGGTAAATAAGTGTCTAAATACAGTGATGTAATATCTGACGTCATCAGCAGCGGATTGCGGTCGCGTGAGTTATTGTTGCCTGCACTAACTATAACGGGGGAATTTCATTGGTTTTTTACGAGGGAAATGCCCAGCTAACTATAACATGTGTGAAACCTATGGTTTTTTAAGTGAATTTGCAAGGTTTTTTAAATGCTAATTCCTAACTATAACGTGTGTGAAACCGATGGTTTTTTTCAGTGAATATATATATATATATATATATATTCAACACCAAAAGAAGCTCCTTCTGGTTGCTGGGACCCAAGGGAGTTGGCGCACACGCCGGCGGAGCACACCGGAAATCAAATATTCCAAACAGTTCAAGTGACGTGCGCTCTCAGGAACAAAGAATCCAACAGTCGTAGCGGTAAAACGGGTGTTTATTCACAACGCGTTTCGACTTTGACAAGTCTTGATCACGTGAATGTTTGTGCTGAGGTGACAACTGAATAAATAGAAAAAACTACTCAGGGCTGTGAACACAAACAAGGGACCACTGTTGGTAATGCTGAGTAACCTCGGCAGACATGTTTGAATGGTCTGAAATAATGAACAATAAACATTGACATGATCTCAAAATTAAATAAACAATGGCTACATGAGTATGTCAATGGAAAAGGTATCTTGCCTGACAAGCAACAACAGACAACAGGATAAAAGGTATCTACATGACATGTGGCAACGAGATAAATGGCAAGTGCCTGAAAACGCAACCAACGTGTCAGGGACCATGGCAGACATGTTGCTAGGGACCAAGTCCGTGTGTCCCAGTGGAAAGAATGTGAACATGTTACAGGGAAACACGGTCGTCACCCTTGTGTACAAAAGGTCCGGACACGTGTCCCTCGAGCTGTACTCTATTTACAAGGCACATTTGTAAATGCGACAGTAAGTGAAAGATTATATGTGTTCCCCAAGTGGGGCTAACCGTGTTGATAGCCAGGAGGTGGTCCATATTTTCTCACACGCCCATGTTACCAGAACTAGTGTTGACGTCAGTGAAAAGAAGGGGGAAAGAGGGTAGGATGCCCGTGCAAAGTGAGTGCCGGTGTTGGGGCCCCTTCCTCTCCTCCTGCAAAAAAATAAATAAACAAGCAAAATGTCTCAATTAGAAAAGGAATTAAAAACAACTGCATTTACATTTGCGTCTGACAGTTCTAGTACATGTTCTAGAATGGAAGAAGAGAAGGACGGAAATAAGGATATGACATAGACATGTCGGAATGGAAGAAGGAGACAGCACAGAACAGAACATTTGGATAATGTATAGAAACCAAAATTGAGAAAACCTTGTTCAGAGAATGTTGTGAACAGTTAAGAAAAGTTGAGAAAAGTCAAGAAAAGGTTAGGAAAACAAAATTATCAGAATAGATTGGGAGAAAGAGTGAGAAAAAGATAAGAGAAAAAGATTAGAGAGAAATCATTGCTGAAGAAAGGTGACTTCGACTTCCTACACAATGTTAACATAATAATAACCATGATTACATTCCAAAGAAGCTGACAATGAGCTGTAAATCCGTCATTCTCTCAAATGTATGGCTAATTCTTCGTCCTGGTTGAGACCCCCAGGATCTTTGGTCTGGAAATCTACAATGTATTTGGATTCCCTCTGTCTCAGCCTCAGTACCCTGTCGCCTCCCCTTGGATTGCCTGGGACTTGTTCCAAGATAAAGTATCTGAGTAAGGTGGAGTCAGAGAAATGATAGTCCCTGTAGTGACGTGCGACAGGATATTTCTCATCTATATGTGTGATAGCTCTGCTATGCTCAAGTACCCGCTTCTTCGCCTGAAGGGTGGTACTCCCTATGTACCACTTGTTACAGGGGCATGTGATCACATAGATGGCAAATGTGGTACTGCACGTGAGGAATTGTTCTATTTTCTTATCAACACCATTGTAAGTGGTCGTTTTGAGGAATGTGCTCTGTTTGCACGCCTTACAATGTCCACAGGGAAAAAATCCCTGAAGCCCATGCGTGTGTCTTTCAAGGTATGTGGTCACATCACTGCGTACCACCAGATCCCTGATGTTCTTCCCTTTCCTGTATGTGATACTAGGTCAATTGGGGATGCTGGTGCCGATAATGATAATATATATACAGATATATATAGATTACCTACTGGCGATAGCCAGTAGGTAGTTATAGTTAGGACCACGTTTCCATAGGAAAACCTCAACATTCTATTTTGAATAACTTTGGCGCCGGTCGACGAATCCTCGCACATTTTTCAAAATAGGTGGGGCGCTACGCTCCGCTCCTACCCTGAAAGTCTCGGGGGGATCCGTCAAGCGGGGGCTGAGATAAAAGGGGGGTCCCAAAACGCGTTTTTCCCATGCATTTTTCCATATGACCTTTAGAACGAGCTACAGCCCGAACGGCTGAACAGAATTACTCAAAATTTGGCAGAGAGGTAGTCCCTAGGTCAAGGAAGTGCCTTTTGTAGGTTTGGTGTAAATCTGTTCAGTAGATTCTGAGAAAATAGCCTTTAAATCAATATATATATCTGAGCCAGCTTACGGTACGCTTACCGTACGCTTACGGTAAGCGTACGGTGGCGTGCGCGAGCGCGATTCTGATTGGCTCTTAGATCTTAGTAAACATTCGAATCGGCCGAAACCAGGAAGCGGCGGCCGCCATTTTGTCTCTCGCACTGAGAGTGATTTTTAAAATATCAAGCCCAAAAACATGTAAAGGGGCTGTTTTGACAACTCCCTCCCACATAGTCATGTTGAGGGAGTCCCCAAACATCCCCCAAGTGCAAAAACGGTTTTATTTTTTTTTCGGAAATTTCGCGGGGTACGCTTACCGTACGCTTACCGTAAGCGTACGGTAAAAAAATAAAAATAAAAAAAACACTATCCACACTTACCCCACCCCCTGTGCTTTTGGTGGCCGAAGGCCACCAAATGTACAGGGCTTATGTTAAGGGCAAAAAACACTATCCACACTTACCCCACCCCCTGTGCTTTTGGTGGCCGAAGGCCACCAAATGTACAGGGCTTATTATAAGGGAAAAAAACTTAGCATTTAAAAAACCGTACTAATTCACTGAAAAAACCATAGGTTTCACACACGTTATAGTTAGGAATTAGCATTTAAAAAACCTTGCAAATTCACTGAAAAAACCATAGGTTTCACACATGTTATAGTTAGCGGAAATTTTACTGATAAAAAACCAGTGAAATTCCCCCGTTATAGTTAGCGCAGGCAACTATAACTCACGCGACTGCAATCTTCTGCTGATGACATATGTGTCTTTATGAAAAAAAAATATTTGTAATATATGTATAGCTAAAAATGTATGGAAGAAGACATGGGCAAATAAGTGTCTAAATACAGTATTAGCATCAGCAGAGGATTGCAGTCGCGTGAGTTATAGTTGCCTGCGCTAACTATAACGGGGGAATTTCACTGGTTTTTTATCAGTAAAATTTCCGCTAACTATAACATGTGTGAAACCTATGGTTTTTTCAGTGATATAGATATAGATATATATATATATGCCATAAAAGTACACACACATAAGAATATAAGAGATTCATAATAATAAACTACCTCCATGATAGTCAATAAAAAATTATATTGTACAATGAAATCCAGAATAACACACTGTAGACACAGGCTTAATAAAGTGAATAGTGCTCCGCAATCGTACAGCAGCACGTAGGAATCAGCTTGCAACAGTGCAAGTTTCTTCATCTATGAGTCGCTGTAGAAAATGGTAAACTGGAGCACAGCGTCTTAATTTCCTAGATTTAACAAATAGAACCAAAACACTTTTGGTATACAATTTATAACATTTGCAGAAGAAAAGAAAGTGAAGCATTGATTGGTTAGCACCATTATTACACAGGCAACACTTGTATCTAAGTTCGACTGATACCCTACAGGAGGAACAATGGTATTTTGCCGCATCTGCTCTAAACTTGAACAAAAGAGAGCGCTCCCAGTTCCTTCCTAGTTTCCACAATTAACTATCTGAGTTAACCCTTACATTTAGCATCAAATAGTTTGCAATAGTTACTTTCTAAGACTTTTTGCTGACCCTCCTATCATGCAATTGGGCCCTCATCAATGCGGACAGCTGTTTTCTATCAATAGCAAGGCATGAGACTGTATCATAAAATGCATGGGAGAGGCCAACACCATCCAATGAATCTTTCACATACGCCAGCCAGGGACTAGACAGGCCGCTGTCACATGCCAGGCAGGCGGTAATTATAGCTCTTGTTAAAGATGCGTCCTCGGTGAGCCAGATTGAAAGCCACAATTATGGGGTCTAGTTTGAATATAATCACTCAGATAAGGCAGAGCCAGGTCACGATGACACATAAAATGAGAAGAGAATGCGGGAACAGCCAAGATTCTGCTGCAGAAAATATTTTCCTCCCTATGTATTACCACGCAGTCGGCAATCCCCCAAACGTCCGCCCATTGGAGGCTGTCGGGGTACGTTGTGCAGCATAAATTTGTAGCACCGGAACCAGGGACCGCCCACTAGAGGGGCGTGGAAGACTGAGAAGTGACCCCGTTGACCTAGATAATTTTCCCCGGCTGTACAAAATGTTTGGTACCCAAGAGCCTGTCGAACTAAAATTGACTACTGGGTAAGAGAAGGTTTTACACTTAGTAAGGTATATGAACCGACTGTGATTTTAAAAGCCTGAAATCTATTGGGACCACACGTCATTATAAACATCTTTAAAAAGTTAGTGTTGATAAATCGAGCTTAGACAAAAAAGTCACAAACGTATGGACTAACATTCAGATGCCCTTTGATGTACGGGCGATTAAAACCGCGTCATCCGCGTACAAAAGGGCTGGGAGCGGGGTACCATTTATCTTTGGAATGTCCAAGGTGCATGAAATAAATAATAATGGGGCATGTACGCACCCTTGGCGCACTCCACGGTTCATCTGGATAGTATCTGCCACATCACCTCTTTGACCATACCGTGCACTTGCTGTAGGGTTTGAATGCAGCGAGGCCAGTATATGAATGAGGGCCTCGTCAAGTCACATATCAGAGAGGAGTTGCTAAAGCCTGTTGTGACTAACACAGTCAAAGGCCAAAGACAAATCCTTGAAACCTAAATACAAAGAAGACTGCTTGCCGACTGTATACGTGCCAGTCACCAGGTGCAAGTTAAGTCACTGCCCCACAGTGCCAATGCCAGCCCGAAAGCCGTATTGGCAGAGAGTCTGAATGTTGTTTTCGAGTGCCCAATCTTGAATCCTGTTATGGAGAATTCTTTGCCGGTATATCGATGAAAGAGATTGGTCGATAACAGTGGGGCATTGAGCGATCATCCTTTTTGAAAATGGGAACTATAGTAGTATTTGCCTAAGATCTTGGTATGGTAAAATGAGTTAAACTGTTAAAAGCATTAGTTAACACAGGAGCCCATATATCCAAATTCTATTTTATTAAATCAATGGAGACTCCATCGGGGCCTGGAGATTTTCGCCCTTCGCTCTGTTGAATGGCTGCCGTAACTTCATGAAGAGAAAAACTTAAAAATCTTAAAAGAGTGAGCGGCCTGGTCGAAAAAGGATTGAAAATTCGAATCAGTATCTCACTATCTGAATAAATCTTGACAAAATGCTCAACCCATGAAGCTCTCTCTATATGACAACAGGCAGTAGTACATGTCTTATCGACGGAGCGCCTACTGGACACTGCTTTCCAAAACAGTCCTTAATGTGAGCTTTAGCAGTTATCGCCTCCTACTGCAGGGTGGTAACTTCATTTCTCCTGTGTGTGATTGCGACTTTATATCCTTCCGCAGAAGAGCCACCTCAGGGTTCTTTGTCAAGTCTCTACGCCGTGAGCGATTAGCTAGGGAATACTGATGGTCAAACCACCGTGGGCATTGTGCCACTGGTCTGTGGGGCTTACTAAGGGACTTTCTAATCTCGTGGCAAACCCACAAAAGCACTAGCAACCTCCCCTGGGTCTCCAGGTTCTGCTAGGCACCCCAATGTTAGTTCTGTATTCTCTGCAACTACCTTCTCCAAAAATCGCACCGGATCAGGTATTTTCCAGCATAAGCGTAGATTATATGTAGATGGCCATAGTGTGCTAAGGCCGGTTTCTAACTTGGAGTCTTTCTGGCTAAGATCTCAAATATTATTAAAACGCGGCTGTGGTCGTCGAAGTGCCATGCAACAAACAATTTGTCAGATTACGGGAGGCAAATACATAATTTATCACCGATTAACAATTTCTTCCTCTAAATGTGTGAACCCCTAAATTATCTCCGCCAACTATCTCCATTGCATTAGGAAAATCAGATGAATTAAGAAGTGCCCCCAACTCCTTACCCATTGTGTCCCCACCTGCACCGGTGTTTACAGTATGAAATTTGCTTTTGGTTGGCATTAAAATCTCCTGCTAAGCGTTCCCACAGTTGGTAACCCGCTTTTACTTTTTACTCTAAAATTGATGAAATTTAGTCAAACATAACAGAGAATTTTTTGTTCAGAACATTACATAAATCATTGTTATAAAAATGAACGAGATATAACTCCAGGGCCCCCTTGTATACTACTACTGGAAAGTAATTTTCCTTTGTTTCTAAAGGTTCTACCCGACCCTCGACAAGCAAATTAATCCAAATAGATAACCCACCAGATGGACGCCCAGACTTAGAGCCAGAATGGGAGGACGATCATTTGCTTATCTGGCTCCTTCCCTCTGGAACTCTCTTCCCACACACTTGCGTGTCGAACAACACTACCTCAAATTTCGTAAAGGCCTCAAAACCTGGCTTTTTAATCAGTAGAACCTTGTCATTCTTTCTTAGCGTCCAGCCTTTACCTCTTGTCCATCACGTTTACCTCCGGGTAGCTGCGCACCATATATAAATGTAATCAATAATAATTAGAATAATGGGGAACTGCAAGTTGGGAAAAACACACAAAACCTTCATAAGTAATAGGATCAACTTCCCACGTTTCCGGAAATAGCAAAATGTCACAGGAACCTATGAAAGCTTGCCACTCAGAGAGTAAAATCTCAGAACTTACATCAGCAATATTCCAGCTCACGATTGGTAATGGGCGGCGATACCTTGGAACAGATACAATTTTGGCCACAGCATTTGAGTGAGGTAGTTTAGGGGTGGTGGCTACCCACCAGCCATCTCTACCAGAACTATCGACTCAGGAGAACACAGGGCATCCGCAGCCCCAGGCCTTATGGCCAAAACATCCCGCTCGGCTGAGCTGGGCGCACCCTGTCACTCAACCTCATAGCAATCGACAAATGGGGAGAATCTATCGCTGCTTGAAAGCCACGCAGAAGCTCCAAATGATAATCACGTGGCAGAGTATGAGCTATCGATTGATAGGGTCTATAGGAATAGTCCAGTGGATGCGTAACAATACTAGATTTTCTTGTGCATTCAATACGTTTGGGTGTGACAGTTCTCCACCAGTATTAGGCCACTGAAAATTGATTATAATGCAATCTCCGGGTATGTCTTTTGGAACAGACCCAATCCAGCTTCTCCGTCGGACCAGTAAAATGTTGTTTCCATCCAGCGCCTTCAAATTTCTCTTACTCCCCTGGCCAGTGAGTCGCCTTGTTCCAGACTTGCTCCCACAATTCAGTTCGGCCATTCAATCAATCAATCAATCAATCATGACATTTGTATAGCGCGCTACTCACCCGGAAGGGTCTCAAGGCGCTGGGGGAGAGGGGTCCGTTACTGCTCGTAAAGCCAGGTCTTGAGTTGCTTCCTGAAGGAGAGGTGGTCCTGGGTTAGCCGAAGGTGGATGGGCAGGGAGTTCCATGTATTGGCTGCCAGGTAGGAGAAGGATCTTCCTCCGGCGGTGGCTCTGCGGATGCGTGGGACGGCGGTGAGAGCGAGGCTGGTCGACCGTAGCTGGCGGGTGGGCGTGTAGAAGGTCAGGCGGCTGTTGAGGTACTTGGGGCCCAGGTCGTGGAGAGCCTTGTGTGCGTGGGTGAGGAGTCTGAACGTGATCCTCTTGCTGACGGGGAGCCAGTGCAGGTCTCTCAGGTGGCCGGTGATGTGGCTGTGTCGGGGGATGTCCAGGACGAGTCGTGCGGAGGCGTTCTGGATGTGTTGGAGTCTTTTCTGAAGTTTGGCTGTTGTTCCGGCGTAGAGGGTGTTTTCGTAGTCCAGTCGGCTGGTGACGAGTGCCTGGGTAACCGTCTTCCTGGTTTCGGTGGAGATTCATCGGAAAATCTTTCGGAGCATGCGCAGGGTGTTGAAGCACGATGATGAGACGGCGTTGACTTGTCTGGTCATCGAGAGGGAGGAGGTGCCCAGGGCAGGGGGCCACCAGGAGTTGTCCCAGGCGGAGGGCGATGATCCCAGGATGAGGACTTCCGTCTTGTCTGAGTTCAGTTTCAGGTGGCTGTTCTTCATCCACTCGGCGACGTCTTTCATCCCTTCGTGAAGGCTTGTTCTGGCGGTGGCTGGGTCGTTGGTGAGGGAGAGGATCAGCTGGGTGTCATCGGCGTAGGAGATGATGTTGAGGTTGTGTTGGCGTGCGATGGCTGCGAGGGGGCTCATGTAGACGTTGAAGAGGGTGGGGCTGAGCGAAGATCCCTGTGGTACACCGCAGATGACTTCGGTGGCCTCGGATCTGAACTGGGGGAGGCGGACTTTCTGGGTTCTTCCGGCGAGGAACGAGATGATACACTCCAGTGCCTTCTCTTGGATTCCGATGTCGCTGAGGCGCTGCACTAGGGTGCGGTGGCAGACCGTGTCGAACACTGCGGAGAGGTCCAGGAGGATGAGGGCCGCTGTTTCACCGTTGTCGAGCAGGGATCTGATGTCATCAGTGGCTGCGATGAGGGCTGTCTCGGTGCTGTGGTTGGCTCGGAAGCCGGACTGCGAGTTGTCGAGGGATCCGTTCGTCTCGAGGAAGGCGGCAAGCTGTCTGTTGACGTGGGCACTCCCGCCACAACCAGAGCATCTGGAGAAGCCTTTAGGGGAGGGTTTAGGATAGTGGCACCAGGTTTTATTTCCTGCATGGACAGCTTTGGGTTATTTAGGGATACTATGGCAGAACCACACAGCGCTGCAGTGAGATTGCTTGTGCTAGAGCCCCCCACAACGACAGTGCAAGCCACAGTTCCTAATGGTGCAATGCACATATCCGGTGGTAAGATCAACATGTTTCGGAGAGGTGCTGTTTTCATCAGGAGCATCACCCTTGCCCTGAGCATTGCCAGCAGTGGTCGCAATCGAAGAGCCAGATACAGTTCGTACCAAAGGTAGAGATGTAGTGGGGGGTTGATAATGTTGCCAAGTGCTTTTCAGTGCTAGTAAGCTGTGTCAATCCGCAATAGTGACTCTGTCCCTTTTCCAGTGGCACTTTCCCTTATATGAGATTTTGAGCGAGTTGTGCGATTGGGCAATATCTTCCTCTTTACCACAGGTTCAGGGGTCAGGGTGGGCTTTCAAGAACATTAAGACTGGGGATAGCAACGTGGGTCTAAGCTATACCGGGCTGGGCAGTGTTTTCCTGTGTACTCCTCCAGGGGTCATCCTACTGAGGCTATCAGGCTCAACCTCAGGGGTTTGGGCAGCATATATATATCTTCATTCAGGCCAACCCCCTGGCCAGCCCCCTGGCCTAGAGAGAGCCTATGCTCTGTAAGGGCTATTTCAGTGTTTATCACCCCTATGGCTCTTTCTAGTGTGGTATTGATGCTTGTGGGTTTGTGGGGCAACATAGCTCTACTCTTTCCCATAGTGCTGCTATTGGAAGAGATTAAAATGTTCACCTTTGTTAGCCGGATGGTATTTGGCCCGTAATATCCTGTGGTAACCACGTCAGAGGGGTTGCCCAGTCTCGGTCGGCCATGGACAGGTGCAGACGGGCCCGATCTTGGCCCAGTCGGGCACGTCCCATCTGCGTCTTGTGCAGCGATCCCCGCACCCCACGTTATGTGCCTCCTGGCACAGGAAGTGCGACAGCCCTCCTTGCCGCGATGTCACCTGGGGCTTGCAGAACAGGGCTCCCGCCTCTGCTTCTCACAGCGCATCAGGGTAATTCCTAGACGGCAGCATTACAAACCCCCAAAACTCCAAGTGAAAACTTATCTAAAGGAAATTATGGGTATGATTCAAAGTCTTAAAAATCCACAAGTTAACTTGAGGTATGCAACCATAAGTTTCCCATCGCACCACTCATGGATTCAGACATATTGCCAAAAATGACATCACATTTTACATCATCAATTACATCAATGCTCACTGCTGTCGCCTGTCATTTATACAACGACAATGTAAAGGTTTTCTTAAATGTGCCATTTTGGGTGACAAATCATTTTGAGTAGCAATGGTTCTTATGGTAAATTCCAGTCGCAAACACTTAATTAATTACATTGCACTTGAAAATATTGTAATTAGACCTTTAGAAGAGTGTTTATTAATGTAATTTAGTTGTGCCACATTTTCCTGAAGACACCATTTTAATTAATATGATTGCTTCTATGATATATTGTTCATCCTGCCCCCCTCACCCCCTCCTAATCAATGTCCCCCTGAACGTCTTCTCTCCCCACTGTCTCTGCATTCTTTGCGGAGCACCAGACACTGTGACATAGCTGGGTATTTTCCTTAAAGTGAGTGTGTTATGAATAGAACTTTCTTCATGTTCCAAATATTGTAGAGTGTCCAAGGACACTTCCTATGTACAATTTGGGATTCAGGGTTCTAATTCTGAGAAGTTTGCCAATTCACCCTAAAATCAAAGCTTCTGATGAACTTCCAGACCAGCCGGACTCCCACCGTGCAAGGAAGCAGTGGGCTCGCCCTTGTAGATTTGGGTGGTGAGTAAGATTTGGAAGACCTGGGTTATGTGTTGACCCAGAAGGGGGGCCCTGGTCAGAAGGACCAGTCTCATGGTGCAACCCCAAGATGGTAGCAGTGAGGGTGGAATTAGAGTGTCTAAAGCGTGAGGGTGTCGCTTGTATCCTAAGAGGCCGCAAACAGAAGTCAGACAGACACCTGGGGAAGAACCATCACTTACAATGTGACCTTGAACTGTCCTCAATAAGACTTGCCCTTGTGCCTCTGACATCTGTGGCCACCTCGCCCTGGTCACTCTGGCACTGGTTATGTGGATGTTCCACTCTGGGACTTCACTCTGGCCGGCACCAGCGTGCTGATAGCGTAGTGGACCAATCAGATCTCAGCGCTCCATTGCTAATGTCAGAGTGAAGCCACAGGTGGTTATGTTTGTTTGGAGCTAATGGATTTAGCGACAAACTTACCGTTTTAGGCTACTATTATTGGATGGAGTGACAATCATGCCCGTTAAGGCTACCATTGTTGGCTGCAGTGACACTCTTGCCGTTTTAGCTACCATTTTTGGATGTGGTGACAATCATCCTGTTTTAGGCTACTCTTGTTGGATTTAGTGACACTCTTGCCATTTTAGGCTACCATTATTGGATTTGGTGACACTCCTACCGTTGTAGGCTACCATTGTTGGATTTGGAGACTGTCTTGCCGTTTTAGGCTACTCTTGTTGGATTTTGAGACAGTCTTGCCGTTTTAGGCTACTCTTGTTGGCTGTGGTGACACTCTTGCCATTTTAGGCTACCATTATATGGATGTGGTGACAGTCTTACCGATTTAGGATACCATTGTTGGATTTGGTGACAGTCTTGCCATTTTAGGCTACCATTATTGGCTGTGGTGACACTCTTGCTATTTTAGGCTACCATATTTGGATTTGGTGACAGTCTTGCCGTTTTAGTCTACCATTGTTGGATTTGGTGACAGATTGGTTGTTTTAGGCTACCGTTGTTAGATTTGGTGACAGTCTTGCCGTTTTAGGCTACCATTGTTGGCTGTGGTGACGCTCTTGCTATTTTAGGCTACCATATTTGGATTTGGTGACAGTCTTGCCGTTTTAGTCTACCATTGTTGGATTTGGTGACAGATTGGTCGTTTTAGGCTACCATTGTTGGCTGTGGTGACACTCTTGCTATTTTAGGCTACCATGGTTGGATTTGGAGACTGTCTTGCCGTTTTAGTCTACCATTGTTGGATTTGGTGACAGATTGGTCGTTTTAGGCTACCATTGTTAGATTTGGTGACAGTCTTGCCGTTTTAGGCTACCATTGTTGGATTTGGTGACCGATTGGTAGTTTTAGGCTACCATTGTTAGATTTGGTGACAGTCTTGCCGTTTTAGGCTACTATTATTATTATAACATCTTGATTGTTTTGATAAATGCTGTGGCATATCGAGGTCTTTATCAGCCCTAATTTAATCAAGCATATTACCCCTTGGTTGTATACTTTAATAAATAGTTACTCGTCAGGGTGAAGAGTGCCCCTCACACTCCCGGGCCCTGGTGCCCCTGCACACGCTGCACTATTTATAGGTTTACCCCAGGTTTTGTGGCCAGCTAACACTCATGCAGTTTCCTCTTTATAGAGAGAACGTCAAGTAAATGTTTAGAAGAGAAACTCATAAACTGTATTGTCCCAGACTGTGAAAGTTATTCCAGTTTTCTGGAAGTCTAAATGAGTCCACCCTTAGAGGGTGGCGAGCGAATGGCATTCAGAACATAAGGGGGGCTGTCGCTAGGAGAGGCGCCAGGCAGAAGCCATTTTACAGGTCTGACTTCAAAGACAAGAATCGAAGGCCAAGAAGCCAATGTGGTTTATAAGAAGACACATTTAATCAGAGGAAAAACATGGACGAACGTTGGAAAATGTAAAAATGGAAAATGTTCTTTCATTATCTTTAGGGATGGTCTGGAATTCCCGAATCTTGGAGTGATTTTCAAACACAATAAACTGATTAGGTCTTTCGCCTCCAGAGATGAGGGTTTTGGCCGATTTGGACATATCGGGGCATATTTATAATAACTGACGCATCCCTGCATATCAGCAGGGATGCGCCAGTTATTGTGCGCCACAGCTCCGCCACCATGGATGCGCCGCATTTACAATGCGGCGCACCATGGGGCAAAAACGGCACAGATGCGTGACGCATCTGTGCCGTAAATGTGGCGCATTGCTGGAGTTGCTTCGCAAGCGCGACGCAGCTCCAGCAATGCTTTGGGGGGCCCTATCTTCACAATGCTGCGTCAATCCTTACGCCTGCTTCAAGCAGGCGCAGGGTTTTGATGCAGCATGGGCTCAAAAGTGACTGGGTGAAATCTTGTAGATTTCACCCAGCCACTTTTAAGAGGCGTTCCTGCGACGGAACGCCCCCCCTGCGCAGGAACGCCTACTTCTGGCGCAGGGCTTTACAACGTGACGCATCTCCCAGATGCATCACGTTGTAAATACCCCGCAGCCTGGCGCTGGTTTTGCGCCGCCGCTGCGTCACAAAAGTGACACAACAGCAACGTAAAAGAGGCGCAAGGGGCTTATAAATCTGCCCCAAAAAGTCTAAAGTCCAAAATGGGCTAAACTGAATCATTGCTCAGAAGTCACAGACTCGTTTGTACAGATGCACTGATGTTGCATTTTAAGGGTATAAATGTCTGCATGTACTGTTACTTGTAAAGCAAAAACTAGCCTGGCAGAGATGTTTTTCACAAAGCCTGGCACTGGGACATTTCTTTTACTGTCCCCTACCCAGAATTCCCTGGTCAAACGCCACTGTTCTAATTCCAAGGTGAAACTTCACGGACTATCCACTGACCTTCCCACTGTCCCTGCTCGAGTGACTGTCTTCCCTGTCCCACCCCCTGCCTCTACTAACTTCAGTCTACTACCCCCCCCCCCCTCGCCCCCACACACAACTGTCCTAAACTATTGGTCTGGAGCTGCTCAAGGTTCGCCTACCCACATCTAACGGCCCTCCCCAATAACTGCCCTTCTGCACATCACACTGCCCTGCTGCGCTGACTGTCCACTGCCCGAATCCACACAGCGCTGCATCACAACATTCGGGCTTTGTAGTGGCTTTGAAATGTGGCTTCTGTGGTGAGATGGTCAGTGGGCGAAGAGAGGGATTGACAGAGACCACACATGGCTATAGGGGCAAATGAGGATTTTAATTTGGAACTGAAAACAGGTCATAAAATAAAAGGTGTCCACCCCTGGATGAGACGCTGCGCCCATTGGCAGGTTTGAATTCGTTTATTGTTGCCCCCTCTGCAGCAGAAGAAACCACACGGATGATGGTGCACCACCCTGGCATTGAGGAGGTGGGGCACAGCGGGGCAGAGAGGATACCTATGCATCAGTACAAGAATCAATCGATACCTATGCATGACAGGCGGATGCCTTCTGAGTTACTCTTTTATCCGCGCTGGACCAAAAATCTTTTCCGAAAAACACATCTGTCTCTGGATCAACTCTGTGCTGCTCAGTGTCTGGACACCAGCGAGAGGGCAGGGCCGGCGCTAGGCATGGGCAGTATGGGCAGCTGCCCAGGGCCCCGCGACCGTCTAACTGCGACGAGGCCCCCCACGAGCCCATCATCCTTTCAAAAACGTGCCATTGTATGAATTCCAGATGGACAGCCCCCTCCCTTGGGGTTTGCAGCCATTGTACAGCGTGTCAGTCCCAAGGCGGCCCCCCTCACCTGTGCCCTGCTGCCATGGGCGGGCCCCCCTCACCTGTGCCCTGCTGCCATGGGCGGGCCCCCCTCACCTCTGCCCTGCTGCCATGGGCGGGCCCCCCTCACCTGTGCCCTGCTGCCATGGGCGGGCCACTCTCACCTGTGCCCTGCTGCCATGGGCGGGCCCCCCTCACCTGTGCCCTGCTGCCATGGGTGGGCCCCCCTCACCTGTGCCCTGCTGCCATGGGCGGGCCCCCCTCATCTGTGCCCTGCTGCCATGGGCGGGCCACTCTCACCTGTGCCCTGCTGCCATGGGCGGGCCCCCCTCACCTGTGCCCTGCTGCAATGGGCTGGAAGGGTAATGTGACTCCTGCATCCCTTTCAGCTGCCGCAGACAGGGCAGGGCTGTGTTTCTGGCCGTCCTTTGCTGGCACCTCCTTCTCTTTTCCTAATCGCTGCATCTGCATTATAATATATGGCCAGGTATGGCCTAGACCCCCTCTTCCTATGACCACAACCCCTACTAATTGGCCCCTTTTACTGGTGCCAGGATTACCGCCTCCCCTTCACCCCTAAGACGGCAAATCATTCATCACAAGGGGTTTTGGATTAGGGGGTCGTTAAACCCCCGGCCATATTTATTAAAAATTAATAATCAAAACAATTTTAAAATACATTATTTACACAATACGCAGAAAGTCCATTGCATTACATTGATTACATTGATAGGTACATATGTCATGTTTGCTAACCTTAACATATCTCTAATACATAGACATTCCTATCCGAATCTATACATACCGTAATCAAATAACATTTATCTTTCTGCGTATCTCTATTTGAGCCTACGGCAAGGTCAATGACTAGCGCCAGATCCTGATCAAACTATGCCCGCCCTCCAACCGGAGTGCGCATGCGCTGGGGGCCCATTCAACGGGAGGGTACTTCCCCCCGAGCACCCCCTATGCCCCGTAGATTATCTCCATAAGGGGCCCTTGCAGTTATGCGCTGTTTACTTGCACCCTTGTGCGTGTGCTGGGTGGCCAACCGGCCTACTGGAAAGCGTAGCTCCCCTCCTCCTGCACCCTTCCAGCCAACCGGCTGTAACTGCCCCTGGAGTTCTATGAGACCACTTGTCCCTCCCCCTTGGGCGACCCCATTCAAGAATGGGACCGCCCTCTAAGGACCTTAAATTTAATGCTCACCAATCATGACCTTACCGCCACAGGCCTGCATAGTTGTCCGACTATCAGGCCCCTCCTCAAACGCTCCCTGAAAGGTCATGCCCTGTCTCTAATCCCAACTAACCAAGCCAAAAGGTTCTCCGTGAAGATTTAATTATCCAACTTGGACAGATGGACGCCGTCTTTTAAGAAGCACGGCTCCCCCCTGATGCACCCATGGGCGATCGTCTGTAAATGTGGAGCCCTGAATAACCTCTCCATTTTGTTATTAATTCTTTTTACCGAGTGGTTCAATGCCCTCACAGACTCTCCCCCCCGCCATTGAAATCTCGCCACCATCTGTGACCAAACCAGGATGGACCCCGGACATAGCCGTTCTAACCAACCCACTTCAGTGATTAGGGTTTCAACCAGCCCCCTTCTACCCAGGTGTACCAGATCGTTCCCTCCCAGGTGTAAGATAAGAATGGTGGGGCGAGCCCTTTCTCTGTCTAGCAGATCTAACACTAAGCCCCTGAATTGACCAAAGCGCAGTCCCCCCTGTCATCTCGTAATTGCCTAAAAGAAAAAAGTTACTTAAACGTCTCGCATAAGAATGACCAATGACCCACACGACGTGTGTTCCCTGGTCCCGGGCGTGCACCCATTCTTGCGCCGATCCATGTTGCTGCTGCGCTGCCGCCGGTTTCGCCCCTGCGTGACAGGCTTGAGAAACTGTAAAATGAGCAGAAAAGAAACCCAGCATCAGAAAACGGTCTGTGCAGTTCTCACAACATATGCAGCCGCACATAGCGCTTATAGCAATTGGAGGACCACCTGCCAATCTTTTGCACTTCGCTCCTGGTGAAACCCCTTGCCGCTGCTTCGGTGGCAGCGCCTATCCTGAACAAATGTGTTTCAAAGCTGCTGGGATCTAGACCTGCCTTCTGCACTGCCATGTCCATGACCCTTTTAAATTGAAACCTCGTGAGTAGGGTACCATCAGCATGAATTAACAATGGCCGCCCTGTCCTCCTGGGCCTTTGCCTCAGAAAGGCCCCTAGGTTGGGGATAGGGCAGCAACGGTTCCCCTGCACCCAGCACAGTACCACCCCCTCCCCGTGGGCCTCCTGATCGGTCTTGGATCTCTAAATAGATATGAACAAAGAGTCGCCTTGGATCCTGACATGGCTAAACTGCAGACCACCCTGCTCATCTTGCTTGTTTTTGGACACCAGCTCTCCAATTCTAAATGCGCCGTAAAATGCCAGTTAAAGGCGGCACTGAACAACAGAGCTTCTGCCTCGGAGTTGCAAATCTGGCGAAGAGCCCCAAGTATTGATGCCAGGAGATCCTCCCCTATAGGCCGCCCTGGGTCCGGTTGCGATCCTTGGAGGCGCTGCAATCCCTTCAGAGCTTTCCTGACTGTGAAAATATTCGTGGGGTCCCCGCTACCCCTTGCTTGCGCGAAGAAAGCTATCGCTGCTACATGCCACCTTTCTGCTGCCACTGAGCACCCTTCATCTTTCAATGCCCATAGGTAAGACAGAACTGCCCATGTGTCATGCCACCTCTCCCCCCACTCCTTCCCCAAAAAAGTACAGTACTCCCAAAATGCCCCTTCGTAGGCCCTCCTGGTCCTGGGGGCTAGGCTAGCTGCCATGAGGTCTGGTAGTTGGGGGCACCAATCTGCCAAAGTTGTTATGGGAAGGGTGTCGGGTTCTGTGTCGCAGACGGGAGATGTGCCCTGAATACCTGCATCTTGAAGCGAGAGAGTTCATCAGCCGCATGATTTAACACCCCTGGGACATGCTTAGCCCTAAATTGCATATTAAATTTCATGCATTACAAAATTATTTCTTTCAACAGACGGAGGATCATCATACACCTTGCTGCTTGCTGATTGATGCATTCCACTACTGTCATGATGTCGGACCAGAAAACCACTGATTGATTCCGTAACTGCTCTGGCCACACCGTCAATGCCACAAAGATGGGGAACAGCTCTAAAAACCCAATGTTGTCTGTCAAACCATTGTGCACCCACCATGCCGGCCACTGGTGTGCCACCCACTCAGTACCCAGTATAGCGCCAAATCCTTCACTACCCGCAGAGTCAGTCATTAAACCTAACTCAGCAGAAGGAGTGAGCGGACCGGGCCACATTACCGTGCTGTTTAAGTGACGCGGGAATGCCATCCAAATCCGCATATCCTGCTTAACCGCAGCAGACAGCCTGGTGTGGTGGTGTTTCTCTTTGAGACCTGACATGGCTTGTGAGATGGATCGCGAAAATGGTCGTGCCATAGGGATGACACGCAACGCAAAGTTCAACTGAACCACTGTCTGCTGAAACTGATGCAAGGTAACCTTCTCTTTAGCCAAGCACTGCTGCAAGGCTGACCTGAACTTAGTGATCTTTTCTTTGGGCAGCCGAGAAGAACCCTGGGTCGAGTCTAACTCTATCCCAAAGAGCTCAATCATTGTGATGGCCCGACCATCTTCCCTGGTGCTAATGGGACCTCAAAACTCTGCATGAGTGTGCAAAATTCCTGCAGTGCCCTCCCACACTCCTGGGAGCCTGGTGACCCCAGGAAGAGGAAGTCATCGAGGTAGTGCAAGGCATACTGGTGACCCGTCACCTGTCTAAAAACCCATTCCAAATATGAACTCAATTTTTCAAAGTAGGCGCAGGAGACCGAGCAACCCATAGGCATGCACATATCCATGTAAAACTTCCCTTGGAACTGGAAGCCCAGAAGATGAAAGTCTAAAGGATGGACTGGCAACAAGAAAGCAGACTCGATGTCTGACTCTGCCAGCAGTGCGCCAGGGCCAAAACCCCTGAGCAACTCAACAGCTTGATCAAAGGATGAGTACTTGACGGTGCACAGCTCATCATCAATAGCATCATTCAAGGATTTCCCCCTAGGTGCAGACAGGTTACGAATCAACCTAAACTCCCCAGATTATTTTTTCAGGACCACCTCCAGAGGGGTACACACAACATTATTTACTGGGATGGTGTCAAATGGCCCTGCTATTCTGCCCAGACGCAGCTCTTTCTCTATTTTTGTTGCAGCCACACTTGGGTTGGCCCTTACCGGGAGCTGGTTCCTGCACTCGGGTGTCCCTACATAATCTGGAATGGGAATCCTAAAACCATATCTGAAACCATCTAGTAACAACCTGGCAGATGAAGGACATGTGTATCTATTTAACCATGGGACCAATGCAGTTATAATGGGAGAACGTGCTTTAGTCAGAGAAACATGATCAATCCTGCTTCTTTCTCCCTCTTTCCTTTGATTTCTTTAAACACTTGGATTCGGGGTGTGATGCATTGCCACAGAAAGAACATGCGTGCTTGAATTGACACGTGCCTGCAGCCCTAGTGCATGTGCGCCGGTTGAAGTCCCAACACGCCCCGTTTTTACCTCCCCCACTGCTGGAACTAGCGGGGGGAAATGACCGAAAAGACTGAAAGGACTGGCCCTTGGCACTGTCTTGTGACACACAACCACATTGGTCTAACCATGAAATCATACCAATTTGGCCTGAAGTGAGGGCAGAAGCTGAAGCCTTAGCTCTTCTGAAGTTCTTATTGTATTCCTTCCATCCTACCCAGCCATATTTGTCACGTGCCCCAGTGATCCTGCTCTGGTAGCATGCCATCTCTGCTGCTAGATTTGGGAAACGCTCTGCCATAACAGCCATGTAAACTGAGAAGCCCCTCACCCAGTTAATCAAAGATTCCTCAATCCTATATTTCTGCAATTCACTTGCCCACTCCCTCAGGAGCATCCAG
The DNA here is from genome assembly GCF_964204655.1 of Triturus cristatus. Classification (NCBI taxonomy): domain Eukaryota; kingdom Metazoa; phylum Chordata; class Amphibia; order Caudata; family Salamandridae; genus Triturus; species Triturus cristatus. The sequence goes on along the minus strand of NC_140594.1, from coordinate 1,180,428,847 downwards.
TCTTTCTTTTTCTTGGCCTCCTCCCTTTCAGTTTTATCAAGCAGCAAAGAGAACATACTGAGATAGCTCCCCTTCCAAATCTTCTCTTTCACTTCCTGCGTGACATGTCTTGCTAACTGCTCTCTAGGGGTGCGCGCTTCCCCTACACCTAACACGGGCAGAGCCTGCCGCTTACCTCATGCGGCTGCCCCCGCTGGTTTCTCCTTTGCTGAGTCCACATCTGAGCTGCTTGCTGGCAATTCTTTGCTGGCCCAAATAGGGGTTGCCTCTCCCACTGGAGTGACAGGGGTTGGGGCACCCAGCCCTTCCCCTGGCATACCCCCTGATGCCCCATCCAACTGGGACACTATTTGCCTGGCTTTATCAAGTAAGTCCTCCCCGCTACCAGACATCCCAGCTGCCGGGGACCAGTTCCCAACTTTACCCAACCAAGGGAGAACCGCTGCTAAACTGGATACTAAATCTTGAGGAACTGGTCAAACACCCGCTGGCCCCGCCCATAGGGGCAACTGGGGACAGCGGGCTACTGCCCGCCGTTCCCGGCTGCCCTCCTGTACCTGCTGGAGGAACACCCCCACCATTGCCTGGTGGATCACTACCCCCACGTGACCCAGGATCACCCCCCTCCCCGCTTGTCTGGGGGACTGGCAGAGGGGCCACTGGCTCAATGTGGCCTTTTGCCCCCTCACTCCCCGGTGCCCCCCCTTTTCTAGCTCTACTCTTTTTGGGAAAGGGAGGGAATGCCTCCTTGGAGGCCACATTGGACCATATGGGCCTGTCCTCAACCTCCTCGTGCCCATCAACTTTCTCTCTAAGGTCCTCAATGGCCTGTCCCATTTCATCAAACTTTTTTAATCTATCCTTATATTGTATGCATCATGGCCTCCATCATATTCTCCATGCGAGAGCGCTGTTCGCCCCGCTTTGCCTTACTGACCATAGCACCTTTTAAAACAGCAAAATGCTTGAAACACTTGTGTAAGGAATGTGTAACCAACTACCCCAACTTAACAGTGCCCCCCACAGTTAAAAGGCACCCTTGGAGCAGCCTACCCTAACACACCCCACATTAAAGATAATGGGGTAACCCAGTAACCCTCAGAACCTGGGTGTATACGTGGAACAAAAACAATGGTTCTGTTCTCCCAACAGAACCATTGTTTTTGTTCCACTAATACACCCCACAGCACACCGCGGCCTGGGACACTGCCCAGGCCCTTAACTTGCAATTCGTAGGGGGTACACAACCGGCCTCAAGCACCCATGCAACCAGAGCCACGCCCACCAGCTAATCCAGTGGGTCAGGTGAGTATTACTCGAACCCGAGTGGCTCCCGGAAGCTCTGGAATGCAGGCCTGTCCGTGTCCCCTTAAGGCCCCCCTTGCGCTGATGATCCAAGAAGAAGCCGTCCAAAAACCCACGCTGCTGCTCAGCTGTAGGTTGCCCAGTACTCCAGCTGCTCTTGTTTGCCGCAACCACGTGCTCCGTGCCGTCCCACTCGCTGTTAATTTGCCTAAAAAGCAGAAAACAGATCAAGTGAAGCCTCCAAGCAAGGCTGAGGAGTTGCTGTGCCTCCTGAGTCCGAGGCAGCTGCCCACGCTGCACCTGGTTGCCCAATGCTGGTGCTAATGCCCCCCGACTGGCGCTGTGGCTCACTCTGTCGATTTAGATGCCGGCCGAGGCTCTCATTCTGGGGAAAAAAACAAAAACAAAGGGGGAAAACTAGTCCTGGCCGCCAAAACTGCAGATGCCCCCGATCGCGCTGCTGCCGCGCTGTTCCCGCCGAAAATGAAGATCAGCTCGAGTGAAAGCTCACAGCGAAGTTGAGGAATTCCACCAGCCACTTAAGATCAATTCTGGCGCCGACCTGCAACACAAAGCACAAGGATTGTGAAGCCTCCCAGCGAGGCTGTGTGACTCCAGAGGGGCCACTGCTTCGGAATCCGAATTCCATCAGCCGTTTCGGTTCAATCCGACGCCGACCTGCAAGATAAAGCACAAGGATTGAAAAGCCTCCCAGCGAGGCTGTGTGACTCCCGAGAGGCAGCTACTTTGGAATCTGAATTGTAAAGCCTCACAGCAAGGCGGTTTGACTCCTGATCGCAATCCGACGTGCCCGACCTCTAATACATTTTTTTTTAAAAAGAAGAAGCTTAAATACAGCCTCCTAGCGAGGCTGAGTGAATCCTGCTGCAGGCTGTTGGAGCGGCGAGCAAAGAGGCCGACTTCGTCAGTGTGTCTTGTTTTCGCCTGTCAGATTCCATCTGACAGCAGTGAGTTTTTGGATACCGAGGCGATAGCCTCATTACTCCACATTCATTTTGAGTTTTTTAGTCGCTGTTTCGGTTGTCTTATTGATGTGTGACGCTTTGTCACAGTTGAGGTTGGATCAGAAGGTCAGCGCTGTGAAAGGCCGAGAGGCCGACTTCACCGCTCCCCAGCCTTTTATTTGCCCCAAAATCCAGGCAATGAGCCGGTTCTAACTGGCTCCTTGCGTTTGGGTGACGCGCACCCTGAAAGTGATCATTATCACTTCCGGGGCGCGAACCGGACAAACCAATCCCTAATGAGGCGTGCCCGCCACGTCTCTATTGCGCGTGACGGGCCCGCCTCTGTGTCGTCATCGGGGGCCGGCACGACCGCCATACATGAGGCGTGTCCGATGCTGGCCCCTGCCTTACTAGCAGTTAGGCAGATGCTTGAACTGGCCTGAGGTGTGAAGTGAGCCCTGCCCCTGCATGGATGTAAAGCAGAGAGCATCCTGCAGGGCTCACAACACAAAAAACAAGCGACCTCACGTCACGATGGGCGCTGCTCACTTCCAATGAAGGGAAAGGGAGAAGAGCAGAACATGGAGAAAATGGTTATTATTTTTCTTTTTTTAACAATTCTGTTGTATTGTTTGTTTTTTCTCCAAACAAGCATGTGCATTCAAAAGTAACATAAAAAAGTTAAACATAAGTAGTAACTCCAGTTGAGTACAAGCGATTGGTGATTTTTACTTTCATGTAATTTACATGAAACGAAGGAAGAATGAACAATTGGGTCTGTAAAAGAGTAGAGATGATAACATTCAGATGGGGGGCAGAGGGGTGACTCTCACATCCATCCTTACCACCTGGAGTGGAGTGCAATGAACCCTCCAAGATACTCCCAAGTTATATAACCCCTCAAGCCACCCACACACCATGCCTTGTTTTATACATCTGAAAAGGTTCTACTACTCCCCGGCATCATGTTTGTTCGCATCTGAAATCCCTAATTCCCATGTTCCTGGGTGCATCTGTAGGTCTGGTGTTCTCTTTTGCTTTTAAGAGAAGTGTCGAAGGAGAGGCACATCTAAAAGAAGTAAGATAAACAAAAGAAGGGGAGAGGTGGGGAGATGATAGAATACAGCAGAGGGGAGAGCTGAACATAAAGGGAAAAACAGCTATAAAGAACAAGACGCTTAAGGAAAGAGAGATGGGAAAGGAGTGATGTGTATGTAATGGCAGAATCAATGAGAGAAGGGAAGAGTCTTGGGTAGGTAAAAGGAATCGCATGCAAAAATGAAAGGTAAGATGCTTTGGGAGAGTGGGAGGATGGGAGAGGAGAGAATGATGTAAAGTAACACTAGCAAAGCTGTAGCACAAAACAATGGGGTCCTGCTCTGCAGACTGTGATATTGGGGCCCTGCGACTCCCACAAGGGATCATGTTCGCGCTATATAAAACTTTATTAATTAATTAATTTGGCCCTGAGCTGAATGGGAGCCCCCTGATGGGTTGGGGGGCCCCTGAAGTGTTGTGGGCCCATCTGTGCTGCAGGGGCCTGTATTGTGTCCTAGCACAAGAGGTGAAGCAAGGTAAGTAGCAGGTGAATAGCAGCACATGTAGGGGGAAGCCGAAGCTACAGGGGCAGAAACATAGAATGGAGGGTAGAGGTGAGAGAGAGATAAAACATGAAGAGTAGAGCATGGAGGGGAGAGGTGGACATAAACGTGGCAGAACCAGTGTACACAGTTGCGGCAGGAGGGAAAGATGAAAGGTGAAAAGGCAGAACTTGGATAGGAGAGGTAGATATAGGAGAAGCGGACCATCAGGAGAACTTAATTGTCATGGAGAGGGAATGGTGGGTGATGGATGTAAGAGGGTAGGACAACCAAGAGCAGGTAAGAGGCTGTGGGAGAGAGGCAGGGGAGAGGTATATTGTAGAGAGGTAGAACCAGTGAGAGAAGGTTAGAGGCTGTGAATAGGTGAAGGGTTCAGCAGGTAGATAAGAGGTGGGGGTAATAGAGGCAGAATTAGTGAGAAAGGTAAGAGACCGTACCAGAGATAAAGTGAAGTGTAGAGTGTGGGAGGGAGATGCATATGTAAGAGAGGAAGAAACAGTGAGACAATGTAAGAGGCAGGGGGTTCAAAGAGGGGAGTTGGGTGTTAAGGGGACAGATCAGCAAAAAAGCATTAGGAGGGTGGAGGAAGAAATGAGAGATGAAGGGCAGTACATGGTTGGGGCAGGTAGATGTAAGAGAGAAGGAACAATCAAGACACCTTACACAGAGAAAAGAGAGTGAATGGTGAGAGGTGGGTGTAGAATGCCAGAATCAATGCGAATGAGAAAGGCAGGGGGAGAGATGAGGCATACAACATGGAGGTAAAAGGTGGATATAAAAGGGACATAACGAGAAGAGACAAAGCTGGGGATAGCAGCGAGATTGATTTAAGAGGGGCAAAATATGGTTTGAAGAAGAGACAAGAATAAGAGTAGAGCATGAATGGAAATAGGTGGTTTAAGAGGCGCAAAATCAGTGCGAAAAGATTAGAGTGTTCAGAAGGATGAAAATGGAGAGAAGATGTAAAAGGGGCAGAACCAGTGAAAAAAGTTATGAGACTGGGGAGAGATGAGCAGTGAAGGTAGTGCATGGATAAGAGTCATGTCTATAAGAGAGACAGAACCAGCAAGAGAACCTAAGCAGAGTGGCAAAAGAGGTAAGAGAGAGAAGTGGATGGAAGAGAGAAGAACCACCAAGGGATAGTAAGAGGTTGGATGACGAGGGAGAGAGGAGGGGGAGGTGGGTGTTAGATGGCAACAACCAGCAAGAGAAAGGTAAAGGCTTGGTGAAAGAGTAGAGATGAAGAGTAGATCATGGAGTTAGAGTTTGATGTAAGAAGGGCAGAATCTGGAAGAGGAGAGAGGGAAGGAAGAAGGGGAGAGTTGTATGTAGCGGGGAAGGAACAGCAAGAGAAGATAAAAGGAAAGGGAGAAGGAAAAGGCATAGCTGGATTTGGGATGGCAATATAAGCAGAGAAGATAAAGATTGGATGGAGAGTTGAGAGGTGATGAGTAGGGCAGGGAAGAGAGATGTGGATGTAAGAGGGGCAGAATCAGCAAGTGAATATGAGAGGCAGGGTGGAAAGATGAGAGGTAAAGAGTAGAACATGGAGGGCTGAGGGCAAAGATCGGTGTAAGAGTGGCAGAACCAGAGAGAAAAGGTAAGAGGCTTGGGGATTAGGGAAAGGGGAAAGATGAAATGTTAAAAAGAGAGCATACAGAGCGAAGTGGATGTAAGAGGGGAGGAACCAGCACGAGAAGATAATAGGCTGGGCAAGAGGTGAGGTAAAAAGTAAAGCACAGAGAAGAGAGGTGGATTTAAGTGGGCTGAATCAGCAACAAAACGTAGGCGGCTGGAGGAGTGGTAAAAGTGTCTTTGAACTAATGTGTGCTGGTAAGTACTTTGAACCTCTGCCAAAGTTTGCAATTACCTGTCTATTTATTTTCCAAGTAGAAAATATGGGTTAGATTTGCGATGTGTGTCAACTTTCTCAACGTTTTGTGATCTCGAACCATCCTCGACATGTCTGTGGAATTACAGCCTGCTCTCTGAGTATCTTACTACTCTTGACCTTTCTATTAAATCTAGCTCCCAGTTGGAACCCTTTCCTGCCCATTTCATGAATGGACTTCTAATGTTCATAGCCCCTGCCCTGACCTGCATTTGCAATATCGCACTTGCCTCGTCTTTGCTCCCTACTAATGTTAAAAAGAACAAATAAACTACTTAAAAGCTGTGTTTGTTCCTCTGCTCAAAAATCCTTCAGCAGCCTCAAAGCTTCTCAGCATCTTCTACAGATATCAAGGTATTCCCCTGGTGTGGCTTTAACTCCATCCTTTCTGAGAGACCTCCCATGCCTTTTTGGTGATGTACTAAACCTCTGACTTGCAGAACTCCTTGGACCTCTGCTTTTTATTCTTCATCTTACCCAGTTAGCCTTAGTCATTCAATCTTTGTTTGTTGCTGATGTTCTATGCATATTGATAGCCAAATCCTCATTTCATTCAATGACCATCTGGTCTCTAAGCAAGGAAATGTTTTCGACTTGCATGCAATCCGTTGCTTTCTGGATAAAGATAAATTCATTAAAACTTTATAGTCAACATCAGGCGTCCGCATCTTTAAGGGGCCTGGTACCATGTGCACTTCTCTTTGGTGGCCCGTGGAGCTGGGCCAATCAACCACCCGGGTTGCATCAACAATAAAAATATTGGATTCCTTTTCCAACATCTTCTCTCCATATCTGGACAAACATTATTTTATCTACTCCTACTACATCCATATGCAACCCAAAATGCTGCATTTTCACTTGTCACTTCCACAAGACTGCCGTATAGTCAATTACCTTCTCACAACCAGATTACCGAGGTGTTCACAGACTTGAACTTCCCACCTTTTGCATTTGGTACCCTTCAGATCATTAAGAAAACGGATAGAATTCTCATCTGAGGCTACCCTAGATGTTGTAGCATTTCTATTGATCTTTCTGCTGATTCAAGCGACCAAACGATCGATCCATTTGCCATTGTGGAGTGCATAAAAGAGACCGCTCATTCTTCAGCACTGTATTATTCCTTCCGTTTATTCCAGAATCCTACGATCTGTAATAGCCATGATCCTGTGCCATCCTATAATTAAGAGGGAACATATTGGAGGTAGATCCTTCTCCTTTCCAGTTGCATAGGACTGGAAACATCTCAGTCTTGAGCTATGGTGCATCTTAAATCTTCTGGAAAAAAATGTAGATTGGTCTTTCCATACATTAGTATAGTCTGTACATTTCCCTTGGAAATCCCTTAGCGCCACGATACCCCCTCAGAGTAGTATTTTCATTCATCTCTTTCAATAGAACAATATCTAAACAAATGTGCACTAGCTGCACCATTTGGTGTAATTTAACAAAACACTCTGAGTAAATGGAAATGTGAAGAAGCCCACACATCTTGTAAAAGTAGTTTGAAGGCCTATTAGGTAACTGCAAAAACAACAATTGATGGGCAGAATGCAGAACAATGTCATACATTCACCCCAGTACAGAGATCTGGGCCTAAATCCATCATTTTTTTGCTCACCATGCCATTCCAGTTTGAACCCGGCCATATGCAAATCAGTCTTGACCCTGTGCCTCATGGGAACAGTCCAGCCCGAACTGCCAAGCCAGGTCCTCCCTGGACTGGAAACAAGCATCCTAGGACCTGTTTCGGGGTTTCACCCCTCTTCAGCCAGGATATCTTGATTCCAGTGGCATGGAGAGCACGGGACTCACGTCTGAGCATACCCGTCCCACTCGGGGTGACAAATGCAAAGACAACAATTGATGGACAGAATGCAGAACAATGTCATACATTCACCCCAGTACAGAGATCTGGGCCTAAATCCATCGTTTTTTTGCTCAGCATGCCATTCCAGTTTGAACCCAGCCATATGCAAATCAGTCTTGACCCTGTGCCTCATGGGAAGAGTCCAGCCCGAACTGCCAAGCCAGGTCCTCCCTTTGTTTGCTGTAACACCATTAGGTAACTGCTCCACAATGCATCATGTAACACAAACTGTGCAAGAAACTAGAGCCATGTATGCTACACACTAGTTATCCTGTCCCAAAGGGCATTACAGTACATTTACCAGGCTGCTGCACAGGGTCAGTTTGTTCATGCTCCTAAAGATGACCTGATCCCTGTCAAGTGCAGAATGACAATGGCCCGGCCTGGGCAAGCACAAGAAGATGTGTTCCTCTTCATGCAACAAAATATTCCGAACCTCAAGGAGTGACAGTGAGGCCTGGGGAAATTGCTGCTTTTCAGCAGTGCACTTGAGTTAGCCCTGCTTTGGAGTTGGGAAGAAGGGGCAGCGTGCAGGAAAAGGGGGCTGAAGAGGGGATCTGACTGAGGGGTGAGTGCCTCATTCCATCGAGTACTTCACCGTACACAGAGTGATGAGCCGGTCATTGAGCCTTGGAGAGTGGGCGGCCAGTAGTTTTAGGAAGGCAAATCGTGCATTGGCGATTGGAAGGACCAAGCGTGTTTGGTTAGGTAGCCTGGGGTACGACTGGAGTAATGTATGGATAATGGACCTGGTCGTTCAAGGGTCTTGAATTCAATTATCTCTTTAACCAAGATCCAGTGGATTTACCTGAGGGTCGGTGCAATTTGGTTGTTACTTCTTAGGCTAAATTTGAGTCGAGCGACATGTGCCTTCGTAATTTGGTAAGTGTCTTCTCAGACATTAAAGACTTGTGACTTAAATCTTTAAAACTGCAAATCTCAGGGATTATGGGATATTTATTTTAAAAGTCAAACACACCTCCCCCAACCTATTCCACATTGCTAGATTTCTTTTCATTGTTAGGGAAAACTGCAATGAGTCTGATATTATACAGCCCCCTCTGGTTTTGTTGCTTTAATTTACTACTTGTCTGTTTAGTGTCTGCTCTCTTTGTTGCTTTTGCCAGCTTTTTCCCTTTCTACAAATTCTTGTCCCATTTAGCCATCTCACCTTTATATCTTTCATTTAGTTCAGCCCTTTTAATCTCTTAAAAATTAAGTTTGAGAGTAGTTGCTGGCTTTAGGCATTCAATTTGTGGTCCAGCCCCTGCGTGCCAATATATTTGCCACCCCACCTGTGTATGTCACATGTGCCATGTCATCCTCTTTTTTCTGCAGTCACTGCTTTCTGTTCTTTACTGGAGCATTTGCAGATCACTCAACTGAACCAGCATGTAAACCTTTGTGTTGATGCCCATGCCTGTAAAAACGATGGGGCATATTATCAAGAAACGGCGTTAAAATTATCGCCGCTTTAGCAGCAGAAAACTGCCGCTAAAGCAGCGATAATGGGCTTGATAATATGCCCTTGAGAATTCCCATAGAAGCCCAGGTTCTGGGGTCAACATGGGCTTCTATTGGAATTCTCTGCGGCATGCTTGATAATATGCCCCCAAATGCCTTAACCATGAACTTCACCGGTGTAACTGGAGCCCTGGGGAGTCACCTGAAGACCCACTATATATCTCTGAGGCAATCTGTTTTACAATTTTATTCATGCACTAATCTGGAAACATCACTTTAGTAGAGCTATAGGTCTAGCTTTTCAGCCCAGTTTGACGTGTTGTATTTCCACATAATAGAGCGTTAAAATATTCTCACTTATTGTAGTAGGGCTTTTATTTGTATTTGTGGCCATCTTAGTGATGTCCACATTAGAGAAGTAGCTTCTTGCAAAGCTGCTTCAACAGTGCCAGAAAATGAATGGTCAGTTGACACTTCCTATGATGTCATTTCCTGTGACATAACATCTTATACAAATTAGAAGGGCCTCACATGTTCCTATCCTGCCGGGGCCCCACAAGTCCTAGGACCGGCCCTGCGAGAGGCCGTTGTAGATGTAAAACTGACCTCCCACCAAAGACACGGTTCATGTGTGATTCACGTTTTGATGCTCTCGGTGTGAAGACAAGGCCGGTAAATATTGATGCCTGCTGACAGGGCTTTCAGTGGGATGAAAAAACTGAGGGGTTGATCAAAGGGGCGTGGCCAATGTAATTAAGGGCGTGGCTTAAAAACTGGTCAGCTAAAAATCAGTGTTTAGCATAGTGTGCGGCCCGACTTGTATTTTGCTGTTTGTCATTGCATCCAGATATATGATACAACAAGAAACATCATACCTACAACAAGTCAGGACTGTTGGCTTTGTCAATGGTTATTAGTTGCATAAGAGACATAAGCAGCCACTATGGCTTGTATATAATATTGAAAAAGCTTCCACTTAACGCCCTGATGACACCACGACAATGTTGCTGCTCCTGAGTTTCAAAATGAGAAGAGGAATCTAGAGAACAAAAAAAAACTCTTTAAAGGATTTCCCTTCCTCTTCAACGCTCACCTGGCATGACGTCATGCCGTAACTTCTCCACTAGTGAGAAGTGAGCAGTGTGAGCAGCGCACATCCATGTGCCGCAGTCACTGAAGTCGGACCGCCTGTGCCAGTTCACAAAACAGAGCCCGATAGAGACCCGTTTCGAGGCCTCCTTTAAAAACTGCCTCTGCTCAGCACCGGCGAGATCCGGCCCACTTAAAGCCCTGCCTGCTGCAGAAGGTGGATTGAATCTTCCACCCAGCAGGACTGTACACAGCGTGTGTAACGCTGCAGGACAGCCGCGTGGACGTCTGGTAGCACCAGCACCGTCCCACTGACACCGGAGCGGAGTCTGCTGTGGATACTGTAATTCCGGCTGCACTGAGGTGTCTGATTTAATCCCCTTCATTTGGGGGGTTAATTTGTTGTGACTTCTCTGCGGCAGTCACATTCATTACAGAGGCAGGTGCGGGTCAGGCGGGCCCGGGGCGGAATGGAGATCCCACGTCAGGCGCCGTCTGCTCCAATTTACAGGCCGGGCGAGCCCCCAGGTTCAATCCGGAGTCTGTCAGTCCTCGCGCTCACGACAGACCGGGCTCGCGTGACCTCTCTAAGTGACATTAGGAAGCAATCAGGTCCCCTTATGCCCCGGATGTGTCCAGTTAAAACCTGTTCAAGAGACATTGATAACAACATCCGGGCAGTGTCTGTGCGCGAGCATCCTTAATGCAGAGAGTCAGAGAAGTGGTCTATGGCACAGCCACCCGGGTATGGCTACCACCTTTGGGTCATGCCAGCCATAATCAATGCCACAGCAGTCTACCGGCACAAACCACAGCCACCCGGGTATGGCTACCGCCTTTGGGTCATGCCAGCCATGATCAATGCCACAGCAGTCTACCGGCACAAACCACAGCCACAAACCACAGCCAGGTATGGCTACCACCTTTGGGTCATGCCAGCCACAGCAATGTCACAGCAGTCTACCGGCACAAACCACGGCCACCCGGGTATGGCTACCACCTTTGGGTCATGCCAGCCACAGCAATGTCACAGCAGTCTACCGGCACAAACCACGGCCACCCGGGTATGGCTACCGCCTTTGGGTCATGCCAGCCACAGCAATGCCACAGCAGTCTACCGGCACAAACCACAGCCACCCGGGTATGGTTACCACCTTTGGGTCATGCCAGCCAGAGCAATGTCACAGCAGTCTACCGGCACAAACCATGGCCACCCGGGTATGGCTACCGCCTTTGGGTCATGCCAGCCACAAGCAATGTCACAGCATCTACCGGCACACACCTCAGCCACCGGGGTATGGCTACCACCTTAGTATCATGCCAGCCACAGCAATGTTGCAGCAGTCTACCGGCACAAACCACGGCCACCCGTATATGGCTACCGACTTTGGGTCATGACAGCCACAAGCAATGCCACAGCAGCTTACTGGCAAACACAGCTCAGCCACCCGGGTATGGCTACCGGCTTTGGGTCATGCCAGTCACGACCAATGCCACAGCATCTACTGGCACACACCTCAGCCACCGCGGTATGGCTACCACCTTAGCGTCATGCGGGCAACAGCAATGTCGCAGCAGTCTACCGGCACAACAGCGGCCACCCGGGTATGGCTACCGCCTTTGGGTCATGCCAGCCACGAGCAATGCCACAGCATCTACTGGGACAAACTACGGCCACCCAGGTATGGCTACTGCCTTTGGGTCATGCCAGCCACAAGCAATGCCACAGCATCTACCGGCAGACACCTCAGCCACCGGGGTATGGCTACCACCTTAGCATCATGCCAGCCACAGCAATGTCGCAGTAGTCTACCGGCACAAACCACGGCCACCCGTGTATGGCTACCGACTTTGGGTCATGCTAGCCATGAGCAATGCCACAGCAGCTTACTGGCAAACACAGCTCAGCCTCCCGGGTATGGCTACCACCTTTGGTTCATGCTAGCCATGAGCAATGCCACAGCATTCTACCGGCACAAACCGCGGCCACCACAGTATGGCTACTGCCTTTGCATGAGGCTAGCCACAAGCATTGCCACAGCAGTCAACTGGCACGCACCTCAGCCACCCGGGTATGGCTACTGTGAGAAGTTGGCCTGATGTATGATGTCACTAGTTCTAGTGTACACCTTATATCAGTCCAAATACCCTTATGGTGATTGGTTGTAAAGTCAACCTTATAGACCAGCTATCCTAGTGGTAGCATGGACAAGAGCAGTCTTAGGCTAAACTCTGAATGGCATGTGAAGCCAGCTGTGATACCATATTTAATCCCTTGAATACCAAATGAAAGGACACCACAACAGATATATATATATAAAATAAAGTGTATTTATTCTTGTCAAACCCTCAGCACTCTTTATGAGATTAGAGGTAAGTACAACACAGTCTTATTTATGCATACATTAAGTCACACAGGTAAGTAATACAGTTAGGCCCTAGGGGCCACGCAAACCATATACTAAGTAAGTGGTATAAGGACCACTGTCACGGAAATAGGATAGGCCTAGGCCTAGGGAATCGCTGGGGCTACACTACACTAGCAACAGTTAGGAAGTGGGAGGCCCACGGGATTCAGGTGCAGAGTGGAAACACTCACGCGTAATGCGTAAAAGTCAATAGAAATAGTAGATGTTAGAAATTAACAGTTTAAGGACACTTCTGAAGCAGCTAGAGAGTCGAGACTCGGAAACTAGACCCTAGGATAGTCACTACCCTTGTGAGCACCGAAGTACCCAAGTTACCTAGCCCACAGGCTGCGGATGCATAGGTGTGAACTTGCGTCGGGTTTCGTCGTGGACTTCTATGGATGCCTGAAGGAAAGTTGCTGACAGGCAGTCAGTGAAGAGTGTCCGGTGGATCCCAAGGCTGGGATCAAGAAGAGAGGAGACCTGCAAGCAGAAGGGACAGAGTCAAGGTCACTAGCCAGTGACCACGTGGAACCAGGAAGGAACCAGGCGATGTCGTGAAGATTGCAGGTGAAGGTGAAGCTTGTCGCTGCAGCCACGAGGACCAGGGAACGTCGAGGATGACCAGGACCAGGAGGCGAGCTGTCCCACGAAGGCTCTTGCTGTCGGCGGCGTCGAATTTGGACTAGGACTCACCAAGCCTTGGCAAGCGGAACCCACAAAGAACGGAGGACTTGCTTCTGGTGCAGACCAGGAAGGTCTGGGGTGCTTCTCTTTTTCAAAGAAGCGGGAGCCAGTCTGGAGGAGCCAAACCAGTGGTGAAGATTTCAGGATGCGTCGTCACAAAGGCCACTAGCCAGCGGGCAAGCACCCGGACACACGCGGCAAGCAGGAAAATGCAGAAGGGCCCCACGCAGGACTCGTGGAGTGTGGGGGGCTGATCTTCGGTGCAGATGGTGCTTGGGGTTGGGGCTTCTCAATCCCCGGTGCACAACTTCGAGGGTGCCTCAGAAGCTGCGCTTGAAGATACTAGCCACTTTTCCCAGGTAGCCGGTCCCACGTCTCTCGTCGCCTCCACGGATCTCAGCACGGCTGTGGATGTGGATCAGGGTCGGAGAAGTCTGGAAGTCAAGGCTCTGGTCGGGCTCTGCAGTCGGTTCCTCGTATAACTTCAGCAAAGCAAAGGGTAGTCTCTTGATGGTGCCTGTTTGCACAGGGTAGCCACTCCTTGGCCACAAGGGAGATTCTTCAGTCTTCTTCTTTCGTCGAATGTCGAAGGTCCAGAGTTTCTGTTCAAGTTGCAGGTTCAGGATAATCTAATCTCCTGGGGCCCAGCTACCACTCTAATACTAATCTGGGGGGCTGGGTTACCTGCTAGGTCACGCCGTAAGGGTGGGACCTGGGAGGGGGGTGGTTACACCCCCTTCCCTTTGTCCAGTTTCGCACCAGGACTGGGGCTGGAGTGCCCCAGCACCGGTTTGAACTGGACTATGCAGGCATGGCAGGCAGGCATGTCTCATTCCTTTCAGCCCTCCCTGCCCCAATACACTAAAGTCTGTCTGGGGAGGGGCTAGCACCTCCCTAAGCAGGAAACCTATTGTCCAAGCCTCCCTTGCCGGGATCACTCCCAGCAGCAGGAGGTCAGACTTGTGTCTGTGGCAGCAGCGTCCATTTTGTGATGTTGAGGCTTTGGTTAGAGTTAAACAGCAAAGTAGGGTTTTAACATGTCTCTCCCTCTAGAAGGGGGGAATAATATTCTCATCACCAGAAATGGTATGGGGGTATTATTCCAAAGTGTTAGACACCTTACACGACATTTTTTGATAAAGCCAAACCATAGTTACCATAACCGTTTAAGATTATAAGGCACTTTAAGAGTATATGGTAGGCTATATCATAGAACAGCTATAAGGACATGGTTCCGAAAGCTGCAGACAGGCTCAGCTCATGCTAGAGCACCATCTCACATGTTACCAAGCACCCTGCCTCCAGGATTGTTAAGGCCTGCCATAGGAGTGGCTGATAGGTACACATGTGTCTATATATAAGGTAGGTATAGGAATACTACACCTAAGCAAGGGGTGATTACACGACCTTGCCCCAGCTGAGTGATCAGCCAGTTGTGTCTGATTGGAAGGCCAGACCAGGGGTGGCATAATACATGCTGCAGCCCCTGGGAGGCCTAGGGTACACCTATGTCCTGGGTACCTAGGGTACACTGTACAGGGTCCAATAAGGTGATCCTTACCAATTGGTTATGTACCTAGGGTACATGGAGTCCATTTTAAAGAGAGAGCAGACAGCCTGAGACCCTGAATGGCAGGATCTCAGGCCAACTAAGTCGAAAAACCAGCTAGACACTAGGCAAAAAGTTGGGGGTAACCATAGTCAGATATCCACCTTCCTACAGCTACCGGCTTTGGGTCATGCCAGCCACAAGAAATGCCACAGCAGCCTATCGGCACAAACTGCGGACACCCTGGTATGGCTACCGCCTTTGGGTTATGCCAGCCACGAGCAATGCAACAACAGTGTACTGGCACACACCGCGGCCACCCCGGTATGGCTACTGCCTTTGAGGCATGCCAGCTACAAGCAATGCCTCAGCAGCCTACTGGCACACACCTCACCCACCCGGGTATGGCTACCACCTTTGGGTGAGGCTAGCCACAAGCAGTGCCACAGCATCCTACGGCACACCCCTCAGCCACCCGGGTTTGGCTACCGCCTTTGGGTGAGGCTAGCCACAAGCAATGCCACAGCAGCCTACTGGCACACACCTCAGCCACCTGAGTATGGCTACCGCCTTTGGCTCATGCCAGGCACATGCAATGCCACAGCAGCCTACTGGCACACACCTCAACCACCCAGGTATGGCTACCGCCTTTGGGTGAGGCTAGCCACAAGCAATGCCACAGCAATGTACTGGCACACACCGTGGCCACCCCAGTATGGCTACCGCCTTTGGGGCATGCCAGCCACAAGCAATGCCACAGCAGCCTACTGACACACACCTCAGCCACCCAGGTATGGCTACCGCCTTTGGCTCATGCCAGCAGCAGCAATGCTGCAGCAGTCTACCGGCACACCCCTCAGCCACCAGGGTATAGCTACCACCTTTGAGTCATACCAGGCACATGCAATACCACATCAGCCTACTGGCACACACCTCAACCACCCAGGTATGGCTACTGCCTTTGGGTGAGGCTAGCCACAAGCAATACCACAGCAGCCTACTGGCACACACCTCAGCCACCCGGGTATGGCTACCGCCTTTGGCTCATGCCAGCAGTAGCAATGCTGCAACAGCCTACCGGCACATCCCTCAGTCACCCAGGTATGGCTGCTGCCTTTGGGTCATGCCAGCCACCAGCAATGCCACAGCAGCCTACTGGCATACACCTGAGCCACCCGGGTATGGCTACCGCCTTTGGGTTATGCCAGCCACAAGCAATGCCACAGCAGTGTACCGGCACACACCGCGGCCACCCCGGTATGGCTACCACCTTTGGGGCATGCCATCCACAAGCAATGCCACAGCAGCCTACTGGCACACACCTCAACCACCCAGGTATGGCTACCGCCTTTGGGTGAGACTAGCCACAAGCAATGCCACAGCAGCCTACTGGCACACACCTCAGTCTCCCGGGTATGGCTACCGCCTTTGGCTCATGCCAGCAGCAGTAATGCCGCAGCAGTCTACCGGCACACCCCTCAGTCACCCGGGTATAGCTACAGCCTTTGGGTTATTCCAGCCACAAGCAATGCCACAGCAGTCTATTGGCACACACACCTCAGCCACCTGTGTATGGCTATCACCTTTGGGTCATGCCAGCCACAACCAATACCACAGCAGTGTACCGGCACAAACTGTGGCCACCCAGGTATGGCTACCGCCTTTGGGTCATGCCAGCCACAGCCAATGCCACAGCAGTTTACAAGCACAAACCGCAGCCACCCAGGTATGGCTACCGCCTTTGGGTCATGCCAGCCACAACCAATGCCACAGCAGTGTACCGGTGCAAACTACGGCCACCCCAGTATGGCTACCACCTTTGGGTCATGCCAGCCACAAGCAATGCCACAGCAGTCTACTGGTACACACCTCAGCCACCAGGATATGCATACCACCTTTAGGTCATGCCAGCCGCAGCAATGCCACAGCAGTCTACCGACACACACCTCGAGTACTCAGGTATGGCTACAACCTTTGGGTCATGCTAGCCACAAGCAATGCCACAGCAGTCTACAGGCACACACCTCAGCCTTCCCGGTAGCTCTACTGCCTTTGGGTCATGCCAGCAACAAGCAATGCCACAGCAGTCAACCGGCACACACCGCTGGCACCTGGGTGTGTCTACCTCCTTTGGATGAGAACAGCCACAAGCAATACCACAGCAGTTTACTGGCACACACCACAGCCACCCGGGTATGTCTACCTCCTTTGGGTGAGACCAGCCACAAGCAATGCAGTAGCCAGGGCTGGACTCGCCGTAGCGGGCACCGTATGTGTCCCCGGGGGGCCGCTGGGGGGGGGGGTGGGGGGGGCGGTTTTAGGCCCCTGGGGTCGTTTTTTTACCGGGGGCTGGCAATATCAGCCCTCTGTCACAAAATCCGCTGAAACCAGCCCTAGCAAACAGCTCTGCCGTACATCATCTCCCCCCAAGGGGGGCTTGCCGAGCAGTTTGCCAGGGCCAGTTTCGGTTCCCAGTCCGGCCCTGGCAGCAGCAGTCTACCGGCACACACCGCAGCCACCCTGGTATGGCTATCTCCGTTGGATGACACCAGCCACAAGCAATGCCACAGTAATCTACAGACACACACCAGAGATTAGCAGCCACCCATTGCTTTACCATTGGTTGGGTCCATTTTCACTCTCATGTGCTGGCATCTTATCAGTCAGCGGTCAGCGGCCATAGGCTTTTTCATCTTCGTGTGTTTGTCCCTCTCTGGGGCAGGCACACATTTCTAGTGCCCTTTCCCTGCCGATTAGATTAGGTGCTACTGTTTTCCTTGTGTTTAAGCACTCAACCAGCGCGTGTCTTTTTCAGTCGGCTCCCTCGTGCACTTCTTCCCACTCTGTGTTCCTTCCTCTCTTTCATGCTGCTGTCTCCCACCCACCCCTATCCGTGTTGCTTGCCTCCACCAGTCCTGCCTCCTTCCATTGTTGTCTGTGTTGCTGCTTGCCCCATCTGCCCTCCCTTCTTCTGTTGTCCATGTTGTTGCTTGCCCACAGCCCCTCTCACCCTTTGTTGTCTTCTACCTTGCCCCATCTCCCTCCATTGTCTGGGTGTTTACTCATAACCCCTCCCTCCCAACCCCCATTGTCTGTGCTGCTATCAACTTGCTGCTGTTCCCCCCATTTTGCATCCAACCCCCCCACAATGTTATCTCCAGCCACTCACCCAGCTATAAACAAAAAAAAGGGCCATGCCGTGGCTAGCACGGACGTGTCATAGCATATTTTGTGCCACACCACCCTTTGTCATTTTGCCACCTCACACTCCTCCCTTCATATCGCCTCCTGTTCCACCAGGAATAAAAAAGTGACATTGTTAGAACCGGCGGTCTCTAGTTGGCAGAGGTATACACTTCTGACAAATAGGGACCAACCAACTCTAGTCAGGGCAAGGGGATTACACACTCAGATAACCCCTGCTACCCCCTTGGTAGCTTGGCAGAGCAGACAGGCTTATCTCAGAGGCAGTGTGTTAAGCATTTATGACCACATACAGTAATAAAGTGAATACACTACAGATGGACACGACACAGAAGTTATTATAAAAATAGTATTTTTATATAAGGCTTAGCACAAGACCAAATAACGACAAAAATATACCACAGTCTTAATAAGTACTCTTTGGAAGGAAAAATAATAGTTCAAGTAAGGTTTCTTCTTGGCAAATAGTTCTTTAGCAAAGTATTCTTCTGAGCACAGTTCTTTGGCAACAATGTAACCCCCACAGGAGTCACACGACGTCGAGTCTACAAGATTCCCAAGGTTCGGCGTCGACCGCGAGGAGCGCTACGTCGAGCCTGGAGTCGCAACAGACCCCACAAGTACAGTACCTTGAGAAACGAAGAAAACGATGATCCACGGCGTCGAGATCGGCGTCGAGGTCGTGCCTCGGAGTCGGGTCAATCCGCAGCGGCGTCGAGGGATGTCGGGCCGGAGCAGCGCTCCCAGCGTCGAGAAGGGCGTCGAGTCGATGCGATCAGCAGCGGCGTCGGGACGGGGTCGCTTGGAGGTAGAGCCGATACTCACTCCTCACTGGCGTAGATACCGGCGTCGAGACGGGGTCACTTGGAGCCGGGGCCGATACCCACTGCTCACTGGCGTTGCTGCTGGCGTCGAGACTGCAGATTTTCCCTGGTGTACTGGAAACAACACTTTCCAGCAATTCAGCAATTCAGTAGATGGTGAAGTCCTTTGGCCCTGTGACTTCAACAGGAGACTGGCACTCTTCCAGTCCTTGGAGATTTCCTAGCAAGTGTTCAGAGAGTACACACCAAGTTCCTCTCTCCTTGTTCCTTGGCAAAAATAAAGAAGCAGCTTTCAGGTTCCTCCACAGCAAAACAGCACTCTGGCAGAAAGGGGAGGCAAGTCCTTAGATCAGCAGGCTTCTTGTCCTTGGTACAGGTTTCCTTGTCAGAAGTGATCTGAGTTCTTGGTTCAGGGGTCCTTCTCTTATACCCCGTTTTCCCTTTGTTCCCTTTGTCCAAGCAGGGAGATTCCCACCATCTCAGGTTTGTTGTGGGTGTTGCCAGGCAGAGGCACCTGGCCTATTCACTGGGCAGGGCAGAGTCCTCAGCCGCCCAGCAGGAGGCGGAGCCAGTATTGTCACCGGCAGGAGCAGGGCTATCAGTCGCCCAGCAGGAGGCGGAGCCAGTATTGTGTCAGGCAGGGCAGGCTACTCTTCCCTCACTCTACGTGTAAACGCCCCATTCACCCCACACTGACTCACCCAGACCTCTGGAGCCACCCAGCCCCTGACACACACACCAAACCAGCAGAGACCGGTAGATAGTTGGACAAGAAAATAGCCACTTTCTAAAAGTGTTATTTTCAAACATAGAATTTAAAAACCATCCATCCTAAAGGGTGTGTTATTAAATTCTGAGTTCAGGGATACTAAACTCGACATGCTACCATGCTCCCTGAGTCAGATAGATTATAATGGAGTTAATAATCAGTCTGCTCAGTCTGGCCTATTGGAGGCAGGTAGCCCTTCAATAGTGAAAAACGAAAATGGCTGTAATTCACTATTAGGTCATGCCACACACATCAGGGCATGACCTACCTTTTACCAACAATGCACCCTGCCCTAGGGCCTACCATAGAGGTGTCTGAAATGTGGCAAAGTGAAGGTTTAGAGACTGGTAAGTGTGTTTCCTTACCAAGTCGACATGGCAGTCAGGGACTGCACGCAGGCGCCGCGGTGGCAGGCCTGAGACACATTTTGCACGCTGCTTCTGTGGGTGGCACAACCAGTGCTGCAAGCCCACCAGCAGCAGTTAACTTACACGCCCTTGGCACATGCAGTGCACTAGACTAGGGTCTGAACAGTAGGTCAACCAAGCCAATTATGGTAACACCAATCAATGTAACAATTTAACATAGGGAGCACTTGCACTGTGGCACTGATCAGCAGTGGCACAGTGCCCAAAGCAATAATCCAGCAAAAACATCGTAAACAGAGGAGGCAAACAGAAAAAAATGGAGGAGAGACTCATGCCAATGATGCCAGGTCTAACACGTGTCCCCTCCAGCTGAAATGTGGGGAGAACTACCCTTCACCCAGGGAGTCCTCATCACTAAGGCGGAAAAATCTGGACAGACCATCAGCATTGGCGTGATCTGTACCAGGGCGGTGTTCCACCGTAAAGTCCATCCCCTGTAGGGAAATGGACCACCTCAACAGCTTTGGGTTCTCACCCCTCATCTGCATTAACCATCTGAGGGGCCTGTGGTCTGTCTGAACCCGGAAGTGAGTCCCAAACAGGTAGGGTCTTAGCTTCTTCAGCGCCCAGACCACAGCAAATGCCTCACGCTCTATCGCACTCCACCTTTGTTCCCTGGGAAGCAACCTCCGGCTGATGAAGGCTACAGGTAAGTCTCGGCCCTCCTCATTCATCTGTGCTAGAACAGCCCCCACACCATGCTCTGAAGCGTCTGTCTGGACAACGAATTCTTTTGAAAAGTCGGGTGCCTGGAGGACCGGTGCTGTACACATTGCAGTTTTCAGGGTGTCAAAGGCGTTCTGACAGGCGTCAGTCCAGATCACAAGTCTCGGCTGCTTCCTGGAAGTCAGCGAGGTCAAGGGGTGCACAATGTTGCCATACCCCTTGACAAACCTCCTGTAGTAACCCGTGAGACCCAAGAAGGCTCTCACCTGAGTCTGGGTTTTGGGCGGTTCCCAAGCCAGGATGGTATCTATCTTGGGTTGCAGGGGGGCCACCTTGCCGCTCCCTACTTGGTGCCCCAAGTACACCACTGAACCCTGCCCAATCTGGCACTTACTAGCCTTGATTGTGAGGCCTGCTCTGCGCAGGGCCAACAACACTTCCTGGAGGTGGCGCAAGTGTTCCTCCCAGCTGGCGCTGAACACTGCTATATCGTCCAGGTAGGCGGCGCTGAAATCTTCCAGCCCGGCCAGTACCTGGTTAACCAACCTCTGGAATGTGGCAGGGGCATTCTTCATCCCAAAGGGCATCACACGGAACTGGTAGTGCCCATCTGGTGTGGAGAATGCAGACCTCTCTTTTGCCCCATCAGTCAAGGCGATCTGCCAGTACCCAGACGTTAGATCAAACGTACTAAGGTACCGGGCAGCCCCCAACCGATCGATGAGCTCATCAGCTCTGGGGATGGGGTGCGCGTCAGTCTTGGTGACCGAATTGAGTCCTCGGTAATCCACACAGAACCGAAGTTCTGGTGAAGCACCGGGCGCTGCAGCCTTTGGGACCAAGACCACTGGGCTGGCCCAAGGACTGC
This sequence comes from Triturus cristatus, assembly GCF_964204655.1. Lineage (NCBI taxonomy): Eukaryota > Metazoa > Chordata > Amphibia > Caudata > Salamandridae > Triturus > Triturus cristatus. Next base: position 1,180,407,259 of record NC_140594.1, on the reverse strand, counting down.
TAGAGGACTCAACCACCCCTAAGGCAAACATCTTGGAGACCTCCTCCTTGATATATGCTCTGACCTTTTCAGTCACCCTGTAGGCCTTGTGCCTCACAGGAGTGCTGTCCCCAGTGTCCACATCATGGACACACCACTGAGTGACACCAGGGATTAAGGAGAACAGATCAGGGAATTGTACCAACAGATGGCGACAATCTTGCTGCTGCTCAGGGGTCAGTGTGTCAGAGAGGACAACACCATCCACTGACCCATCTTTTTCTTTTGCACACAGGAGGTCAGGAAGAGGCTCACTCTCCTCCTCCATCCCAGCATCTGTGGCAAGGAGCATGCCCACTTCGGACCTTTCTAAGTGGGGCTTTAACCGGTTGACATGCAGGACCCTTAAGGGGTTCCTGGGAGACTTCAAGTCCACCAAGTAGGTGACATCGCTCTTTTTCTCCACAACCTCAAATGGTCCAGTCCACCTGTCCTTGAGCGCACAAGGTTCCACAGGGGCCATGACCCAAACTTTCTGACCAGGTTGAAGCTCAACCAGAGTGGCATTCTGATCGTACCACCGCTTCATCTCTTCCTGGCTGGCCTCCAGATTTGCCTGAGCAAGATCTCTGAAGCGCCGAGTCTGGTTCCTAAAGGCCAGCATGTAACTATATACATCCTGGGGAGGTTTCCTGGGAGATTGCTCCCAGCCTTCTTTGACCAGACTCAAAGGTCCTCTTACCGGGTGACCATACAAAAGCTCAAAGGGGCTGAACCCTAGAGACTTCTGTGGCACCTCACGGTAAGCAAACAGCAGGCATGGCAAGAGGACGTCCCATTTACGCCTCATTGGTTCTTCAAGACCCATGATCATGCCTTTTAGGGTCCGGTTGAATCTCTCAACCAGCCCATTACCTTGAGGGTGGTAAGGAGTGGTAAACTTGTAGGTTACCCCACACTCCTTCCACAGAGACTTCATATAATTCGAAATGAAGTTGGTGCCCCGGTCTGACACCACCTCTCTGGGGAACCCCATGCGGGAGAAAACACCCATCAGTGCCCGTCCCACCACGGGGGCCGTCACTGTTCGGAGAGGGATGGCTTCCGGGTACCGGGTGGCATGGTCCACCAAGACCAGGATAAACCTGTTGCCCATGGCTGTCTTGGGGTCCAGTGGCCCCACAATGTCAATTCCCACTCGCTCAAAGGGGGTACTGACGACGGGAAAAGGTTGGAGGGGAGCCTTCTGCTTCCGCCCACTTTTCCCACTTGCCTGGCAAGTTTGACAGGTCCTACAATGGATATCTGAATCCCTTCTCATCTGAGGCCAATAAAAATGGGTGACAAGCCTGTCATAGGTCTTGTCCTGCCCCAGATGTCCAGCTAACGGAACGTCATGAGCCAACCCCAGTAGGAAGGCTCTGAAGCGCTGGGGTACCACCAGCACACGGGCTGACCCAGGTTCAGCAGCCTTAGGCTCGCTATACAGGAGGTCGTTCTCCCAGTAGACCCAATGTGATCCTGACTGATCACCTGTCGTTTGGGCTGAGGCCTGCTGCCTCATACCCACAAGAGAAGGGCACACTTTCTGTTCAGCACAAAATTCCTCCCTGGAGGGACCACCATCCTGCTGCCAATGGGTCAGCTCGGGCAGGTCTCCCAGTTCGGCCACTTGTTCTCCTGTCGGTTCCAGGGCATCCCCCTCAGGGTCTGCTCCCTCCTGGACCGCGGGAACGATGGGGGACGGTTTCCCGCGCCCCCTGCCTCTTCTCTTCACGGTTGGGACCTGGGCCATACTTTCAGGCTCCGGGCCCCCATCAACACCCTTACTGACTGACATGGACCGGGTGGTCGCACACACCCACTCAGGCAGACCCAACATTTCCAGATGCGCTTTTCTCTCCACCTTAGCCCAAGGGGAGTCCTCCAAATCATTGCCCAAGAGACAATCAACAGGCATGGCGGGCCTCACAGCAACCTGAAGAGTACCTGAGACCCCCCCCCACTCAAAGGGAACTTGAGCTACCTCACACTGACTTTGTGAGTTGTCAGCAGCTACAACGGGGTAGAATGCATGAGGGACCACCTGCTCTCTGGACACCAAGTGACACTTGACAGCTGTCACACTCGCTCCGGTGTCTCTGAGAGCTTCCACCCTATGGCCATTAATGGTCACCCACTGCCTATATTTCTTAGTGTTACTAGGCAGAGGGGTTGGAGGGACCATTTCCACGTCTCCTAAAGAGACCAGGGACATTTCTGCGGGACCCCACCCACCGGGGGCACCCATCTCATCCCCTCCCAGGGCTACACTCGCTACCTGACGAGGGGGTGCACGCGGCGGTGCATTCGAATCCTTCATGGGACACTGGGGATCATAATAACGGTGTCCCACCTGCTTACAGGCATAGCAGGTCATGGGGCCCCTGTGAACAGGTTTACCTGTCGGGGCCTCTGGCTTCTTTACAGGGGGAGGCTGGGAACCCTTCCCTTGGTTCCCTTGGGGACTACTTTGGGGCCCTTTCTGAAACTCCCTCTGTTTACCCCTGTCCCCCCCACTCTTCTGCTGGGGACCCTGCCCACCCTTGGCTGAGTCTCCCACTGGACCCTTGTGGACCCTGGTACTGACCCAGCGGTCCGCCTCCTCAGCAAGTTTTCTAGGGTTAGATAGCTTGCTATCAACAAGGTGCTGGCGTAGCTCTGGAAAACAGTTATTAGACAAGTGCTCCCAAGCAAACAAATCATAAAGAGCATCATAACTATCAACCTTGCTACCCTTTATCCAACCATCCATGGTTCTGCAGAAAAAAGACACATATTCAACCCACGTAGTACCAGGCAACTTCTTACATTCTCTAAAGGTTTGTCTGTACTTTTCTGGAGTTAAGCCATATCTCAGCATTAAAGCATCTTTCATATGAGTATAAGACATCCTATCCTCAGCAGGAAGGCTCAACAAGGTATCTCTCCCCTCGTTTGTAAAGCGGCTCCACAACCCCGTTCCCCAATCCTTCTCAGGGACCCGGTGGGCCAACAATGCTAACTCATACGCTTTAAACCATTGGCTAATATCTTCATTCTTACTGTAATCCTTGATCACATCTTTAGGAAAATAAAACCTACTTTCTGCAGGCACAGATGGAGTGCTGCCACCAGAGGGATTCAACTCTAAACTCTTAGTTTTAAGCTCCATCTCCCTCACCATCTTCTCACGTTCAAACGCTAATTTCTCTCTCTCAAAATCTAATCTTTTCTCTCCATTTCAGCTTCTCTCTTGCTTCTTGCATTCTCTAATTCCAACTGCCCTCCTAATTTAAGTTTTGCCATTTCCAACTTGTACCCCCTCTCCTTCTCCCTGTCTTCTAATTCTTCGGGGGAAAGGCTCCTAGAGGACGCACTACTGCCTGGAGATGACACTGGCCCACCTGTGGGCTCTTCCTCTTCCTCTTCTTCTTCCTCTTCCGGTACCACCACCGGATCAGAGGGATTTCTGGCCTCTAACCAGGCCTTCAGCGCTTTGAGGAAGTCGTCTTTCCTTGTGAGACCTGTGGTAGGAACTTTAAACTGCTTGCAAAATCCTTTTAGATCCTTTAGCACGTAGGAATCTATCTTCTCCTTATCAAATTCCCCCACAGCAATCTCCACAGGTGTAGCAGCTCTGGCATTCTCCATGGTCAAAACTGGCAGTGTTTAAGAAAAATCAGATCCAGGAAAGCGGAGAACAAAAATAGAATATCCTACCAAACAGACTGTGGCTGCGTTATGGTCTGCTTTCACTATGTAGCGTACACCAATCACTGCACATGAGTCATAAATGCAAAGTTCAAATCCCACCGCTGCCACCAATGTTAGAACCGGCGGTCTCTAGTTGGCAGAGGTATACACTTCTGACAAATAGGGACCAACCAACTCTAGTCAGGGCAAGGGGATTACACACTCAGATAACCCCTGCTACCCCCTTGGTAGCTTGGCAGAGCAGACAGGCTTATCTCAGAGGCAGTGTGTTAAGCATTTATGACCACATACAGTAATAAAGTGAATACACTACAGATGGACACGACACAGAAGTTATTATAAAAATAGTATTTTTATATAAGGCTTAGCACAAGACCAAATAACGACAAAAATATACCACAGTCTTAATAAGTACTCTTTGGAAGGAAAAATAATAGTTCAAGTAAGGTTTCTTCTTGGCAAATAGTTCTTTAGCAAAGTATTCTTCTGAGCACAGTTCTTTGGCAACAATGTAACCCCCACAGGAGTCACACGACGTCGAGTCTACAAGATTCCCAAGGTTCGGCGTCGACCGCGAGGAGCGCTACGTCGAGCCTGGAGTCGCAACAGACCCCACAAGTACAGTACCTTGAGAAACGAAGAAAACGATGATCCACGGCGTCGAGATCGGCGTCGAGGTCGTGCCTCGGAGTCGGGTCAATCCGCAGCGGCGTCGAGGGATGTCGGGCCGGAGCAGCGCTCCCAGCGTCGAGAAGGGCGTCGAGTCGATGCGATCAGCAGCGGCGTCGGGACGGGGTCGCTTGGAGGTAGAGCCGATACTCACTCCTCACTGGCGTAGATACCGGCGTCGAGACGGGGTCACTTGGAGCCGGGGCCGATACCCACTGCTCACTGGCGTTGCTGCTGGCGTCGAGACTGCAGATTTTCCCTGGTGTACTGGAAACAACACTTTCCAGCAATTCAGCAATTCAGTAGATGGTGAAGTCCTTTGGCCCTGTGACTTCAACAGGAGACTGGCACTCTTCCAGTCCTTGGAGATTTCCTAGCAAGTGTTCAGAGAGTACACACCAAGTTCCTCTCTCCTTGTTCCTTGGCAAAAATAAAGAAGCAGCTTTCAGGTTCCTCCACAGCAAAACAGCACTCTGGCAGAAAGGGGAGGCAAGTCCTTAGATCAGCAGGCTTCTTGTCCTTGGTACAGGTTTCCTTGTCAGAAGTGATCTGAGTTCTTGGTTCAGGGGTCCTTCTCTTATACCCCGTTTTCCCTTTGTTCCCTTTGTCCAAGCAGGGAGATTCCCACCATCTCAGGTTTGTTGTGGGTGTTGCCAGGCAGAGGCACCTGGCCTATTCACTGGGCAGGGCAGAGTCCTCAGCCGCCCAGCAGGAGGCGGAGCCAGTATTGTCACCGGCAGGAGCAGGGCTATCAGTCGCCCAGCAGGAGGCGGAGCCAGTATTGTGTCAGGCAGGGCAGGCTACTCTTCCCTCACTCTACGTGTAAACGCCCCATTCACCCCACACTGACTCACCCAGACCTCTGGAGCCACCCAGCCCCTGACACACACACCAAACCAGCAGAGACCGGTAGATAGTTGGACAAGAAAATAGCCACTTTCTAAAAGTGTTATTTTCAAACATAGAATTTAAAATCCATCCATCCTAAAGGGTGTGTTATTAAATTCTGAGTTCAGGGATACTAAACTCGACATGCTACCATGCTCCCTGAGTCAGATAGATTATAATGGAGTTAATAATCAGTCTGCTCAGTCTGGCCTATTGGAGGCAGGTAGCCCTTCAATAGTGAAAAACGAAAATGGCTGTAATTCACTATTAGGTCATGCCACACACATCAGGGCATGACCTACCTTTTACCAACAATGCACCCTGCCCTAGGGCCTACCATAGAGGTGTCTGAAATGTGGCAAAGTGAAGGTTTAGAGACTGGTAAGTGTGTTTCCTTACCAAGTCGACATGGCAGTCAGGGACTGCACGCAGGCGCCACGGTGGCAGGCCTGAGACACATTTTGCACGCTGCTTCTGTGGGTGGCACAACCAGTGCTGCAAGCCCACCAGCAGCAGTTAACTTACACGCCCTTGGCACACGCAGTGCACTAGACTAGGGTCTGAACAGTAGGTCAACCAAGCCAATTATGGTAACACCAATCAATGTAACAATTTAACATAGGGAGCACTTGCACTGTGGCACTGATCAGCAGTGGCACAGTGCCCAAAGCAATAATCCAGCAAAAACATCGTAAACAGAGGAGGCAAACAGAAAAAAATGGAGGAGAGACTCATGCCAATGATGCCAGGTCTAACAGACATGATGCAGCGAGCACAGGCAGCGTCATAGCACTTTTCTTTCTTTATTTCCCCAAACAGGAGGGGGTGTGAAAGGGACCTCGGCCTCCAGTGTGAAGGTCACAGTGGTATGTATCAATGCTTTGCGACGCCATACAATCAGAACCTTACACCTGACACCAGGTGGGATCTGATGCACAAAAGGGACACTTTCCTCCGAGGGCAGCTTTGCTTTGGGGAACAGAGTAGGTCAGCCCTGGGGGGCAGACATAGACCCCAGGGACCAGTGGGTGCTCCCCCATGTGTTCCCAACTCAGGGGAAAAGGTTATTAAAGCAACACCCTACTCTTTAAAGGACACGGACAGCTTATATTTTTTTTAAGTTCTCATTAAGGAAAGAAAATGGAAGGATGGTGGTCTTCCATTCCTTGAAGCCCCCCATTCTTGCATTGCCAGCCATTAATGAAAGTGTCAGCAATTGTAATCTGCCTAATTAAAGTTCATTAGTCAGGTAATTGTGTGACTCTGGTGAATGTGCAATTTGCATATCCACTCCCAAACCAGTCTGTGTGCAAATTGCGTATCGTAGTTTGTGAATGGGTCTTCCTACAACAGGCTCCAAGTGTTAAAATGTCATCACTTTGCGCCCAGACATAACTACAGGTACATGTGACTGCAAAGGAAGCAGCGCTGCGGCAACCAATGATGGACGGGATGCTGAATGAATCAAGCATTCACCCCCAGTCAAGAGATCTGGGTAAATCCATTGTTCTTTTGCTCACTACGCCACCCCAGTTTGAACCCAATCAAAATCCGTCTTGACCCTGCTCCCCGTGGGGACAGTTCAGCTCGAACTGCCAGGCCGGGTCCTCCCTGGACCGGAAACAAGCATCCAGGGACTGGTTTCGGGGTATCACCCCTCAGCAGCCAGGCTAGCTTGACTCCAGTGGCACAGCGAGAAAAGGACCCACATCTGGGCATACCCGTGGCTACTTAGGGTGAAAAGTGCTGCCACAACAAATGATGGATGGAATGCTGAATGAACCACATTCAACCCCAGTCAAGAGATCTGGGTAAAATCCATCGTTCTTCTGCTCACTCCGCCACCAAAGAGAAGAAAAGAAAAAGCAGCAGCTGTAAAAGACATGCAACCTTTGATCGTCAATGAATGCCGACGAAAGGGTTCAAGAAAAAGCCAATTAGATGGCCATAGTCCATCCAGATCAACAGCTGGAATATCTCACTCTCATCTGGGCATGGTTCAGCACTTGCTGCACCCCGGGTTCAGCACCCATGCAGTCACGCAGTGCTTAATGTGAGCAGGTGGTTTCCTGTGCTCGGCACTGACACTGAATTGTCAACACTGGTACTTGTGACAGTCCACCACAAGGTGGCGCTGTCTGGCTAATTTAGAGATGACCACCATAACAGTTCCTTATTGATTCAATATGCATTAAAAATTACGATTACCAGCTGCTCCAGCCATTCCTATAGGTTTGGGGGCCTGAAATAGTCTGAAAAGTCACATTTGTAGGCGTGTGATGGTTAATAGTTGTATTGTTGCTGTCATTGGCAGGATGGCAGGGGCAATGGGTGGTGGAAGCTGCAGTGGCCTCCTGGGGAGAGCCCCGGCACTCACCTTTTTTAAAAAATTTTTTTACAAATTAAGCCCTGCAGTCATGCATTATTTACACACTCGCTCTATCATTCTGCGGGGGACACTTGCACTGAGTAGGGGCAGGACTTTGCATTTGGCAAGGGTTGGGAGATTGGTTGTCGGTCTGGATGTCCACAAGCCCGGGGCAGCGGATGCTACCGGCCAGTCTTCCAGATGATCATCTTAGTGCTGAGGTTGTGGGAGTGCTTCCAGGCTCTAGGACATCTGCCGCTTCAGGCGATTAGGAACAACCGCACCGCAGCCCTGACCTTTTTATTTGGCGAGTTTTGCCATAAAAAAAGAAGAATGCACAATACAACATACAATTAAAAAGCCAATTATACAAACAGCACAACCATAGAAACTGTATAAAATTCAATAAAATGCTGATAAAAAGTACAGTGGGATCTGTGCCACTCCATAAAAGAATTCCTAATTCACCACCAAGTAGGAATAGGGTCACATATGCATATATACATTTCTACAGCGATACAGACTTCCAGGGTTCAAAAATAGTCTCAAGTCATATATTAAAATCATTTTCCTATCCCATACCCATTACAAGTTATATTACCAATTCATTCATCAACTTCTGTATTGCGATTAAAAGTCTTCCTATTGCACATGATACATTTAAAAATCTCATATTTATCAATAAACTAGTGCTTGTTCCCTACTTTCAGTTTTATAGACAGTAAAAAGAGGTTTTAAAAATTATTTCCGTTCTTCTAAGAACCACTAGCAATCCATCCAAATATATGGTATGTGGGCCACTGCCTTTTACTTGTAATCCACATGTGCACAGGCCCTGTTCAGGCACTATTCGTTCGTCATTGCAGATTTTATCTTCCGATCAATGTTACATGGATTCAGGCCAACTCTAAATTTCAATAGTGTATTTCTAAACCTCGGGTTAGGCATGGCCTCGATATAGGGGAACATATGATCGTTAGTCCACCTGTTTACCAAGAACTGGGTGGGCGGTTTGCTCCCCAGGTAACATAGGTCTTCTTGTCGGGCCTTAGTGTTGAAAATAGTCCGTAACACCTGCTTGGAAATCGGCTTCCCTGATTTCCATTGATCTGGTTCTAAGGAGAGTTTAGCACATAACTTATGTCTAGCTTTGGAGGCCCAATTCAGTTTGCTTTCCTCTAGTTCTCTTTTACAAAGGTTTGATATTTTGGGGGGCCTCTTCTCTATTCATTCTCTGCCAGAAGTTTAGTGAAGCATGCAATCCCCGGAAATTCCAGGCTGTAATTTGACATTCTACTCTCACAGGGAGACCAAGAAGCTGCTTCACGCAGTTACCCTCTTCAAAATTCCATTCCTCTTTGCGACCTACGTTTAAGACCTCTGCACCGTATTGGAATTGTGGCCGGACCATTGCATTAAAAGCTGATAGAATTGGCCGCAGGGGAGGGCCTCCATACTTCTGCTTAAATTGTTTAAGGCCCCAAACTGAAGAAACAGCCTTTGCTTTTAATACCTGTGATCCCTTCAATTTAACTTACTGTCGAACCACATACCCAAATATTTATGTTTGTCCACTTCTTTGACTCTGACCTTTCCCAGCTTCCCTTAAAAGGAGCTCTTTCTTTTACCCAGCACCATTATTTGAGTTTTTTCTAAATTAACCGTGAGGCGTTTTTTTAGGGAATAGTCGTGAAAAGTGTCCAGTGTGTTTTGCAGGCCCAATTCTGTCATGTCTGTTATCACTAAATCATCTGCGTATAGTAGACATGATATATGGGTCCCCCCAATCTTAGGGCTTAGTCCACCAGCCTTATTCAGTATATTTGGTAAGTCAGAGAGGAACAAAGAGAATAACAATGGGGCTAAAACACAGCCCTGCTGTAATCCATTCTTTATCTGAATTTTCTGAGATAAGGTTCCGAGGGTATCCAGAACTACCCTGGCCCAGTTCTGTGAATGCATTTCCTGAATTCATGTTTTGTTGATGCCGAGCTTTGCAAGCATCGACCACAGCAGACTGCAATCTACTGAGTCGAAGGAGGCTCAGAAATCAACAAAACAGCAGGACAGATTGCCTCGCACTTCCATTGCCTTTTTTGCCATTGTCCATAAACTAAGGCAATGGTCTATGGTCGAGTGGCCCTCCTTGAACCCACCTTGCTCTATTGGTATCAAATTGTACTGTTCTGCCCAGGACTTCAACACGACTAACAATATCTTAAAGAATACTTTCTCCCCCACATCCAACAGGCTTATAAGACGATAATTCTGAGGCAGTGTGGCGTCCTCCTTTTTATAAATTGGTCTGACAATGGCCCCCTTCCAACTACCTGGGAAGTTTCCAGAGGTTAAAATATTAGAATGCTTGCCCACCAGTCAGTATTATTTTTTAATATAATTACTGGTAGGTTATCTGGCCCTGCGGCTTTCGTTAATTTTAAAGATTGGATGGTTTCTTTTATATTTTGAAAAGGGAAGTACGGCTTTAGTTGTTCTGTATCCTTAGACCCTATGTCCAAAGTCTTCTTTATCCTCTTACCACTATACAACTTGCTCAGATGTTTAACCCAATAATTTTCTCCCACTCCGCATTCTCTCTTTTACCATGACCTTATAGTATTTGTGTTTATCACTTCTAACATTGTTTGCCAATTTTTGGCCATATATTCTGTTTTCCTTTCTCTCAGTTTATTTCTATACACAAGTTTTGCCACTCGGCGGCTCTCCATTGTTTCCTTGTCCTGTCTTTTTCTTAGCTGTCTTTCCCATTTTCGTGCCCTCAACTTTAACTTTCTATACTCATTATTAAACCAACCATTTGCTCTCTCTTTTGCCTTGTGTGCGGCCCTGATTTTACTTGTATCCTTAAGACAATTTACCACCTGCTCAATTGTCTGATCCACCTGCTCAATTGTCTGACCTACCCCAGATAAGAGGTATTGGCACCATTGGCGAATTACACCAGATGAGGGGTCTTGTCCCCAGGGGCAGTGAATTACACCAGATGAGGGGTCTTGTCCCCAGGGGCAGTGAATTACACCAGATGAGGGGTCTTGTCCCCAAGGGCAGTGAAGTACACCAGATGAGGGGTCTTGTCCCCAAGGGCAGTGAATTACACCAGATGAGGGGTCTTGTCCCCAGGGGCAGTGAAATACATCAGAGGAGGAGTCTTGTCCCCAGGGGCAGTGAATTACACCAGATGAGGGGTCTTGTCCCCAGGGGCAGTGAAATACATCAGATGAGGGGTCTTGTCCCCAAGGGCAGTGAAGAGGGGTCTTGTCCCCAAGGGCAGTGAATTACACCAGATGAGGGGTCTTGTCCCCAGGGGCAGTGAATTACACCAGATGAGGGGTCTTGTCCCCAGGGGCAGTGAATTACACCAGATGAGGGGTCTTGTCCCCAAGGGCAGTGAATTACACCAGATGAGGGGTCTTGTCCCCAAGGGCAGTGAATTACACAAGATGTGGGGTCTTGTCCCCTAGGGCAGGGAATTACACAAGATGAGGGGTCTTGTCCCCAGGGGTAGTGAATTACACAAGATGAGGGGTCTTGTCCCCAAGGGCAGTGAATTACACCAGATGAGGGGTCTTGTCCCCAGGCGCAGTGAATTACACAAGATGAGGGGTCTTGTCCCCAGGGGCAGTGAATTACACCAGATGAGGGGTCTTGTCCCCAAGGGCAGTGAATTACACCAGATGAGGGGTCTTGTCCCCAAGGGCAGTGAATTACACAAGATGAGGGGTCTTGTCCCCAAGGGCAGTGAATTACACCAGATGAGGGGTCTTGTCCCCAAGGGCAGTGAAATACATCAGATGAGGGGTCTTGTCCCCAAGGGCAGTGAAGAGGGGTCTTGTCCCCAAGGGCAGTGAATTACACCAGGTGAGGGGTCTTGTCCCCAGGGGCAGTGAATTACACCAGATGAGGGGTCTTGTCCCCAGGGGCAGTGAATTACACCAGATGAGGGGTCTTGTCCCCAAGGGCAGTGAATTACACCAGATGAGGGGTCTTGTCCCCAAGGGCAGTGAATTACACCAGATGAGGGGTCTTGTCTCCAGGGGTAGTGAATTACACAAGATGAGGGGTCTTGTCCCCAGGGGCAGTGAATTACACCAGATGAGGGGTCTTGTCCCCAAGGGCAGTGAATTACACCAGATGAGGGGTATTGTCCCCAAGGGCAGAAAATTACACCAGATGAGGTGTCTTGTCACCAAGGGCAGTGAATTACACAAGATGAGGGGTCTTGTCCCCAGGGGCAGTGAATTACACATGATGAGGGGTCTTGTCCCCAGGGGCAGTGAAATACATCAGATGAGGGGTCTTGTCCCCAAGGGCAGTGAGAGGGGTCTTGTCCCCAAGGGCAGTGAATTACACCAAATGAGGGGTCTTGTCCCCAAGGGCAGTGAATTACACAAGATGAGGGGTCTTGTCCCCAGGGGCAGTGAATTAAACAAGATGAGGGGTATTGTCCCCAGGGGCAGTAAATTACACCAGATGAGGGGTCTTGTCCCCAAGGGCAGTGAATTACACCAGATGAGGGGTCTTGTCCCCAGGGGCAGTGAATTACACAAGATGAGGGGTCTTGTCCCCAGGGGCAGTGAATTACACCAGATGAGGGGTCTTGTCCCCAAGGGCAGTGAATTACACCAGATGAGGGGTCTTGTCCCCAAGGGCAGTGAATTACACAAGATGAGGGGTCTTGTCCCCAGGGGTAGTGAATTACACAAGATGAGGGGTCTTGTCCCCAGGGGCAGTGAAATACATCAGATGAGGGGTCTTGTCCCCAAGGGCAGTGAAGAGGGGTCTTGTCCCCAAGGGCAGTGAATTACACCAGATGAGGGGTCTTGTCCCCAAGGGCAGTGAATTACACCAGATGAGGGGTCTTGTCCCCAGGGGCAGTGAATTACACCAGATGAGGGGTCTTGTCCCCAGGGGCAGTGAATTACACCAGATGAGGGGTCTTGTCCACAAGGGCAGTGAATTACACCAGATGAGGGGTCTTGTCCCCAAGGGCAGTGAATTACACCAGATGAGGGGTCTTGTCTCCAGGGGCAGTGAATTACACAAGATGAGGGGTCTTGTCCCCAGGGGCAGTGAATTACACCAGATGAGGGGTCTTGTCCCCAAGGGCAGTGAATTATACCAGATGAGGGGTCTTGTCCCCAAGGGCAGTGAATTACACCAGATGAGGGGTCTTGTCCCCAAGGGCAGTGAATTACACCTGATGAGGGGTCTTGTCCCCAGGGGCAGTGAATTACACCAGATGAGGGGTCTTGTCCCCAAGGGCAGTGAATTACACCAGATGAGGGGTCTTGTCCCCAGGGGCAGTGAATTACACAAGATGAGGGGTCTTGTCCCCAGGGGCAGTGAATTACACCAGATGAGGGGTCTTGTCCCCAAGGGCAGTGAATTACACCAGATGAGGGGTCTTGTCCCCAGGGGCAGTGAATTACACCAGATGAGGGGTCTTTTCCCCAAGGGCAGTGAATTACACCAGATGAGGGGTCTTGTCCCCAAGGGCAGTGAATTACACCAGATGAGGGGTCTTGTCCCCAAGGGCAGTGAATTACACCAGATGAGGGGTCTTGTCCCCAGGGGCAGTGAATTACACAAGATGAGGGGTCTTGTCCCCAGGGGCAGTGAATTACACCAGATGAGGGGTCTTGTCCCCAGGGGCAGTGAATTACACCAGATGAGGGGTCTTGTCCCCAGGGGCAGTGAATTACACCAGATGAGGGGTCTTGTCCCCAGGGGCAGTGAATTACACCAGATGAGGGGTCTTGTCCCCAAGGGCAATGAATTACACCAGATGAGGGGTCTTGTCCCCAGGGGCAGTGAATTACACAAGATGAGGGGTCTTGTCCCCAGGGGCAGTGAATTACACCAGATGAGGGGTCTTGTTCCCAGGGGCAGTGAATTACACCAGATGAGGGGTCTTGTCCCCAGGGGCAGTGAATTACACCAGATGAGGGGTCTTGTCCCCAAGGGCAATGAATTACACCAGATGATGGGTCTTGTCCCCAGGGGCAGTGAATTACACAAGATGAGGGGTCTTGTCCCCAGGGGCAGTGAATTACACCAGATGAGGGGTCTTGTCCCCAAGGGCAATGAATTACACCAGATGATGGGTCTTGTCCCCAGGGGCAGTGAATTACACAAGATGAGGGGTCTTGTCCCCCGGGGCAGTGAATTACACCAGATGAGGGGTCTTGTCCCCAAGGGCAATGAATTACACCAGATGAGGGGTCTTATCCCCAGGGGCAGTGAATTACACACGATGAGGGGTCTTGTCCCCAAGGGCAGTGAATTACACAAGATGAGGGGTCTTGTCCCCAGTGGCAGTGAATTAAACAAGATGAGGGGTATTGTCCCCAGGGGCAGTAAATTACACCAGATGAGGGGTCTTGTCCCCAAGGGCAGTGAATTACACCAGATGAGGGGTCTTGTCCCCAGGGGCAGTGAATTACACCAGATGAGGGGTCTTGTCCCCAAGGGCAGTGAATTACACAAGATGAGGGGTCTTGTCCCCAGGGGTAGTGAATTACACAAGATGAGGGGTCTTGTCCCCAGGGGCAGTGAAATACATCAGATGAGGGGTCTTGTCCCCAAGGGCAGTGAATTACCACCAGATGATGGGTCTTGTCCCCAAGGGCAGTGAATTACACCAGATGAGGGGTCTTGTCCCCAGGGGCAGTGAATTACACCAGATGAGGGGTCTTGTCCCCAGGGGCAGTGAATTACACCAGATGAGGGGCCTTGTCCACAAGGGCAGTGAATTACACCAGATGAGGGGTCTTGTCCCCAAGGGCAGTGAATTACACCAGATGAGGGGTCTTGTCTCCAGGGGCAGTGAATTACACAAGATGAGGGGTCTTGTCCCCAGGGGCAGTGAATTACACCAGATGAGGGGTCTTGTCCCCAAGGGCAGTGAATTATACCAGATGAGGGGTCTTGTCCCCAAGGGCAGTGAATTACACCAGATGAGGGGTCTTGTCCCCAAGGGCAGTGAATTACACCAGATGAGGGGTCTTGTCCCCAGGGGCAGTGAATTACACCAGATGAGGGGTCTTGTCCCCAAGGGCAGTGAATTACACCAGATGAGGGGTCTTGTCCCCAGGGGCAGTGAATTACACAAGATGAGGGGTCTTGTCCCCAGGGGCAGTGAATTACACCAGATGAGGGGTCTTGTCCCCAAGGGCCGTGAATTACACCAGATGAGGGGTCTTGTCCCCAAGGGCAGTGAATTACACCAGATGAGGGGTCTTGTCCACAAGGGCAGTGAATTACACCAGATGAGGGGTCTTGTCCCCAAGGGCAGTGAATTACACCAGATGAGGGGTCTTGTCTCCAGGGGCAGTGAATTACACAAGATGAGGGGTCTTGTCCCCAGGGGCAGTGAATTACACCAGATGAGGGGTCTTGTCCCCAAGGGCAGTGAATTATACCAGATGAGGGGTCTTGTCCCCAAGGGCAGTGAATTACACCATATGAGGGGTCTTGTCCCCAAGGGCAGTTAATTACACCAGATGAGGGGTCTTGTCCCCAGGGGCAGTGAATTACACCAGATGAGGGGTCTTGTCTCCAGGGGCAGTGAATTACACAAGATGAGGGGTCTTGTCCCCAGGGGCAGTGAATTACACCAGATGAGGGGTCTTGTCCCCAAGGGCAGTGAATTATACCAGATGAGGGGTCTTGTCCCCAAGGGCAGTGAATTACACCAGATGAGGGGTCTTGTCCCCAAGGGCAGTGACTTACTCCAGATGAGGGGTCTTGTCCCCAGGGGCAGTGAATTACACCAGATGAGGGGTCTTGTCCCCAAGGGCAGTGAATTACACCAGATGAGGGGTCTTGTCCCCAGGGGCAGTGAATTACACAAGATGAGGGGTCTTGTCCCCAGGGGCAGTGAATTACACCAGATGAGGGGTCTTGTCCCCAAGGGCAGTGAATTACACCAGATGAGGGGTCTTGTCCCCAGGGGCAGTGAATTACACCAGATGAGGGGTCTTTTCCCCAAGGGCAGTGAATTACACCAGATGAGGGGTCTTGTCCCCAAGGGCAGTGAATTACACCAGATGAGGGGTCTTGTCCCCAAGGGCAGTGAATTACACCAGATGAGGGGTCTTGTCCCCAGGGGCAGTGAATTACACAAGATGAGGGGTCTTGTCCCCAGGGGCAGTGAATTACACCAGATGAGGGGTCTTGTCCCCATGGGCAGTGAATTACACCAGATGAGGGGTCTTGTCCCCAGGGGCAGTGAATTACACCAGATGAGGGGTCTTGTCCCCAAGGGCAGTGAATTGCACCAGATGAGGGGTCTTGTCCCCAAGGGCAGTGAAATACATCAGATGAGGGGTCTTGTCCCCAAGGGCAGTGAATTACACCAGATAAAGGGTCTTGTCCCCAGGGACAGTGAAATACATCAGATGAGGGGTCTTGGCACCAATGGGACATTTGCAGTCACTAACAAACTTCCCCTGTGCCTGAACTATGTGGGCACTTGCAGCCTTGTCCCATGAGCTATAATGACGTCATTTTATGGGTTTAGAGGACAGGCCGCCCTCTTCCATTCCCATCACTAGGCCTAGAGGCAGGACTCTGCCGCCCACCTTACCTTGTTATGCCACCCACAGCTGGCAGCCCCGCACGCTGCATCGACCAATATTATGTGTGTCATTATCCTAAACAAAGAACCCAGCTGATTTAAGAGGTGTAAAAAAGACAACAGTAAACAATCGACTCCGGAGTAAACTCATCTACACACCCAGGAGGGGGGATATATAAATGTGACCATCTCAAGCATTTCTACCAGAAGAAATCCAGAGAAGACAGAAAGGTGTTTAATCTCGTGTCTCTCGCTTATCCTGACCCGCCAGCAACATTTTTATTTTTCTGTATTTTTTCTGACAATCCATTAAACTGGTTTTTTTTTTCTCATTGGGTTTAGGCTGTTTATTTTCTGTAACGTTCGCCAGAAACTGAAAAAAAATTAGCACAACTCTGATAATGACATTTATGCAGTGGTCGAAGTGCATTAAAAATAGTATGGGAACTGT
This sequence comes from Triturus cristatus, assembly GCF_964204655.1. Lineage (NCBI taxonomy): Eukaryota > Metazoa > Chordata > Amphibia > Caudata > Salamandridae > Triturus > Triturus cristatus. The sequence continues at coordinate 1,180,390,570 of NC_140594.1, read as the reverse complement.
GATGCCGAACGCAAGGGACGGGGTAGGGGGCGGAGTGAGTGAGAGTATGGGCGTAGCTAAAACAATATATTCTGTAACTTTTTTCAGTCTTTCACCATCTGGTAACTACATATAAAATAACACATAGCTGAAATGAAAATATGTTAGTAGGTGGGAAATGCACTATTGTACTTAATGAAACTTCTATTAGTGAATGCACCGCACCAGTTGGTGCAGTTGAGAATAGTGGCTTGTGTATGTTTAGCGCTTCACGGTCCCGGTCTGTGACAGAAAGCACTGTGAGCATGTAAATCATTATCATTTATTAATGAGTAACATTGAGTTGGGCAACAATAAACATCTCTTATTCAGCGCCAAGATGCCCTTCTGGGTGATGTGCACTTTACAAATACACATGTTGTGTTATGTTATGTTATGTTATTTTAAACTTGCATTGCACACAGAATGAGATAGAGAATGCGCAGAAAGGTTTAAGATGAAAAGTGTTTCCAAAATATAGGGGCATATTATTTTTAAGGGCCGGCGATAAATACCGCAAAGCACGCTTACCGCTTGCATATTTATCGCCGGCTATCTCTGGAATTTATCGCCCTGTTAGCGCGTTATCAACAACGCGAATCGCCGAGGCGATAAAAATTCCAGAGATAGTGGGGATTTCACCGTTTTCCATGGTGGAAAACGGCGATATCCAGGATGATAAGGCCTGTGGTCTTAGCCACACAATCCACCCCCCATGTTAGGTATGCCTTAGTCAGGAATTTAACAGACGTTAAATTCCTGTGTTAGGGCATACTTAACGCGATTTTGAATATCGCTAACCCTCGTTGTCAATATGACAAAGCTAGGTTAGCGATATTTTCCCAAGGGAGTCTTGTCAGGCACGCCTCCTTTGCATCTCATTAGCGATTGCGATGGGAGGCGTGCTGACAAGGGGCGCCATTGCAAGGAAACATGCGCTAGCGTGTCCTTGTTGATCATGCGATAATATTATCGCCGCTTTTTGCCCGAAAACGGGCTCTAAAGCGGCGATTATATTATCGCCACCCCTTGTTGATATGCCCCATAGATTTTTTGCAGGCTGTACATAGTACAGTTTTTTTATAACTGTCTTTTAAATACACACGCTTGACAGATTTATTTGGTAAGCTCCCTTACAATACCTGTCAAAAAGAATAAATGTGTCTTCAGGAAGCAACTTTTTTATAACTGTCTTTTAAAAGCACACACCACATCCTCACTGGTAGCTCCCTTACAATGTCTCTCAAAAAGAATAAATGTGTGTCACCAGGAAGCTTCCAGTGAATCCCTCAATTAAAGCCAATACCGGCTTCCAGGTGCCCTTTACAGTAGGAGATTGACTAGTTGTGAAAATATACACTTCTATCAGGCATGCAGGCACCCTGGCAGGAAGGCTTGTTCAGCGTTTGTTCTTCCCTCGGTTTCACAGCAGAGGAGTCTCCCTGAATGTACCTTCAGCTGAAGCATTTAAACTCACGGAATTGGTCCAGGGAGAGTTGATTTTTGACAAAAAGTAGGGGAACTGTTTTCCTAAAATTAAAAAAGTATGGGCATGTCATACCCCTCAGATCTCCCCCATTTCGGCCACTGCTTTTATGCAGCTCAGAAGATACACTTTAGTCCGTTTACTTTGTCTTTGTCCAGAAGGAGTCACTTCCTCAGACCTTCATTTTGAAGATTAAGTTGAGAACCTGCTGGGGTGAACTTGGACATGTTTTAATTGTAGTGACGCAAAGCCAGTGTCTGCTTTTATTAAATTCCTTGTATTGTATTGCAATTGTATTTATGTAGCTCCTACTACCCCAGACGAGGCGTCAAAGCAGTTGTCGGCAAGCAGCACGCTACTCCGGAACCCAAAGAGGATTAGTGCTGAATTAGTATAGGGAGATGAAATTAATTTGAGCGGTTGACATGTGAGTTTCTTATTTGGACTGAAAAGGGATATTGGAGGAATAGAATAGAGAAGGATTTGCATTAATAGAGCGCTTACTACCCCTGCTGAGGTGTTGAAGCGATTTTCAGCGGGTAGTATGTTACTCCATAACCCAAACACGATTAATGGGTAATTATGAAATTAATTTGAGTGGTAGACATGCAAGTCTGTTAGTTGAATTGAAAAGGACAGTGGAGGAAAAGAAGAGGAAAGGGTCTAGAAAGTGTTTTTGGGGATCATAGCAGTAGGAGGAGGATTGGGATGAGTAAAGTGGGTGGAAAAAGTCAGAGGGAAGGGTTTAGAAAGGCTTGTTTGGGAGATCTGAATAGTAAAGGAAGTTTAAGATGATGTAGGGAGGGGCAAAGGAGGAAAGAGTCTAGAAAGGTTATTTTGGGGATCATAGTAGTAGAATAGGGTTTGGGACGAGTCGGAGAGTGGAGCAGAGGATATATTGAAAGAGGTATAGGTTGAGAAATAGGATAGTTCATTGGAGAGAGTCGGAGAATGGTATTTGGGATGAGTCAGAGAGTTGAGGTAGAAGATATATTGCGAGAGGTATAAGGTGAGATATAGGGTAGTGCATTGGAGATGCTGAATTAGAAGTAAAGTAATAAATATAAAGATACATAAGTACATGGAAGGTATATGCATAAGGAAGGTAATGTACGTAGATTAAAGTTTCATTTAATGGGTTGGCCCACAGGGACCAATGTGGGTTCATGCCAGCTCGTAGCATGGCGCATCATCTTCGGTGCCTGACACGCGTACTCCATGAGACCACTGGCGGCGACCAAGATATGAAACCAGTATCGATTGACCTAGAGAAGGCTTTTGATACAGTTAACTGGAGCTAACTCATGGCAGTACTCTGAGAGATGGGGTTTGGGCCAGCGTTTCTGGGCTGGATTCAGCTATTATACAAGGACCCCACAGTGCAAATTTGGGTGGAAGGGGAGTTGTCCGAGGCCTGGGTGGTTGTGAGGGGCACCCGTCAGGGCAGTCCCCTTTTGCCACTCTTGTTCGCCCTGGTGGTAGAGCCAATAGCATTACTGTTACACAGGGAACTGGAGCCTTGGAGTCTTCGAGTGGGTGAACAAAATCAAATCTCCCTAAATGCAGGTGATGCATTGATCTACCTCTACTCATCTGAGAGGTCGGTCCCGGTTTTGTTGAGCAATCCGGAGGCTTTTGGACGTGCCTCCGGTCTGCAGGTGAATATTAATAAAACTTCACTGTTTCCATTGGGGAGTCTGGCCACAAGACCATCTGAGCATCTGCCTGAGCTGGGTATTCACTAGGAAGGGACGGACTTTCGTTAATTGGGGCTGATGGTTGCCCATACAGAAGCCAACTATAAACGTCTCAAAGTGGACAGGGTGCTGAGAGGTCTGGCTGGGTCATAGATTTTTGGAGGACACTACCCTTATCAGTGATTGGACAGGCGGCAATTAGGGAAATGGTCTTCCTTCCTCGTTGTTTATACCTCATCCAGAACTCTGTGTTCCCTCTGAGGAGACACATCTTCCGTCAGCTTGAGAGCCTGCTGTTCGCTGTGGTGTGGGCCGGGAGGAGTAGCCGCCTTGCCGTCTTGATGCTCAAAAGGGACATGGAAGAGGGGGGGCTGGCGTTGCCAGATATGCAGTTCTATTATTTTGCGACACATCTACAGCATGTGGTGAGATGGCTAACTGATACAGATAACTGGGAGAAACGACTGGTGCAGGCTGTGATAGACGAGGATAGCTTGCTGTATTTGCTAATGAGAGGTGGACGCACTGGTGGCCCAGTCCTCTACCTGGTACGGCGTATGGCCAGGTGTGGGAGCTAGCAGAAAGAAAAGTACTGGGCATGGCCCCTTTCGATAGGGAGTTACAGATCTGGGACCTTAAGCCTTTTAGACCCATAGATCAGGCCATTGTCTATGGAACGATGAAGGGAGGGGGGGTTGACTCTCAGTGGAAGATCTTTACCCGGGGGGAGGATTCCCTCACATTTCAAGACGCATAGAACACTTTTGAAGTACATAGACAGTGTGATTTGGCACACCCACCTGGTGGCTCCGCCCAGGGCTTTAAGTGGGCCGGGTCTCACCGGTGCTAAGCACCGACAGATTTTTAAAGGAGGCATCGAAACGGGTCTCAATCGGGCTCTGTTTTGTGCCCTGGCACAGGCGGTCCGTTTTATTCTGACCTGCAGTGACAGCAGACACATCGATGTGGGCTGCTCACACTGCTCACTTCTCAAGAGTGGAAAAGTTACGGCATGACGTCATGCCAGGTTAGTGTTGTAGAGGAAGGGAAATCCTTTAAAGAGGGTCTTTTTCTCTCTGGATTTCCCTCCTCTTTTTGAAGCTCAGAAGCAGCAACATTGTCGTGATGTCACCAGGGCTTTAAGGGGAAGCTTTTTCAATATTATGTACAAGCCATAGTTTCTGCTTATTTATCTTATGCAACTCACAACCATTGAAAAAGTCAATAGTCCTGACTTCTTGTAGGAATTATGTTACTTGTTGTATCATATATCTGGATGCAATGACAGAAATAGCAAAATACGAGTTGGCCGGCACACTATGCAAAGCACAGATTTTTAGGTTAGGTGTTTTTAAGCCACGCCCTTAATTACATTGGCCACGCCCCTCTGAGGAACCCCCCATTTTTTTCATCTCACTTAAAGCCCTGGTCCCGCCACATTGGGAGGTTTGCTCAGATGGGGTAAGGGCAGACACCTCATCACACTTCTACAAAGCCCTTGGAGAGGACGCCCCATAAGGTTTCCTTTAGGGAGGGGGTGGCATGGGAGGCCGACCTCCGCAAAACGCTCGATACGGACTGGGATCTTGCGTGTGTCCTAGTGAGACAAGTATCATGTAACCATAGATTTGACGTGTTACACTTTCTTTTTCTACACCGTACATATATAACTCCAACGGGGCAACGCCGTTGCATGGCAATGCTCCGAGGTTTTACACTTCTGGACGGGGTCGTCCCTAGAGTGTAGGCAAGAGCAAACATTGAGCTCTATTGTATGCCGGCAGCATGCTTGCTAGGCATATTAAGAAACCCAGGAAGCGTAAATGACCATAAAAATTCCTACAACTTGCATTGCTTCTGGCGGGGCGTAGGGTGGCCGTGGGCTGTATGGGGTCCAGGGTACCGAGTGTAGACCCCTGGATTCGAGATGTCGTGGAGTGTGTAATTTCAGAGGAGCACCACATACGCATCTCCTGCACTGATGAGAGGGCTTCCGAGGCAGTGGTGGCCTAGAGACCACTGCTAGTCGTACATATTGAGCCTCAGACTCCAGTGGAGTAGCTAGCAGTTATGCCGCCCATGGCGGTCACTGCGTTTGTCACCTGGCGGCTGCATGAAGTGTGGATGGGGTGCTGGTGAGTCCTGAGATGTCCTCCCCGCACAGCCAGAGGTAAGAGCGGGGGGAGTAGAGCCTGCCGCCCCCAATCTCGTCCACTGTCAGACTCAGACCAGGTTGAATATCACGGCACTCAGACCAATCATAACGCTGTAATTGCAGTGTTGTGATTGGCTTAGGGGAGGGACCCTGGCTGCCTGCTTCCTGTTCCTGAAATGGGAAGCAGGAGAGCAGGACCAGCAACACGGGACTGGGTGGTAACAAGGCAAGTGATTTAAAAATAAAATGTTTCCCTCCCTTCCGCACTCACGACTCACCACGTCCTCCCACCCCCCAACCTCCTCCACCCTCCCAACCCCCTCCACCCCTACCCACGAGTCATGCCGGCCAAGGAAACAGACATGGTTTGCATTTATGTTATGTTCCAATAAAGTTAAATGCTACAGAAAACCAGAGAGCACAAAGTATAGCCAGCAAGTTCCCTAAACATATAGAACAAAATTTAGCATGATTACATCTCTTTTGCGAATGTTGCTGTACTTGTGTGTGTGTGTGTGTGTGTAATCACACACACACACAAACGTCTATCTATCTATCTATCTATCTATCTATCTATCTATCTATCTATCTATCTATCTATCTATCTATCTATCTATCTATCTATCTATCTATCTATCTATCTATCTATCTATCTATCTATCTATCTATCTATCTATCTAGCTATCCATCCATCCATCCATCCATCCATCCATCCAGCCATCCATCCATCCATCCATCCATCCAGCCATCCATCCATCCATCCATCCATCCATCCATCCACCCACCCACCCACCCACCTCTGTCTATCAAAACTTAATTTGGTTCTAAAATACTAGTATGTATACATTTCTACCTGGTCATTCAGGAGATTAAGAAAAGTATTACATTATCTCTACTCGTCCTTTTCCTGATTTGCTAAGCACGTTGTTGTTTCATTTAAAAAAAACTCTCTCAAAGACTGCATTGTAAAGCTGTGCACAGGTTTGCGCAGTTGCACAATTAAAACATAGTTTAATTTTCAAAAAGGATGAGGGTATATTAAAAGGAACAAGGTAATACAGTTTTTAATCCAGCCCTTACAATTAAAAGTTAGGCTGCTATAGAAATATAATCAACGCTGCAGATTAATATCACAGACATTGTAAGAGTCTGTGGTCCGCCCACTTACTCTCAGGATGTTTTCAGCAGAGGGACCCTGTTCTCGGTTGAATTTTCAGTGCACCCTTTGGAGCTGCTGCTGCCTGCACTGTCTCTTCTCAGCCTCCAGGAGGAGCCAGGAACGGTCACTGAAAAAGGTCTGCACCTGTCTGACGAGGGTGGAAACTAGCGTCTCATTGTGGAGATCTCGACTCGAGGAGCTATGGCCGGAACTCGCAGCAATCATTGAAGCCACAGCCTTCACAGAAAGCCCAAAGGTGAGGGTGGAACACTTACAAATACTCTCAGCCACTGTCAGTCATCCAGATCACATTCAACTCCATCGTTTTTCTGCTCTTATAATACTCCAGAAAGAGACCAGCAACATACAATCAGCCCAGGTCCTGCTCCAATTGGTCCAGTTCAGCCGAACTGTCACGACAGGTCCCCTTGAATGGGAAGACGAGTGATAGACTGGCTTCACTTCACTGCTCCCAGAGACCATGCAGGGAGAGCACTGGGGCAACAAAGATCCATCGATGAAGCTCCTGCACCCAGATGAGGCAAGGTCAGTCGGCAAGGTCAGGCGGAGTGCTCCAGAGTCTACTTTGGAAGCTGTTGTGGACTTTAAAAACACTGACTCTTAGAAAGTTCCAGTGAAGCAAGAGGGACAAGAAGAGGCGAGGGGGTATATGTAGAAAGAAAATGAGAACATGGAGCAGATGGAAGATGAAGATGGACTTATATTTTAACATCCACTGTAGCCAACTTTGAATACATTTTGTGAAAGCAGAACAATATACTCTGCCTTGCATGCTTACACATAGGAACAAGTGGGTGCCATCTTGGATTGGTTAAAAAGCATTTTAAGATGGCCGCCCGGCCTACGGCACATTGAGCATGGGGGACTTGGAGGCAGCATAGTGTGGAGGGCAGCGCGCTAGTGACTGGCGTCAGTCTCCAGTTCTGGAGAAAGAGTTTACTATTGTTGTGAATGATCATTATGCCACCAGTAACTTTGTACATAGAACTTCCGGACAACAGAACCTTAGTCAACTTCTTTGGGGCATTTACCAAAGTCAGCCACGAGACACTGGGTCGGGTAGGGGTTGGAAGCATTGCTGATTCGATTTGCTTTATCGATGGATGTTGCGTGGTCAATTGACATTGATGCCTCCACCTCAGCAGAGAGTGAGTCTTTACTCTGCAGTGTCTTGGGTACTAGTAAAGGGTGTATGCTCACTAGGGGCCTCATGTAGGAAGCCAAATACCGGTCGGTAACGGCCGATTTTCGGTAATTATACCGTTACCGACCGGTATTTTGGCTTTTGAGATGTAGGGGGAGAATTTCATGATTCGGTATTTACCGAATCGGTAAAATTACCGAATCGGTAATATTACCGATTCGGTAAATTTACCGATTCGGTAAATACCGAATCATGAAATGAGATGTAGGGGGAGTGTGTGGTGGGTGTGGGGATTCGTTATTTACCACCAACTAAAGGTTGGTGGTAAATGACGAATAGGTGACAAAAAGCATTTTTGTGCACGTTTAAGTGTGCAATGTGGCAGACATACATGCCCTTAGGGCATGTATGTGCGCCACATGTGCACACATGGCCGAATCAGGGGTGCAACAGGGTGTCAATGTGACACCCTGCCACCCTTGCATGTGCTCCCCCATTACCGAATCGGTATTTACCGATTCGGTAATGAGGCATACCTTCCCATCAATGGGAAGGTATGCCTCATTACCGAATCGGTAAATACCGATTCGGTAATTACCGAATTTTTCCGAATCGGTAATATTTACCGACTCATTACCTACATTGCATTTACCACTTCATAAATACCGAATCGGTATGATTCGGTATTTATGAAGTGGTAAATGCAAGCCCACCTACATAAGGCCCTTGATCTTTGGGATTTACTTGTTGGGTGGGAATCCCACCTGCATCAGTGCCAAAAGCAGCCATCGAGGGATGTCCCTGACGTGTCCGAAGATCCACTTGGAGAAAATCCCATATGTTATCTTGTAAGGTTCAGAACCTCAGAAAGAGCTCATTTTTAGGTCTCACCTAGCTATTGCGTTTACGCAATCGCTATGCGAGACTCTAGTAAGAGGGGCATTTCAAAGTGCTCTCAAAAATGGATTGCATGGCGAGCACACGCACAATCACGTGCATCGTGCCGCCATGCAATCCGTTTGGGGAAGCGCTTCAGCCCACTGGCGTGTGCACGTGTAGCCACAGCCTCGGCATCATACTTCAAAGGGTCCGCTCCCCCGCCTGGAATGCGCTTCCCCGCCCCTGCCACAGCATGCCGAGAGATTGTTTCCTCATGGCGCCTCTCACAACTGTCCCACCCCACCACAGGGCTAGTCTCACGGACGCATTGCCATCCATTGATTTCACTTTCATGCCTGTGCCAATGTAAAATTATATTTTTCTTATTTAATGTTGTTAATCTTTGTGATGTGACACATCCATGCAATGCTGTGTTATATGCCAAACCCTGCATTATGGTGTTTAATTTCGAATGCCTTCCCCCTCTTCCCATTTTTTCTTTTTCCTTTACGTTTTTTTCTCCCAGGTTCCTCCATGCTTATGACAACATGTTATTTATGGCTTCTGCCATGCCGGCACTCACCATATGAACTGTACTTACCGAATCCGCTTAACACATTAATGTTTGTCCTCAAAAAACGCAGTTTCACAGACCACAATCCTGTCTATCTTCTGACTTTTCTCTTCTCACTTGTTCCTCTATTCTGCACTCCTCACTCGCACGGCTCACTCCCTCCTCATGTCGTGAGGGGGAATTATGTAGACCCTTAGTTTTACTGCATAGTCAAGATGTGGCTTGTAAATAAGACCCAGCTGATGAGACCCAATGTATTTACTTTGAAGTATTTACGTTGCAGTAAAGATAACATTTTATTTGCTGATTTGCATGCAAGTGTGTGCAGCCTGGGTCAAAGACTGTTCATTGATCAGACGTGGATGCATTTTTTTCACTTTGAGTGCAATAGTTGTATCAAATGCCATAAATTCAACATGTTGCTAGGACAGAGGCTTAAATGCAACAAAAACACAATCTCTTTGTGCAAAGTATTAACAATATAATATTTTGCTGTGTGTGCCTTTTAAGAACACCAGTTAAAGTGCAAACGTTACCTTCTGAATCGATTTCATAATACTACTTTCAGAGTTCTTCTGCCTCTTAGCTTACTTAGGGCACTGTGGCCCAAGATATTTTGTGGGAAGATCTTTTTAGGACAGCTTTTGGCAGCAGGTCCTACTGAATAACACTTGCTTCTCCGACACAAAAGCAGACACTTTCACTTTACCAGTGCTTATTTGAAATAAACTGTTAAAGAATTTCCATCCATCCGGCCATCCATCCTTTCAATCATCCTTCTCTTCATCCACCCTTTCACTCATCCACTCTTTCACTCATCCATCCTTTCACTCATCCATCCTTGTACTCAATCTAGCCATTTTTCTTTTCACTCTTTCATCACCCATTCTTTCACTCAGCCATCGATTCATCAATACTTTTGCTCTTCCTTCCAACCAATCACTCAACCATCCATCCACCCTTTCACTCTTCCATTCTTTTTCATTCATCCATTCATCCATCCATCCTCCCTTTCACTCATCCATCCTTTCCCTCATCCATCCTTCCATCAATTCATCTGTCAATAGGTCTTGCTTTTGGGAACTTATGAGTGTTTAGCCATGCAACAGTTGATGTTGTTGCACCAAGGATATTGTGCTGCATAACTAAATACTTATAAGGTCCCAAAAGCGAGACCTATTGGCTATGCCAATGCTTGTTATATATTGTCCTCTCGGTTCAGCATCTCCTAAATCTTTCTTGGGAGTAAGAATATGAGAAGGAGGAAGGTTGCAGATCTGAAATACTTCTTTACTGATATGAAGTCTTTCCATTCCCCCCCCCCCCCGAAGGCCTTCTTCAGGGCTCCCACAAACATAGCCTTGGCTATTCCCAGATAAAGCTCCTTTTATCCAATCAGGAGCCTCCTTATCTTGGGGAGGATCTATCCCTTCTGGAATCATCTCTGTGTTTTCTTTTATCTGAGTCTTTGCCCTTTGCTACATCTGTCCAGAAGCAGCAGGAACATCTGCAGTTCTCCTTCAGTCATGCAGCCACATCCCCTCGCACCAGCACCAGGTCGTCGCCCCCGTGCAGCCCTCTCACAAGTATCGGGTCTCACTTTGGAACACTTTTACCCACCTCGTGGATTCCTCACCAATGGGTGACCCTCGGGAGTCCCGCAATCCCCAACAGTATCCGGAGTCCTGCATCGGGCTCTGAGTCCGCCCCTGTCGGCCAGCAAAAGTGCAATGTTTGAGAGTGGGGTGCACGATTGCTCCCCCTACCAGGAGAAGCAGGTCACACTAGTGTGCATTTGTTGTGCTGGAAGCAACTGAGGACGAAGAGACACCCCATAAGAAATGGGATGAGAAAGAAGGGTCTGGGAATAATGCACATTTCAGCATGGACGAACAGGAACCAGATTTCCAGAACGTGCACGGTAAGGGCTCTGTGTGCACTACCTGCGTCATGTTTTAGATACTCATCAAATACTCACTTTGTCCTACCTACCCACTCCCAAATCATAGCTAAACCTTGAGCATGTTTCAGGAAAGGCAATATTCACTATTTTTTTGAACCAGTGGATCATAATTAAAATAAGTACCCAGGGCAAGTTTGGTGAAACTCGACACAAACAGTTCTCACAAATGTGTTCTTTAGTGAGTTGTCCGACTCTGCTAATGTTAAAAGAGTGCTCGTAAACAACTTACATTTTTTAAATGAAATCTTAAATCCATTTTTTACAGTACGCTGTACAGAATCTGGTGAAATTTACTCAAATATTTCAAATGTTATAGGCAGAAATTCACCGCAGAAATGATGGCGTAGCTTTAACTATGGTGGCATTATAATATGTGTTTGCATCTGGGAGGGCAAGCGCCCCCAGCCTGCCTTCCCTTCACACACAGCATCTCTGTGCCCAGAGGGTGCCCTGTACCTTCATCTTCTTGATCTAGGCTCCTGATACAAGGGACCTCCAAACTGCAAAGCACAATTTGCAGGGCCCCCAACCCACCAGTGTCACAGGGCTTGCACTGGGGCAAACTGAGTGCTGGGAAGTGAGGCGGTGTGCTCCTGCCCTCCTCCAGCTTGAAACGGCTCCCTTGAGCCACTGATCCGACGTGTTTGGGGGATATTTGCACGGAAATGGCACAACGCTGCACTGCCCGCAATTTAGCAGGGCTGTGCTGGGTCATTTAAAAATGCTGGGCTGTGCTGTATTTACAAGAATAGGGCACACCCCTGTGTTTTCCCTTGGTCTGGTGCAAAAAAAAGCTACCTAGCGCCAACACAGACACACTTGCACCATAGTGCAAGGATGCCTGTGTTGCAGGGATGGTTGTTTATGTGCAGGAAGCGGCACCTTCCTGCACATAAAAAATCTTTAAAGGCGTTTTGCTCTTTCTATTTGTGCAGTACACATAGAGAGAGCACAAACAGGAGAAATAAACGCATTTCTCCTCATTGCACCATTCGAACACCTGTCTTGCATGGCGTTAGTTTTTGGCGCTGCCTAAGATTTACAGATCCTTCCAAATCTGGGGCAGCATGAAAAAGCAATAGGTGTTGCAGTGAAACGCCCACAGCAAAACCCATAGCACGCACCTTTCATGCAGATAGCACGCACCTTTCACGCAGATACCTGCGTGAAAGGGTACAATATTTACAAAGAGGCATTAAGACGTGCAAAGTGTCTTAATGCCCCTTTGTAAATATGGAGCAGGGCATTCCGCCTCAGAAAGTCGGAAAAGTGATGCTCCGGTGGTGCAGTGTCCTTGTAAATAGGTCTCCCTGTGTTGATGCACCTGCACCTGCACCCAGTGAGTAGTACAGAGACCTGCGAAGACTTTAGGCAGCATTTCCAGCACCTCCACAGTGAGTTGTTGCTCTACTGATGAATTAATGAATCCAGAAATACGTCTAGAGTTACATAGCACAAAGATACACCAATAAGGGTGAAAAATTAGATTACTACGGAAGTGTTTATCATGCACTGTATTTACCATGATGCATTGGGGCAAATTGAGTGCTGGAATGTGAGACAGTGTGCTCCCACCCTCCTTCAGTATCTTATAGACCCCCACACCACCAAAACCAACCTCCACTAAGGAATGCAGGCCATCGCCGACTGGATGAGAAACAGCCGACTGGAGCTGAACTCGGACAAGACGGAGGTCCTCATCCTCGGACCCACCCCCTCGGCCTGGGATGACTCCTGGTGGCCGACTGCACTAGGAGCACCCCCCACACCCACTGACCACACACGCAACCTAGGGGTCATCCTCGACTCCACCCTCTCCATGACGAAGCAGGTCAACGCCGTCTCCTCCTCCTGCTTCAACACCCTCCGCATGCTTCGCAGGATCTTCAAGTGGATCCCACCGAAACAAGAAGGACGGTCACCCAGGCCCTCATCAGCAGTAGACTGGACTACGGTAACGCACTCTACGCAGGAGCCCCGGCCAAACTCCTGAAACGGCTCCAACGCATCCAGAACACCCCACCTGAGAGACCTGCACTGGCTCCCCATCAACAAGAGGATAACCTTAAAGCTCCTCACCCACACACACAAGGCACAACACAGGACCAGCGTACCTCAACAAACGACTCAGCCTCTACACCCCACCCGCCAGCTCCGCTCCACAGACCACGCCCAGGGGTCTAAATTGTATCCATGGTTGTTGAGAAGGCGGTATGGGTCTGGTGAAAAGTTGGAGATACTCAAGGTACAGGAGCATATGGTGAGAGTTAAAGAATCTATGAAGCAACAGCTGGGATCCAGGAAAGGGGAATTGTCTTCATGGAGACTTCAGACTGGGCAATGTGTGAACTGGGTGTGCATGAAGCTTCACTGAGTCCAAGGGAAGGTTGTGGCCCATGGTTGACTTCACAAAAGATTGTGAATGTCTTTAAGAGGGAGGTGGGAGCGAAAGGAGGCAAAGTGTGGAATCTGGACCCTTACTAGGAGAAGGTGAACTCCGCAGTAAGAGAGGGGCAAGCGTAATTACTTTCTTCGATGTAGGTGAAGTAGACGTCTACAAAGGCTGCTGGACAGGAGGTTTCTAGAAGGAAGGTTCCAGTGGGAATCGAGGCTCCACCACCTGAAGTCGTTCCATATGTGCCGAATTGTGTCGGAGTGTCTCGAACGGTGAGATGTCTTTTTGGCATAGTGGTCACACCAGATGTTTTCATGGGACCCTCAAGGATTATGATTTGTATTGTATTCGTACTTAGTTACCGGGCTCTGTTGGTGATGCCGTTGCGTAGGTCTTTCCTGTTCTATTGATTAGGACGTCTTCCTATTTTTTTCACTGCTCTTAAATGTGCCTCTTCCTATGTCACTGTTGTTGTGTTACTGTTGTTTCTCTTTGCTCCTTAAGATCCTTCTGTACAGTATTTATTGTAGGGTATGGGGTTATTGTCTTTTTGTGGGTGGGGTGGGGGTTACGTGACAGCACGTGCATCGGTGTGTGTGATCCCCTAGAATAGGGAAGGTTGGGTTGAGTGATTGGGCAGTTTGGTAGTTTGGAGCTGGACTCAAGATTGTCAGATCAGCGGTTCTCCTTCAATAGGCGGGGACGGACTTGGACACGCCGCGATTATGGAGGTCGTGCCGGCCCCCCGCAGCCAGCAGGGAGGTGGGGCTGCGCCACGCACAGGTGTGACGTGGCACCTCTCGCCTCCCTGGCCCAATCCTGATTAACGGGCGGCGCACGACCCGGAAGTGGTTGTAGCTGCTTCCAGGTCGCGCATCGTGCTAACGCCGGCAAAGCTGGTTAGAACCGGCTGCCGGCGCAAGACACTTTAAAAGGCTAGGATGTTCTCTTACCTCACCGCTCCACAGCTGACTGCATGCACGGACCTCAATCGGAGATCCCAAAATTTGAATTTTCCTTTTGTTTTCCCTGCAGGTTGCCACGAGATCGGCAGGAGGAGGAGCTCTTGTATTTTTTCCCCCACCTTTCTTCTCGTTTTGTCAGCAGGGATTTGGAGCAGCTGTTGGGGGTATCTCTTAGCACTGTGATTGCTGGGGGAGCCTACAGAGTCCTCACCTCAGCAGGACAACATTTGGGAGCAGCCCCTTGCCCAGGGCGCCCTGTTTAGCCAGCTTGGGGCCACGCAGGCTGAGATTACTCGCCGGTCCCTCATGGTGGTTTGCGGTGGTGGCTCCAGCTGGTGTTTTTGGGTGCCGGGGCACACAGGCACATCAGTGCCTTGACTGCAGGACATCTACAGGATTCCTCGGGTGAAGGGGTTCTGTGGCGGAGTGGGCTAGCAAGCTGTGTATGCTAGGTGGTAAAGCTTTAACGCATTTATTTAGATCATCTAGATGTGGTTTTGTGGGGTGTAAGCTCCCTTGGGGGTTACTAAGCACTGTAGTTAGTGGCTGTGCAATTGTAAGTTATTACTAGAAAAGGGGTATCTTCTTGTGGTGGTACCATGACCCCTAAGGCAAAGTGAAGTAAACAGCGCTCGCACATGGACAAGTTTATGGAGTCCATGACGCAGAAAATGGAGGACATGGGTCAAGCTATAGCGGAGTTGAGTAACAAGGTGGATGGACAGGATGGGACAGAAGAGAGGCCCAGGCGAGCTGGGGTTGCCCCTAAGGCAGCAATCCCCCCTGTGCCCAAAAGGTTGAAACCTAGGAGAAGGGTAGAACCTGCCACGCCACCACCAGGGGTAGGGGGAGTGGATGGTGCTGCGGCACCTGCGCCAGTGGGGGAGGTGCCGCAGGCAATACCGCCGGTGCCAGCAGGGGTGGTGCCACAGGCTACTGATGGAGGTGGTCAGCCAGGTGCAGCGGGTACCATGCCCTCAGGGTGTACTTTACCAGGAGCGTCAGGTGCCGCACCCCCGCCTCAGTTATCCCTACGGTGGGAAGCCTGGCAGGGAGCCAACCAGGGGCATCGGGTACAAACCCTCCGGCCACAGGTGGACCGTCAGGGGCCACACCAGGGCAGCTTGATTTAGTGGCGAGCCTGGCAGCAGGCCTGCCATGGTTGGAGAAGTCAGGTACTTGGACCCCAGCAGCAGGGGTGTTAGGTAGCGGGGAGTCCGCACTTGAGAAAGCAGCAAGGATGGTGGCGCAGTCTGCGGGTGGTAAGCCTGGGAGGGGCAGCCAGTTCCGGCAGGTGGAGCAGCGCCGGCTGGAGCAGCTCCCACAGGGAGAGGAAAAGAACCGCTAGCATTAAGAACACCAAGCCCTGGTGAAGGAACGAAGGATATACAAAGCCAGATTGGGAGCCGGTTCTTTCAGGTACCTGGTGGCTAAAACGTGGAACACTCTGCCTATAGCCCTAAGAATAGAGACATGTGAGAAAAATTTCCGTAAACAATTTAAAACCTGGCTGTTCAGCAGTACGGAAATCTCATAGATGTCTAGCAAGTGCTACCAAATTGTATCAGCTCTCCCTCTCCTATGTCTCAGCGCGGGGACACACCGTTTGGTGTAACCAAGCGCTCTATAAATGAAATAAACTAAACTAAACTAAATTGGACGCAGGAAAAGAGAAATCAGTGGAAGCAGCTGGGAGAGGTACGCTGCAGACATTGCCAGTGTTAGGCTTAGGCAAAGTGAGCTCACCTGAGGAAAAGTTGACGAGACATTTGTCGCAAGAGCTGAAAGAAAAAATTTGGAAGGGAAGTTATGTGAATATATTTTCCTTGCTGTTAGATGAGACGGAAAGGGAGGAGGCCAAAAAGAACAAAGAGTGGATGCACCCGAGGGAATGGGTAAATCGGATGCAAAAATATAGGGTTGAGAAGTCTTTGGTTAACTGGTTCAGGGGTTTCTCAATTTACATGGCAGTCATGTCCGAACACTTTCCAGGCATCGTGCGGAGATGGCATGCTGCCAGACTAGGATCGCGGGCGCTCACGATAAGTATGGTGGTATCGGATGGAAGGAATATGATAAGGACTTTAGCAAAGGCTAATGACCCTGCTCTCACTCGGGACCAAATTGACATGATTTTCTGGTTAGACCACTTGGGGGCATGGGCCGCAGGACAGCCCAAAGGGCCAGTCCTTTCGGTCAGGCTCCCCTGTTAGCTCGGGTGGTGGAGGAAAAAAAGGGGCATGCTGGGACTTTAATAGGCGTACGTGCACCATGGCAGCAGGCACGTGTAAGTTCAAGCATTCATGTTCCTTCTGTGGCAACACTTCCCACCCGGAGTCCAAGTGTTTTAAAAAATCAAAAGATAGAGGGGGTAAGAAACAGGAATGATTGTGTTTCCCTCACGAAGGCCCCGTCCCCCATAATAACCAGTGCGCTGCTCCCAAGGTACAACTGCCCCACGTCCGCTAGAATGTTATTGGAAGGTTTCTGAGATGGTTTCAGAATCCCCACGCCTGACTACGTAGGGGTGTCACAATGCCAGAATCAGCTATCGCTGAGGGACAATCCTGGGGTGGCGACATCAAAAATTGAAAAGGAATTTCGCCTGGGCAGAGTAGCTGGTCCATTTGACAGCTTACCGGTGGAGGGCTTTGTCTGCTCCCCGCTGGGGGTGGTCCCCAAAAAGGAGCCAGGGGAGTTCCGATTGATTCATAATCTGGGGCCAGTCGTTGAACGACGCCTTTGATGGAGAACTGTGCACGGTCAGGTACTCGTCCTTTGATCAGGCAGTTGAGATGCTCAGAGGACTGGGCTCTGGCGCACTTTTGGCAAAGTCAGATATCGAGTCAGCTTTTCGCCTACTGCCGGTACACCCTCTAGATTTCCATCTGCTGGGTTTCCAATTCCAGGGAAAGTTTTACATGGAAAAATGCACGCCGGTGGGGCGCTCTGTCTCTTGTGCTTACTTTGAGAAGTTCAGTTCCTTTTTGGAATGGGTTTTCAGACGTGTGACAGGGCACCAGTACGTTTTGCATTACCTAGATGACTTCCTCTTCTTGGGAGCTCGAAGCACTCAGGAGTGTGGCTGGGCGCTGCGGATATTCTGTGCGCTCATGCAAGAGTTTGGGGTACCTCTGGCGCAAGGTAAAACTGTCTGGCCATCCACTGTGATAGAATTCTTGGGGATAGAGTTGGATTCGGTTCAAGGTCTCTCACGTCTGCCCAATGAAAAGATCACGAGTTTCAGGTCAGCTACAATGCTTGGCAAAGGAGAAGGTTACACGGCATCAGCTGCAGCAAACAGTGGGACAGTT